>NC_079326.1:47869471-49119471 GCF_029931775.1 Euleptes europaea
TCTATTACCGAAGACAACCAAACAGCCTCTCTGTCAAAAATTGCCTGATGAAAATCAGCTGGTTTTGCCGCACTCACCAAGACAAACGGCAGCTAGTTAGGCTTTGCCTCAAAGTACCGGTGACGCTAGGTGGGCTGCAAACTTCCAGGCACTAGCTGGAGATCTCATGCTATTACAACTGATCTCCAGCCGATAGAGATCAGTTCCCTTGGAGAAAATGGCTGCTCTGGCAATTGGACTCTATGGCATTCAAATCCCGCCCCAAACCCCGCCCTCCTCAGGCTCCGCCCCAAAAATCTCCAGGTATTTCCCAACCCAGAGTTGGCAACCCTCTCCTAAGCTGCTGCTAGAACTATCTGGATCTTTCCTATTTCCTCCCCTGCTAGAAACTCTTTCTTTTTAGCAGCTATGAAACCCAGAAGAGAGTTTTCTATACTGTATCCTAAGGGGAATTCTACTGTATCCTAAGGGGAATTTCTGTACTGTATCCTAAGGGGAATTCTGCTATCCTTATTCTATGGCTTACTACACATTTTTTAATATACACAGGCATACAGAAGTGAAAAGGTGCAGAGGAAACACACATATGCAGGTGAAAATCACACCAAGAACCATTGCTTCCCTTGTCATGTAAACATGCCTACACGTGACAAAGCACGTGTAAAAGAAACCTTCCCCCCTCCCCATGAAACTGAATCCATAGAGGAGGGTTGCTATGAGCAAAACCCTCCTAATGGGTAGGATTCTCAACACTGCCTTGGCGAATGGTGAGAGCTTTGGGGGACGGTGCCTAGGGAAGGCAGAGTTGGGGAGCATGTGATGTCACTTCTGGGCAATGCTCTAGGTTGCCTTCCATAGTCTCTATAGTCTTTACCATAGAAATGAGAAGAAAATCCTAGAGTGTCGCTATGTGGAGGCCATTTTGGTCCAGATCCTCAGTTCCTTGGAACAGCTAAATTCGAATCCAGTAGCACCCTAGAGGCCAACAAGAGTTTCATTGTGTAAGCTTTCGAGAGTCAAAACTCCCTTCGTCACACACAAGTAGAAAGGGAGATCTCTGAGTCCTTTTATCCTTGGGGCTGGGGGATGGAAATCCCCTGCCCTGGCCAGGTAATCAGGAGTCCTACTAATGGAGAGAAATATTTGGGGGGGACACTAGAAAGAACTTGAGGCAAAATCCTGTTTTATTAAAATCAGTGTCAAAACACACATGCAATTTACAGCAGCCAAAAGTTCGGCTAAAAACTGTGATGGATCTAATCCCATCTACACTCAGATAAGTCTTCCACAGCTGCACTGGAGTCTGGAGTGAGTAAAATCAGGATCCAGTCTGTAAGGACGAACGGTCCAGAGGAGACTGCCAAATAAATCCGGCAAGGACACGCTTAAGAAAAGAAAAATGGCCGATGGAGTTTGAAATCAAAAAGGGAGAGAAAGTCCTCCGAGGGGGGCTGAAGGAAGCGGGAGAAGATTAGTAACATATGGCAGGTATCAATTATTTACCATATATGTACAGTTAAAAAAGCTCCTTCCCCACTGGGAACAGAACAGATCTAACAAGCTGGACAGTGCTTTAGAAGCATATGGAAATAGAATATAGCAAATGAAACACGTGCGCATCGCTGGTACACAATGTTCTCATTAGAACAGGCTCTGTTAATAAAATAAATCTAAGGCAGAAATTAGCTGCACCCAATTGCAGGACATGTGTCCAAGAAGCAATTCCAAAAGTAAATGGAAAAAATGTAATTAAGGAGTTGGGGGACTAGGCATTCTTTTTACGCGAAATGCAAATGAAATTGCCCCAGCACTAAAACCTCAGTTCTTTGAGCATTCATATTAAATATACATATGTTTTCCCCCTCTGGATCAATGGCATCCAATCCTACCATCTTAATGGTTTTCAGGTAACCGTTTTGTCTTCTTTCAGAACTGCACCACAATTACCTCAGGAGCCGTTATTCCCCACATGCCCAAGTTAAATCACACCTCTTCACATCGCAGAGTAATACACAGATTGTGACCAGATCCCCACCCTGTGCCAGATGTATACAATTGCACAGAAGTTGTAGGTTCTCCTCATTTCCTGGGTATGCAGTGCTTGAATGGGATCAGGACCATGATGCACTGGGACGAATGGGTTTGGACTTCCCCACGTGACATTTTCCCAGCCTGAAACAGTCCCAGGGGGGTGTTATTTGGGGAAACCCACCTGTTCCATGGGATACAAATGGGTTTCCTCAACCGGCTCATTAATATCTAGGGTTCCCAGGTCCCTCTTCGCCACCGGTGGGAGGTTTTTGGGGCGGAGCCTGAGGAGGGTGGGGTTTGGGGAGGGGAGGGACTTCAATGCCATAGAGTCCAATTGCCAACGTGGTGAGGTGAACTGATCTCTATCGGCTGGAGATCAGTTGTAATAGCAGGAGATCTCCAGTCAGTACCTGGAGGTTGGCAACCCTATTAATGCCCCCAAGTCTCTCCCTAACTCTGTAACTCACAGGTCATTGTGTCATGTCTGACAGAGGGTAGGGACTAGGAAGAGACGGGTGGGGACAAGGGTGGTGACACTGTGGCAATGCTGTGACATTACATCTGGAGCAAACCTGGAAGTGATGTCATGGCACTGGTGCAACGCTCAGGATTCACTCTATGGATTTTACCACAGTGTTTCAATTGAGCCCTACAGCGTTGCACCAATGCAATGATGTCACTTCCAGCTTTGCCCTGGAAGTGATGTCACAGCATTGTTGCAACACGGATTTCCCCACCATTTTTTCCTCTGCCACCCTACCGAGTGGTAGTAGGGGTCAGGGAATGCTGGTGGGAGATCTCCCACTGTAGATCCTGCTATAGCGGGAAACTGCATACTCGATAATGTTGGCATCGCCACTCTGTATTGTCCCAAAGAGACTATTTACTTGTCAATAAGGAAATGGCCACAGTTGTCTCTGTAGCAGAGGATGCTAGAATCAAATCAGAAGATACAGAATTAAATAACATTGTTATAGAAATAGCTACCCTAAAATGACAGAACTTTAAAATATAAAGGGGCAACAGCCCCTCTAGGAAGAGCCCCGTGGCGCAGAGTTGTAAGCTGCAGTACTGCAGTCCAAAGCTCTGCTCACGACCTGAGTTTGATCCTGATGGGAGTCAGTTTCAGGTAGCCGGCTCAAGGTTGACTCAGCCTTCCATCCTTCCGAGGTCTGTAAAATGAGTACCCAACTTGCTAGGGATAAAGGGAAGATGACTGGGGAAGGCACTGGCAAACCACCCCGTAAACAAAGTCTGCCTAGTAAACGTCGGGATGTGACGTCACCCCATGGGTCAGGAATGACCCGGTGCTTGCACAGGGGACTACCTTTACCTTTACCAGCCCCTCTATGACCCACAGCTAGGGGACCGCAGGGCTACTCCATTATGACAACACCCTAAATTCCATGAGAGCCCAGGGGAGGGGCTTGCCCTGGAAATATAAAAGGAAGAGAACTGAGGAAAGGGTGGGGATTGAAGTGGAATCAAACACGGCTCTGGACTTGCTCCAAGGACAATGGATTGTGGGATAACGCCAATGAGACAATAATGAGGCAACTTGAGGCAGTTGCCTCAGGCAGCAGATTTATGGGGGCAGCAACATTCTGCCTGACCATCTGCCACCTACCCCTGCTAGGGAGCTAGAGGAGACAACTGCCCATATCTCCTTGTTTGCCCAGAGCTTTCAAAAAAAAAAAAAAAAAAAAAGAGCAACAAAGCAAGTATTCTGGTTCCTGAACTCTCCTGGAGTTTCTTCTTTGTTGTAAGAGTTTGGCTACCATTTCTGGTCACCTGTTGCCAGGACAACCATAATGGTGGCCAAACTCTGGAAAAAAGGACATTTCATAAGTGGAAAAGAGCAAGAGTCCAGTAGCACCTTAAAGACTAACAAAATTTCTGGGTATGAGCTTTCGTGTGTCACAGCTCAATTCTGTGTTAGTCTTTAAGGTGCTACTGGACTCTTGCTCTTTTCCACTGCTACAGACAGACTAACATGGCTAGCCATCGTGATTTATTGGAAGACCTATATGGGATGCCCAGCTTATCATGCTTCTTTACCTTCAGACCTTGGTTCCTCTGGTGGATGCAAAACCACTTCTAGATCTTCTCCCAGGAATTACATACTAACGATCTTTGTAATGCTTCCAGTCACAGCGGTGTTCCTCAATGATGGTTTTGGAAGGAATCAACAGTGGCATGATCCCCAGTGCAGGGAGCGAGTTGGTTGCGAAGCCATTCTTGTTGGATCCGCTCCTCCATCACAGCAAGCCCCGAATCCGAGGTCAAAGGTCCCTCGATTATCCCCCCGGGGATGGCCCCCAGCAAGGAGCAGCCTAAATGGCTTCTATTGATCTTGCAGATTGATTGAGCCCCTGCTGTGATTAATTTTGGACCGAAAGCACCTGCGGTAGTGAAGGGAGAGGTCAAGGATTCTGAGCTGTATCAGCGAGATTGCCGCAGCAGAGTTTTAAAGGGCGCACGAAGCCTTTAAAAGGTCGGTGAAGGATTGCAGTTTGTTAAAGCCGCTGATATCAACCCACAGAACCGGTTGGACTCGGCTTCATGGCTTGCCCTAATAGCAGCTTAATAGCATGATAATGTGGACTGGCCAGAAGTTATTGGATTGATCTTCTGATTGATGGGGAAATCATGACCACTCTGGCCTCTTTGCTTGCTGTTCACTGGATCGTTTTGGAATTTATCATACATGCTGGCCACAGCACTTAGCTTCGTAATTAATGTTTGGAACAAGGGAAGTCATTCATTTATCAGGGCTCGTTTCCTCTTGTGTTTTTATTCCTAACAGCCCCTTCTTCATCCGCATGTCAATGTGATGGCCCCTTATCTATTTTTTTAAAATTCAAAACATTTATACACTGCTTTTGCATAGCCTCACAGCTGTTTCTACAAGACAAACGGTAAAACAATCAACCCCAGTCCCTAAAATGTTCCCATACATTTGACAGCTTCAGAAAATAGTCCTTGCATAGCCAGACCCAGACATGTACGAAGTCAACCAAAAGATGGTGCGGTGTAGTAGTTAGAATGTCAAGCTAGGATCTGAGGAACATGGATTTGAATATGCCCAGGATGCTTGGTGGGTGACCTTGGGATATTCACACGCTGTCTGCCTAACCTACCTCAAAGGGTTGTGAGGATAAAATGGAGGAGAGGAGACTGTTCAAGGTGCTGGTTATGACCTTTAAAGCCTTACTTGGTCTGGGACCTTCGTATCTATGGGACTGCCTCTCAGGGAATGTTCCCCAGAGAAGCTTGTGTTCATGGTGATCCCCGGACCAAGGAGAGTCCGGCTGGTCTTGACCAGGGCCAGGGCTTTTTCTGCCCTGGCCCCTGCCTAGTGGAATAGCCTCCCTAGTGAGATCAGGGCCCTGCAGGAACTTCAAGAATTCTGCAGGGCCAGCAAGACTGAGCTATTTCTCCAGGCTTATGGCTGAGGCCAGTGACTGTTTCTCCCTATAAATACTGGCCTCCCTAATCTCTTCTCCCCCACTGCTGAGTTCCCCCACCTACTTTTACCATCTTAGAGGTGATTACATCTAATTGCCCAGCTGCAAATAGTTATTTTTTATTCTAGCGCCATTATTGCCCTATTACTTGAAATGGTTCGGGCTTTTTTTAAAGCAAATTTTAAATTGTATTTTAATATATTGTCAAAGGCTTTCACGGTCAGAGTTCATTGGTTCTTGTGGGTTATCCGGGTTGTGTAACTGTGGTCTTGGTATTTTCTTTCCTGACGTTTCACCAGCAGCTGTGGCAGGCATCTTCAGACTATATATTTCTGACTATATATTACTCTTCCTACACACTTGACACTGAGAGACACTGTCCTTCAGTGTTACTCCTCTGAAGATGCCTGCCACAGCCGCTGGCGAAACGTCAGGAAAGAAAATACCAAGACCACGGTTACACAGCCCGGATAACCCACAAGAACCAATGTATTTTAATATTTTATTGTTTTTAGGGTAATTCTGTTTGTGAACTGCCCTGAACCCGGCCTTAAGGCTGGGGAGGGCGGGGTAAAAGTGCAATAAATAAATAAATAAATAAATGTTGTAACTTGTTATGTCCCCATTCGGGAGGAAGGCAGGATAGAAATGAAGTAAATAAATAAAATACATAATAAAATGCAGTGAAGATCACATTCCCACTAAACTTCCTTCCCTCTCCAGACTCCACACTTCTGAGGCACTGCTCCCAAATCTCCAGGAATTTCCTAAGCTGGGGTAGGCAACCATATTGGTGAAATTACACTTACACACCTTCTTCCCTTTCTATAAGGGAGACAGACAAGTGGTGTGACTGAGACCTTAGGGTGAACAAAAACAAAACCCAGTGGTCCAGGGTAATGCACAAGCCAGAACTAACTATACATAAAAATCACACATAGGGTTGTGCATATTGATAAACCCGAACCGAAATAAACCCGAAATTAGCCGTTTTGGTAAATTTCGGGATTTGGGTTTACTGAAAGCCAATACCTGGGGATAAAGCCGAAGCGGAATAGCCGATTCCCGGAAAAGCCGAATAGATATTATGCTAGAAAGAAGCCTGTTCTTCTCTCTTCATGGCATACACAGATCTCCTCACCGTCAGGTGTGTGTTTTTTTTTTTTTGGTGCAAATATGTCGGCAAAGAATCTACTGTTTCCTGTTCTCATGGGGAGAAAACGCATGGTCGCTTTATCCTGCTTTAATCCCTGTTTCAGCCAGGATTCAGCCTGGATCGAATGCATGCGTTTCGCCTAATGTGCGTTCAATCCTGGCTAAAATAGGGATTAAAGGAGGATAAAGCAACCATGCGTTTTCGCCCATGGAATTCCAGGAAGTGATGGGATGTAGTTGATGGAAGTTATTATAGCGAGAGGGGGAAGGATTGGAGGACTGTTCTGAAGCCACAACCATCAAGATGTTTTCTAAATGGTCCTAACAGATCGGCGGTGACCAAAGCTTAGCCTCTGGCAAGCAAACAAGGAAACACGAACTTCCTCTCTTTCAGCTATGAGAGCTCTCTGGTTACACTTGAATCGCTTTTACAGTTGCCCTTTGAAAGACAGTAACCCAGCTAAGTTCAGATCAATGCGGATGTAAAGAAGCTGATGGAGAAAAAGAAGGAATGGGTGGGGGAGGGAGTTATGCAACCGAGAATCGGTTACCATGGGAAAGTTGGAGAAATGGTCCTACACAAAATGGCTGTTCTTCTTTTCTGTTTACTAATGAACAGTGGCCTTATCAGTAAGGTTAACTGTAGCTTAATTCTGACTCCTTTTGTTCTTTATATGGGAAAATGTGCAGAAGAATACAAAAAGAAGAATGAAGCTAGAATACAAAATCCACTTGGATTTCTATTAGGGTTGCCAACCTTCAGGTACTGGCAAAGATCCAAACAGCACACACAAGGTACTTAGAAATAAAGTAATAATTTATAAAGGTGAGAATTTGTGCAATAAGTGAGCATATATACAAATGGAATACAATAAGATACACATACAAAATTTCAATAGAAGTCCAGCATAATACCAAGTTCAATAGAAAATATGGGTATCCTGTAAGTCAGGTAAGTCAATATCTATTTTCCATAATAGACTTCTTTTGTGCTAATAGGCAGCTGGAAAGCAGATACGACAGACAAGAGCCACGATGGGAAGATGTCAGGACGTGTCGTCTAGATCAAAACCTCCAGGTACTAGCTGGAGATCTCCTGCTATTACAACTGACCTCCAGCTGATAAGAGAGCAGTTCACCTGGAGAAAATGGCTGCTTTGGCCATTGGACTCTATGGCATTGAAGATCCTCCCTTCCCCAAACCCCGCCCTCCTCAGGCTCTACCCCAAAAACCTCCCGCTGGTGGAGAAGAGGGACCTGGCAAGCCTAATTTCTATAGGTCTGGGTTTATGCCCCCCTCCCAAGGAAAAACATGACTGTCAGAATTTGTTTAATATCTCAGATGACAAAACTTCCTACAGAAGCTTTCTCTACGCACGATATAGAGTAGAAACCTCTTGTTAGATCAGATTCTCTCTGTGTGTAAGATAGCTATAAAACGTGGGGCTCGGTCAAAATGAAGAACATGGCAGGGGAAAACTGACTTCAAAGAAAGGACAGCCTCTGGTAGGATTGCCAGCTCTGGGCAGTGATATCCCTGGAGATTTGAGGTTGTTGTCTTGGGAGTGCAGGGTTTGGGGAGGAACCTTATTGGGGTATAATGGCATAGAGTCCACCCTCCAAAGCAGCCATTTTCTCCAGGGGAACTGATCTCTGTAGATAGGGTTGCCAGGTCGCCCCTCTCAATCGGCGGGAGGTTTTAGGGGCCGGGGCTGGGGCAGCTGCGCACACACGATGCCGTCACGACCGGGTTTACATCCTGAAGCGCCGCATCTCCACAGCCGATTTAACACTCAATCCCCCACATTTTGAGAATTTGAGTGCTAAAGAAGCTGCGGCGCTGTGGCGCTTCCGGAGGTAAATCCGGAAGTGGCGTCATTGCATGTGCATGGCTCTGGAGCTGCTGGGTGGATTGGTGGGCAATTGCCCACCAAAATCACCCACCTGGCAACCTTATCTGTAGACTGGAGATCAGTTGTAATTCTGGGAGATCTCCAGGTCTCCAGGTTGGCAACCCTACCCAGCTCTCCCCCTCCTTTTAGAGGCATGCGAGCAGTTCTCTTTGGCTAACCAAAGGAGTCCTGTCTCCTGGTGTATCCAGGGGACTAGCAGGGGAAAGGAACCGTAGGGAAGCTGTCCCGGGGTCACTTGGGACTTCTGCATCGCCTTCCCAGAATTGTCTGGTCTGATAAGACCCTATGTTTGTGGAAGAGAAGTAAGTTATGCTTGTTTCCCTTCAGCCAAGAGAACTCTCTTTCCCTGTCCTCCCACCCTCACTCACACATATATGCCAGGCTGTGATATTCTCTTCCTGTTCTCTGTTGCTAAGGATACTTATGTTCAACTATCTCTGTTTACCATGGACAGTCCATATTTTGTGGTCCCTGGTGAAACACTGACTCCATTTTTGCCTTGGAGGGCAGGTTACTTTATCACGATTTTGTTAGCTAAAAGTAGGGGAAATGTTTTGTTATTTTAAGCCCATGTCCCCAGTCTCCGGCAGCTAAAGTCTCACAGCAGGGTAGGATGTATCTTGTCCCCATTAGAGATGCCGCTAAATTCATGCGCATGAGCACATGTAATGTTCACAGCCTGCCATTTCACACACAGCAGCTGCTTAGCTAGATTTTGCACTATTAATATTGTATTGTCGGCCAATTATATTTTTCCAGTATATCTTTAAGCCAAAAGAATAAGCATCCTTTTCTTGGCTTTTAAATCAGCGGAGGGCAGGATACTGTGAATTAAGAAAACATCCTGTAGGTGGAATACAACCTGTGGGTACACCTAAAGTATTTTTGGGATCCTTGCCTATATGGAGAAATGTGTCTAAAACGTTACGCATAGAAGGGCTTTGTGGAGAGCCAGCATGGTGTAGTGGTTAAGAGCGGTGGACTCTAATATGGAGAACTGGGTTTGTTTCCCCACTCCTACACAAGAAGCCTGCTGGGTGACCCTGGGCTAGTCACAGTTTTCTCAGAACTCTCTCAGCCACACCTATTACAACCGACTTACAATCACCTTCCCTTCCCCTCCCCACAACAGACACCCTGTGAGGTAGGTGGGGCTGAGAGAGCTCTAAGAGAGAGACAGCGTGGTGTAGTGGTTAAGAGTGGTGGTTTGGAGCGGTGGAGTTTGATCTGGAGAACCGGGTTTGATTCCCCACTCCTCCACATGAGCGGCGGAGGCTAATCTGGCGAACTGGATTTGTTTCCCCACTCTTACACACGAAGCCAGCTGGGTGACCTTGGGCTAGTCTCAGCTCTCTCAGCCGCACCCACCTCACAGGGTTTCTGTTGTGGGGAGGGGAAGGGAAGGTGATTGTAAGCTGGTTTGAGTCTCCCTTAAGTGGTAGAAAAAGTCGGCGTATAAAAATCAACTCTTCTTCTTCTTCTTCCTGAGTGGTGACTAGCCCAAGGTCACCCAGCTGGCTTCATGCCTAGAAGTGAGGAAACCAACCCGGTTCACCAAATTAGTGTCTGCCGCTCACGTGGAGGAGTGGGGAATCAAACCCGGTTCTCCAGGTTAGAGTCCATCGCTCCAAACCACTGCTCTTAAGCACTACACCACTTGTGTGTGGCAGAGCAATTGCTCCATTTTGCCCCAGAATGTGTTTCTCGCGCTCTCGACTCTGACCCAGAATAATCAGCGGCCAGCAGCTGTACACTAAGGATCGGAGGAAAGCAAGCACCTGCCCATCCCAGCAGTTCCACTAGCCATGCTGCTTCCCCCAATTACGAATTATTCCCCACGCACAGCTGTAAGTCGATGACGTCGTGCCATTCCGGGCCCTCTGGAGACCCACCGAGACAAAAAATCCTCAAAAGTGTGAGTCAGGGACGTTTGGGGACCCTGATTCATTTCCAGCTTGGATTGCATCATTTGCGTGTGCGTTTCCTGAGGCCCAGATGATGGGAAGAGTCGAAGGCCAAGACAATGACATCGCCCGTCGCTGGGAGATCAACTGGAAAAAAACAACCACCCAGATTCCACCGTAGCCGTGTCTGACTGTAGACTGCCTGATGTAATTAAACTACAGGTGTAGAGTACTGCCTATATTAATTACAGGTGTAATTAACCAGACGGCAAAGATGGATCTTGCCGTAGCAAACGAATGCCGCAGGTAGAAACAATTTTACCCATTTTGAAAACTTGATAGCTCCCACTTCTGCTGATTATGTTAATTGGCCCTCTGCTGAAGTCTCCACTACAGCAGAATATAGTTTATGAAGCAACGGTCTCCTATCTTCTGCTGCCAACAGGAACAACTCCCTGCCCTCCTCTAAGTGACAGCCCTTCAGATACTTAAAGAGAGCAATCCTGTCCCCCCTCAACCTCCTCTTTTCCAGACTGAACATTCCCAACTCCCTTAGCCTCTCCTCGTAGGGCTTGGTCTCCAGGCCCCTGATCATCCTCATCACTCTCCTCTGCATCCGCTCCGTTCTATCCACATCCTTTTTGAAGTGAGGCCTCCAGAAATGCACACAGTACTCCAGGGGTGGCCTGACCAATGCAGTGTACAGCGGAACTATGACATCTTGCGATTTGGATGTTATGCTTCTGTTGACGCACCCCAAGATCACATTAGCTTTTTTTGTCGCTGCATCACATTGGCTGCTCGTATTTAACTTAGTGTCCACCTGCATCCCAAAATCTTGTTCACACACACTGCTGCCCAGAAGTGTATCCCCCACTGCTTGCTCAGAATTGCTGCTTCTAAGATGACTGCTGTGCACCCTTGGGCATTGCTTCCACACATGACCTGATACCACATGTGCTTGCAGTGCATGGTGGTAAGCACATTGCCAGGCCATCGGATCAGACCGATGGGTAGAAGGCAAAGGAAGTGGCGGAAAAAACAATGCTATTTGTTTAGTGGCAAGCGCCTGCTTTCCCCCTGGAGCCCAACGGTGTCGACAGCCTGCCCTCCCCATACAGGCGCCTCCACTCAATTCCCCAGCTGCCAACCCTTTACCTGCTTGCGTCTGCCGCTTCTTCCCAAGCTCGGAGCAACTCCTCTGGGCATTCTCGCTTGGCATGTCAGTGGGCTGCATCCAAATCACACTAGAACATCCCTTGCTTGCCTGTCAGATCTGGAAGCTTTCTCTTCTCTGTGCAGGGCCAATGGAAATTAGAGGATTGGGATTTTGTGATCGTTTTTCTTACCCACAGAAATAAAATCAGCTATTGTCATGTCGCGCGACTTGGTGACCATTCCCACTTTCCTTTTCACCTTGATGCCATTCACTTTAGTTGCCTCCATGGTGCTCAGAATACCAAACAAGGGCATTAGGCGATGTTCCAGCCAATGCTTTCTGGGAGACCTAGAAAAGAGCAGCAGTTTTTCTTCCAATGCAGGGGAAATTGAAGGTGGGGAGGAAGGGCTGCTTGTGAAATGTGTTGGGAGGACGTTTTCTCGGCATTGTGCGGTCCTTAAATGCAGACTTCACCTGCTACAGTATGAAAAGAGTACCTCCGGAAAGCACATGACAGCCCTTGCAAAGATAACAAGAGTTTTATTTATTTTTAAAGGGGAGAGGAGGAGGAGGAGAAGAAGAAGAAGAGTTTTTATTTGCCAACTTTATTTGTTTTTATATGCTGACTTTCTCCACCACTTAAGGAAGAATCAAACTGGCTTACAATCATTTTCCCTTCCCCTCCCCACGACACCCTGTGAGGTAGGTGGGGTTGAGAGAGCTCTAAGAGAACTGTGACTGGCCCAAGGTCACCCAGTTCATGTGGAGGAGTGGGGAAACAACCCCGGTTCTCCAGATTAGAGTCCACCACTAAAATCATCGCTCTTAACCACTACACCATGCTGGCACAGCTACATTGTCATGATGAGAGGGGAACAGTATGTTTAGGTAAGATTGGCTATGTAAAAAACACACACGAAATAGTGGTATGTATTCAACAAAACATCAGCAGAGTAAATCTCCAAGCAAGGGGTGCTCTGTTAACACCAGGGCCAAAGCAAAAAGACAGTGGTAGACATGAAGAAAGTAGGTTCCTTTGAAATGTGGTGTTGGGGGAGAGTTTTACGGGTACCGTGGACCGCCAAAAAGGCAAACCAGTGAGTTCTAGATAGGGATTCCAGCTCCAGGTTGGGAAATACCTGGAGATTTTGGGGGTGGAGCCTGAGGAGGGCAGGGTTTGGGGAGGGGAGGGTCTTCAATGGGGTGTAATGCCATAGAGTCCACCTTCCAAAGCAGCCATTTTCTCCAGGAGGACTGATCTCTGTCGCCTGGAGATCAGTTGTAATAGCGGGAGATCTCCAGCCACCACCTGGAGGTTGGCAACCCTATTTCTAGATCAAATCAAGCCTGAACTGTCCCTAGAAGTTGGAGAGGAAAAAATCGGAGGGCTGGTGGGGAGGTATGTTTTGTGGCTAATGCCATTCAATTTGGATGGTTTTATAGCCTGGCAAAAAGAACCCTCTGCAGGATGTAATTTGCGCATTAAAGGAAAATCAGTGGCTATTAGTAAGATCAAAATCTGCCTTCCCGTTTCATGCAGCCTCCAAATTCCTTGGCCTCCAAGTATCTAACTGCAAACGGGGCAGGGGGAGGGTAAGAAAGGGGGGGAAATATCCAAATTCACCATCTTTTTGTGCGCCATCCACATTTTCAGAGCTGTTTTCATTTCCTCTTGGGAAGTTCTGTCTGCTTCTGTCCTCCCGTAAAGCTGAAATAGGCAAATAAATGTTATTTGGAAGACACACGTAGCTAAAAGTTTAGAAGTCTATATTTATCCATTTTCTTTCTGCTGTGTCACTGTCTTGTTGGATCGATTATTTCCTGGCTGGAGAAGTGATGACTCAGGCCTCAGCCTGGCAAGGCAGCCTACCTGCAGCAAAATAGAATCTCCCTGGGATACAGAGATACTTAAATTCCGCAGCTGTGTCTTGCATTTGCACACTATGAATTGCAAATGCTATATTTTCATAGAAAGGTCAGCCGAGATGTGATGCGGAAGATCCATTGTTTACTGATCAGTGGCTTCTCACGGCTGCTTGGAAACTGGGGAAGTAACAGGGTGTCTTTCCCCTGAGTAGGGATGCCAACCTCCAGGTACTAGCTGGCGATCTCCTGCTATTACAACAGATCTCCAGTCGTTAGAGATCAGTTCCCCCAGAGAAAATGGCCGCCTTGGCCATTGGATTCTATGGCACTGAAGTCCCTCCCCTCCCCAAAACCTGCCCTCCTCCGGCTCTGCCCCCAAAACCTCCCTCTGGTGTCAAAGAAGCCCCTGGCAACCCTATCCCTGAGCCATTTCTGCATACACGCGCTCCTATCCCCACATAAAATGCTGCAATTTGTCTCTCCAGAGCGAGGGACAGGGAGGCCTTTTATGCATGGCTGATTCCCTCGCAGTCACCCCTCCGACAGCTTCGGTCTTTGTTTTGATTACGCATGCCGTTTCCAACTGTCAGAGGTCGCCTCGCTCTCCCTCTGCATTTCTGTGCGTTTTGCCCACGCTTTCAAACTTGTGATAAAACAGATCCCTGAAAACGCAGGCAAAAGGAGGGGAAAGGAGTGGGGAGAGCGAGGCGACCTCTGATAGTCAGAAACAGAATGGATAATCCAAAGAAAGACCTGAAGTCATTGGAGGGGTGACGGCGAAAGAAACAGCCATGCATAAAAGGCCAGAGACATCTAAAGCACATTTTTTGCTTTGTGTATTTGCTGGTGCAACTTTTTGGAGAATGTGTGGGAGGATATTAAAATCCCCATGAGTCAGTGCGAGTGCACACATGTGTGGATTGATAACAGTTCTGAACAGTTCAGCAACCATTGATGGACACTGAGGGATGCCGACGTAAGGCATAGAGAGACACTTAAGTAGTAAGTCTCATCTCAAAATGTCAATTATTTTTTAACAGTGTGCCTTTTAAAAAATGGAGTCGGTGGCAGCAGGTGCAGAATGTAACCCTTCATTTGCTAGCTTCTTTTTTCCTTATTTGAATATGTGAAGCAGAACAGTATATTGAAATTTGGATCCAATGACAGCTGTCAGGAAACGAGATGTAACCAGAACCTGTGAGTGATTGAGCATCCCTGGGCATGGCAAGAAATAGATGGGATGTATTAACCATAAATGGCCATTGTATGATTTGGAAAAAGAGCCTCTTGAAGGCCTAGCTTGATAGCACTAAGTTGCAAATGGAGCCAAATCAGGTTTTCCAGTGTTAGTTTATGCATGGGTACTTTCACTCACGTTTGCCCCCGGTCTGTCTCGGTTGTTCCTTGGAGTTATGCATGAGTTTCCTCTCTGTTAGAGATGACCTTCACAAATCCCAGGACTTCCCATTCCTCTGTTAACCTGATTCTTCCATCTCCCTTGAGCTCAGCCCAGGTGAAATCCCCATGCATAAGGCAAAGTGTATTAAAAAATGGCAGTTGGGCTGGCAGTGCTTCTCTAGGAATCACCGGGTACTCTATGGTTTTACCATAAAGTTTCCAGTAATACTTAGAGAAGATTGATGTCACTTCCAGGTTTTTCCCAGAGGTGATGTGACACTATTAGGGCTGCCAGCTCCAAGCTGGGAAATACCTGGAGATTTTGGGGGTGGAGCCTGAGGAGGGCGAGGTTTAGGGAAGGGAGGGACTTCAATGGGGTATAATGCCATAGAGACCATCTTCCAAAGCAGGCCTTTTCTCCAGGTGAACTGATCCAGGTGAACTGATCTCTGTCACCTGGAGATCAGTTGTAATAGCGGGAGATCTCCAGCCACAACCCTAGACACTATCGATGATGGCTGCCCCGCATATCCCCCCACAGTCTCCTGCTGGTTGCCAGGTCAAGTTAACATCCGTCCATTCCAGTCATTCCCTTAACTCAAAATCCCATTCCCTGTCCTGGTTCTGGAGATGGCTGTGAGTGTCCGCCCCATATCTATTGCATAGGGTTGCCAACCTCCAGGTACTAGCTGGAGATCTCCTGCTATTACAACTGATCTCCAGCCAACAGAAATCAGTCCACCTGGAGAAAATGGCTGCTTTGGCAATTGGATTCTATGGCACTGAAGTCCCTCCCTGCCCCGAACCCCATCCTCCTCAGGCTCCTCCACAAAAACCTCCCGCTGGTGGGGAAGAGGGACCTGGTAACCCTACTACTGCAGTAGTTCCACGTGCAAACAGGACAAGGACTTACCCAGCGCTGCTACTGGAATCGTGACTTGTGTGCCTATTATTCAAGAAGAATCCCTCTTCCCTTTAACCTTCTGATCCCATGACAATGCCTTGCCTCCGAACGTAGGCATGTCATGGCTCACGAGGATGACAGATGGCATTTAAGACAACCTGGTTTAGCAGGCAGCTTGATCAAATCTTGCATTCGCTGCAACAAACGGGACCTGTTTCTCCTCCTATGCCTGCACTGCCCTTCTCCCTGGAGAACAATCTCAGGCAATTTACAAAGCCATTCTGTCCCTGTTGCCGAAATCCTTGTGACAGCAATGGGTATTTTATGCTTGAAGAACTGCTCTTTTAGGATTTGGGGACCGTATACCCCCAAGCCCTCGAAAGTGTCACTTCCAAGGGTTTCCTTTCTCTCCTGATCTCTTTCTATATTTGATCCCATACGGAACCTCTCGAGAGAAACGACGCCTGTGCATATTTTATTCAGAATCTGCAGTGGGATTCAAGCAGGCTTGCGGCAGCAAAACAACAGCAACAACAACAAAAACCCGCACAAACATTTTATATTAACCTTCGGACAAAGGCAGGTGAGAAACAAATACCGTCTTCATCTCAGCCTCCCTTCTGCAATAAATATGGATTCATAATTCATGGATACACCAGTTAAAGCGAGTTCAATATTTTTGTTCTCACCAATGTAATAGATCCTGCTCCATGTCTCTGTAGTTGCATATATGTACAGGAGATTTATGTGTGTGATTCTATATTTTTTATACATTGTTCTTCCAGTATATATTTAATGTAATAAATTATCTATCATATGTAGCTGAAAGCAAAATGTCAAGACACATACTTTAGGTGAACTGTGGAAATGTATATTTAACGTTCTTTTTGAAAAATAAATGCCTTCCTACTTGTTTAAGTACCAAGGGTTAGTAAAGGCGATATTAATAAAGAGTAGGATTTAAACCTGGTATTCATAACAGTTTCAACCATTTTCAGAGGGCAGAAGCTGCAAACTGGGGAGGGGCCATGGCTCAGTGGTAGAGCATCTGCTTGGCATCCAGAAGGGTCCCAGGTTCAGTCCCTGGCATCTCCAGTTAAAGAGACTAGGCAAGTAGGTGATGTGAAAGACCTTTGCCTGAGATCCTGGAGAGCCTCTGCCAGTCTGAGTAGACAATACTGACTTTGATGGACCAAGGGTCTGATTTAGTATAAGGCAGCTTCATGTGTTTAAAGACAAAGCGTGCTATCTGTTTTTATATCAATAGAAAGAAACAACCAAGACACAAGGCCTCATTTCAAAGCAGGGAAGAGAAACATTGGGTGCCCTTACTTGGTAAAGAGTGGCAGAATAGGGATTCGAACCTGGGTCTCCCAGATCCCAACCACTATGGCATGCTGGCTTTAAGGTCAGCTCAGAACCTATGTATGTGCAACTGTACTCACATAGAGCTTTGAACATGCAGTGGCACATCCTTGGGGGGGAATCAGGGTCTCTGGTGACAGAGGGAGCTCTGAGCATGAAGATGCTCTGAAGATACTCTGCTCCGACCTTGAAATGAATTTACATGCGTCACACCTGGGGCTTACCGCCACTATCCTATCCCCCCATGTACATTCATTCAGCCACTTTTTAACATCCATGTTCTTTGTTCGCAAAGCATTACAGTAGTACATTTCATGCCTTTATGTGCATTGTCCCCATAAACCCACAGCCTTAATTGACAGGGTGTGCCTAAAGATGCCCCAATCTGTTAGCTGGTGGCTGCTCATCAGAATGGAATACCAGCAAAGATGGCGTTGTAGGAATTATACTGCAAGGCCTTATGAAATGTTGTGTTGGAGGAGAGTGTTACAGATACCATTGGCGGCCAAAACAAACCAACAAATCAGTGGGTTATAGATCAAATCAAGCCTAAACTGACCCTAGAAGCTAAAATGGCTAAACTGAGGCTATTGTATTTTTGTCATTATGAGAAGACAAGAGTCACTGGAAAAGACAATCATGCTAGGAAAAGTTGAAGACAGCAGGAAAAGAGGAATACCCAACAAGAGATGGGTTTACTCTATAATAAAGGAAGCCCGGGCCTTCAGTTTGCAAGACCTGAGCAAGGCTGTTAAGGATAGGACGTTTTGGAGGACATTGATTCATAGGGTCACCGTGAGCTGGAAGCGACTTAACAACACTTAACACACACATATGGTTGTTCAGTGGAGCATAAGATCGGGGCTGGCACCTTTTAAAAGGAATGGCCCTTATTTTTCAGTGGGAGCCCTGCGCCGCATGTGGAACAGTCTCTTTCCCACAGAAATGAGTTAAGCAATCTGGCCATTTTTATCCCAGTCTTTCTGGGCTCTGCCGCTTTAAAGAAAGACAAGTGAGCTACAGAAACATCTTAAGGAAGCATGAATGGCCATTCTTTTCTGGGAATGGGGCAGAGGGGGAAGCAGAGGGCAGATGGTTTGTTTAAACGACGTGCTCCTAACAACAAGTGAAGGGTTGGGCGAATTAGATAATTGACTCTCTTCCCTGTCAAATCAGGCTTCAGTCCCCTGACTGATGAGGCTGCAAATATAAAACATATTGCTCATTGTTTGCAAATGGAGCCGAGCCAGCTGATTCTGTGGTTCCTCTAAAGCGTGGCTGCTGTGTGCATGCTGGCACCCACATAGAGCGCAATTCTATTCATCTCCCAGTGACAACATCAAAAACACTCTCACGAGTCACTACGGTGCTCAGCCAGGCTTGGAAGGGAGCAATCACCATGCAGTAGCTGGAACACCATAATGAACACATGAAGCTGCCTTATACCTTGGTCTACTCAGACCGGCGGCAGCTCTCCAAGGTCTCAGGCTGAGGTCTTTCACATCACCTACTTGTCTTGTCCCTTTAACTGGAGGTGCCAGGGATTGAACCTGGGACCTTCTGCATGCCAAGCAGATGCTCTACCACTGAGCCACAGCCCCTCCCCAGTGGATGTAGTGACGGCCACAAGCACAGATGGCTTTAAATGTCCCCATTTAAGAGGAGAGGACCATCAATGGCTTTAAATGTCCCCTCTTAAGAGGAGAGGACCATCAATGGCTATTAGCCATGGTGGATCAAGGAAGCTCCATCTACAAAGGCAGAAAAGCTCTGAATACCAGTTCTAGGAGGTGACATTAGGGGAAGGCCTTGGCCTCTATGCCATCTGTTGTCCCTCCAGGGCAAATGATCGGCTGCTATGTGAAGCAAAATGCTGAGAGGGAGGGCTGGAAGTTTTGCATCAATGTTTAGGCTCTTGTGGCTCTTTCTTGCATGCCCAGGGTAGTGCAGATCGCCACTTTGGGGCCAGGAAGCAATTTTCCTCCAGGCCAGATTGGCCAGGGATCCTGGAGGGTTTTTTTTTTGTGCCATCTTCTGGGCATTGAGTAGGGGTCACCAGGGGTGTAGGGTGGGAGGTAGTTGTGAATTTCCTGCATTGTGCAGGGGGTTGGACTAGATGACCTTGGTGGACTCTTCCAATGCAATGATTCTATGATTCTGTGAATGAGGTGGACCACTGGTCTGATCCAGCAGGACTCTTCTTGTGTTCTTATATCTACCATGGTCATAGGGTTGCCAGTCCAGAGTTTCCAACAATTCCTAGAGCTACCCAACACCACTTCTAGGTTTCCCCCAGATGTGACATCATGGTGCACATGATGCCACATTAATAAAAAAAAATTATCCCACCGCTGCTCAGACTGGTGGCAACAGGGGGAGACCTGGCAACCTTGACCATGGAACAAACCCCTCACTCTAGTCTGCAGGCTCTAGCTCCAGCTGATAGAGATCACTTCACCTGGAGAAAATGGCCGTTTTGGCAATTGGACTCTATGGCATTGAAGCTCTTCCCCAAACCCTGCCCTCCTCAGGCTCTGCCCCAAAAACCTCCCACCAGTGGTGAAGAGGGACCTGGCAACCCTAGTTGTAGGAGATACTGCAGTGACCCTTGCAAGGACAGAATACAGAGATGATATCCTGTAGGCAAGTTCCTGTCAGCAACTGGGAGTTGGCAATCCTAGAGGTAGGAACCTGTAGTCTTGGGGTCAGTGGCAGAAACCACAGCGTCCTTCTCTGCATATCTGTAGGGCCGGTCAGGGCAACTGGTAGTTAATGTGAAGTTCTCTCTCCCAGGAGGGGTAAAAGAGGCATCCTGCTTTGTATCTGCAGAGGCAAACTATAATTGTACATCTGTGGGATCACATTGGCACAAAGTCCTCCCTCTTATCTGTGAGTTGGACACACACAACAGTGCCTTTGTTCACACCTTATGCTACCTGTGTGGCATGCCCTGACGGAGGACATGCCCAGCGATGCGTATTCGGCAACACCAGAGCTAGAAAAAAAGTGATGGATTCGGTGAGCCAAACATCTAAATCACCTTGATGAAACACAACTGTTCCCTAATTGGATTTAACCCCCCCTTTCCCTCACCTTCTCTTTCTTTGCCTGTTTCATTCCCTGACAGCCAAACGGCTGTCCCTTTCACCTGAATCCCATGTGCTTCTTGCTTTTGTGCAGCGACTGCATACACTTACTTGGCAGTTCTCTTGATGATGTGCAGTGTGTGTGTGTTAAGTGTCATCAAGTCGCCTCCGATTCATGGCGACCCTATGAATCAAAGTCCTCCAAAATATCCTATTTTTGACAGCCTTGCTCAGATCTTGCAAACTGAGGGCTGTGACTTCCTTTGTAGAGTCAATCCATCTCTTGTCGGGTCTTCCTCTTTTCCTGCTGCCCTCAACTTTTCCTAGTATGACTGTCTTTTCCAGTAACTCTTGTCTTCTCATAATGACCAAAATACGATAGCCTCAGTTTAGTCATTTTAGCTTCTAGGGTCAGTTCAGGCTTGATTTGATCTATAACCCACTGATTTGTTTTTTTGGCAGTCCAGGGTATCCTTAACACTCTCCTCAACACCACATTTCAAAGGAATCTACGTTCTTCCTATCCGCTTTCTTCATTGTCCAGCTCTCGCACCCATATATAGTAATAGGGAATACGATGGCATGAATTAACTTGATCTTGGTGGCCAGTGACACATCCTTACACTTCAGAATCTTTTCTAGCTCCTTCATGGCTGTCCTTCCCAGTCTCAATCTCCTTCTGATTTCTTTGCTGCAGTCTCCCTTTTGTGCACTAGGGTTATGCAGAAGAAGAAAAAATCGGTAAATTTTGTGTTTGGGTTTATTGGGCCCAGTTTTTGCCGGTAAACCCAAAATAAGCCTAATACTCATACCGGTAAATATGGGTATTTGGCTTATTTCCAGGTTTACCAAAAAAAAAAAAAAAATAGAGCCCTTTGTAGTCTATGGAAAATTATTTTCGAAGCTCCTGTGGGGGCGTTTTTGGAGGTAGAGTTCCCAAATTTTCAGGGTAGCTTGAAGGGACTCTCCTTGCATGAACCCCTTGGTTTGATGAAGATTGGGCCAGGGGGTCCATTTTTATGGAATCCCAAAGGGGTTGCCCCCATTCCCCAGAGGAAAACATATCTATTTGGCTTTTTTGGGAATTGCGTATTCAACTTCGGGCAGATTCCCAGGTTTTGGTATTTGGTTGACACAAACCCTGAATATTGCCAAAATGGCTAATTTCGGGTTTATTTTCGGTTCAAATATATCGATGTGCACAACCCTAATGTGGACCCATGAAACACACACACACACACACACACACACACACATACATTCCAAAGTGAGGGAGGGGAGATGGAGATGGCAGGGGCTCCGGCATTGTTCTCTTCTAAATGAGACAGCAAAAGCTTGGGTTGCAGCCCCCCCCCCTCCGAGTCTTGTCTGGCATGAGTCAGCGCCCAGTCAGATTTACTGCCAGTTGATTAAATTAACATTTGTTATAAGCCAGGGACCGAGGGGACAGCGAAAGGGAGGGAAAGAAACCTTTTTCATGGCTTTTGAATTATTTAGATTCAGAACACTGCCTGCCATGCTCCAGTCCAGCCGGCACTGGGGAAGGAGACACAATAAGTAACATAGGGTTTCCAACTCCGGGTAGGAAAACTCCTGGAGATTTGGGGGTGGAGCCGGGGGAGGGTGTGGTTTGGGAGGGAGGGATGTCAGTGGGGTTCAGTGCCATAGAGGCCGCCCTCTGAAGCAGCCATTTTATCCCCAGAAGAACTGGTTTCTGTTTCTAGAGATTGGTTCCAGGAGATCTCCAGGCCCTACCTGAAGAAGAAGAAGAAGAAGAGCCGGTTTTTATACGCCAACTTTCTCTACCAATTAAGGAGGAATCAAACCAGCTCAAGATCACCTTCCCCTCCCCACAACAGTCACCCTGTGAGGGAGGTGGGGCTGAGAGAGCTCTAAGAGAGCTGTGACTAGCCCAAGGTCACCCAGCTGGTTTCATGTGGAGGAGTGGGGGAACCAACCCGGTTCACCAGATTAGCCTCCGCCGCTCATGTGGAGGAGTGGGGAATCAAACCTGGTTCTCCAGATTAGAGTCCACCGCTCCAAACCATTGCTATTAACCACTACACCATGCTGGTACCCGTAGCAGTAAGAGGGTGTAAGGTTGCCAGGTCCCTTCTAGCCAACTGGCAGGGGGCAGGGGGAAATATTGGTGGTGGGGGTAAGCCTCGGCTGGTGATGCAGTGACTTCGCTTCTGGCATGCAGTGGAAGGGACATCAGTTTGTCACCGGTGATGTTGGAGAGTTTGGTATTTGGGCAAAAAATTCAATTGCCCAAGTAGTAAAGACCATCGGCATCATCAGCTGCATGCTGATGTTACTTCTAGAGAGGGATGGTAGTGACGTCACTGGCCCAGGCCTTTCCCTGCTGCCAGTATGTCCCCCAGCATGCCAGTTGATCAGTGGTGGAGGTTGGGGGATCTACCACCCCCAGTAGGGCACCAGTAGGGCACCGGACGCCTTAAGAGGGACCTGGTCTTTGAAGAGTGTCACTTCAGCAGGGACCAAAATACCCTTTAACTCCTTCCAAATAATGCCTATTATTTTGGGTGCGGTGGGACACAGGCAGGATGGTGCTGCTGCAGTTGTCTTGTTTGTGGCTTCCTAGAGGCACCTGGCTGGCCACTGTGTGAACTGCTGGACTTGATGGGCCTTGGTCTGATCCAGCAGGGCCTTTCTTATGTTCTTAGGTTATGTTCAAATATGAGGATTCCCACACAATTCAAAACAACCCCTTAGTAGGGATGCTAGCCTCCACGTGGGACCTGGGGATCCCCTGGAATTACAGCTCATCTCCAGACTATAGACATCAGTTCCCCTGGAGAAAATGGAGGCTTTGGAGGGTGGGCTCTGTGGCTAGGGTTGGTGGGTCTTTCTTCGCCACCGGTGGGAGGTTTTGGGGGCAGAGCCTGAGGAGGGTAGGGTTTGGGGAGGGGCTTCAACGCCATAGAGTCCAATTGCCCAAGTGGCCATTTTCTCCAGGGGAACCGATCCCTGTCAACTGGAGATCAGTTGTAATAGCGGGAGATCTCCAGCCACCATCTCAAGGTTGGCAACCCTAGCCATCCGGGTCAGGGCAGGCTATACAGATCAGGGCACACCATGCTGGCTCTCTATAATACAGACCACAATATAGATCTCCTTCTCTGTTCCTTATACTTAACGCAAATCCTAAAATACACCACCAGTACTCTTTAAAGTAGGAATCTTGGAAAACCTAACAGCGAATTGCATTCACAAAAATATTTCTAAGGGGCCTGCATGCACAGGGTTGCCAGGTCCCTCTTTGCCACTGGCAGAAGGTTTTGGGGGCGGAGCCTGAGGAGGGCGGAGTTTGGGGAGGGGAGGGACTTCGACACCATAGAGTCCAATTGCCAAAGCAGCTATTTTCTCCAGGTGAACTGATCTCTATTGACTGGAGTTCAGTTGTAATAGTACCTGGAGTCTGGCAATCCTATGCATGCAGCAGTGTGCTCCTGTATCCTGGTTTCCATGTTGTCTCAGGCGGCTGCCGTCAAAATGGCAGAAACGCGGCCGCGACTCACCGCTAAGCCCGGGGTTGCCGGGTTGTGCCGGGTGGGGCGCGGAAAAGCCAGCCCAAGTCCGTGGCGGCGCTGTAGGGGGTAGAAGGGGGGTTCAGGGGGCTGCTGGCCATTCGGATCCCCTCCCCCCCACGTCTGCTCGGGAGGGGGAGAGGCCATGCGGCGTCTTGCCCGACGCCAGCTGGGGAGCCGCCAGCCGTTCCGCCCCCCCCCCCCGCGTCTGCTTTGGCCAGGCAGAGGCCAATCAGCAGCGTCTCGCCAGACGCTGATTGGGGAGCCACGTGGTTGTCCGTCAGGGCTGGGAGCCTCATTTGAATGAGCCAATGGGCTCGAGGCTCCCAGGGGGCGGGGCCCTCCTGAGGTCGGACCTGGGTGAGTTTTCACTCAGGTCCGACTTCTGGGCATAAAAAGAGGGCTCGCCTCCTCACACTCCCTGTTCGCTTTCTTTTGGCCCACCCACCCTCCGCTGAATTATAAAGGTCTTATGTTTAGGGTTTTTCACTTCGTCACAACTTTGGGCGGTTTGGCATCGGGGCAGGATCCAGTTTGGGGGGAAAGCGGCCTGCGTGCCTCATTTTCCCACATGGAGGATCCCAGTAAGGGATTTCGGGGGAGGCCGGAAGGGGACATGCCAAGATGGAGGGCTGCCAAGGACGAGCCTCACTCGAGGCTGTCAGGTTGGCATGCCTTGCCATGGGCTGTCAGGATGGCCTCCTTCCAAGTGGCAGGGGACCACACAGCTGGCTGCCGCCCACGTGTGTCCTGGGAACTGCCATCTCTAGCTGTCCCAGCAGGGGTGCTGGGTGCTGCATCGGCCTGCAGGTTGGCAGGCCGATGGTTGGATACGCCCCCATGCCATGCCAATGCCTTGTTGCTGCAATCAGTAAAGTTGTGCCATTTCATCCAAACTTGTCTCTGTGTGGTCTTTGCTTACTATTTAGTGTATGTTACATTTCATTACTTAGGGGTACGTACTAGGCTGGGGAGCGCCTCGCACGGCTAAGCACTAAGCCGGCAAACAAACAAAGCTAGTCATGAAAACACAGGAGAGGCAACATACATATTATTGAATGTGTATTATGTGTAGACAACTGTGCTGTTTCCAGGACCGAAATAAACAGACAACTCAAAAATGTGCTGTACGAACATCTAGCGATTTCTTCTGCCTCCTTCGGGAGACTGGCTTCCCACACTGACAGCCCCTGCTCTTAGGAGAATTTCAGAATAGAGAGGGATTGCAGAAGTAGATCTTATTCCCTTGAGGATCTCCTTGGTCCTCTGGGCACTTTGCATCCATTATTTTTTACCATGAACCCTGATTTCCCCAATATCTCTGTGACAGACGGCAATATATTGCCTCTATGTTGTTAATGTTCCTTAGAAGCTCTTTATTAATTGTGACTGGTTGGTCTCTGGGTATCTGCAGGGCTTTGCTGCCTCTCTTTGCAACTTTAAAGACAAATCCCGGGAAGAGAAATAATTTTCTCTTCCGTGGGAGTTTCTGGTTTGCATGAATCAGATCTGCTGCTTTGCTCTTCAATTTCTGTGAATCAAGCAAAAACGATAAGGTTTGGGAAAGTGGAAATAGCTCTCATAGAAGTCTCTCTCCCTCTTTCTCTCTCTCTCTGGGGAAAAGAATGAGCTCTGTTAAAAAGAATCCATCACGTCAGAGAGGAAACAGAAGAATCATCAAGGTAAAAACAAGAGGGAGGGGAATGGACAGCGGAGTGGGTGTTCGTATTTGGGGAAGATCTTAAGCAGAACTGAACGGGAGAAATATTTCGTAATTGCTTACGAAGCTGTGTAGTTATGAAAAAAGAGTGTGCTTCGCTCAACTTTCCATGGCGCAAGAATAACAGCAACATTTTGACATCGTCCTGAGTTCCCCAGAGAGAAGGAAACGCATCCTGGTCTTCTATAGACGAATATTCTGGCTTAAAAATAACTTCAGGATGTATTGTCGAAGGCTTTCACGGTCAGAGTTCATTGGTTCTTGTAGGTTATCCGGGCTGTGTAACCGTGGTCTTGGAATTTTCTTTCCTAAGGAAAGAAAATTCCAAGACCACGGTTACACAGCCCGGATAACCTACAAGAACCAACTTCAGGATGTATTTCCTATATCCGTGTTGGCGAACCTATGGCACGGGTGCCACTTCCGGCACGCGTAGCCCTTTCTGCCGGCACGCACGGTTCCTCCAAGCCACTGGTCTTTCCGGCTCTGCCCCACCCCGGATGGGGGAGGCTGTAGCCCAGGGGTGGGGAACCTCCGACATGATTGGCGGTGGCCCCCGGACTCTCCCACAGAAGCTGCCGCCATTGCCGCCGCTGGAGCATGCGCGGCCAGCCAGGCGGGTGGGAGAGCGGGGAACAGAAGCTGAGCGCTCACACTCGGCATGGCCGGCGGCTTCTCCGGCGCCCTCTGGGCCTGTGCGGGCGGAGGGGCATGGCTGGTCGGTGGGTGCGAAGGAGGTGCCCTCTGCCCCACCCTGCTCGCCTCTCACAAGCCTGCTGCCGCGCCCCACCGAGTGGCAAATCCAAGGCAAAACCTCCCATGCATAAATGGCCTCTTTCTTTTTCTGTCTCCCTCTGTCCTTTTTCTTTCTCTCCCTTGCTCCATGTCTTTCTCCCTTTCTCTCTCTTTTTCTTTCTTTCTCTCCCTCCCTTCCTTCCCTTTCCCCCTCCCTTCCCTTCTTTCCTTCCTTCCTTCCTTCTTTCCCTCCAGCGGCTTCTCCGGCACCCTCTGGGTCTGGGCGGGCGGAGGGGCGTGCAGTCCTATTCCACCTTTGAAGTGCCCACAAGCTATCCTCCAAACACCTTTCCATTTGTCTTGATATGTAGAGAGAAAACACTAAGGAACTAGTTGCCAATCTCCAGGTACTAGCTGGAGATCTGCTATTACAGGTGATCTCCAACCAATAGAGATCAGCTCCCCTGGAAAAAATTGCCACTTTGGCAATTGGACTCTATGGCACTGAAGTCCTTCCCCAAACCCCGCCCTCCTCAGGCGCCACCCCAAAAACCTCCCACTCATGGCGAAGAGGAACTTGGCAACCCTAGCCTCTCCCTCTGGGCCCCCTCTGGGGGTGGTATTCAGGTTAAATTGCCGCATTGGCACTCGGCGATAAATAAGTGGGTTTTTGGTTGCAGTTTGGGCACTCGGTCTCTAAAAGGTTCGCCATCACTGTCCTATATCGAGGAAACTGGATAACAAAAGGTTCAGTTAAATCCTGTGGGATAAATGTTAGTCAAAGACAAGAATATGGATGAATGAAAGAAAACATCGATTTGTTCGAAGCAAAGGGGGGGGAAGAGGCTCGCAGAATGAATAGCCAGGTTCCCCTGGGAGGAAACATGTGCAGAAAGAAGAAGAAAAAGAGTTTTGCCGACTTTTTGTATCACTTAAGGCAGAATCAAACCAGCTTACAATCACTTTCCCTTCCCCTCTCCACAACAGACACCCTGAGAGGTAAGTGGGGCTGAGAGAGCTCTAAGAGAGATGTGACTAGCCCAAGGTCACCCAGCTGGCTTCATGTGTAGGAGTGGGGAATCAAACCTGGTTCTCCAGATTAGTCCACCCCTCCAAACCACAGCTCTTAACCACTACACCACGCTGGCAAGCGCAACCCACGTTTTGGCTGGCAACATCCTTGGGAATTTCACAGAATCCTTTACTCTGATGCACACAGCATATCCACCCTTTACAAACTTTAATTGGTTTAGCAGCCTGTCCCTCTTCCCAAGGAACAACTTAAAAATGAAGTTCTGTGAAAAGTCAAAGGGAACAAGGTTCTCTGGGAGATTTTTCTCCACCTCTCCAGACTTCGTTTCCCAGAACTCTTTGGGGGAAACCTTGATGGTCAATGTAGTACAAAACTAATGTAATCTTGTGGTGTAGATTGGATTTATTTTCTTGGAAACTGAAAGCGGGATTTTCTTTGTCTATGTGTGCACTCGAATTTCAAGCTCAGAATGAGGACTACAAGAAAATAAGGTGGTTAGGTTTTGGGATTTTTTACAGTGTTTTTTTGTCTGTCTGTCTGTCTGTCTTGTGGTTTCTAGCCTGCCCTCCCCGGCCAAAGCTGGCTCAGGGCAGGTTACATCATTTACAATTATACCAGCAACATTAAAACTTATAACAATAAAACCCAATTAAAACAAATAAAATCAAAGATGGTGCAACAATCCAGACATATTGACCAAGCAAACAGGCAGGTATCCCCTCAAGTCGGTCTTATATACACATAGGGTTGTCAGGTCCCTCTTTGCCACTGGCGAGAGGTTTTGTGGGCAGAGTCTAAGGAGGGGAGGGACTTCAATGCCATAGAGTCCAATTGCCAAAGTGGCCATTTTCTCCAGGTGAACTGATCTCTATCGGCTGGAGATCAGTTGTAATAGCAGATCTCCAGCTACTACCTTGAGCACATAGGATAGGGTTGCCAACCTCCAGGTACTAACTGGAGATCTCCAGCTATTACAACCGATGTCCAGCCGATAGAGATCAGTTCCCCTGGAGAAAATGGCCGCTTTGGCCATTGGACTCTATAGCATTAAAGTCCTCCCCTCCCCAAACCCTGCCCTCCTCAGGCTCCGCCCCAAAAACCTCCCTCCGGTGGCAAAGAGGGACCTGGCAACGCTAACCAATTGGCCTTACCAATTAAACGAGCTTATTGCTATGAGTATATTGTGTATTAAGTCATTTGTTTTGTTAAGGTTCATATGGCACTTTGCTATAGTTATTTTGCAATTTGACACAACGCTATTATTATTTGGAAACTTGGTATAAACTTGATTGCACATGATATACTCATAGCAACAAGCTCGTTTAATTGGTAAAGCCAATTAGTCCATGTACTTCAT
The DNA here is from genome assembly GCF_029931775.1 of Euleptes europaea. NCBI lineage: Eukaryota > Metazoa > Chordata > Lepidosauria > Squamata > Sphaerodactylidae > Euleptes > Euleptes europaea. Next base: position 47,898,116 of record NC_079326.1, read on the forward strand.
TACACAATGATTGTGTACAGTCATTCTTTTTGGATCCCACCTGGAGGTTGGCAGCCCTACTCCTAGGATTGCCAACCTCCAGATGGTGGCTGGAGATCTACCCCTATTACAACTGCTCTCCAGGCGACAGGGATCAGTTCCCCTGGAGAAAATGGCCGTGTTGGAAGGTGGACTCTATGGCATGATACCCCATTGAAGTCCCTCACCAAACCCTGCCCTCCTCAGGCTCCACCTCCCCCCAAATCTCCAGGTATTTCCCAACCTGGAGCTGGCAACCCTGCCTATTGCACCCCCACATACATGGCCTCACTGCTGCTGCTTAGTAATTACATCCAGTGGTGGATTGGGTCTAAAAATATTGGTTGCCAGGAGACAAAGGGGGCCCACCAACAACTATAGGCTATCATTTAATTTTTATTAATTTTTATTTTTAACATATTGTCTAATGTTTAAGAGGACCCACTTCATCAGGGGCCCACAGGGCCCACTTGCCATCAGGCAAGCTGACACAATGGCCAGTCCTCCACTGATTACATCCCTTTTTGGTAAGCTTTTTGGTCAGTCTCGGAGCTGCTGCCTCAGCAGGTTGGTCTCTAAGTTAGGCCTGAAGTTAGGTTCTCCCCACCCCCTTTTCTCTTAAATAACTTCCGCGCAGCATTAGGAAAATGTTCAGTGTTTGAAAAGGGCCCTTGGCCAATGTGCTGTTTCAGCAGATGCTTCTGCAGACGGAGCAGCGCTCAACAGTCACACATTACGGAGAAAGAAAGGCAGCTGTGTTTCCTTCCTAATTGAATTGCTGATGCAGAGATGGCCGAGAGCAGAGAGATCACACCACCCGTATAATCGGGTATGATTTCCCGGCCTGCTCCCAGGCTTAGTGGAAGCCTGCTCCAGAAAAGTGAATCTTTTAAGATCAGAAATAAAAAGCTAAAGGCAAAGGTCCCCTGTGCAAGCACCGGGTCATTCCTGACCCATGGGGTGATGTCACATCCTGACGTTTACTAGGCAGACTTTGTGTATGGGGTGGTTTGCCAGTGCCTTCCCCAGTCATCTTCCCTTTACCCCCAGCCAGCTGGGTGCTCATTTTACCGACCTCGGAAAGATGGAAGGCTGAGTCAACCTTGAGCTGGCTACCTGAAACCGACTTCCGTTGGGATCGAACTCAGGTCGTGAGCAGAGCTTGGACTGCAGGACTGCAGCTGACCACTCTGCGCCACGGGGCTCTTCAAGATCAGAAATACCGGCCATCATATTAACAACCTGAAGAGTATTAGAAGGCTCAGGTGGCAATTTGAGGGACGTTTGCCTTGGAAGAAGCCCCACTGAATTCAGCAAGAGTCACTCTCAATGCTGTGTAGTTATATTTCCAAAACCAGTGGGAAAAGAAGGCACCATGTGCAGTCACGGCCAAATAAGCAGATGTGCAATCCTGCATGCATACTGATAAGACCATAAGAGAAAATAACCCCAAATCTCTTGGTAACTTGACCAAGACATAAAATCTGTACCTTAGATACAAGGTGGTATAGTGGCTAAGAGCAGTGGTTTGGAGTGGTAGACTCTAATCTGGAGAATCGGGTTGGTTTCCCCACTCCTTCACATGAAGCCAGCTGGGTGACCTTGGACTAGTCACAGCTCTCTTAGAGCTCTCTCAGCACCACCTACTCACAGGGTGTCTGTTGTGGGGAGGGGAAGGGAAGGTGATTGTAAGCCGGTCTGATTCTTCCTTAAGTGGCAGAGAAAGTCGGCATATAAAAACCAATTCTTCTCCTCCTCCTCCTCCTCCTCCTCCTCCCAGAATTAGAAATCTTCAGCTGCCTGGAAATTCTTCTTTTCTTCAGCATAAACAGAAGAGACTATTGTAGTGGTTGATTTTTGTTGTATGACTCATTACATATAAGAGAACACCAGCACTTTAAAGGTGATCAAAATCTCCCCAGTGCATCCTTTGGGAGACCATAGAGAAATTTTGAAGCATCACTGCCAATTCTCTTTGTATGCCTAGCCATGTTGTGATGTCTGGCAGACAGTAGTCATGTGGTGTATGTACAAAGCCCCCCCCCCCCCACACACACACAGCAGGTCCATTCCTTTCAATGGTCTTGTCTTTCTGGTTTTTGCATAGGGCTCCTCAAGACACGGTGGGCTTTTTTTTTTTTTTTTTAAGGTCACATCTGCTCTTGGAATTCAACCGAGGAGAAAAGCAGACAGGGAGAATAGTTGCGGAAGCAGATGAGCTGTAGGGTTATGCCCCCCTACACCTCTTTTCACTTTTAAAATCTGACCCTGCGCTCTCTGTACTCTCTCTCCTTTCTGTGTGAGTGAGGTTATATATATATATATATATATATATATAAAATATTATATTATATTATATATTTTTATCCTATATATTATATGATAACACAGAGGGGAATATTCGACTATGCCTTATAACAGGTTTCCACCACTGGCCCATTTGCAGTGTAGGGTTGCCAGGTCCCTCTTCGCCACTGGCGGGAGGTTTTTTTTGGGCGGAGCCTGAGGAGGGTTGCCAGGTCCCTCTTGACCACCAGCAGGAGGTTTTTGGGAGCGGAGCCTAAGGAGGGTGGGGTTTGGGGAGGGGAGGGACTTCAATGCCATAGAGTCCAATGGCCCAAGCGGCCATTTTCTCCAGGTGAACTGATCTCTATCGGCTGGAGATCAGTTGTAATAGCAGGATATCTCTAGCTAGTACCTGGAGGTTGGCAACCCTACTTGCAGCTGGCAAATGGGCTGCCAGTCACCACTGGGAAAGTGTGGAGTTTGTGTAGTTATGTATATAATATGTAGCTTGGTCCGAAGATGCAAACCTTTTTCCTGTGGCTAGCGATGCCAACCAGGGGATCCCCCAGAATTACAGCTCATCTCCAGACTACAGAGATCTGTTTCTCTGGAAAAAATGGATGCTTTGGAGGATGGACACTATGGCATTGTACTCCACTCAGGTCCCTGTCCTCCCCAGTCTCCACCTCCAAATCTCCAGGAGTTCCCCAACCTGGAGCTGGCAATCCTACCACCCCAACCCCCACTGACGTCTGGGGAGACCTGGCAACCCTACCTTTGGCCTCAACCCATGCCGCTGCAATATCGCTTTACTCTGCTCTGGTTAGACCTCATGTAGAGTCCTGTGTTCAGTTTTGGGCACCGCAATTTAAGAAAGATGTAGACTAGCTGGAACATGTCCAGAGCAGGGCGACACAGATGGTGAGGGGTCTGGAGACCATGTCTTATGAGGAAAGGTTGAAGGAGCTGGGTATGTTTAGCCTGAAGAGGAGAAGACTGAGAGGTGATATGATAACCATCTTCAAGTACTTGAAGGGCTGTCCTACGGAGGAGGGTGCCGAGTTGTTTTCTGTTGCCCCAGAACGTCAGACCAGAACCAACGGGTTGAAATTAAATCAAAAGAGTTTCCATCTAGACATTAGGAAGAACTTTTTAACAGTTAAAGCGGTTCCTCAGTGGAACAGGCTTCCTCAGGAGGTGGTAAGCTCTCCTTCCCTGGAGGTTTTTAAGCAGAGGTTAGATGGCCATCTGTCAGCAACGCTGATTCTATGACCTTAGCCAGATCATGAGATGGGAGGGCATCTTGGCCATCTTCTGGTCATGGAGTAGGGGTCACTGGGGGTGTGACAGGGGAGGTAGTTGTGAATTTCCTGTATTGTGCAGGGTGTTGGACTAGATGACCCTGGTGGTGCCTTCCAACTCTATGATTTTATAATTCTAAGAATAATACTGAGCCACCTTAGAGGTTCCCAACATGATCGTTTGTATGAAGGTCTTTGAGCATCCAAAAAATACTAAGTATGATGATTATTGAGCCCTGTGGCACAGAGTACTGCAGTCCAAGCTCTGCTGACGACCTGAGTTCGATCCCAACGGAAGTTGGTTTCAGGCAGCCGGCTCAGGGTTGACTCAGCCTTCTATCCTTTCAAGATCGGTAAAATGAGTACCCAGCTTGCTGGGGGTAAAGGGAAGATGACTGGGGAAGGCACTGGCAAACCACCCCATAAACAAAAGTCTGCCTAGTAAACGTCAGGATGTGACGTTACCCCATTGGTCAGGAATGACCCGGTGCTTGCACAGGGGACCTTTACCTTTTTTAAGTATGATGATTAATATTTACATGGAACGTGGAGCATGGGCCCTTGTGAGGAAACCATTTCTTCTCACATGCCTTCTGTTTCAAAGCAAGGCCACTTTGCCTGTATATATGGGGTTGTTGCATTTCTTTGGAGGGTGGTGGTGGTAAATAAAAGGATTGTTGGAGAAAATATGTCCAAAGTATGAAAGAGCTACTGTTTCACTGTCAGGCAATGTAACTGACCCACAATAAGCATGAACTCAGCAGTGGTGGTGCAGGGGCCATGGAAAGCCCCTGCTGTTTGCAAAGCCTGCTGCAATGTCTCGGGTCAAAAAGCACCACGCGAGGCCAGACAAAAGAGGGGAAACTCAGACCCTCCCTGATAAAGCCTACAGACTTGACTCTGCTGACTGCTTGGCAGACTGCCTACAAACTGCAAGGATGCCAAGTCTGGCTGAAATGACCTTAAGTTTCCAAGGAATTGCACTTAGGGAGAACATGGGTAGGTTAATTAAGTCTGTCTGTGTTCCAAGTACCTAATATAATAGGCATGATCTTATGATCCTGGAGAGAACAGGTATGCATCATGACTAGTATCCATTTTGACTAGTAGCCATGAATAGCCCTTTCCTCCATGAACATGTCCACTCCCCTCTTAAAGCCTTCAAGTTGGCAGCCATCCCCACATCCTGGGGCAGGGAGTTCCACAATTTAACTATGCCTCGATGGACCAAGGGTCTGATTCAGTATAAGGCAGCTTCATGTGTTCATGTGTGTTCATGCATGCGGTTCCTTTCTTATCGAAAGATGTCAATTAATGTGAACATCTGGCTCGTTTTTGAGAAAGATTTGTATTCCGAAGAATCCTTCCGCTAAGAAGTGAAAAGTGCAGTCCAGTGCTGTCGAACAAGCAGACCCAGGTTTGAGCGAGAAACGGAGCAAGGCATTGTTCCAGCACTGCCGAGTGGGAAAGTAGGTCACGGAAAGTAGGTTTGGGAGAAGAGAGAATTGAACTTGTCACCTCAGATTTCATTGGAGTAGAAATTGAAAACTGCCAGCATCGTCTAGCGAGAGAAGCTGGGCCATCAGCATTAAAAAGCAAGCACCGCGGACTTTCCCAGCATCGCATTCTCTTACAGACCACAATATTTAGGTTTAGAGACATCTCTGTTTCTGAGGCTACTGGATCTCTGCTTGCCATTTTAATCCAGTTCAATCGATAGGATAAAATCTGTTTAGGGCGGAGATATTAAATTCAGGTAGACTCAATCCAACGGAACGCTGTGCATTTAAAAGTTAGCGCTAGTGTTGGCAGATGATTTAAGATGGGTGAAATATGGAGGTTGTTTCAAACTAGACCCGGAGGTGGCTCGCAAGGGGCTTGTGGAGAGATTCTGTCTCTCCCAAGAAGTAATGGAGGAGGAGAACAGGGCTCATATGTTGGCAGGCAGGCAGAAAACATGAAACTATGGAGTGCCTCAGCAGTGGGCATTGAATGTATCTTCAGACTGAACAAAGCAGAACCCAGGAGGGAACCCAGGAGAACTGTGATGGAGAAAGGTGGGCTAGAGATGATTACAATGACGATATTGTTCTGGTGGGAAAGTAACACAAACAACAGAGGGAGAAAGACAAACAAAGGCCCTGTGATGTCTTTGATGAAGACCGACCAAAAGAACACAAAACAGTCCGCCATCTTTTTTCCCTCCTTTGGTTGATCTTAACCAACAATATCCTGCGGCTTTTTTGGGGGGGGATTTTGCTTTGGACGACCGTAGCGACCTACCTGCAGCCTCTGTTTACTGAGTGAAAGGGCGTTCTTCAGGTTGGGAAAGGGTGAGGGGCTGAATGTGGGACATTCCAGTTTTGCCCCCCTTCCCCCCCCCCACATAATTTCTATAAACCAGCCACAGGCCCGTCTGGAAACTCCACCTCATTGGCATCCATTTGACAATGAACCACCATTGTGCAGTCAGGGCTGCTGCCAATGGTAGATGCATCCACAGTGACCTTTCAACCCGGCTGCCCTTATTCCAGTGGACGTCGCTTACTTGACGGTTAAACGTGGCACTCCTTCTGTGTCCATCGTTCATTTTCCCTTTCTTCTGGCTAATAGATTTAATGTATCCTGAATATCTTGGGGCCGCCTCCCTCAATTCGGTGGGTCATCATTTATTCAGAGAGCTAAAGTCCCCAAAGCAACCTCCAGCTGGCTGTCACTATGCGCGGGGGGGGGGGGGCTAATTTGGCATGGGTAGACAGTCACCAGGAAAGATGACATCATTTCCAAGTCAGGAACAAAGAATGCTGGTGGGGCAGGGGGCTTGCAGGGATATTTCCAGAAGATGCCCCTCTGAAACATGTTTTTAATCTTCAGACATATACACCCCAGTCTGACTATCCCACACTGTTTTCTCTGTCTAGGATACAACGGAATAGTTATACTTAAGGCCAAAGCAGTGGCAGACCTACGTTTTTGGGACCCTGAAGTTTTTGGGGGGCCCTGCACAACCAGCAACGAAGTCTGGGTAACAGCTGTTATCTTCTTCGGTGGGGTTGTTCTATGCCTGCTATCACAACTGATCTCAAGGCGTCTGATATTGGTTCATCTGGAGAAAATGGCCACTTTGGAAGGTTGACTCAATGGCATTAAACCCCATTGAAGCCCCTCCCCTCTCCAAACCATGCGCTCCTCAGGCTCCACCCCTAAAATCTCCAGGTATTTCCCAACCTGGAACTGGCAACCCCACCCCTAAAATCTCCAGGTATTTCCCAACCTGGAACTGGCATCAGAAGGGATGTGATGCCATAGAACTCACCCTCTGAAGCTGTCATTTTCCCCACGGGAACTCCCCAGGCCCCATGTCACCTGGAGATCAGTTGCAATAGCAGGAGATCTCCAACCATCACCTGGAGATTGGCAACCCTAGAACTGAGCTCTGCAGTCTGGAGATCAGTCGTGATTCTGAAAGATCTCCAGGCCCCTCTTGGAGGTTGGCAATCCTACAAGTAAAAGCACCCCAAAGTCCCCCCCCCCCCATGACACTGTAGCATTTTAGGTAGCTTCTCAAACTGAAGCAAAGGAAAGCTGGGACGAGCTGTTTAGCAGAGGTGAATCTGGAAAAGGACAGAGGTGGTGGAACAAAACGGACAAGTCTTGGAAGAAATGAAGCCTTTTACAATGAAAAACACTCCAGGCTAGGGTTGCCAGGTCCCTCTTCACTACCAGCAGGAGATTTTTGGGGCAGACCCTGAGGAAGGAAGGGTTTAGGGAGGGACTTCAATGCCATAGAGTCCAATTGCCAAAGCGGCCATTTCCTCCAGGTGAACTGACCTCTATTGGCTGGAGATCAGTTGTAATAGCAGGAGATCTCCAGCTAGTACCTAACAAGAAAAGAGCACCTCCGTGCTATTACCGTCAGGTTTGGAAACTGGTATGGGAAGAAATCAGTACAATAATACAAAATGTGTATATTGTGTTTCAAAACATTTCAACAAGTACAATGGACTACAACAAGTGACAATAAACAATATATACAAAATATACAAAACGTGTTTGATGCAGTCTATGAATAGTACAGTCTATAAATAGTAGAATCTTCTTAGTATATAGAAAAGTATTTTAAAAGTCCATCAGGTACATGTACCTGGAGGTTGGCAACCCTACCCCAGGCTTATTCTACTATTTCTAGACCCAGGAATAAATGAACCTCCTTTTTAGCTACAGGCCCCTTTTCAGGAGAAGGCATCTGCCTGTGGGCCCAGGTTTTTCCTGACTGTGGCAATAAGGCATGGGGAGTTAATTACCATGTGCCACTTTTGTTAACCTCTGCAAATAAGTCTGATTATCACAGATTAATGAAGTGAGCTTTTAGGCAGATTGAAAGAGGTTTCACTGAGGGGGCTCCTCAGAAGCATCTTTCATTATCTTCAGAAGCACCATCACTCCCCATGCGTGCTGTTAACATTCATTTGGAAATTGTTTTATCTAGGCCAATAAAATAAAGAACACCGCGCAAGGCGGCTGATGTACGTGGGAAAGACCTCTCTGCTCTTCCCTCCAGGAAAATGGTAAATAGCTAGGGTTGCCACCCTCCAGGTACTAGTTGGGATCTCCTGCTATTACAACTGATCTCCAGCCAATAGAGATCAATGTGATCCTCACATGATCCTTGTGTTGGATCCAGCCCCATGATTGTCACAGTCAATGTTTTGATGACCTATTGAGCGAGTAAATGGGCAAGTCTATGAACACATAGTATATGCATTGCTTGCTATGTGCACACATTCTGTGGACTGAGGCCACTGTGTATATCAGATTCATAAGCCCTGTGTTTTATCTCCAAGCTGCTGAGCAGACAGCAACTCCTTAGCTATGACTGCTTGATCTATTTATGCTCAGCAGTGATTACCGGTATTCACACCTTCTGGGCTACATATATCTCTATGCATCCTTATACATTGAACACACATGAGGCTGCCTTATACTGACTCAGACCATTGGTCCATCAAGGTCAGTACTGTCTACTCAAGACTGTCAGCAGCTCTCTAGGGCCTCAGGTCTTATGGTTGCCAGGACCCTCTTCACCACCGGTGGGAAGTTTTTGGGGTGGAACCTGAGGAGGGCGGGGTTTGGAGATGGGAGGGACTTCAATTCCATAGAGTCCAATGGCCAAAGCAGCCATTTTCTCCAGGGAAACCGATCTCTATCGGCTGGAGATCAGTTGTAGTAGCAGGAGATCTCCAGCTACTACCTGGAGGTTTGCAACCCTATCATGTATAAGTCTTTCACATCACTTACTGTCTGGTCCTTTTGACAGGAGATGCTGGGGACTGAACTTGGGACCTTCTGCATGCCAAGCAGATGGTCTTCCACTGAGCCATAGCTCCTTCCCACTGATTGGGCCCTGTTGGATTGTGGTCTTTCACAGGCATCTACCCTAATAACAACTAGACTGGAAGAGTAATGGGGGGAAACGCAAGGCAGCTACACCATATATTGCTGTGTGATTAGAAGAATTATGTTTAATTACTCTGATAAAAAAAAGTTAAAACACAGCCTTTCAACCGCAATCTAATTCCTTTAGAAATATTTTGGAAGCTTTAATGTGACTTCAATGTTTTTGTTTTTTTTTCTCCCTTGCAGGACAAAATCCCCTTTGTTTTTTTCTCATGGACAGCATTTCCCATCTTTTTAAATATTATGTAGGAATTAAACAGATGTGGAGGAGGCTAAGCAGGCATTTTAGAGCCCTACAAATGGCGCCACCGATTCAGACTTGATTAATATGGGGCTCCAGTTACAGCTGCCTCAAAAAGGTATAATAATGTAACATGGATTGACTAGGAAAAGGCCTTGTAAGTAATGTAGCGCTCATCGAAGGGGGTTTATGTAAATGGTCCCTGGAAGAAAAATGCATGGGGGGAGCAGAGATGATAGCACACATTCTCCTAAGATGCATGTTTTATTTATCCCCTCCCTAAAGAATTTTTGGAGGCTTTAAGTTGTGTTCAAAGGGTCGGTTGCAAAGTTCTGCCGCTGGGAAGGATAATTACTTTGACCAATTCCACCTTTCATTAGAGCCGGCGTGGTGTAGTGGTTAAGAGTGGTGGTTTGGAGAGGTGGACTCTGATCTGGAGAACCGGGTTTGATTCCCCACTCCTCCACATGAGCGGCGGAGGCTAATCTGGTGAACCAGGTTTGTTTCCCCTCTTCTACAGATGAAGCCGGATGGTTGACCTTGAGCTAGTCACAGCTCTCTTAGAGCTCTCTCAGCCCCACCTACCTCGCAAGGTGTCTGTTGTGGGGAGGGGAAGGGAAGGAGATTGTAAGCTAGTTTGATTCTTTCTTAAGTGGTAGAGAAAGTTGGCATATAAAAACCAACTCTTCTTCTTTTTCTCTTTGAGACAAGTGCCGTCAAGTTGCATCCGACTTATGGTGACCCCAGCAAGGGGCTTTCAAGGCAACTGAGAAGCAGAGGTGGTTGGCCATTGCCTTCCTCGGCAGGTTTTCTTGGTGGTCTCCCATCCATGTACTGACCCTGCTTAGCTTCTGAGATCTGATGAGATCTGATGAGACTTGACTATACCATGCCGCCTCCCCCACTTTAATTGCAGAGCCCCAATTCACTATCTGTGCTGTTCTCAAGAATCCCCTGTCCTCCAGAACTAGCGTTTGGGGGAGCTGAATAGGCTTCAGCAGGATGGAGAAGACTGGAAAGTTGCATTCCATTGATGGAAGTTCTTTCTGTCAATGAAACCCATCTGCAGCTCATGTTAGTTGAAGCTGGGGTGTGGGTGCGCATGCAACAATTCCCACACAAACCTGGTGGAAGAAGAAGAGTTGGTTGTTATATGCTGACTTTCTCTACCACTTAAGGGAGACTCAAACCAGCTTACAATCACCTTCCCTTCCCCTCCCCACAACAGACACCCTGTGAGGTAGGTGGGGCTGAGAGAGCTCTAACAGAGCTGTAACTTGCCCAAGGTCACCCAGCTGGCTGTGTGTGTAGGAGCTGGGAAACAAATCCAGTTCACCAGATTAGCTTCCGCCGCTCATGTGGAGTAGTGGGGAATCAAACCCGGTTCTTCAGATCAGAGTCTACTGCTCCAAACCACCGCTCTTAACCACTGCACCATGCTGGCTCTCTCTCTATGTAGTGCTCAGAAAGCAGACTCCAGCATGAAATACTGTCATTAATATTTTGGTGTTTTTTTAAAGTGGGTATTAATTCTATCTTTAGTTGTGAAGAAGACTTGAAACCATGCAGGCAATTTCTGATGATGCTGACATATAAGGAAGGGTGACAGGAAAGGAGCCTGGTAGGTTAAAATAATTAGAGCTGCGGGAATTCTTCACTCAGCAGTTTTCACCCCCCTGTCGTACTCCGGCAGGAGTGTAGCGTGCAGGCAGGAACCAGGCCGAAGGCTTGGCCTCTGGTTTCAACAACAGCAATGGGAGTGCTGTGCCGACCAGAGCCTGACGCAGCTCTTAGAGCTCTCTCAGCCCCACCTACCTCACAGGGTGTCTGTTGCAGGGAAGGGAAGGTGATTGTAAGCCGGTTTGAGTCTCCCTTAAGTGGTAGAGAAAGTCGGCATATAAAAACCAACTCTTCTTCTTAGGTGCCTCAGAGAAAGAATTAAAGAGATACTCTTGGCTATATTTACAAGTAAGGCAGCATTTCTATGGATGTTTACTTGCAGAAGCGGACTGGGAGGACAAAATGGCCCCGGAAAAGAGCCCCGCCCCTGGCTCCACCCCCCCCCAACGAAGTGAAGCGGGTCAGTGCCTTTCGAGTGACTATAATCTTAGAATCGACCCCTTCCTGTAAGTGGTATATTATCTTATTCAGTTAGTCACCTACTAAGCAGAACTCCACTACTTTACTCATTTTAAAAAAGTAAGTCTTTTTATTGATGTGCTCCAAATAAATTATGTATATATGTGTGTATATGCAAGTATTACAAAGTCTTAAAATCCAGTAACAATGTATACTGTAAAGCAAGCAAGTTCTACATACTATTCAGTTTTAAAATCCAATACTTAAAATATACAGTTAAAGAAGTCTGATTTAGTTCAAAGTATCTAATTCACATTCTAGAATAATATATTTGTAAAGCCATACATACCAATACCATCTTCTGAGCCTCCCTTAGAGGTCTGAAGTTCTAGCCCTTTCCCTGCCTGTATTTATACTGTTTCAATCACCTTGAAAAGGGGCTGTCTTGAAAAAACTCCATGCATTGGAGTAACAGCGCTTCTGCACTGTTTTAGAAATGTTACCGCACATGCTCAGTTGCTCTACTACAGACTGCCATATAAGGACTTCCACTTCCAGGAGGCTAAGCATAGTATTTCTAATCATAGTATTTCAAAACAGTCAGTTTTGAGTTTTGTTATACTTTATATAATCAATTTTATCATCATTCTCATCTCCAGAAAAATACATTGAGATTGAACCTATTCATTAATTTCTACAATCATGTCTTCATGTTTAAATCTTAAAATACAATATATTGTTTACATTACATCATTACATCTTAGCCAGCATAAAATACCCTTGGAGTGGAGAGCATTTCTGCACTTGAAGTCATTGGAAAGGCAGGAAGTGCGGCGAACACTCTGCTCTGTAGCCTAAAAAATGCAGAAAGTGTTGCAAATACTTTGCTCTCTTCCCATTGAAAAGGCTGGGGAAGGTCATTGAAAAAGGGAAAAAGTGCAGCGAGCAAATCTGCACTAACACTGAAATCTTTGACAGAGTAATTCAGAAACATAAGTCTTTGGCAAAGAATATCCAGGCTCTTTTTCCTTTTAAAAGGAAATTTAAGCCTTTGCTTTGTAGCTTGTAGCTTGTATGTGTAGTTTGGTTTTACATTGAATATTTCTGCATATGTACAACACTAATTCCACAGTTCATATGTTCTAATATGTCAAAGCCTGTAACAGAAGGGAGGAAGGAAGAGCAGGACAAATGCAAAGGATGCCAGGTCAAGGTGGCACCCCGTTCACACAAAGTGATGGCCTGCCCCAGGTGGAAGAAGTCTTGCCCCACTTGGGGGGCAGGGGGTCGCCCCCCCCAAGGCCATTGGCCCACTGGGACTTTCCCTAGTGGCCTTAATGGCCAATAAGCCCTTGCTTAATTGGAAGTAGGTCTTAGTGGGACTTATGTGTAAGTGAGCATTCATATAATCAGGCAGTCTATTGAAAAAAGTAGCATCTTTGAGGAACATTTGGTGTTTATTTTTACACCTCACAATAACCACAAAGATAGTCACTCATAAGTAAATAAATGACATGTTGACTGAAATATGGTTGGCTGAACATCCTTCCCCACTTATAGTACCCCTACCTCAGGATTACACTAACCTCAGACAGAGAGCCTTTCCCAAGAATGTAGCTACTTTCATCACATACTACTGCCTCCATGTAAAGTTACTAACTCTGCTTAGGATCACACTCTTAGTATACTTATAGTGCAATCCTATGTATCCTACTCAGAAGCAAGTAATATTTTATGCAATGTTGCTGACTCCCAAGTTATGTGTTTCTCCGGATTACAACCTTAACCATTTCATTTAACTTTGTAAGTACAGAACAGTGAATTTTCTTTCTTTTGTATTGAATCCTTCACTTGACCTCTGTACATACTGGGCCGCTGTCATAGAAGCCCCAAATGCTACAATGCCATACACAGGTTCCTTTGTATATTACCCATAATTTCAATTCCCCAAACAAATCTCTTCCTATGATCTCCAGTCGTTCTTCCCTAATGGTCAACAAAGCCATACCTACATTTGGAAGGGGGGGGGGAAATATTCCAGAGAGTATTCAAATACTATTCCAAGATAATGCTATCATGAAATTGCCTTCCTTTGTTTATTTAGGGAAATTGTTTTTTCTGCTTTAAAAGCCATGCCCTGGAAATCTCATATCCAGGATGGAAAGTGATCTCTTGTATTCTGGCGTGCAAATATCTTGTGGGGGTTATTTTTAAAGGGCAGCACCTACATTATCCCTTCAAATCAATACCTGACAGCTGCTACGGGGATGGCTGTTGCCAAGGGTTACCAAAAGCCACATGGCAACAATGGCCTTTAACGTCACATCCTCTAGTGAGAGAGTGTCTCTCAGGAGAGGTGACCTTTTCTCCCCCCGCCCCCACAATTTGTATATACATTTAGATTCATAGCATTGCAGAATTGTCCCACCACACCCGAAATCCACAAGAAGATGTATTTTGACACTGGCCACAAGTGATGTCTTCATCTTTATTGTCAGGGAACGAAGCGCATGTCTACTTTTGACTTAGAAGAACATTTGAATTTGGAAGTTATTACAAGCACAACTTATGCTTTCCCTCATACAAGATGAATTCTGACGTCTTCAGAAAGGTTCATGGCGAAACTGAAAGAAACATCTGTATTTATAAAATAATTTCTTTGTTCGTTACATCTGCACCCCACCTTCCAATGAGTATGGTTTTTCCCCCGATAATTACAACTAGGGTTGCCCACCTTCAGGTGGTCACAATGATTATAAAGTAGTGGTATTTAATAACATATCCACCACTGATAGTATATAGGCAAAAACATGTGTTGTTAATTATTGCCTTAAAAGTAATACCAAAGAGAGGACTATGCCTTGTTACAAACAAATAACAGTATTATAGGTAAGTCCATGAAAGGGGGTGCCAACCTCCCTTTCTTCCATAGATAGGCTTCTTGAGAGTAGCAATTCAGTAGTGCAGTTGTTCTCAACAGAAGCCCGATGATCTTTCTGTTTCAGCGATTAACGCCTTCTTCAGGGACCAACGCTGGCTGTTATTAACATTCTCTGCGTTGGCTTGTGAAGTGCTGTTTCTAGTTTGCTGAGTATCCTACAGCACGCTAACCTTTGTTTACCACACTTCAGGTGGTGGCTGGAGATCTCCAACTATTACAACTGATCTCCAGGTGACAGAGATCAGTTCCCCTGGAGAAAATGGCCACTTTGGCAATTGGACTCTATGGCATTGAACTCCCGCCCCTCTCCAAACCCTGCCCTCCTCAGGCTCCACCCCCCAAATCTCCAGGTATTTCCCAACTTGGAGTTGGCCACCCTAACTACAACTCTTGCGAGGAAAGTTAGGCTGAGAAGCCTATGGTCCTTCACAGTGCCAATCTCAACCAGCAGGTCTCCTCGGAATGCTGCTCAAGTCCATTCAGTTGGACTTACTCCTAGGAAAGCGTTCGTAGGATTGTACTGTCAGTGAGCTTCATGGGTGAGCAGAGATTTCACTGGGGTGAAAATAAGTTAAATTTCTTACCAGTACTATCTCTCTTGGGAGGCTAGGAGCATAAGATGGGAAGTACCATTTGGGTCATTTTCTTACTAGCAGTGCTGGATTTACATATAAGCTAAACAAGCTATAGCTTAGGGCCCCACTCTCTTGGGAGCCCCCAAAAAAATTTAAAGGAAAAAAAAACCTGGATGAACATTGTGTTTCTAAAGGAACTTTTGTTTTTGCCAAATGCCAATGTGTTTGTATTATTAAGTTTGTTATGAATAAAAAATCATTTTAAGTTAGAACTTATTATTTCACCATTAATATACTTCTTCTTAATTGTATTTCAGTTCAACAATTACTTTGATAAAATACATATTTTATTATGTGCAAATGGCTTTAGATACCTATTAGGTCCATAAATTACCATATAGCATATATTCAACACAAAAAACAGCGACAATTTGTTGTTGACAAAGGACAGCTGGACATATAAAGGGCCCCATTACCTTCAATAGCTTAGGGCCTCATCAAACCTAAATCCGGCCCTGCTTACTGGTACTCTGTAACCACGTTCCACATCTGAACTTTATCTACTATACAACTTTAGCTGCCTTAATAGAGAATCTCCAAATTTTGTCAGGTGATGTGGGAAACATGTAGACACACCTCCTGAAAGAAAGCTGACGGCTATTTCTAGATAGCACAGGAATGACAACCATTTTGGGGTGGAGGGGTCTTCTATACGCATACTTTCCTGCCTATGAATAAGAACGAGAAAATAAGAGGCAGAAAGTTAAGGTAAGGGGGGCTTACAATGCAATCCAAAGCAAAAATACATCCAGCGTGGTGTAGTGGTTAAAAGCGGTGGACTCTAATCTGGAGAACCGGGTTGGTTTCCCCAATCCTACACATGAAGCCAGCTGAGTGACCTTGGGCTAGTCACAGTTCTCTTCAAGCTCTCTCAGCCCCACCTCTCTCACAAGGTGTCAGTTGGGGAGAGAGGAAGGGCAGGAGATTGTAAGACGGTTTGATTCTCCTTAAAAGGTAGAGAAAATCGGCATGTAGAAACCAACTCTTCTTCTTCTTCTAAGTCCATTGAAGTCAATGGAGGGATTCCACTCGTAGAATCCCACCAATTCCCATCAAATCCCTCAGTAATATCACACTGGCAGCTTGTTTTCACCAAGGGCCCTGTTAAACCTCCTCCAGTTAAATTTCCTCTGCCATCTCCATGCCTTTATTTATTGACACAATCAATAATTCAGATAAATCCTATTTTAAATACCTTAGAGCAGAATTTTGCCCTGAGGTTTCCCTGAAAGAAGCCTTATTGCTGATGAGGCATTATAGTAAAAACCGCAGGTCCTGATGTGCACAAATAAACGGTCTAGTTGGTATTTCACTTAAGGGAAACAGAAGCGTTTCTGGACTGTTAGCATCGTAGTCGTTCTCGGTACCATGGAGGTCAATGGATAGAATCTCTGTGAGAGCAATGGTTCAGAGTGGTGGACTTTAATCTGGAGAACCGGGTTCGATTCCCCGCTCCTCCACATGAGCGGCGGAGGCTAATCTGGTGAACCGGGTTGGTTTCCCCACTCCTCCACAAGAAGCCTGCTGGGTGACCTTGGGCTAGTCACAGCTCTCTTAGCGCTCTCTCAGCCCCACCTACCTCACATGATGTCTGTTGTGGGGAGGGGGGGTAAGCTGGTTTGATTCTCCTTTAAAAAGGCAGAGAAAGTCGACATATAAAAATCAGCTCTTCTTCTCCTCCGCCTGTAATCGCATGAGATCCTGACCCCTTGAGAACATCGAAGTGTAGACTGAGGAGGCCACTCAATGTGCAGTACCGCACCGGTTCATGGCTGTCATGCCCCTTCACCCCTTGTACACTGCCTTCCAGCATGGGAGCCAGAGTGGTGTAGTGGTTAAGAGCGGTGGTTTGGAGCAGCGGACTCTAATCTGGAGAACCGGATTTGATTCCCCACTCCTCCACATGAGTGGCACACACTAATCTGGTGAACTGGGTTGATTTCCCCACTCCTCCACATGAAGCAGCTGGGTGACCTTGGGCTAGTCACAGCTCTCTTAGAGCTCTCTCAGCCCCACCTACCTCACAGGGTGTCTGTTGTGGGAAGAGGAAGAGAAGGTGATTATAAGCCGGTTTGATTCTTCCTTAAGTGGTAGAGAAAGTCGGCATATAAACACCAACTCTTCTTCAAATTTGTTTTTGATTTAAAAAACCATTTCTCCCTTGTGCTCCTTATGGTTCTCTTCATCTCCTAGGGTGCTCATTTGCACCGCCCTTGGCCAATTCATTCACTCTCTCAACTGCCATGTCACAGGAATGGTTTGTTTGCACATCGCCGATCAGAGTGAAATGTAAAGTGGCTGAGATAATTAAGATGTATGGATGGAGGACCACTGAAAGAACACCGAGGACAGATGAACAAGGAGCCCGTGCTGCCTAGCACCAACACATCTATGACCTTTGTCCACCAGATTACATCCAAAGCCAAGCAAGCTGCAGTTCAGACCCATGGTTCAGTGCCTTCCGAGATTTCTCATCTGTCAACATCTGACAGTACAATTCTAGCCAGAGTTACTCCAGTTGAAATCAGCTGAAATCAACTGGCTTTGGGCCAGTAACACCATTTTAGAGCCGTTTAATTATTACTTATACAATCAATGCAAGGATCTGCTATTGCTCAGAAGTCCAGCCCGGGGGCGGGGATGAAGAACTCTTGCCCCCCACACCATTTTCAAAAGCTGAAACCTTGAAAATGGGGGGTGGGGAGACGCAGGAACCATTCATTCCCCTGCTCTAACATGGCAAGTTGCACAATTCACTCAATATAAGCATTATAAATTGGAGTTGCCACAGTCTTGATTCTGCATGGTGAACTTTTAAAAAATCCCTTAGTTAACAAGTACATTAACCCGAATCAGCCATTTTCAGACTTAATCAATGAGGAGAACAAAAGACCTCATTACAGGTCTTTTTAATGGCAGTAGTGTGGCTTAGCGCATAAAAGTCAGAGTCCTGGCTTCCACACCTGAGCATGCCATGCCAAGCAGTTCGCACAAAGAATACGCACAGGCAACATTTACCAATTGTAACAGCAATGTGAAAAGTCAGAGCAATCTATGCAAGCAAAACCGAGACTTAGGGGACCGATCTATTTTCCTGACACAGTGTTCTCTTCTGACTAGAGTCTCAGGGGGGTGACAACCCAGTGGCAGAACACATGCTTTGCATGCAAAAGACCCCAAGGTCAGTCCCCACACCAGCGCCTCCAATTAAAAAGGATCTCAGGTTGCAGACACGGAGGAAAAACCCTGGCCCAAAATGTTAGCGAGCCACTGCCACTCGGAGTAAACAATATGAGCCAGATGGGGCAATGTATAAGGCAGCTTCCTACATACCATGTTCATATATAGACATTGGGCTGGATCCACCAACCCGTCAGCAAAAGCTAACGACAGAGGCCTATTTGTGCCATGGATAAGGGTTGCCAAATCTCTCTTCGCAACCGGCGGGAGGTTTTTGGGGCGGAGTCTGAGGACGCTGGAGTTTAGGGAGGGGAGGGACTTCAATGCCATACAGTCCGATTGCCAAAGCGGCTGTTTTCTCCAGGTGAACTGATCTCTATTGGCTGGAGATCAGCTGTAATACCAGGAGATCTCCAGCTACTACCTGGGGGTTGGCAACCGTAGCCACGGGGCCCTCTCCCCAGCAGTACCTTCCACTCCTGAGTAGGGTTGCCAGGTCCCTCTTGACCACCAGCAGGAGGTTTTTGGGAGCGGAGCCTGAGGAGGGTGGGGTTTGGGGAGGGGAGGGACTTCAATGCCATAGAGTCCAATTGCCAAAGCTGCCATTTTCTCCCGATGAACTGATCACTATCGGCTGGAGATCAGTTGTAATAGCAGGAGATCTCCAACTAGTACCTGGAGGCTGGAAACCCTAGACCTGGGAAATAGCTGTGCGATTAGGTTTGCTAACCTTTTGGTGGGACCTGGAGATCTCCTGGAATTACAACTGATCTCCAGACAATTAGTTCCCCTGGAGAAAATGGCTGCTTGAGAGAGTGAACCCTATGGCATTAGACCATACTGAAGTCCCTCCACTCCCCATGATCCAGCTCTAAATCTCCAGGAATTTTCCAACCTGGAGCTGGCAGCTCTATGCAGGACCCATGTGGGGAATAGCCATGTCGATCGGCAGCACTGAGGGGGGGGAGATGTACTGTTGCCAACCTCCAGGTGGTGGCTGGAGATCTCTCTCAAGCAGCCATTTTCTCCAGGGGAACCAATTGTCTGGAGATCAGTTGTAATTCTGGGAAATCGCCAGGCCCTGCCAAAAGGTTAGCAACTCTAATCCCATAGCTCCTGGAATCATCTTTCCCAGGACTAGATCTCCTGCTATTACAACTGATCTCCAGCCAATAGAGATCAGTTCTCCTGGAGAAAATTGATCTCCATACGACAGATATCAGTACCCCTGGAGAAAATGGGTGCTTTGGAGGGGGGACTCTAGCATTATACCCTGTTGAGGTCCCTCTCCTCCTCAAACCCTGCTCTCCCCGGGCTCCACCCCCCAAAATCTCCAGATATTTCCCAATCCAGAGGTGGCAAACCCATCCCTGAGAAGTAGGTTGGGTTGAGAGAATGACTGGCCCAAGGTCACCCAGTCAGTTTCATGGCAAATGAGGAAAACCAACTTAGCTCTTCTGAGCATGTACTTTTGAAAATTGACTGATGTAAACTAGGCGACTTGAGAAACTAATCGAGGCTGATGAAGCCTTAGGTGAAACTCAATGAATACCATGGATCTGCGTCCTCCCCGATCCAGTTCTGAACAATTTGGATTCAGTTGTGGTCCCTACCGGACATTTGGCATTACCCTTTTAAGGGAATTTCAAGAAACAGATGAAGCTGGGCGCTTTATTTTGAGTCTACGGACACTATTAGTATCAGTAAGCTGAACAGCTTGATGGATGCATCTGGTGGTGACTTTTTGTTGTAAATATTGTATATAGTACACTTTTGTTGTTCAGCACCATTGTTTATGTGTATAGTCCTTGTCTGTGGAATGTTGCTTTGAATACATTTGATACTGTTTGATTAGTATTGAGCCTATTGTTGTAATTTGTATTGAATTATCTCAGCACAACTAGGAGTAATTTTGTTTTGGTGGAACCTCCAGATAGTAGCTGGAGATCTCTTGCTATTACAACTGATCTCCAGCCGACAGAGATCAGTTCACCTGGAGAAAATGGCCGCTTTGGCAATTGGACTCTATGGCATTGAAGCCCCTCCCCTCCCCAAACCCCGCCTTCCTCAGGCTCCGCCCCAAAAACCTCCCACCAGTGGTGAAGAGGGACCTGGCAACCCTAGTGCTCTAACCAGGACACAACTCCAATGCTCAAACCAGTTTTGCACTTGGTTTTTTGCGTATGCATTGTTAATTTAATATGGGGGGGGGGTCTGAAGAAGAAGAAGAGTTGGTTTTTATATGCCGACTTTCTCTACCACTTAAGGGAGATTCAAACCGGCTTACAATCACCTTCCCTTCCCCTCCCCACAACAGACACCCCGTGAGGTAGGTGGGGCTGAGAGAGCTCTAAGAGAGCTGTGACTGGCCCAAGGTCACCCAGCTGGCTTCGTGTGGAAGAGTGGGGGAACCAACCCAGTTCACCAGATTAGCGTCCGCTGCTCATGTGGAGGAGTGGGGAGTCAAACCTGGTTCTGCAGATTAAAGTCCACTGCTCCAAATCACTTATCTTAACCACTACACCACGCTGGCTCTCCTGGAGACTGTTGGGATAAAGTTCTCACAATAAAACAGGTTAGAAATAGAGGACGAAAGTCTAACCGCATCGAAAGAGCAAGTATGTTGACACAGATATTGCTGGAACCGGCATTTCACCGATATATTACTCAGCGTACAGGTTTACTGTCTGGGGTTTTATTGAGGCAATGGGCCCATCATTCCAGACGCTCTTAAAAAAGCTAAGCGTTCAGATGTCCCCATTCAGCTACAATGAAATAAAATGTAAAACCCCGGCATCGTACCGTTTTATGGCAATTCAAAGGGAGACTGCCATAAACATCTACTCAAAAGCCGGCCTCTCTGTTTTGATTTTGCCTGTCCCATTAAAGGAGAAACCGCCTTACAGTTTTCCAAACCGTTCTGCCGCAAATCAAGCAGCTTTATGTCATCCACGCCTGCCTTGAATAATACACACCACCAGCCGGTTTAACGTTAACATTTTGTATGCAGAGTGATTAACGGTACCATATTGTATTTCAATTACTACAAGATAGGCCTCGGTAATAAACAGTGGCAATAATATCCACATTAAGCCAATAAAAAGCATTTGCAATGTGTAATGTATAAGGGCTGATATCACAGCAAAAGTTGATAACATAATGCAATGAATGATTAGCATGGTTACAGGAAAATTCTGGCTCTGAGTTAGGGTTGCCAACATCCAGGAACTAGCTGGAGATCTGCTATTACAACTGATCTCAAGTTGATAGAGATCAGTTCACCTAGAGAAAATGGCTGTTTGGCAATTGGACTCTACGGCATTGAAGTCGCTCCCCAAACCCTGCCCTCCTCAGGCTCCACCCAAAAAAACCTCCCGCCAGTGGCAAAGAGGGACCTGGCAAACCTACCTCCTTCCAAGTTCCACAGAAAATGCAACGGATTTCCCCTTATGATGGGGTTTTAAATGGGCTGGTTAAGATACCATCTCTCCCCAAGCCTACCCTCCAAAGCAGCCATTTTCTCCAGGGAAAATTGTAATTCTGGGAGATCTCCAGGCCCCACCGGGAGGCTGGCAACCCTATACTATTAAGCACACTGGACTTCATCCCTTCATCTGAGGAGCTCAAAGCAGCATTCCTTGTCCCCCCTCCTCCAGTTAAGCAGAAATACAGACAATGAACAAATGGACCATATTAATCAATGTTCTAAATGATATCAGTAAGAAATGATATGTGTGTTGTATCTATCTGTTTTTGATAAGCCGAGCACATCATAGCTCACAAACCTTGGACAATTTGATCTATGCTCAATATTTCCCCTCCGGTTGTAAGCAGATCTACTCAGAAGTAAGTCCCCTTTTAGTCGCTGGTGCTTACTCCCAGGAAAACTTGGAAGAGACATCACAGTACTCTAGAAAGTGCCTCATGCCCACTGTAGGTGAACTGATCTGTCTTTTGATTAGATCTTAGTTTACAGGAGCTTGGTATGTTTAGCCTGGAGAGGAGAAGACTGAGAGGTGATATGATAATCATCTTCAAGAACTTGAAGGGCTGTCATATAGAGGATGGTGCTGAGTTGTTTTCTGTGCCCCAGAAGGTCAGGCCAGAACCAACGGGTTGAAATTAAATCAAAAGACTTTCCAGCTAAATATCAGGGAGAACTTTCTGACAGAGCAGTTTCTTGGTGGAACAGGCTTCTTTGGGAGGTGGTAGGCTCTCCTTCTTTGGAGGTTTTTAAGTAGAAGCTAGATGGCCATTTGTCTGCAATGCTGATTCTGTGAACTTAGGCAGATGACAGGGAGGGCAGGAAGGGCTGGGTCAGTGTTTGGCCCTCATGGCCCTTTCTTACGTGCCCAGGGTAATGCCGATCGCCACTTTGGGGTCAGGAAGCAATTTTCGTCCCAACCAATTTTCCTGCCAGGGATCCTGCAGGGGGGTTGGACTAGATGACCCCGGTGGTCTCTTCCAACTATATGATTCTATGATCATTATAATGACTCGGTGCTTGCACAGAGGACTACCTTTACCTTTAGGAAGACTCATGTGGCCCCAGCTGTCCCTCAATTCAGATTAATCACAGGTTGATGTACACATATCCAGAAGCATTGTTCATTTTGTATCAGATTGTGTGAGCAAATGTATATGGCAAAGCTCGCAATTTGGGTAAGAATTTACATCAAGCCACACAAAATATTAGATAAAAATATTTCATAAGGTTTATTTCTAGATATATTTTATAACTTTATGCATTTATGACCACTGAGGAAGGCCTACTCAGGCCAAAACGCACCTGGTTAACCATTGGTCCTTTATACTGTTTGTATATCAACTGTGCATAAGAATTTTATAACGGATTTTTATATGTGGCCTGTATTCCAGGCCCTGCGTTTTAAACAATTTTAATGTGTACACCTTGCAACGAATGTAATTATTTTGTTATATTGTATAGTTTGTAGCTCAACCTTTGAAGCTCTGTCATCCAGTTACCAACCACAATACAGCATCATGTAGACAAGAAGTAGCTGACAACCCAGGGGCTCTCCTGGCATTTTGTTGGCATTCAGATGCGCTGATCCCACACATCTGATCCTTTCAAACCATCCGTCTGTGCCGATTCTGGAGGGTTTTTGTTGCCATCTTCTGGGCATGGAGTAGGGGTCATTGGGGGTGTGGGGGGAGGTAGTTGTGGGTTTCCTGCATTGTGCAGGGGGCTGGACTAGATGGCCTTGGTGGTCCCTTCCAACTCTATGATTCTTGCCCTGATCATGATAGACTTGGGTGATTGGGCGATGTGGGAGACTCCGGCTGCACAGGGGAGTGTTGTGCAAAGCTAATATAACAGGTAATGTAACAGGTGATGTTCCCTGCAGTTGTGTTTTTGTGATAAGATAAAAAAATCTCCCATGTGCACAGTTCCAAAAATGACCTAATCTGTGTTCTGCTCCTCTGACTTGGAAGGGAGTTCGTTTTGTGAAAGGCAGATGAAATTAGAAATGTTGCTGTTGTGAAGTCCTTCCCTCTGGAGCTGAATACACCCATAGACTGTGCCAAGGATTTATACTGATTCTTGACTTTGGAGTGAAAACTGGGGGGAAAAGAAAGAAAACGTAGCCCTACGGAAAACAAGGGTCATGAGAGAAAATGGTCACCTCCTATGTTTTCCAAAACAGGTGACCTTATAGGGTTTTTATCTCTGACATCATTCTGAGCTTTAGATAAACATTATGCTATCGTGACCATGGCCATGTGGAAAGTCCCAGGTCATCTGAGGGCAAGAGAAACTTGCAAAAAGATTTTAAAAGCATACCTCTGGCTGCATAGGGAACTGCATCAGTTTATGCTAGATTTTTTTTGCCTGCTTGGATGTGCTCAAAGTATAAATCCAGTTGACACAGAAAGTGTGGCAAAAAAGGTGCCCCACATCAATCCCATTGAAGTCCCTCCCCACCCCAAACCCTGGAGTTGTGTCCTGCTCCTATTTAATATTTCTTATTGTTCGGAGGGCCCTGACCTGGCTGGGCCAGGCTGTATCAATCTCATCAGATCTTGGAAGCTAAGCAGGGCTGGTACTTGGAAGGGAGACCACTGAAGAAGGTTATAAGAACATAAGAAAAGCCATAGAATCATAGAGTTGGAAGGGACCACCAGAGTCATCCAACCCCCTGCACAATGCAGGAATTTCACAACTACCTCCCTCCCCGCCACACATCCAGTGACCCCTACTCCATGCCCAGAAGATGGCCAAGATGCCCTCCCTCTCATGAACTGCCTAAGGTCATAAAATCAGCATTGCTGACAGATGGCCATACCGGATCAGACCAAGGCCCATCAAGTCCAGCAGTCTATTCACACAATAGCCAACCAGGTGCCTCTGGGAAGCCCATAAACAAGACGATTGCAGCAGCATTATCCTGCTGTGTTTCACAGCACCTAATATAATAAGCATGCTCCTCTGATACTAGGTATGCATCAAGACTAGTATTCATTTTTTTAGTAGCCACAGATAGCCCTCTCCTCCGTGAACATGTCCACTGCCCTCTTAAAGCCTTCCAAGTTGGCAGCCATCACCACATCCTGGGGCAGGGAGTTCCACAATTTAACTATGCGTCGTGTGAAGGAATACTTCCTTTTATCTGTTTTGAATCTCTCACCCTCCAGGTTCTGCAAAGAACACTAATGGCAAACCACCTCTGCTTCTCGCTAGCCTTGAAAGCCCCTGGCTGGGTTCGCTATAAGTCAGCTGTGACTTGACGGCATTTTATAAACACACACAAACAGGGTTGAGAGGCCACCAGGGAAGTCCAGGGCTGCTAACCAGAGGCAGAAAATGGCACACCACCTCTAAATGTCTCTTGCCTTGAAAACTCTATGGGGTCCCCATACACTGGCTGTGACTTGACAGCACTTTATACAATTCAAAAGAGGAACTGCAGGGCGGCTGGGGTTGGATTGGAACGCCTATGTTAAACGCTCCACCGAGAGGAGACAGAGCTAAGCCCCGTCTTCAAAATGGGCAGAGCTAAGCTCTGGATCTCTTCCCCTGCTTTTGGCTCTTTAAAGGATTTTTTTTCTTTAAGGATTTATTTGTTTGTTTGTTAATCTTTAGGTTCGTAACCTGCCCTCTATCCTGGCCAAAGCCAGGCTCAGAGTGGCTAACATTAGGTAAAAACAGTATGTGTGTAAAGTGCCGTCAAGTCGCAGCCGACTTATGGTGACCCCTTTTTGGGGTTTTCATGGCAAGAGACTAACAGAGGTGGTTTGCCAGTGCCTTCCTCTGCACAGCAACCCTGGACTTCCTTGGTGGTCTCCCATCCAAATACTAACCAGGGCTGACCCTGCTTAGCTTCTGAGATCTGACGAGATCAGGCTAGCCTGGGCCATCCAGGTCAGGGCAAAAACAGTATACATACCAGTAAAAATATACAAGGAAAGTCCAGTTCTTCCCACCAGAACTGCAATGACTCACCCCACATTGCAATGCATGTACCTAGGGTTGCCAACCTCCAGGTTCTAGCTGGAGATCTCCCGCTATTACAACTGATCTCCAGCCTATAGAGATTAGTTCCCCTGGAGAAAATGGTCGCTTTGGCAATTGGACTCTATGGCATCAAAGTCCCTCCCCTCCCCAAACCCCGTCGCCAAAACCTCCTGCCGGTGGCAAAGAGGGGCCTGGCAACCCTACATGTGCCTTATATAGAATAGGCCTTGGTATGATATCTGCCTAAACTCAAGCATCCTCCCAGAAGACAGGGGAATTTGGGCAGCACATTTCGAGGTAAAATTTGCAACCCACTGCATTTCCTTCCAAATTACTTTCTGTTGATAGGTACAAGGGCAAGAAGGATTAGACGGTAGTGAAAAACACGTTTGACGAGAAATACCCCAGAGAATTACTTTCAATTAAAAGCAGCAGGTTAAAGAGATGAGCCTGCAAGGACTTCCTTGCCCTAGAAAAAGAGGTTTCACGGTGGGCTGCTTTCCCCTCCTCCATTTTCACAAATCGAGTAATGAGAAGATACAAATGCTGTTGTAATAGAGCTTAATGCCGTTTCTTCCCCCTTTTGCTTGTTAACCTGCCTAGTGTATTTGCTTCTCTCTGAAGCGTTAGAAAACCTGGCACAAAATATCGTGTCTCACACGTCACTAAAATACCACAGCATGTGTGTGTGTGTGTGTGGGGGGGAGAGGACAGTGCCTCAGAAGAAAGTGCCATGTAAGGAAAGGGGGAAAATATGGTTTGACAAGGAGGTGAGAGGTGAGGGAGGAAGCCATCAAGGCACAGAGGAAATTAGGGGACTTCAAGGGCCTGAAGAAAGACCTCGGTTCCAGGAAAGGAAATTGCACCTTTTATCGCAATGTGTTGTTTATTGGGATTTTAACTGTGTCCGGATCAGATCCAAAGAGAAAAACCATCTTCACTTGGGATTATATCTATACATACACAAAATTAGGTTGCAGCCCAGGAATGCAAAGCATACTTAGAGTCCAATTCTCATTTCACTTTCAAGGAACATATATAATTGACGGGTACAGATGCGTGAAGCCATCTGAAGGAACTTCACTACTCTTATCAAAATACTCAGAATTTCTCAGCGGTTTCGCCTGGGTAGGAACCACTGAGCACATTTTTAAAAAAAACAACGTAAAAGAGGTCGAGAGAGGTGTGACTTGAATGGCTTTTCATTAGTCTTGTGGAAATTAATTTGGCTTTACCAGAAAGATACTTCACACCAGGGGGAACCTTTCAGATTGTCTGGAATCCATAAAGAGAAAAAAAAAATTTGTAGGGGACGCGGGGAAGATGAAGAGTGATAACCGGGCTCAGTTGCTGTACGAGAAAATAAGAAAAGCCTTTAGGGCCAAAGTCAGACTAGGAGTCTTTCTGGTCCCAATCTCCTTTTCCAGTGGTCACTATTTACTTGCTTCTGGCAAGTAGGGCCTGAAGACAATGGCCATCCTGCTGTTTCCCCTTAGCCCCTAGTATTAAGATACCCTGCCTCTGGAACACGGAGGCCGTATTGAAGTAGTTGTTGAATAGACATATGTATTTGCCTAATCCTTTAAAAAAGTTTTCCAGGGCAAAACATATTATTAAAGACTCCTACATTCACCAGGGAAACTTTTTCTTAAAGGGAGAGAACAGTGTATTGGCGAGGAGAGGGTCTATTTAACAATTTCCTCCCCTGTCATTTCCCCACTGGGGGTGCCAGCCTCCAGGTGGTGGCTGGAGATATCCCGCTATTACAACTGATCTCCAGGAGACAGAGATCAGCTCACCTGGACAAAACGGCTGCTTTGGATGGTGGACTCTATGGCATTATACCCCAAGGAAGCCCCTCCCCAAACCCTGCCCTCCTCAAGCTCTAGTCCCAAAGTCTTCAGGTATTTCCCAACCTGGTATTTGCCGAAACTGGTATTTGTGGGACAGCCTTGCAATGCCTGATCTTCTTTCTCCAGGATCGGGGGCAGAGGGTAACGCTAGAGGAGAGGGTGTCACCACAACACACGTTGGTATGTGGTATCCCCCAGGGGGCAATCCTCTCCCAAATGTTATTTAACATCTACATGCGCCCCCTCACCCAGCTTGTCTGGAGTTTCGGCTGTCACCAGTACGCTGATGACACTCAGTTGTAACTTGATGGATGGCCGACTGAATACCAACCCAGATATATTGGCCAGGTGTGGTGGGATGGTGGGATGGTTGAAACAGAGCTGTCTGAAACTGAATCTATCAAAGACGGAGGTCCTGTGGCTGGGCCGGGACGACCTGAGATTGAGATGCCAGCTGCCGACTCTTGACGTGGTGCCTTTAACACTGGCACCAATTGTCAAGAGTTTGGGTGGACGCCTCCCTATCAATGTAGGCACAGGTCACAAATGTAGCCAGTATGGCATTTTTCCATCTCTACCAGACTAGACAGCTAGTACCCTTCCTGTCTCACCATGGTTTAGCCACAGTGATCCATGCAATGGTCACCTCCACTCTAGACTACTGTAACTTGCTCCATGCAGGGCTACCTTTGAGGTTGATCCGGAAACTTCAGCCGGGCCAGAATGCGCCAGCGCGGGTCCTCGCAGGGACCTCGTGGAGAGCACATGTGGAATACCAGGTCAAGTTTATGGTTTTGGTGTTGACCTTGAAAGCCCTAATAGGTCTGGGAACATCGTACCTGCAGGACCACCTCTCACGATATACCCCTCAAAGGACGCTACGTTCAGCTGGGGACAACTTACTGGTGATCCCTGGCCCAAAGAGCATCCGGCTGTCCTCAACCAGAGCCAAACCTTTTTGGCTCTGGCTCCAACCTGGTGGAACTGTCTCCCTGGTGAGATCCAGGCCTTGATGCAGTTTCGCAGGTCCCGTAAGACTGAAATGTTCTGCCAGGCCTATGGTTGAGGGAAGCAATGGTTTTCCATCTAGCTGGGCACCTGTCCCCCCTCCATCTACTTGGTTTATATTTTGTTAAATTTTTGTAGTGATTACACTTTTCCTTCCGTTATTCTCCCCTCTGTTGGGGAACCCCCTGCTATTGTGATAATTTAAGGGCGCCAACAGTTTTATACATTAGGAATTTTAACTGTAATTTATGTTTTAATTGTCGAATGTGTTGTGAGCCGCTCCGAGTCTGGCTGTGACCGGGAAGGGGCAGGGCAGAAGTCTAATTAATATTAATAAATACAACCTGGAGCTGGCAACCCTATTCCCCCACTGAAAATCACCTCACCCAGGACACTTTGATGGCTGCCAACTTGGAAGTCTTTGAGAGGGGAGTGGACATATTCATGGAGGAGTATTCATGGCTATTAGTGAAAATGGATACTAGTCATGGTGCATACCTATACTCTCCAGGATCAGAGGAGCATGTCCATTATATGAGATGCTGTGGAACACAGGCAGGATGGTGCTGCTGATCTCGTCTTGCTTGTGGGCTTCCTAGAGGCACCTGGTTGGCCACTGTGTGAACAGACTGCTGGACTTGATGGACCTTGGTCTGATCCAACATGGCCTTTCTTATGTTCTTATCCCAGCTAGGAAAAAACCTATGGATCTCCATATTTCCTCACATTATGCTCCCCTTGAAAAAGGAGTCCAGGTGACTACATTTGGAAAATGGTGGTGGTGGTGGTGGTGGGGAAGCATCTTTTAAAATGGTCACAGACCTAAACCTCAAGGTCTGCCCTAAGGAAGCCGCTATGGCTACCACCACATCCTGAGGCAGAGGATTCCCGACATGAATGCAGAGGGGTAACGTGTGCCACATGGTTTTTGTGAGGCTGCCTGAATGCGTAGTTTTGCCTCTGGAACACATGGGAACGCAGGGCAGGGAGAGGGGCCAGGCATACTATCCAAAGCAGCAAGTGATGCATCTGGAGTAAGAGGTTTTGGAAGAAGAAATTAAAGTGTGCATGTCCATGTTAGTGCTTGAGGATCACACTTTGCTCTATGCTCAGTTTGTGGCTTTGAGAGCCAGCGTGGTGTACTGGTTGAGAGTGGTGGTTTGGAGTGGTGGGCTCTAGTCTGGAGAACTGGGTTTGATTCCCCACTCCTCCACATGAGCAGCGGACGCCAATCTGGCGAACTGGATTTCTTTCCCCACTCCTCCACATGAAGCCTGCTGGGTGACCTTGGGCTAGTCACAGCTCTCTTAGAGCTCTCTCAGCCCCACCTGCCTCACAGGGTGTCTGTTGTGGGGAGGGGAAGGGAAAGTGATTGTAAACTGGTTTGATTCTTCCCTAAGTGGTAGAGAAAGTCAGCATATAAAAACCAATTCTTCTTCTACTTCTTTGAGCAAATCCCATGTCAGTCTTATCCGGTATTGTTTCCAGCAGTGGCAAGCCAGATGTCCCTGTGAAGGAAAGAATTAGAGCAGCACTGTCCCCGGGTCTTTTTTAATAGTTTCCTTGACATGCCATGGAGAATCCTGCTCCATTTAACCTACTAAACACCAAGGGCACATTCAAGTTGTCATCGTCTGGCACTGTCATGTTATCCGAATTTCTTTGCCAGAGAGAAACTTTTTTTTTTTTGACAGTCAAGATTCTTGGGGTAAATTAGGCTGCTGCCGTTTTCACCCAGTGTGTGCCCACAGCTTTCAATTGAGCACCCCTACACAATTTTACCTTCCAGCATGGTGTAGTGGATAAGAGCAGTGGTTTGGAGCGGAGGACTCTGATCTGGAGAACCAGGTTTGTTTCCCCCCTCTTCCATGAGTGGCGGATGCTAATCTGGTGAACCGGGTTGGTTTCCTCACTCCTCCACATGAAGCCAGCTGGGTGACCTTGGGCTAGTCACAGCTCTCTTAGAGCTCTCTCAGTCCCACCTACATCGCAGGGTGTCTGTTATAGGGAAGCGAAGGTGATTGTAAGACGGTTTGATTCTTCCTTAAGTGGTAGAGAAAGTTGGCATATAAAAACCCGATTCATTTTCTTCTTCCACAACCTGCAAAACAACAGGCCAAGTCCGGGGACAACCACCTTCACCAATGCAATAACCCCGCTGAATTTCGGCAGGGACGTGTCGCAAAGAGCATGTGACCAATTAGATGCAGATGTATTCCAAGACTGCTGTTTGGGAATATACACATCTAGAAAAGGACAGATGCGACTATTCTTAAGCCTACTAGCTTGACAGCAGGGGACATTTACAGCAAGCAAGAGTTCCTCATAAAAAAAGGCCCAAGCGGGAATTCCTACTTTTCTTCTGCTACTTCCTGGCTGGAGAGTTCCTGAAATGACCAGACCTGAAGGACAGGATTGTTTTTAGTGGTTTGGCTTCTTTTTGCATACTGTTGTGGCCCAGCAGCCCTACTGCAGGCAGACAATGCTTAGCTCTGCAGTCATTCCAAATGCAAGTTGGTCCTCCCCGCCCCCCAGATGTGCGATGTAGCCCATGCTAACCATTTAAGGAAAAACGTCTGGCCCATGCCTGTTCACGTGTTTTTGCTGAAAACTTCTTCGCTCTGTCCAGCAGCTTGCTAGATAGCTTGCAAGCGCAGAGGGGATTTATTTTTTTGCACTCAGGGCTCTGTGCTTTCTTACACATCTCCTCCCCCGCGCACCGTTTTGCCCCACCGATTAGAACCTCTCCTTTCTCCCACGATGTGATTCTTGCCGTGACCCAGATCGGGCTTGCAAGAGTCGACGCTGCGCCCGATCGAGACCCCACCCCCACCCCCTCCTGGCTGGAAAAAGTTCCTTCCCTCCTCCAAGGTCAAGCAAAACCCATTAATAGGGCCGGATCCTGCGCACGTGGACTCGGACGCTCGCCCCGTTGAGTCCCACGGGGGTTCCCTCCTAGGGAAGCCGCATGCAAGGTCGCACGCTCCATCTGGCGCGTGCAGGCGCTTGCTTCCTCGTGGACATACTTCGCAGCCAGCCGAGCCGACCAGAAAGCGGGCGATCGCTCGGCGCGCCTCCTCCCTGGGAGTTTCGACTTCGGCCGGATTTAGGTTTAAATTCGGGGTTGGCCGTTCTGCACCTGAGCAAGCGACGGCACCGAAGCGACTTTTCTTTCCCCTACGAGGCGCACAAATCTCGGCTGGAGGAGCTTTAAAATTAATATTACTACTATTATTTTAGGGCTTCTGTGCTTTTGGGGCTCCCCGGCCCTGGCCCGTGCAAAGACCCTTGCAGACGTGCGTGCATGCACGCACGGGAACAACGAAGGGGGACCATTGCAAGCGCCCGCATCCTGCACCTTGCCATCACGCGCCGCAAAAAAAAAGCCGCCCGGTCCCCCTCTTATATAGTTCTCTAAAAATAGCTCCCCTTACACTGCCTTATAAGGCGGCGGCCCGGACGGGGCCTGGCCCAATCGTGGCGGCTCTTCCGTGCCGAGCCCCACCCCCCGGTGTCGCCGGGGCCAGCGATTGGCCCTCGGTGACTTCACGAGCCCCGCCCCCTGTTTACCTTACATGGTCACGCGCGGCCTTAATGGACAGTTTCCTCTCCGGGTCCCGCGCCTGCGCGGAGAAGGGATTGTGGAAAGGGGAGACGGGGAGGGGTGGAATCCTCCTGGAAAGGGAGGGGGGAGAGTGAGCGATGGAGCGGCGCGGGCGCGCGCGCGCTCGCTCGCTCGCGCTGGAGCGAGCGAGGAAAATGCAACCTCCCCAAAAAATAAAGAGCAACGGTTGCAATCGGCAGCGAGCAGCAATGCAGAAATAGATGGCAGGCGGCTGTCAGTGAGTTTGCATCCAACCCCCCCCTCTCCTCCTCTTCCCCGGCGCGAGCGCTGGAGTCAGCAACGCTGCCTGCTCCGAGTGGAGAAGTCCCCGCTTCTTCTGCTGCCTTGCCCTGTGCACGCTTGGGCGCCTCTAAACCTTCCTCGCGGGGCTGGCCGATGGGATTGCCCTCCAGCTCGCTTCTCCTCGCCTGGGTTTTCGGGGCCCAGCTGTGACTACAACCCCCCTCCCCACAACCACAACAACCCCCCCCATCAAAGCAGAAACAGCAGCCCCAAAGGACATCTGGATGGATTGCTTTTTAAGGACATTTTTAATTTTTTCATGAGCAGAACTCGCAGCAACCCCCCCGTTGCAAAACTGCAAACACGAGCCGGACGAGGGGGGGTTGGTGGGTTGGTTGGGGGGCGGCCGTTTGGGGGTACTGTCTATTTTCCCCTGCTCGGCAGAAGCAGCAGCACCGAGAACATGGATGTGTTGGCTAGTTATAGTATATTCCAGGAACTACAGCTGGTCCACGACACGGGATATTTCTCAGCTTTGCCCTCCTTGGAAGAGAACTGGCAGCAGGTGAACCGCTTACATTACTCCATGATTTCTACACCATCTCTTTCAGTGCAGACCTTTGACGATCCCAGCTTTTATTTCTCCTTTTGCTGTAATCTCTGTTTGCTCCCTTCTCTCTCTTTTTTTAAAGTGTCATAAAATGTCATCTTTTAGAAAGACAAGTCTGCTGTAAAGCTGCCTGTTTGAAATTCAGAGATTATCTGGGAGCATCTGAGGTTCCAGCAGAAGTTCTTTTTTGAGTTTTTCTGTATGATATTGTGTGTGTGTGTGTTTAAAAGCTGCTCTGCCCTCAGTGGTTTCTTTTTTGAACCGGCAGTGTTCACAACTGACAGCTGGGGGGAATGTTGGAGGAGCGTTTTGAAATTTATTTTCCGAGGTAATTTTATGATGCCGGCATCGGCCAGCTGTTTTATTGGAGAGGCGGTCGAGTCAGAAACCAGAACCCGTCCTGGAATAGAGAGAAACCATAATTTTTTGCCACCCTTTTTTTAGAAATCCTGAAATGTTTAAAATGGACTTCGAACAATGCCGCTTCAAGCTTGCCTCTGCACACCCGGGCAGCGGGTTCTGATACCAGAGGGGGTTTAAGAAAGAAAATTGGGTAATGAGGTTAAACCAGAGCGATTGACAACAGGATCAGGAGAGAGAGCGGAGTCTGGAGAGAAATCAGGGACTTATGTGTGAAATTTGTTATTAGGCTAAATACAAAAATGGGGAGGGGGGAATGGTTAGGAACTGACGGATTAACTGGGATGCTGAGATGAAGCTGAAGGGGAAAGCTGTGCTGGAGAGTGGGGGGGTCCTTAGAGTAGACGAATAGCTACGGCACTGCCTTGTCTTCTAGTCTTAGTTAACTAGACAGTCGCGGATGCAAAAAAGCATGTGGCTGCAAATGTAACTTGCATACCCCCGCCTTGACAGTTGCAGGGAGAGCGAGCAAACAAGCTGCTGGATTTTATCTTCTTGTAATCAGAGTGATCGTTTGCTGGCATAAGGCTGCAGCTTGTCTTTTAGGGGGGTTGCATGGGGGACAGTGTGTCTCTTAGGGGGGCATGCAACCTTTCAGAAAAGAAAGCAGGCACTAAAGCCAGGATGCTAGAGAGGTCATAACAGCTCCCCTTAAGGGTCTTACTGCTAGGAGTGCTGTACTGGTAGGATCAGAATCCTGGCCTCTTGATACCAACCATGTGCAGCCAAGTTACTGTCTGGCGAGAAGAGATTTGCCGTGGAATTGTTGGCCACTGGGTATCGTAGCAGGATCTTTAAGACCTTACGTATCCTGACTTTTCTTTGTGCAGAATGTTCTCTTGCCAAATGCATAGGGTGCGTGTGAGAGAGAGAGAGAGAGAGAGAGAGAGAGAGAGAGAGAGAGAGAGAGAGAGAGAGAGAGAGAGAGAGAGAGAGAGAGAGAGAGAGAGAGAGAGAGAGAGAGAGAGAGAGAGAGAGAGAGAGAGAGAGAGAGAGAGAGAGAGAGAGATATATATATATATATATCCCAGAGAAGTGGCTGTTTCAAACCTATTGAAAGCCAGAAGAGCCCTCCCTTGTCAGTTTGTTAGCCCTGCAGTAGAGTCGCCTCTGGTTTCCTTTCTCTGAGCCGCTGATCCGGTTGGAGAGGCGAGAAAAACCCTCCGCTTAACAGATCTTCCAGTTTGCTTCTGCCTGTGTGCCGAATCAGTTGCGTATTAATAACAGTCTAGACTGTTCAATGTGAGATAATCTGTTGACATAGCCAGCATGCCTAAGGCAGGCACTGGATGTTACAGTTTGGGGCTGGGGGGTGTAGTATGCGTGGAGTTTGCCTAGCATGGCAAAGCTCTAGGAAAGGAAGCTGATGGTTTTTTGAACTATCCTGTATATGGTCTCCTTCAAGAGGACAGGAAGCGATCTTTTCTTTTCTTTTAAAGAAGCATTTCAGGTGTTTGACCTAAATTCTTTACTCGGTTCACGCTTGATAAGCACCTGCCCCTTTTATAGAATCACTTTGGTTGCCAAGGGAACACATCACATTTGGGAGACTGAGGTTGTGGTCCTTTGTACACTTACTTGGGAGCAGGGCCTAGTAAACTTAGCAGGGGTTACTTCTGAGTAAGCACACACAGGACAGGGGCTTTAGCAAAGAAATAGTTGTTTGTGTGTGTTCAAAAGGACTTCAGGTACGATGTGTCAATTATCTTTCACAGGAGCTCAGTAAGGTTCCCAGTATTGTTATATTGGATGGGGTGAGAAAAACGGCTTTTCTCAGTCTTCCAGGAGGGTTCATGGCTGAGGTGAGATTTGAACAGGAGACCTAACACTTCACAACTCACATTTGTAGCTGTTAAATCGATGAGGGGGCGGGGGGGGGGGGAAGCGTGTGAATGGATATATTACCGGAAACTTTTTTTTAACACCCAGAATATCAAATATACCAAATAATTTGCGGATGTGTGTTTGTTTTTCTTACCTTTCCTAGCCCTTTTGATTTTTAGGAGTGTATCCGCAATAATTAGGGCTGATATGTTTCACAGATGGCCCTAGACATTTTGGGGCTACTGTCATGAAACCCATGAATGCTTTTGGCAATGGGCTTATGGTGTAGTGGTTAAGAGCGGTGGTTTGGAGCAGTGGAGTCTGATCTGGCGAACTGGATTTGATTCCCCACTCCTCCACATGAGCGCCCGAGGCTAATCTGGTGAACTGGATTTGTTTTCCCACTCCTCCACGTGAAGCCAGCTGGGGGACCTTAGGCTAGTCACAGCTCTCTCAGCCCCACCCACCTCACAGGGTGTCTGTTGTGGGGAGGGGAAGGTGATTGTAAGCTGGTTTGAGTCTCCCTTAAGTGGTAGAGAAAGTCGGCATATAAAAACCAACTCTTCTTCTTCTTCTATACTGATTTAGGGAGGCTGTAAAATTGCCCCAAGGATTTGAAGCCCAAGTCAGAACTTAAAAAAAAAAAAATCACACCTTTTCAAACCACTGAAATTTCATGTAGCAAAAGACTGATAAAATACCTGGATGGGTGGAAGCCAAGGAAAGGATACAGATATGCTCTCTCCCTATTCCCCAGTTGCCATGATCAGGTCACAGCAGAGGCCGAGGAAGCTCTTTCAGGGCTTTGACTAAGTTGATTCCAGGCTTGGAACGTCACAATGGAAAAAGATCTTCCTGGTTTTCTCCAGCATCTCTCTTTCTGGCCCATTTCCCCCCCTCTCTTTGACATTCCTAAGGCCACAGTCCGGCGCACACTTAACCAGGAAGTCAGCCCAACTGAACGTGGGATGGAAACATGCCAAGGAACAAGTTACTGTTCTCGTTACTGAAGGGCAGTGCTGCAGTTGGTTAGCACAGAGACGTCGTCCATCGAAACCTCCAGTTCTAAGGAAATTAAACCACTTATAGTAGGAGCCAAAAGAGTGAGCTGGGAAGCATTTGCTTCAGATTTGGGGGAGAAGATATAGCGAAATAGCCCTGCAGCAAGCTGAGCCAAATGCCCCCATGCAGGGTCTTGCCGCGTTTGCACCCGGGTCGGTAAGAGGTCCCAGTCCACCAGTGGGCTTATGCTTGTTGCCACAGCCCGGGTATAAGCTGAGAGTACCTCGTGAAACCAGCAGCATTGCAGGGACTGTTCAGACTGTTCAGTTTAGCTTGTTCTTGGCTGCCAGTGGTGTAGTGGTTAAGCATGGTGTAGTGGTATACTCTAAACTGGAGAACCGGGTTGGTTTACCCACTCCTCCACATGAGCGGTGGACTCGTATCTGGTGAACCAGGTTGGTTTCCCCACTCCTCTACATGAGCAGTGGACTTTAATCTGGAGAACCCGGGGGTGGGGGGGAGGTTCATTCCCCACTCCTCCACATGAAGCCTGCTGGGTGACCTTGGGCTAGTCACAGTCCTCTCAGTCCTCTCTCAGCCCCACCTACCTCACAGGGTGTTTGTTGTGGGGAAGGGAAGGTGGTTGTAAGTTAATTGACTCCTTAAAGGTAGTGAAAATTGGGGTATAAAAACCAACTTTTATTCTCCTGGGCAGCATCCCAACGGGAACTTTCCCAGTCAGTTAAAAGGCCAATCCCGACCCCCCCAAAGCCAAGAACCTTTGGAGTGGCTTGGAATAAGGCCCTTGTGCCAGCCCCTGATGATAAATATCAGCCTCCCTTACAGGGAAGGTACAAGGATTATAGAAACTGTGTACGTGAAGTGCTTTTGCCACCCAGGAAATGCATGTGTGGTGTAGTGAGTGGTTAAGAGCAGTGGTTTGGAGCTGTGGACTTTAATCTGGAGAACTGGGTTTTATTCCCCACTCCTCCACATGAGCAGCGGATGCTAATCTTATGAACCGGGTTGGTTTCCCCACTCCTGCATATGAAGCCAGCTGGGTGACCTTGGGCTAGTCACAGCCGTCTCAGCCCCACCTACCTCACAGGGTGTCTGTTGTGGGGAGGAGAAGGGAAGGTGATTGTAAGCCGGATTGACTTTCCCTTAAGTGGTAGAGAAAGTCAGTATATAAAAACCAACTCTTCTTCTTCTTCATCATCTTCTTCATCATTTTATGGGGAAAGCTGGGCTTGTTGGTCTCAGCAGAACTTGCTTAGAAGACAATGACTGTTCGGATTGCAGCTTTTAATGCCTCTGTAGGTATTCAAACCCGAATGCTGTCGTGAAGAACTGTCCAGTAATCCTTGTACAGCTTTATGTATTTACTTCATTTCTACTGTGCTTTCCTCCTCAGTGAGGACCCCAAAGGGCTTACATTGTTCTTTTCTCCGTTTTATCCTCACTACAACACTGTGAGGTAGGTTAGGCTGAGAGTGTGTATGTAACTGGCCCCAGGTTCCTCCAGCAGGTTTCTGTGGCATAGTGAAGATTCGAACCTGGAATCTCCCAGACCATAGTCTGACACTCTTAACCATTACCCCAAACTGGCTTTAGTATCCTTCCTTCCTCTCTCTCTCTTTCTCTCCCCTCCTCTATTGTGGTTGGTTGATAAATACAGAACGGGGAAAGTTGCGTGTGGCTGGCAAGTGTTGTAACCAGAAAAGCTACAGCATAGCAGCAATCACTTGAACCAGAGCCAGTTGCTAAATAATTGTTTGCTGTCACCCATTCTCCTTTTTGCCCCCCTCCCACCCCATAGCTGAAGGAAACAGGAAGTTCTTCTGCTTCCGATAAATAGTTGCATGGAAAGTTACAATTGGGAATCATTTCTACACAGCCCAGTGAGCTAAATGCAAAGTAGGCAGACTGTATGATGGGAGAGAATTAAAGCAATGCGGGAGAGAATTAAAGCAATGCGCGTACAATCCTTTTAAGAGAAAATAAACTGCTATGTGTTCCCCTCTCATGTATTTGAAAAGGGACAGTGGAAGGTGATGGTTTTATTAGGACTGGATCCGGTTGGCGTAAAAATCAGTACATTATGCACAGCTTGCAAGTCTGATCACAATTTGTTGTGGAATGGAAGGAATGGCGATGTAGCTAATTTCCAGTGTTGCGGAGAAGTGGTTTGTTTTTTTGAGGTGGATTAGCAATTGAGACCTGGATGCCCTGACCTGGATGGCCCAGGCTAGCCTGATCTCGTCAGTTCTCAGAAGCTAAGCAGGGTCGGCCCTGGTTAGTATTTGGATGGGAGACCACCAAGGAATACCAGGGTTGCTTTGCAGAGGAAGGCAGTGGCAAACCACCTCTGTAAGTCTCTTGCTTTGAAAATCCCATAAGGGGTCACCATAAGTCAACTGTGACCTGAAGGCACTGTGCACACACAACAATTGAGGAACTAGGAAGAGGCCAAGAGAGTAATGATGCGAGGTGGGTCGGGGTGACGATTTCTTCTCAGCCATGGAGATAGTTTAAGTGGGTAGCTGTGTTGGTCTACAGTAGAAGATCAAGATTCAAGGCCGTTAGCAGGGAGGCTGTTAAGATTCAACGCCATTAAGAAGGCAGCTTTGGCTCTCGAAAGCTTGAACCCTGGAAATGTTGGCCTTTAAGGTGCTACTGGACTCGAGAATTGCTTGGCCATTGAGTGTCTAAGGGAAAGTTGTTCTCTTTCTGCCTCAGGAACAGCTCTAGGCTAGTTGAAACGAGCCAGGGTTTGAATCCGCCTTTACCCTGCTTGTTATCGTGCGTCTTTAAATTCTCAAGCGTTCTTTTCCAATAGGGTCAGGGGTAGGGTTAGAGGGGAAATCTGCTGCATTCTTTCCCAGTGCATTTTGCTTTGTAAGTCTATTCAGAAGGTTAAAAACCAAGCCAAAATAGTGTTGGGCTAACTGGTGCGATGTATTAGGTTCACCTCATGCTCTTTAAAAAAAAAATTTTTTTTTTTTTTTTGTATTCTGCATGCTTGAAATTTTGCCTGGAAACTGAAATTGTTCCCTGTTAATCTGG
This sequence comes from Euleptes europaea, assembly GCF_029931775.1. Classification (NCBI taxonomy): domain Eukaryota; kingdom Metazoa; phylum Chordata; class Lepidosauria; order Squamata; family Sphaerodactylidae; genus Euleptes; species Euleptes europaea. The sequence continues at coordinate 47,937,361 of NC_079326.1, forward strand.
CCGAGGTGGAGATAAACGAAACTGATCCTAATCAGCAGCTAACAAGAGTTGTCGTTTTCTTCATTTACAATTTCTTCTTTGCCCTAATTCTTGGGCTCAGGGCAGATTCTAATCAACAGGCCTGCGAGGAAAGTTATGAGCAGGCGAATTTTGCTTTTGCCTGCGCATATCTGGAGCTGATTTTCATCGCTTATATCAGATATGTCATCCTGACCTGGATGGCCCAGGCTAGCCTGATCTTGTCGGATCTCAGAAGCTAAGCAGGGTCAGCCCTGGTTAGTATTTGGATGGGAGACCACCAAGGAAGACCAGGGTTGCTGTGCAGAGGCAGGCACTGGCAAACCACCTCTGTTAGTCTCTTGCCATGAAAACCCCAAAAAGGGGTCGCCATAAGTCGGCTGTGACTTGACCGGCACTTTACACACACATGTCAGATATGAGAGCACGGCTTTTCTAATGTATCTGCTCTTTCTTTCTCTCTCACACACACATTCTCCTCTTTGCTGACTAGCATGTCACTCCTCTGTAATTTTAACTACACACATCTCTTCCGTCTGTTGTCGCCCAGTGTTTAGAAACCTAGTTTGAGTGGGAACATTTGTGACATTCCTTCCTTTCTCTTGCTGTCAATTACACCGTGTTCTTGGGGCTCAGTCAAGAGGGTGTGGAAAGAGAGTTTCCTCAATAACAGAAGAACAAAAGAACTCGAGATGGCCTTACTCCACAACCTGCTTTGCTACACTCCGTAGATAAGCCGCCGATTCCCCAGTGGTGTACTAAGGCTGCGGTATCCAATATGTCAAGTTTTATGGCATGCTTGAGAACATGTTTCGGTGTACTTTGGAACTGGTGGATCGAGCAGTGTGGCAGGGGAGGCCGGATGTAGCTCTGGAGCTACCGGTTGATGGTCGCTGTGGTTTTGTATTAAGTTACCATATTCAGGAATCAAAGGAAGTCTCTGAAAGGATGCATAGTAATGTCACTTGTTTCTGATCCTGTGAAACTCTGGGGGAATCCAGACAACCACCTTACTGTTGATGGAAATACGAGGAAGATTGCTTACTTTTAAAATCTGTGGTAAATTGCTGTATTGAACCTGGCTGGTCTGATTAATATTCTGTGGTGGTAGTCCACCTCTAGTTACTGACACTTTTTTTGTGGGAAGAAGCTGTTCTACTTACCCCTGCGTGCATTGCTATAACATTTTGTCTCTACTTCCTGGTTCTTTATTTAGAAGAAGGGGTGGCTTTTATATGCCAATTTTCTCTACTGCTTAAGGAAGAATCAAACCAGATTACAATAGCCTTCCCTTCCCCTCCCCACAACAGACACCTTGTGAGGTAGGTAAGGCTGAGAGAGCTCTGAGAGAGCTGTGACTAGCCCAAGGTCACCCAGCAGGCTACATGTGGAAGAGTGGGGAAACCAACCCGGTTCACCAGATTAGAATCCACCACTCCAACCACTCTTAACCACTATACCACGCTAGTGTATTTACAGATGTAAGTGGCTGGTTGGACGGATTGTTTGCTGATTGGTTAATATATTTATATCCCACTTTACCCACTACAATGGTGCAAAGCGGCTTACAACAGCCAGCTAAGCAGGGAACAGAGACCTTGAAACCTCAGAACTATTCAGTTGTAAACAACATTAATAATAAACCAGCACTATGCTTGCCCCAGTATTAAAAAATCCTTATTAATCTTGAGTCACAACCAAAATCCCGTTTGAACAAAGTGGGTTTACGGTGTTTACAAAGCCAGGCTGAGGTGAGAGCCTACCTGGCTACCTCAGGGAGACCAATCCAGAGGAACGACATCACTGCTGGGAAAGAATGAGCCCAAGCAGTGGTTGACCAGATAACTTCCAGGGAGGGCACGGGACAAGAGGTTGCTCTGAGAAGACCTCAGCCCCAGTTAAGGATAATTTAAATTAATCTCATGCAGTCTGAACATGTCCTAGCCAGATTTATTTTGCTTTTTATAAAAAATTAATTGCTATGTGCACATATGAATAGTATCTCTGTAAAGGAAACATCAAACTGTGCTCCAAGGAGCACTTGGTACTCTGTGAAACATATCCTAGTGCTCCATTAAGATATTGGAAAGAAAAATGTTACTGTCATTCGGTTTAGTATATAGGTGCTGGGTAAAAATTAGTGCTCCGTGACGAATTTCTCTCCTGAAAAGTGCTCCATGACTCAAAAAGTGTGGGAAACTCTGCTTTAGACCTTTAAAAAACCCCAAAGTTAAGTGTGCAGGCTAGTTCCCCTCTACTCCCATCAGGCATCTCACAAATATGTGTCACTTCAGAAGCAGCAAGGTACTTTTTTTGTGGGGGCTTGTGAGAAGAGCCCTCCTGAAAGTCCTTACTACATAAATGAAGATTTTTAATGCCCTCACAAGAAATGTTTATGTAGTTTGAAATATTTAAATAACACTTGGTATAAAAAAAATCTGAGACACACAGGAAAAACAAATAGGCAACAACAACAAAAGGGAAAAAGAACTCAACCAGAAAAGTACAGGGAACCTAAGGGGTGAGCTGGAAACCAAAAATACTTATAAAGTAATATATTTATTTGGTGTACACAATAAAATAGATAAAACACTCGACCTGGAATATAGGCTACATATAAAACCACCAATATGAATTGTTACAAAAATAATCAACACCGTTGATTTATATACATAATACAAATGCCTTTTTCTTCTCCAGTACCTGGAGGTTGGCAACCCTTGTTGAGCACAATATTGTACATGTTTTCACTTCAGTAGCTTATATAATTTGCACCTTTTGTACATGACTGTTGCCCCTGTACTGTTTTCCTAACCTATTTGGTATTAGTATAGAGGTGCCTTTTTCTTCTCCAGTACCTGGAGGTTGGCAACCCTAAGCACAGGACAGGTACGGGCCGTGCAGATCTGTCATGCCAGGGGAGTGTGAGGTTTTTGTAGTTTTCGAGGCAGAAGTATACTCCTTTCCTGTCCTATTTAGAGATTTGCTAGATTTTAGCTTCTTCTTCTTCTTTTTTTCTTCTTTTTTTTTGAGATCTTAAAAGTTGAAAGTGTTTGGACAGCATGCCTTCTTAGCAACAGCAGATGGGGAATTTAAAAATAAAATGTGAATACTGTTTCTTCTATGAAGTCTTTTCCCTCCTGCTTTTCATCGTATCTCAGCATGATTCACCAAGTTTTGTTTCCTCTTATGCTTGACAGGGGGAGGGGAGAGGGGGTGCCAGAGGTCTGGCTTGCATCAGAGGCCTTTTGATCCTGGGTGTCCTTAAGCCCGAGGATTTTTTAAGACTTTGAGCTGGTGAACCTTCTAAAGAAACGTGGCAAAAAAAATCCATCTGGCCTGTCCAGTTAGGGAGATCCAGTGGTTCAGCTGCTGTTGCTTTTTTCCTTTAAAAGGGGTGGGGGGTAGGGGAAGGGCAGTCCAACCGAAAGTGAGGGAATGAGGCAGTGGGGAAGGATCCCTGGGAGGAAAACAAAATCAGAGTTTCTGCAACACAGTCTCCTTCAAAAGGAGACGGTCCTCCTGAAAAGAGCCTGTGGCTTTTACAGAATGGCCTGCTCAGTTAATGTGGTGGTGTTGGAAAGTGTCATCAAGTCACAAGCCTACTCATTAGGGTTGCCAACTGCCAGGTACTAGCTGGAGATCTCCTGCTTTTACACCTGATCTCCAGCCAATAGAGATCAGTTCACCTGGACAAAATGGCTGCTTTGGCTATTGGACTCTATGGCATTGATGTCCCTCCCCAAACCCTGCCCTCCTCAGGCTTTGCCCCAAAAACCTCCTGCCGGTGGCAAAGAGGGACCTGGCAACCCTACTACTCAGGGCAACCCCTCACAGGTTTTTCAAGGCAAGAGATGAACAGAGGTGGCGTGTCATTGCCTACCTCTGGATAGCAACCCTGGGCTTCCTTAGAGGTCTCCAATCCAAGAACTAATCAGGGCTGACCCTGCTCAGCTTCCGAGATCCCATGAGATTGAGCTAGCCTGGGCCATCCGAGTCAGGGCAGCAGCCTGTTAACTAACCCCAAAGCGCAAATGATCCAGTCCGCACAACCGTGGTAAGATTAAGGCGCACGAACTCTGGGGCGGGAAGGGGAAAGATTCAAGGAACAGCCTCTGTCTCACCGAGCAACAACCAATCTAAGATGCCCTTTTCACTCAGAGACCCTGCCACCCTCCACTGCATCTGTCTCATAGGTTCAGGGTTGCAAGTAGGTCAAGCGGTCACAGTTCGCCACCTGTATAATCTCTGTTTAATAGGTAGAGAGCCCTGACCCTTTTACACACATGGGGTGCCCCTCTCTCCCAGTGACTTCACTAGGCAGGGCATCCCAGTTCCTTTGCCAACCATCCTCACATAGACACTTCGCAGAGCTGTTGGGCTGGGAACTAAACACTGTTTTTCTTTTTCGCTGCCACTATTTACTCAGAGGTGCGTGTATGAGTGACCGATGCTTTACGGGTGTTTGAGAATGCGTGTGTGTGTGTTTCTTGCCTTGAGACAGTAGGCATACAGTCAGCAGGGTTAATAGAATCATAGAGTTGGAAGGGACCACCAGGGTCATCGAGTCCAACCCCCTGCACAATGCAGGAAATTCACAACTATCTCCCCCACACACCCCTAGTGACCCCTCCTCCATGCCCAGAAGATGGCCAAGGTGACCTCCCTCTCGTGATCTGCCTAAGGTCATAGAATCAGCATTGCTAACAGATGGCCATCTACCCTCTGCTTAAAAACCTCCAGGGAAGGAGAGCTTACCACCTCCCGAGGAAGCCTGTCCCACTGAGGAACCGCTCTAACTGTTAGAAAGTTCTACATGTCTAGACGGAATTTCTTTTGATTTAATTTCAACTCGTTGGTTCTGGTCCGGCCTTCTGGGACAACAGAAAACAACTTGCCACCCTCCTCTATGACAGCCCTTCAAGTTCTCGAAGATGGTTATCATATCACCTCTCAGTCTTCTCCTCTTCAGGCTAAACATACCCAGCTCCTTCAACCTGTCCTCATAGGACATGGTCTCCAGACCCCCCCTCACCATCTTTGTTGCCCTCCTCTGGACACATTCCAGCTTGTCTACATCTTAAGTATTTTATGTGAGGTCTAACCAGAGCAGAGTAAAGCGATACCCTCACTTCGCGTGGTCTGGACATTATACTTCTGTTGATACAGCCCAAGATCGCATTTGCTTTTTTAGCTACTGCATCACACTGCTGACTCATGCTCATGTTGAATGATGGACAAATGGAAATGTGTCTGTCCATCATACAATTCCTTCCCTGGAAGGACAACCCCACATTTTGGACATCATGACCTTAAATTCCCAAGGAGTTCTTAGTCTTGTTTCCTGTTGGTTGGCAGTTGGAGTCGTCTGTTCATTGAGGCCCACACACCCCTTCTTTGAGTGTTGTTATTAAGCGATGATAATGCCCGTGAAGTGGTCTGAGATCTTGGCGCGGTGCAATATCAAACTGATGCAATTGATCCAGCCGGACTCTGTTAGCTGTTATGCTGACTTATATTTGGCAGATGGGGCCACTTTGCTGGCTGGCTGAAAATTTTCCACTGCTACAGGAACGGAATAAATCACCCTGCAGAACATTCCTTCCCTCTTGCCATCTTCCCTGTTGTTATAGAATAATGGCATACTTGGCCACGCCATCAATGAGACTAATCTTCTCTAATATTGCTGTTTCATCTTGGTTCCAGTTGGAGCAGAACACATTTTCTAAGTGCTTATTGTATACCCAGCCTCAGGAGGATGGCTTGCTTGCATTAAGAGTTGACTTCCAAGAACAGCCACCTCTGCGGTCGAGAGTGTTGGAACGGGTTGCTAAATAAGCTGTACGGCTTCCTGTTGCACAAAGGGTGATGCATAGGGGGAAAGTGCTACCGGTGCCCTTTTTGAAGTCCCTCAGCTGCAGACTCTTTTCATGTAAATAATGGTTTTCCTACATTGTGTGTTGCTGCGAAGAAGCAAAGCAAGCAAGTGACGGCATACAGGAATAGATCTAAGAGCTAAAACGGAACTGAAACCTAAACTCTGCCCTGGAGTTGTGTCCTGCTCCTATTTAATATTTCTTATCTTTTGGAGGGCCCTGACCTGGCTGGGCCAGGCTATACCAATATCATCAGATCTTGGAAGCTAAGCAGGGCTGGTACTTGGAAGGGAGACTGCTGAAGAAGGTTGTAAGAACATAAGAAAAGCCATAGAATCATAGAGTTGGATGGGACCACCAGAGTCATCTAGTCCAACCCCCTGCACAATGCAGGAATTTCACAACTACCTCCCCCCCACACACACACCTCCAGTGACCCACACTCCATGCCCAGAAGATGGCCAAGATGCCCTCCCTCTCATGAACTGCCTAAGGTCATAGAATCAGAATTGCTGACAGATGGCCATCTAGCCTCTGCTTAAAAAGCTCCAGGGAAGGAACACTTACCACCTCCTGAGGAAGCCTGTTCCACTGAGGAACTGCTGAGGAAGAGTTGGTTTTTATATGCCGACTTTCTCTACCACTTAAGGGAGACTCAAACCGGCTTACAATCACCTTCTGTTCCCCACAACAGACATCCTGTGAGGTAGGTGAGGCTGAGAGAATGTGACTAGTCCAAGGTCACCCAGCTGGCTTTGTGTGTAGGAGTGGGGAAACAAATCAAGTTCACCTGATTAGCCTCTGCTGCTCATGTGGAGGAATGGGGAATCAAACCCGGTTCTCCAGATCACAGTCCACCGCTCTTAACCACTACACCATGCTGGCTTAAACAGCAGGCTTGTGTTAAATATCTGCTCCATAATGTGTAACCATTGCAGCATCTGCATCTTGGTTCTTTCTGCCCCATCCCATGCCTGCTGAAACTATGGGACAGCTCCCGCCGAAGAGGCTGCAGACTCCGCTGAAAGCTTTTACCTGGAGCAGCTCTCAGATGTCGGAAGCTTTGGGGCCTGCCTGTCTCCTCCCCCCCTCCCCCTCGCAAATTGTACATGATTGCTTGGTTTGTGTTTGTTGAGAGTGCAAACAAGTAGGTGGAATTAATTTAACCTCTGCCGCTAAATGTTGCAGAAAGGGGGACCAGTGGAGGGCAAGGTAGTTGAAATCATTTGGCAGGCAGTAAAGTAAGCTATAATTGATCAGGCGGCTCCAGGCAAGTGAGATGCTATTAACTGTGGATGGTGGGTAGGCACAGTTGTACCTGCAGTGCCAAGATCCAGTGCCTTCTTTGGATCTCACCAAATGCATCTCAGTGGTGTCAGTGGTTTTAGGGGAGAGAGTTAGGCTAGTTAGAAGAAGAAGAAGAGTTGGTTTTTATATGCTGACTTTTATATGCTGACTTTTATATGCCGACTTTTATATGCCACTTAAGGCAGAATCAAACCGGCTTACAATCACCTTCCCTTCCCCTCCCCACAACAGACACCCTGTGAGGTAGGTGGGGCTGAGAGAGCGTGACTGGCCCAAGGTTACCCAGCTGGCTTCATGTGGAGGAGTGGGGAAACAAATCCAGTTCACCGCCTCCGCCGCTCATGTGGAGGAGTGAGGAATCAAACCCGGTTCTCCAGATCAGAATCCACCGCTCCAAACCACTGCTCTTAACCACTACAGCACGCTGGCTAGGTCCTATAACAGCAGTCTTGTCCCCTGTTCTTCAGGAAGTATCTTCAGGAAGAGGAAGTTTTCTTCCCTTTCCTCTGCCCTTTACCCTTTCCCCAGCAAAGGGACCAGTGATTTGAATTGTAAACAGCCAGCTGCAGTTGCAACAGTATGAAAAGACTGGACTGGGGATCTTTGCTCTTCTATTGGGATGACGTTCTGGCCATGCTGTGACTCTTTCAGTGCTTTTCTAGTTTCTTCTTGGGTTGTCCTAACCAACTCTGTACTTCATGATGTTAAATTTACACCTTGATAGAGTCACTTCTATAAGTAGGGAACGATCCTACACAAACACGGGCACGTAATGCATCCTACTACAGAGACAGTAGGAAAATTTCTGGCTTGGCTTTCTTTCAGACCAATTCTTTGCAAACTTTTCCCTGTTTGTGGTTCCACTTCTGGATGGTGCCTCAGACTGTTAATGTTGGACATGGGCAAAAAAGAATACAGTACCAATGAAGTTTTGCTGTGTGCAGTTGAATGAAAACTTATGCTAGAGTGAAAACTGGGGTTGTGTTTCTAAAAGAGAGCCAGCGTGGTGTAGTGGTTGAGAGTGGTGGACTTTAATCTGGAGAACCGGGCTTGATTCCCCAGTCCACATGAAGCCAGCTGGGTGACCTTGGGCTAGTCACAGTTCTCTTAAAGTTCTCTTAGGCTCACCTTCCTCACAAGGTGTCTGTTGTGGGGAAGGGAAGGCGATTGTAAGCTGGTTTGATTCTCCTTAAAAGGTAGAGAAAATCAGCATATAAAAACCAACTCTTCTTTTTCTAAAATGAGAGAGATCAGGTAGGAATTTTGAATTTCTCATCCCTGTTCTTTTGGCCCCAAAATTGTTTAAAAAAAAAAAAAAACCACGCTTGATTTTTGTGCCATTTTGTGTGTCTTCACAGCTTGATACACACACTTTTCAATATTATTTGTACATCATTCCAAATCAGTACTATTTTACCTTCATTATATGTATAAATGACATATGTGCATAAACTGAGAATACCATAACCGGCATGTAAAATGCAAATTGAATTTGCAAAAACAGCGAAAAGCTAAAAACATTCACAGCAGCAGGTATTTAAAAATGAAAAGAATGGGGAGCATTTCCTCATTCCTAGTGCAGGGTATTAAGCTTGGAAACATTGTTGTTTTGCCTAGAATCTCCTAATCCCAGAATTATGAGGACTAGCCTTGGATATGGTTGGAATGGGCAACCTCATTGATAGGATTCATTGTAGAAATGGCCCCTTTTACTTTCGTCTAGTTCTGGACCTTTTTTTTTTGCCATCAAGTCACAGCCAACTTATGGCGACCCCATAGGGTTTTCAAGGCAAGAGACGTTCAGAGGTGGTTTGCCATTGCCTGCCTCTGCGTAGCAACCTTGGACTTCCTTGGTGGTCTCCCATCCATATACTAACCGGGGCCTACCCTGCCTAGGTCCAAGATCTGACGGGATCAGGGTAGCCTGGGCTATCCATGAACGTCATTTATTTCTGCTTGGAGAAACAGCTCTAACATTTTCATGTGATGTTGTTGTATTGTGACTTAAACCCCCCCCCCCTCACTATTATAAGGAAAATGAACTATGGGTACTGGTTGGGGCTTACCTGAAGGTGGGAGCATGGAACTTTCTTCTTGGTTGCATCCCAGATTCCAGGGCCAATTCTTTGTATTGAAGACAGGTGTTCAGGCTGAGTTTTGCTTAGATTAAACCACATGATGTTTAAAGATGATTAAAACTAGCATACAAACGCTGTATATCTTAAGCAGGTGCAGTGCATAACATTATAATGAAAATGCAGCTTCTTTGGATGATATAAAAATGTGTACTCTCTGCCTAGGATGGTTCTTATCAAGTGTCCAGGGATTTCTTGTTGTGTAAGGAGTTGTTGGGTTTTTTTTTTTTTTTATTGGAGTGCTAGATTTTATGGGACAACAAGGAAAGATTATGCATCATGGTAGACTTGATAGACAAAGGGGATCTTAAGTAGGAAAAATTACTGGAACAGCTGACACTATCCTGACATGTTCCAGTTATCCTCCTGAATTATAAATTATGCTCTTTGAACAATGCGATTCAAGCCAAAGATGTTTCAAAGCCAGGGACGTGTAGAAAAATCTCTGTGATTTTCATTTCAATCTGTTTTGTTTTTCAGTCTCCAAGTAGCCTTCCCTCTGCCTGAGGGAAAATAAATATGGAGGCGAGAAGGTTTGGCTCTGTGATAGAATATCTGCTTTGCATGCTGAAGGTCCCAGGTTCAATCGCTGACATCTCTGATAAAACAGGATTGTATAGTAGGTGACATGAAATACCTCTTGTTGAGACCCTGGAGAGCTACATTGACCTTGATAGACCTCTAACTTGGTATAAGGCAACTTCATGATTAGATTTCACGTTGAGGTGGGGCCAAGGCTGAGTGGTAGAGCATCTGGTTTGTTTAAAATCCGTAGAACATTGGCCAATGACTTCTGTGCGATGTGTCTCACACTCATGGCAGATCTGTCAATGGTGTTCTCTGTTGCCGTTAGGTTGCTTTGTGTCATCCTTCAATATGAAGAGTTGGTTTTTATACCCCGATTTTCTCTACCTTTTAAGGAGAATCAAACCGGCTTACAATCTCCTTACCTTCCTCTCCCCACAACAGACACCTTGTGAGGTAGGTGGGGCTGAGAGAGTTTGGAGAAGAAAAAGAGTTGGTTTTTATGCGCTGACTTTCTCTACCTTTTAAGGAGAATCAAGGCGGCTTACAATCTCCTTCCCTTCCTCTCCCCCCAAGGACACCTGGTAAGGTAGGTGGGGCTGAGAGAATTCGGAGAGAACTGTGACTAGCCCTAGGTTACCCAGCTGGCTTCATGTGGAGGAGTGGGGGATCAAACCCAGTTCTCTAGATTAGAGTCCACCGCTCTTTAACCATTACACCATGCTGGCTCTCAAACTGTTCCCCCACCACCACCACCACCATGAATGCCTTTGGGAGTGCATATTTCCTTTTGTGGTGTTTCACTCCTTGAACACCCAAGGCAAAGGCCAAACTCATGTGATTTTGATTTTTGTCCACCTGCTGTGGTTGTGATGTGGTTTCCCCACTGCAGTTCCCTAATCATTGCTTGCACCGGACTCGCTTAATTCAACCCAGAAAGCTACCAAGATGATACCTTTAAATCTGGTTGTATACTTGTGCGCTGCCATTGAGACTCACAATTACTTTGGGCATTGTGCTGAAAAACGGCGCCTGCTAAATGAGGTCTTGAGTTAAGGGAAGAAGGAAAGCCAGAGGAGGCAGGATGGGCATTAGATTGGAGCGGGGAGAGAATCATCAAGCATTGCTTTTTCTCTTTGACCTATTGCTAGTGGAAGAGTAGTGCTAACTGTCTGGCGGAAATCTGGAGGAATGCGACGCAGGACAAATTTTGTACATTACTGAGCAGATTGGACCGGCAGTGAAAATGTGGTGCAAGGTTTTTTTTAAAATATTGCATTCAAAAGTAAATAATTATAATTCAGACTTCTGAAATATTCATTTTAGGTTTATAAGAGCTAGGCCTATGTACTGTATGGAAGTGTCCTTACCAGGATTTGGAAAGATAGCCATTCTTGCTAGTTGTGGCAAAATGTGTGCCTGCTAATGTTTGCCAACCTCCAGGTGGGGCCTGCTGATCTCCTGGAATCACAACTCGTCTCCAGGCTACAGAGATTCTGGGCAATTCTGGGCTGCATCAATAGGAGTATTGTGTCTTGATCAAGGGAAGTAATACTACCACTGTATTCTGCATTGGTCAGACCTCACTTGGAATACTGTGTCCAGTTTTGGGCTCCACAATTTAAGAAGGATGTTGAAAAGTTGGAGTGTGTCCAGAGGAGGGCGACCAGAATGGTCAAATCCATGGCCTATGGTGAGAGATTTAGGGAGTTGGGTTTGTTTAGTTTGGAGAAGAGAAGGTTGAGGGGAGACCATGATAGCCATGTTTAAATATTTGAAGGGATGTCATGTTGATGAGGGAACTAGCTTGTTCTCTGTTGCTCCAGACACTAGGACACGGAGTAATGGATTTAAACTAATAGAAAAGCGATTCCACCTAAACATTAGGAAGAACTTTCTGACGGTGAGGGCTGTTCGACGGTGGAATGGTCTGCCTCGGAGGGTGGTGGAATCCCCGTCGTTGGAGGTCTTTAAGCAGAGGCTAGATGGCCATCGGCCGGGAGTGCTTTGATTGTGGGATCCTACAAGGTGGGGGGAGGGTTGGGGTCACTGGAGATGTGGGGGGGGGAGGTAGTTGTTAATTTCCTGCATTGTGCAGGGGGTTGGACTAGATGACCCTGGTGGTCCCTTCCAACTCTATGATTCTATGAGATCAGTTCCTCTGGAGAAAATGGCTGCTCTGAAGGGTGGTCTCTGTGGCTGAGGTCACTCCCCTCCTCAAACCCTACCTTCCCCAGTTCTCATGTTTCAGTCAACGCATGTACAGCGGCATTTGCGAAACAAAGCCCTCATTTGCCCACGTACTGGTCCCCAGTTTCATTTGTAAAACCAACACATGTTTGCTCTTTCTCATAAACAGATATATGCAGGTACAAGCAGGACATACGTGTGTTCCCAGTAATGTGACCCGGGCTTTCTGTTTAACCTGATCCCAGAAAAACCCAACCCCCTAAGTTCTGACTTCTGTTTCTGAACTGCCGTATTTCTCCTCGTAGAGAACCGGCCCTAATTTTCCACTTACTCCAGACAGGTTCCTGTCTCTTGTTTTGATTGATCCTCTGTGATGGTAGATAACGTTGGGAGCTTGCCTGCTAAAATATTTGTTGTTGTTAGATGTGCCTATTTGCAGTCAGCCGTGATGTTTTTAGGATTTATTTTATTACTTGGCATCAGCTACAGTGGTTGGAGCGCACGCAAAATAAAATGCCTTGTACGTTCTTACACAAAAACTTTAGAATAGGGGAGCGATAGCTCAATGGGTCAAGAGTGACCTGCAAAAAGGGGGGATGGTAGAAATCTGACATTTTAAAAAATATTTATTTATTTATGTATTAGCAGAGGGAAAATGAGGTTGACAATTGAATGTTTCCCTGTTGGTCTTGGGTTTTAAAAAATGTGGTTTCTCTATGTGGGGCCCAGGCCATACATTACCTGACCAGTGTGTGATTCTTGGTCGCTGTCAAAACATTATTTATTTACTTACTTATTTATATCTCACCTTTCTCCCCAATGGGAACAACCCTGTGAGGTAAAGATAGAAACATAGAGCTGAAAGGGACCCCCAGGGTCGCCTAGTCCAACCCCCTGCACAATGCAGGAAATTCACAACTACCTCACCCCCCCCCACACACACACACCCAGTAACCCCTGCTCCATGCCCAGAGGAAGGCAAAAATCCTCCAGGATCCCTGGGTCAATCTGGCCTGGAGGAAAATTGCTTCCTGACCCCGAAGTGGTGATCGACACTACCCTGGGCATGCAAGAAAGGGCCACGAGAGCATCAAACACTGACACAACCCTTCCTGTCCTCCCTATCATGAACTGCCTAAGTTCACAGAATCAGCATTGCTGACAGATGGCCATCTGCTTAAAAACCTCCAAAGGAGGGGAGCCCACCACCTTCCGAGGAAGCCTGTTCCACTGACGAACCACTCTAACTGAGGAACCGCTTTGACTGTCAGGAAGTTCTTCCTAATGTTTAGCCGAAAACTCTTTTGTTTTCTGCTCATTGGTTCTGGCATGTCACATGAACCCATGAAGCTGCGTTATACTGAATCAGACCCTTGGTCCATCAAAGTCAGTATCATCTACTCAGACCAGCATTGGCTCTCCAGGGTCTCAGGCAGAGGTCTTTCACATCACCTACTTGCCTAGTCTCTTTAACTGGAAAGCTCCGGGCAGCCCCAGAGGCAGAAATGGTCTTTCTATAACTTCAAGGTGACACCTGGGGAGTGTTTCTTCCACTGACCTCAACCTTGATTTGCAAGATCATTTACTCAGAACTTTGCCAGCTAATCTGTATTCTCCCCTGAATGCATCAAGACTGTAAGTCTGCCTCATTAACACAGGCTAGGCTACTTTGGTTTTTATTTTTTTAGAGAAGATTGTGTTATTGTCTGTAGGCATGACCCACACTGTCATTGTGTGTGTTAAGTGCCGTAAAGTCGCTTCCGACTCATGGCGACCCTATTAATGAAAGTCCACTGTCTTTCCACCACTGTAAAAGGCCAAGCGTTCTTAACTATTACCAATTTACATACTTATTCCTTCTCTTAAAATCTTCTAAGTACTGGTGTTCTGCTTTTACCAAAGACAGGCTGAATTTCCATAGCAGTCTCACATTCTTCTGGACACAGAGAATCATAGAGTTGGAAGGGGCCATACAGGCAATCTAGTCCAACCCCCTGCTTAATGCAGGATCCTCCTAGAGCATCCCTGACAAGTGCTTGTCCAGCCTCTGCTTCAAGACTGCCAGTGCGGGGGAGCTCACCACCTCCCTAGGTAGCTGATTCCACTGTCAAACAATGTTTACTGTAAAAAATTTCCCCCCCTAATATCCACCTTCCTTCCCACAATTTAAACCCATTATTGTGAGGCCTAACCTCTGCTGCCAACAGAAACAGCTCCCTGCCCTCCTCTAAGTGACAGCCCTTCAAATACTTAAAGAGAGCAATCATGTCCCCCCTCAACCTCCTCTTTTCCAGACTGAACATTCCCAACTCCCTCAGCCTTTCTTCGTAGGGCTTGGTCTCCAGGCCCCTGTTCATCCTCGTCGCTCTCCTCTGCACCCGCTCGATTCTATCCACATTAGAAGAGCTTAATTCAATGTATCTGAGCTGATCAGCCTAGGTGTGCCTGCCACCTTGAGGCAAATATTTTTGTGCTCAAGATGGAAGCACTTCACTAGAGCCAGTGTGGCGTAGTGGATAAGAGGAGTGGTTTGGAGCTGTGGACTCTAATCTGGAGAACTGGGTTTGATTCCCCACTCCTCCACATGTGCAGCGGATTCTGATCTGGTAAACCAGGTTGGCTTCCCCACTCCTCCACATGAAGCCAGCTGAGGACCTTGGCCTAGTCACAGTTCTCTCTGAACTCTCTCAGCCCCACCTACCTCACAAGGCGCCTGTTGTGGGGAGGGGAAGGGAAGGTGATTGTAAGACTGTTTGATTCTCCTTAAAAGGTAGAGAAAGTCGGCATATAAAAACCAATTCTTCTTCTTAATCATGGCCGTTTGGAATATGATTGAAGATGTACCCAACAGGTAGCATTGATGTGCTGGTAGGTATTACTAATGAGGTGGGGGAGCCATGACTTCCAGTCAAAGGGTTGACCAGTGTGCATGCTGATCCATGATGGGAGGCCTCTCTTGACAGGACAGCACATGTGGTATCATGCATACATACATCCACAAAAAGATGCCTTATAGTGAATCATATTGTTGGTCCATCAAGGTCTGTATTGTCTGTATTGTCTTCTCAGGCTGGCAGTAGCTGTCTGATGCGATGGTCTTTCACATCAACTCCTGCCTAACCTTTTTAACAGGAGACGCTGGGGATTGAACTCGGTACAATGATGCATTCCTACTCTCTCCAGGATCAGGGGAGCACACCTATTATATTAGGTGCTTTGGAACACAGGTGGGACAATGCTGCTGCTGCCGTTTGTGTGCTTCCTAGAAGCACCTGGTTGGCCACTGTGTGAACAGATTGCTGGACTTGATGGACCTTGGTCTGATCCAGCATGGCCTTTCTTATGTTCATCATGCATGCCTATTCTCTCCAGAGGAGCGTGCCTATTGTATTAGGTGTTGTCAAACACAGGCAGGATAATGCTGCATCCGTCTTGTTTGTGGGCATCCTAGAGGCACCTGGTTGGCCACTGTATGAACAGACTGCTGGACTTGATGGACCTCAGTCTGATCCAGCATGGCCTTTCTTATGGTCTTGTGAATTCTAGACATGATGCATCCCTATTCTCTCCAGGATCAGAGGAGCATGCCATTATATTAAGTGCTTTGGAACACAGGCAGGACAATACTGCTGCCGTTGTCTTGTTTGTGGGCTTCCTTGATAGACCTTGGTCTGATCCAGCATGGCCTTTGTTATGTTCTTATGTTCTTCTGTACCTTCTGCATACAAAGCAGAGACTCTACCATTGTGCCATGGCCCCTATCAAAATCTGGCCTGGTAAAATCAATTATTAGCATTACATGGTGATTGCTGCTCTGTTGTCCATTAAACAAACTGGAATTGTCTATTGAACTTGAGTGTCTGCTTTCAGTGGGTGAGGGGCAGTAATACCAGCAACTTAGCACCCTGCTTTCACTTGTTCGTTTTTTAAAAAATTATAATTTCCCACTTTTCTCCAGATCAGTGGGATTCGAAGCTTGTAATTCTTCACCTGGGATTGTGTGAGATGTTCCACTGTGGTCTAAGCAAACATTGGCTAGGCATCCTGTCGTTAAGAACAGTCTTTGCAGCCCAGGGTAGCCTGGTCTTGTGAATACTTGGACGCTAAGCAGGGTTGGACCACCTAGGAAGATGAGGGTTGCTATACAGAGGAAGGCAATGGCAAACCACCTCTGCTTCTCTCTTGCCTTGTAAGCCCCTTGGGGGGGGGGTCACAGTAAGTTGGTTGTGTCTTGATGGCACATCCCCCCTCCATCTTTAAGGGACGGTCTTTGTTTTCCTTTTCATTTTTCCAGGATGTACAAAAGCTTTCACAAAGGGTTACTTACCTCCAGAAGTGCTAGCCGCAAAAAGAGAGCTTCAAAATCTAGGCCTGCAGAGAGGTTTCAGGTCAACACATAAACACATGAAGCTGCCTTATACTGAATCAGATCTTCGGTCCATCGAAGTCAGTATTGTCTACTCAGACTGGCAGTGGCTCTCCAGGGGCTCAGGCAGGGGTCTTTCGCATCACCTACCTGCCTAGTCCCTTTAATTGGAGATGCTGGGCATTGAACCTTGGACTTCCTGCATGCCAAGCAGATACTCTACCACTGAGCCACAGCCCCTCCCCAGGTCTAGAAAATCAGTCGAAAGTGCAGATTCGATTGAAGGAAATCTGCTAGTTTTAAAGGCCAGTGAGTTTGATGTGGACGAAGCCCAGGCTGCAAAGGTCTCACTGTCTGTAGGCGCAAGACAACAATATGTATATTCATTTATTCTCTCATTCATAACATTTTTTTGGGTCTCTGTTCCCAATTGAAAGAATGCGCAGTGAAATGGGAGGCTAAGAGATGCAGCCATTAAAGAAATGACAGGTATCCTCCCTTTCCTCCCTTCCTGTATGTCCACTGCTCTGTAGACAGAACATCATCCAGGTTGACATTCCAATGTGTTGTGCTTTTACTGTGGAAGCCATCTCCCAAGAATCGCTCCTGTGCAGACCCAGGTGAATGGGCATCGCACAACACAGTGGCTTCTGCATGTTGCAGAAAACTGAAGAATCACCGGCTGTAGTTCATTCAAGGCTCCTTGAAAAAAATTATTCATAGCAGGCGATTGGTGGCAAGGAATGACACTTGAAGGGTTTTTTTGTGTGTGTGTCTTATAATGTATATGTCTAGAACGTTTTATGGTGCCTTTCTGGCATTGGTGAGTTAGGTTTTTGGAACTGTTGTTAGTACCCCAGTGCTGGAGGGAAACTTCAGGTAGGAAATTGATCCATTTCTCTTGATATTTCCTCTGGCATCTGACAGATGTCTGTGGTTGGGCATTTAGGCAGGAATACACGACACTGTGTTTTCTTTATAAATAGATTCCCCCCCCCTCCCAACCTCAGAAATTTTCTATTGATCTTTTCTGGATGACTGCCAGTTTATGAAGACGTTTTCTCTGCAATGAGGTGCGCGCACTTGAATATTGTGTTGCAACTAAGGACATAAGCAAAGGACATCCTAGTGCGGCCTCAGCTACTGCTGCATACAGCATGGGACAGTGGCTTGGTTTTCCCACAGCTCCTGCACGGTGTGGAGTTGCTGGCTGTGGGGAGGATCTTCCTTACCTGCTTATGAACACATGAAGCTGCCTCATACTGAATCAGACTCTTGGTCCATCAAAGTCAGTATTGCCTGCTCAGACCGGCAGCAGCTCTCCGGGGTCTCAGGCAGAGGTCTTTCACATCACCAAGTTGCCTAGTCCCTTTAACTGGAGATGCCGGGGATTGAACATGTGACCTTCTGCATGCCAAGCAGATGCTCTACCACTGAGCCACAACCCCTCAAAGATCAGCAGAGGTGGTTTGCCATTGTCTTCCTGTGTATAGCAAACCTGATCTTTCTTGGAGGTCTCCCATCCAAATACTAACCTTGGCCAACCCTGCTTAGCTTCCAAGCTCTAGCAAGTTTGGGCTAGTCTGGGCTATCTGTATCACCATAGTTTATTTTTATTTATTTGTTTTATATCCCCCTTTTCTTTCTGACCAAGACTCAAAGCAGCTTATAACATTTTTTTAAAAAATTATTTGAAATTTTAACATTCACATACATACAGTGTAAGCAATCTTTCAGGGAGTTCGTTTTGAATTGTTTATTCATGTCATACTGGACATTTATTTAATCAATAATCTATCTGAGTCCTTTATCCATGTTTCCAGTACTTTTCAGGCTATCCACCAAAGCAGTACTTAATACTTGATACTTGATACAATTCATATTTCCCATTCTATACTTTACTTTTATTCTCCGTCTGCTGCTCTCAACCATTTCATATACACAATAGATCTCCTGCCTTAATATTGGTATTCTTTTATTTATTAATATTCCCCCGCCTTTTACTAAATTATTGTAAAGCAGCTTATCACATTGTCTTCCCCTCCTCCACATCCAGAAGCAACAATCCTGTGAAGTAGGCTAGGCTGAGATGAGAACAGGATGAGCCCAAGGTCATGCAGCAAGCTTCCATGGTGGAGCAGGGATTCAGATCTCCTTGTCCCAGACCATTGTCCAGCTCCCTAACCACTATGTTGCGCTGTCTCTCTTCCTTCCACCACCATAACCCTGAACGATGTAATGAGCAGATTCTAGAGATTCTGCACATCAGAGCAGGGAGGGCTGAGAAAGGGTTTAAAAAAACAACAACAACTTCTGGCCCCAGGGATTCTTTATATCCTTGCTTTTCTCCGTGATGGATCTGTGCGAGCTACCAGCCGTCATTGACAGGCCTGCCCGACGGCCAGCCCGCTCGTTCCCATTTAAATGCTGAACAAGCAACACTTTAGGATGGATAACCGAGAAAGTGCTGAAAACACAGGAGTGGGCTGGGCTACCCACATGACTTAGCGACAGCCATTCCTTGCTCCACATTGATTTCCATTTAATAACCGGGTTGGAGGAGTTGAGAGCCCGAGGGGGTTATAAATATCCATAAAACCAGCCAGCCGCTAATGATCAGAGGAAAATATCCGAGCTAGATCTGAAAACTCAGCAAGAACCATTGTGGTTACAAGTTGAACCCCAAGATAAATTCGGTTGAATTTGCAACAGTTAACACACAAGGGCAAGAGGGAGAGGCGACAACGGCCATCCTTTTTTTGGGCAGGCAGATTTAGAATGTGCTAAGTAGGGGGAGGAGATATAAACTTTCAATGTGAGAAGCCGAACTGGAAGGCTGAAGCTCATTAACAGGACAGCTATATGATTAGTAGAATTGGTTTTTAAAAAGGAGAGAGAGCCCCGAATATGGTGGTTAAGATGCAGAATGCCAGTCAGTTCAGGGGGTCTGGGGATGATTGGCTCAAGACATTTTGATGCAGGAGGCAGAAAAATCAAATCGTGTCCTACCCAGGACAGTGGTAAATATATAATAAGCTAAATAATTGAAAATGGTAATTTCGTTTCTTTAAATTGCTGCTTATATCGATTTCTTGAATACATCAATTTCTCACTATTTCTCGACTTTATCGATTTCTCACTATGGCCCCATCTGTGGATATTTAAATTCAGAGGCTGGGGCCATGGAGGGACAACACAGATCTTTCTACAAATCTGAGAAAAGCCCTGAAATTAAAAAAAAAAATTGAAGGAGTTAAAATGCCCAAAATGATAAAAGGAGCACCTGCAGCTTTAAGAAATAGCTGCCCTCAGTGGCCATTGCTAGGCAACCACAAGAGTATCACCAGCTTTTGTAAATCTGTTAAAAATCATAAATCACTCATAAATAAATGCTTTTTAAAATACTGTTTTAAAATACTGTTTATCTAAATCACTGGTTCCCAACCAGGGGTCCGTGGACCCCCAGGGGTCCGCGAGAACTAAATTAAGGTCCATGAAACAAAGTTATAAACCCATAATAAATTAATATTTTCAATTAAAAGTTCTCTATTATAAAATATATATTGAAATATTATTCTAAGTTTAATTTTAACTAACAGTTATGATTAAAGTTTATTTTCAAATTCTTGGAATTTTTATTTTGAACCTTGGGGTCCCTGCACCAAACAAAAAAGTCCTAGTGGTCCCTGGTCAAAAAAAGGTTGGGAACCACTGATCTAAATAGACCTCAGTGATGTTAATGGTTGCTGATCTATTTTGATCAGCAGCGTTTTGGCACATGCTCGGTTTGGGGAAAACCTGGTGCGAACCTTTTCGGTAGGCATTCGAATCATTTGGTGTGAACCAAACAGACTGGCTTATCAACTCGTGTCCGATTGTCACATTCGATCACGGTACATTCGACTTGAATACGTTGATGCCAAATTTGCTGCGTACCTCAACAATTCATTTTTTGCTGGCGTCGCAACCTGGGCAAGCTGTGCACAGACTTTTTGGAGTATTTGACTCCTTCCCTGCCTGCAGTATTTATTTATTTTTTTGCCAACCCATAAGGTTTGGTGAGGGTACTCTGGTGGGTTGGCAAAGAGCACACACTGGAAATGTCGCCTAAGCTGGCTTCTTCAAATGTGAACTCAGAGTCTGTTAAATAAAAACGACCCAAATAAAAACTACAGGTTGTTACCAAAAACAAGCCATAAGCCAGTATTGCCAGAGCATATATGCAAGGTTTGCCTGACTCTCTGTACACCACCAACAGTTTGTGTTTGTGGACAAATCTCCCCTTTCTGTGTAGTATATTTGTATCCTTCCCTTCCTCAAAGAAGCTCAGGGTAGTGCTTCTCCATTTTATCTTCACATCAACCCTGTGAGGTAGGTTAGGTTGAGAGAGGCTGTGTGACCCAAGGTCACCCAGCAAGCTTCACGGTAGAGCTAGGAGCTTTTATTTATTTAGCAAATTTTTATGCCACCTCTCCCGTGACTACACATCAACTCCCTTAGAGCATTCAAGTGTTTACAGTAGCTCCTACCAATAACTTCATATTATTCACACTTTATAGTTCATTTATTCTTGAGGAGGTTTGAGGATTGTTGGCCAGTCTACTGGTGTGATTTCAATCTCTGCTTCAAGATTTCATCTATTCTGTAAGAGATCCAAATTTGGAGCTTGTATTTTTTATCAGTTTTGCTCATAGGAAGAAGGAGTTAGATTTCTTAAGCCATAAACGTTTTTGAAGCAACCAGTAATACTTGGTTTATTACTCTCTGGTGCCCTCTGATCCAGATGTTTCTGTCAATATCAGCTAGGTCTATTGTAATTGAAATTTTTAGAAATAATACATATTTAGTCTGTTACAGTAGCAAACAATTCTTCTCATTCCTCAGATTTTTAATGGATGTTGTTCTTTTGTTTCTCAGCCAACATTTTCAGCAAAATGGCTTTTCTATAATTTTTAATCTCGGTTGTATAATAGTGAACAAGACAAGCATGTACCTTCATCAGTCATATTTTGCTACTTACTTCTGTATTAATGATGTAGCTTAATCACTGGGAAAATATGTTTGGCTAATTGAGATTATTCATGAGAGCATGTTAGGGAAGGGAATCAAAAGGTGTGTTTTGAGCAAGAAGGCATGTGCTTTTCATTTTAAATTATACCAGCTCAGAGCCTTAAAAAGATTACCGCCTTGCCATTAAAGGTGGAATAAAGTCTTATCTGCTCTCCGAGTGTAAAGACCCATACTCATTAGAGCAGTGGTTCCCACAAGTCCCAGATTTACTTAGAATCATAGAATCGGAAGGGTCCACCAGGGTCATCTAGTCCAACCCCCTGCACAATGCAGGAAATTCACAACTACCTCCAACCCCACACCCCCAGTGACCCCTACTCCATGCCCAGAAGATGGCCAAGATGCCCTCCCTCTCATCATCTGCTTAAGGTAATAGAATCAGCATTGCTGACAGATGACCATCTAACCTCTTCTTAAAAACCTCCAGGCAAGGAGAGCTCACCACCTCCCGAGGAAGCCTGTTCCACTGAGGAACGGCTCTAACTGTTAGAAAATTCTTCCTTGGTATGGTGTTCCACTTAAAAACAATGCAAAACAGAGCATGCACAAATCAATAAAACAGCAAGAACCTGGGATCCACTTTCACAGGCTTTGCGACCCAGTCTTGGGTTGGGAACCACAGGATGGGAAAACACTGCATCTGTCTCATTAACATCTCTTTGTTCCTTTTTGTGAAATGGAAAGAAATATCCAGGGCCGCACAAGCATCGGCAAGCTGTTCCGACATTTCTTGCAGCGTGCATGTGGCAGGCTGTACATTGCCGGTGATACAAAGCAATGTGGTTGTGTGCCTCGGTGACACCGCGGGATATGGTTCCTATGGGATGTTGCCCTTTCTCCTCTGCGGCCCTGCATATTCTTGCTTAGTTTCCTAGAATATAATCAGCCTGGATTGGCGAGAGAGTTTTTCTCTGGGGAGGCTTTCACCTTAGGGGATTGCTCTCCTAAAGCTGTATCTGATGGCATTCGCATGCTAGGCGCATCCCCATCGATTGGTTAATAGGTATATTCTTCATCATTTGGGAAACATTTAAAGGTGGGATGTTGAAAAGCAGCCTTGCTTTATGGCCTTGCACTAATAGTGTCTGGCAGAGTTTCTAATCAGTGATCCCGGGCCCTGTGGTGAGCGGCTCCCTTTGATTCGGTTGCTGAATCTAGGGAAGTTTGGTTGCTTGGTTTTATGGGACCAGATGCTCAAAACGGTATAAATTGCCACTGCTTCTCTGACTTCTGTGGCCCTTTCTCGTAAATCTCAGTGGTTGCTGGTTGTTTGCTTCTGACTCGACATTCTGGAAGCACCTGCCATGAAAGGTAGTGTTAGGTACAAGCAGCTGTTTAAAGCCGTCGAAGGGGAAGACACTTGGCTGTTGCACGGCACAAAATAATGTTTCCAGGCAGGCAGGCAGGCTGGCATTGTATGCAGAAGCATCTTGTCAGCGGTGCAAAAATTCAAGTGCCCCGGCTTGCGTACGTTAACAGGTTACACTCAGTTAAGAATATGGTAACCACCAGCGTGGTGTGGTGGTTTGGAGCGGTGGACTCTGATCTGGAGAAAAGGGTTTGACTCCCCACTCCTCCACATGAGCGGCAGAGGCTAATCTGATGAACTGGATTTGTTTCCCCACTCCTCCACATGAAGCCAGCTGGGTGACCTTGGGCGAGTCACACTTTCTCAGCCTCAACTACCTCACAGGGTGTCTGTTATGGGGAGGGGAAGGGAAGGTGATTGTAAGCTGGTTTGATTCTTCCTTAAGTGGCAGAGAAAGTCGGCATATAAAAAACAACCCTTCTTCTATGATGGTCTAGTATCATTACGGGGTTTCTAGGCATCGATCCTTGACCTGAACCCAGTAACTGATCAGTAACCAATGGAGTGTCTGTGGAGTGTCTTCTTCTAACTTGCTTCAAACTCTACTTCCTCAATTGAGGAAGAGGAATGAGGAATGTGCTGTCAATTCACAGCTGACCGATGGTGACCCCGACCATGGAGTGTTCAGGGCAAGAGATGAGAAGATGTGGTTTGCCATTGTCTTCCTCTACATAGCAACCCCATTCTTCCTTGAGGGTCTCCCATCCAAGTGCTAACTGTGGCCAACCCCGCTTAGCTTCCAAATTCTGACTAGTTCCATCTAAGCTGGGCTATACAAGCTGAGAGCCAGCGCGGTGTAGTAGTTATGAGCTGTAGTTTGGAGCAGTGGATTCTTACCTGGAGAACTGAGTTTGATTCTCCACTCCTCCACATGAGCGGCGGACCCTAGTCTGGTGAACTGGGTTGGTTTCCCCACTCCTACACATGAAGCCAGCTGGGTGACCACGGGCTAGTCACAGCTCTCTTAGAGCTCTCTCAGCCCCACCTACCTCACAGGGTGTCTGTTGTGGGGAAGGGAAGGTGATTGTAAGCCAGTTTGATTCTTCCTTAAGTGGTAGAGAAAATCAGCATATAAAAACCAACCCTCCTTCTTCTTCTTCCTCCTCCTAACTGAACCAACCAGTAAGTCAAGGCAGAAGCTAAAAATAGAGGAATGAGCCCTGTGGTCATCAGGGGCTCATGATCTGCCTGGATCTCCACACAGGGCTAAAAGGACTATGTAAACAGTAGTGCGGTCATTGTCTTATGTAAACAGGAGGGGGTGGCTACTGTACTGTAAGGATGTCTGTTGACATAAACAGAGATTGTTGGTGCAGAACAAAAATGCTGAATGAGCTACCTTGAAATAACCTTGAGTATCCCTGTGAACTTAATGGTCTTAATGGCTCCTGTTTTTTAAAGGCTAAACAGGACACTGATTTTAATTGTTTTGATTTTGTTTTGCAGGGTATGCATTTTATTGGAAGGATGTGGAGGGCACCCATTTTTCTTTGCATCTTTCTATAACTGCTGAGTCCGTTGATAATCCTTGCAAATTAGGATTATCCATTTAAATGATCATGTTTGCAGGAGTATCTCTGAATTATACTGGCGTGGGCTCAGTTGCAGACATGCCTCAGGATTGTGTCCCAGGGCTCTGCATCACTGCAAACATATTCACTTGTAACTCGCGACCTTGTTACTTGTACGGCCTTGGTTTTTCTTTCACATTATCGCCTAATGTTTTGGAAAATGTCTCTGATGGAATTATCTCTACAGAAAGAACCGATGCCTCTCCTTAGGCCGATTCTTAGTAGAGCAGATACAGTGGAACTCCCTTTCTTCTTTATGCAGTATTGATTGAGCCAAGCTTTCTGCCACTAGGTATTGGTTGTTTTTTAGTTCAAACATCGTGCGGTTCTCAAATGTATTTTCCATCTGCCTCTTGTTCTTGTTCTTCTTTTTTTAAGGCAAGTTGTGTTAAATTTGCAGCGCTGTTATAAGAGCCCTGGTATCCTGTGGTCTCGGTTTCGCTCTCCGAAAGCACGGCGTCTCTCCCTCTGTGATCATTCCTGTGTTGAATTTATTAAGCGAATTCAGATATTCAGAGAAGAATCCGGTACAGTTCTGGCGGCGGAAGGTATATAATTCTGCGAAGACTGTACCGGTTGCCCCTCCCGTACATTTCAGCTGGCATTTAGTCAAGTGTCGAGTATAATTCTCAATTATAGCAAGATCTGATTCTGTGCCCTTGAGAAGCTCCTCTAGGAGGCAGTTAGTGAGTGCTTTTGGCTGCTGGAATGTGGATAAACATGCTCTTCCGGGAACTCGAGAGGTTTCTGATCAAGGTGAGCAAAACAACAGGAGAGCAACGGCATGTGAGAGAATGTTCACGGCAGGTTTTTTGTTTGTTTGTTTTGAAGCTGCTGATCATGCCGTTGTTTAGCTGGTTGCTCTACCTGAGAAGCTATAAATAATCATATTAAAATTAGGGACGGAGCTCTTTCTGTAGCTGTTTCCCCTGTTCGGAGTTTCGCTGGGAGAGCCAGCGTGGTGTAGTGGTTAAGAGCGGTGGTTTGGAGTAGTGGAGCCTGATTTGGAGAACCGGGCTTGATTCCCCACTCCTCCACATCAGCGGCGGAGGCTAATCTGGTGAACTGGATTTGTTTCCCCGCTTCTACACATGAAGCCAGCTGGGTGACCTTGGGCTCGTCACAGCTCTCTCAGCCCCACCTACGTCGCAGGGTGTCTGTTGTGGGGAGGGGAAGGGAAGGCGATAGTAAGCTGGTTGGATTCTTCCTTAAGAGGGAGAGAAAGTCGGCATATAAAAACCAACTCTTCTCCTTCTTAGGGCCAATTTTGAAATGACTTTCCCTGTTTGTGTCTTTTGTGTGTCATAAGTGATGGTGGAAAGTGCCATCTGACTCATGGCAACTCTTCATGGGGTTTTGAACAGAGATGAACAGGGGTGGTTTGCCATTATAACAACTCTGGACTTCCTCAGTGGTCTCTCATCCAAGTGCTAACCAGGGCTGACGCAGCTTAGCTTCTAAGATCTGACCAGATCGGATTAGCCTGGGTCATCCAGGTCAGGGTGTATTAAAAAAATATAAAAGGGAAGTAAAAACAAAAGTGGGGGGATAGGAGTGTTTGAGGTTATTTAAAACATTTGTGCCCTGCCTTGTTGCCACAGACTGAGGATGGCAGACAAATTAGCAGAAGATGCAAGGGCCCAGTGACAAGTTAAAAACAGTCCACTATTAAAACACAAATTAAAAACAATGCACACAGCTTTAAAGCCAATACGCACCATTAAAAACACAGTGAAAGTCTGCCAGAACAGTTCTCCTTCTATACCAAATGCCCTTTGGAATAAAACAGATTTACATGCTTTTACAGAGAGCCAGCGTGGTGCAGTGGTTAAGAGCGGTGGACTCTGATCTGGAGAACTGGGTTTGATTCTCCACTCCTCCACATGAGCTTTGGACACTAATCTGGTGAACCGGGTTAGTTTCCCCACTCCTCCACACGAAGCCAGCTTGGTGACCTTGGGCTAGTCACAGCTCTTGTAGAGCTCTCTTAGCTCCACCTACCTCACAGGGTGTCTGTTGTGGGGAGGGGAAGGGAAGGTGATTGTAAGCCGGTTTGAGTCTTCCTTAAGTGGTAGAGAAAGTCAGCATATAAAAACCAACTCTTCTTCTTGGGAGGGGTTGTGGCTCAGTGGTAGAGCATCTGCACGGCTTGCAGAAGGTCCCAGGTTCAATCCCCGGCATCTCCAGTTAAAGGGACCAGGCCAGTAGGTGATGTGAAAGACTCCTGCCTGAGACCCTGGAGAGTCTCTGCCAGTCTGAGTAGACAATACTGACAGTATAAGGCAGCTTCATGTGTTCTTCTTTCCTGAAGAGAGCAAGTGGTAGGGCATTTCCAAGGAATACCACAGAGAATGACCAAACTGTTGCCAAACTGACAGTCCTATTGCAGTACCACCAGGAGAAGGTTGTCTACTGGTACACGGTCATATCCCAGGAGATGTGGTGTGAGATGTACAAGGATCCCAGGCCACTGGAATAACCAAATTGGCCCTTAAGGTGTGTTGCCTATGCTGGCCTTGGAGAGCACAACCCAGAATCCATTTCACCTGGTCTCCAAAATGAGAACATGCAAGGAGCCTGCCCACAATTAACCCACGGTTGCCATTTTTGGCATTACAAGTTCTTATTTTCCACAAGCGACCAGGTAAGAGATTATTTACAAGTCTGGTTTAAGTGATTAAGGGTGTTTTGTTTTTTTAAGCCACAGGAAGCAATTTACAATTAACTAATTTTCAGAATGTTCTAATTACCCGAGACAGCTTCAGGCTGAGTAGGGTCTGTCTGCCGACTCCTTTCAGATTTCGTCTGGTAGTTTTGCCCAGCGTGGTTGCGGCGGACAGTCTCCGAGACTTTGCAAATGGAGGCTCCATGCCCTCTACCTGCATAATTAATAAATCTGTGGCATTTCTCATAAGAGCAAAATGTTAGTGCTATTATTCATCGGCGAAAGCCTTTCCCTTAGTTGAACTGTTCTTGGACCTTGAAATTAAAAATTGGGGCAGGGGTTGGGGGTTTTTGTGCATCCTGTCTCTTGTGTGTGGGTGGAGGAGGTTACGTTCCATTATCACTTTTTGAACAGATTGTGACGCTGTTTACTTGTATCGGAGGTTCCCAGCATTCCATGCAAAATAGCTCTTGCTGCTTAATTCAGCAGGAAGGGATAGCTGGTGGCTCTGGAGGATTGTTTCCTTAATACCAACAGGGCTAGTGGCAGAAGCCAGTATGTAGAACGGTAGAGAGCCAGCGTGGTGTAGTGGTTAAGAGTGGTGGATTGGAGCGGTGGAGTCTGATCTGGAGAACCAGGTTTGATTCCTCACTCTTCCACGTGAGCGGTGGAGGCTAATCTGGCGAACTGGATTTGTTTCCCCGCTCCTACACATGAAGCCAGCTGGGTGACCTTGGGCTAGTCACGCTTTCTCAGCCCCACCTACCTCACAGGGTGTCTGTTGTGGGGAGGGGAAGGGAAGGTGATTGTAAGCCGATTTGAGTCTCCCTTAAGTGGTAGAGAAAGTCGGCATATAAAAACTTCTCTTCTTCCTCCCCTTCCTTCTTCTCCTCTTCCTCCTCCTCCTTCTATGAGGGTCCAGTACCAGTATGGGGTTTCTAGGCCTCAGACCTCGACCCGAACCCCATAACTGACCAGTAACCAATGGAGTGTCTGCAGAGTGGGGGTGATATGCAGATTCCACTTAGCATCTAAAGTCCGCGGAGGTGAACATGGGTGCCATCAAATGCTGAGGAAAATAAACGGGTCGGATGGGTTGCATCACAACAAGTGGGTTGAATGTGGGAGGGAGGCAGGTGATTGGAGCCAATTGCGGCTGGCTGTCCGTAGCCACTTCTGAGGTTGCTGATGTTTGTAAGGGAATCTGCAGGTGCCGGTTCCTTTCCTAGACCGGACTGGCCGGCCCTGATGGAAGGTTTGGCATGTGCTCCCCTCCCAGAAGTTACAGAGCGGTACGACATGAGCTTTGTGCAAACGCGCAGCTGTCCAAGGTGCTCAAGTGGCGATGCTAGGCCTGCCTTGACTTGCGCAGTCTCTTGCACACTATATATATCCTGCAGATGTGTGTTGTGTTGCTTGCATGCCTCCAAATGGTATAAAGGAGGGACACCTGCAGCAGGGCGAATGGGCCATTATTGTTATTTAATAAAGAGAAGGTTCTGGTGAAGTTTTGATAGATTAGAAGTGGTCAGTCTGATCGATGATCGTAACCCATGTTTAAATAACCCATGTTTTTATTTTCCAGTTTGTTCTTGCACAGTAATTACTGGCTAAGTTGCTTCTCAACTATGTCTCATTCTCAAAAACGGTGCAGGCTATCAGCTCCCAGGGATCTATGACTGAGGGTGTGTGTGCAAGGGACCTTGCTACTCTTTATCGTGTAAGTCTGCCTTTTTGACCAAGACTCAAGGCAGATTATACATTGCAAGTCGATGCACTCAATAGGATGAAACATCCAGTAAGCAATATAATTGGATTAGGATTGCAGAAATCTGAAACAGTATGAGGCATTAGACACGATATGTTAAACGATGCAGAAAATGGCATTACATAAGTAGAATGCTGTGTGGTGAGAACAGGATAATGCATACAACAGACGGATAATGCATGGTGTACATAGTGGTATTGTCCACATCCCCATTACCTTTATAAAAGCACCTTCCTGAGCCATTCTGTTGTAATGTAGCCCTATTGCCTTTATAAAAGCCCCATGGCGCAGAGTGGTAAACTGCGATACTGCAGTCAAAAGCTGTGCTCACGACCTGAGTTCGATCCCGACGGAAGTCGGTTTCAGGTAGCCGGCTCAAGGTCGACTCAGCATTCTGTCCTTCCAAGGTCTGTAAAACGAGTACCCTGCTTGCTGGGGGTAAAGTGTAGATGATTGGAGAAGGCACCAGCAAACCACCCCATAAACATAGTCTGCCTAGTAAACGTCGGGATGTGACCTCACCCCATGGGTCAGTAATGACCCAATGCTTGTAGTTGGTGCTGGGCCTTTGGTGTCCCAGAGCTTGTCTTGGAAGAATACATATTCATTCATTCATTTTCTCTCTTTCTCTCTGCAATGGTAGTGATGATTGGCAGGTAGCAAAGAGTTTAGCATAGAAGGCAAGTTGGGAGTGAAGTTGAACAAAATCCCAGAGAACTAGTGCAATTGTTGGTTCTCTGTGCTGGTTGATGGGCCCTCCCTTTCAGCTGAGAAAGTGGTGAGCAGTAATAACACCCATCTAGTGCAGTTTCTCCTGGAGGCTGTGATCAATTAGCTGGGGAGTGGGGGTTGGGGAACCAGCTAGAACAGCATCCCAATGAGGTGTAGGTGAAACAGGTTGATAAGGCTCACACTCCAAAAGGATTATGCTGCCTACATTGAAGTGAGTCTCACATTTGCTAACTTGGGGAACAATCCTAAGTAGGTCTGTTTGAAGTAAGCCTGATGTTATTCCGGGGCTTACTCCCAGGAAAGTGCCTTTAAAACCGCAGCCCTAGTCAAGAGTTTAGGTTGCTCCTCAACCTCGTTCTGTTGCTAGAGTTGCAAGTTAGTTCCGTAGCGACGCGTAACCCTTTTTGGTTGTGTCCGGCGTGGAAACTATCTTCCCATCCAGCCTCAGCAGTTCTGGCCATGCTAGTGTACCCTCACGTTTGGAATACTGTAATGCATTCTATTTGGGGCCACCCTTAAAGATGTCCTGGAAGTTACAAGTGGTGCAATATGTGACAGTTGTACAAGTAACGATGACAGGTCTGTGCTGCACAAACACTCTTATCAGCTATTTTCTCAAGTGCGTGGCATGGACTAGGTTATTACATGGAAGCAAACGAGCCCTGGATGATAGTATGTGGTTTGAATATGAGCATTGGTTGCTTTATACTGGGTTAGACCATTGGTGCATCTAGCTTGGTGTCATCTTGCAGTTCTCCAGGGCTTCAGGGGTCCATGTTTCTCAGCCCTGCTACCTGTCGACCCTTTGCAGAAGATGTCACGATTGAACCTGTAACCTTGTGAACTGTCCCAGGTTCAACATACCAAATCTATCCTAAAATGGATTGGGGGCCCAAAACTATGCGGATAATACCAGCGTAATGTAGTGGTTAAGAGCGGTGGACTCTAATCTGGAGAACCGGGTTCGATTCCCCACTCCTCCATGTGAGCGGCAGAGACTGCCTACTTCCGCAGGATTGTGTCTAGGTAGCGAAAGAAGGCTGATGGAAAGTTCCCACAATAGCAAGCAAAGGGGATTTTTTGTGACGCTCCTGTGGGGGTATTTTTGGGGTAGACGTCCCAAATTTTCAGGGTAGTTTTCAGGGACTCTCCTTGCACGAACCCCACAGTTTGGTGAAGATTGGGTCATGGGGTCCGGTGTTACGGGCTCTAGAGAGGTCGCCCCTCCCTCCTCCATAGACCAGCGTTAGCCAATTAGTGAACAACCAGAGAATCTGACTCTTACCTTCCTGCTTGTGTATGGAGGTGGGAGGGGGTGACCTATTCCAGACCCCATAACTTTAGACCCACGACCCAATCTTCACAAAACTTGGTAGTTCTTGCTACTGATGCATCCTGTGGTCACATCCTGGAATGCAAATAGATGTCTTGCTCTCTTTGATCAGGAACCCTTCCCAAGCCTGCAGGACAGGATCGTAGCAAATTCCACTGCGCTTAAGGATTCAGCCACAGGCAACACCGTCTTCCTTCCTGCCTGTTTTATTTTCTTCTGAGATAGTTAGATGTAGCTAGGACAGTGTTAACAATTACCTAATTCTTTCAATATGCTTCTACATAAGTCATAAGTTGCCTTCACTGAGCCATGTATGGTCATTTCGACAGGCTTGCTTCTTTGTTTACCTTCTGATGTTCGGCGCTCTAGCGTATCACCGCATGTGGTCATAATGGCAGGAAATGCATTATTTGATGGAGGAGAAAATTGAATTAGTGCTGACTAATAGTTTGGAGTATCTGATCTTTGACCCCCTTTCCAAATACCCCAACATGTTGGTCCCACTAACCGCCTTAACAGGCATCATTGTTCTGGGTGGGAAATATTTCCCCATGGAATTTGGGGCCCAAATATGGAAGAATGACTCGCCCTTAAAGTCATCCATCATTTTGTGTTTTTTAACACACACACACACACAGATTTTCAGTTTGATCTTTCAGTATTCTTAAACTGCTGCGGCTTCAAGAGATTAGTTTAAAGCCTGTGCTCTCTGCATGTGTGTGTGGGGTGTGTGTGTGGGGGTGTAATGCGTAATTTTAAAGGAATTTCATGCTCTTTTTAATTGCCTCTTTACTATCAAGCCTTTGGGAGCTGTGTTTTTCAGATATTCTCTTGTAACCTCAAGAGCTAGAATGTAACTTTTTTTTTTTAATGAAAGCTGGAGATTCGTTTCTAATTGCTTGACTAGTGCCTGGGGCATTAATAAAAGGATCAGATATTGCAACAGAAATGATAATATTGCAGCACTCATTCTTAGCACTTTTTTATTGTGTTCCCAAGTGTACCCTGGGCCTTGCCTTACAGATGTTGAAGGTAATTTTCCATTGGCTTCATGAAAGCTCTCAAGGTTACCCCCCGAGTTTACTGTGGTGGAACTCTCCATCAGTTGGGTGGCCTGCCATGATCTAGTGAAAATGTGACATAAAATGTGACAGTATGTTGTGTATCATAATCTGTCAAATATTTCTTTTTTTTATCTATTGCCTACTTTGCACAATACCTTTTTTTTGTTAGGTGTATACCACAAATGATATCCATGTACTCCAGGTATCTGGCACATATATGTGATCAGCCGCTGGTTGCAAGCTCAGGGAGCCAGGATTGACTATGGTTCTTTTGAGGGTATCCTTCATGATGTGATTTGCTGTTGCTGAGTGAATAAAATAGCTCTCCGTGTTATCTGCACATTCAGTCTTTGTACTGCTTGGATTAATCAAGAAAGATCTTGTTAAAGCGTGTTTCTTGCAAACAGGAAACATCTCTTTGAGGCTTTCCTTGGAACGATCCACAGACGAAGTTCTACTTCATGATAAACAAGGGGTGTAGTACTTTACACAGCGGGTTGCTGACTTGGACTCATTTCCACCAAGATATGGAGATGGCCAGTGGTTTAAATGGATTTAAAAGGGGGTTGGACAAATAATGAACCAATAGGTCTATCGTTGGCCATGATAGCTGAATGTGACTTCTGGGTTCAGTGGCACAATGCATCTAATTATGGGATGCAGGGGAACAGTTTGTGGGTGTGTGGTGTTGTCCATAGGCCTTCCACATGGACTCTCATTGGCTACTGCTGGAAACAGAATGCTGGAGTTAGAGGGACCAGGGAGGGGCTGTGACTCAGTGATAGAGCATCTGCTTAGAATGCAGAAAGTCCCAGGTTGAATCTCTGGCATCTCCAGTTGAAAAGACCAGGTAGAAGGTAATGTGAAAGACCTCTGCCTGAGACTCTGGAGAGCTGCTGCCGGTCTGAGTAGACAATACTGACTGTGATAGACCAGTGGTCTGATTCAGTATAAGGCAGCTTCATGTGTCCATGTGTGGCCATTGGTCTGATCAAGCATGACTGCTCTTTTGTTCATATATTGAATCCCAATTTTGTCAGAGCTCAAAAACTAAGCAAGATCAGCCATGGTTAGTATATGGATGGGAGACCACCACAGAAGACTAGGGGTTGCTATGCTGGACCAGGCAGCGGCAAACCGCCTCTACTCGTCTCTTGCCTTGAAAATCCGATGAGGGGACTCTAGAAGTCAGTTGCGACTTGATGGCACAATTACTTATCATTAACACCTTTTTCAGGTTGTCTCTTCCCATGAGTGCATGAAATCTCCTGTTGTCTGCTAGGAGCTATCATTTCTCTTCACAGCTCGATTAATGAATGAAAGTATGCTTAAGGGCAGCTTCATGAGCAGTGTTTGACACGTGAGTGATGCTATCCAAGTATGCACAATATGCTGGTTGACAGCAAAGTATGCACATGTGGATCTCGGAAAGAAACCACCATGCATTTGGTTACCTTGACTGTCTCTTGACACCGAGGGCCAAACTACACAGGATTTTTAAAAAAATGTCCTTCAGAACTGCGTGGATGTGTAGTATTCTGCAGGTGTGTAGTTGCAAAAAAGGATGAAATAGCCAGGGTGGCGTAGTGGTTAAGAGCGGCGGACTCTAATCTGGAGAACCGGGTTTGATTCCCTACTCTTCTACATGAAGCCTTCTGGGGGAAGAAGAAGAGTTGTCTTTTATATATTGACTTTCTCTACCACTTAAGGCAGAATCAAACCAGCTTACAATCACCTTCCCTTCTCCTCCCACAACAGACACCCTGTGAGATAGGAGAGGCTGAGAGAGCTCTAAGAGAGCTGTAACTAGCCCAAGGTCACCCAGCTGTCTTCGTGTGTAGGAATGGGGAAACCAACCCCGTTTCACCAGATTAGCCTCCGCCACTCATGTGGAGGAGTGGGGAATCAAACCCAGTTCTCCAGATCAGAGTTCACCGCTCCAAACCACCACTCTTAACCACTACACCATGCTGGCTAACCATGAACCTTTTTTATTGTTTTAGTAACAGAAAGTGCATCATTTATAACTGTGAATGTAAGATCATACTAGTAGGCATATTTTGAAAAGTAAAAGTATTTTCAAATTGTTTTATATAAGCAAAATTGCAAATGCATGCAGTATTATAGGGCGAGAGCGGCATATATTATTAGCTAAACCTGAACTTATTTTTATTGTTTTAGTAACAGAAAATGCATTGTTTATAACTGTGCATGTAAGATCATACTAGTAGGCATATTTTGAAAAGTAAAAGTATTTTCAAATTGTTTTCTATAAGCAAAATTGCGAATACATCCAATCTTATAGAGTGAGAGCTGCAATCTGCTGAACCCTGTGCTACCTTAGCACACGTGTCTTAGCTTTTGCCATCTGAGAGGTAGAAAAAAAAGTTGAAAATAGAAAACACAGATTTTGTAGTAAAGACTGGAAAGTTTAATATTTTGACAGAAGAAGACTCATGCAATTATATTAGGTTAGCAGCATGTTTAAATACTGTGTTAAAGTTCATAACACTGGAAACACTGAAATTTTCATTAGTGTATTCCTCAACATAAACTTTATTAGCATATTAACTGTGGACAAAAATAGTCTTATTTGAACAATAAACAAAAACCATGACAATACTATATACATTTATAGCGCACACGCACAAGAATTACCATTTGTTAATGTTGTCGACTGTCTTACATAAAAAATCTCCAATGCTACACATTTTGAGTGAGCAAAACCACATCTTAAGAAGCGTTTCATTTATTCCAAAAGAGAAAATGCTCCCCAAGCATTCCACTTTTCCATTGGGGGGAAAAAAATCAGGAGGGAAAAATCCCCAGGGGAAAAATGCTTCCAGAGAACATAACAGGAAGCAAAGTCAACCAGACTGGGATGTGGTGTCTTGGAGGACCTTGTAGGGGAGGAAAGGAAAGCCCACCCACCAGTAGTGTAGACCGATCAGTCAGGACAGGAGACAGGTTATTCAAAACCGCCAGGCTTGCATGCCAGAGGGAATACAGTGAAGCAGAAGAGTTGGTCTTTATACGCTAACTTCCTCTACCACTTAAGGAAGAATCAAGCCGGCTCGCAATCACCTTCACTTCCCCCCCCCCCGCACACACACACACAACGGACACCCTGTGAGGTAGATTGGGCTGTGACTTGCCCAAGGTCACCCAGCTGGCTTTGTGTGGAGGAGTGGGGAAACAAATCCAGTTCACCAGATTAGTGTCCGCCACTTATGGGGAGGAGTGGGGAATCAAACCCTGTTCTCCAGATCAGAGTCCACCACTCCAAACCACCGCTCTCAGCCACTACACTGCGCTGGCTCTCAGTGACCGGTAGGGTTGCCAGGTCTCAGGGTCTGGCCTGAAGTATAATTCTTTTAGGCTTCTCACAGTTTATGGGATGGAGAGATGGGGGAGGTAACCTCTGAGGCTGAGGGAGCAGAACCAAGAAGGCAGAATGCATGGCCTGGGAGATTTTGCTGTTCTCTGCGCTTGTACATATGTACACATGACCATTAGGGTCCTGAAGTACCAGGCAGAACGAGGCTCTTCCCCTCAGTGGCCAGTTGCTATCTGCTCCACCCAGATAGCTCTAGCCCTTAGGTGGCTGCCATGACACCGGCTGTGCTACTGTCTTACTTCCAGTAAAACCCCAGAAGTGACATAGGGTAGCTCTAGGAATTTCCAGAAGTACTCTGATAAAGTTCCTGGCAATTCCTAAAGATCCCCTATGTCACTTTCACCATAAGTGGTGTAGCACTGTGTGCAACGCTGCTTTTTTATTTTTCTCCTGCCACCGCTTGGAGTGGTGGCAGACAACAGAATCTGGGGGCAGAGTATCTCTGTCCCCCATTAGGGCCTTGGCAGCCCTATCTGGTCTTGACCCACCAGTGTTTCTGACGCTGATCTTCTGGGCATCAGTCCTTGTTTTCCAGGGTTCCACCCTCAGGGACTGAGCCTTAGGAAACCTAGAATTTCTGTGGGCAGAAGGACCTGAAGGACTTCCATCTTAACCCCAGAGTTCCATCTCCTGGGCAGAGCGTGAACTGACTGGGAATTGTAAGCCTTTGCAGGGAGACAGAGCCTTAAGAAAGCTAAAATATCTTCTTCCGAGCTGGGAAATCCACACTCCAACATTCAAGGTTTTAATGCTCATTTCTCTTGAAGAGACCGTATTCTTCAGGCGCTGTCCATCACTTCAAACAGTGACTCTGGCGATGAATAACATCTGTCAGTTTCTCTTGTAGCAGCTGTATTGTCTCATCTATCTTTGAGTGTCTTTTGTTCAGTATCAGCTTTCGCAGTACCAGTCCATCTCTTCTGTAGTTTCTGTTAAGCTGCGCCTTCATCTTAAAACCATGTTTTGCTTCCCTTTTGTGCCATTGGGTTGAAAAGGGGCTGGGGGCATCCACCAGCAAACAACCATGGGTCAATTTGGGGTGTTTTGTTAAAAATTAAAAAAATAAAGCCTTCATTCTGAAGCACCAAGCCACAAAGGCACTATCTCTTGCTGTAGAAACCTGTTCTCAAAAAGAAGGCTAATTTAAGAAGGAGAGCCAGCGTGGTGTAGTGGTTAAGAGCAGTGGTTTGGAGCATTAGTCTGATCTGGAGAACCGGGTTTGATTCCCCACTCCTCCACATGAGCGGCGGAGGCTAATCTGATGAACCGGGTTGCGTTCCCCACTCCTTACACACAAAGCCAGTTGGGTGACCTTGGGAGAGTCACACTCTCAGCCCCACCTACCTCACAGGGTGTCTGTCGTGGGGAGGGGAAGGGAAGGTGATTGTAAGCTGGTTTGATTCTCCCTTAAGTGGCAGAGAAAGTCGGCATATAAAAACCAACTCTTCTTCTTCTTAAACCAGGGCAGCTCCCACCAAACTCGTATAGGGATCGGAGTGAAGATTTCCTGGAGCTGAGGTTGAAGATGCCCCCAAGAAAAGTAACTTCAGAAGTGCATACAGGCACTGTCCAGTTTTTGTAAACCATGGGTATATGTGATCCATTTAGAATCATACCTGTTAGGCCAAGTGCATTCCCAGGATTTGTCTGTCTCCAGGATTTGTCTGTCTGGTTGTTTTCTGACGAGCACTGAATTCTGTGTGAATTCTAGTTATTCCTATGGTTCTCAGCAGTTGATCCATTTATACCCAACAGCAACAGCAAAGTTGGCTTGTTGCGTGATCAACAAATGCAAATTGGTACCCAGCAGCCCCAATGCACTGAGGCTAGAAGGAACAACTTTGGTTTAATAGGGTGGTTGTAGCAACCCTAATAACCCAGACTATCCCAGCCCATCAGAGAAGAAGGGTTGGTTTTTATATGCCGATTTTCTCTACCACTTAAGGAAGAATCAACCCGGCTTACAATCACCTTCCCTTCCCCTCCCCACAACAGACACCCTGTGAGGTAGGTGGGGCTGAGAGAGCTGTGACTAGCCCAAGGTCACCCAGCTGGCTTCGTGTGTAGGAGCGGGGAAACAAATCCAGTTCACCAGATTAGCGTCCTCCACTCAAGTGGAGGAGTGGGGAATTAATCCCAGTTCTCCAGATCAGAGTCCACTGCTCCAAACCACCGCTCTTAACCACTACACCACACTTAGCTTGGAAGCTAAGCAGGGTCAGTATTTGGATGGGAGACCACCAAGGAAAACTTGGGGCTGCTGTGGAGAAGAAGGCAATGGCGATCCACCTCTGCTCATCTCTTGCTTGAAAACCCCATGAGGTAGAACTTCATTGGGTGGCCGAGAGTCAGTTGTGTCTCAACAGCACACATTTACCTTTTAGGGGATTGTCACTGTGCTTCGAATTTCTACCATTGGTGAAATGACTGTGTCAACAAGCCTGTAACATACAAGGTCAGCAGCCAAATTCTTCTTTCCCTGATGATGGGAGATAGAGAGGATAGAAGGCAATGGAAGGTGTTTTGCCAAGTTTCTTGTTGCAGCAAAACTGTGTGTGAAAAAAGGCATCTCCTTAGCCCCGTTCACATGTTACAGTGAAGACACGTACATCCTGCCTGCATGGGTGTACATTTGTTTGTAAGAAAGAGCCAACTTTACGAAAGAAACTGGGAACCAGTACCTGGATAAATGTGGAGTTTGAATCAAACATTCAGCTATACATGCGCTGACTGTAACATGAGAATTACTCAGCACACTCGCAAAGAACAATCAGTTGCACACTATACATGCTCTTGTACCAAAAGGATTCAAGTTAGGATTTAGGATGGAGAATCAGTGGGACCCTAAACAGCGTTACATTCCCAAGCCCATTGAAGGTAACGTGCTTTAAAAAGTGCTGTTCTCCTTAGGATCTCTCTCTCTCTCATCTCCAGATATTTTATCTTCCCCAAAGATACAGGGCAACTTATTCAACACAGAGAGCTATGTTGGAAAATTATTATAAATGGGAAAGGAAGAGGCGTTGGCCACGTGAAATTAAGGTAACTTGCAAAATTGCTTTTAGGACCACAGTAGGCATATTGCACTTTCTCCTTGACATTCGGAATCTAAATTTGTTCTCTGAAATAGGGGCAAACTGGAGTCAGCACAATGAAAAATGTAGAGAGACCCAGTCTTGGGAGAAATCATAAGAACTGAGATGAAGAAATATTTCTGCCTGTTCCTTCTAATTGGCTAGCATTCCTGCCATCACATCCTAAAGCGTAATCTTACCACGGGGGGCTAGGAATGCATATGATCTTTCAAAAATGAAAAACGAGACGCTGCAAATCCTGACAATTGCCCACGGGCTAACGGGGCTGGGGGCAGGAACTGTGCTTTGAAGACCACATGTGGCACATATCTGCTCTGTCACTCACCCCTGCTGCTACAGAGGGAAATCTTGTCTTGGCTGTGGGGGTAGGTTTTTTATCTTCTTCCCAAAGAAGATCTATCCCGGTCTTTTCCCATATTGCCTCTTTTGGGTTTGTTTTCTTTCCTTTTAAGGGGCCGTGGGCTCGAAGGCGGCGGTTTTGTATTTCAGAGGCAGAAGGCAAGACTTGTCCAGCTGGTATCTTGAACTGACACAGGTGCAAAGACGGCAGGGGGTGGAGACCCAAGAATAATTATAGGTTTCTGAAGCGTCGGGGCTTTGCCTGGAAAAGGGGGCTTGCGGAGAAACTGTTCTTTATGGAAAATTAATGACAAAAGGCTCAAAGCCTGTCAGGACCACTGCGGTTGTCGTGTGAGGAGCGATGCCTTAAAGGGACAGCTCGCTCCCCGTCCTCGCCACGGGATGTTAGGAGACCAAACGCTGCGTTCTGACATCCACGCGACGGGAGATTTTGCGCACTCGGCGCTGAATTTAGTTGGCTTTTGTTTCCCCTCCTTTTCTAGTTTTGCTAACCTATGGGTTTTGTGCTCTTTGACCAATGAGCCCTGTTCTCTTCTGTGAAGCAGAGGGTGACTGGAAACGACAAACGTAGCAGTAGGTAGGCTGAAAATCCCAATCACCTGGCTGGCGTTTGTACCCCTCTCCATCTCCCCGTCTGTGGTTTGTGGCAAGCAATGCAGTTGAAATGGGTAAGGCCGTTACTGGCCTTATAGTAACCTGCTTTTTACTATGGGATGAGCTCTACCACTTTGTCCCACAGAACCCAAGACTTCCCATTTGGTAAAGCGGGATGTGTGTTTTGATTTTTTACACAATCGTAACTCCCAATCCAGTGATGGCTTCTTCTTTTTCTTTTTCTTTTTAAAAAGCAAACTCCTGAAGTATGGAAAGACTCAGTACAGATTCCTTTTAGCGCTTTGTTGATGCAGCTGTCTTACTGCTCATTTTTTGCCTGCTGTAGCAACCCCAATCGAAGAAGAGGTTAACACGTTATTGGGCCTGTGGTATGCAAATTGCATTTGAGGACCCGGGAAGAAAGACTTGGCAAAATGTGGTGGAACTGGTTTGCTGTTCATCTATGTACATACGTACGGGTGTAGCCAGTATGCCGTACCAACTTGACCCCAGGGATTTGGATTTTTGGCTGGCAATTAGATGCTGTGTTCATTCCTCTGAGGCGATGCGTTTAGTGGTTATAGCTGTTTCGCAGTTCTTGGCTGAGTTTTCCCTCATTGTTCAAAAGGAGAGATAAAAGGACCACACCAGTCACAGGAGATAAAAAATAAAGCCGAGGGCTATGGTGCAAAATAGGTAAAAATATTTGTTTTTGCTCAGTTAAAATTCCCTATGTGTTTCGCCCAAGAGGCTTCTTCAGGAAAATCTGTTAGTCTTGCAGTGGTTTTTCAAAAAAGAGTATAAGATCAGTAGAAGAAGAAGGGTTGAAGAAGAGTTGGTTTTTATATGCCAACTTTCTCTACCACTTAAGGGAGACTCAAACCGGCTTACAATCACCTTCCCGTCCCCTGTGAGGTAGGTGGGGCTGGGAGAGTGTGACTAGCCCAAGGTCACCCAGCTGGCTTCGTGTGTAGGAGTGGGGAAACAAATCCAGATTAGCCTCTGCTGCTCATGTGGGAGGAGTGGGGAATCAAACCCGGTTCTCCAGGTCGGACTCCACCGCTCCAAACCGCCACTCTTAACCACTACACCACGCTAGCTACTTTTTTTTGCCTATTTTGTACCATCAGTGTTGGCCTTATTTTTTATCTCATTGTTCAAAAAGCAGCTGGAGAGAGGAGGCAGTTAAAAAAAAAAAAACAGAGAGGAAAGGATTCAGCTCCATTTCCTGTCCCCCCATTCCTCCACACACACCTGGCTTCCCAACTGCTTCAAAGAGTTGGTTATTTTAAAAAATAACGGGAGGAAAGGTTAATGTTGTTGCATATTGTGTAAAGATTGGGTCTCTGTCTGGGCCTGATCATAAACTTCTTTCTTGACTGGTCTAAGAAATACCGTTTCTCAGTTACTACAGTTATGACTAATTTTCCATTTGGAAGTTGTTTTGGTCCAGAGGAAGGGATGGGGAAGGAAATTTCCCTGCTGGCTGCGTTTCTAAAGCAGACAGTTCCTCAGGATTTAGGGGCTGGGGGTATTTTTCTGCAAAGACTGCAACTGCAAAGAGCTCCTCTTTCTCCTGGGCCTTCCACCACGTTCTTGTATTCATTCAAGTATTTTCACGCTGCAGAATGTAGTACTTGTAGTAATTCTGTCATGCGAAAAATGATATCAGGAAGTAACCCCAATCTTTCTGCCGTAGATTATTCCTGCCTCTATTCTTGAGGGATAATTGTTAGCCTGGCTATGTGTTATCTCCAGATAGGTTGATTAATGGGCAGCAACTAGGGTTGCCAAGTGCCCGGTGGCGGCGGGTAAAATCCCGCCAATCCACCGGGCTGCCCGCCAACCAGCTGAGGGCCGGCGGGCAGTGTGTGCACGCATGGGCGAATGCTGCGCACGAGTCACTTTCGGCTTTACCTGGGAGCGACGCGGACGCTCTGGCAACCTCAGCTAAAGCTCTATGGAAAACATAGAGTTTCAGCCGAGATCACTAGAGCATCCGGGTAAACCAGAAAGTGACGCGTGCGCAGCATTCGCGTGTGCGTGCACGCACTGCCCCGCAAAGCTCCCGTCAGTGGAGCTACGGGGCCTGGCAAGCCTAGCAGCAACCCCGTTTCTCTTGGAATGGCAGCTACCTGTGGGTTTGATTGTCTAACGGTGGTTTCCTTTTCCTTCTGTCTCTGCAGACATGCCTTGAGCTGGAACGCTATCTTCAAACGGAGCCCAGGAAGATCTCGGAGAGCTTTGGGGATGACTTGGAGTGCTTTCTTCATACCTCCTCTCCTCAAGGCACAGAAGACAATATCCAACGGCTGGATCCCCTCTTGTTACCCATAGATATGAGTACGTGTGACAGAAATGGCAACATGGACGTTATCCTCTCACGGGACAAGCTTCTCTCTGAGACCTGCCTCAGTTTACAGCCTACCAGCTCCTCCACCGAGGGCTATACTGCCGTTAATCAGGCCCAACTCAACGCAGTGACCTCACTAACGCCTCCGTCCTCGCCTGAGCTCAGCCGCCATCTTGTAAAGACCTCGCAGACTGTCTCTCCTGCAGATGGCACGGTCACGCTGAAATTAGTGGCAAAGAAATCTGCTCTCAGCTCAGTCAAGGTCGGTGTAGTGGCACCGGCGAGCACAGCAAAGTGTGCGCTGAGCGACAGTGAGCAAGGAGGGGCAGGGGCTGATGCATCCCCCGAAAACAAGAAGAGGGTTCACCGTTGTCAATTTAACGGGTGCCGGAAGGTTTATACAAAGAGCTCTCACTTAAAAGCCCACCAAAGGACTCACACAGGTACTTGTGCTGGATTTTTCGGTCACGTTTGTCGAATGTGCTCTTTTTATTTGTTGTTTACTTTGAAGGCTTGTTGTTGTGTTCAGCGCAGAAGTCCCTGGGTAACAATTAAGGGTCTTGGTTACAGGAAGACGGGTTGGAATGATGTGTTTCATGAGTCTGTGAAAAAGGACGGGAGTTTGTTGGCCGAATAACACAGCACTCCCTCACTTTTGGTTCATTGCTCAGAATTCCTGAATCTCTTAGGGACACATAGAATCACCCAGGTCACTACACATGAAAAGCTTTGACAAGGAGAGCTAGTTTCGAGTCCAGTAATATTGTAGGGACCAACAAGATTTTCGGGGTATAAGCAATTTTCGGGATATAAGCTTTAGAGGATCAAAGCTTCTTTCGTCACATACAAGATAAAGAGGTTACCTTTGTCCACTTCTTGGTGCCGGCTAAATTATGTTCCTTGAGGCACAGATGGCTCTTGTTGTAAGGCATGTCTTGTCCTTTCTGCGTTGGGTAGGTCATGAAAAGGGTTTAATGTGCTAGGATCCCCTCAGCCAAAGGGGCTGGTCTTTGTCTCACTCCAGGAGCCCCATGGTGCAGAGTGGTAAGCTGCAGTCAAAGCTCTGCTCACAACCTGAGTTCAATCCCAACGGAAGTCAGTTTCCGGTAGCCGGCTCAAGGTTGACTCAGCCTTCCATTCTTCTGAGATCGGTAAAATGAGTACCCCGCTTGCTGAAGGTAAAGTGTAGATGATTGGGGAAGGCACCAGCAAACCCTCCACTTGTGAGTCTCCCTACCTCGCAAGAGGTGGAAACTGGACAGTGTGGTTTAGTGGTTAAGAGCGGTGGTTTGGAGCAGTGGACTCTAATCTGGAGAACCGATTTTGATTCTCCATTCCTCCACATGAGTGATGGACTCTAATCTGGTGAAACAGGTTGGTTTCCACACTCCTACACATGAAGCCAGCTGGGTGACCTTGGACTAGTCACAGCTCTCTCAGAGCTCTTTCAGCCCTACCTACCTCACAAGGTGTGTGTTGTGGGGAGGGGAAGGGAAGGAGGTTGTAAGCCGGTTTGATTCTTCCTTAAGTGGTAGAGAAAGTCGACATATAAAGACCAACTCTTCTTCTTCATACACTGGTTGTAGCCTGGCTT
This sequence comes from Euleptes europaea, assembly GCF_029931775.1. Lineage (NCBI taxonomy): Eukaryota > Metazoa > Chordata > Lepidosauria > Squamata > Sphaerodactylidae > Euleptes > Euleptes europaea. Next base: position 47,980,744 of record NC_079326.1, read on the forward strand.
TCGAAAGGGCTTGGAAGGAGGCCAGAAATTATTTCCCCAACAAACTCCTCCAGAGCCCTGGCATAGAGCTCTGAGGCCACAGTGTTGTTGAATTGTGTTGTTTTGCGTTGGTGTTGGTGTTTTCATTCTCTTTTATATCACCTTTTTTCAGACCATTCCAATCTTTATCTTGCCTCTGCTGAGCGCCACCCTGAAGGCAAGCCACTGTTTGCTTCATTTATACCTTGCCTTTCTCCCCCGACCAGATTGTCCTCCTTTCCTCCATTTTAATCTTCACAACAACCCAATGCAGTAGGTTGGGATAAGAGTGTGTGGCAGGCCTCAAGGTCACCCAGTGAGCTTTCCTGGGCAAGAGGTGTAGGGGGAATTCAAACCTGAGTCTCCAAATTTTCAGTCTGGCACTCTGAGCAATATGCCAAGCTTTCTCTCCATTGACTTGTCCTGCCTTTTATCTTTACTCATTATTTTCCTCAAAAGAATTGTGTTTTTTTTGCAGATGACTTGTTTCCGTCCCTCTCAGCTTCCCATCTAAGGATGATAAAATTCCATGAATGCTGTGCTATTTTTTGCTGCCCAAGGACTTGCTGAGTCAGTTTCCTCCATTTTATTGTAAAACACAACTGTCTTTGATGAAAGTACCACATTGAAACCATTATGACACATGTATAAAATATGAAATGGAATATCTTGAGCTAGCCATCTGGCCGAGGCAGCTAACAATTGTTCAGGACATTGCAAAAGTGTCATTGCACCACTTGAAAACCAAGAGTAAAACGTGTATGTAAAAACACAGGCCCAGCAATTAAAACATAGGTGGGAAGAAGGGATCCTTGAGGGAACGCCTATTGACGTGAAGATGTTTTCACCCACTGGCAGAAGACAGTGAACAGAAGGATACAGAGGAGTATCCCTGGGGAGGGAATTCCACAGTTCTGTTGCCACGACCTAGAAGGCTCGTTTTCAGGTTGCCGCCCATCTGTTGAGATAGATTGCAATAAATCGTGATCTTGTGGATCATAAATTACACACACACAGTTCAAGACACATTGCTTTCCTTCAGAAAATATAGAGGTTTGCTATATCAAAAAGAGGATAAACTTGGAATATAAATTAATAGCTCATATCTACAATTTGTTTCCTAAACTCTTGCCAGCACGTGGCTAACAGGCTCTAAGGCTTAAAACACAGTAAAGAATATAGTTAACATTATCTTCTCGAGGAAGAAGAAGAGAAAAGAAGTAAGCCTCTTCTTAACCAAAATGGCAGTTCAGGTGAAGCTTCTAGGATCGCGCCAGAACATCACATGACCAACAGCTCTTAATCTGACCAGTCAGCACTTGCCAAGTGGCTAGCACCATCCCCCTGAGTCAATGTCAACGAAACACGAACATTTAACTGTTTTTTGTAATCCTGGCAGAGACAAAACTCATAGACTAATTCCCAACACCATCTAACCTCAAAAGGTTGGGAGCACTTGAAGCCGGGCTCAGAACATGACCGTTTTCCAGGTTATCAGTATTATGTGACACTTTCATCGCCATAATGTTGTAGCCTCTGGAAGCGCAGCAGTGGCCACAACAATACAGTCGTCAACCATGCCAAACCCGAGTTGACACCACACATGGCTTGCAAACCCATTTCCAGCTAAGGTATCTGATTCTGGTTTGCCAGCCAGTTACAAAACTTGGTTTTTATCCATTGGAACATCATGCCAAACTATACTTAAATCTTCTCAACTGTGGCTCGATGTCATGTCTGAACTGGCCCACAGTCTCCCAGTCTCAGCCCCACCCCCTGGGTCAATAAAACTGCTCTGTCTTGCAGGACTGCAGTAAGACTTGCTATAATAATGCGTGCATGTATGTATGGGTTGTCAAGTCGCAGCCGACTTAGGGCAAACCCAACAGAGGGTGTCCAAGGCCAGTGAGAAGCAGAGTTGGCTTGTCATCGCCTTCCTCTACTGTCTTCCTTGGTGGTCGCCCAAGTACCAACCCTGCTTAACTTCCAAGATCTGACAAGACTGGGCTACACCATCCCCCCTTCCCTCCCTAATAATGTATATACATCACTTAAAATGTTCTTAAGCACCTTATAAATTTGGAGCTTTTTTGCTGTTATTTTTATCCTGTCTAGTTACAGATAAAAAACAGTGCAGGTTTAAGCTACAGCGTAGGTTAAATGCTATCAAAAGTGATTAAATAAAATCAGTCCAGCAAAAAAGAATATACATACATATAACCTGTCTGTCTTGTCCTGCCAAATGATAAGGAGATTTTTTTTTGTCATATATCAGGAGCCCATGTGTAGCACAATCATTGTAGGCACCCAAATGCTGTGCAAAACAAGCAAGTTGCCCATTGTTTTCATTTGTTTTGGAGCTTGTTCACATTTCATATCGTTCAGGCCCAGTGCTAACAGGCAGTCAGGGACTGGCTAGTGCAGGGGTCTCAAAACTGCGGCTCCAGAGCCGCATGCGGCTCTTTGGCCCATTGAGTGCGGCTCTCTGAACTTGGTTCGGAGCCCCTGGTCTTGCGCCCGCTCGCGCCGGCAGCCGGGCTGCAGAGCCGGCGCGCCTGAGAGAGAGAGAGAGAGCGGGCGCGCTGTCTCTCCCCACCCCCTGCCGAGAATGGCCGGGTCCCCCTTTTCCTTGCCCTTAATGGTTGGGATGCTAAAGCCTCCCCTCCCCTCTAGCCGTGCGATTGCTGGGCGGGCGGCTCGACGGTTCCTAGCTCCCCCCCGCCTATCAGCTGTTGGATGGGGCGGGCTTCCTTTGGTAGACCTGGCCTCTGGCTGAGTCCCATTGGGAGGCCATGTCTACCCACTGGCTTTCTTGGCGGTAGACCTGGACTCCGAGGAGGGGAAAAAGTCCCCCTTCAGAGGCCAGGTCTACCAATTGGCTTCTATGGGCCTCCGGAGGCCAGGTCTACTGCCAAGAAAGCCAATGGGTAGACCTGGCCTCCCAATGGGACTCAGCCGGAGGCCAGGTCTACCAATAGGCTTTTATGGCGGTAGACCAGGCCTCCAGACGAGGACTCCGGACAGGGAGGGGAAACTGGCAGGGACTTACAATTTAATTTTTATCAATAAAGTATGATATCAAGTTTTATTCTGTGTACCTATAGTTTAATTAAGACTTAAAACTTTAATTAAAGTTTATTAAGTTAATAAATAGTGTACCTATAACTACCTATATAAACTACCTATATAGTTTAAGTTTAAGAAATTTGGCTCTCAAAAGAAATCTCAATCGTTGTATTGTTGATATTTGGCTCTTTTGACTAATGAGTTTGACGACCCCTGGGCTAGTGTTTCAAAGGGCATGCTGCCACCGTGTTTTCTTTCTGTGGCCCAAAACGCCAGCATAAATCCTATTTTGGAGCCCCCAAGTGGAGGCCTGACCAAATGACATTTACATCATATCCGGCCCTTGTAACAATTGAGTTCGACACCCCCGGTCTAAGTCTTCCGTGTCCCCTTGTGTAACTGGTATTGTATGGGCAAGATGCTGCTTGTGCAAGGTCCTGGATTGTGGCCTGTACCATTCAGTCTTGAACAAATGTCAAGAACTTTTAGGATGTGCAGAACAACCACGCTTAGGTTAAGGGCATTCTTGACGCTATCGAGTTCTGGATGCCAGGAGTGGAGTTAACCCCCTGTGCAGTTAAAACTTCTAAACCTGGTCATCCTTGGAGACTGGGTATTGAGTGGGTAGATACACAGTCTGATCCTAGAACAGCTGTGCTTGTGTTTACACGGGTGGCCTCTCATTCGGCACTGTCTGATCCCTCTAAACAATGACACTCCCATTACTTATGCAAGAAAAGCTCTGAATTGCCTCCAAAACCAAAATAGGAAGCATTAAAGGGGCGTGGTTTGGAAATGTTGGGGTCTATTAATAAGGGTCCCAAGTGCACATATCCAAGATTATAAGACACGGAACAGTCATTTTGCTAGGCCCTTTGTCTCCGCGCTCAGCCGTAGCTTCTTGGAACCATTGGCGTAATGCGCTGTCGATTGTGAACCAACTTGGCTGTGCCAATGGCTGCCAGCCACTTGGCTCGGTTGACAGCTAAACTGAAGACCTGGAAAGACTGCAAGAGATTCTTTTTTCCCTTTGGCTGCCGGTAACTCTCTTGTGTACTGGCAAAGAGGAGGCTCTCTGTGGCTTAATTGCACTGTGCCTGTACCATACAACAGAAAGACAAAGAATTCTCTCTGTGTGAGTGTCTTTCTGTGTCCCTGCCCTTGAACAATGGGGGTAGATCCTTTCTTCCATCGTGCAGTAGGCCCCCAGTAGGAGACATGGGGGAGACCGAATGTGTCAAATGTCCCATCATGTAGAGGGCTCTCCGGACCTTTGGGCACATTGGAAAGAGTGGACGGGGAGTAGCTTTTCTCCCTCTCTCAGAATACTAGAACGTGGGGTCATCTGCTGAAGCTGGAAGATGAGAGATTCAAAACTGATAAAAGGAAGTATTTGTTCACACAACGCACAGTTAAATTGTGGAACTCCCTGCCCCAGGTTGTGGTGGTGGCTGCCAACATGGAAGGCTTGAAGAGGGGAGTGGACATGTTCATGGAAGATAGGGCTATCCATGGCTACTAGTCAAAATGGATACTAGTCATGATGCATACCTAATCTCTCCAGTATCAGAGGAGTGTGCCTATTACCTTAGGTGCTGTGGAACACAGGCAGGATGGTGCTGCTGCAGTTGCCTTGTTTGTGGGCTTCCTAGAGGCACCTGGTTGGCGACTGTGTGAACAGGCTGCTAGACTTGATGGACCTTGGTCTGACCCAGCATGGCCTTCCTTATGTTCTTATGATACAGTTCACAATGAATTCTTCCACATGGCTGGCCAGTGTAAATGTCAATCAGCACAGCAGGGGGGGCAGTCAAAAAATCTGTCACACCTTAGTAGGTAGAGAACATGGCTTTGTGTGTGGAAGATCCCAGGTTCAATACCAGCTACTCCAATTTAAAGGGATCTTGGGTATCAAGACTGTTGACAACTTCCTTGCCTGAAATGTCGGAGAGCTGCTGCCAGTCTAGCCCAGTGTTCTGTTTCAAATATTAATTGGTCCAATTGCCACAGAAGAATCATTTCACTTCGTATATACAGGGGAATAGAACAAAATACTAGAACAGCTTGGCTGTTGCGTTGGTACAGCTGATGGTCTTCAGTGCAGAATTACTTGTAGTTAATGCAGCAGGTAAGAGTTGAGTTTAGGCATGGTGGGGGTCTGCACTTGATAAACTAGGGTAGCAGTCCAAGACCCACTGAACTGCAGAGGAACCCATGGAACCAAGACTTCTCTTGGCATCCTTGAAGAGCAGACTAAGGAAAGCAGATTAATATTGCCAAAGGTGACCATACTCCTAGAGGCAGACTGGCCATTTAACTTGCAGAGCCAGCGTGGTGTACTGGTTAAGAGCGGCGAACTCTAATCTGGAGAACAGGGTTGGATTCCCCACTCCTCCACATGAGCGTCGGACTCTAATCTGGTGAACCGGTTTTGTGTCCCCACTCCTACACGTTAAGGAGAAAAAGAGTTGTTTTTTATATGCTGACTTTCTCTATCAAACCGGCTTACAATCACCTTTCCCTTCCTTTCCCCACAACAGACACCCTGTGAGGTAGGTGGGGCTGAGAGAGAGTCTAGCCCAAGGTCCCCCAGCTTGCTTCATGTGTAGGAGTGGGAAAACAAATCCAGTTCACCAGATTAGATTCCATCGCTCATGTGGAGGAGTGGGAAATCAAACCCGGTTCACCACTCCAAACCAACATTCTTAACCACTACACCACGCTGGCTCTCTGGGTGACCTTGGGCAAGTTACAGTTCTGTTAAAGCTCTCTCAGCCCCACCTACCTCACAGGGTGTCTGTTGTGGGGAGGGGGAGGGAAGGTGATTGTAAGCGGGTTTGAGTCTTCCTTAAGTGTTAGAGAAAGTCGGCATATAAAAACCAACTCTCCTGCTTCTCCTCCTCTATTTTATATGAATTGTTTGGAGCTGTATGGCTCTTAGGCTGAAAGACTCAGGAAAGGGAGCTATAATTCTACTGAGCACAATGGGAAATGATCCTCTATTTTTGTCCCTAAACTGAAGGGTGGGTTTTTTTTTTTTTTTGCTTGTTTGTGGCAGTGCTAATTTATGATGTGCCAAGGAGCTGTTGATGAAGACACATACCCCCAAAAAATGTGAAACTGCATTTTGGCCTAGAGTAAAACAGAGGAGTCACTTGTCACCCAGGAAAGTATGTGCGAAAATGGAACTTTAGGTATCGGGAAAAGGTGAGGTCTGCAGCAGGGAGCACGAGCACCTAGTTTGTGGGTGTGAGGAAGAACTGAAATAGCATACAAAATTGTCTGGGCACATAAAACCCACCTTTATGAAACGGGTAGGGGGGAGGGAATGTATAAGAAGAAGAGTTGGTTTTTATATGCCAACTTTCTCTACCACTTAAGGGAGACTCAAATCGGCTTACAATCCCCTTCCCTTCCCCACAGCAGACACCCTGAGAGAATTTGGAGAGAACTGTGACTAGCCCAAGGCTACCCAGAGAGCCAACGTGGTATAGTGGTTAAAAGTGTTTTGTTGGAGTGATGAACCGGGTTTGATTTCCCACTCCTCCACATGAGCGACAGAATCTAATCCCTCCCCACAACAGACACCCTGTGAGGTAGGTGGGGCTGAGAGAGTGTGACTAGCCCAAGGTCACCCAGCTGGCTTCGTGTGTAGGAGTGGGGGGGAAAGTCCAGTTCACCAGATTAGCCTCCGCCGCTCATGTGGAGGAGAGGGGAATCAAACCCGGTTCTCCAGATCAAACTCCACCGCTCCAAACCACCTCTCTTAACCACTACACCATGCTGGCTCTCATTTGTCATGGTCTAAAAAGAAGAACAGCACCTTGATGGGAAAATATGACTTTAAAGAATTAAAGGCTGAGAGCTGATGCTCGTAGGGTTACTTCAGTTCTGGCCCTGATGCAGACAGGAAGATGCCCATAGCAACCGCTTGTAGGGAACCTCCCTTCCCCCTTTTTTGCTGAAGCAGATGGAAGAGACTTTGCCTTCCCAAAGGCAGATTGAGGCACAGGCTCCCGCTACTCCAAAACAGCTGGATGTGTTTGCACGAAGAGCAGGTGGGGTGATGCAATAGGCAGGCAACAGTGGGCGAGGGAAGAGAGAGCCACAGTGGGGAGGGGCGGCCAGGGATACACGGGAGCACAGTCTGAGGGAAAGGGGGTGTTGGTTCATCTGTTGGCGAGGGACGCTTAGCAGAGGACCGCAACAGCAGCTGTACTGAAAGGGGGCAAGGAGCAAAGGTGGAGTCAGGAAGGAGACCCCAGGCAGGCTCAGCGGGACCCTAGGCAGGCGATAGGATAACCATCTTCAAGTACTTGAAGGGCTGTCATATAGAGGATGATGCCGAGTTGTTTTCTGTTGCCCCAGAAGGTCGGACCAGAACCAATGGGTTGAAATTAAATCAAAGAGCATTATTGGTGATTGTTAAACTGAAGTGACTGGTCATGTCAACAAGAGAGCCAGCGTGATGTAGTGGTTAAGAGCGGTGGACTCTAATTCCCCACGCCGCATGAAGCCTGCTGGATGACCTTGAGCCAGTCACAGTTCTCTTAGAGCTCTCTCAGTATCACCTACCTCACAAGGTGCCTGTTGTGGGGAGAGGAAGGGAACTGTGATTGTAAGACGCCTTGAGACTCCTTAAGGTAGAGAAAAGCAGGGTCTAAAGAATCTACTCTTCTTCAAGACTTTGGGCCCAGCCAGTGGCCAAGATCCATGTTCCAAAAGTGTAACCGGATTGTTTCTTTGGAGGGGCGGTTGTCTCATAGAGTCATGACACGAAGTCATAAATAAAGTGAAGTACAAAGGCACTAGACTTTGAAATAATTCCAATTTGAAATCATTCTAGTGAGGAAAAGGTATGCGAACAGGATGGCTAGATATTACGTGTGCTAATAGTTGCTCAGAATGTAAGTGGAACAGACCCGTGCTTGTGTACTAGTGGAGATGAATCCTTAAGAGTTTAGAGAGGAGTTAATTAACTGTTGTACCAGCCAAATATCACAAACCATGAGTTCAGGCATTAGGCACATTAAACTAGGGTCAAACCGGTGTGGTGTAGTTGTTAAGAGCTGCGGACTCTACTCTGAAGAGCCGGGTTTCATTCTCCGCTCCTCCCCATAAACGGCGGCCTCTAATCTGGCAAACCAGATTAGATTCCCCACTCCTCCACATGCAGACTGCTGGGTGACCTTGGGCTAGTCGCAGTTCTCTCCGAACTCTCTCAACCTCACCTACCTCACCTACCTCACAAGGTGCCTGTTGTGGGGAGGGGAAGGGAAGGCGATTGTAAGCCCCTTAGAGACTCCTTAAAAGGTAGAGAAAACTGGGGTATAAGAACCAACTCTTCTTCTTTAAGATATGGGAGAGTCCCCCCCCCCCCCGTGATTGAACTCGGCTGTTGGCAGGTGACCACCAAGGTCACACAGCAGTTCCTTGGGCAGTATGCAGTCCCATCCCATACAGTCCATCTGATCCATGTGATAACATGTAAATAACAGATGTACTAAATATATTGTTACGTCCCCATGTGAAGTTGCCCCTGGCACTAGTATTTCTGCTGTAGTGCTCTATGCCAGGACAAATGAGTACTGGATGCAGCTGGGGATATATTTTCCCCAGCTTTAATTTTTTTTTTTTTTAACCGTCACATTAACTAGGTAACAATGAGATTTTTGCATGCTGTTTTGCAGTGTCTTTGTTTCCAGGTGTGAATGCACCAATATTTATCTGCTTTCAAGCCTTATTGTTGCTTATTTGTGGTCACGGTTATAAATAGCTTTCTGTGAGATATATAAAATGCCGGGTGAGGGGAGGTTATGTATCCTAAGATAATATTTAACACAGTAAGCCGAAACCTCGATTTCCCCCTCCCCCAATCTCCTTATCTCTCTAATTTTGCAATTGTTGTCTTGTCATGCATCCTGAGCTCTTAGTACGGAAATGAATTTGAAACTAAAAGCTCTTATTACTGATTTTTTTAAGTTCTCCTAGCCTCTCTAGAGACCAAAGAAAGGCAATTTGAAGCAGCAGAGTGTTGGGGGGGGGGGAAGGTAATGGTTTAAGTACGGGGAGAGAGAACGTGCGGCAGAAGGACTTGTGCATCCTGTTGCTAGGAAACCACATCAGCTTTAAATACAGTGTGCTAATTGGCCGGGTTGCTGGAGCCTGGGTACCAGCCTGAGCCTGCTGCACAGCTGTTTCTGCTGTCTGGTTGCTAGGCAACTGCATCTCTTCCCCCTCCTTTCTCTCTTCCCCTCCCTCTTCTTCTGGCACCTAATTGTCTACTTTTTGCTGGTGGTGTTGCTGCTGGGTACCAGTCTGGGCCTGCCTCTCTGCTGTTATCCCGAGGGGTCTGCGATGGGGGGGGGGGAGGATATGTCAGCAATTAATGGAGCAGAAGTACACATTCTACAGAAGGTCTGGCACCTGTGTCCCCTCATTCTCCACCACCATCACACACCCCCTCGGTGAAATCCTTCTGTTCTGAACACTCATCAGGTGCCTCAAGCTACTTTCCCTCCGCTAAGCCTCGCAAGAATAGGGTTTAAAAGGAATCTGAATCAAGGACGCTTTCTCCCTCTTAAGAGGGGCTTCCAAGAATGGTGGAGGGATAAATGGACCGTTTTCTCGGCTTGCATTGTGTCAGTGGACTATATTCGGTGAATCGTTGCTTCCTAGCATGGGAGCTTGAGAAAAAAAGAATCTCTGGATGCAGTGCTTTATTCTGTGAAACCTTTTGTTCTTTTTTTAAAAAGAGATCTTTACAGCTAGAGAACACGTTCTGTATTGTGCTGTACCTTTCACTTTTGAATTACTGTATGCACAGGTTGTCACAGGCTTGAGAGAATGAGAGAGCACTTCAGGGCCTGATGCCAAATTACGCAGGTAAATTGAGGCTGCTTTTGGCTGCTAAAAGCATTCTTTTAGGCAGGGTGAGAGGATGCAACCCGTAACTGTCAGCAATACCTACATGCAAAGGGCTGTCTCCACTCAAACATACACGTTTGTTGCCCCATGACTGCAGTTCTGAATCCTCGACCGTAGATGGAATTGTTAGAACATAAGAACATCAGAAAAGCCATCCCGGATAAGACCCAGGCCCATCAAGTCCACCAGTCTGTTCACACGGTGGCCAACCAGGTGCCTCTAGGAAGCCCCCAAACAAGACGATTGCAGCAGCACCATCTTGCCTGTGTTCCACAGCACCTAATATAATGGGCATGCTCCTCTGATCCTGGAGAGAATAAGTATGCATCATGACTAGTGTCCATTTTAACTAGTAGCCTTGAATACTCCTCTCCTTGATGAAAATTCCCACCCCCCTCTTAAAGCCTTCCAAGTTAGCAGCCATCACCACATCCTGGGGCAAGGAGTTCCACAGTTTAACCATGTTGTGTCCCACCATGACCAAACTGCTTCTCAATGCAGCTGGGCCAGCTGTGTACCATTTGAAATGTTGAGATATTGAATAATGTGCAAACTGAGCCAAGGGACAGCCCCTAACAAGTCTTCGTATTCCTTTGGCACCCAAATAGATAGAGAGCCAGTGTGGTGTAGTGGTTGAAGCGTTTGTGTAGAAACCAGATTGAGATCCTCACTCTGTCAGGAAAGCTTGGGCCAGCTGCCCGCTCTCAGCCTAGCTTACCTCACGGGCATTGTTGTGAAGATAAAATGGAGGAGGGGAGAACGATGTATGCCACTCTGGGTCTCTGCTGGGGAGAAAGATGGGATATAAATGACAAAATTAAAATAACAATGATGATATAGGAGAGTCTGTTAAGAACACATGAAGCTGCCTTATACTGAATCAGAACATTGGTCCATCAAAGTCGGCCCTCCCAGGTCTCAGGCAGAGATCTTTCACAGCACCTACCTGCCTAGTCCCTTTAACTGGAGATGCCGGGGATTGAACCTGGGACCTTCTGCATTCCAAGCAGATGTTCTACTGAAGTGCCCACGCATAGTCCCCAGCATTCACATGCACACAGGTACTAGTAGACACGCAAACACAACCCCTCCCCCCATCACCAAAGTGCTGAAAGCAGTAACACACACACACGCACGCATCTCCCATTCAGACTCCCCTCTCCCGGGCTGGAGCGCTCCCTCCCTGCTTTCCTGTTCGCAAACGCAAGGAACTCTCTTATCTGAAGTAAAGCACACTGTGTTACCGGCCAGTGAAACTGACTAGATAGACTCGCTTGTGCTTGGGAATTGCTGATCGCTGAAATATGTCTCGCAAATGCAGAACAATGAATAATGAAGCATCGCCTGTTCGCGAAGTATCTTTATTGAAAAGACGTAATTGCCTAAAAGTTATAAATCTTACTGCTTGCCTCTTGCGGTGGGGGGTGCCAGTCTCCTGCCTGTGTTTTACCGGTAGTCTGGGCATCCAGTTCTGTTCTTTGGCCAAATAAAGAGCTGTTAGTTTTATCCAACCTCCTCTCAATTGTCTTTCATTGGACTCTATGATAATTGGGCCACTACACCACCACTGAGCCACAGTCCTTCCCCAAAACTCAGGTGTGCCCTGTGCACAGATTGCACGTCCCTTCACATGAACACATGAAGCTGCCTTATACTGAATCAGACCTTTGGTCCATCGAAGTCAGTATTGTCTACTCAGACCAGCAGCGGCTCTCCAGGGTCTCAGGCAGAGGTCTTTCACATCACCTGCTTGCCCCTCCCACGGCCCCTCCCCTTGAGCCTCAGTGAGAAAGGCAGGCTATACATAAAGTTTATTAATTAATTACTTTCAGGCAGAAGTTAAGTCTGGTATATGGGGATCCTGCTTTTCCCCGCATTAGATAATTCTGTTGCTTGAGGAGCCTGTTGGTGTCACAAAACAATCTGCTAGGGTTGAAATCTGTAGGTTTAGACTGGAGTAATTCTGAATAGGATTTCGTCTAACCATTTTGAGGCCCTGGAATACACAGAACTGCGTAGGTGTGCGTACTTTGGGTTGGATCCCACTAACTTTTTTCCTCTTACTCTCATTCAATTCCCCTAATTATTCCATCCCGCCTCCCCTTTGTCAGTGCAAGTCCCGTGATAGCCTTTTCAGTAGTCAGAGGGGATTCCCGCCAGCGGAAAAGTTGGTTGAGTCCAACCCATTGAGCGAAAACATTGTCACAATGTTCTTCACAGATTTATGCTTTTTGTTTTTGTTTTCTTCAACTTAATGTGCATGTCTAAATTCCGCAGTTGTTTGCCAAATCGTAGTGGCATTTGCCAAAGAATGTGCCTTGAAATGGCACTTTGCTCTCTTTTTGGTTTGTTGTGTTTTCATGTCGGAAAAGAGAAAGGGGGGCAATAAAATATGATCCAGTACCCTGCAGCCCTAGTCAGAAATGGCTCCTTTTTCGCCGAAATCAATTAGAGGCGCATTGAGGAACGAAAGGACCTTAAACTGAAATAGATTTTTCAATTAGTTTCACTGTGACTGGTTCAAGAATTGAGCACAACATTTCAAGCTGAGGTTATACCTTTGACCTCCAAAAGCTGTGTATGTTTAAGAGCTGTGCTTGTTCTTTCGCTGTATCTAGGAGCTTTGAGGTTTTCCATCTAGGAATCCTACTTGTACATAATGCATTTGGAATCGAGTGAAAAATTGCAGCGCATTTCATATCAAGATGTTAGAGGCTATAACCTGCCACATTCTTCTAGTATATTATATTTTTTCATATATTATTTCCATTTGCATCTAGCTGTAGGGTTAAAGACAGGTTACAGTTCTTTTAATAAAAGGGCATATACCTCTTAGAACCCTTTTACTTTCAGTAAATTGGTTTTGAGGCAAGAGATGAGCGATTTTTGGCTAGGTGAAGACAGTGCATATTTGATAACAGAAACAGCACAAATACTAAAGCATACACGCTTGCACATATATAAGGATATGCCTAAAACAGATGCACATTAATATGCCAAAATCTAGATTCCATTTGTTACAATTTGGGAGTCTGTTTAAGGTGAGAAGGTTCCCTGTGTCTTTCAATTGCTATATAATTACTATAGTTTAGTATAGTGTTTCTTGTGTCTTTCTGCATTTTGTTGAATCTGGTATTCTTTTTGTCTTTTAGTTTGTTACTTAAACTTTACTGAATTTTTAATAGAAATGTTTAGCATAAACAGTAGGACACAATAGGGGAGGGGCTGTTGCTCAGTGGTAGAGCATCTGCTTGGCATGCAGAAGGTCCCAGGTTCAATCCCCAGCATCTCCAGTTAAAGGGACGAGGGGTGATGTTGGTGATGTGAAAGACCTCTGCCTGAGACCCTGGAGAGCCGCTGCCGGTCTGAGTGGACAATACTGACTTTGATGGACCAAGGGTCTGATTCAGTATAAGTTGGTGATGTGAAAGACCTCTGCCTGAGACCCTGGAGAGCCACTGCCGGTCTGAGTGGACAATACTGACTTTGATGGACCAAGGGTCTGATTCAGTATAAGGCAGCTTCATGTGTTCATGTGACACAGGTAATCCAGTGGATGCATAATCACCCACCTCGAGTTTAAAAAAAAAAGTACATGGATGGGTTGTGGGGACAAGGGATACTACTAAACCCAGGAGTCACACATAGGTTTGCCCACCACCAGGTTGGGGCCTGGAGATCTCCTGGAATTACAACTGAACTCCAGACAATTGAGATCAGTTCTCCTGGAGTAAATGGCAGGTTTGGAGGTTAGATTCTATACCTTGCTGAGGTCCTTCCCCTCCACAGACTTCTTCCCCAAATCCCCAGGAATTTCCCAACCCAGAGTTGGCAACCCACGCACCATTGGATACTATAGTATTGTTGACTCTAGCAGTCATTCACAACTGATATATCCATGTGTGGATCAGCATGGTATAGTGGTTGGAGTGTCAGAGTAGCTGAGAGACTCAGGGTTGAATCCCCCCACTCTGCTATGGAAGCTTGCTGGGTGACCTTGGGCCTAGGGTGGCCAGGTCCCTCTTCACCACCGGTGGGAGGTTTTGGGGGCGGAGCCTGAGGAGGGCAGGGTTTGGGGAGGGACTTCAATGCCATAGAGTCCAATTGCCAAAGCGGCCATTTTCTCCAGGTGAACAGATCTCTATTGGCTGGAGATCACTTGTAATAGCAGGAGATCGCCAGCTACTGCCTGGAGGTTGGCAACCCTGCTTGGGCCAGTCACACATACTCAGTGTAACCTGCCTCACTGGGTTGTTGTGAGGATGAAAAGGAGGGGCTGTGGCTCAGTGGTAGAGCATCTGCTTGGCATGCAGAAGGTCCCAGGTTCAATCCCCGGCATCTCCAGTTAAAGGGACTAGGCAAGTAGGTGATGTGAAAGACCTCAGCCTGAGACCCTGGAGAGCCGCTGCTGGTCTGAGTAGACAATACTGACTTCGATGGACCAAGGGTCTGATTCAGTATAAGGCAGCTTCATGGGTTCATGTGAGGAGAAGAGGAGGGTGTAAGCTACTTCGGGTCCCCACTGGGAAGAAGAGGGGGATATAAATGAAGAAAGTAAAATAAATAATCCATCTATAATTCTAACTTAAGTAATAGTTAAATGATAATAAACAGTGGTTTTTTTCATGTTATGGTGTTACCTTAGTTACCTTTAACTTTTGTTTTGATTTTTTCAAATTACTGTTGAAGACGCTTGGGGAGAGTTTAATCTTGGCCGAGGTCAGGGGTCAAGGGTTCCTTTAGCCACTGCTTTTAAAGGTCACGTTCTCCTTTCGTCTTTACGTTTGGCCTGCACGCTGTAAGCAAGCACGCAGTGCCTGGGAACACAAAGAGACGCTGTCTGACATTTTGGCAGCGAGCAGCTCATTGAACAAAGGAAAAGAAAATCTGAAAGGAAGGCCGTCCTCCGTGCTTGGCGGAGCCATCCTGCAGTACCCTCGGAGCTCGGCTATCACAGATGTTAGGGGTAGATCGGAGGCGAAGATAAAAATGTGCCTCTAGAAAGGTTTCGTTGGGTGCTGGTGTTTGGCTCTCACGCAACGCTTCATATTCTGAAAACCGTCAATCTTGGGCTGTGTTTTTTTTCCTGTTAATGTAGCTGAAGGCCACCCAATTAGTGCCTGAGAGATTTTGTTCGTTAGTCTGCATCGGGAGTGTTCAATTAGGCATCGAGGGAATTTCTCACTTCCGTGAAAAATCAGTGCTGCTGACACCCCACAGTGTTGAAGATCTGAGTAGAAAATGGTGAATTCTTTGTCCCCAGCCAAAAAAAGAAAAGAAAAAGACAGCTGGAGAATATAAGCGTCTAGGCAAAATGGCGTCTGTTGTACATTGCCTAGTCAAGAACATGTATGTCGTACTGAGCGCAGATTTAGGCCTGCTCTTTCTGAATGGTGTTTTTGTCCGTCTGATGCATAACCATATGTGTCTATATGTAAACAGCTCCCAAGATTGAACACCTGGGAACAGTGTCAGTAGGATTAGGGTTCCAAATTTCAACCCCTGAAGGAAATGGCAGCTTCAAAGGGCAGAGTCTATGATACGTGTGTGTGTGTGTGTGTGTGTGTGTGTGTGTGTGTTAAGGGCCGTCAAGTCGCTTCCGACTTGTGGCGACCCTATGAATCAATGTCCTCCAAAACGTCCTGTCTCTAACAGCCTTGCTCAGTTATTGCAACCTGAGGGCCGTGGCTTCCTTTATAGAGTCGATCCATCTCCTGTGGGTCTTCCTCTTTTCCTGCTGCCTTCAACTTTTCCTAGCATGATTGTCTTTTCCAGTGACTCTTGTCTTCTCATAATGTGACCAAAATATGATAGCCTCAGTTTAGTCATTTTAGCTTCTAGGGTCAGTTCAGGCTTGATTTGATCTATAACCCACTGGTTTGTTTGTTTTTTTGGCAGTCCAGGGTATCCGTAACACGCTCCTCCAACACCACATTTCAAAGGAATCTACTTTCTTCCTATTAGTTTTCTTTGTTGTCCAGCTTTCACACCCACGGTATATATACCATAGTGTATAAGAAAACAGGAAGCCCTAGAGTGATACCATATTCCCCACTGAGCTCCCTTCCTATCTCTGCCTCCAGATCTCCAGGGGTTTTCTACACTGGAGTTGGCACCCCTAAGTAGGATGCATAAAAAGATACCATTCTCAGTCTATGCATGCTTGCAGTTAAAGAGCATGAAAGACATGTTTACTGTGGGTATGTGGCCAAATGTCATATGAACATCTTTATGCACATAAACGGTGGTCCCTGACACATGTATGTCGGTGTTTATGTGTGGATGCTGTTCACATTACGTGTTTGCGGCAGGAGATGCTGGAGTGACACCACTATACCATGATTTTTTTTGCAACGAACATGGAGATTCCCTAAATTAGACAGTAGACTGAGGATCTGGATTTGTGGCCTGGGTGCTGGAACAATGAAAAGGCGCAGGAAGACATGAGTACATGTCGTTCTTATCCATTCTGGCTTCAGAGACTTAAATTATGGGATGCTATGTAAATGAAGTCATGCATTGAGTGAGAAAAAGGTAGCAGGTGGGGACAAATATGAGATGGAGTGTTGATTAAAATGGGCAATGTGTGACCAGAAGTAGGAGGCAGGTGTTTAGAGAGGGTGACAAACGAGACAGGAAATTTCTGTCCCCTACCTAATCCAGGTAGACTGGGAAGGGCAGCCATGAAGGAGCTAAAAATATTTTGAAGTGTAAGGATGTGTACTGGCCACCAAGACTAGATTAATTCATGCCATCGTATTCCCTATTACTATGTATGGATGTGAAAGCTGGACAGTGAAGAAAGCTGATAGGAAGAAAATAGATTCCTTTGAAATGTGGTGTTGGAGGAGAGTGTTACGGATTCCGTGGACTGCCAAAAAAAACCAAATCAGTGGGTTATAGATCAAATCAAGCCTGAACTGACCCTAGAAGCTAAAATGACTAAACTGAGGCTGTCGTATTTTGGTCATGTTATGAGACGATAAGAGTCACTGAAAAAAGACAGTCATGCTAGGAAAAGTTGAGGGCAGCAGGAAAAGAGGAAGACCCAACAAGAGATGGATTGACTCAATAAAGGAAGCCACAGCCCTCGGTTTGCAAGATCTGGACAAGGCTGTCAAAGATAGGACATTTTGGAGGACTTTCATTCATAGGGTCGCCATGAGTCGGAAGCGACTTGACGGCATTTAACACGCACACACCCAATCCAGCGACTTTCCTTTGCTTGCCCCTCCCTGAGTGCTCAAAACTGTCCCATCCTAAATCCTTTTCTCATCTTCTCCCTTCTGCTCAGGCTAAATTTACAACAGCCCCCGACATCTTCCATCAGCTATTAATTTCCTTGCTTGTAATGCAAAGGAAACACTTTGTGTATCATTGATGGGTCATATGGAGGTCCATACAGTTTACCCTCCGAAGGAGCCATTTTGTCTAGGGGGAATTGATCTCTATTGTCTGGGGATGTAATTCTGGAAGGTCTCCAAGCCCCACACAAAGGTTGGCACCCCTAACTCTGTGGCATTATACCCTCCTGAGGTCTTTCCCTTCCCCAATGCTCCACCCCACCCCACCCCACCCCCAAATCTCCAGGAATTTCACATCCTGACACTGGCAGCCCTACCCCTATTCCATCTGGAGAGATTACAAAGGAAACATCATTATCTGGACTTATGGGAAGAAGGCCTTTTGGAAGTCCCACCAGGACTTCAGACAACTTCCACCCCACCATCAGCCAGAGCCTAGACCAGTCTTTGCAGCAGGGTCGCTGCAATCACCTTCCCCTCCCCACAACAGACACCCTGTGAGGCAGGTGGGGCTGAGAGAGTGTGACTAGCCCAAGGTCACCCAGCTGGCTTCATGTGGAGGAAAGGGGAAACCAACCCAGTTCACCGGATTAGCGTCCGCCGCTCGTGTGGAGGAGTGGGGAATCAAACCCGGTTCTCTGGATTAGTGTCCACTGCTCCAAACCACCGCTCTTAACCACTACACTACGCTGGCTCTCTAGGGAATTGTTGTCACAGGGAATGACAAAAATAGCTTCAAAATAATAGTGGACCAATCACAGGCAATCTGTGTGTAAGAAAGCGCCAACATACATTGGCTTTGCAGTTGAAACCACGGACCAGTACCTGGATAAATGTGGGGTTTGTATTACATGCTCAGCCATACATGCTTTGACTGTAACATGAGAATTACTCAATGCACATATTTTGTAAACAGTGAGTGTACCCTGAATATGGGCTGTAAATTGTGAACAGGCCTATCGTCTTGGATGTGACAAGCACACACGGTAACTAGTTTGTCTTGAATCTGAAATACAGGCCTTTGCAGCAAACATTTGAAACAAAAGTAAGGAGGGGAGGGGCAGAGATATTGGACTGCTTTTTATAGCCTAGATCCGGGGTGGGGGTGGAGTCATGTGTTCAAGATTCGGCAAATGAAGGCAGGTGAGAAGATGAAACTTGGCCACGCTGAGAGCCAGTGTGGTGTAGTGGTTAAAAGCAGTGGTTTGGAGCGGTGGACTCTAATCTGGTGAGCCGGGTTTGATTCCCCACTCCTCACATGAGCAGCGAAGGCTAATCTGGTAAACCGGGTTGGTTTCCCCGCTCCTACACACGAAGCCAGCTGGGTGACCTTGGGCTAGTCACAGCTCTCTTACAGCTCTCTCAGCCCCACCCACCTCACAGGGTGTCTGTTGTGGGGAGGGGAGGGGAAGATGATTGTAAGACGGTTTGAGTCTCCCTTAAGTAGTAGAGAAAGGCCGCATATAAAAGCCAACTCTTCTTCTTAATCTCCAGCGAAGGTCCCCCCAATGATCATGGAACTACCATAAAGGATCTCAAAGAGTGCAAGGCCATTTATGCAGGTCTGTTTCCCCGCAGTCACCCCTGCCGACTGCTCCAGCGCTTCGTTTTGATTATGCATGCTTTTTCCGACCGTCAGAGGCCGCCTCGCTCTCCCCGCATGTTTCCGCATGTTTTGCCTGCGTTTTCTGGATTCTCACTCACTAAAACTGCATCTGGAAAACACGGGCAAAACCCGCAGAAACACATGGGGAGAGCGAGGTGACCTCTGACGAGTTGGGGAAATGCATGCATAATCAAAACTAAGCACCGGAGCAGTCGGCAGGGGTGACCGCAGGGGGAAAGCCCTGCATAAATGGCTCAAGAAAAAGGTTCTGTGTGGTAGCCATTCACTAAGCATTATTGATCACGAGCCAGGCTCTGCTCCTCCAAAGATAAAATGGAAATCTGGTACAAGCCGAAGAGGAGAATGGGCAGAGATACCTCCCGTAGTTCGGCAACCGGATCCTTTTATCCTCAGCTCAGAGGGGTTTCAACATGAAAGGCGGGGGGGGGGGGGACCACAACTAAGCTAAAAATCAGAGCAATGCAGAGAGGGAAACCCTATACAAAACTGCAGCAGAAACAGCGAAGCCAAACAGTTATCGATTAATCTGTCAGCCCTCCAGTGGAGTGATCGCAGGAGACAAGACTTAAAGGTTAAAATTAGAAGAAAGTTGGGGGGGGGGAGGGGAAAGAGTTGGTTGTAAAAAATGAAATGGAGTGAGGATCTCACTTGGACTCTTGCACGGGGGACGGCTTGACTGGAAATTGCTTATTGGGAACCCGCAAAATTGTATCTGTAAAAAAAAATCCAGATGCTTTTGTGAATACTCAGGTACCTTGCAGAAGATAGACGTACACATCCCAATAGCAAGGTCTGACAACAGCAGCTGACACCTGGGCTGTATTATCTGGCTGGACAAAGCACCGTAGGTTAGAACGAAAGCCAGCATGGTGTAGTGGTTAAGACTGGTGGTGTGGAGCGGTGGACTCTGATCAAACCAGGTTTGATTCCCCATTCCTCCACATGAGCGGCGGAGGCTAACCTGGTGAACTGGGTTGGTTTTCCCCAATCCTACACATGAAGCCAGCTGAGTGACCTTGGGCTAGTCACAGTTCTCTCAGCCCCACCTACCTCACAGGGTGTCTGTTGTGGGGAGGGGAAGGGGAGGTGATTGTAAGCTGGTTTGATTCTTCCTTAAGTGGTAGAGAAAGTCGGCATATAAAAACCAACTCTTCTTCAACTATCCGTACTCTTTTTCCAGATACACCCCAAACTGTGTGCTTAAAACCACTATGCTCGTTCACTTGTCTTTCATAACCTACCTCAATTTGGCAAATGATTCTGAAAGAGCCAGGGATTCTTTGGCAAGAAGGATGGAAAGGAGAGAGGGGTGGGAGCCAGAGAAGATCCTTGTGTTGTGGTGACAGCTTCTGAAAAAAATCTGCACAGCCAATCAAATCTCCAGTGGCCCATCAGAAGCCTTGCTAGGCAAAAGCCCCACCTGGCCCCTCCTACTTTCTAAAAACACTTGTTGGGCACCAGGAAAGGTGTTGGTGGGTGCCATGGCACCCACAGGCACCATGTTGGGGGTCCCTACCATAGAGTGTACCCTCCAAAGCTGCCATTTCTTCCAGGGGAACTGATCTGTGTAGCATGGGAACCCGTTGTAATTCCAGGAGATCTCCAGGCCCCACCTGGAGGTTGGCAACTCTAGACAGACAGAAGGAAACACTCTTCCAGTTTCAGTAATGTTTATCAATCAACACTGTGGGTGTATTATAGTACTAGTCAAGGGGTACACTTAGATGTGGCGTTTTAATGGAACGTGATGTAAATCCGAGTGCATGATTGATGAAAATCACAACCAAAATGCACGTTACATTTGAGAGGTACAATTTGCTCTCCCTGTGTGTGTGTTAACAAACTGCAGGTGTGTTTGTTAGGAAGGGAGCTGCCAGGTTTGTTCAGAGGAGCGGTTCTGGGAGGAGATTAGGGGTTCCAGCTCCAGATTGGGAAATACCTGGAGCCTGAGGAGGGCGGGGTTTGGGGAGGGGAGGGGCTTCAATGCCTTAAGAGTCCAATGGCCAAAACGGCCATTTTCTCCAGGGGAACTGATTGCTGTCACCTGGAGATCAGTTGTATTAGCGGGGGATCTCCAGCCACCACCTGGAGGTTGGCAACCCTGGAGGAGATGGTAACCCTTTCTCCCCAGGCCACTTGAATCCTTCTGCAGAGGGAAAAAGGATTAATATCTCAAGAGACTACTCTGATCAGGAAATCAGGATGGGGCTGGTGGGAACAATCAGATCGGCATCCCTAAATCTCTGCTGCATTTTATCAAAAGGGGAAAAAATGTCAGAATATCTGGCCATGAGTCTCCTATATAACACGCTGTTCAGCCCTCTGCACATAAAACAAGAATCTATTTTTTTAATCACTTCAGCTAAATGACACTTTAAAACATTTTTGGCTTGATTGAACACATAATTATATACTTTGCTTGTTCCTGCAATGATCACAATTAGACATGGCAAGCGGCCATTTGATGCACTCTGCCTGGTGCGTGCAATAAAACAATTTGTGCGTGTGAGATCAGCGTGAGAAACGGAAACTCTCCAGAGCCAGATATTCCTGCTTTAATTCTTTCGGCACAAAATTTTGATTTGGGGCAGGGTGGCTGGCGCGCTCGCCTACTATAAAGCACATCTGTAAACAAACAGCATCGGAACAAAGCTTCCCTATAATAAAAGTTAATTTTAATGCCTTGTAAAATTGGATTGAAGATTTAATGTGGCATTCTGTGCCAAAAGATCAGTTCTGCAAGCTGAATAAATCTATTTAAGAAAATGTGGATACATTTGCATACTAGCATGTTGGTGTTGAGGAAGGAAGAAAGCATAGTATAGCCCAGTGGTTCCCAAAGTGGGCAGTGCCATCCCCTGGGGGGCGGTGGGATTACCTAGGTGGTAATTGATACTGTTTTTGAAATTTTATTGTTCTTCCCTTCTTTAGCGTGCCATGCAAACCCCTATTTTGAATTATGCTTTTAATAGGATAGGGTAGGGGGCGCTGGGGTTGAGTTTGTGGAACTAAGGGGGCAGTGGCCCGAAAAGTTTGGGAACCACTGATATAGCCCAATCTCGTCAGATCTCAGAAGCTAAGCAGGGTCGGTACTTGGAAGGGAGACCACCATGGAAGACTCTGCAGAGGAAGGCAATGGCGCCTCTGCTTCTCACTTGCCTTGAAAATTGCTTGCTGGGGTCGCCATAAATCAATTGACAGCACTTCACACACACACACACACACACACACACACACACACATGTTGGTGTTGGGAGAGAAGACCATGGACTCTGAAAAGCACAGAACCTCTTAATTTATGCAGCTGTTTGTTAAAGTCAGATTTTTTTTGGTATTCACACATTACCGAACCTGGCAACCAGTGGGAGGATTATGGGCGGGGATATGGGGAATTTGCAATGTCAGCTGAATCTCTGCATTCTAGGAACAACCTGGAAGAGATGCAAAGTAGCTCTAGGAATCATGGGACACTTTGCAGTAAAACCATAGAGTTTCTGGCGATTCCTAGAGCTAGCACCTGTCGCTTCTGGGTTTTTTCCAGGAGTGATGTAACGACACAGCTAAAATTGCTGGTTTAAAACATTTACCACCACCACACACACACACACACACATACATACACACACACCTCCATTTGGAGTGGCGGAGGAATATGGAACTTGGGGGTGGAGAATTCCCTGCCCCAACCAGGGAAATGGCGACCCTAGCATTTTGAGTGTCTGCATTCCTAAAGATGAGAAACTTTTTCTCGTTAAATAAAATGGGGAAATGAGGCAGTAGATTAAGGCAGTAGATCTATTGTGTATATGAAATAGTTAAGTTTAGAGTAGCAGACGAAGAATAAAAGTAAATTATAGAATGGGAAATACGAATCGTATCAAGTATCAAGTATTGCTTCGATGGATAGCCTGAAAAGTAGTGGAAACATGGATAAAGGATTCAGATAGATCATTGATTAAATAAATGTCCAGTATGACATGAATAATCAATTCAAAACAAATTCCCTGAAAGATTGCTTACACTGTATGTATGTGAATGATTGAGAATATTATGTTTGTTTTTGAAAATTTCAAATTAAAAAATGTGCATACTTCACATTTCTTTTTCTTTTTTTTAATAACTGTGGGGTCACTTTGCTTTGAGACCTCCTACCTTAGAGTTCCACAGCGAGAGAGCAGTTTGTCTTTCCCATTGACGGGTTGAATCAGTTCCCCAGGCAAGGGGTTAAATGGGAGGGGGGAACGGGAGTGCAAGCCCTCTCTAAGTTCAGGGTGCCCCATCCCTTTGTGCGGTTGTGGTGCCAGGGCAGCCACTTGTGTGATGTTGGCAGGGATGGGGAGTGGGCTGTTGCCCCATGGTTCTTTGCTTTGCACTAATGCCTTTGTTAATCTCTCCTGCAGGCGAGAAGCCTTACAAGTGTTCGTGGGAAGGGTGCGAGTGGCGTTTTGCACGGAGTGACGAGCTCACGCGGCACTACAGGAAACACACAGGGGCAAAGCCCTTCAAGTGCAACCACTGCGACAGGTAATGAGGGTTTTTCCCATCCCCACCCCCACTTTCTGCCTCACAAAGGTCATTTATGCATGGGAGTTTTACCTGAGGTTCGTTACTGGCCGGACCCACACTTTCCTTTGGGAATCTCTGCACCAGCAATCTCCAAACTCAACTCAGGAAGTATTTGAATCCCCGCCCCTTGAAATGCTGCTTTGTAATTGGCTTACTTGTAGTGCTTACTGTGTGAAAAAATCCCCCCCAAACCCAATTGCCACATAAAAAAGCATTTTAAGAACAACATAAAAAAGAGCAATCTGAAAGGAAGGGGTGGGGGAGAAATCCAAGCCTCAGAATGAGCTCCCAGGAAGCAGGAAGTATTTCAGTCCCCGCCTCTTTACATGGTGCTTTGTAATTGGCTGTGAGAGAAACCAAGCTTATGTGTCCCACACTTTGCCTTATGCATGGGGATTTCACCCGTGCTTTGCTCATGGAAGATGGAAGAGTTGGGTTAACAGAGAAATGGGAAGACCCGGACACTGCGAGGGCTGGCAGCAAGGTCATCTCTAATGGACGGAGAACTCATGCATAACTCCAAGGAACAACCGATTCAGACTAGGGGCGAATGTGAGTGAAAGTACCCATGCATAAACAACTAAAGAGACCTGAGGGGGAGCTTACAAAAAAATCACCGAACGCACTTTGAATATCAAATCTATGCGCCCTCTTTGGGAACTGGAATTCAACGTATGGGAGAGTTGTGTTCCTGAGAAGGAATGGACTGTTCAGTTTCGCTTCATGCTAGCACAGACATCGGAGTCTCAGGGGAGGACAGCGAACAGTCAGTAAAGGGCTAGACAGAGTGCTTCCTGACCTTTCCTTTGTCCGTTCCTGCAGCTGTCCCTTTGTTACCCAGAATGCTATTCTGAGGGTTTCCTTCCTTCCAGTCACTTCCCTTCTGTCTTGCTCTTCCTCCATCCACCATGAGGGCTGGACCTGCTCTCTACAATCTCTCTCCATCCTAGCTTAGATGGAGAGCTAGAAGCCTTTACTCTGCCTTTCCTATCCAGTATGGTGTTTTCTCACAATAAAAAGCTTCTCTTTCTTTTCTAAAAAACCAGCTTTCTCAAGCATCTCCAAACTGTAAAAATCTGCCGAGCAGAGAGTTTCAGCTCCGAAGGGCAAACGCAGTGGGATTGGGTTGTCTTGAGCCGTCTGTTGGCAGATCATCCCTGCTTTCTCCTCCCCCAGCAGTCCCTTCCAACCCTGGGAAAGTTGATTCTTGGGGTCTCAGGAAATGGATGGATTGGTGGGCTGGAGTAAGGAAGGGAAAGGGGGAGTGGCAAAATCACCCTTTCTCTCATGTCAGTACAGGTTGAGTATCCCTTATGTGGACAGCTTGAGACCAGAAGTGGCCCGTATTTCGGATCTTTCTGTATTTTATTTATTTATTTCAATTTATGACCCGCCCTCCCTGGCCAAGACCAGGTTAAGGGCGGGTAACATCATCCAGGATACACCAAAATATCAACAATAAAATTAATAATAATTCTAAAATTAAACAATAAAACCCGATTAAAAAACCTTAAAAACTCCAAATGGTGCCAAATTTAGCCCATAGTGTCCAGAATAAGTAGCAGGTTGCCTCTCCCCCCCCCCCATTAACAAAAATAACATAGAAATGAAGAGGGGGAATAGGGAGGCCAGCAGAAGATGATGCCCGCAGCTGCCCTCAATTTTGGAATATTTTGGAATTTTTGCATATAAATAATAAGATATCTTGGGGAATGGGACCCACGTCTAAACAGGTAATTCATATACCTAACTAAACAGGTAATTCATATAATTTTATATATACTTTATACACATAGCCTGAATGTAATTTTAAACAATATTTTTAATAATTTTGTATACATCGAACCATCAGTGGCACTGCTGAGGGCCTGTGAGTAATGCCCGCATGCCAGCTCAAAAGGTCCGGTTTTTGGATCAGTCCAGATGTCGGGATAAGGGATACTCAACCTGCACAGTGGAGTGCTGGACCCAGGCCATTATCTAGCAGCCTTAGGGAGACCTCCCGAACCTTTCAAGGTTTCTTGAACTCTGAGCAGTTGTTTATCAAGTCCAGTGAATAAGTGAAGAAGGTGGACTCTAATCTGGAGAACTGCTCCTCCACATGAGCGGAACTCCTTCAGCCCCACCTATCTCACTAGGTGTCTATTGTGGGGAGAGGCAGGGAAGGAGATTGTAAGCCGGTTTGATTCTCCTTAAAAGGGAGAGAAAGTCGGCATATAAAAACCAACTCTTCTTCTTCTTCTGGGTTTGATTCTCTGCTCCTCCGCATGAGTCTTCCACACACGTGGAGGAGTGGGGAATCAAACCCAGTTCTCCAGATCAGAGTCAGTCGCTCTTAACCACTACACCACGCTGGCTCTCTTTTATATGAGTAAAATGAAGTCTCTTGGGCCCATGTAAGACACTACTTGGATTCTTGGTTACTTTTGAACTCTGATGGTTAGATTTAGTAGTCTACGCAAGGAGTACTTCGCTCCATATGCTTTTGAATATCTGGTGATACGATATCAGAAGACAAATAAAATAAAATCTCGGATAAATAGGAAGCATAGACTTCCCAGTAATCGAACCTGATAGCGCGGTCATTTGGCAAGCAGTCCAACCCCTAATTGGAGATATTGGCCTTGTCCAGCCTAAAGCCGAGATCCAA
This sequence comes from Euleptes europaea, assembly GCF_029931775.1. Classification (NCBI taxonomy): domain Eukaryota; kingdom Metazoa; phylum Chordata; class Lepidosauria; order Squamata; family Sphaerodactylidae; genus Euleptes; species Euleptes europaea. The sequence goes on from NC_079326.1 coordinate 48,006,902, forward strand.
TTGAAGCAGTAATCGAGTCAGATGCTTCCATCTGGCCATGCCATCTTTTAAACTCCAACCGATACGTGGAACTTGGAGAGCAGCTTTTAGAAAATTACCCTTCTTTTCTGAAGCAGCCTCAAGACCCTTCACTGTAATAAGAAAATGCCTCTAATACAATCGAGGATCTATTTAGCCCCGGAGCGCATTAAACTGGCAAGGCTCACTCAAGGAGAGGATGTGATGGACATAAACAGGGGCCCGTTCTTTAATGGGAAGGAAATCAGATCATTTTTCACATCCTGCCTTTCAGAGGCCTTCATTCACCCCCCCCCCCCTTATGCATTCTCCCTCCCCTCTATCTCCTGGTTTAGTCTGTCTCTCTCTGTCTCTGTCTCTCTTTCTCTCGCTCTCTTTTTTTTTTTTTTTTTTTACTCTGTGGACTACGAGACAATACTTTTGTTTGTTCAAAACCGAGGGATTTCAAAAAAATGGAGGGAGAATTTCTTGGTCTTCCCGTTGACTTCCCTTTTCTCTGCATCTCTGCCAACCGAAAGAAGATTTTGCTCTCTTGGGGTGGGAAGGACTTGAACTGATATTGGCGAAGCTGTACTGGTTTGGTTTCAAATGGTCAGGCGTGAATGCGATGTTCTTTTTGTCTTTGTGTGGTGTAGTGGTTAAGAGCGGTGGACTCTAACCTGGTGAATCAGGTTGGTTTCCCCACTCCTCCACATGAAGCCAGCTGGGTGACCTTGGGCTAGTCACAGCTCTCTCAGCCTCACCTACCTCACAAGGTGTCTGTTGGGGGGAAAGGAAGGAGATTGTAAGCTGGTTTGATTCTCCTTAAAAGGTAGAGAAAGTCGGCATATAAAAACCAACTCTTCTTCTTCAAAAGCACACAAGTCATTGACCCATGGTTTCAGTAACTAGGGTTCTCCTCTAAGTTTTTAGTGCTACAATTCATTCCTCCTCTCTCCCCACCCCATAACTCCTTGTCATATTATTACCACCCGTTGAATTTACTGGCTGCTGTATTTTATAGTGCCTGAGATCCATAGAACCTCATGACCAGATCGGCATTCTCAAAGCTACCTTGGGTGGGCTAGAACTCCTTGAATGGCAACGTGGCAAACTGCATTAGATGCTGAGGCCTGCCGACCAGTGGGAGACTGGGTAAGGGTCGGGGACATGGGGCTAGCCTCTCTAGGAAACTCTCTGGTAGAACTGAGGTTTTCTCCAGAACTTAAACCAGTCCTCTCTAGAAATCATGGAAAACTGTATGGCCAATGGTGATTTTTTTTTTTTAATCCACCAACTGCTGGAGTGCGGGCAAGCAAGGTTCGCTGGGGGTGGGAGATCTGGGGGCAGGCACACAGCAACACTAGCTATATAGGAGGTTTTGCCTGGAGGGCCTATTAAAAATGTAGGGTCTGAGTTATGCCGTCTTCTTCTGTCTTTTATTGTATTTTTATAGAACATTTTAACCCTTTGCTATATTAAAGCATCTTTGCTAGATGAAGGCAGCTTAAAATGTCCCCAATCGAATGACAGACAACAAACCGGAATCCAGCTGACGGCACTGTTGCAATATAACGCCTGACTTAATTCTCGAAGACCACTTATGTTCTGTGCAAATGTAGAGTCCACAGTTCATTCCTAAACAGGGTTATCCCCTTCTAAGTCAGAGGGCTTCAAAGGGTGTAACTCTTTTTAGGATTGCGCTGTAAACTTTGGGGTTTTTTTTAAACCCAGTAACAGTCATCACAAGACAGCTGGAACAAATTTACCTAGCCAAACTTCCAAATGTCCTACGGAAACAATTATGCAAGATAGTCTCTCTCCCCGCCCCTCACCACATAGGACTACCAGTGGGAATGGGAGTTTTACTGCGTATTCAGAAACTTACTTTATTCCAGTTTGCAGAAAGCAGGCTCTTTATAATTGCGCCAGCTTTTGATTGTAGCATTTGCTCTCCTTATTCTTCCTCCCCTATTCTCCAGAGCGTACCACATAATCTCTCTTAAGCTCTCGTTTGTGAAGAAAAATAAGCCTGCGATTAACTGAGTCAGAATGCTTTCTGACCAGCCGAGCTAATCAAAGCCCTTGGTATCCCCTGGGAAAATGACTTGCGATGTAGGTCCTGTGTTAACCTCTTCCTCACCATCAGGTATTGAGCCACAGAAGTTAAACTGTCATGCGCTAGCAGATATGGAAATGGCTTTTGTTTTTTTGCTGTCAAGTTTTAGCCAACTTATGGCGACACCCCCCCAATAGGGTTTTCAAGGCAAGAGACAAATAGAGGTGGTTTGCCGTTGCCTGTTTCTGCGTAGCGACCCTGGACTTCCTTGGTGGTCTCCCATCCAAATACTAACTAGGGCTGATCCTGGTTAGCTTCTGAGATCTGATGAGATTGGGTTAGCCCGGGGCTATCTAGGTCAGGGTAGTGGTGTTATAGGAAACATTTATATATGTGGTTCTCAGGCCTTCTACAAGCTGGGGCCCATGAGAAACTGGGGGACATTTCTTCCCTGCACTGATCTCGTCAGATCTCAGAAGCTAATCAGAGTCAGCCCTGGTTAGTGTTTCTATGAGAGACCACCAAGGAAGTCCAGGGTTGCTAGGAAGAGACAGGCAATGGCAAACCACTTCTGAAACTTCTCTTGCCTTGAAAACCCTGTCAAGAATAGCAAGGCTGGCATATCAGTATTTGACAGGTCAGAATCTAGATCATGGACATCTAGATGGAAAGTCCCTGACTGAGGTCACTCAGGAAACCAGCCTGAACCGGTTCTAGCCAAAGCTGATGCAATGACCAGCAATAGGCACCATGACTCAGCTTTTACCTGATTGGTGGCTGGTGGATGGGAAATGTATAAATGTATATATCTCTGTAACCAAGGTGTAGGAGAATATAGTGGATGGAATTCGTGTTGGTGATAGCTGTGAATCTGAACACTGTAAATAAAACAAGCACTGTTTTATGTAGCAAGGATCGTCTGGTGGTTATTCCTGGGACTCTGACTAATTCGCTAGCTCCCTCGACAAACCCTACGGGTTCACCATAAGTTGGCTACAACTTGACGGCAGTTTCCACCACCTTAGCACACGTTTCTTTAATTTTGCTATCTGAGAGGTAGGAAAAAATAAACACAGAAGTTGCATAGGAATTTTATTCCCCAAGTCCGCACCCAAATTTAAAAAGTCCCCAGGAAAAAAAAATAGTAAAAAGACCCCCTCCCATTTTTCCGTTTCTCTCCCCACCCCCCGGAGCCTTCACCTCTCTAGTCCTAATTTGCATAGTCTGGCACAGAAGATGATATACATTGTAAGTGCCTAGATGGTAGATGCTTTAGTGGTGTGAAACAACTTCAAGATGTAGAGCAAGGGTGTCAAACCCAATTGTTACGAGGGCCAGATATGACATAAATGCCACGTGGTCGGGCCAGGCTATGCCTCGCCAGCCCAGATCAAGACTGGAGGGGTGGCTGACTTGGCTGGCTTGTGGGCTGAATAAGAACTCTCAAGGGGCCAGATCTGGCCCACGGGCCTTATGTTTGACACCCCTGATGTAGAGCTTTCCTAATGGATGCAAAACTTTGGAGAAATGATACCGACGAAACAATGGGAACTGCTATGGGCTAAAGAGATAAAAATTTACATCTTCCAATCCATTAGAGAAAATTGGAACAAGATGTTTTATAGATGGTATTTATCTCCAAAAGATCTTCAAAAAAGGTATAAAGCAAATCAAGCTAACTGTTTAGATACAGCAGGAACTTTCTTTCACCAGTGGTGGACCTGTACTAAAAGCCAAAGGTATTGGCAGAAAATTCACAGAGAAATCCAGGCAATATTGCGAGTAAATTTCGAATTAGAACCTAAATATATGTTGTTGGGCATAACCGCCCCCCCAAAGGGAATTCTGTTAACAAAGAACTTGATCAATAATCAACTTCGGCTGCCAGAATTGTTTATGCCAGATAGTGGAAATCCAACACAATACCAGCTACTACAGAATGGAGCAGTAAACTCTTTGATTTTTGCATTAATGGCCAGACTAACTCACCTATTAAAAATGAACTCAATGGACGAATTTACGGGAAAATGGCAACCCTTATATGACCATTACTTGCATGCCATGAATATTTACTAGAAATAAGAAGTTTAGAGAACTATTCTACAAACTACTCAGCGAGCGTCTATAACAATGGCTGTGTGTTTAAGACAACTGATATTATTTTGATTTGACGATAGATTAGACTGTGTAATGCTCGGAAGCAGAAATAGATTTGATTTCTTTTTTTCTTCCTTCCCCTCATTTCCCTTCTTATTTTCTGGATCCCTTTATAAAAATTAATAAAATATACTTTAAAAAAGATGTAGAGCTTCCCTGATGGAAGAAAAGGTATTTCCCCCCCTAAGCAAATCATTTTTTCAGCGGTGTCTTGTGCCTCCAGTGAGGCATGCCATGATAAGCTAGCAAAGTGGTCGGCTGCCTTTCCGCATCAGCATATGGCGCTGCTCATGGTGTGTGTTTTGGAAGCAGCGAGGGAGATATCCAAGGCAGCCCCACAGGGGGTTGAGAGAGAGTCTCCGGAGTACCTCCAATACCACTTAAATCAATTTGGTTATTAGCTTTCGCACGGCATTTCTCTTGAAATGCTCCATGCGCCAAGGGGCATCTTTGCACACCCTATGAAATATAATCCCCTAAAGCTTATTTTTAATACCAGTGCCATCTCTGCCTCTCCGCAAAACTCACCTCAGCCTCCCTCCCAAGCTCACCTCATTCCCCAATTTTAAGAAGAAGAAGAGTTGGTTTTTATATGCCAACTTTCTCTACCATTTAAGGCGACTCAATCCGGTTTACAATCTCCTTCCCTTCCTCTCCCCACAACAGACACCCTGTGAGGTAGGCGGAGCTGAGAGACTTTGGAGAGAACTGTGACTAGCCTAAAGTCACCCAGCTGCTTCATGTGTAGGAGTGGGGAAACAAACTTGGTCCGCCAGATTAGAGTCCGCCTCCTCTAACCACTGCACCACACTGGCTCTCAGATTAATGGAAATCAGAGCCTCTTTTGCCAGGATTTCCCTTCCGATTTATACAGCACATGTCAAGTGTTCAAAACCTCTCTCAGTATTCTCTTATGGCACTTTCCACCACCACAGCTGTGGTACACACAAGCCAGAATCCTGGAAAATCTAATCATTGGATCATGTGTACACACATGCAGAATATACATACTGGCCCTGTTCAGAAAAACATGGTGACAGAGTGTACTGAGGTCTATGCTTGGTCGTCGGCCTCCTGGTACTAGTTGATATAATTTCCGAAAAGGGCTAGAAATGTAAAGAAAAAATTGATTTCAGATAAGAGATTTGGCGAATGCCCTGAAAGACTGAGAGTGCATGCAGTCTCTCTCTCTCTCTCTTTCTATATAATAAATGGTCTTTTAGACATCATGAAAGTTGTATATAACACTATAAATAATAAATGGTGTAAGACTGCTAAAATTCTGCATGTCTTGCAATATTGTAATCATCTTTCATCAACCTATACAGAAGCTCATTGTGTTAAATTTAAAACAAGAGTTTGAGAAAACTGTTTATATACATATGCTCCGTGCTGGCTGGCGCTTGGGAGGAGAAGGGGGCAGGAACGCTCAGCTCTCTGGACAAGTTGGTGGTAGCTCCTCCCCTTGGACAACAATTTAACTGTGCATTGTCTGAAGAAATACTTCCTTTTATCTGTTTTGATCCTAAACCCCTTGGCCATCATCTGTGGGACTCGCTCAGAGCTCAGCATACAGTGGGGAGGGGGGGGGTGGACCTGAGACTGTGTATCTCTAGGAACTCTGAGAGTCTACCTGGGCCTCAAATGGGAGAACAAATTGGTAGATGATCGCTGGAATTTCAAACTTTATTTTTGTTTGCTATCACAATGTGGATTCTGAAATTCTTGCCGGCGATATAAGCTTTTCAAAATGTTTCAGTTAAAATTTTATTCTGCATAAGAGGCTATACACAAAATAATACCAAATAATGACACACACCCCGCCCCATTCACACATACTACTAACTTCTTGGGAGCTGTTCCCCCATGTGGTGTAACGTCCTACTTTCAATCCAGTCATAATCTTGTTTAGTGAAAGCCGCTCCAATGGCCCTAATAGTTCTGGTATGGTCCGATGAGTCGGTTGTGGTTTAGGCTTATTAGAGATTGTCTATAGAAACATATGAAACTGACTTCTTCCGAGTCAGGCCATAGGTCTCTCAGGTTCTCAGTGGCAGTAAACCAAGGTCTCAAGTAGTTCATTTCGTCTACTACCTGATATTGTTTTTTTACTGGAGATGCTTGTTTTTAACTCTTCATCTACTACCTGATATTGTTTTTAACTGGAGATGCCCAGGATCGAACCTGGGATGTTATACGTGCAAAGCAAATGCTCTGCCATTGAGCCACAACCCCCTTCGTTGGCCTCCCTCACCGTCTTTCTAATAATTTCTCCATATCTTTGAAGTTGTTCTTGATTGTCAAGTTGTAAAACCGCAAGTTGAATTCATCTTTGATTACGTCTAATATGTCCTATACGTCTTAGATGCAAATTCTGCAATTCACAGCAAAATCACAGGCAGGGACATTTTTCAATAGAACAACAAAAAAGGGGGGGGGGAACTCAACCAAATATGTAGGGAGAGCTTCAACGGTTGAGCTACAAACTATACACTATAACAAAATAATTACATTTATTGCAAGATGTCCAGGTTGATGTACAAACATCTGGAAGCATTGTTAATTCTGTGTCAGATTGTGTGAGCGGCTGTCCATGAGGCAAGGCCCATGATTTGGGTTAAGAGTTTACATCAAGCTGGATGTGTTTTTTAACTTTCTGTATTTATGACCACTGAGGAAGGCCTGTTCTGGCCAAAACACATATGGTCTAGCATTGGTCATTTACATTGATTGTATATCAACTGGGTATAAGAATTTTATAACTGATATTTTAATATGTCGCCTGTATTCCAGGCCCTGTGTTTATAATGATTTTATCGTGTGCACCTTGTAATAAATGCAATTATTTTGCCATAGGGAAATTTTTCAGCCTGTTGACAATGTTCTTATGCAGTCTGAAAGATCGTGTAGTGTTCAACCCCAGTTTGACTTCCTTGTTTACTTTTTCAGGTGTTTTTCAAGGTCTGATCACCTGGCCCTCCATATGAAGAGACACATCTAAGCACCTGAGATGGCTCAACGTGGCCCAGATGCAGTCAAGACCTAAGCATCCTGGGGGAAAGGGTTAGAATGGAGTTCTGCCTTTCAGGAGAAAAGAACTTGATCACATGTAAACCTCTGTACACACAACCGTGCACTAAATGCTGTCAACTATACTCAACGATGGACATCCATTCCTTGCGCCTTGCCCCTCTGGAAGGCAGAAGACACGTGAGAGAAGATGGGCTCCAGGGAAGTCAGTAAGACAACGGTGGCTTACAGCACTTCGGCAGCCAGGAATTTGTATTCCCTGTTTATTGCCAATGGAAATAAAAGGATATGGAAGCTGATTTCCTGCAAGCGGACAGGAGTAGAATGAGCTTATGTCACTTGCTTCTCAATGAAGCTTGATCGAAGGAAAACTAATTTTGGAGTTGCATATTTGTAGCACTAACTTTTCTTTTTAAATAGATTTTGGAGGGAAAAATAATGACCTAGAAAAACCAAATCCTAGTTTGGTAGCCAAAATGTTAACGTCTTGGTTCCTTTCTGGCTCTTTTTTGTTTTGAGATTCCCTTACGGACAACGACACATCAAGACTCTTCACAAACACTTTGATATGCTCCAGTTTGAGTCCTTCTTCATAGAACTGAGCTGTCAAAATACTTTTATGTCAATACCTGATGGCCTTAATTGGCAAGTAGACTATATGGAGTGACATGTCAGGGTGCACCAACCACCTTTCTTTCTTGAACTGGTGTAGACTTTGTCAACCATTGGTTTTCTTTTCTTTGGTTCCTTCCGTTTTGATATTTCGATTATAAAGTATCATGCGCATTTGGGGACTGCAAAAACTGCTGACGTGGTTTCACAGTGGTTGGCCAGCAAATGTCTCCTGAGCAATGCCACAGTATACCACCAGATTTGCCATAGTTCAGACTTCCTCTTTAATTGCCTATTGAAAACTTGGAGGGAGGGGGAAGCTTGTTTGGAAGCTTGAACCTTTTTTCTCCATGTTCTGCAGAACTCATTTCCTCACCTGGATATCTGTCTTGGATTCTATCACTCAGGCGTGACTTCAGGTTTTCCTTCTGCACCACAGTGGGGGGAGGGGGGAACGCATGTTTGTTGCAACTAATAACGATTGGTTAGCAACTTTGGTCGCTTGTTCTTGCTAGCCCTTTTTTTACCCCAGTCAAATGTCTGGTAACTTATTTGTGTGGCACCTGCAAAAGATAGATTTTTGGGTCAAGCAGATCAGTAGAAATACGTAATCATCTTGAGTGGGAAAAACGAGAATCTCTTTTGATTAAAAGGACAGAACCTATTGAGGTTCTCCTTTCCCATTCATCAAGATGATGATAACTTTCCCATTCTCGTAACATTGTACGGTTGACTGAAAGGGATTGGCTTTTTTGGTGAGTCCTGACTTCCTTCCAAATGATAAGTGTAAGTGAGCATTATTAACGGATAACATCTGGGTTCAATTTGATCAGCGGTCATGTTATCGTAGGGGCTAATGGAAGGATCAGGCTCATTTTTTTGAATCTTGTAGATACTTTGATGGTAGTGACTCTGAGTGGATTAATTTCCCTATACTTTACACACACACACACACACACACAGAAACATTCTATATATACATGATGTCTCTTTCTGCCTAGTTGGAGCTGGCACGAAATCCAAAGACTCCCTTTTCAAACTGTCTCTCATGCAGGTGGAGAGTTAGTCATTGGGAATGATTGTGTACAGTGAATAAAGTGGGACCATCGCTCTGAGATGCACTGAATGAAACAAAACGTGACTCTTCCTGGGCTGCTGCTCTTCCGCCCCCTCAACTAGCTCACTGCCCTTCTTTTTGACTGTTTTTCGACTCGCCGACTGTTCAGTAATTTCCTAATTTATGTTTAGGATGCAAAAACTTTACACAAACTCTTTTTTTGATACCGAATATCTGAAGCTGTATAATGTAAGTGCAGACACAGGGATTCTTAGCACTCGGGCCGTCTTTTGGCTCCCGCCCCCTCCTGCCCACCCACCCCCAACATTTGTGTTCACCAAAATACCGAGTTTTCAAAATAATGCTCTTTTTGGGATCACAGTTCCTGCACACACTGTGACTGTCAGTGGTTGTTTGGCCTTTACAATAAATAGCAAGGTCTGGCCTTTAACAATGAGATGAGAAATGGACCAAAATCTAACCATCTCTTGCATGAGGGTGATTTAATATTAACATTGAAAGATGAAGGAGAGATCTACGTTTTTATTCCAAAGATTTATGGTTAACCATGATTTTTTTTAAAAAAGATACTGGAGCTGTGCTTGCTGACAATCTTATAGTTCTTAATATCTGTGTTTGCATATTTTCTATTCCACCCAGGGGTTCAATGGGGCTTTTGACAGCTGTGTAGTTTGGCATTTGAATATGATACGGCAATTTCAGGATATCAACAGTCCCATCCTAAGCAGAGTTACACCCTTATAAGTCCACTAAAGTCAATGGGCTTAAAAAGGGGTAAGACTGCCAGTCAAGTGGCTGGCACCTGGCAGGAGCTGGGGGACAGGGACATAGGGGGGGGGGCATTGTCATAGAGTTTCCAGCAATTCCTAGAGTGGTGCAACATCACTTCCAGGGTTTCCCAGGAAGTGATGCAATACCATTGCACCAATGTTGATTTTTTTCTTCATTTTTCCCTGCCGGCCTCCTGAGTGATGGCAGGGGTCAGAGGCTGAAAGCCTGAAATTGGCCACTGAAAACAGGAGCATGGCGACCCTAGGAAGGGGTCACTCTGCTTAGGATTGCACTGCAACTGAGGGAGATCACAGAACATCCAGGCAGGACACTAGTTGAGAAAAATCTATACTGTCGAAGAGATTCTTTTTGTAACAACCTACATTATATGTGAACATATCTGTCATGACAATAGTTACTCGGGTATCAGTATCCATGGGGTGTCATCACCCAAACTGTTGTGAAATGCTTGTGCCTCTAGAATTCATAGTGAATCATGTACAAGAGTCAGTGGCGATTTAATATGAGCCCGTATTTTAAATAATTGAAAGTGGCAGGAAAGACGAGGGGGAGCAAATGAAACGAAAGGAACAATTGGTTCTTGTAGGTTATCCGGGCTGTGTAACCGTGGTCTTGGAATTTTCTTTCCTGACGTTTCGCCAGCAACTGTGGCAGGCATCTTCAGAGTAGTAACACTGAAGGACAGTGTCTCTCTGTTACTACTCTGAAGATGCCTGCCACAGTTGCTGGCGAAACGTCAGGAAAGAAAATTCCAAGACCACGGTTACACAGCCCGGATAACCTACAAGAACCAATGAACTCTGACCGTGAAAGCCTTCGACAATATTTAGAAAGGAACAATGTTGACTTACCTCCCGTTGATGTTTGTGGTCTTGCTAACATTGTGGTCTTGTTAACAGCCAAATGTGAAGTCTTCAGTACTCTTCCAATTGCTTGCTCATCCTAGCCAATTTGTAGCGAACATTTTCGTATCGCTTTCCCCTTTGTTGTTCCTAGTAGGCCCGAACCAAAGAATTCGTCTCCAAGGCCCTACAAGGGTAGATTGGATTCTGGATCATCACTTTAGCCTCTAAAGTGATTTGGCCCTCTCTGTAACAGCTTTCCAGTGTTTAGGAGAGGTGACCATGCCCTTTTTTTAAGGACTAAGATCCATTGAAATACATTGGACTTGCTTCCAAGCGCAACCGTCTAGAATCCACCTAGTATAGCGGTGTGCCAGGGAAGTAAGAGGCCCCCATAATTGAACAGTAGAAAGGCGGGGAGAACCCAGCTCCCCTACAGACGAACCTTGCACAGTGAAAGCTGCTAGGTCAGACCTGGACAGGTATGTAGCCATGGCTGACTGGCCAACAGTGCCCCATTGGGGCAACAGTGCCCTATTTCCATGGCAACAGCAACTCATGCTTGGTACTGCAGGCCAGTTGGCTGCCATGTACCTGCACAGTGCTGACCTAACCGCACTCATGTCTTTGCTTCCACCTCACACTCTGCCAACACCACTCATTTCTTCCCCCTTGGTTGACAGTTCCTTTTAGCAGTTTCTAACTTCCCGCTGACCAACTGTCTGGTCACCACCGGGGCTCTAAACCTGCCATTTGAATCCTCCTTACTAAGAAATGAGGCCTATTGAAGTGGGTGGGAGATCTGACTTACAAATAAACACGGTTAGAGTTGCTTCGGACAGTGTCCTCAAAAACCATCCTCGTGTGTTGGGATTTTGATTTGCCCTTCTATAAATTAAATTACCTGCTTTTTGAGGGGCTTCTTTTGTCATATCGCAATGAAGACTGAAGAAAGTGAAAGAGAAATGTGTAAATAGTTGAAGAATTTCCCAGACTTGTTCTATTTCCTCCTGCCTTCATTATCCCATGCAAACTGGATTTTTTAGAAAAAAGAATTTCAGGGCAGGAACAGCCAACTTCTTCAGCATAGGTGAAGGGCTTTCCCTAGACAAATTCCTTGGAAGCCAAAGGCCAGCCCTCAGCTGTGAAGTCATCCAGACAGGCATTTTAAAAAAAAAATTCCAGGAACAATTGGATGGGTGGAGGTTTATACTGAAAACCCTTCATTTATGTCAAGAATTTATAACCTGCTTTAATATGATCAGAAGCAGACGTTAAGTTTTAATACTTTATCTGCAATTGATGCTTTTGAATTTTGGAAATCAAGGCTAGGATACTTTGGGGAGGGGGGGGGGAACTAACAAAAGCGTTTTAATTAGATTTTTCATTTGAGCGTACTGCCAGAGCTTAGGTTCTCTACTTTCTTCCTGAGTGTGCGTGCTCAAGCAAATGTTTGCGCACGCAGACGTATCTCAGTCAGTGAAACAAAATCATATCCCCTCACAGATGAAACTTAGCTCCAACTATTTCCAACGTTTCAACCAACAGTGCCTCTTTCTGCCTGGCTTGGTGAGGGTACCAATAGCTACCACTGGATTTTAGAAATAGTGTCAGCTTACATAGGAAAGGGTTTTTGTTTTGTTTTTTTGGCCTGTGGCGGAATAAATATTTGCCGTGTACTATGAGCGAATAGCTTGCAAAGTCTGGAGAGAAAGTGGGTCAGAGGAGTACTCTTGACAGTGAAATCACACAGTGAGGGATGTCTTTTTTTAATCCTTTATCTTTTGAGCTGTAGTGGGCAGATTGAACAGTAAACACACACAGTTCCTTGGAACATCAAATTTTGATTCCTCTGTGACGGACTGTTACTTGGATAAATGGCGTTAAGTGATTTGTGAGGTCCATCTAGAAGGAGAGTTTAAATTTCTTTCCTCTTTTGTAACATTGTGCTTTCATTTACTATGTTGTTGTTATCTGTTACGGCCCGTGGCCAAGCAAACAACCTGTTCTCCGAAAGGCCGCTTGGCTGGATCAGATGACATTCAATTTATATAGGCAGATAGATATACTTTTCCGTTGTATTAATCCTGCATGTCCTTTCTCTGTTTCTCATGCATTTTAAAGCTCAGCATCTGCTGATTCCCGAAAGCCAAATTCCTAAGACTAGTTCCAAACACTACTTTGCTATCGAGGCTTTGCTATATGATAGAAATTACATGAGTGGGTTTTTGGCTCCCCCTTCCCCAAAGCCTACAGCCTTCATCAAAACTCATGCAAAGCTGCTCTCTTCTAACAAACCACCCTTAGAGCAGCTTGATTTGAGTCCAGTAGCATCTTAGAGACCAAGAAAATTTTCAGGGTACAAGCTTTCACAAGTCAAAGCTTCCTTCATCGGGCTATTTCAAACATAGCTGTTCTACTGCAGACCAATGTGGCTGACCCTCTGAAATCACCCTTAAAAGACTTCCGGCATGCATCATCAGCAAATGAAGACTATGGCTAGAGGCGTGTTTTTATCAGAGTTGAAGGACAATTTAGTAGCGTCGCCGATGGGATTTGCACTCATTTCTGTTCTCACGGGTAAATAGGGGTTTTCAGGTTCGGAAAACCCTCCAGACCTCGACAAAATGCGTTCGACCTGAGACAACTGTGAGACGGTGGGAAATATTTGTGCTCACAGTGGAGGACTGAAAGTCTGAAAAAGACTTTGCCGGCTGGGATCCTACCAAATGGTGGGAAAAGTTGCTTCCCTGTAACATGCTTGTGCCTGCTTGTACTTTCAGGCTTTCACAAGCACTTCTTTGAAGATCGCTCCGGGTGGGTAGCCGTGCTGGTCCGCCATAGGAGAGCAAGTTTCGATTCTTGCTCGAATCTTCGTCCCTCCTGACGAAGGGAGCTTTGTCTTTCAAAAGCTTATACCCCAGAACTCTTGTTGGTCTTTAACATGCTTCTGGACTCGAATCTTGCACAAGTACTTCTGTTGACTACCGTACAAAACCTGGAAAATGGAAAAACGATTTGCACCTAGCAATAGAGAATGCAGAGCCCCTTGCAGCAGGCCAAGTGGTCGGGATAGAGCCAGTTATATCTTTAAGCCTGCAAAGACAAGTGTGGGAAAAGCTCCTTGGCTCAGACGATAAGGTCCATTTGGCTGCCCAAAGGACCCATCAGGTGGCCGCTTTGCCTGTTGTTCTGTCGGAGTTGAGGCAGGCGCGATCAGGTTTTTCAGGTGTGTCGTCTGGCCCTGAACAGGCTTCAGAACATTTTAGTGAGCCTTTAGTGATAAACGAAAGCTGAGTAAAAATAGCCAAAGCCAGCATGGGCACTTGGTGAGCCCAGATCTCCATGCGCAAGCCAGTGACAAGGTTTCAATCAAGGAAAATGAAATCCAGGACAGGGCTGGTCCCAAGAGCTTTTGGTGACCCCCACCTGCCTAGGTGCCCCCCTGGTCCAACCTGGGTACAGCCCCCACTGGCCAGCCTGGGCTTTCCCCAAGCTACCAGCTGGCATGAAGCAGCTGTGCCAGCATCCCTGGGCAGGCCAGCATCCCTGGGCAGGCACGTTTTGAGCCAGGCAAACAGCCTGAGCAGATGTCCCCAGAGCTGCGGCTCGGGCATGCATACCCTGAGCCACCAGCCAGTCTGGTGACCCAAGGGGGCAGTGCCAGGGCACTACAGGGCTGCTTCTGGTGCTCTATATAATAGCCTAGGGTTGCCCCAATCCAGGATCACTGTTTGCTTCAGTCCTAAGAGCTGTGAGAATGCTTGGAGAGCATCCCCTCAACCTTGCCACTTTCCTTGTTATATAGATGGTAGGCAGTTGGAAGGAAGAGCTGGGTATGGTTAGCCTGAAGAGGATAAGACTGAGAGGTGATATGATAACTATCTTCAAGTACCTGAAGGACTGTCATATAGAGGATGGTGACGAATTGTTTTCTGTTGCCCCAGAAGGTCGGACCAGAACCAACGGGTTGAAATTAAATCAAAAGAGTTTCCGTGTAGACATTAGGAAGAATTTTCTAACAGTTAGAGCGGTTCCTCAGTGGAACAGGCTTCCTCGGGAGGTGGTGAGCTCTCCTTCCCTGGAGGTTTTTAAGCAGAGGCTAGATGGCCATCTGTCAGCAATGCTGATTCTATGACCTTAGGCAGTTCATGGGAGGGAGGGCATCTTGGCCATCTTCTGGGCATGGGGTAGGGGTCACTGGGTGTGTGTGTGAGGGGGAGGTAGTTGTGAATTTCCTGCATTGTACAGGGGGTTGGACTAGATGACACTGGTGGTCCTTTCCAACTCTATGGTTTTATGAAGAGAGTCCCTGCGTTGAGTACTCTTTCTCCCTAACACAACGAAGGAACTCAAATATGTAGGAATGGGTGTCCAGCTTTCTGCTGCATGTGTTGGATGTCAGGATTGGGGCCAAAACAGAACACAGAGCGAGGCTACTAGATGCAAGGTCTGTGTCTTCCCTTAAAGCGTCTTGTATTTGCAGTGCGCATGACCCATGCACGGATAACCACTTTCTGGAACAGAGCAACCATGTTTCAATATTGGTTGGCTTTGCCTTTCCTCCTTTGAAACAGGAGTGAATGTAGAGGAAAGGGTGGTTTCAGGAGCTGGGTAGGCAAAATTGCTCCTCCTGGAATGTCTTCCTGCCTCTGAGCTGTTGAAAAATAGCGATAAAAGGGGGGAAAAGCACCATATCAGGATCAGAAATTTGGGTATTCATCTGTTATTTCTCATGGAAGCAAAAGTTTGGCTTACCACGAGTCTTGTAATAACCCAAGTCCTTTTTTATTCTAAAGGCATACACAATATTTTTTCCAGTGTTCATTGCTTTTTTAAAAAGAAATACAAACCACCCTTTTAAACAACAAATGGCGCTTAAAGGAGTTTAATTTTTGCACTACAACTTCCCTTGTTTTGCTAGATGTGTCTGCCCGAGTGCATTTGGAGAAATCTTCAGTCACATTCTCTCAGGCCTTCTCTGGTATTTCTAGTATATCACAGAAGTACCCAATCTTGTAGCCCTCAGTTCTGCCTTTCTTTGGTTGACATTTTATTTTTTTTAAGCTTTTTTATATATAAATATATATGAATATATTACTTTGTCAATTTTTTTGGCTGTACAAAAGTCTTAAGATTTAAAAAAATATTATTTGTATTATATGATGGTGGTATGTTAATGTTACAAGATTATTAATGAAGAAGAAGATTTATTTTTGTTACTGGTCTGTTTCATAATTCTTTTTTAAATTGGTATATTGTAAGATATCTATGCAAAAAAAAAAGTTATGTGACGCATTTTTATTTAAGAATGTAATATGTGTAATAAAAAGTAGAATGTGTTTGGCCTGAAAGCTGTTCAAGGTGTGTTGGATATTGTTTTCGTCCGGGGGAAGGGGTCAAAAAGAAAATTCCTGTGAGAATGAAGGTCTAGCTAATATTTGTTACTTTATTTATGCCCAGCTTTTCTCCACAACAGGTACCCAAAGCAGCTTACAACATCATTCTCCGTTATCCTCACAACCAGCAACCCTGTGAGGTAAGTTAGGCTGAAAGTGACTGGCCTAAATTCACTCATGGCAGAGGAAGAATGAATATCAGAGGGGTTATTTAATATTTTAGTCAATCCAGAATTTCTGTATGGAGTATGATCTCATCTGAATTCAGGAGTCAACTGATTCCTGCAGGCCTCCTATCTCAGAAAAATGGCTCATAGGGTTGCTGGAGGGGGTATGCCAGCCTCCAGGTGGGACCCTCTGATCCCCCAGAATTACAGCTCATCTCCAGACTACAGAGATCAGTTTCCCTGGAGAAAACGGATGCTTTGGAGGGTGGACTCTGTGACATTGTACCCCACTGAGGTACATGTCCTCCCCAGGCTTCATCCCCAAACCTCCAGGAGTTTCCCAACCTGGATCTGGCATCCTTACCCCCCATCCCCCACTTGTGGCCGGGGGGACCTGGAAACCCTACACTGGAGAAAGGTGAGGATTAACACACCTTGGCACTGTTTTATGAGCAAGATAGGATTTAGCAATTGCTTAAACAGAAAAGTAGATATCTCACAAATCACATACATCTGTCACAAATGAACGCTGTTTCAAAAACATCTGACCCTTCGATTTTCATCTAAGTAGTCCTTAGTGACTTTAGTAGGTACCGAACAGTTTGGATCAGCAGAGTCTTTGCACATGCACAGTTTTGCAAAATTCTATGCAGACCAGTTTGGCAGGCATTTATGTCTTTGGGGCGCAAATCAGTTCAGGCGACTGCCTCACATCTGATCAGCACCTTCGAACATGGTAAGTTCAGCTGCCAAATGTGTTGATGGTGAAATTCAAAGCATCCCTAGACTTATGCTGTCATTGTGGTGGGGTGACGTCACTTCTGGTTTTGCACTGGAAGTGACATGAATCGTTTCAATGCTGAGGCTCAGAAATACCTAGAGATGTGAGGGTGGAGCCAGGGAGAGTGAGGTTTAGGGAGGGGAGGGACCTCGGTAGGGTATAATACCATGCAGTCCACCTTCCAAAGCAGCTGTTTTCTCCAGGAGAAGTGGAATAAATGTTTTAAATAAATAAATAAATAAATAAATAAATAATCCATGTAGTCTGGAGATCAGCTGTAATTCCAGGAGATCTTCATCCTCCACCTAGAGTTGGTAACCCTAGCCAGCATCCTGAGTGAGCTAGTCATCAAACGTGTTTATATGTGCCTCCAAGCACAATAGATGCATGTAGGAATTATCCTAGGTCCAAAGACAAATGAGCAAATTGGCCCTTTAAGGTGGGTGGGGGTGGCATGCTTCTTTATGGAAATCTCAACCAAGAGGTACAATATGTTGCGTTGGATCCAACCAGCTTTTCTGCTGGAGAAAAAGGGAAGAGGGGTTTGCCCATAGACCACCAAAAAGGCAATGCAGGGGATCATGACATCTGCATACACAAAAGACATGTAGCACAGAGGCTACAGTAAGGAGGGTAGTTATCTGAGATGGAATGAAAAAACTGAGTGGATCTAATCCATTGGCTTGTATCTGCTCAGCAGAGTTTGAAGTCTTTCTCTGACAGAAGCAATATGACCATCCAAAAGGGGCTCCTTAGGTGGAAGGAAGGCTCAACTGTTGTTGAGCAGAGCGGTAGTATACATGTTATTGGGATCTCTGAAGCGTGTAGAATACCCATCAAGTCTCTTCAGTAGTCCACCTCACCACTGTCTTTTCCATGTGAGACTTCAATCGTGGCAATTCGGAGAGGCCCAGTCCTGGGAACAAGGTGTGTGATAACACCAGCACGCCATGTTCCCTCAGCCCTCAAACAAGAGAGCAAAGCATTTTGAGGAGTCAAGCTAGAATCACATGCCCCAGCCTGATCTACTGCTAATCAGGACACTTCTCTGATGACTAGTAGGGGTGCCAGCTCCAAATTGGGAAATACCTGGAGATATGGGGGGTGGAGCCTGAGGAAGGTGGGGGTTGGGGAGGGGAGGGGACTTCAATGGGGTATAATGCCATAGAATCCACCTTCCAAAGCAGCTATTTTATCCAGGTGGATTTGATTTCTATTGCCTGGAGATCAGTTGTAATCCCAGAAGATCTCCAACTGCTGGAGGCGGGCAACCCTCTGTGACAACCCTCTGGTGAAAGTGTGTTTCCCTTTTTGGACAGATTGTTATTTACTTCATTTATATCCTCCTTTTCTCCTCAATGGGGGACCGAAAGTGGCTTACGACACCCCCATTCTCCACTGATCATCACAACAACCCTGTGAAGCTAAGTGTGTGTGACTGGCCCAAAGTCACCCAGCAAGCTTCCATGGCAGAGGGGGGAGTTGAACTTGAATCTACCAGATCCTAGTCTAACACTCTTAGGGTTGCCAGGCCCCTCTTCGCCACCAGCAGGAGGTTTTTGGGGCGAAGCCTGAGGAGGGCGGGGTTTGGTGAGGGGAAGGACTTCAATGCCATAGAGTCCAATTGCCAAAGCAGCCATTTTCTCCAAATGAACTGATCTCTGTTGCCTGGGGATCAGTTGTAATAGTGGGAGATCTCCAGCCACCACCTGCAGGTTGACAACGCTAGTATAAACTGGTTTTTTTTTTTTTACAGGGGAAAGCAGAAATTTCCGCTGTGAGAACTGTAAACAAAATAATCTCAATTGTCGGGTTTTCTTACCAACCAAAGTGCTTCCTCTCCTGGGTAGAGATGTTTACGCTTGTATGCTAAGTGCTGTAAAGCTCCCCCCCCCCCCCCCAGTAAATGCCTAATTTCCTGCAATTCTTGAAGAGTACGATCAGGAAGAGAGGCCAGGAAGCTCACTACCAAGACAAGCAGTGATTAAGAGCAGGCTCATTTCCTTCCTTTTCCTCCAGTCCAGTTGGAAAGACTTTATTTTCCAAATGTTCCCATTTTTTTTTTTGAATGGCTAAATCTCTCTCATACACACTACAGTTATGTATGATGTAATCTTTTTGCGCCCACCTATGCAAAAAGAATAGAGATGGTTCTGCCATGGGTCATATTAGTGTAGTGATGCCTACTGTAGCTCCCATGGGCTTAAGGTAGGGTTGCCAGGTCTCTCTTCGCCACTGGCAGGAGGTTTTTTGGGCAGAGCCTGAGGAGGGTGGGGTTTGGGGAGGGGAGGGACTTCAGTGCCATAGAGTCCTCCCCTAACCCTGCCCTCCTCAGGCTCCACTGGTGGCGAAGAGGGACCTGGCAACCCTAGATGAATGGACTCAGTAAAAAAGCCATGCCCCTCTGTTTGCAAGACCTGAGCAAGGCTGTTAATGATAGTGGAGGGTTTGGAGATCATTAGTTCACAGGGTCGCTGTAAGCCTGAAATGACTTGACAGCACTTAACACACACCCAGGGATTGGGATAAACATTCCTGGCTTGTATGCGAAAGCTCCCTAGCATAAAAAGAAAGACCAGTTTCCATTGCTCAAAATCTTGGTGAGTTGCTACCTAACCAGTGGGATGACTTGGAATGAGTCAGCTTCCTACATTGCCATGATCCATTTGTAGAAGCTTTTTCCAACACTGCTCTTCTTCATTATCGTCATGCCCTGAGCACCTGGGGTTGCCAACCTCCAGGTGATGGCTGGAGATCTCCTGCTGTTACAGCTGATCTCCGGGTGACAGAGATCAGTTCCCCTGGAGAAAATGGCTGCTTTGGCAATTGGACTCTATGGCATTGAAGTCCCCCCCGCTCCAAACCCCACCCTCCTCAGGCTCCACCCAAAAATCTCCAGGTATTTCCCGACCCACAGCTGGCAACCCTAGGGCTTCCAACCTCCAAGTAGTAGCTGGAGATCTCCCACCATTACAACTGATTTCCAGCCGATAGAGATCAGTTCCCCTGGAGAAAATGGCCGATTTGGCAATTGGACTCTATGGCATTGAAGTCCCTCCCCTCACCAAACCCCACCCTCCTCAGGCTCCCACCTGTGGTGAAGAGGGACCTGGCAACCCTATGAGCACCACATGCTCGCCTCATTCAGAGGATAACACAAGCGGAAGTTTAACTCTGGTGACTGCATCTGTGTGCAACCATTGCTCCCACGGACTTCAGATGCAAGATCTTCCTGCATTGGCTGTTTCTCATTGCAGTCAAGCTGAGAGGCCAGAGTTCGGACACTTTCCCTAACCAACGAGAATTCCCCGAAGAGTAAGAGAGAGCTTTAACAGCTGAAGTGAAACTCAACAGGAAATTCACTCCATGTGTGAGGTCAGACCTTTCACAGCCTATGAAAATGAGGCGATTCCCTATCCAATGTGCTCTTTCAGTGACCTCGATTCCCACCCCCTCAATTCTTTCGGGACTCTCCTAGCTGCACAGCTTTTTGCTGAGTCTTGATTTCCTTTTTCTCAGAAGATTGGTTACTAAACAATTATTTAAAAGGCTATGGTCCTGTATGTTCTTCTCAGCTGGAATTGTTATTAACCCCATTGTTACTACTCTCTTACAGAGGCAAGAAGGAGGGGCTGTGGCTCAGTGGTGGAGCATCTGCTTGGCATGCAGAAGGTCCCAGGTTCAAACCCCAGCATCTCCAGTTAAAGGGACTTGGCAAGTAGATGATATAAAAGACCCCTGCCTGAGATCCTGGAGAGCTGCTGCCGGTCTGAGTAGACAATACTGACTTTGATGGACTGAGGGTCTGATTCAGTATAAGGCAGCTTCGTGTGTTCAACCCTTCTTTTTTGTGAGGCTGATGGTTGCTTCACACATGACATTTTATCTATAGATGAATGCAACTAGATATAGAAAAAGGCACATTTGTTCACACTATCATTTGTTCACACTATCACACTATCACATCATCCGGTTGAAAATCTTCAGCTGTCCCTTTCCATAATTAAGCTTCTATTAAAGGGACAACTTTTTCTGTCTGCAGGCTTGTTGGCAACCCTAACTTCTCCCCAAATCTGAAGTTGTTTCCTGTTGTCTGGGACCTTCTAAGAGAAGGACTGAGAACCCGCAGACTATTGCTATTTCACACAGGAGCCCTAAATAAGCCTCAGCATTGCCAGAAGTCTCTGGGTGACTGTAGCAGCTCTCAGTTCAGCAACCTGAGCCAATAATTCATTTGCCCTCTTGCTTCTCCTACCAGCTGCTGTAAAACAGAACAAGCAAATTGCTGGAACTCCCCACGCACTGTGAATTCATTATTCCTCTTTGCAGCTGCAAAAAAAAAAAAGGCAAGATGCTGCCAGGTGGGGAATGGTTGGTCCATCGGGTAGCCAGCTCCAGGTTGAGAAATACCTGGAGCTTTTGGGGGTGGAGCCTGAGGAGGGCGGGGTTTGGGGAGGGGAGGGACTTCAAAGGGGTATAATGCCATACATGAAGCTGCCTTCTACTGAATCAGACCCTTGGTCCATCAAAGTCAGTATTGTCTACTCAGACCGGCAGCCACTCTCCAGGGTCTCAGGCAGAGGTCTTTCACACTACCTACTTGCCCGGTCCCTTTAACTGAAGATGCCAGGGATTGAACCTGGGACCTTCTGCATGCCAAACAGATGCTCTACTACAGCCCCTCCCTGTGTGTGTGTGTGTTAAGTGCCATCAATCCGCTTCTAACCTATGGCAACTCTATGAATCAGTGTCCTCCAAAATGTCCTATCATTGACAGCCTTGCTCAGATCTTGCAAACTGGGGGCCGTGGCGATCCACCTTTATAGAGTCATAGAATCCACCTTCCAAAGCGGCCACGTTCTCCAGGGGAACTGATCTCTGTCACCTGGCGATCAGCTGTAATAGCAGGAGATCTTCAGCAACCACCAGGAGGTTAGCAACCCTATTGGTTCAGTAAGAAGTGTGAAAGGACTTACAGGTTGGTTCTTGTAGGTTATCCGGGCTGTGTGACCGTGATCTTGGTATTTTCTTTCCTGACGTTTCGCCAGCAGCTGTGGCAGGCATCTGTCCTTCAGTGTTACTCCTCTGAAGATGCCTGCCACAGCTGCTGGTGAAACGTCAGGAAAGAAAATACCAAGACCACGGTCACACAGCCCGGATAACCTACAAGAACCAATGAACTCTGACCGTGAAAGCCTTCGACTTACAGGTTGCTTTGCAGTTGTTAGAAGCAAGAGCTGCTGCAGTCAACTGGAGGCTTCGGGCAATGCACTTGTGTGTAAATGGGCCTTATAAACTTTGTTTATATACTATAAATCTTACTTTCAAGTATAAAGGAGGAGGAGGTTTTTATATGCTGCCTTTCTCTACCACTTAAGGGAGAATCAAACGGTTTACAATCGCCTTCCCTTCCCCTCCCCACAACAGACACCCTGTGAGGTAGATGGGGCTGAGAGAGTGTGACTGGCCCAAGGCCACCCAGCTGGCTTCATGTGTAGGAGCAGGGAAACCAGCCCAGTTCATCAGATTAGCATCTGCCACTCATGTGGAGGAGTGGGAATCAAACCCGGTTCTCCAGATTAAAGTCCACCGCTCTGACTGGAATTTTGGGTTATAATCTAGCCAAAGTCACACATGTACATCAGACTCTTAAAACCAATGACATTTACAGGTCAGTCCTAAATTTGTTCACTTGGAAGTAAGTCACATGGTGTACTTAAAAAGGTTACCTTCAGCGTGGTGCAGTGGTTAAGAGCGGTGGACTCTAATCTGGAGAACTGGATTTGATTCCCCACTCCTCCAAATGAGCGAAGGACGCTAATCTGGTGAACCGGGTTGGTTTCCCCCACTCCTCTACATGCAGCCTGCTGGGTGACCTTGGGCTAGTCACAGTTACCTCCAAACTCTCTCAGTCCCACCTACCTATGTTGTGGGGCGAGGAAGGGACTGTGATTGTAAATCGCTTTCATAGAATCATAGAGTTGGAAGGGACCACCAGGGTCATCTAGTCCAACCCCCTGCACAATGCAGGAAATTCACAACTACCTCCACCCCCAGTGACCCCCACTACATGCCCAGAAGATGACCAGGATGCGTTCCCTCTCATGATCTGCTTAAGGTTATAGAATCAGCATTGCTGACAGATGGCCATCTAGCCTCTTCTTAAAAACCTCCAGGGAAGGAGAGTTTACCACCTCCTGAGGAAGTCTGATCCACAGAGGAACCGCTCTAACGGTTAGGAAATTCTTCCTAATGTCTAGACAGAAACTCTTTTGATTTAATTTCAACCCATTGGTTCTGGGGCAACAGAAAACAACTCGGCACCATCCTCTAGGTGACAGCCCTTCAAGTACTTGAAGATGGTTATCATATCCCCTCTCAGTCTTTGAGTCTCCTTAAAAAGGTAGAGAAAATCGGGGTATAAAAACCAATTCTTCTTCCTAGAAAGTGAGTTAAGGAGCGCAACTGTCTCCAGATGGTCCCTTAATTGTCCAGGATGAAGTTTGTCCTCGACACTTGAAAAAGTTGATCCTACACTATTAGCAACAGGGTCAAGTGCCTTGAAAAAAGGGTCACCACTGATTAGGCATTTGCTCCACAGAATCCTCAAGGAAACCAAAGGCTCTCTTATCACAAGAGGAGGAAATATTTGTGTTACTCTATTTTCTTGTTGTGGGAAGGGGGGAAATGCCAGTAGTTAATCAGGAGCTGAGTTCCGTGCGGGAGCAGGTGCTATCTGAATGACCTCTGAAAGGCTCCAGGGTTGAAACGGACCCTTTGATGTTCCTGAAACTATCAGTGCGAAACTGCTCAGCAGGACCTCTGCAAAATAACTGTGCTATGCTTCGGCAGCCGACTGGATCTGCAATCAACTCGTTGTTCGTCTTCAACCTCTTTCTTGTTGCATTTGTTAAATTATTGTTGTTGGGCTTATTAAAGTTCAAAAGAAGAAGATGAGATTTCACTTCCAAGAAGGAAGTGATGGAAATGATGGCTACAACTGCTAAGCAGTCAAAACAGGAGTTGTACAATTCTTTTGCAAGACCAAACCAGCAAAGCAGCTAGTGCTAGGTAAGGGGCAGAAACTGCTCTCCCTTTGATTAGAGGAGGAGGAGGAGGAGGAGGAGGAGAGTTGGTTTTTATAACCCACTTTTCTCTACTTTAAGGAGTCTCAAATCGGCTTACAATCACAATCCCTCTCCCCACAACAGGCACCTTGTGAGGTAGGTGAGGCTGAGAGAGTTCTGAGAGAACTGTGACTGGCCCAAGGTCACCCAGCAGGCTTCACGTGTAGGAGTGGGGAAACAAACCCGGTTTACCAGATTAGAGTCCACCGCTCATGTGGAGGAGTGAGGAATCAAATGTAGTTCAGAGGTGGGTTGCATGGCCTGCCTCTGCATAGAAACCCTGGTATTCCTTGGTGGTCTCCCATCCCAGCACTAACCAGGGCCAACCCTGCTTAGCTTCTGAGATCTGACAAGGTCAGGGCTGTATTGTGTAGAAACATGAAAATGAGCGACAACCTGTATCCATTAGAATAATTGTACTTATTCAGCTTCTACTGCTCCTGGGACGGGAAAAAGGCTATGTGGGTGTACTGACATTCCTTCCTGACCACTGGCCCTTCTGGCTTTTTGGATTTCATCAGCAATCTTTTGCAGCTATGACGACTCAGAAATGAAAAGCAGGGCTCTTCGGGATGCTGCTAGAACCTACCCAAGCCCACATTCTGTTTGTGATCAGTGAGGCCCCGAAAAGCACAGAGTCTGTCCATAAGGCCCTGAGGCTAATTTGAGCATTGCAGAGGTTGTGAAGGATGGCGTCATCCCTGCGATCAGAACACATTGGTCGGGTTCTCCGAGAGCACAACCCTTTCTGGTGATCGATGGAAGGGGGTCCCAGGATAAAATGAAAGAAAATGGAAAATTGAACTTCTTCAACAGATCTCCTGACAGAGATGGATGGGACTGATTCATTCCTTCTCAGTAATGGAGTTACTTCTAAGACACAAGAGAATGGGTGCAGCTGTGATCTGAAGAGCTGCGCTCATGAGGGGAGGTGCCAGGGTTAACATGTATTGATAGCACAACAAATGAGGCCCATGAGAAAGATTTAGTGAATTGACTATGAAATGTGAGGAAACGGTAGATCTCGTGAGACTTCACAGACCGGCACTGTCAGGCAGGGACTTGTATTTGAGGTAGTGTTACTTGCGTTAGTGTAGGTTAGTGTCTTGAGAGCTAATATTGTCTATTAGCACAAAGACTAGGGGCCTATTCGCATGTGATAAAGTCCACTTCCTGCCATGGAGACTTTCAACAGACATGTCTGAGGAGTTCCCTTTTGGAAACTTAAATCCCCCAAGCACATGCAGGCCCAATTTCAATTGGGACCATATTGTGTGAAAAGTAGGTAAAGTTGCCAACCTCCAGGTACTAGCTGGAGATCTCCTGCTATTACAACTGATCTCCAGTTGATAGAGATCAGTTCACCTGGAGAAAATGGCAATTGGACTCTATGGCATTGAAATCCCTCCCCTCCCCAAACCCCGCCCTCCTCGGACTCCACCCCAAAAACCTCCTGCCGGTGGCGAAGAGGGACCTGGCAACCCTAAAAGAAGGGGTTTAAGCCTTCCCCACTTACACACCTTTTCCCCAACTTGAATGATCTTGATGAGATACTGTTGCCCATTGATATACAGTTGACATAAATTTTCCCAACAGGGCAAATATTGTCTTCCTAGGACCACTTCATGTTGGGAAAATGGCACACATGGGAAGAGAGGCTTAAACCCATTCTCCCCATGGACCGTGGTTCTGATCAAAATCAGGCCCAAGTCCTACTGGGGAGTGCCCAGCAGGGAGTTCCAGGTGCATGCCTGATCCAAAGTCCTTCTGATGGCCACAAGTCCACCACCTGGGTTTTGTAACACGTGAAGGAGAGAGAGAGGAGAGAGTTGGTTTTTATATGCCGACTTTCTCCACCACTTAAGGGAGAATCAAACCGGCTTACAATCACCTTTCCATTCCCCTCCCCACAACAGACACCCTGTGAGGTAGGTGGAGCTGAGAAAGCTCTAAGAGAGCTGTGACTAGCCCAAGGTCACCCAGCTGCCTTCGTGCCAGCGTGGTGTAGTGGTTAAGAATAGTGGTTTGGAGCGGTGGAGTCTGATCTGGAGAACTGGGTTTGATTCCCCACTCCTCCACATGAGCGGCGGAGGCTAATCTGGTGAACTGGATTTGTTTCCCCACTCCTACGCACTTCTTTGTGTGTAGGAGTGGGGGAACAAATCCAGTTCACCAGATTAGCCTCCGCCACTCATGTGGAGGAGTGGGGAATCAAACCCAGTTCTCCAGATCAGACTCCACTGCTCCAGCCCAAACCGCCTCTCTTAACCACTACACCATGCTGGCTGTGTCCCTGCACTGTCAATCTGAACATCAAATGTCAGTTCTGCCATCAGTTCACTAGGGGTGTGATCCTGTGCATATTTAGCTGGGAATGATCCCCATTGGACTCAGTGGCAGTTGTTTCAAAACAATGATAGGATTTCACTCTAAGTCATTTTACTGTCTCTCAGCATCCCAGATGCACATGGAAATAACACTCTGCTAAATTTGTTGGAAAGAAAATACCAAAAAAGAATATATATGAAGTATATTGAACACACTAAGTATTATTATGGTGCTTAGTGGCATTGGGGCAGGGAAGGCGGCACGGTATGGCCTGATCTCATCAGATCTCGGGAGAGATGAAGAAGACGGTGAAGAAGAAGAATCAAAGGGATGAATACATAAATCTGAAGGAAGCGCAGGCTGATTCCAAAGCAATCCGGGGGAGGGGAGGGGATGGAGACTGCCTGATAGACAAGCGTTTTAAACTTAATTATATGGTCCATATAAACAAACCAGATAAACTAGAAAATGCTTTCTATATCTTCTTCCAGAATCTCAGAAGAATAACCAAAGGATTAAGTTTTCTCACAACGAAAGGAGGGACTTAACATGATGAAAAATGCCAGAATGACAAAAATCAATGTGATACCTTCAAACCTGTCTCAAAAGGATAGGCAAGACAAATTAGGCCATTGCGACGAAAGGGTTTGAATTTAAGAGCACCATCAGTTTGACCCAGGAGACCTCAAGCTGAAGTTAGAAACAAAGTGGAAAAAGAAAAGAACTTTTAATGGCCTTTGCATCCACAGCCTCAATTTCTATAAAAACAAATGAAAGATAACTTTTTTTTTACTATTAAATGCTTTTTTTTTAATGGAAAATTTGAGTTGATATTTCATCAAAGAACAATAAGTGTTACTCTCAGGGCCTAGCTAGACATCAGGAGATACATAGGGTTGCCAACCTCCAGGTGGTGTCTGGAGATCTCCCACTATTACAACTGATCTCCAGCCGACAGAGATTAGTTTACCTGGAGGCAAATGGCCACTTTGGCAATTGGACTCTATGGCATTGAAGTCCCTCCCCAAACCCTGCCCTCCTCAGGCTCCGCCCCCAAAATCTCCAGGTATTTCTTAACCCAGAGATATGTAACCATAGGCAATGAGCAGATAGAGTTGCCAACCTCAAGGTGGTTTCCAGAGTTCTACCAGAATTACAGGTCAAGAATTACCTTGATCTTGGTGGCCAGTGACACATCCTTACACTTAAGAATCTTTTCTAGCTCCTTCATGGCTGCCCTTCCCAGTCTTAATTCCTTCTGATTTCTTGGTTGCAGTCTCCCTTTTGGTTGATGTTGGAGCCAAAGAATAGAAAATATTGAACAATTTATATTTCTTCACAGTCAACCTTAAAGTAGTCATTACTGTTGTCCTCTTGATGGTCAGCTGTAATCTAGCTTTGGCACTTCCTGCTTTAACTTTCATCAGTAGTCGTTTCATCTCAAATTATTAATGTTTGTAACACCAGTTTTCACTCCAATTTAATCTAAATCTAATCCAGTTTTCCTTATGATATGTTCAGCATAAGGATTGAAGAAATAGGGAGATAAGTTACATCTTTGTCTGACACCTCCGCCAACTGGAAACCATTATTTTCTCCATATTCTGTCCTAACAGTATGCTCTTGTCCATAGTATAAAGTGTGCATCAAAACAATCAGATGTTGTGGCACACCCATTTCTTTTAAAAAGAAGCCATAACTTTTCATGATCCACATAGTCAAAAGCCCAGGATCTCTTTTTTAAAATTGGAATTTTACTGGATACATTGCAATTCTTCAGCAAGAAGGCCCATTTTAATAAAAAGTTCATCACTCTGTTAAAAAAGCAGATTTTTCACGTTTGAGCCGATTAAGAATACTCAGATATATACTGTCTGAGTGCAGGGGTCTTATGTCAATTTTCATGTCAGTTAACCCTAGAAGTTCTTGTCTGATTAGAAAGAAGGCGGCTGAGGAGAGACATGATAGAGGTCTATAAAACTATGCATGGTTTGGAGAGAGTGGACAGGGAGAAGTTTTTCTCCCTCTCGCATAATACTAGAATGCAGGGTTACCTGCTGAAGCTGGAGGGTGAGGGATTCAAAACAGATAAAAGGAAGTATTTCTTCACACAATGCATAGTTAAACTGTGGAACTCCCTGCCCCAAAATGTGGTGATGGCTGCCAACTTGGAAGGCTTTAAGAGGGGAGTGGACATGTTCATGGAGGACAGGGGTATTCATGGCTACTAGTT
Organism: Euleptes europaea; assembly: GCF_029931775.1. NCBI lineage: Eukaryota > Metazoa > Chordata > Lepidosauria > Squamata > Sphaerodactylidae > Euleptes > Euleptes europaea. Next base: position 48,035,504 of record NC_079326.1, read on the forward strand.
AAAATGGATACTAGTCGTGATGCATACCTATTCTCTCCAGGATCAGAGGAGCATGCCTATTACCTTGGGTGCGGTGGAACACAGGCAGGACGGTGCTGCTGCAGTCGTCTTGTTTGGGGGCTTCCTAGAGGCACCTGGTTGGCCGCTGTGTGAACAGACTGCTGGACTTGATGAGCCTTGGTCTGATCCAGCAGGGCCTTTCTTATGTTCTTATTATTTCAGTTCTCTCCTTTCTGACAAAGTCCTTGCTTCTCTGCCCAGCTACTTCCACTGTGATAACACATTAATCCTTATTACAATTTTTATTACAATAATTTTTATTAAATTAAACTATTAAACAAATTATTAAATTAACAAACTATTACGGTAAATTAAATTATTAAACAAATTTTATTAAATTTAGTAACAATTTTTATTAAAATGTTCGATATAAATCAAAATATATTGTTTTCAATGCCCCAGAAAGGCAGAACTGCCCAGCAGCGTCCCACATGAATTATAGCCTCTCTTGCAATGATAGCTCTAAGGGAAAAAAAGCAAATATTGACACTTCAATAATGTTTGCTTAGCAATCAGGGAACAGTATATGGCACTCGGATTGTTCATGTTACATGAATCAATTAGGAAAATGGAGAATTGATGTCCTCCAAAAAGACCCAAAAAAATAGTAAGTTCTGCCATGACTGCTCATATCCACCTTCTTGGTAATTTTAGATACTATGTGATGCTTAATCATTACTATTTGGATTTGGCCAATAGCATCTCGGCAGCAAAAATTTCCAAGAACTCCATTACAACATTAACAGTTAGGGTTGCCAACTTCCAGGTGATTGAGAGCTCTTTTGAGTCTGTCCTGGGAGTGCTTTTGCTGCATGGCCTTGGTGTCTATTTACCATGAAGGATGACAGAAGGGAATGATGCTGAAGGAGGTTGCAGATGCTCCAGATGCAACCTCTGACTGTGGGAAAAATACATGCATAATCAAGGCAAAGCTTCGAAGTAGTCAGCGGGGTGACCATGAGGAAACAGCCATGCATAAATGACCACTCTAGGCCCTAACCCTGGCTAGTATTTGGATGGGAGACCTCCAAGGAATACCAAGGTTGTGACGCGGAGGCCATAGGTCAAAGATGAACTTCATCATCCTCACAGGTAACACTATCAGAGCAAAGATGGCCACAAGAGAAACACCACGTTTGTCACTTGCAAGGTGTTCTTGCAAAGCAAACAGCTTGGATACGGAAATTAGGGTTGCCAGGTCCCTCTTTGCCACCGGCGGGAGGTTGTTGGGGTGGAGCCTGGAAAGGGTGGGGTTTGGAGAGGGGAGGGACTTCAGTGCCATAGAGTTCAATTGCCAAAGTGGGCATTTTCTCCAGGGGAACTGATCTCTATCGGCAGGAGATCAGTTGTAATAGCAGGAGATCTCCAGCTAGTACCTGGAGGTTGGTGACCCTAACGGAAATGGAGATGTTGCTGAGCCGCTATGGCCCCAGATTGTCAGAGAATGCGGAGGGATGACCTCAAAGATGGAGCATTCATAAGCCCGAGTAACTTCCATGCTGACCTCAGCCATGAAGACACATAAAAAGGGGTTTGGGGTGGGAAATGATTCTGAGCGCTACCAAGGTTGCCAAGGATATATGTTCAACACTCTGACTGCAGGAACTGCACAGTTCATTGCAATATCCTCGTTCTGTTCCTCAGGGGAAATACCTGTTTGTGACTCATCCTGAAGGAAAGGGGAGGGGGTTAATTATTTCTTTTTAATTGAAAGGTGTGTGTTGTTCAATCTTGAATATCCTGTTTATAAAAACTGGGAAATATAGCATTTATCCGTCTGGGCATCATAGTTCTTTCTATTACCTGCAGATTAATCTCCCCCCTTCTCCATTATCCTCCCCATACTTTATCTTGTTCCTGCCTCTTCCTGCTGGAAGCCTGAGAATTCCCCCATAAACAGTCTTTCCGTTCAACACAGCTCAGGGAAATGAACTGAAATGTCTAGTATGAAGAAAAACGGCCCCGGGAAAGGTGGAGGGGGGGGGCAGTAGAGGATAGCCCGAAGTAATAGAGATTGATCATTCAGTCTATCTACAGCCTCCAATAAAACTGATTGAATTTAACATTTTAGGTTACAGTTAAAAGAGCCCAGTTATTCCACTCCCCTGCAACACAGTTTCCAGTGATCATGGGGAGTCATTATTTATTTCTGCATTTGTAAAATCATTTCACAGCCCCCTGTTGTGAATGAGAATGCATTTATTATCCTTCTCTGTCCTGTCCTGTGATCTATTCATATCACACTGTTTGAAACAGATGAGAGGGCCTGAAATGCTCTGTGTTTAAAATCGGTTTTTAATTATTATTATTTTTTAATGTAGCTATTTTTAGAAAGCGGTTCCACAGACTTCAGGTAATTTCTCCCAATGGGCGAAAATGCACGGTCGCTTTAGCCTCCTTTCTTCCCTGTTCCAGCCAGGATTCAGCCAGGATCGAACGCACGTTCGTGCGTTCGATCCCGGCTGAATCCTGGCTGGAACAGGGAAGAAAGGAGGCTGAAGAGACTGTGCATTTTCGCCCAATAACAGCCATTGTATATGGAGCCGAGCACCAGGAAAGGGGAAAGGGAACACATTATCAGGTTGTAGCCAGAGCTTAGAAGCTATGGTCTTTATTTTGCCATCAAGTCACATCTGACTTATGGCAACCCCTGGTGGGGTTTTCAAGGCAAGAGAAGTTCAGAGGCAGTTTGCCATTGCCTGCCTCCATGAGCCAGCATGGTGTAGTGGTTAAGAGCAGTGGTTTGGAGCGGTGGAGTCTGATCTGGAGAACCGGGTTTGATTCCCCACTCCTCCGCATGAGCGGCGGAGGCTAATCCGGTGAACTGGATTTGTTTCCCCACTCCTACACATGAAGCCAGCTGGGTGACCTTGGCCTAGTCACTCCCTCAGCCCCACCTACCTCACAGGGTGTGTGTTGTGGGGAGGGGAAGGGAAAGGTGGTTGTAAGCCGGTTTGATTCTGCCTTAAGTGGTAGAGAAAGTCGGCATATAAAAACCAACTCTTCTTCTTCACGACTGGTATTTCTTGGAGGTCTCACCAAGGTTGACCTTGCTTAGTTTCTGCGGTCTGACGAGATCAGGCCAGCATGGGCTATCTAGGTCAGGGCAGCAATGGTCTACATATGTATATAATGACATTGTATTGAACGGCGTAGTATACGTTGTACAGGGCCGAGAAAAGCGATGCTGGAGCTGTGCCTCTGGGAATCCCAAACTCTATAGAGTCCCAAAGCCCAATGCTAATAATAATTTTGACACTAGTAAAGCAAGCTAATCCTTCTGAGCAGTCAATACTCAGAGTCCAGCCAGCATGGTGTAGTGGTTAAGAGTGGTGGTTTGGAGAGGTGGACTCTGATCTGGAGAATCGGGTTTGATTCCCCACTCCGCCACATGAAGCCAGCTGGGTGACCTTGGGCTAGTCACAGCCCTCTCAGCCCCACCTACCTCACAGGGTGTCTGTTGTGGGGAGGGGAAGGGAAGCTGATTGTAAGCTGGTTTGATTCTTCCTTAAGTGGTAGAGAAAGTCGGCATATAAAAACCAACTTCTCCTCCTCCTCCATTTAGCTAATGGAGATCTTGTTATTTTATGATGTGCTTTGTCTATAGAAGGTATTTTCTCCCTATTTGCTTCACACTTGTTTCTTGTCTAATTGCTAGAAGGTAGGGTTGCCAACTCCATGTTGTGAAATTCCTGAAGATTTTAGGGGTGGAGCCTGGGGAAGGCGGAGTTTGTGGTGAGGTTTGGGGGGCACCTCAGCAGGTCACAATGTCGTAAAGGCCACTCTCCAAAGCAGCCATTTTCTCCATGGGAACTGAACTCTGTTGCCTGGAGAGCAGATGAAATTCCAGGAGATCTCCAGGCCCCACCTGGAGGCTGGCAACCCTACAAGAAGGGTAAGCTGTCTGGAAAGATACCGTTGACTGGCAAAGTGTAAGTGGGTGAATTACTCAGCCACACTCATAAAAGCAGCCGCGGATAAAAGAGCCAGGGAGACTAACCGTGTCCGTTTCAGCAGACAGATAAGCCGGCATAAAGGGTCTTCCTGGAAGCAGAGAATAGAAGGGGAGCCCATGAATGGCTTCAGATAGCGGAAACAGAAGAGGCTCTGGCTTTGGAGGATACAAGGGAAGAGATGCTAGGAACAACCTTTCTTTCCCGGCAAGCTTATCAATGGTACCAGGGAACACAAGTATGTATATCATATCAGTTTAGCCTACAAATGGAAGCCTGCATTATCTGATTTCTTTCCATTTTCCAAGCAAGTTGATAAACCGATTCCCCCCCCCTCCTCCAAACAATTAGAATATCTATTTTTTAATCACTCCGCACATCATGGCTTGCCCAGTGATCTGGGGGCAACGTCACACAATCCATCATCTTAACAGGCTGCCAACTGCGACACAGCTCTGGGCAAACTACATTTCAGAGCTCCACAATTGTTGCTGGAATTGACTCTGAAATAAGAGCTTTTGAAAGAGAAAGCTGGGGAGGGGGCGTGGCTCAGTGGTAGAGCATTTGCTTGGCATGCAGAAGGTCCCAGGTTCAATCCCCAGCATCTCCAGTTAAAGTCTGATTCAGAGTCTGATTCAGTAGAAGGCAGCTTCACGTGTTCATGTGTTCAAAGCTCTTCCTGTGTTTTCAGGGGGGGAAGCAGCAGCCATCTCAGCCTTGATGGCCCAGACTAGCCCAATCTTGTCAGATTGTGGAAGCTAACCAGGGTTGGCTGTGGTTAGTGTTTGGATGGGAGACCAGCAAGAAATACCAGGGTGGCTGCGCAGAGGCAGGCAATGGCAAACCACCTCTGAACGTCTCTTGCCTTGAAAACCCTAAGGGGTTGCCATAAATTGGTAGCAACTTGAAGGCACTTGCCGCCACCACTTCTCAGAAAGTCAAAGTTGCTGGTGTAAAACCTACCATACTGAATAGTTATAACCACGTGCCAGCCTAACTTATGGAAAGTGGTCATCTGGAAGAGAGATCTACAGACCCAATTAGTGTTAAGAGAAATTCCTCTTTAGCCATTTTCTCCCTGAAATCCGATTCTATTCCTTTTATTTCTTTTTTTGAATTTGGAGTCTGTTTTTACTCAGTCCCATTTGATCAAAGGAGAAATTCGAAAAGAGGAGGTGCCGGACCGGAAGTTCTGCAAAATGTCAGAATTTCATTCTGTAGATGCTCAGAGGCAGGCAATTTCTTCCCAAACCTCCCTATCCTCCTGCTAGAGCACCCTGCGGTGTGCAACATAAAACAACTGCAAGGGCAGGAGTTACAAAAGGGTGCATCAATTTATCTTCAAACAGAAACGAAAGAGAAATCTCTCTTTTAAAAGAGTATGTGTGTGTATGTGTTAAGTGCCGTCAAGTCGCTTCCAGCTCATGGAGACCCTATGAATCAATGTCCTCCAAAATGTCCTATCTTTGACAGCCATGCTCAGGTCTGGCAAATTGAGGGCCGTGGCTTCCTTTATTGAGTCAATCCATCTCTTGTTGGGTCTTCCTCTTTTCTTGCTGCCCTCAACTTTTCCTAGCATGAGGGTCTTTTCCAGTAACTCTTGTCTTCTCATAATGTGACCAAAGTACAATAGCCTCAGTTTAGTCATTTTAGCTTCTAGGGTCAGTTCAGGCTTGATTTGAGCTATAACCCACTGATTTGTTTTTTTGGCCGTCCACGGTATCCATAACACTCTCCTCCAACACCACATTTCAAAGGAGTCTACTTTCTTCCTGTCAGCTTTCTCCATTGTCCAGCTTTCACACCCATACATAGTAATCGGGAATGCCATGGCATGAATTAACTTGATCTTGGTTACCCTTTAAAAAGTATAACAGGAATCAGTGTTATATATCTAAAAAAGTGAATTTCAGAACAAGAAATTTCCCTTCCTATGACAATGCTGGAACCAATAAGAATCACTGCATCTGCTACCTGGGCCAATCGGCAGTTTCACAAATTACACAACCTGTAAAGGCAGTAGTTTAGGGTTGCCAGGTCCCTTTTTGCCACCGTCGGGAGGATTTTGGGGCGGAGCCTGAGGAGGGCAGGGTTTGGGGAGGGGAGGGACTTCAATGCCATAGAGTCCAACTGACAAAGCTGCCATTTTCTCCAGGGGAACTGATCTCTATCGGCTGGAGATCAGTTATAATAGCAGGAGATCTCCAGCTAGTACCTGGAGGTTGGCAACCCTAGCACTAAGTAGAGAACGTATAGGTACCTTAGTGACAAATCACAAGCTAGTTGGCCAGGCTCAGAATATAGATTATTTGGGAGTTTGTGGCCCTAGTATAAGAGAAGTAATTCTCTGGCACTCAGTAGCTGACCTCAAAGAAATGAGGTCCTAAGAGACAGAGAAATCAAATGGCTAGAGGAAAGAGATAGCAGCAGGTGATGGACTGAGAAAAACAAGAAGCAGAAGGAAAGGGTGTGGGCAGATGACCCCCAAATCAGGCCAGTGTGCTTAAGAGCAGTGTGGTCACCACGAAGCAGCAGGCAGAGCTTTTCACAACATAGAGAAAAGCATTATCACCTGCTAATGTCTGTCCATCAAGCTGCCCTTAGAAGCCAGTTTTTTAAAAAGCTGGAAATCCTTCTGGGAAGAGTACAAAGAAGAGATGGGGCTAAAGGAGAAGTTAGACAGGCGAGGCTGCTTTAATGCCCCCCCCCCTTCAGCCTTATTAAAAAGGTAAAGGTCCCCTGTGCAAGCACGGGGTCATTCCTGACCAATGGGGTGAAGTCACATCCCAACATTTCCAAGGCAGACTTCGTTTGCGGGGTGGTTTGCCAGTGCCTTCCCCAGTCATCTTCCCTTTACCCCCAGCAAGCTGGGTACTCATTTTACCGACCTCGTAAGGATGGAAGGCTGAGTCAACCTTGAGCCGGCTACCTGAAACCAACGTCCGTCAGGATCGAACTCAGGTCATGAGCAGAGCTTGGACTGCAGTACTGCAGCTTAACACTCTGCGCCACAGGGACAGCAGATATCATAAGATACCAGTTGATCAGAGAATATGCCCATGTAGCACAGATGAGATTGAAACAATTGGCCACATTCTCTTATACCGCATATTTTATTGTGGTATCCAAAGAGAGCTGATCCAGCCACTATTAAGAAAGATACCTGGTCGCACAGAGGAATTTTATGTTAAATATCACCTCTCAGATAATGACCCTAAAGTCACCAAACTTGCTGCAAAATTCTGTTTCGTAGCAACAAGGATAAGACATGCTAAGGTGAAAGCAACAGAAGGATGAATACTAATTTTGATTTTAGATAAATCTTAGATTTTAAAACGATAAATCAATGTAACTTAATTATATATCATAGACTGTATTTTGATTTTATTTATTATATTTGCTTCTGTGATGTTATTTTTTTATGCTGGTCTTTGACCGTAATAAAGTATAATAATAATAAGTTAGACAGATGAGGGAGATCTGCCCTCTGCTGCTTTCTGAAGGGACAACTGCTTTCATGTGCTTACTAAAGGTGCCAACACCATCCTAGGCTCTGCACCTGGAAATCCTGATTACAATAAGACCTTGGAAGTACAGAAAGGGAAAGGAGATATCACAAACTGATTTCAAAAATAAATTGATTTGAATCCAAACCAAATATGAGGAGAGGCAAACCCTGACGTGGGACCCTACAGATAGACCAGCAAAGGGAAATAAACAACAGTCCTGTGACAACTTAAAGACTACCACTAGGGTTGCCAGGTCCCTCTTCCTCACTGTTGGGAGGTTTTGGGGTGGAGCCTGAGGAAGGCGGGGTTTGGGGAGGGACTTCAATGCCATAGAGTCCAATTGCCAAAGTGGCCATTTTCTCCAGGGGAACTGATCTCTATCGCCTGGAGAACCGTTGTAATAGCAGGAGATCTCCAGCTAGTACCTGGAGGTTGGCGACCCTAATTACCACGTTTACTGACGCGCAAGTCCATTTTCTGAAATGGATTTTCAGTCAGCAGAAATATATGTTCATATCATAGTGAGAGAGAAAAATGAAAAGTGGGTTAAAAGGCTGTTGTTATTGGTGTCATCATTGGCGGGTGTCACAGTAACCCCCCTTTTTTTAAAACATCGATATATCAATATACTATTGTAATTATAGGTTAAAAAGGTTCTCTGAATGTCCAGCTTTGATTAAAAAAACAAGTCTCTAGTGGAGATATGCCTTTTCCCTTATATCTCTGCAAGGGCAAGGGATAGAGTCTGACTTTTTTTTAAAAAAAAAATGAAAGCTGGCATTCAGAGAACCTGCTTAACCTATCATTACAACAGGATATCGATATATCAATATTTTAGGGCCTTTTTTTAAATGAAAGGGGACAGGAGAGGGAAAGCTTTGATAATGATGACAGTCCAATCAATGAAAAGTAGGTTTGAGGTGTGTGGAGTGGGCGGGACGAAGAAAACCAACAGAAACAGTATACACAAGGAAAAAGGCGACTCGAAATCGGCTTCCAGAAAAAGATTGGGGTAAAAGTGGTCTCAAAAGGACCAGAAAAAAAACAGGTTGGGGGAGGAGAGAGGCACAAAAAATGTGTGCAGAAATCAGAGGACAAACCGAAGTTGTATGGGGCCAGAACTCCACCCAAAAAACCATGCGGAAAAGCCCATAGCTCACTGCCCGATGTCTCTAAAGCAGAGGTTCCCAAACCGTGCTCCATGCATGGTGCTCTGCGAAACATCTCAATTGGGGGGGAAAATACTACTGTCATTCGGTTTAGTATATAGGTGCTAGGTGAAAATTAGTGCTCCGTGACGAATTTCTCTCCTGTAAAGTGCTCCATGACTCAAAAAGTTTGGGAACCTCTGCTCTAAAGTATAGTTGCATTATACTGGCACCTGGGCATAAAATAACACCAGAAAATGTTGCTATCAGGGGTACTTTGTTACCCCAGCCAACGTAATGTATTGGGGTAAAAAACGTTCCATGGATTTTTCAGAAGCAAACCGATTTTGGGTAGGACCGAAGTGAAGTATCTCTAGGTGGGTACGAAGTGGGCTTCCCTGGAAAACATTAACCTCACGACAGACAGATATGTGCTAGGGGTAGAGAAACAACACACACACACCCAATAATGAATAATGATTCATAATGACAGATGTTCACCTTTGCAGCTTATGACAGTTTATGTCAGCTTTCTAAAGCCTTGTGCTTAAAGTCTGGACATTGTGGAAATGTTCTGCTGCCACAGGCAAAGTCATGCTTGGTACCAAAGTCAATGAACTTAGAACTCTGCTTAGGACAGCCCTGCTTCTTTTCTCTAGACCAGCAAGGGAAATAGGTAGATTATTCCAATAGAGACGAGCCATTTATAGAAGCAATCAGGAAATAAGACGCCAATCATAAGTAACATGGAGCAGAAAGGATCGTTCATTAGACGCTTAATCAAACTAATCAGATGGCAATCGCAGAGGTTCAAAGTCGTTTCAATTTATAAAACGTCTGCACACAGGTTAGCCATTTCCCCGGACAAAGGTTTTAAGCCAAAGGCAGCCGTTCTGAACTATGTAAAGTTACCCCGGTCTAAGCCTGTGGTTTTAAATAGGCTTAGACTGGAACAACTTTGCATAGGATCGCATTGTGAGCGTTGGTTTAATGCCGTCTGAAAACGACACACTGCGAAGGCGACTGCATTGCTCGGCCAAAGGATCTTGCCCATGAGATTTTTATCTAGGAAACGTGTTAATTATCTGCGAGAGCAAAATGACTTCCTGTGATCTTTTCTGTTACGTAAACTCGACTATTATATAAAGCTTTTCTCTCCCCCGCCAGCGCCACTCGCACACACCGAATTAACGCCAACCAGCCGTGAGCATTCTCAGCCTGTAGCCAAGTCGTTCGCAATACAGTGAGGGGGAACAGGAATGAACAAAGGAAGCATGCAGCATGAAGCCCAGCCTAATCCATGTGAGATTTACTGTTTCTGCTATAACTAGAAGCAGGCTTCTCTGTGCCAGCAGAGTTTAAATGCATTTATTAATTTTCACTGGGAACTGAAATTGTGGGCGGTGCCAGTTCTAAGCTTTGTGGGGGAGGGGCCCCCTTCTATCCCACCAGCCCCCCCCACCATGCCTTTCTTTCCACCTTCCCACCTGGGTCCCCCCTATGACAGTGCATGCTTCCCCTGCTCACAAGCCCTCCCATGACTTATGCTCACAGCCATCTGCTCCACTGCCCGAAAGCATTGGCTGTTCCATGACTAGGGTTGCCACCGCCAGGTACTATCTGGAGATCTCCTGTTATTACAACTGATCTGCAGCCAATAGAGATCAGTTCACCTGGAGAAAATGGCCGCTTTGGCAATTGGACTCTATGGCATTGAAGTCCCTCCCCTCCCCAACCCCCCCTCCTTAGGCTTCGCCCCAAAATCTCCTGCCAGTGGCAACCCTATACAAGCAGCTGAAAAAGCTGCTAACAAAAAAAGCAGCAAGGAGACAGTATAATAGGAATAATTCTGTGAAAGAATGATATAAGCAGAGTGACACTCTCTCTATCCCAAAGAAAAACGTCATACTTGAAAAGCACTGGATTTGTGGCAACAAATTGTTTCCTCGAATCTACTGAGACAATCTCTGGGTTTTCCCAAGCTGTCTGTTATCTTCCTTCCATTCTTCCTCTCTGCATAAAAGTGAGAACTTCCCGAATAAATGAAAAACTCTGCCCAGACCCACCCCACAGTTTCCACTTTGAGCTTGATTAAAGTAGGGTTGAAGTAGAAACGTGTGTGTCATTTGGTCATGACTCTGCAATTAAAAATAAGGCTTAAACCCTCTTTTAAACCCTCTGGTTGTGAGCCCACACAGGTTTGGGCATGTTCAAACCCCCTGATTTAAGCAGACTTAAGCATACAACTGAGGTCCAGCATGGTGTAGTGGTTAAGAGCAGCAGAATCTAAGCTAGAGAACTAGGCTCAATTCCTCACTCCTCCACATGAAGCCTGCTGGGTGACCTTGGGCCAGTCACAGTTCTCTCAGAACTCTCTCATCCCACGCAGAGGCAAGCAATGGAAAATCACGCCCAATGTCTCTTGCCTTGAAAACCCTACAGGGTTGCCATAAGTCAGCTGTGACCTAGGGTTGCCAGGTCCCTCTTCGCCACCGGCGGGAGGTTTTGGGGGTGGAGCCTGAGGAGGGCGGGGTTTGTGGAGGGGAGGGACTTCAATGCCACAGAGTCCAATTGCCAAAACGTCCATTTTCTCCAGGTGAACTGATCTCTATCGGCTGGAGATCAGCTGTAATAGCAGGAGATCTCCAGCTAGTACCTGGAAGTTGGCAACCCTACTTGACGGCAGTTTCCCCCCAACATACAACTGCTGTGTGATTATGGGCCCCTGTATCTGAACCATCTTTGGAGGTACGAGTTCACAAGGTAACTATATACCGTGAGCTCCAGGAACACACATGCTGTTTTTCTTCTGCCCTTCTAAACCCTATGCCACTTCTTATAATTTCTTTCCTGCTACTTCTTGACATTTCCCTCTTAAGACATGTGTGTTGTATTCCTTACTGTTTCTCATACATTAAAACAAGTGCTAACTCAAGCAATTACCGGGACTGGAAGGTCTAACCTTTCTCCAATCAGTAACCGCCATGGTGAAATTGCCATCATGTTAACTTTAAGTATAGATTATCATTATTGAGATTGTATTAGAGTGGCTGTCAGCCCCGCATGTCCTTGGTAAACTCAGGGTCACCGGAAAATGAATAATATTCTGTGCCTATTCAATAAGGTGTGGGGTTCCCATGATTAACATGGCTTTTGTTTTCAGACAATCCTTGAACGCTGCACTCAGATGAGATTTAAAGTGATTTTACTGCTACCTAACCTGAATAGCTGTTAACTTCCTTCACCTCCTCTTGCCCCCATCAAGCAGTCTAATCATTTCCCATTACTCAAGTGCTGAAATATGCTTGAGATTCAAAATTAAAATGCGGATTGTAAATAGTGTGCCTACTTGCTGGTAGGAATGGCTCAGTTGGAACTAGGGTTGCCAGGTCCCTCTTTGCCACCAGTGGGAGATTTGGGGGCGGAGCCTGAAGAGGGCAGGGTTTGGGGAGGGGAGGGACTTCAATGCCATAGAGTCCAATTGCCAAAGCAGCCATTTTCTCCAGGGGAACTGATCTCTTTCAGGTGGAGATCAGTTGTAATAGCAGGAGATCTCCAGCTAGTACCTGGTGATTGGCAACCTTATTTAGGAGCCACCTCTTAACCACACCATACTGTCTTGTTGGTTTGAGGCCTCCGTCTGCCTGTCCTTTTAACTATTTTTATGACTACAAGCACTCTTGTGGAACAAGGCCAAGCATCAGGGCATGGTGGCAAAAATTATTTATTTATGTTATTAAATTTCTATCCCGCCCTCCCCAGCCAAAGGCTGTTTTTAATGAGGGAAAACGACCAGAAATTCTAACCTCAGTCACACTTGTACAAACCACTGTCAGTTTCAGGGAAATTATAATAACCCACCTGGCCCGTGCTTAGCCAAAATTTCAATAAGCCTGCGCCAAGCCAAGAGAAAACCAAGAAGAAAGGCTGGATATATATGTTTAAATAATAAACAAAAATAAATAAATAAATAAATAAATAAATAAATAAAGAAAGAAAGAAAGAAAGAAAGAAAGAAAGAAAGAAAGAAAGAAAGAAAGAAAGAATAAAGGTGCCAGCCAGACAAGAGCTATGTAGTGGTTTCTACAAGAGGCTAGATGCTTGAGACAAGATATTCAGATCCTTTCCCCTTCTCTCAACTGTGGTTGACCCATGTTTTGATGCTTAATATGGACCTTACAAGAAGATTCTGTCAGCGCTTATTAGGGCTCTGGGAAACCTGTCTTGGGGCTGAAATTCAGAGGTGTCTGCAAAACAGAATGTTATCAAAGGCAGTGACCCCCTGCAAGCTTTATGCGCACTTTATGGGCACTTGATGCAATGATGCTGAATATGAAACCCCAGGGCAGAGATGACCACTTTATCGTCAGGAGATGGCATCTTCCCCATGGTTTTTGGCCACGCACGGTGTGTGTGAGGCATCACCATCATGTACTGGGAACTCCAGTGACAGAGAGAGGGTCCTCGTGCTGAACGGATGCAGGGACAGAAAAGACTGGGTTTCGTTCGGTGGAATCTTGTGCGGTGACTCTCTACGAAGGCTCTGTAGCTTTTGTTCCATTTCCTCCACAGCAAGCTAATGGACATCCTTTGCCGCACCACAGATTTCACCCCCTTCGTCTTGCTTCAGATAACTTCCTGTTTAATACAAATTCGGAAATGGGGCGATTAAACAGCCTGCGGGATATTTTGCACTAGGTTGGCAGCACACAATCTTGTGCTGCCTCCAAATGCCAGCTCCCAGTTTAGTCTCCAGGAGGTGGCAACAGATTACTTAAAATCTAGTAAGAAACATGTGGAGACAGCATCTGATGTATGTTTTTTTCCCCTCCTATTTTCCATGCAATTTATGGATACACTTAAATTCAGGAAAGTCCTTTTTCCTTTGCACCCTGGTTCTTATTATTCCACAGCACCATCTGGTGGCTGGGAGAGCTGCCTGGCAGAGCGTTGAGGGAACGTTTCATAAACATATTAAATAGCTGGATGGTTTTAAAAATGTGGGAGTGTTTTACTAATAGTCTGACATAGTGTTGAAAGGGAAAAATCCATAACAGACCACAATGCATGGTTCAAAAACTTTATTACAGAGCAAATTCTTTTCTTTCAATATTTCCACTGTGCCTGCATAACAGTCACAATGAATTTTGGATCATTGACCTGGATTAAAAGAATTTAGAAAGGATTCAACCTCAAAATACCTCTCTGGATTCTCATTGTGGACCATGTGAACATCTTCCGCGCTGTTCTATTGACTGAGTGAGCAGATAAGTGACAGTGTCATTCATAGGACAGGAAAGGTTGCCATCCAACAGGCGAGGCCTGTTTGGATTTAGCCATTCTTTGTTGATTTTTTCTTAGTACCTGGAGGTTGGCAACCCTAACAAGCTACTTTTTTGGTCATCTTTAGGGGACTGTTCATACTGAGAGAGTTCAGACCAAAAGAAGAAGAAAGCTTGTTATGGATGGACTTTATCTTTCTGTTCTTCTGGGTTATTTGTTTTAAGAAATACAATCTCAGTGGAGAACAGTTGCATTAATTAATGTAAACACTATAGGATTGTATAGTCAGCCAGGCAGCCCTGTAGAATTACGGGGTGCATAGATATTGTGCTATATGCATTAGGGTTGCCAGCTCTGGGTTGGGAAATACAGTACCTGTAGATTTTAGGGGTGGAATCTGAGAAGGGCGGGGTTTGGAGAGAGGAGGGACTTCAATGCCATAGAGTCTAATTCCCAAAGCGGCCATTTTCAACAGGGGAACTGATTTCTGTCACCTGGAGATCAGTTGTAATAGCGGGAGATCTCCAGCCACCACCTGGAGGTTCCAATACAAAAGTAGCAAAAAATTCTTATTGGTGCTACTTTTGTATTGGAGACTCCGTTGCAGATTTTCAAACCATTGGTATTGGCACGGAGGTGCCTATTTTGTATTGTAACCACCTGGAGGTTGGCAACCCTACATATACATAGAGATGTTGGCTTGGATCCAAACAGTGCTATACGCAAGCAGAAGGCACCTCCACTCATAGGGTTACCAGCTCTGGATTGGGAAATTCCTGGAGATTTGGGGTTGGAGCCTGAGGAGGGTGGGGTTTGGGGAGGGGAGAGACATCAGAGGGGTATAACGCCATGGAGTCCACCTTCCAAGGCAGCCCTTTTCTCCAGGGGAACTGATCCCTGTCGTCTGGAGACCTGTGGTAATTCCAGAAGACCTCCAGCCACCACCTGGAGATTGGCAACTCTGTCCACTCAAGCACAAGGGATCTCCAGTTGTGACTCATTGGCCCTGAGTCAGGATTTGCAGGAGGAATGGGGGGGGCGCAGCGGTCAGGCACCGTGTGCAGTACTTTGGACCCCAGCAAACTTGCATTAATGGCTTTATTTATTAAATTCCTTCCCCCCTCACACAAACAGAGTTTATTTTATGATTTATGAGTCACTAGCTGTTTTTTTTGCCTTCAATATGGGCACGCCATCAACAGTTGTTCCCCTCACAGGCTTTCTATTTTTGCACTCACGTTTAATTTCTTCTCCAGTAGGAACTATTTCTTCAAACACCTGGTACTCTCTGAATTTGGACTGCTTGTGACGGTTTTCTGTGGTGCCTCATTTTCTTCCTGTTTTTCTTCTCCTTAGGTGTAAAATACTTTCTGTTCTTTGTCTCATTTCTCTCTCCGTTCCCCTGATTATATGGTTTTGATACTTCCCTTTGTCTTATTTCACTTTGCAGTCCTAGTTTCTCCCTCAGTTTAGAAATTGTCATGGCTCAGTCTGTCACTTTGCTTCCCCTCACAAAGACTACAACAGTTATCAATAGGGCTGCCAACTTCCAGGTACTAGCTGGAAATCTGCTGTTACAACAACTGATCTCCAACGGATAGAGATCAGTTCACCTGGAGAAAATGGCCGCTTTGGCAACTGGACTCTATGGCATAGACCAAACCCCACCCTCCTCAGGCTCCGCCCCAAAAATCTCCCACCGGTGGCCAAGAGGGACCTGGCAACCCTATTTATTAACAGTTAGCTTCACTGACTAGGGCTTCCAGGCCTCCTCCCGGCAGACCTAGTTGCCACTACAAGCAGTGGTGGGAGAATTTTTTTAAGTCAAACGGCTGCGTACCTACATCACTTCCAGGGAAAACCCAGAAGTGATGTAGGGTAGCTCTAGGATTCACTGGAAACTCTATGGTTTTACCATAGGGTTTCCAGTGATTCCTAGAACTACATTACATAACCTTTGGGTTTCCCCTGAAAGTGACATAGATACGCAACCATCATCGTGCTCCCCATGCCCGTACCCCCAACCCTCGCACACAGTGCCAGGATGAGCATAAAAGACCCCCCACACACACAGTTTTTTGATATTTTGTTGGACTTTGTAGTTATCTACAATGATTGAAGTCAAGAGCTCCACAATAAATGGTCTTTCTCAAGAAGTATATATGCCAGGTCTACTGCAGGTCTACTGGCAAAAGCGGCCTTTTTCTCCAGGGGAACTGATCTCTATTGGCTAGAGATTAGTTGTAATAGCAGGAGATCTCCAGCTAGTACCTAGAGGTTGGCAACCCTAGCTGTACCGCTTCAGATTGCAGGCTGCAGAAGGGGAAGTGGAAAAGGTTTGTGACACTTCCCATGTAAAAATTATGGAAATCAAATACATCAAGGATAAAGGGTCTACTATAGAAGCTGGCATAAAATAAATTCCTTTCAGCAAATTAGGTGATTTTTCTCCCCCTGAACTTTTTTCCTAGAAGGTTCAGTGTTATAAGCAAATTTAGAGTTGGTTACTCCTTCCTTCTTAGGGTTGCTAATTTCCAGGTACTAGCTGGAGATCTCCTGCTATTACAACTGATCTCCAGCCAACAGAGATCAATTCATCTGGAGAAAATGGCCACTTTGGCAATTGGACTCTATGTAATTGAAGCCCTTCCCCTCCCCAAACCCCGCCCTCCTCAAGCTCTGCCCCAAAAACTTCCCGCCAGTGGTGAAGAGGGACCTGGCAACCCTATTCCTTCTCCAGCCTATTCAGAATCAAGAGCTGCACCTAAATGTCTACAGCTTTTCCATGTGGGTTATATGTAGGTTGCCAGGCAGGGGAGGTTGTCCAGGGGATGGTGGGGACATGAGGGGCACCTTCATTGACAGTGTGATGTCACTTCCGGGGGATACCCAGAAATGATGTCACACCTTGCTAGGAATCACCAGAAACTCTATGGAAAAACAATAAAGTTCCCAGATATTCCTGTTGAGGCATGATGTCACGGATATTCCCTAGAAATGCCATCACGCCGTTGACCCAACAGTGATTTTTAAAAAAAATTGAAACATAAAAAATTATGATTTAAAAACAACCACAAAAATTAAACGTTTGTTTGCTTTCATTTTCTTAGCTGCCACTGCATGGAACAAGACCATGTGAGCTACATAGGGATCTGTATCGGATAATAAGTAAATTATTTTCTGCACCACTTAGCTCAAGTTTAAATGGGTTAAAATAGCCGTGAGAAAATGTATATCTAGGTTCAGACTAAAGAGGGCAATACAAAACATAATGTAGGAGATCATGTAGTGTAATGAGGTAACTATATTCAATTTCCGATTTTTAAGCAGAACCTGAAAAGAAGAAGAAGAAGAGTTGGTTTTTATATGCCGATTTTCTCTACCTTTTAAGGAGAATCAAACTGGTTTACAAACTCCTTCCCTTCCTCTCCTCAAACAGACATCTTGTGAGGTTGGCGGGGCTGAGAGAGTTCAGAGAGAACTGTGACTGGCCCAAGGTCACCCAGCAGTAGGGTTGCCAGGTGCCAGCTGGTGGTGGGCAAACCCCTGGTAATGTGCCCCTCTGCCTGCCAACCAGCTGAGGGCCGGCGGGCAATCGTGCGTGCACACACCGACGAGGCACTTCCGGTTTACAACCGTAAGTGCCACCTTGCAAGGAGCCTTAGACCAGTTTGAGTGGTAAAGGGTTGCTGCGGCCCTCGCAAGGAGTGGTCTAAGGCTCCTTGCGAGGCGGCACTTTTGGTTGCAAACCGGAAGTGCTGTGTCGGCGCGCGTGCACACACACGTGCGCACACAAGATCTGCACAGAAACCTCCCGCCGAAGGTGAGTGGGAACCCTACCCAGCAGGCTTCACGCGGAGGAATGAGGGGGGAAACCCCATCCACCAAATGAGAGTCCACTGCTCATGTGGAGGAGCAGGAGAATCGAACCCAGTTCTCCAGATTAGAGTCAGTCACTCGGTAACCACTACACCATGCTGGTTCTCATAAAGCACAGGAGATGGGTGGTGCCAAGGAAACCCAGAATGCCAGGCAACTGCGCCAACCCCCTTCAGATCCGTGTAGTGTCTTCCTGCCTTATTGTATTAATATTCAATCACAATAAAACAGTTGGAAGCTGAAGATTCAAAGCAGGTTGTTTTATTGGCCAATATACAAGATGCTGGTGAAAATTGCCTAAAGCGCAGAGCAATTTCCACGCACATCAAAGGGTTGCAAGCATGGATATAGACTTTGATGATGGGTGGTTACAGAAACGTAATACACACGTAAGACTGAACTGTCCAATAAACCTTTTGGACGTATAAGCAATTATTTGCATATCCAATAGAAAATGCTCTTCAAGGCGTTGCCTAATGGTTAATGAGGAGGCACAACTTCACATTCCAAGATGACATGTCTTGTCTTAAATCAAAGCTCCAGGCTTAATTAAGGAACTTGCCTGTACCAAGAGGGAATGATCTCACCTAGTCAGCTGCCTGCAAACAGTTGCAGGTCACTCTGACCCAATTCCCTTACAGTAGGAAATGTCTGTTGACCAAAGAATACAGGTTACCCATAATGCATCGTGATTCTAGATCTGTATATAAGAATATATATGTGTGTGTGTGTGTTATGCTATGTGAATATGCATATATGTGACAGCATATATGTTTTCTCTATAAACTAAGTTAATTAGGGCACTACATCCGGCCCTCGGGCTTGATGTTTGACACCCCTGTTTCAGACGTTCCTTCTTCGAGCCAAAAAACGGCTTCATGCTCACATCCGTCTTTAGCAAACTGAACAAATATTCTTCCCTTCTGGTGACAGGAGGAAAATGAGATATTCCGGTGAGAGGAAAGAAACAGGTCAAGTGTTTCCAGGCCCTGTGAGGGTAATGCAGCTGCCGGCTGGTGAGTTGCTAAGGGAGTTGTCTGAGTGGGGCATCCGTGGCTGGCGAAGGAGCTGAGCCATTGCTATGGAAACCATGGCAGCCCTGGATGCTGCTGCTGCATTTATTTTTCTTTGTGATTGTTAGGGTTTGTGGGGAGGGTTTAAGCTGCTGTTGAGCAAGGATGCAGCCATTGTTTTAAACTAAATTGCGGTCTTTAAGCAAGGAGAGGCCTACCAGCTAACTCCAGAGAAGTAACTTAGTTAGATGGTTGTAGTGGAATAAAACAGAAGTCCAGCAGCACCTTAAAGATTAACAACATTTATTCCAGCATGAGTTCTCATGAGTCAGAGCTCACTTCTTCAGATGCAATGAGAAGAAAATAATTTTCCTCATACCAGCTAAGGCTGTGTGTGAGAGAGAAATAGCCCTTTCTGGAACAGGTTGCAGATCACCAATCTTTGATCACTGAATCTCATGAAAGTCTTATGAAAGGGGTACCAGGCAAGAAGCAACCTAGCAGCACATTTTGGATCTCCTGGACATTTGGGAAGAAGAGAAAAAGCAGGTCGAGACCGTGGAGAAACAGTAACGTGCCATGGCATAATAGTGCTAATTGTTTTGAAGAGGGAAAAAAGTGATGAAGATATTACCTCCACCAACGCTGGTGTACAAAAAAGTAAGTAGGTTTATTCCCATAACAACCCACCCTGAGTAGATAGGAAACCAGGGATGGTGAATGATTTTAATAACACAATATCCAGCAATTATTGGATTCTCCAATCCAGTTCCAGATCCAGCTAATAACAAAGAGGGCCTCGTACAAACCAGCTTTATCTTTTCTCAGATTGTACTCTTCCAAAGCATCCCACTGGCGTTTGCATAACCCGCGTCCGTAAATTCACCCGAATAGAGCGGCTGTCAGCCAACTAAAGAAAGTTTAGTTGATCGGTCATCTGCCGTTTAACCAACCGACTGAAGAGATAAAATCTAAAACTGAATAGATAAAAGCTACCCCCTTAGTCAGACAGCAAACTCATCAGGAATCAACGCTAACTGCAAATGTTCTTGTTAATAGCGTGACCGGTCGTTCATCTGTTCTCCAACACGTTCCTAAAGCGGTGAATGAAATTACGACACTCCGGCTGCATTAAGCTGGCTTTAGTCGTGATTGCTGCACGGGGCTCGTGACTTAATGGAGTTCTGATTTGCAGAGGTTGTTCTGCGGAGCAGGGGTCAGCGGGGACTCCTGCTTATCAGTGACTATTAAGTTTAAAAGCTAAAATGGGGATTGCCTCGTAAGGAGGCAGTGTGCCCCTGCTTACCCCAGAGGTTGGGAACAAACAATAGTAGATGGCTATCTCAATCATGTCCAGCTTGCAGCTCTAATCTGGAGAACTGGGTTTGATTCCCCACTCCTACACATGAAACCAGCTGGGTGACGTTCCCACTCACCTAATCGCGCCTAATTCCACCCTATTACTCATGGGTTTTGTCCCATGACCCCCCGTGTAGCCTTTTTGGTGATCAGGTCCCTCTTCGCAACCAATGGGAGGTTTTGGGGGCGGAGCTTAAGGAGGGCGAGGTTTGGAGAGGGGAGGGACTTCAATGCCATAGAGTCCAATGGCCAAAGCGGCCATTTTCTCCAGGTGAAATGATCTCTATCGGCTGGAGATCAGTTGTAATAGCAGGAGATCTCCAGCTAGTACCTGGAGGTTGGCAACCCTAGTGTACAGCCTTCTCCTCTTAGCCACAAAATGTTACCAGCTACCAAGTATTAGAAAGTATCCTGGTTTCTTACAAAAGACATGCCTTGCAGAGCACCAGTTGCTTTGACAGAGCTGTCTGCTTCTCAGTGGGGAACTGTCGCTTTGCATAGAACAGCATTGGTAGAGCCATAAAGTAGAGGCTTGTAGATGTAGGATAACCTACCCCCTCCTCTTTCTGGAAATAAACATCTCAGCTGTATTTTGAGGCTTCTTTCCCATCAGTGCCTTCCCTTTCCTCGCTCTTTTTCTATCAGAGAGAAACAAAAGTGATAGATAATGACTGTCTGTCCCCATTGGCATTACATTTTAATTACTACCCAAAGACACCCGTGCCAACCAGTCAGATTGCTGCCAGATGGCTAGCTCTTCTTTACTGATAAACCTTTTACAATAGCCATTTTGGAGATGGATATATTTTTTTTAAGTGAAGGACTATGGATGGGGTTTTTTTTCTTAACAGATAAAGGACAAGGTCCTTTTACGTGGCTGAATTTGGGTGCACCCGTTTTCTAAGAATTTTCCTGCACAAGCTTGGCCTCATATATACGACACTTTTATTTCTCAGACTAATTGTAACACGGCAGTACAGCTACTCGCAGTTTTAGTCCTATATTTGATCATGTACAATGGTACTTATAAGAAGCAGTCTTATAAGCCAGTGTGATGTAGTGGTTAAGAGCGGTGGTTTGGAGCGGTGGACTCTGATCTGGAGAACCAGGTTTGATTCCCCACTCCTCCACATAGGGTTGCCAACCACCAGGTACAAGCTGGAGTTCTCCTGCTATTACAACTGATATCCAGCTGATAGAGATCAGTTCCCCTGGAGAAAATGGCCGCTTTGGCAATTGGACTCTATGGCATTGAAGTCCCTCCCCTCCCCAAAGCCCGCACTCCTCAGGCTCCGCCCCAGAAACCTCCCGCCGGTTGCAAAGAGGGACCTGGCAACCCTACCTCCACATGAGCGGTGGATGCTAATCTGGTGAACCGGTTGGTTTCCCCACTCCTATACACGAAGCCAGCTGGGTGACCTTGAGCTAGTCACAGCTCTCTTACAGCTCTCTCAGCCCCACCTACCTCACAGGGGGTCTGTTGTGAGGAGGGGAAGGGAAGGTGATTGTAAGGCAGTTTGAGTCTCCCTTAAGTGGTAGAGAAAGTTGGCATATAAAAGCCAACTCTTCTTCTCCTCCTCCTCCTCCTCCTCCTCCTCCTCTAGAGTGCATGTTTTTATTTTATTATTTATTTATTTATTTTACACATTTTATATCCTGCTCTTCTGCCCTCACAAGGGCCACCACACTGGCTAACAAATTAAAATACAATAATAAAACCACATTTTAAAACCATTAAAACTAACCAAAACACACACACGTGTGGCACCACACACATAAACAGCCACTATGGTGCTGGTGTTATATTCCTTCCAGTACTTTCTCTGGTAGGATCATGGGTCCATCACCAACAACGCTGATTAGTCTTACTTTTCTCTGTCAGGAAGAATGGTCGTTCAGCCCCACCAGTTCAGTATTATTGTTGCTATTATTATATATGATAGAGTGTTTAAAAATGGCTGTTCCCATGACCTTGGTATAGGTTGATACTGTATGGGCCCTAAGAAGGGAAGCTGCAGGTGGTCATCTATTATTTAGGTGGAAATCCAGCAGGTTGCTAGTAAAAAACAGGAGATAGGCCTGTTCAGAGTCAGATTAATTGTGACCAGTGGCTTGGGTTGCCAACCTCCAGATACTATCTTTATACGCTACTGTGTCTAACTTTATACATTATAAGTCAACTACAAAATGTATACAACACACAATTACAAGATGAAACAGACATACAAAACCACCTCAACGGTGATAGAAGAAAGGGAACAGTTCATATATGACATGTCTCAAAGAGTACAAACATCATTCTTCTGCGCTCTTCTCATTGCAGGTAAGAGCGCAGGAGAATGATGTTTGTACTCTTTGAGACATGTCATATATGAACTGTTCCCTTTCTTCTATCACCGTTGAGGTGGTTTTGTATGTCTGTTTCATGATGTAATTGTGTGTTGTATACATTTTGTAGTTGACTTATAACATTGATGTATAAAGTTAGACACAGTAGCATATAAAGATAGTCTTGCACTTTAAACCTTTTTCGCTACTGTACTGATTTCCTAATCTCCCCGATACTAGTGCAGTGGTGTCTATTTTCTCCCCCAACCTCCAGGTACTAGCTGGAGTTCTCCTGCTATTACAACTGATCTCCTGCCAATAGAGATCAGTTCACCTGGAGAAAATGGCCACTTTGGCAAGTGGACTCTATGGCATTGAAGTCCCTCCCCTCGCCAAACCTCACCCTCCTCAGGCTCTGCCCCAAAAACCTCCCGCCGGTGGTGAAGAGGGACCTGGCAATCCTACCCATGGCAGCCACTTTGACCTGTTTGGCTTTGTTGAATTTTATCCTGTCAATTAAAGCCTTTGGGGGGGGGGGTACTATTTTTCTTGTTGACGTTGAGTTCCTAGCTTGAGGAACTGTCTTCCCATATGAAATAGCCTCGCACCATTGATCCTCTAATTCATTCCTAATTAGCAGTTCTCCAACTTGATCTCAGGCCGATGTTCCTTCCAGCCTGCTTATCTGAGACCATTTTTAAAGGTGAAGTGAAACTGGCACCTTTTTGCACACAAAGCAAATGTCCCAGCAATATGCTAGAAGATGAATCCTAGGGTTGCCAGGCCTCTGCCCTCTACCCCCGGGGAGTTTGGGGGGCCAGGGCACAAGTAGGGAAGACATTGATCAATGTCACAATGTCACTTCCTGTTTCCCCCCAGAAGGGACATCGCAACATTCTAGGAAGTCCCTGAACTTTATGGTTTTACCATAGGGTTTCTGGCTATTCCTAGAACGCCATTACATCTTACATGGAGGCCTCTGAAACAGAGAATGGTAAGCCCATAGAATGAAGAGTTTGTTCTATATAGGGTTGCCAGGTCCCTCTTCGCCACCGGCGGAAGATTTTGGGAGCTGAGCCTGAGGAGGGCGGGGTTTGGGGAGGGACTTCAATGCCATAGAGTCCAATTGCCAAAGCAGCCATTTTCGCCATGTGAACTGATCTCTATCGGCTGGAGATTAGTTGTAGTAGCAGGAGTTCTTCTGCTATTACCTGGAGGTTGGCAACCCTAGTTCTATACCAAGGAGCTCTGTTAATGATTTTGAATTCGGCTCTAAGAAGTAAGCAGTCATAAAGGTAGGAAATAACAAAGCCATGTATTTATTACTAGAACGCTGCCCTTTCCTATAACCCTTCATTTTCAGGTATTGATTTTGTGTCAGACCTTGTAACTTCCAAGGGGGGTATTTAGATGACAGAAATTGCTCAAATCCCTCACCACTCATTCTATAGTTGCCATTTCTGAACTCAACTTTATCCATGACCTCCACGGCCCAGCAGAGGCGGGTTGGTTGCCACTTTCCCATGGATGGATCCCATGAGGGCTGGCGTGGCATAGCAGTTAGGATGTAGGATTAGGACCTTGGAAGACTGTGTCTGAATCCCTCGCTCAGCCGTGGAAGCCCTCCAGGTGACTTTGAGCCCACATAATCTCCCAGCCTAACCTACCCTCACAAGTAGGGTTGCCAGCCTCCAGGTACTAGCTGGCGATCTCCTGCTATGACAACTGAGTTCACCTGAAGAAAATGGCCACTTTGGCAATTGAACTCTGGCACTGAAGTCCCTCCAGATGAACTGATCTCTGTTGGCTGGAGATCAGTTGTCATAGCAGGAGATCTGCAGCTAGTACCTGAAGGTTGGCAGCCCTAGACACTAATAATCCTGATCCTTGCTATGGCAGCATTGTGGGCAAGCCATTCCATCATGGTGTGGTGATTAAGAGTGGCGGACTCTAATATGGAGAACCAGATTTGATTCCCTACGCCTCCATGTGATACCTGCTGGGTGACCTTGGCCTAGTCACAGCTCTTTTGGAACTCTCTCAGCCCCACCTACTTCACAAGGTACCTGTTTGGGGGGTGAGGTGACTGTAAGCCGATTTCCTTATGGTAGAGAAAAGCAGGGCATAAAAGCCAACTCTTCTTCTTCTTCAAGGTAACAGTGAAAAGGAAAGATCTGAACCAGATCTGCAGTACTCATATAATAGAAACACACAATTCTTCGTTGTTCAAAATTATGATTGCTACTAATTTATAGGGCAGGGGGAACCTGGTATGAGTGTCTTTATTGCCGTTTATTGGCAAGCAGGGAAAATCATTTTGTAGCAGCGTTCTCCATTAAGCAAAATGATTACGCTTACATTGCTAACGGCTTGGTATAACAGCTGATGTGTCAGTGCGAGAGAACCTCGTCGAGAAGGGATAAATGTTTCACGGCTTGCATATAAATACATCAATTTCACTTTCCATAAAGGCTCGAGTTTGCTTTCCTCATTGACTAGAGACAATATCCTGTATAATGTCGCTGCCTTCCCAGTTGACATTACATCTTAATTATATAAAAGGAAAGAAATGCCAGCGAGTCAGATTGCTTCCAGATGGCCAGCACTTACTGACTGATAAATCTTTACAGTAGCCAATGCGGACACATAATTTTTTAAAGATTTTATTTTAACAGTCTCTGAAATTGGAGATTGCCCACTTGTTTGTAACCATGGGCTAGGTTTACAACTGCGAGTAGTTAGGCTTATGGTTATTTTGGGCCTGGCATGCAAAAACCGCTGTCTGTCTCCAGCAAGGTCCCCCCAGGTAATCAGGAGAAATCCCAGTGGATCGTCCCCACAGTGGATCAATCAGCACTGCGTGAGCTGCATTTTGATAGGCTGATTCAGAACCTCTGCTCTGCAGCAGTTCATATGGTATGTATGTTAGCGCCGAGACCTGCAGAGGGTCAAGTACTTTTCATTCAACATGGGTATTTGAATCCAAGTCAATTTTAATCAATTTTTCAAGCAAGGTACAACACAGAATCCAATCAGTTGGGAAGGCCTAACTGGGAGACTTATGTTCCCCAAGCAATGTTGTGCATTTAACAAAAAAATTAAAAACAGGAGACCTTCTGATTTACCCAGCATTGGTTCTGAATTTGTTAACTCCCAAACAGAAACTCAGCCATTGGTTTTTTGTGTGTGTGTGTGTGTGTGTTTTTAAATTAGATCAGGTCATTGAAATTGTGTTATTCCCACAGAAGGAAAGAGCACAGAATAATGAAAGGTCATCATTTGACACTTGGTCTCCCTCCCGCTGTTCAAAAGGTTTGCTTCACGTTTCCCTGGCACAATCAGATTAAGCAATAGGGATAGCTGTCTTCTTTTGTTTGGGCACTTAGCAGAGGCAACTGCCTGACAACTAGGGTTGCCAACCTCCAGGTGATGACAGGATATCTCCTGCTATTACAACTGATCTCTAGGTGACAGAGATAAATTCACCTGGAGAAAATGGCCACTTTGGAAGGTGGACTCTATGACATTATACCCCACTGAAGTCCCACCCCTCCCCAAATCCCACCCTTCGCCCACAAAATCTCCAGGTATTTCCCAATCTGGAGCTGGCAACCCTTATGAACATGCAAGTCATGTATGATGTTTGAGTCCAGGGTCTCTGCCTTGTGAACTTAGTCTCAAGAAAATTCACTGTTAGCAACAGATTATAGGGTCTCTTGGTTTAGAGTTGCCAGGTGCCCACTGATGGTGGGAGAACTCCTGCTCTGCCCTCCATTGCCTGCGCTCCTTCCAGTGAGAACCAGGGGGGAAATGGGAGGGAAATGTTGCTGACACTTTGACGTCACTTCCAGACAAAGACCCAGAAATGACGTCACTCCTTTCCCTCTGGGACACTCTAGGAACTAACCAAATCTCTATGGTATTTAGCACAGAGTTTTTGCGATTCCTAGAGTGTTGAGAACAGTGACATCAACTCCAGGTCTTCACTCAGAAGTGCTGTCAAAGTGTCAGTAATACTTTCCCCTCCCAGGCCCTGCCCCAAACGCTTCCTGTGGAAGACAGGTGCAGGATTGGTATCCCTACAGTGGTCTAATGTAGTGCAAGCTATTCTTACGTTTCTCAGTGTTCATCATAATATCAGAAAATAAGAACATAAGAAAAGCCCTGCTGGATCAGACCAAGGCCCATCAAGTCCAGCAGTCTGTTCACACAGTGGCCAACCAGGTGCCTCTAGGAAGCCCCCAAATAAGACGACTGCAGCAGCACCATCCCGCCTGTGTTCCACAGCACCTAAGGTGGTAGGCATACCCCTCTGATCCTGGAGAGAATAGGTATGCATCATGACTAGTATCCACTTTAACTAGTAGCCATGAATACCCCTGTCCTCCATGAACATGTCCACTCCCCTCTTAAAGCCTTCCAAGTTGGCAGCCATCACCACATTTTGGGGCAGGGGGTTCCACAATTTAACTATGTGTTGTGTGAAAAAATACTTCCTTTTATCTGTTTTGAATCTCTCACCCTCCAGCTTCAGCAGATGATCCCGTGTTCTAATATTATGGGAGAGGGAGAAAAACCTCTCCCTGTCCACTCTCTCCAAACCATGCATAATTTTATAGACCTCTATCATGCCTCCCCTCAGCCGCCTTCTTTTCATGCTAACAACCCTAAGCGTTTTAACCGCTCCTCATAGGGCAGTTGCTCTAGTCCCCTAATCATTTTGGTTATATTTATTCTGTTGCCCTACAATGGAGAGTGTGAGGATCAAATTCCACCTTGAGTCGTTGAAGGCACATAAGCATTCATTGAACTTCAAAAATAGATTATTCAAATTCAAATAATAACATGGCCATCCCGAAAAATGGCTTTCCGTATTTGTCAAAAATCTGTTTGACTGCAATTTGGATAAATGATTGGGGGTGGGGGTTGAACATTCACAGTTCTACTTGTATTAATTATATGTTGATTGTATTGTTGCCTTGAAATTGTTAATTGTTACTAGATATAACTGATTCTGGTTTATGGCCCAAATAAACTTACTTAAGTAGAGGAAAGCTCTGAATACCCAAAAGGTATTCTCTAAATCTGTTAGTAGCCGAAATGATTTTGTCTGAAATGACACCAAAAAAATCCATTAGCCATCAGCTGCTAGAACTGATTATAAAGGCTGTTCAAAAGGGGTCCTAATCTCAAAAAGAGATTTTGAGTTTTATTGGTTTAAAGTGACATCAAAGACATTTGTCAGGCTTAGTTTTTTCTACGGAGTGTAGCCGATTTATTCCCTCTTGCCAGGAGTAGTTTGAACCGGCTCAGTTTGAATCTGCTCTGCCTCTAATATACAATCCAAGATTTAACAAGGTTTTACACTATGTCCGGAGGTATTCTCCCCACCCAAAACTCATTTTATATAATTGGAGGAAGGGGTAACATCCAAACGAAAGAAGATTTTTGGTGAACTCAAAAGCTCACACACCATTTTGTGTTATTGAGTTGGCCTTAATAAGAGGTATTATGTGGATTGTGTTCTTGGTTTTTGGATCATACATGGCTTGACCTTCCTGGATTGAGTCCAAGATGACAATTTGTCTACCGTAGAAAATATGAAGATCTCCTTAATCTATGCCTCCTATTCTCTTCATGACAAACTAAGCTGCACCTACAAGATCCATCAGAGGTGACAAAGATACCATAACATATGGCCTCATCCTATGTCAATCTATTAATGGCTAGGGATGCCAGGTCCCTCTTTGTCACTGGTGGGAGGCTTTTGGGGCGGAGCCTGAGGAGGGGAGGGACTTCAATGCCAAAGAGTCCATTTGCTGAAGAGGCCATTTTCTCCAGGGGAACTGATCTCTATCAGCTGGAGATCAGTTATAACAGCAGGAGATTGGCAACCCTAATTAATGGCAGATTTGGAACAATGCTTCCTCAGACCCTCTCTCCAAGTGCTACTCCTCTACTTGAGAACCACTGGCAAACATTTTTATCCTTTGGACCTACAGGTCCTTGAGCTATTCCTGCAGTAGATTTGGGTGTGTAGGGGGGGGGTAGCCTATGTATTACTATTAAAATTCTGAGAACATTAGCTGTTTTTGTTAAATTAAGAACCCCTGAGTCATTAGCCCCTATTGTTACAGGGAGGAGAAATCTGAAATGGCCATGACTTGCCCCAAATCCACAAAACCTATCTGCTCAAAGAAATGGATGGCCCAGGCTAGCCCAGTCTTATAAGATCTTGGCTGGTAAGCAGGGTTGGCCCTAGTTAGTACTTGGATGGGAGACCACCAAGGAAGTCCAGGGTTGCTGCGTAGAGGCAGGCAATGGCAAACCACCTCTTGCCTTGAAAATAGGGTTTCCCACCTCCAGGTACTACCTGGAGATCTCCTGCTGTTACAAGTGATCTCCAGCTGATGGAGATCAGTTCACCTGTAGAAAATGGCCGCTTCGGTAATTGGACTATGGCATTGAAGCCCTTCCCCTCCCCAAACCCCGCCCTCCTTAGGCTCCACCCCAAAACCCTCCCGCCGGTGGCGAAGACGGACCTGGCAACCCTACTTGAAAACCCTAAGTCAGCTGCACCATAAGTCAGCTGCAACTGAACAGAACTTTTCACCACCAAATTTTGCTAATCCCAATGTTATCTGGTTTTCAAGCTTCACAATTTTTAAACTCAAGAGTGTGATTCTGCAAGGCCAACCTATGGATATGAGCATATGGGTTTGCCTGTGCCAAGGAGCTTGCCTACCTCAGCCAGTTGGAAGACTCCAGTGGTGAGATGAAGTGTCCCTATCGGCAGGCTTGTGTTAAATCCTGTTATTGAAAGACCTTAGGAAAATGATAATAAAACACATGCCGAGAAACCACATTTGGCATTTGACAGCAACCTTGGTGTTCAAGCAAATGTTATGCAAACTGTTAATTATGTTAATTAAAACATGCAAATGAGATCTCGCCTTCCTGTTTACGGCACATTTCAGGGCTGATCAAGTTGCCCGCCTTTGAGAAACAGTCTATGTTGATTCTGTTCACTTCCCATTTCATGGCAGGGAGTCAAACAAAGGCTTCTGGCCCAGGGTCAAAAGGCTTCTTAGGGGCTGGACGCAGGGTTGCCAGGTTCCTCTTTGCTACCGGTGGGACGTTTTGGGGGCAAAGCTTGAAGAGGGTGGGATTTGGGCAGGGGAGGGACTTCAATGCCATAGAGTCCAATTGCCAAAGTGGCCATTTTCTCCAGGTGAACAGATATCTATCGGCTGGAGACCAATTGTAATAGCAGGAGATCTCCAGTTAGTACGTGGAGGTTGGCAACCCTAGCTGGATTATTCTTTCTTATTCGTTAAGCCATCTACAAAGCGTACCTTTAGCTGTCTGTTATTTGTTTAGACTGGTTGTTCTGGCCTCTGGCAAAGTCCAGGTCATGCCCACTTCACGGCAAGGGGGATAAGATGGCCACTGTGAATTGCAGCGGTGGGATGCCAAACCTGTTGTGTTGACAACTACGAGTCATCTTTGCTCCTGGCCAGAATCATGACATAGTGTTGGACTGCAAATCAGTCTTGGCTGGAGGAGAAAATTCTAACTTTCAGTCCAGCTCTAAACTATAAATGAGCCTGTGGTTCCAGTTTGGCATCACATGTAACTGTCGCAGAATCCATCTTTCCTTGTTACAGAATTTGGGTTCCCTTACCTCAAAGGTTCAGTTCAGACATAATGCAAAACCATGGTATCATAGATTCATAGAGTTGGAAGGGACCACCGGGGTCATCTTGTCCAACCCCCTGCACAATGCAGGAAATTCACAACTACCTACCCCACACACACACCCTGTGACCCCTACTCCATGCCCAGAAGATGGCCAAGATGCCCTCCCTCTCATGATCTGCCTAAGATCATAGAATCAGCATTGCTGAAAGATGGCCATCTAGCCCCTGCTTAAAAACTTCCAGGGAAGGAGAGCTCACCACCTCCCGAGGAAGCCTGTCCCACTGAGGAACCGCTATAACTGTTGGAAAATTCTTCCTAATGTCTAGACGCAAACTCTTTTGATTTAATTTCAACCCGTTGGTTCTGTTCCAGCTGTGAGGGTCTGTATGCCTTGCCTTGGGTAGGCCTTTGCCTTGTATGTTTCCCCCCCTCCCTGGGCTCGTAAAAGCAGTCCAGGCCTCTTGACTTTCCTTGGTTCAGGCGCAGTGTCTGATGGGCCCCAGGTTGGAATGTCTCTTCCCTCTTCCCACGTCCCTCCCTTGCTCTCACTGACTCCCTTCCACCACTGTGGCCTTGGTGGGTAGATAGTACTAACAAGCTCTGAGTTCTTTGATGTTTTGTACCATGCACAATTATCTCGTAGATTCCCATAACATACGTTTGACATCTGCTTCCCTGTAGGGGTTATAATTCTGTCTTTGTGAATCTGTATTCACTTGCAACTTTACCAGTGTGCGGCCTGTATCATCTGAAGCTTCCAATTAAAGTTTCTTGTTTCTGCATGACTGTCTGAGCAAGTGATTTTATGGAGTTTGCACAGAGAGGTCAGGAACCCTCACACCAGCCTTCTGGGGCAACAGAAAACAACTCGGTACCCTCCTCTATAGGAAAGACCTTCAAGTACTTGAAGATGGCTATCATATCCCCTCTCAGTCTTCTCCTCTTCAGGCTAAACATACCCCAGCTCCTTCAACCTTTCCTCATAGGACTTGGGCTCCAGACCCCTCACCATCTCTGTTGCCCTCCTCTGGACACGTTCCAGCTTGTCTACCTCCTTCTTAAATTGTGGTGCCCAAAACTGAACACAGTACTCTAGGTGAGGTCTAACCAGAGCAGAGTAAAGTGATACCCTCATCATTATGATTCCCTGCTTTAAAAAAAGTCACCAGATTTCTCAAAATCCATGGACTCTGATCTGGAGAACCATTTTTGATTACCCACTCTGCCACGTGAGCGGCAGACTCTAATCTGGTGAATCGGGTTGGTTTCCCCACTCTGTTGTGGGGAGGGGAAGTGAAGGTGATTGTAAGCCAATTTGAGACTCCTTAAAAGGTAGAGATAACCGGGGTATAAAAACCAACTCCTCCTCCTCTTCCTCCTCCTTCTCCCATCCAAATACCAACCCTGCTTAGTTTCTAAGATCTGAAAAGATCAGCTATACCACGCTGCCTTCCCTCCACCATTGGTGGCATGAGTTAATAATGACTGTAAAAGCATACAAACATTTCAGTACGGTAATAGAAAAATAGCCCTGACCTGGATGGCCCAGGCTAGCCTGATCTCTCAGATCTCAGAAGCTAAGCAGGGTCAGCCCTGGTTAGTATTTGGTTGGGAGACCACCAAGGAATACCCGGGTTGCTGTGCAGAGGAAGGCACTGGCAAACCATCTCTGTTAGTCTCTTGCCATGAAAACCCCAAAAGGAGTTGCCATAAGTCGGCTGGACTTGACGGCACTTCACACACACAATAGTCTGGAAAGTTTGGTTAATACATTTATTACTAAACACTTTAGTACTAATGTTTTACTTGTAAAAACATAATGAAACTTTGCATGTATATGGAATGTTATTACCACCAACTTAGCCATAAAAGAGCAGGGATAACCGATTATTATTATTCTATACTGGCCTGCAAAAATATTATAGCAACATGCACGGAGATAACCAGCCACTTAAGTCTTTTATAGGTTTTTATTGGAAGCAGTAAGGCAGCAGATTAACTGTTTAAGAGCAGAATAAATGACGACAGAAAGGAACACTAGCAAATTACTAAAATACAAAGACAAAAAATATATATATTTGGAGCATGTGATTTATTATTGATCAGTTAGGTTTCATTGAACAGGGTTTAAAATTTAAGCCACAACTTTTAATCACGTATAGATCTGTTTCTGAATGGCCTCAGCCCTACACTGCTTAGGTGGCTCTTGGTTGTTTGCTACTCACAGAAAAATAATATTCTATAAACATAAGTAGCAGCATTAGATTTAAAAATGAAAAAGGGATCTGTTTTCTGCACCGTCTATTCTGGACGCAAACTTTGATTTTGTAGTTGGTGCAGACTTTGAATGGCTTTGGCATAAAAACCTTTCCAGTAGAACTGTCAATTATTGTCTGATGTTTATTATAATTCAGGTGCAATAAAAAGCAAAGAACAAATATAGACACTGTGTGTGGGGGTGGGGGTGACGTGGCACAGGCACAGATGACGTACTTTGCACGCAGAAGGTCCCAGGTTCAATCCCCAACATCTCAAGTTGAAAAGATCATGTGGTAGGTGATGTGAGAGACCTCAACCAGCCAGTGTGGTGTAGTGGTTAGGAGCAGCAGACTCTAATCTGGAAAACCAGGGTTGATTCCCCACTCCTCCACATGCAGCCTGCAAGGTGACCTTGGGCTAGTCACAGTTCTCTCTGAACTCTCTCAGCCCCACCTACCTCACAAGGTGCTTGTTGTGGAGAGAGGAAGGGAAGGTTATTGTAAGCTGCTCTGAGACTCCTTTCAGTAGAGAAAAGGTAAAGGTCCCCTGTGCAAGCACCGGGTCATTCCTGACCCATGGGGTGACGTCACATCCCAACATTTCTTAGGCAGACTTTGTTTGCGGGGTGGTTTGCCAGTGCCTTCCCCAGTCATCTTCCCTTTACCCCCAGCAAGCTGGGTACTCATTTTACCGACCTCAGAAGGATGGAAGGATGAGTCAACCTTGAGCCGGCTACCTGAAACCGACTTCTGTTGGGATCGAACTCAGGTCGTGAGCAAAGCTTTTGACTGCAGTACTGCAGCTTAACACTCTGCGCCACAGGGCTCTTTCAGTAGAGAAAAGCAGGGTATAAAAACCAACTCTTCTTCTTCAACCAGAAACCTTGAAGAGTCTGAGTAGACCGCACTTACCTTGATAGCCTAAGGATTTGATTCACAGATTCATGCCTCAAAAATCTCCAGGTATTTCCCAACCCAGAGCTGGCAACCCTATTGATTGATGGGACTGTCAGGAAGGCCTCTCCCTGTAATCTCAATTTCCAGGTAGGAACATACAGGAGAAGACCATCTATCAGTGTGCAATAGTTGCTGGGGTCTGCCTGACGGGTGTCTACCATTCAATAACAATCATTAGCTTTGGTGCTCCAGATTCTTGACAACACATCTACTTTACATATTTGACAAATACCATTTCCTGGTGTCTTAAATACCTTTAAGCCCATAAGACTCTTCTAAAAGTAGAAGAGTTGGCTTTTATATGCTGATTTTCTCTTACCTTTTTAAGGAAGAATCAAACCTGCTTACTATCGTCTTCCCTTCCTCTCCTCACAGCAGATACCTTGTGAGGTAGGTGAGGCTGAGAGAGTTCTGAAAGAACTGTGACTAGCCCAAGGTCACCCAGCAGGCTTCGTGTGTAGGAATGGGGAAACCAACCTGGTTCACCGGATTAGAGTCCGCCGCTCATGTGGAGGAGTGAGGAATAAAACCTGGTTCTCCGGATTAGAGTCGGCCACTCATGTGGAAGAGTGGGGAATCAAACCCGGTTCTCCAGATTAGAGTCCGCCGCTCCTAACCACCACACCATGCTGGCTTCCTAGGTTAGTAAAACTAATCTTGCAGAGGTAGGCAGCTGATCAGATCACGTAAGATTCCATATTTCAAAATGGTCTGCTGATCAACCAAGAAAAAGAACACACGACATCAGTTTTCTACTTCTACTTAGCTCAGATACCCTGCTAGTGTAGGGGACTTGAAAGGAGTCATGCCAGCCAAACATCTGGACATTGACATCTGAAAGGAAAATAGCCATGAGGTAGAAGCGAGGAGGACTTGGCTAGTAAAGCGTTACAGAAGGCATTAAGGAGAAGTGGATTACTCCTGCATGCTGAATGAATTCCAGAAGGGTAGCCTAGTTGGTTTGTAGTAGCAAAAGAACTCCAGTTTGTTGGCATGTACTTGTGATACAGTATTCAGAATCTGAACGTGTCCATGGAGCCCAAGAAGGAAACTGGCACACTGAGGTGTTCGTTTCTCCCTGTTGGGACTCCTTTCTTGCAGCGGAAGAGGCGCTGTGCATGGCTGTCATGGTAACCAGGTAACCGTAAGGTTTGTGTGGAAATTTCTTCGTGCAGTTTTGGGCAGCATGGGAATGTGTGCTAACGTTGCCGGGCTGGAACAGGCAAGTACAAAGTATGCCCTTTACTCGCTTGTCATCACAGAACCGCTCCAAGGAAATAAGGCAGAAAAGTCTGCAGCCATATAAAGACATATCTGTGCATCTTGCTGAGTTCTGTAGTTTATAGGAGTCGGTTTACAGCTAGGTTGTAATGAAGACAACTGCAAAATCTGCAGTAGGAATTCCATTTGGCAGCACCCAAGTTGTCGGTTTCCACAGAAAACAATTTGATCTGTCTAGTACAGTGGTTCTCAACCTAGGGGTCGGGACCCCCAAGGGGGTCGCGAAGTGTTTTCTGGGGGGTCGCCGCCACTGTCCTGGGACAGCCCCCATCCCGGGCTGTCCAGGACTAACCCAGAAACCCTGTAACCCTGATCCATCCGCGAGGGCAGGGAAGACCCCAAGCAGAGAGGTGAGGAACTGGTTGACCGACAGCCAGAAGGAGACGGGCTGCAGAGATGCGGCGGCGTGTCGCCGCACACCAGCTGTAGCCCCGCTCCCCAGCTGAGAGGCGGGCGGGCCAGCCCTGGTCGCGGTCGCACCTGCGCCGGGCGGATGATGCGGCAGGATGTGTGGGAGGCCGAGGAAGCTCCCCTGGCTCGGCCAGTTCAGGTCTCGGAGGAGAAGAGGGCGGTCCCCCTTGAGGCCGCTACAGCCACGTTGTTTTTACTTTTAACCGCGCTTGGGTGGGGCGGGAGCTTCAGCCTGGAATCCAAGTGCGCATGTCTGTAGTGTGGCTTCGCTTTTCTGCCCTGAGTCATCAGTTCTGCTCTGGCAAGGCCAAGGGGGAGAGAGTCGAGGTGCATGCGCAGTTCGGGATTTCCCCCTTGAGCGCGCAGGTTCGGTGAGGCGCAGAAGGAGCGGTGACTGGCGGAGGGGAGAAATAGGCACGAAAAGTCCGAGCGGGATAAGCGGCCCTCGGCTCTTTCCTGGCCCTTCACTCTCATGAGGTGATTAAACGGAGCTCCGCTTTGAGGGATAACTGCAGTTCTGTGCACAAGCAGTGTCCCAGTCACAAGAGAGGGGGTTTCCTTGCGAGAGCCCCGGCCTGCTTGGAAGAGTTTTTGGGGAGAGAGGGGAGGACAAGGAACGCAGTGCATGCTCAGAGGCACTCTTTCCTCCGTGCCAGGAAAGGCTGCCGCGCCACATAGTCACAGCCGCTTCGCAACAGGTGGTAGTACCGTTTGCTTGTTTGTTTTAAACTTTAAAATTTAAAGTAATTATATATATGGATACCCTGGACTGCCAAAACAACAAATGTGTTTTCTTTATCCTATTGAAAATGTCATTTATGCAAATGTGATGAGGGTCGCAGGTTACTTGGCAATTGTAAAAGGGGGTCGCGACTCGAAAAAGGTTGAGAACCACTGGTCTAGTATGACTATTTCTTAAGGTTGCCAGGTCCCTCTTCACCACCAGTGGGAGGTTTTCAGGGTGGAGACTGAGGAGGGCGGGGTTTGGGGAGGGGAAGGACTTCAATGTCATAGAGTCCAATTGCCCAAGCAGCCATTTTCTCCAGGTGAACGGATATCTATCGGCTACAGATATCTATCTGGGGCAACAGAAAACAACTCTGCACCATCCTCTATATGACAGCCCTTTAGTTACTTGAAGATGGTTATCATATCACCTCTCAGTCTTCTCCTCTTCAGGCTAAACATACCCAGTTCTTTCAACCTTTCTTCATAGGACTTGGCCTCCAGACCCCTCACCATCTTTGTTGCCCTCCTCTGGACATGTTCCAGCTTGTCTGCATCCTTCTTAAATTGAGGTGCCCCAAACTGAACACAATACTCTAGGTGAGGTCTAACCAGAGCAGAGTAAAGCGATACCATCACTTTGAGTGATCTGGACACTATACTTTTGATGATGCAGCCCAAGATCGCATTTGCCTTTTTAGCTACTGCATCACACTGCTGACTCATGTTCAGTGTTTGGTCTACTAAGACCCCAAGATCCTTTACTAAACTTGAGAGGGACCTCAGTTGTGGCACCAAAACCATGGAACTCTCTCCTCTAGGATATCTGTCTGTCCCCTTCTGTCATTTTCTTTCACTACTGGGTAAAGACATAGGTTGTGTCGTCTGGCGTTCCCTGCTTCCTGCCCTATGTTTTAACTATTGTTTTATATTTTTATATACAAATTTTAGTTTTGGGTTTGTTTCTGAGATGTGTTATTATGCCTTCTTACAACTTCTTTTAACTGTTAGCTGCCTTGGTGGCCCTGATTGGGCAACAAGTAGGGTTGCCAACCTCCAGGTACTAGCTGGAAATCTCCTGCTATTACAACTGATTCTATTTTCTGTTTTCTGCTGAACTGATTCTATTACCTTAGGCAGTTCATGAGAGGGAAGGCATCTTGGTCATCTTCTGGGCATGGAGTAGGGGGTCAGTGGGTGTGTAGGGGAGGTAGTTGTGAATTTCCTGCATTGTGCAGGGGGTTGGACTATATGATCCTGGTGGTCCCTTCCAACTCTATGATTCTAAGTTGCCACCTACCTAATACGAGAAGGCAGGGGCACTCAAATCAGGGCCTCAGAAGATGACCTTAATGGTCAGGTAGGTTGGTAGGAGGCCAATAACACAGCAGTTTCTGGAGAAATTTGCAAGGCAATGGCATTTTACTCTTTTCAACAAGCTTGTTCGGGTGACAGGAATTACCCACAGCCACCACAATCTGTTTTAAGAACAATGAGAAATCCAGCTCTGTTTAACCTTCTGTAAAACATTTTTTTCCTGGCGCAAACAGAAGGACGAGAGGCTTTTCCTGTACCTAATTGGTCACGGATTAACCCTAACGACCAATTTTTCTTCGCGAACATATTAAATTTTAAGCATATTTCCTGAAGGCTGCGGCAAGTAATTAAAAACAATGTGTTATTTTTGCGTTAATCCTTTTATCGGTGGTTGCAAAGCTTCAGCTAAATCCAGAGGTTGACTTCACAATGGGAAATACGCTATGCAGATCTCACAGCACGGGCTGTAGATCGGCAGCACCATCTGTAGGTCAGAAGAACGTATTGGCATGCTTCACTCGGTCCGGCTTACTTTGGGGCTTATTCCAAAAGCTGTTTCAAAGAACCGGATGTGCTGCATAAACATGGATGCTCCTGTTTGCAACTGCAAGATTTTCAACCCAGCTAGAAGGAAAATGGTTCCTATAATAATTGTGTATTCAAAAATCTACCTCATTAATGCTTTACTTTCTCATCTTTATAATTTCTACAATCCATTGGACTGAAAAAGTTATTTAAAATTTAAAAAAATCCCTTTAGTTTGCCTCCATTGAGAATGTCCATGAATGGAAACGGGAGGCAGTTGTGAATTTCCTGCATTGTGCAGGGGGTTGGACTAGACGACCCTGGTGGTCCCTTCCAACTCTATGATTTTATGATTTTAAGAGAGGAAAATATAGCTCCAACCTGAACGTTTAGACACTAATAAGAGGCAAAAATTTAACCCTCACAATCAGCATAAAAATCATGAAGGGATAGATGCCTGTGATCATAAAGTGATTTAAAGTGTGGAGGATATATTTTTGAGTTCCTGCAGCTGGCAGGTGATTCTTGCTTCTACAGGAACAAGGATAGGGAAGAGAAACTAGATAAACAGGTGAGAATGCAGAGGCCATTTTAGCATAAATTGTACCATAGGGAAGCAGTGCGCAAGCATGTGTACAGAGAGGGCGTTAAGTGTAATCCATCCTCCAGCCAAAAGGATCAGATACTAGAAGTGAAAGACCTCCACCTGAGACCCTCAAGAGCCACTGCCAGTGTGAGTAGGCAATACTCACCTTGATAGACCCAAGCGTCTGATACAGCATAAGGCAGCTTTACATGTATTTTGGCATGCTACTTCCATGTACATCGTCAATTCAAGACAAGGTGCACCAGGTCTTAATTCCACCAATGTGGAGCATGGTGGAATAATAAAATGAATATCTTCGAATATGTGCGGAGTGCCCTTCTGTTACTACCAAATGAAAACAACTTTCTTCCACAGATCTGGAAACAGTAGGAAGGTTTCTCTAGTCCGACAGTGTAACTTTTAGATAGGCTTGAGTCTCACCCCACCCTTGTTAGAGCTGAAGGACTGATGCCCTCTTCTGATGGGTTCACTTCCAAAAGCCAACATCGACAGACGTCAGGACAAAGCCAGCGTGGTGTAGTGGTTAGCAGCGGTGGACTCTAATCTGGAGAACCGGGTTTGATTCCCCACTCCTGCACATGAAGCCAGCTGGGTGACCTTGGGCTAGTCACACTCTCTCAGCCCCACCTACCTCACAAGGTGTCTGTTGTGGGAAGTGGAAGGGAAGGAGATTGTAAGCTGGTTTGATTCTCCTTAAAAGGTAGAGAAAATTGGCACATAAAAACCAACTCTTCTTCTAAACAAATGTATCCTTACATTTTCACTGTAGCTGACAAATAACAGAAAACTATCACCACACTGATTTTTGCTTTTACTGGGAATGGAGGCAACTTACATGGATCGTTAGTCATTTTGTATCATTATAATTTACAGTGTATATATTGCATTCTCCTTTCACATATTCTACATTCACTTAAACAGCAGTGCTGGATGCTCTAATCAGAACCAAGATGACCTTCCGATGAAAATATTTCTCCCTTCAAGAACTGAACTGCCTCTTCTTTCCTCAGTTTTTGAAATTCCAGGTAATGAAGCTGAGCAGGAAGAAAAGTGAGAAAGAATATCAGTTTTGATCCTAACGATAAGAACATTTGGTGCTTTATAAAAACTAAGTGCATATTTTAAAAGCATGTTTGCTTATATGTTTCTGAAATTCAGAGATTAATGAGTTCAAGGCACCAAACAATATACCGCCCTAGGAAATTTATGCCTAGCCTTTGGAGTACAGGAATGCAGACAAGTAAAAATAAGTTAATTGTCAGAGCGGTTCCTGAGTGGAACAGGCTTCCTCGGGAGGTGGTAAGCTCCTTCCCTGGAGGTTTTTAAGCAGAGGCTAGATAGCCATCTGTCAGCAATGCTGATTCTATGACCTTAAGCAGATGATGAGAGGGAGGGCATCTTGGCCATCTTCTGGGCATGGAGTAGGGGGTCACTGGGTGTGTGTGAGGGAGGTAGTTGTGAATTTCCTGCATTGTTCAGGGGGTTGGACTAGATGACCCTTGTGGACCCTTCCAACTCTATGATTCTATGACTCTAAGTTCTCTCGTGGATCTAGATTGCAGGATGACATTTTGGTTCCTCTTACCAGGACCACATGATAGCCCAGCAGTCTCAGATGCCTCGTCTTCATTGCCGTCCTGCCACGGGGATGCCTCGAGTCAGTACAGAAAGCAGACACGGGAGCGCACAGCACAGCCACCCTAGAACCAACCGCAGCAGTCATGAGTTCTACGGCAGCTTATACCCCACTGAAGCCCCTCCCCAGCCCCCACCCTCCCCAGGCTCCACTTCCAAAATCTCCAGGTATTCCCCAGCCCAGAGCTGGCAACCCTACTTCCCACCCCCTTCCCCACGGACACAACAGAGTTGCAGAAGTTTTTGCCCCCGCAGTGGAGCTGATCTGCCCGCAGCCTGCACTTTATGGACCAGGGAATTCATTTTAACCTGCCTTAGATGTCAGAGCTGCACTTTGCTATCTCTTCAGCACTGCATCCCTTTCACGTTCCTTCCCTCTACTATACAAATGGGTTCAGTTGCAAAGGACAGGTGGATGACGCTTGTGCAAAGAAGGGCTTCCTTCTACTTAGCACAGGGGTGGGGAACCTTTTTTCTGCCAAGGGCCATTTGGATATTTATAACATCATTCGCGAGCCATACAAAATTATCAACTTAAAATTAGCCTGCTATATTTGGTCAAACATTTAGCCTAAGGCACGACCGGAGATTGCTCTGAGTGTCTGCCATGTAGAGCGACTTGCTTTTGAGCTCTGCTGTCCCCAGCTGGGCCCAAAAGATTCAGGCAGGGCAGCAAACACAAGACGGAGTGAGCGACAAGCCACTTGGGGCTTTTAGGCAAAGGAGCTCTGTCCAGTAACGCCTCGCGAGAGGGGGCAGATCTCCAGTCTTAAATCCTTCTGAGCTAGAGATCTGCCAGGACCCACAAAGGGCCAGACCAAATGATTTTGCGGGCCTTATACGGCCCCAGGGCCTGACATTCCCCACCCCTGATTTAGCACAGAAGGAAGTTCTGAGTCCTTGCAGCACGGTTTTATTGGCGGGGGGGGGGGGCTTGCCTGCTCCCTCCATGCCCACCAACGGATGCTGGAGTAAATGAGTTGGGAGGAAGAAAGAGGAGCTGCCTCCAGCAATAGCATGAACTTGTTTTTTATTGGAGCAGCGGATGAGTGTTTGCTGAAACCTGAACCATACAAATGAGCTGCCTACAGCGACCACAACAGGAAAAAGATCTGGCCCAGCTCTTCATCTATAAAGAAATGCCTGCCAATAAACCATATGGAAGCGACTGAAGGGGAAGAGATTGGAGAGGAGGAGATGGAGATGATCTCTAAGCATCTGCAGGACTTGATAGATCGTACAGCTAAAGTATGGACCAACACTGATTAGAGTGCAGTGACCTCTGGAATGACAGCTACTGTTCCCGTCTGTTCACCTGGATGTGGGAGGAGGAGCTGAAGGTTTGGAGGAAAGGAGTCCCTGAATTTTGTAGTGAATCCCACACAATAAAA
This sequence comes from Euleptes europaea, assembly GCF_029931775.1. NCBI lineage: Eukaryota > Metazoa > Chordata > Lepidosauria > Squamata > Sphaerodactylidae > Euleptes > Euleptes europaea. The sequence continues at coordinate 48,076,845 of NC_079326.1, forward strand.
GAGCATAGTGGATACAGAAATTGTGGGTTCAAACTATTTGGCCATGGGTTGTGGGTTCTGACCATTTGATTACTCTGACTGTGCGTTCACATGAGCTCTGAAAGTGCTGTGGTTCATCGGCAGTGTCAGTCCATTTCATGCTGGAACCTTCCTTGTTGTTTGCCTGTCTTCCCCCCACCCCGGGGCCAGAGCCAAATTGTTTGGATTTTTTAACCATAAAATCAATTGTAGTGTCTGGCTGTTGTTAAGGCTCCTGCCCTTTTAGTTTTTTTTTCTTTTCCTGTTGCTGTAGGCTTAGTTTTGTGTGTTTTTGCTACAATTTCCATTGTTATTTGATTTTGTGGTTTACTGTTTCAAAGCTGCCCAACCCCACAAGCTCAACGGGGTGAGAGGGTGAGAGATTCAAAACAGATAAAAGGAAGTATTTTTTCACACAACGCATAGTTTAATTGTGGAACTCCCTGTCCCAGGATGTGGTGATGGCTGCCAGCTTGTAGGGCTTTAAGAGGGGAGTGGACATATTCATGGAGGAGAGGGATATTCATGGCTGTTAGTTAGAATGGATACTAGTCATGATGCATACCTATTCTCTCTAGTATCAGAGGAGCATGCCTATTATTTTGGGTGCGGTGGATCACAGGCAGGATGGTGCTGCTGCACTCATCTTGTTAGTGGCTTCCTAGAGGCACCTGGTTGGCCACTGTGTGAACAGACTGCTGGACTTGATGGGCCTTGGTCTGATCCAGCAGGGCCTTTCTTATGTTCTTATATGTTCTTATGTTCCTTGTAATTCTCCGCTTACTGAAATCATGTTTTCAGCGGAAGGTAACTGACCTCTTCCATTGAAACCTTAAAAACACAGACCTTCCTGCAAGTGAATTGGTTCTTCTACATTTTGGCAATTAAGCATATAATCAAATAAAGGCACCTTTGAATGCCAGGATCATCTGTAGGCTGATCCGCTTCGCTGCTTGGCACCACCTTTCTTCTGTTGGCATCCATTAGGATTTCAAAATCTGGGGAAAGAGGAAAACATTAATGGGCTACAGAAAAAAGAGAGAGTTGGATCCTAACTTTTCCTCCGGTCATCCACCCAAGAGGCACGTCTGCTCGCACATGATTTCCACTGATCCCCCTTCTGCTTTGCACCCCACAGTGGTCCTGACATTCCGTCGATAGAAGCTGCATTTTGGAGGGCACAGCAGGCTGAAGTGAGAAGGAATACAACCCAATTGGAAGGCTACACTCCATGGAGGGATTTCTCACAGGACTCAGGTACTGATTGGAAAGACTAACCCAAAGCTGAGCTTCTAGCCCCTCCCCAATCAAATCATTACCATTTTGCTTCAAAGGAAGAAGAGGAGAAGGAGTTGGTTTTCATATGCTGATTTTCTCTACATTTTAAAAAGAATCAAACCAGCTTACAATCTCCTTCCCCTCCTCTCCCCACAAGACACCTTGTGAGGTAGGAGGGGCTGAGAGAGCTCTAAGAGAACTGTGACTGACCCAACATCACCCAGCTGGCTTCATGTGGAGGAGTGGGGAAACCAACCCAGTTCATTAGACTCTGCCGCTCTTAACCACTATACCACCCTGGCTCTCTAGTAGAAGACAGACATGGCATGGACTTAATCTATGTGTGGAAAGTGCTGTCAAGTCACAGCCGACTCAAGGTGACCCCTCATGGAGTTTTCATGCCCTCTCCACCCACCTTAAGCTTTAAACCGATTGCAATTCTTTTTACTCAAGGGGAACGGTACCGTTCAGTCGCATACCTATTCTGTAGCCATGAGCCAACTTTACATTCGGTTGAAACAAACTCGCATCTCCCAAAAGCGTGAACAGGACCTCCTGGACATCAGGGAAATGAGAAAAGGGAGGAGAGGGCTGTTGCTCCGCTGAAAAGGCGATCGCTGGCTCAGGGACAGAATGACCATCGAGTGCCAGACAAACATTCACGGTACGCAGCATCGATTCGTTTTGTTCTACATTCTGCCCATCTGGGAAGGGGGGGAAGAGATTGCAATATTATTACTGAATGAATGGCTCGTCACCCTAAATCTGCAGTTCTTCTAAATCACTTCCGTATTAGGGACAGTCCTGACGAGAAACAGATTAATACTTGCACAGAACTGCTTAAAAAAAATCATCTAGCTAATACCTTGTTCACAACTTTCTGAAAGCCTGAAACTGAAATATAATTAGCCTCTAAGTCCTCCAACATCAACGCTTAAGTATATTTGCTGGACGCTTAGATGGAAAAGCTTTAGCAATTAAATGAGCATCCATGCAACTGAAAGGGGAAAAAAGAGATCAGTGTGTGTGTGTGTATCCTGTAAAGACGCAGCTGACTTATGGCAACCCTGTAGTTTTTTCAAGGCAAGAGGTGTTTAGAGGTGGTTTTGCCATTGCATGCCTCTGCGTGGCTGGAGTTCTGAGAAAACTGACTGGCTCAAGGTCAACCAGCAGGCTTCATGCGGAGGAGTGGGGAATCGGACCTGGTTCTCCAGATTAGAGCCCGCTGCTCTTAACCACGACACCACGCTGGCTTTCAGAGATCACAGTATAGGCATATGTTTGGTAGTGTTGTGCTTTAACTATATTACTTTAAACTATTAGCTTTGGTTTCACTTGAGACTGAGTTGCTTAGATTATATGTACATTACAAAGAAATTATCCGCCTTGACTTCTCAGGAGGGATTCAGTGACTATGGTCGATTGTGAAATACTGTTACAGTCTAGGAATATTATGGATTCTACAAGTAAACCCCAAGTTCTTTATGTGACAAGGACTACCCACCCGTTGAAGCAACTGAACTGATACACACAAATAAAGTGTAATTGAACAGCCCATAACCCAGGAAGCAATACTTGTGTGTTAAGTGCCGTCATGTCGCTTCCAACACATGGCGATCCTATGAATCAATGTCCTCCAATGTCCTCCAAAACACCCTATCCTTAACAGCCTTGCTCAGGTCTTGCAAACTTAGGGCTGTGGCTTCCTTTATAGAGTCAATCCATCTCTTGTTGAGTCTTCCTCTTTTCCTGCTGCCCTCAACTTTTCCTAGCATGATTGTCTTTTCCAATACTTAAGTGTTTAAAACCCATAAATGGATTTTCAAGTCCTAGTTCTATAAAACTTGCCATGTCTTTCACAGCACACAGAGAGGCATGTCTCAGGATTAATCGGGCCCTCTGTGATATAAATAGATAGCTTCTGATTTGTCACATAAGACTTTTTGGACTAGATGCCTGGATTATTATTTTTTTGCCAGAACGGCTACGTGCTAGTGCCATTCGGCAACCGACCACAGGGAGGGAGGGCATCTTGGCCATCTTCTGGGCATGGAGTAGGGGTCACTGGGGGGTGAGGGGGAGGTAGTTGTGAATTTCCTGCATTGTGAAGGGGGTTGGACTAGATGACCCTGGTGGTCCCTTCCAACTCTATGATTCTATGATTCTAAAGTGACCTGGATTGTGTGAATAGCAGCACCTTAATTTGAATACTTCCAAAATGAGTCAGCTCCATGTACCTTTATGCCTAGGGAAATGCAGTTTGCATTGTGAAGTAATATAATTGATTAGAGGAAATCTCTGAGACACCTTGGCTTTCACTGCGTCCAAGGTGGAGGGAAGGAGGGAATTGGTACTGCCGACATTATAATGCCTCATAATAATAGAAGAGGGCAGATATTTACCTGAAGGACCACCTACTCCCCTATGAACCTACCCTACCATGGCGGTCACCTTCAGAGGGCCTCCCTCAGGTGCCTCAGCCTTCTGACATTTACTGGGTGGCAACTCGGGAGAGGGGCCTTCTCCGCAGTGACACCAAAGCTCTGGAACTCTCTCCCCAGGGAGATTTGCCTGACCCCTTCTGTTGCCATCTTCCACCAGTAGGTGAAGACTTTTTTTGTTTGTTTGTTTTGCTTGGCGTCCCCTCAGTGATCCCGTCTTCCTTCCCAGTGTTTTAACTATACTTGAGTTAAGCTCTGGTTTTAATTATGTATTTCTGTGTAGATTTTAATGGCTTTTAAGATGAGATTTTAATTAGTATGTTTTGTCAGCTGCCTTGGTGGCCCTATGAAGTAAGAAAGGCAGAGAGAAAAATGTTGCACATAAAAATAAATAATAATAAACTGAAGATGGACACTTGATTACAGAACTCCATTACAGAGGACCTGGCCGTGGCTCGGTGGTAGAGCATCTGCTTGGCATACAGAAGGTCCCAGGTTCAATCCCCGGCATCTCCAGTTAAAGGGACTAGGCAAGTAGGTGATGTGAAAGACCTCTGCCTGAGACCCTGGAGAGCTGCTGCTGGCCCGAGTAGACAATACTGGCTTTGATGGACCAAGGGTCTGATTCAGTATAAGGCAGCTTCATGTGTTCATGTATGCATACGCATACACAGAACATGACTGAATCACGTCCCAAAGTTGTACGGTCTGAAGCCTGATGTGCGAAAGAAAACGAGTCAAAACAAGCTTCTGACCTCCAGTCGTCAGATCACGAAGGACTTCGTCTTGTAGCAGCTGGTCGAGGGCTGGCTGGGGAAGATATCCTAAAATGCAGAACGAGTACACGGCCCTCAGCAAGTCCGCATTAGTGATCCTGGGCAGATAGCTGGTCAAGGCACTGTTCAGAGCCTCAAGGAATCTTCAAGGAAAGAGGAGGAAGACAGAGATTTTGATACACAGATTCCTAAACAAGATAAGAACATAAGGAAAGGCCATGCTGGATCAGACCCAGGTCCATCAAGTCCAGCACTGTTCACAGTGACCAACCAGGTGCCTCTAGAAAGCCCACAAGCTTATCTCCAAAAGCAAGTCAGCTCAGTGGATGGCCAAGTTTGCACTGTAGAAGCACAAATATTCCCATCTGCAACTGAAAGCCCTCAGAAATATGAATCACATGAAGCTTCCATTTCTAGCTACCAGGCTATAATCAGTGATAGGCCTAGCGTTCATGAATTTACCCGAGTTACCTACGTCATCGTCCAACTGCGACAGCCTTTGGTAAAAAAAATCCAGAGGTTGTGTGGAAATAAACAACACAGTACACAGAACAAAATGATCCCAAAGCCAGAACCTACTGCTCATCTTGGCCTTCAGGGACATGGTTGAGAAAAGAATAAGCTCGAAGAACAGCTATAATATCCTTCATGTTCAAGGAATCAGGATGAGATATTACTTTCTCAGCAAAAGTATCCATCAGAGAGGTTGGGCGAAAGCTGAGATTCTCAAAGGCAGAAAGGAAGAGGACTACCTGAAATCAAAAGAACAAGCATTTAATTCATTTTTAAATCTGTGCAGTATTGAGAATCTCCAGTTATACAAAGCTTTACCAAAAAAAAAAATGTATGGACAGCAACAGATATTCAGAATTTATGACCAGTGTAAAGGGGAATCTAGGATACAAGAGCCGGCATGGTGTAGTGGTTAAGAGCAGTGGAGTCTGACCTGGAGAACCAGGTTTTATTCCCCACTCCTCCACAAGAGCGGTGGAGGCTAATCTTGTGAACCGGATTTGTTCTCCCACTCCTACACATGAAGCCAGCTGGGTGACCTTGGGCTAGTCACAGCTCTCTCAGAGCTCTCTCAGTCCCACCTACCTCAGAAGGTGTCTTTTCTGGGGAGGGGAAGGGAAGGTGATTGGTAAGCCGGCTTGATTCTTCCTTAAGTGGTAGAGAAAGTCGGCTTATAAAAACCAACTCTTCTTCTTCTACAACCTAAAATTGTTGGGTCCACATGGGAACTCATTTAGCTCCTGCAAGGCTTCTGGTAGGTCTATGAATAGTCGTCTCCCCAATTTTACCTGTTTGGTGTCCCACATATAGAAGGCTGATGCTACATAATCAGCTATCGCGGAAAAGAGCCTGGTGTTGCGGTACTGAAGGTCGTTGCAAGATCTCAGAATGTTCAGCACCCGCCAGAAGGGAATTCCTTCGATGTTCTCTAATACACACGCAGAAGAAAAAGGGACAAAACAAAAACCTTTAGATGTGGTACACAGATTTTTGGGCCTTTACTCCGCCATAAATATTCCATGGGAACAAAGGGGGTTACCGCATTTTGTATTCCCAGCGATGTATTAAGAGTTTGAAAATGTTGTAAAAAACATCGCTTTAAAAGGGTTTTTTGGATATCACGGCTTATAAATGGTTGGAAAACGTCTTCACAGCTAAAGGGGCCAAACAAAGTGCGAACACTATTTTTTATAACGTTTTCAAACTCTTAATACATCGCTTGGAATACAAGTGCGGTAACCCCCCAAATACTACTGTTGTTGAGAATACAGGAGTAAATGATGACCGACAGCAAAGCCCTGCACGCAATAAAATTCAGGACTTCTGTTTTGACAGGATGACACCTTCCTCTCAATGGCGTAAGAACGAACTGATCATGAAACCCCACTCAGTTTCGTAATCCATTTGCCACACGGCACTAGGTTGCTCCTCTGTCTCACAGGCTTTGCCCTAGTGACAATAATTGTAATAATCGAAACAGTTGCTCACATTTTATTTTAGTGCAGTTTCTATACAGAATCTCGTCATGAACTACTAAGCCCCGTGTTGGTAAATAGACTCAGACTATTTTAACGTTCTCTATTTACTGAACAATCATTCGCCCTAAATATTGGAGACGGTGGCACAGTTTTTAAAGTTTGTTAAGCCCACCAAACAGCTAATTAGATGGCAGTATCAACAAACAGTATTTCTCGACATAACCGCCTTTTAACCATGTTATAAAGGGCCCCTTTAAACATTTCCATTCTTTTTGCAACCTTTTGAATTGTGTTATGTCAATAAAGGAACATGGGGGGAAAAGGAATTGGGTGAATGTGAGCAATCCCCGGCATCTCCAGTTAAAGGGACTAGACAAGCAGGTGATGTGAAAGACCTCTGCCTGAGTCCCTGGAGAGCCGCTGCCGGTCTGAGTAGACAGTACTGACTTTGATGGACCAAGGGTCTGATTCAGTATAAGGCAGCTTCATGTGTTCATGGAGAGGGGCTGTGGCTCAGTGGTGGAGCGTCTGCTTGGCATGCAGAAGGTCCCAGGTTCAATCCCTGGCATCTCCAGTTAGAGGGACTAGGCAAGGTGATGTGAAAGACCTCTGCCTGAGACCCTGGAGAGCCACCAAGCCTAAAGACCCCTGGGGCTCACAGAACATAAAAACAGGAGTCTTCTTCCAGCTTAAAGGAAACGGAGACAGCAAGGGAATCAGACTGAGCTAGCAGAAAAGACGGCGAAAGAACAGTCTGATTCATTCACAGTAACTTACCTATTATTTTTTCACTGCAAGCATTCAGAATGGGAAGGGAGCGGTAATTCATTTCCACCAGGACACTGAACATGTGGTGAGCGTTTGGGAGAGACAACTGATCGATGTAGCGCAAAACCTTGTTCTGAAAAGCAAAACAGGCTACAGCTAGACAGACAGGTCACTGTCCTAACAAGACAAAGGTGGAAGAGGTACTGCCTACTGTGCAGAGGAAAGACCACAGCAGGTTTTTTCCCTAGCACCTTACCTCAAGCAACAACTCTGAGAAAGCGGAGACAGAAGAAAAGTCTCGGCTGCTCCGGATTTCCACTAAACTTAACTGTTTCCCATATCAATTTATTCATTTAAAATATCTGTTAGCCGCTCTAACTGCTTATTCTCCCATTTCTTTTCCATTCCGGTACTCTTGAGTGTTTGCTTGGAAAAACGGAGCCCAAAAATCAGGGCAGAAACACATTTACTTCTACTGAAAGCTGCCATTACAACAGAACATGAAATAAAAAAACTGTTGTCTTAGCTACAGGACGGCACTCAAACCTTTCAGGGCAACTGAATCTTTTTCTCCACTGTATGAAGTAATGTGGGGGAATTACACACAGGCCAGTCCTGACAGCACCTCCAGTCATTACTGATTTCTTTACCGGGGCTATATACATGACATGAATACGTCTCTAATTTTACCTCCAGTTTTGTCTTAAGAGAGAGAGGCGAATCCTGTCCTATACATTTCATCATCGTTTGCAGTATAAACATGTTAGAGATCTTCGGGATTCGCTGCTCCACCAGCAATCTAGTAAGAAAGATAACGGACTCAGTCAGAAGACAGGCATAAACAGCAAGCAGATAACATTAAGAACGATTCAAAACTATATTTCATTTATTCAATTTCTACCCCGCATTTTCCTGGGCTCAGGGCAGCTAAAACATATGTAATTTACATCACATATTAATTCCGACATAAAACATAAAGCCATCAGGAGATAAACATTAAAACTAATATTAAAACTAAGTTGCTTTCAATGGCGCCCTAGGAATGAATCCCTCATTATATACAATTTTTTATTTTTTTTAAAAGATAGAAAGAAAGGGGGAGGGGGGGAAATCAGGAAAAGGTAATAAGGAATTATATACAATACACTATTTTCTCCTTGGCACCCAGAATATGTTGCCATAAGCTCACTAATACATTAAAAACTACCCATTAAAAATAATATCGGATGTTTTCAACATTTCTTGACCTGACCTCTTTCTTTCTCTTCTTATCTTCCTTTCTTCATTTCTTAATGCACACTCAGTTATAACCCAAATTGGATTGTAATAAACAATAATAACACAGTAAGACATGCCTATATATGGAAAATTGCAAATAGATATTTACAATATAATTTAAAATATGACTTACTATCTATATTACTGTTTGTTGCTATAAGCTCTAATATGATTTTAAAATAATCACAATAAAATTAATAATATTGATAAAACAGCTTCCATCTCTCTTGAAATAAATCAGAAGTTTTCACATTTACTTGATTTGTAAGCTTGGCCATTAAAGCAAATTCATAAAGTTTATTTTTGGTATTTTTTGGTATTTTTGGTATTATTGAAAGTTTCCAGTTTCTAGCAAAGATAATTTTGGCAGCTGAAATTGACAATTTACAGAAAGAACTTTATCAATATGCAATCTGAGGTGGAATCATGTTTAACAACATGTATTTTGGTTCTAACTCAAAATTAATTCTTAACATCACTTGGAGTTCACGATTAATTACCTTCCAATATTTTTGGTTTTTTCACAAGTCCATCACATATGGAAAAAGGTACCTTCTGTATCTTTGCATTTCCAGCAATTGGCTTGACTGGATTTATACATCTTCTTAAGTCTTTTAGAGATAGGTACCATTCAATTTTAACACCGTATATAATTTAAATGGATCCTTAGTGTGGGTGAGGGAGTCATATGGGACAACAAGGCAAGGGAAAGAAAGAAAAGGGGGAGGAAAAGGACAGGAAGGGAAGGGGAAGAGAAGGGGAAAGAAGGGAGGGAGAAGGGAGGTCAGCTGATATAGACCGTTGTTGCCATCGACCATAGGCCTGCCAGAACATCCCCGTCTTTCAGGCCCTGAGGAACTGAGCCAAGTTCTGCAGGGACATTGTCTCACTCAACGGAGAGTTCCACTGGGCTGGGGCCAGGGTCCAAAAAGCCCTGGCCGAGGTCAGCCGGATATTTCTTGGGCCGGGGACTGCCAGGTTGTTACCAGCTGAGGGCAAAGCTCTCTTGGGGGGAGGGGTTATAGAGGGAGAGGCGGTCCCGCAGATACGACTGTCCCAGACGGTTTAGGGCTCTGAAGGTCAGTACCAGCACCCTGAATCTGATCCAGCGTTCAATCTGGAGCCAATGCAGCTGGTGGAGCACTGGCTGTATACGTGCTCTCCAAGGGGCCCCTTGTAAGGACATGTGCCGCTGCATTCTGGGCCAGCTGTAGCTTCCGGAGCAGCTTCAAGGGTAGCCCTGTGTAGAGCGAGTTACAGTAGTCTAATCTGGAGGTGACCGTTGCATGGATCACTGTGGCTACGGCAGGGCGGAAACCAGCTCTTTGCTAGCTAAACTTTGTAAAATATGCTTACGAACAAAGACTAGAAAAGACAGTCATGCTAGGAAAAGTTGAGGGCAGCAGGAAAAGAGGAAGACCCAGCAAGAGATGGATGGACTCTATAAAGGAAACCACAGCCCTCAATTTGCAAGATCTGAGCAAGGCTGACAAAGACAGGACATTTTGGAGGACACTGATTCATAGGGCCGCCATGAGTCAGAAGCGACTTGACTGCACTTAACACACACACACACAAAGAAAAAGATAGCTTAGAACCAGAAATGTAAGCTCCACTATGTTCAATGTGGCTACTTCTAAGTAGGTATACTTACTAGGGTTGTGGAAAAAAAGGTTTTTTGGTAAATTTTGGGTTCAGGTTTATTGAGCCCGATTTTTTTTCAGGAAACCTGAAATAAGCTGAATACCCATACTGGTAAATATGGGCATTTGGATTATTTTCAGGTTTCTCGAAAAATCTTTGGCCCTGAGGGGGTGTCATCTTTCAAGGTAGAGCCCCCAAATTCACAGCATAGCTTGAAGGGACTCTCTTTGCACAACCCCCAAAGTTTGGACAGGACTCCTTTCTTCTGTGCTTACTGTAATCCAAGTTGGAGAGCTTCCACATTCTTGCATTTCTCCATTCCTTGCAAAGTGGTGGCAACAACGGACAGACTTCGGTCATCAAATTCATTCAGACGCTCCTGTTCAAAACACAAGAAGGCCCAGAGAGTGAGAAGGAGGCTGAGCTGCCAGTTTTCAGCTGCCTTTCAGTCAAGAGGAAAAATTATGGGCCATGGAAGCATCTCAATCTGAGAACAGTTAAGCATGAGAAGTCCCCAATGAGGTTTACTTTGGTGCACTGCATTTTCAGTTCAAACACTACACCAGATTGCTTGAGAGCAACATTAAAGATGCCTACTTATCCTATTTGCAACAAGATTATTCCACAAGATTATTACTCCCAAGCGAGATCAGGGTCCTGTGGGATCTTCAAGAATTCCACAGGACCTGTAAAACAGAGCTATTCCGAGGGGCTTATGGTTGAGGCCAGCGACGGTCCTCCCTATAAATACTGGCCTCCCTAATCCTTCAATCCCTTGAAATTGTTGAAGACTGTCTATTCCTTGGCTCCATCATCAACCAAAAGGGAGACTGCAGCCAAGAAATCAGAAGGAGATTGAGATTGGGAAGGGCAGCCATGAAAGAGCTAGAAAAGATTCTTAAGTGTAAGGATGTGTCATTGGCTACCAAGATCAGGTTAATTCATGCCATCGTATTCCCTATTACTATGTATGGGTTTGAAAACTGGACACTGAAGAAAGTAGATTCTTTTGAAATGAGGTGTTGGAGGAGAGTGTTACGGATACCGTGGACGGCCAAAAAACCAAATCAGTGGGTTATAGATCAAATCAAGCCTGAACTGTGCCTAGAAGCTAAAATGACTAAACTGAGGCTATCATATTTTGGTCACATGATGAGAAGACAAGAGTCACTGGAGAAGACAATCATGCTAGGAAAAGTTGGGGGCAGCAGGAAAAGAGGAAGACCCAATAAGAGATGGATGGACTCAATAAAGGAAGCCACGGCCCTCAGTTTGCAAGACCTGAGCAAGGCTGCAAAGATAGGACGTTTTGGAGGACTTTGATTCACAGGGTCGCCATGAGTCGGAAACAACTTGACGGCAGTTCACACACACACACACAATCCTTCTCCCCTCCTTCGCCGCTGAGCCCTTTCCCCCATTTTGGGGGAGGTTAGAGCTAACCGTCGAGCTGCAGACAGCTATTTCTGTGATTTTAGCACCATCAGGGGAAGCATTATTCCCCCTATTTATTGAACTGATTGGGTTATTTTAAAATGTATTTAAATTATATTTTAATGTTTTATTGGTCTTAGTATTCTGGATTTTGTAAGCCGCCCTGAGCCCGATGGAGGAGGAGGAGAAGGGAGAAGAATTAGGAGGAGGAGAAAGGAGAAGAAGGAGGAGGAAGAGAAGGGAGAAGGAGGAGTAGGAGTAGAAGGAAGAGGAGAAGATGGAGGAGAAGAGCTGGTTTTTATTCCCCGGTTTTCTCTATCTTTAAGGAGTCTCAAACCGGCTTACAATCCACTTCCCTTCCCCTCCCCACAACAGACACCTTGTGAGGCAGGTGGGACTGAGAGAGTTTGGAGAGAACCGTGACTAGCCCAAGATCACCCAGCATGCTTCATGTGGAGGAGTGGAGAACAGAACCCAGTTCTCCAGATTAGAGTCCACCGCTCTTAACCACCACACCACCCTGGCTCTCCAAAGAAAAGAGAACATTCAAACTCCTTCCCCCTTTCACTGCCATCAAGCCTCCGTTCTGGCACGTCTTCCTCACTCCCCTCTACCTTGGCACCCAGACCAACTCAGCTGTGTATGAGGAAGGACCTGATATAAATTTTGCCTCATCCACAGATTCGCTAGGTGGCCCCAGGTAAGTCACTTGCTCTGAGCCTCAGCTCCCCATCTGCTATACAGAGTTAGTAACACTGATTGTTATTGTAAGGATTACAAGATAGTGCAAGTGAAGCACTTTAGACACTGAAAGCCCTACATAAATGTCAAGTATAATCATAGCTATTAGTGGTATTAGAGCTTTCCTAACCTTTTCTACATTTATGGCGCCAATTGATAATTATGATCTTTTACAAACTACATGCTGCAGGCAGTTCTAAAAGGTTCCGGGCCTTACCTGGCATACCCTCAACATTGTCTGAATCAATCGGGTGTTCTGCGGGACTCCAAGTTTCACCACAGCATGCAGGCTGTATGCCAAGTCGTCGCGCCACATGTACCTGGCCTCCTGCATGGTGCACTGACAGAGCTGGCTAAACTGAGGGTGCTCAAACATCAGCCGTTTCTCGTAACGCTTCTGGTCTTCCGAGAGCTTTTTGGTGAGCATCCACATCGCAGCCAGGCTGTTGCTGACGTACTTTGAGGACATTGGGTACCTTGAAGCCAAGTCTAGTACGTCATAGGGGGATGTGCACTTCCGAAGGTCGTCAAAGTACAGCTGGGACATGGACCTCTTGCCCATTTCCTCACCCGCGCTTCTGTCTGTCTCAGCAGCAACCGTGGAACCCGGTGGGGGCGTGCCAAGTTCTACAGTCACTGGTCTTGAGCTTTGCATTTGATCGTTTTCCAAACCATTAGCGACTTTCTGTTCATTTGCACTGGTGCTTTCTGTGTTAATGATGAATGTGTCTTGAGAAAAAAACCTAGCAGATGAGCGAAGCCAGGAAGAAGATACATCCAAAGGGCATCGCCTGAGATGAAGACTTTGTGCAGTGCTTTTATGTCCGTTAGTCCCCAACACATATGTCCTCGTCACCATTCTAGAACAAGGGCTCACTGCAGAAGGGCATGCCTGCATCTGCCTGATGGTCCTTATAAAACAACCCAGTTTCTTATTCATTTTGCTGCACGTCGTGTGATGACTTGTTCAAAGAAAAATAACTTGATAAACTGCCGGCAGCATCAATCAGCTGGCCAGAACTGGATCATGTAGGTCACCTATGAAGCGAATTAAAAATGGCAGCTTTATGAACATGACATGCCAGCAAACTTTTATTGAGTTTCAGAAACACAGCTTCTACACTAAACAGCTAGCACTCATTCTACGGGACACTCACGTGTACAACAATCAATGATTAACAGGGAGATTCCGTTTCCCAACATACAGCGATGTCCCAGTTGTGATATTATTGACACAACTGAGGAGGGAAAGAAAAACTGGCAGGAATGTTGAGTACGCAGTTGCAAATCTCATGAATGTATGGAAGAAATTAGTTCAGTGATATAATATTACGTTCCAGCAATAGTCAGAGATGAAGTATTGCCAAAAATTATATTGTCAAGGTCATCACCATACAGCTCTCTCCTTAACTGCAAGGTCACAAGGTTAGTATTTGCATCCTGGGTTTCAGGACTGCTTAAAAATAAATCTCCATTTGAAAAATAAAACCTTTGGCAAATGAGCCACGAGTGAACATTTTTGCTTATTTACCTGCACATCTGTCATTGGGGCACCCAGAGAATTCAGTCAGAGTAACATGTAGACTGGCAGTTTTTTGCATCCTTGGCTACTGATAAGGCGCCCCCGTCTATAGGGACTTCATTGGCTAGCACAGGATCCCCAACATGGCATCCATGGGCACCATGGTGCCCTTCAGCACCTTTCCTGGCACCCACCAAGTGTTTTTAAAAAGCAAGTGACGCCAGATGGGGTTATGCCCAGCCAGGATTTTGGTTGGCCATTGTAGAGGTGATTGGCTGTGCAGATTTTTTAAAAATGTTGCTTGGTGGCGGCAGCTGCCACTGCAGCACAAGGATCTTTACTGCACGACTGAAGGTAAGCTGCGGCTGCTGTTCCATGGCCGGCTCTGCCTCTGCAATAGCCGTTTTGTGGCTGTGCCTACCATGTTGCCCGCAGGCTCAAAAGTGTTAGAGACCCCTAGTCTAGCAACTTGCGTCGATCTTCCTCCAAACAAACGGATCAGTCCTAAACCCAACTATTTAGAAACAGGTACTTTGAAGAGACAGATAGGCTAGACAGCCAAACATCTTTTCTAGTAAGTAGCAAGGGCTGGCTTCCTTGTTTTCCAACTCCACAGACACCAAGTATTGGACCTGCTACCCAATGCATGACACTTACGCTGTGTCCCTGTACCAGATGCAACCTTGTGAGAGCCAGCGTGGTGTAGTGGTTAAAAGGGGTGGTTTGCAGCAGTGGAGTCTGATCTGGAGAACCGGGCTTGATTCCCCACTCCTCCACATGAGCGGCAGAGGCTAATCTGGTGAACTGGATTTGTTTCCCCACTCCTACACACAAAGCCAGCTGGGTGACCTTGGGCTAGTCACACTCTCTCACCCCCACCTACCTCACAGGGTGTCCCTTGACGGGAAGGTGATTGTAAGCCGGTTTGAGTCTCCCTTAAGTGGTAGAGAAAATCGGCATATAAAAACCAACTCTTCTTCTTCTTGTTGTGTCATTCTCAAATAGGCACTCTCAGGCTTCTACTTCTAGTTGACAGGGTTATCAATTTTTTAAAAAAAGAAAAGGAGTTAGATCTTGTTGTCAAGAATACTGGAGGCTTTCCTTGTTGGTTGTGAGTTTAAAATTCCAGACACCACTGAGGAATGCTTTTACAGAAATAAACCCCACTTAAGTCAGCGAGACTTCCTGCCTGCTTTTTTTTTGCTGTCAAGTCACAGCTGACATATGATGACCCCGTAGGGTTTCCAAGGCAAGAGACGTTTGGAAGTGGTTTGCCATTGCCTGCCTCCGCATCACACCCCTGGTATTCCTTGGAGATCTCCCATCCAAACACTAGCCATGGTCAGGGCCGAGACTGTGACTGGCCCAAGGTTGCCCAGCAAGCTTCCATGGTGTGAGTGGGGATTCGAACCTGGGCTCGACACCTTAACCACTACACCACACCGGCTCTTGGCTGCTATGTATGCTTAAAATGGTAGCAGCAAATGCATAAATCTATAAAGCTGCATCTTAGTCAAGAGAACGAATCTCTTTACGCAATGTCTGGACACAGCGGCCATTCACGAAAGCTCCTACCGAAAGAAAGGTCATTAATCTTCAGCAGTCCCTGGACTTTTATTTCACTAGCATGGCGACCCCTCTGCGAGCAGAAGAAGAAGAGTTGGGTTTTTATATGCCGACTTTCTCCCCCACTTAAGGAAGGCTCAAACTGGCTTACAATCACCTCCCCTTCCCCTCCCCACAACAGACACCCTGTGAGGTAGGTGAGGGTGAGAGAGCGTGACTAGCCCAAGGTCACCCAGCTGGCTTCATGTGGAGGAGTGGGGAAACAAACCCGGTTCTCCAGATTAGCCTCCTCCGCTCACGTGGAGGAGTGGGGAAATCAAACCCGGTTCTCCAGATCAGACTCCACAGCTCCAAACCACCGCCCTTAACCCCTACACCACGAGGGTAGAGGAACACGCGTTTTGCATTCAGACGTTCCCAAGCATCTCCGACTAAAAGCAGAGCGCGCCGGGGAAGACTGGGAAACCGCCGGCTTTCGGAAGAGGCGGGACTGCGGCAAGACCTCCGACGACCTCTGACCCCGCAGGGGGCAACGGCGACCCTCTCCTCGAGCCGCCACAGGCCTCGCCCCTCCCGTCTCCATGGAAACCGCGACGGGCGGGGCCCCTCACGGGATCACATCTTCCCCATCAACGTCCGCGCGCTCACCTACCTGGGCTCCGCTCCCTACGCACCACGCGCGCAGCAGCGGCAGCCGTCACGTGCCCCGGAAGTTGGGGCTTCACGCCGCGTACGGCTCCCTGCAGGGGACAAACCAGCCCTTTCCGGCCAGGGGAGGGGGAGAGGAGCGCGCCTGCCGCGTTGCTAGGCAACCTCCCCTCCGGCCCAAGACAGAGCGAAACTCCCCTGCCTCAGGCGGGCGGCTTCTTCGATGGCCAAGTTCGTGCTCGCAGGTGAGGCGAGAGACCTCCCTCGCCAGGGGGAACTACGGAGCGTCACCTGTCCGGGCCTCCCATCCTCTCTCGCACACCCCTCCTTCACCGCCGCCGCGTTAGAACACTGATGAGCGCGTTGCTTCTGAGCATGCACAGAGCGCTCTTCACTCGCCAAGTGGAAGTGCGCAGGGAAGGTTTACAGAAGCATCATCCCCTTTGCCCTTCTGTTAGTGGTGTGCTCAATGTAACGCATCGTTAAATTGTGGGACTCCTTCCCCGGGATGTGGTGTGGTGATGGCAGCCAGCTTGGAAGGGTTTAAGAGGGGAGTGGGCACGTCCATGGAGGAGAGGGCTGTTTTGGCTACTAGTTAAAATGGTTACTAGTCATGACTAAGGTTGCCAACCTCCAGGTACTAAGAAATGAAAGAACCTATGCTGAAAATAGTGAATGCTAAGTAGGAAGACAGCGCGTGGCTCAGTATTCAATTCAATTAAAAACAAAACCAAAGGTTAATTTATTCAAATTTAATCATGTGAGAATCAAGCAACAAACCAAAATGAAAGGGAAAAGTGTTAACATCACACAATTCGGCTCGCAGGGCTTAAAACCGCAGCCTCGCAGGGTTAAGGCAGCTGGAGATCTGCTATTACAACTGATCTCCAGCCGATAGAAATCAGCTCACCTGGAGAAAATGGCCGCTTTGGCAATTGGACTCTATGGCATTGAAGTCCCTCCCCTCCCCAAACCCTGCCCTCCCCAGGTTCCGCCCCGAAAACCTCCCACCAGTTGCAAAGAGGGACCTGGCAACCCTAGTCATGATGCACACCCATTCTCTCCAGAGTCAGAGGAGCAGGCTTAATATATTGGATGCTGTGGAGCACAGGCAGGATGGTGCTGCTGCAGTCGTCTTATTTGGGGCTTCCTAGAGGCCCCTGGTTGGCCACTGTGTGAACAGACTGCTGGACTTTATGGGCTTTGGTCTGATCCAGCAGGGCCTTTCTTATGTTTTTAGTTTCCTTCTCAAGCATTCTGTGGATTTTGGGGTTTGAACCGGCTGACTTCTGTCAATGCCCCCCCCCCCCGTAATTGATACTAGGCTGATCTTGATAAATGTGTGCTCAATAAGGATATTAAAATGTTCTTTCTAGCCCTTTTTTCCTTGAGGGCTCCTTTTCATTCATTTTCAAAATAATATTTTGTGCATATCTGGAAAGTCCCCTCAGTTAGGTGGAGAGGAGACCCGTGTTTGATCTGTAGGTGGCCAGTTTTGCTGCTTTTATCTGCACAGGGGCTAGCCACTTTCCTACTAGATGACAGTTATTTTCATCGTACCTATTCATTATATTATATAGTTGCTTATCTTACCATGTGTATTAATTTAGAATAATACAATTGGAAGGGACCACCAGGGTCATCTAGTCCAACCCCCTGCACAATGCAGGAAATTCACAACTACCTCCCCCACACACACCTCCAGTGACCCCTACTCCATGCCCAGAAGATGCCCAAGATGCCCTCCCTCTTATCATCTGCTTAAGGTCATAGAATCAGCATTGCTGACAGATGGCCATCTAGCCTCTTCTTAAAAACCTCCAGGGAAGGAGAGCTCACCACCTCCTGAGGAAGCCTGTTCCACTGAGGAACCGCTCTAACTGTTAGAAAATTGTTCCTAATGTGTAGATGAAATTAAATCAAGAGTTTTCAACCCGTTGGTTCTGGTCCGACCTGGGGCAACAGAAAATAACTCGGCACCCTCCTCTATATGACAGCCCTTCAAGTATTTGAAGATGGTTATCATATCACCTCTCAAGTCTTCTCCTCTGCAGGCTAAACATACCCAGCTCCTTCAACCTTTCCTCATAGGACTTCGTCTCCAGACCCCTCAATATTTAATATTTCTGTTCTGGCAAAAATATTAGAAGAGGAAAGGGAGAGAGGTGTTGCAGGTGAAAGGATGTGGAAATAAAATGGAGTTTGAGCAATTCTTGTAACAAGCAAGTGCTTTTGTGCTTTCCATCCTCCATTAATCCACCCACAGTCCCAGAGCCCATCTTTTGAAAAGGTCAAACAGGTGATGCTCTCAAGCTCACGATTTTTTACCATTCTCAACTTTAACTACTTAATTTCCAGGTAAGGCAGATTGCCCCTACTATGCTAAAGCAGAACTCCTAGCTGACTATTTGCAGACAAATTTGCCTCACTTCCGGGTACATAAGATTACTCAGCATCCTGACAACTGGGAGGTAAATTAAGTTGGTTCACTTCTGTGCTCAGCTGAATACTGTTGTCCTTCCATTGTTTTCTTTCCTTCTTTCAGTTCTAATGGATTTGGACATTTGGGTAATAACATGTGGTCTAATTGCATTGCTTTTGATCCGATTATTTTCTCAATAAAAGCTACTGATATTCCTTTTGCCAGGTCTGATACATTTCTTTCCAAATGTATATATTGGCATTTCCAAAAGAGATGGTTTTCTTTGAACCACCAGAAAAAAACTCTGGCTGTTAATGCCCTCATGCAGCATTGTAGTAATACTGCTCACAACTTTTTAAAGGCTCATTTTCACTGTGCTATTGGTGCAAATGTGATCGATCCCTACGGAAATTGGCAAAATTCTATCCACAAGGACTTTGGTCCAGAGGTGTTCCAGGAGATCCGTGCTGGGAACTTAGTGCCTAGGTATGCCTGGGCCTGATTTGGATAAGGCCCACAGTACCCAAGGAGAAGGGTCTTCATCCCTTCCCCAATATGGTTTTCTCAGCCTGAGATGTCTCTGGGGAACTGCTATCTACCTTTGGGGAAACTTATATGTACTGATAGCTCCACACAGTTGGGCAAACAGAAACTCCTCAGAGCCATTTCAGGTCAGGAAAACAACATGAGGGAGAAGGATGAATCCCCTTATGCTTGAGGGCCTAGTGTCAATCTGAATTGGGGCCCTGTGTTAAGTGCTGTCAAGTCGCTTCTGACTCATGGCAACCGTATGAATCAAAATCCTCCAAAATGTCCTATCTTTGACAGCCTTGCTCAGATCTTGCAAATTGAGGGCTGTGGCTTCCTTTATTAAGTCAATCCATCTCTTGTTGGGTCTTCTTTTTCTGTTGCCCTCAACTTTTCCTAGCATGACTGTCTTTTCTTGTGACTCTTGTCTTCTCATAATGTGACCAAAATATGATAGCCTCAGTTGAGTCATTTTAGCTTCTAGGGTCAGTCCAGGCTTGATTTGATCTATAACCCACTGATTTGTTTTTTGGCAGTCCACGGTATCCTTAACACTCTCATCCAACAACACATTTCAAAGGAATTGGGCCCCTACACACCTAGGAACTCATTTTCCAGCAGGGAACTCCCAGGACACATCTGTACATTATCCATACGGGAGACACATGGACTTTGTAATGTGTGAAATGGCCTTTCAGAATGCCATCATCCCTTGATCTACCTTCTGTATGCAGATATAAATACATACGTAAGTGCTATCAAGTCGCAACCAATTTATGGAGACCCCGGCAAGGAGCTTTCAAAGCAAGAGGGAAGCAGAGGTGGTTGGCCATTGCCTTCCTCTCCAGAGCCTTCTTTAGTGGTCTCCCATCCAATTACTGACCCTGCTTAGCTTCCCAGACCTGATAAGATTGGACTATACCATGCCACCTTCCCACAGATAGAGATACTAAACTATAAAACATATGAAGCTCTTGTCAGATATGAAGCAACAGCATATAGTTGTGAACTCTGGTGCAACCAGAGCATTATTGTTTGGAAGCCTCTCTGGACATCGCATTTCACACTTATCTTGGGGGATTTTTTATATAGAAATGGCTTCAGGAGATCTGTGAAAAAAATGGGTGGAAGCACAAGCACTCCCCGATTATTTGGAGAGAATTGTTGGACCGTGGAGGAAAAGGTCTTCTTCTGGGAGGATTTAATGATTTCCTAGAACATGCTCAGGTAAACGGTTCCTTTCTGGATTTGTTAAAAAAATTGTCTCGAAATTTTGATAGTATTCACTCTTTTGTTTATCCTATCTCTCCATGAATGTTGCAATTGTAAAAGGGACTAATTTCTGAATTAACATTCAAGTTCCCATCTGAAAGCCATGAGATTTGGAACTCATGACCCATGAGGCTGCTAATAAAGTACATAGGGGAGTTGTTGATTGGGGCTGCGGGGAATGGACGACAAGCAGGAAGTAGACAATAAAATGTGTAGCAAAATCTGGAGCCAGAAGATTTAAGTCTAGAAAGTCCTACCTTTGCAAGGAAATGCCCTAGATGACCACGCTGGAGAGGCGTGGTTAAGAGTGGTGGTTTGGAGCGATGGAGTCTGATCTGGAGAACTGGGTTTGATTCCCCACTCCTCCACATGAAGCCAGTTGGGTGACCTTGGGCTAGTCACACTATCTCAGCCCCACCTACCTCACAGGGTGTCTGTTGTGGGGAGGAGAAGAGAAGGTGATTGTAAGCTGGTTTGATTCTCCCTTAAGTGGTAGCGAAAGTTGGCATATAAAAACCAACTCTTCTTCTTCTTTGAGGTCTCTTACGGTTCTGCCTCTGATTCTTCTTGGTGGAGGTGGAAAGTTCCGTCAAGTCACAGCTGACTTGTAGTTTGCCATTGCCTGCTTTCGCGTCACACCCCTGGTATAGCTTGGAGGTCTCCCATCCAAATACTGGCCAGGGTCGAGGCTGAGAGTATGTGACCGGCCCAAGGTCACCCAGCAAGTTCCCTTGGCAGAGTGGGGATTCAAACCTGGGTTTCCCAGATCCTAGTATGACACCTTAACCACTACACCTTGCTGGCTCTTCTTACATGCTTTTTTAAAAAAATGCATTTTGGTCTCCAGGTTTGGATTAAATGGTTATAGAGGTGTTTGAGCCACATCTGGATGGCTGCCTGTTGATTTCTCTTTTTAATCTTCAGCATTACTACAATATCACATCAGACATGATGACTGCAGAGATGCGTCAAATAGCTGAGGAGAACTTGCAGACTCACATTGAAGTTGAGCAAGAGGAGAAGGAACTTGAGAGCCTTGTCAGCCCCTTACACATTTGGATCAACAGGTGGGAGGATGAATAACAGCTCTGTGTCACAAGTCAAGTTGACTAGGTGTGTGACATATCACTCTTCTATATGGAATTTCAAGAACATTATCATAATCTGTTCCTGGAAAACTGGAAAAGTAGCTGAATCTGGGAATTATACATAAATTAATGCACCTTTGGGTTGGAATTTAAAGCTTCACACAAGTAGTTCTCCATATACCCCAGACTCCCTTATTACATAGAGAGCCCCATGGGGCAGAGTGGTAAGCTGCAGTACTGCAGTCAAAAGCTCTGCTCACGACCTGAGTTTGATCCTGACGGAAGTCGGTTTCAGGTAGCCAACTCAAGGTTGACTCAGGCTGTTACCACACTAGGTATTCCCAGTGATGTATTAAGAGTTTGAAAATGTTATAAAAAATACTGTTTGCACTTTCTATGTATTCCCACCAATGTATTAAGAGTTTGAAACTGTTTTAAAAAATACTGTTCGCACTTTGGCCCCTTTAGCTGTGAAGACGTCTTCCAACCATTTTTTAGCCGTGGCATCCAAAAACCCTTTTAAAGCTATGTTTTTTATAACATTTTCAAACTCTTAATACATCGCTGGGAATTCCTAGTGCGGTAACAGCCTCAGTCTTCCATCCTTCTGAGGTCAGTAAAATGAGTACCCAGCTTGCTGTGAGTAAAGTGTAGACAACTGGGGAAGGTAATGGCAAACCACTCCGTAAACACAGTCTGCCTAGTAAATGTTGGGATGGGACGTCACCCCATGGGTCAGGAATGACCTGGTGCTTTCACTTTTACCTTACCCCTATTACATTTGCCTACCACTGTCAGTAGCACTGTGTCAGAGGTCTGAATGAATAGTCTGTCTAACCTCCTGTGATGGAATTCTGCTTTATTTACCCTTTAAATGGAAAATTACCCTTATGCTCAAATGCATGTAATAAAAAGTGACATTGCCAAAAAAGTAAATCAGCCTTTTTAAAGCCCAAGAGAAATATAAAATTAAAGTGCAGTTTATCCAGGAGTGGAGAAATCAGAAGTAAATACTGGTTTTAGTAGCAGGTGAGAGGATGAAATTTACTTGACAAAGTACTACTGGCATGTCTGGAAAAAATTGGGGGAAATTGGTGGAGGTCTGGGATGAATTTCATTCTGCCCTAGACAAGGCGAAGTGACAATTACCCTCAGCATTCAAAGACTCTCCCCCCTCCTCATCCCTTCACACATCCAGCCTACCTTCCCCCCTTCTCTGTTTCTTTCCTGTCTTTTTTCTCGGTTTTTCCAGTGTTAACTTTTGATGGCTGGATTCTTATAACTGAATTAGCATTTCCTGCTTTTTCAAGGCAGAGTGGCTTTTGGTTGGCACCGGCTGGGGATCGGTTTGGTAGACTTTAAGCTTGTGTTTGAGTGAGTTGCTCAGAGAGCAATCCTAAGCTAGTCTACTTGGAAGTAAGCCCCATTTTATATTGCAGCCTGAGAGTGCGGTCATATGTCATTTGAAGTTAAGTGGCTTACATCACAATCCTATGCAGAGTTACTTCAGTTTAAGTGCTTTGAAATGAATGGGCTTAGACTGGAGTAACTCTCCTTAGGATTGCACTGTTAGAAGGGTGTAACTGTGTAGGACAGAATTCTTATGTTTCTAATGTTAAGTTTTATGTCTATTTTTTAAAAGTTTAAATAAACTGTACATTAAAATGTATATGTTGATGCAGTTACATGAAAGTATATTCATAATTAAGCCCATCACTGTAAAATCAGCAGCTGCTCCACAGTCTGAAAGTGATGCCAGCAGAGGTCTAATTGCAGTGTTAATTTATTGTAAGTGCTGCTGGGGACCATTAAATCCTATGGAATAAAAAGAGTGGGTTGTTTAAAAATGCAAGTACATATAAAATTGTTAGCATGTATTCAGTACTAAAGACTGTATGTGTCATATCTTTCCTAATCAGAGCAGCTGGTCATATCTGTTATCACTTGATCCCTTTGTTGACCAATGGAGAAATATTTGGGATGGAAACTGAAGTCAGCCTGCATTTGCTAGACAGAAGCAACTGCAAAGGAGTTCTTCCGGGCGTCGTGATGGAGGCGGAAGACTTGGCATCTCCTCTCCTTCGTAGTGTCTCTATGCACACCGATCTGGACGGGGCTTTTCTTCAGGCTGATGTAATTGTTTTGCTTGATGACATCCTTCAAGAGACAATCCCAACGCTGGAAGACTGTATCCAACAAGTGACCAGCCAGTGTCAAGTCTACGGTCCTCTGATTGACAAGAACGCCAAAAGTGATGTCAAAGTAGTGGTGATGGGGAGAACCTTTTCCAACCTCAAAACGTTAATGCTTATCAGGAATGCTCCATCCATTAACCCTCGAAACATTGTCACGGTAGCTGTGCTGGAATGTGAAGCCAAGGTCATGTTGGCCAGAAAGCTGAACATGCATTCAGCAGGTAAGTAATTAAGAACTGCTAACTGATCACGGGTCGCTTAGTTTTAGATTTTTATCTTTTCCTGTCTCAGGGTAGTGGAAAGTGCCATCAAGTCACAGCCAACGTTCGGCGATTCCATGGGGTTTTCAAGGTAAGAGACGAACAGAGGTGGTTTGTCACATGTTGCTCTAGAAGTTTATACAAATCCTAAATGGTTAAAAAAAAAAAGATCTCCGAATATAAATCTGAATGGCAATACTGAAAAAAGCAAAAATTAAGAGTACCTGCTATTAAGAAGCTAGAATAGTTTAGAATTAAGGGAAATTATTGTAATGCTGTCAAACAATTTCTGTGATCACACAGAATTTGTTTTTTCTATTTGTTGTTGTTCTATGTTTGTACAGTATGGTATTGTTTTCTGTTTTTTTTTATGTCTTGATTATTTTTCCAAAGCAACATTTTAAAAGATCTGCACAGCCAGTCAAATCTCCAATGGTGAAATCAGAAGCCACCTGGCCCCACCCCCTTTCTAAAAACACTTGGCAGGTGCCAGGAAAGGTGTCGGCAGGTGCCACCGTGCTCACGGGCACCACACTGAGAACCCTGTGTTAAGCTATGAGGGGGGACATGGGTTCTGGTGGGTCAGGGTGCCATCTGACAAGGCTGCACATAGGTGAGGAGAGCAACGAGGATGATCACAGGCCTGGAGACCAAGCCTTATGTGGAGAGGCTGAGGGAGTTGGGAATGTTTTGTCTGAAGAAGAGGGGGGAACATGGTTGCTCTCTTTAAGTATTTTTTTTATTAATACTTTTTATTTTTTCATAATAAAAGGGGTACAGAAAAGAGAGAGGAAAAACAGATAGGGATTTTAACATGTCATCTGTTACCTCTGTGCCCAGAATTAACCTTTACTTTTGTCTCTCCCCACATTAAAACCTGATTTCATGTTATGAAAAACATATGCTGGAACCTTACATTTTAACATTACTCCTAGGCTGCTCCTAGTTACTTAAAATACCGTATTTGAATCTCCCACCCAAACACTTAGATGTTATTGGTTGTCCTCCCCAGTCTCTTAACCCATATACATAGTTATGTCATATATTTCTATATCAATCATTCAATACATACCAATTCTGATTTTCAATCTAAGTTCTTTTACATGCTCTATATAATATACAAGGTTTAATTGTACGTATCTATCAAACAGTGGCTGCCGTTTTTGCTTGTAGTCTTCTGCAAACTTATTTCTGAGAAAATGTGTTAATCTCGACATAATTGCATACTCTTGTAGTTTTGTAATCCATTCTGCCAGTTCTCGTACAGTTTTCGCTTTCCAATATTTTGCTAACACAGTTCTAGCCGCTGTAGTTGCATATCGAAAGAGTTCAGCTCTCTTTAAGTATTTGAAGGGCTGTCACTTAGAGGAGGGCAGGGAGCTGTTTTTGTTGGCAGCAGAGGACTCACAATAATGGGTTTAAATTGCGGTCGGAAAGGTACCGGCTGGATATTAGGGAGGAAAATGTTTAAAGAGTTGTTCAACAGTAGAATCAGCTACCAAGGGAGGTGGTGAGCTCCCCCTCACTTTAAGCAGAGGCTTTAAGCAGAGGCTTTAAGCAGAGGCTGGACAAGCACTTGTCAGGGATGATCTAGGATGATCCTGTGTTAAGAAGAAGAAGAAGAGTTGGTTTTTATATGCCGACTTTCTCTACCACTTAAGGCAGAATCAAACTGGCTCACAATCATCTTCCCTTCCCCTCCTCACAACAGACACCTTGTGAGGTAGCTGGGGCTGAGAGAGCTCTAAGAGAGCTGTGACTAGCCCAAGGTCACTCAGGAGGCTTCGTGTGTAAGAGTGGGGAAACCAACCCGGTTCACCATATTAGCCTCCGCCGCTTATGTGGAGGAGTGGGGAATCAAACCCGGTTCTCCAGATCAGAGTCCACCGCTCTAAACCACCGCTCTTAACCACTACAACACGCTGGCTCTCATTAAGCAGGGGGTTGGACTAGATGGCCTGTATGGCCCCTTCCAACTCTTTGATTCTATGATTCTGTGAACTCTCCCTTGCTCACCAGTGCCTGGTGCCAGAGCTGAGTCCCTGCTACAGAGGGTGCTGCCTCTGGGACAAAGCCCTGGTTTCTGCCGCATCTTATCCTCACATAGTGAGAAGAAAGTCCAAGCCAGAGGCCTTCAGGGGGGCAGCAGCCAGAGTGGAAGGTGGTTGATGTGCTCCGTGCGAATAATCAATCCCTCGTCTGTTCATCTTTCTGTTGTTTTCTTTCACAGGAGTAAAAAATCTCATCATCTGGGGCAACGTCAGTGGGAGTAGCTTCATTGATCTCAGTCACACAGAACTTTATGAATACGACAGCGCCATCTGGGGACCACCGAGCTTTTCCCGTCCCGTGCTGGATGTTCTGTTCGATCGGTATTTTTCTGGATGCTTGAGCAATAACAGATGTTTAAAAGTATCTTTATGTAGTCACTCTCCCCCCGCCCCCGCTGGCTCTTATGCTGCTCCTGTATTGCTGCAGGAAGGCAGAGTTTGAAGAAGAAGAAGAGTTGGTTTTTATGTGCTGACTTTCTCTACTACTAAAGGAAGAATCAAACCGGCATACAATCCCCTTCCCCTCCCCACAGCAGACACCGTGGGGTAGGTGGGGCTGAGAGAGCTGTGACTATCCCAAGGTCACCCAGCTGGCTTCATGCGCAGCAGTGGGAAAACCAACCCGGTTCACCAGATTAGCGTCTTCCACTCATATGGAGGAGTGGGGAATCAAACCTAGTTCTCCAGATTAGAGTTCACCGCTCCAAACTACCTCTCTTAACCACTACACCACGTGTGTTGTAGCTGGCCAAACTGGTACTTGCCTGTTTCTCAATTTGCTTGGCAATTTTTGCATTTTGCTATCTAAAGTCTGATATTAAATGTGTGTGTGTGTGTGTGTGTGTGTTTCTTCTGGGTGTGAAAAATCTCGAAAGAGTTAAGCATTAGTCTGGATCAGGGCTGCACAAGCTGACAAATTGACCAAGGGGGGGATCACTTTGCAAACCCAATACTTTATATGCTTTGTAAGGTCGCTCCCTTAGATCACATACAGGGACTTAGTCAGGTGATTCCAGATCAGGAGAGAAACTACAATCTCAGAACCTCTTGTCCTTATACATGCTGCAGCAGTTGGCTCTGTGAAGCAGGTGGGAAGGTACCAGGTGAAGCAGGTGGGAAGGTACTGGGTGGGGGGAGTCCTGTTTTGAGTCCTATCCAGGTACCAGTGTGGTGTAGCGGTAGTGTAGTGGAGAGCCAGTGTGGTGTAGTGGTTAGGAGCGGTGGACTCCAATCTGGAGAACTGGGTTTGTTTTCCCACTCCTCCACATGAAGCCTGCTGGTTGACCTTGGGCTAGTCACAGTTCTCTCAGAACTCTCTCAGCCCCGCCTGCCTCACAAGGTGCCTATTTTGGAGAGAGGAAGGGAAGGTGATTGTAAACCGGTTTGATTCTCCTTAAAGGTAGAGAAAATCGGGGTATAAAAACCAACTCTTCTTCTTGTTCTATCTTGCATATTCTCAACCCTATCCCCACTTCTGTCATCTACTAGTTTTACAGCACATCTACAGGCCTGCCCATTATAGCAGGTCATTACTCTTCCAGCCAGCGTAGTGTAGAGGCTAAGAGTGGTGGACTCTGAACTGGAGAACCGGGTTTGATTCCCCACTCCTCCACATGAGCGGCAGAGGCTAATCTGGTGAACCGGATTTGTTTCCCCACTCCTCCACATGAAGCCACCTGGGTGATCTTGGGCTAGTCCTTAAGTGGGGGAGAAAGTCGGCATATAAAAACCAACTCTTCTTTCTTGAGTGAGAGAATCATCCCCCAATCCAGCAGCTGATTTAAGGGTAAGGGGGGGAGTTTCCAGGTCCCACCTTGATAACCCTACCATAAAATGTCAGGAGGTGAAAGGGCACACAGTACAAGAATAGGTTACAAGGGTGGGCTGGCCATTTAACTTCCCGGGAAAGTCCTTGGTGGGCCACTGGCTGCCGAGGAGAAGCAGAGCCCAGCCCCAGCAGCTCCACCGGAGCTTCAGGAGTCTATTGGCTCAGGCCTGTCAGTAACAACCACAGTGGGTGTCATCTCACCAGTTTCTTCCTCCTGCACCAATTGGGGCCGTGCAGGCAGAAGCAATAAATACGCACGAACACATGAAACTGCCTTATACTGAATCAGACCCTTGGTCCATCACAGGTCATTTGTGCATGGGAGCTTTACCTGAGGTTCTTTGCTGGCTGGAATCACGCTTTTCTGTTTGGAATCTATGCACCGGCCATCTCCCAAACTCAAATCAAGTCCTGCCTCTTTAAATGCTGCTCTGTAATTGGCTTACCTTGCAGTGCTCACCGTGAGAGAAGATTTCTTCCCCCCCAAACCCAACTGCCGCATAAAAAAGCATTTTAAGAACAAAAAACAAAAAATGGAGCAATCTGAAAGAAGGGGGGGGAAATCCAAGCCTCGTTTTTAAAAAGGTGTGAGGGTCTCTGTGTCTCTGACTCTATATTTCTGCTTTCCATCACCTGCTGTGTTATCAGTGAACTCATAAAAGCAGTTCACACCTTCTGGTCCCAGGCGCCTGACCTGATTGCCCCAAGTATCTCCCCCCCGCTATTCTTCCTGTCTGTACTCCCTCAGGCCGATGCGGCCTTGGAAGTGTGATAGCTTCAGCAGACTTCCTGGGACTCGTTTGATGTTTTGTATTATGCCAAGCTTGTAACTTCCCATAACAATAAGTGTGAACCCCAGTGCCCCAGTGCCCTGGAGTCAATATATTCTGTAAACCCGATAAGCCCCTCACTTGCAACTTTCTACCTGTGCCTGTCTCATCTCCTGATGTCTTCAATAAATCCTTTGTTTCTGTATCAACGCCTGAGCAATTGATTTGGAGAATTAGACTCAGAGAGGGGGAACTCTCACATTAAGTTGCAAGTCCTTTGCCTCTCGGACTGCAGCTGTACCTATTGGGACAGAATGTCAGCCGACGAGGAAACCACCCCTACCCCAGAGGTACCGGAGAAACCGGACCCCAAGGAGGAGGGTGCCAAGCTAAAGAAACCTAGGGGTCCCATCCCCGACCAGGGCCGGGAAGGACGCCCCCGGGGATTCTTCAACAACTGGCTGGACTCTCCCAAAGGTTGGTCTCTCTCACGGACTGCGGCGAAGGAACGCCGGTTGGCCTTCCCCAGTACGGGACTCGAGGGGGATCCGGCACGCAAGGAGGCTGTAATGGAGGAGGAACGGCGGCAGTGGCAGGAGGACCGCCAAGCCATGCAGGAGCAGATGGAGACCATGCAGCGTGTGATGGGTGAGATGGCAGCGGCCCTCGATGCACTGAAAGTGCAACCACCCGCCGGCAATCTCCCGGATGGGGCGCCGGCAGCTCCTCCCGCACCTCCTAGCCTCCCGTCCCGTCGGGACCTGAAAGTCACGTATGACGGTTCAGGGGACCAGTTGACCTTTTTTATGGTCCAAGTGGACATTTTTATGCGGGAACAAGGTCGGACCTTCACTTCCGAGGAGTCCCGGGTGCAGTACGTGGCTTCCTTACTGCAAGGGGAGGCGGCCGCCTGGATGGTGTTGCAGTATGAACTCCGCTCGCCGGTGCTGCGAACCCTGGACGAGTTTATGGTAGCACTCCGAAACCGCTTTGAGGACCCGACTCTGGGCGAGCGGGCTAAAGCCTCCCTGATGCAACTGCGCCAAGGGACCAAGTCGGTGGCGCAGTATGCAAGTGAGTTCCAGTCGCTGGCTAGCCGAATTCTGGACTGGAGTGAGGCCACTCTGGTACAGTGTTTCAGGGAGGGTCTCAACCCGGACCTCCAACATTGGGCCTTCATGCAAGGGAACCCCCCGGATGTGGAAGGCTGGGTTCGCCACGCTGCGGACATTGAGAATCGTAAACAACTCCTGAATTTGTCTAAGCAGCGCATCGGACGAGACCCGAGACCCCGGAGTGACCGGGGCCGAGACTTCCGACCGGGAGGGAGCGGGGGTCCCTCGGCCGCTGAACGCCGCAAGCGTTTTGAGACCGGTGTCTGCCTGACCTGCGGGGGAAAGGGGCACTTTGCGTCGCAATGCCCCTCTCGTTCGGGTCGTCCCAACCCCCCTCGCCAAGCCCCGACCGAACCGCAGAAGGCGGCTGCTGAGGACCAGCCCCGCCGCAGGAGCGGACCACCGGGCCGACGTTCCGGCGCACCCTCCGCTCTCCATGCGCGCCCCCAGGATGTGATCTCCACCTCTACAGGCCCAACGGGGTCCCGGATTACAAATACTACTTTTGATTCGGACGGATCCCCGAACGCCACCACTCCGTCCCCCTCTTCCAGCGAGGAGGAAGAGTGGGAACAGCCGGCAAAAAACGCCGTCGGTCTGCTGTAGAGGGGGCTCCACAGCAGACCGCCCCTGTCGTTGTACAAGGAGCTCCACCGATGGTAAGCGCCCAAGAGGACAATGTGTTTGTGCGTGTTCACCTGTCCCTACCCAAAGGGGGTCCCAGTTTAGAATTTCCCGCTTTGGTTGACTCGGGGTGTGCCCGCACCATGATTAGTGAGGAAGCTGCCAAGAAACTGGGAGTCTGGCGCAAGCGGCTTCCGGAACCCCTCCGCTTTTCCCAAATGGACGGGAGCGATTTTAAACGGGGCCCAGTGACCCACAGAACTGCAGCCGTGATTATGTCTGTGGGGGAACATTGGGAACGCTTGTATTTTACCATCGCCCCTATTGTAACCCCAGTGGTGTTAGGGATGAACTGGCTACGGGGACACAACCCCTCCATCGACTGGGTTAAACGGGTGCTCTCGTTTCCCGAAAGCCCCTGTGGGTTGCATGACAAGGAACGGGTACTCAAGACTCCGGCCGCCGCATTGGTAGGGTCCCCCACCCCAACCTCCGTTCCTCCTCAACTGCCCACAGAATACTCGCAGTTTGCGGATGTCTTTGATGTTAGAGAATGTGACGAACTACCTCCCCACAGAGAGACGGACTGTGCCATCGAAATTGTGGGGGAAGGCAAGCTGTCTAAAGGGAAGGTCTATCCCATGAGCCCTAGTGAGAAGGCGGTGTTACGGGACTATCTGGATGCCAACTTGGCGAGGGGTTTCATACGCCCTTCCAAAGCTCCTTATTCGGCCCCAGCCTTCTTTGTGAAGAAAAAAACGGGAGATCTAAGACTGTGTATTGACTTTCGTAGGCTAAACGCGGTCACCCAGTCTAACGCTTACCCTCTCCCTCTTATTCCCGACCTTCTAGCACAATTAAAGGAGGGCCGAATCTTCACCAAACTGGACTTGGTGGAAGCATACCACCGCATTCGCATTAAAGAAGGAGACGAACCCAAAACGGCCTTTTCCAGCTGTTTTGGAATGTTTGAATACCTAGTCATGCCGTTCGGACTTTCGGGGGCTCCCAGTGTTTTTATGCAGTTGATTAATGAGGTTTTACATGATTTGCTGTTTCGGGGGGTGGTGGTATTTCTCGATGACATCCTTATTTACTCTGAAACCATGGAAGAACATGTGCGTCTGGTTCGAGACGTACTCCAGCGGCTGCGGGAGCACAAACTGTATGCTAAAGTGTCCAAATGTGAATTCCACCAACCTTCCATTACTTTCCTTGGGTACGTGATCTCCCACCAGGGTTTGGAAATGGACCCCGCTAAGGTCCAAGCGGTGCGGGATTGGGAAACCCCCACTACCCGCCGCCAACTCCAGCAATTTTTGGGGTTCGCCAACTTTTACCGCAACTTCATTCCTAACTTTGCCCAAGTTGCGCTTCCCCTCACTGCCCTGTTGCGTACCAAAGACAAGGGGGCTAACGCCGCGCTTCCCTCAGCCCGTTTGCAATGGTCCCCCCAGTGCCAACAGGCTTTTGAACGTTTAAAACTGCTTTTTTCGTCCGAACCCGTGTTGGCTCACCCTGATTGCACTAAACCTTTTGTGGTGCAAGTAGATGCCTCGGATGTGGCCATGGGAGGGGCCCTATTGCAGAGGGATGATGGGGGGCGGTTGCGACCGTGTGCCTACTTCTCCAAAAAGTTTTCCCAGTCCGAAATCAACTGGGCTATTTGGGAGAAGGAGGCGGCAGCGGTCAAACATGCCCTCACCATATGGAGGCACTTCTTAGAAGGGGCCGAACTGCCATTTGAGGTGTGTACCGATCACAAGAATCTGGAGGCTCTCAAGGGAGCTAGAAAGCTCAACGCCAAACAAATTCGGTGGGCCCAATTTTTCGCCAAATTCCGGTTCACCCTCAAACATGTTCCTGGCAAAGAAAATGCCCTAGCCGATGCTCTGTCACGACTTCCCCAGTATCGCAACGATTTCGATCGCCCGGTCGACTCCCTGTTCACTCCCGAGCAGCGGGAGGAGGTCCCAAGCTTGGCCGTCACAACCCGGTCCCAAGCCCGTCAACCAGAGACCCCCCCTTCGCTCAAGGGTATCCCGGAAGCCTTCCAACAGCGGCTCCGGAACGCCTCCTTACAGGAGGAGGAGCACCATCTCCTCCCCACTGGCATGGAACGAACGAACACCTGGTGGGTACAAGGGGGAAAGCTATATGTCCCATCTTCCCTTCGCAAAGAGGTGTTGGGACTTGTACACGGTGCCAGGTTGGCGGGTCATTTCGGCTTCATAAAAACTCTTCACCTGGTCAGGAGGCAATTCTGGTGGCCCGGTATGAGGTCCGATGTGGAGCTGTATGTGCGCAGCTGCCCCACTTGCGCCACAGCCAAGAAACGAATGGGAAAACCCCCCGGGCTTCTCAAACCGCTTGAGAACCCCTCCCGTCCCTGGGAAGTCATAGCCATGGATTTTATCACCGACCTACCTCCCAGTCGGGGAAAGACGGTCCTTTGGGTAATCACGGACCTTTTTTCCAAACAGGTCCACTTCGTTCCATGTGCGGGTCTTCCTTCGGCCCAAGGCTTGGCTAAACTGTTTGTCTCGCACGTCCTCAGACTACACTCGATCCCTAGGAAGGTCCTCTCCGACCGGGGGGTCCAGTTTGTAGCCAGGTTCTGGCGAGCCTTCCTAAAATTGATGGGGGTGGAGGAACAGGGCCTCTCTTCCGCCTATCACCCCCAGACTGATGGTCAAACTGAACGTGTAAACGCGGTGGTAGAATGTTATTTGCGTTGCTATGTGAATTTCCACCAAGACGACTGGGTCGACCTGCTGCCTTTTGCCGAATATGCGTACAACAATGCACCCCATTCCTCTACCGGCTTTAGTCCCTTCCAAGTAGTATACGGGACGGAATTTGGTCCTTTCGGTTCCGCCCCCGTCACGCCAGAGCTCCAGTCCACCCCCGACCTTCAGGAGTGGATTCAGGTAGTTAAATCTACCTGGCCGTGGCTGCTCAAAAACCTTGAGAAGGCAAAAAGCAAGTACAAGGAACAGGCAGACAAACACCGGTCTCCGGGATGGGAACTTAAAGTGGGGGAGCAAGTTTATCTGTCCACCAAAAACCTCCGCTCTCTTCGTCCCTGCAAAAAACTCAGCGACCGTTATGTGGGACCTTTCCCCATTACCAGGGTGATCAACGAGGTTACCGTGGAACTAGAACTCCCAAAGACCCTCAAGGGAGTCCACCCTGTCTTTCATATAAGCCTCCTCAAACCCTATGTGGCAGCTCCCCAGTTCCACCCCCCTCCCGAACACGAGATTCCTACCGTGGTGGGAGGGGATACCCATTTGGAAGTGTCCAAGGTTTTAGATTCCAAATGGAAGAAAGGGAAACTGTATTACTTTGTTCGTTGGAAAAACCTTGGGTCCGCGCACGACGAGTGGGTGGCCGCACCCCACATGGCGGCCCCTCGCTTGGTCCGAGAATTCCACCTCGCTTATCCCGATAAGCCTCGTCCTTTCGAGGACGCGGGAGGGGGGCCTTAAGGGGGGGGCCTTAAGGGGGGCAGAATGTGAGGGTCTCTGTGTCTCTGACTCTATATTTCTGCTTTCCATCACCTGCTGTGTTATCAGTGAACTCATAAAAGCAGTTCACACCTTCTGGTCCCAGGCGCCTGACCTGATTGCCCCAAGTATCTCCCCCCCGCTATTCTTCCTGTCTGTACTCCCTCAGGCCGATGCGGCCTTGGAAGTGTGATAGCTTCAGCAGACTTCCTGGGACTCGTTTGATGTTTTGTATTATGCCAAGCTTGTAACTTCCCATAACAATAAGTGTGAACCCCAGTGCCCCAGTGCCCTGGAGTCAATATATTCTGTAAACCCGATAAGCCCCTCACTTGCAACTTTCTACCTGTGCCTGTCTCATCTCCTGATGTCTTCAATAAATCCTTTGTTTCTGTATCAACGCCTGAGCAATTGATTTGGAGAATTAGACTCAGAGAGGGGGAACTCTCACAAAAGGCTTTCTTTTGATCAGAAAGAGCTCCAAGGTAGCAGGAAGCACTTGAATCCCTGCCTCTTTACACACTGCTTTGTGATTTGCTGTGAGAGAAGCCAATCTTCTGTGTTACCCCTGCTTGCCATCTGCATGGAACTTTGAACCGGGCTGAGCTCAGGGGAGAGGGAAAAGTCGGATTAACAGAGGAATGGGAGGACCTGGGTTGGTTTTGCATTGGAACAGTGTTGAGCTACCAAGGAATGGGATATCGTTCACACTGAAACGTTAGATCCTGGCTGAAACAGGGAATAAAGGAGGTTACAGCAACCATGCATAAATGACCAAAGTCAGTATTGTCTGCTCTGACCGGCAGCGGCTCTCCAGGGTCTCAAGCTGAGGTCTTTCACATCCCCTGCTTGCCTAGTCCCTTTAACGAGATGCCGTGGATTGAACCTGGGACCTTCTGCATGCCAAGCAGATGCTCTACAACTGAGCTAGTGCCCGTCATCAGCAGTGTTGGATGGATCTGAGCCAAGTCGCCCTTGCAGCGTGGACTTCCAGCACCTCAAGAAGAAGAAGAGTTGGTTTTTATACCCCACTTTTCTCTACCTTTAAGGAGTCTCAAAGCAGAGTCTCAAAACGGCTTACAATCACAATCCCTTCCTCTCCCCGCAACAGACACCTTGTGAGGCATGTGGGGCTGAGAGAGTTTGGAAAGAACTGCGACTGGCCCAAGGACACCCAGCAGGCTTCATGTAGAGGAGTGGGGAATCAAACCCGGTTCTCCAGATTAGAGTCAGCCGCTCATGTGAAGGAGTGGGGAATCGAACCCGGTTCTCCAGATTAGAATCTGCCGCTCTTAATCACTACACCACACTGGATCTCTGCTTAGCTTGTCCTGAACTCCCCAGTCAGTCCCTGATAGGTTATAAACATCTGCCTTTCCCACGTTGCTACAAATGTTGCTGAACGAGTTGCGGCATCCTATGAGGCTGCTGACCGAGATCTGAATTTCTCAAGAATAACCTTTTTGGCAATCTTTTGTCTAGAAAGCGGTCTTTCGCTCTAATTTTTTTAAAAAAAAACTTGTTTCCTTCCCCACCCCCATATACAGTCAATGGTTGCACTCTGAATTTGTGGCTTCGCTGAGCTCCCTGAGTTCTTGGGGGCACCACTGCTTAGGCATGGCACCGGCACACGTCATTGCAACGGTGCTGAGATACTGGTATCGGGACTCCCCCCCAAACGAGATCATCTCTCTAGGAGTCATCAGCGAAGGTAAACGTTCTCCTTTGAGTCAAACGGTTCCCCCCAGTCTTCTCTGTCGCCCTTCTCTGTCTTCATTAAAGGTCGTGGGAAAGACATTTCCTCCCTCTAATCCGGTTAAAGGCTTTGGGCTTAATCCAACCAAGAAAACTGTTATGTCCCACTGTCACGAGCTTTGGGGTAGGTGTGGGTAGGTGTGGTACCTGCACCAAGAAGAGGAAGAAGAGTTGGTTTTTATATGCCGACTTTCTCTTTCTGAGAGCCAGCGTGGTGTAGTGGTTAAGAGCAGTGATTTGGAGCGGTGGAGTCTGATCTGGAGAACCGGGTTTGATTCCCCACTCCTCCACTTGAGCAGCGGAGGCTAATCTGGTGAACTGGATTTGTTTCCCCACTCCTACACACGAAGCCAGCTGGGTGACCTTGGGCTAGTCACACTCTCTCAGCCCCACCTACCTCACAGGGTGTCTGTTGTGGGGAGGGGAAGGGAAGGTGATTGTAAGCCAGTTTGAATCTCCCTTAAGTGGTAGAGAAAGTCGGCATATAAAAACCAACTCTTCCTCTTCCTTCTCTTCTTCCTCTTCCTCTTCCTCCTTCCTCTTCCTCCTCCCCCCACCCCACAATGTCCAGGCATGCTGAGTTGCTCTCGCTCCAATAGGGCAGTGGCCGGGACTCCATACCTATAAACAGGCATAGTTACAGTTACTGCTTTATTGACATCCCCAGTTATACAGCATCGGTCCACCGTCCCGCCCGGCAGGTAGTTCGCGCCGCTCCCGCCGGTTCCCCTGTAACTTGTGTGTTCGCTTGCCTCTAACTCAGTCCTTGGCCACTTCCCCACCCCTTTGTAGCATCGACGTACGTGCCCGCCCCAACAATTGACCTGCCCCTCCTCACCAGACACCCCACCCCACCCCCCGCTCGGCCTCTGGCTCCAGTGAGCCCTTCGCCCTCAGGTAGAGTTGCCAGCTCCAGGTTGGGAAATACCTGGAGATTTTTGGGGCGGTGCCTGAGGAAGGTGAAGTTTGGGGAAGGGAGGGACTTCAATGCCATCGAGTCCAACTGCCAAAGCGGCCATTTTCTCCAGGTGGTCCGTGGCAAGCCTGGGTGACCCTGCCCCATCAACTCTTCATATGACCTCTGCCCCCCTGGGATGCCACACCTACCCATTTTACTAGCAGCATTAAACACGTTTGAATCTCTGCCACTAAAATCCATTGGGAATCGTAAAACTTTGGTTAAGGTGGGCCCTACCTCCTTCTTTTCATGCCAGTTTTAATAGCGAATGTATCTGTGCATTACTCTGGGAATGAAAGATGCTTCAAAGGAATTCTCTTTGTTTCTTTAGGTCAGTTTGAGCTTCCTGAAGGGATTGTCTTTTCCCTGCCTGTGAAGTTCCAGAACGGCAGTTGGAAGGTCGTTACAGAACTAGACGTTAGCAAGAAAAATCGAGAATATCTTCAGATTTTAGCCCTTGATCTGATTCGGGTAACGTCCAGATTTTTTTATAATTGCTTCCACGCCCTGACCTGGATAGCACCAGGCTAGCCTGATCTTGTCAGATATCAGAAGCTAAGTAGGGTCAGCCCTGGCTAGTATTTGGATGGGAGACCTCCAAGGAATATCATGGTCACTATGCAGAGAAATGGGGAAGGCACTGGCAAACCACCCCGTAAACAAAGCCTGCCTAGTAAACGTTGGGATATGACGTCACTCCATAGGTCAGGAATGACCCGGTACTGGTGCAGGGGACCTTTACCTTCACCTTTACCTTTATGCAGAGGAAGGCAATGGCAAACCACCTCTGTTAGTCTTATGCTTTGAAAACTCTACTGGGTTGCCATAAATTAGCTGCGACTTGATGTCGCTTTACACACGCAATCTTTCCATAAATTCCTTCTCCTAGTCTTGGACAAACAGGACGCTCCCTGTATACTGTCTGCCACATCTACTCTTTATGTAGATGCTTTACACACGCAATCTTTCCATAAATTCCTTCTCCTAGTCTTGGACAAACAGGACACTCCCTGTATACTGTCTGCCACATCTACTCTTTATGTAGATGCCCTATGGTTCCCCGCTGGGACAGTTTCAGGCCGGGGAAATGGTGCAGCGGGGAAAGCCAAAGCGCCTTCTCCAAGGGCACCAGTGTCCTGATCCCGATCGGGCGTCCCCATGCACAGGGGAATTGAGCGGAGCTGATAGCCATGTGTGGTTGCATTATGAGGAGTGGGGCCCCCAGAACCAACCTCTCCACTCTGTAGTGTTGCAATGATTTACATGGCGGTGCAGGTTTCTACACCCAAGAGACCTAGCTGGATGAGATACTGGAGTTCCATAATTTCATGAGTTCCAGCTATGTCATTTGGACTTTAAAAACTGCTGCAGGGGAGTCCTGATTGGGCCACAATGTTCAGGAGGTTAACCCTTTGCCTCCAGCACCACTTTCCTCATGGAAAATCCCCTACCCACAGCTGCTTTAAACCCCAGCAGAGAAAAAAAGGCAGGCATAACCTGTCTTCTTCCCTGTGTGTGTGTGTGAAGTGCCGTCAAGTCGCAGCCGACTTATGGCGACCCCTTTTGGGGGGTTTTCATGGCAAGAGACTAACAGAGGTGGTTTGCCAGTGCCTTCCTCTGCATAGCAGCCCTGGACTTCCTTGGTGGTCCCCCATCCAGATACTAACCAGGGCTGACCCTGCTTAGCTTCTGAGATCTGACGAGATCAGGCTAGCCTGGGCCATCCAAGGCTTAAATGAGATTGGAGGGAGGATTTGTTTGTCAGGAAAAGGCATGAGGGAGAGCGTTAACCCCACGTACAGTGTCTGAGCCCCGATCTGTATTGCACACAGCCTTCTGGCTTCTGGAGCCAAACACCACATGGGCAGTTCCAGTCACAGAATTCCAGTATCACCATGGCCCTAACAGGTCCTTCCCACTTCTTTTTGTGTGGGACAAACATGCAGAGTGTGGAAACAGCAACCCACAGATCTCCCTGTAGCAAATTCCCTGATTCCGGAAGCCCAAAACAAATATTACAGATTTGAAATATTGTCGAAGGCTTTCATGGTCATAGTTCATTGGTTCTCGTAGGTTATCCAGGCTGTGTAACCGTGGTCTTGGTATTTTCTTTCCTGACGTTTCGCCAGCAGCTGTGGCCGGCATCTTCAGAGGAGTAACACTGAAGGACAGTGTCTCTCAGTGTCAAGTGTGTAGGAAGAGTAATATATAGTCCGAAAGGGGTTGGGTTTGAGCTGAATCATTATCCTGCAAAAAGTAACAAAGGTAATGTTACAAAGGTAAATTGACAGGCTGCATCCTGTCAATTTCAGTGGAGTTTTTAAAATGAAGCTGAAGTTTTAGGGCCGATGTTTTAGCAACGCTAATTAAGATACCCCGGTTTCAGAAGTTAGCCATGTTGGTCTGTAGTAGAAGAGCTGGATTCGAGATTTTCAACTGAATAAGTTCCCCCCCCCATTCATTAAACAAGCTATAGAATATTTTTTAAAAAACTTAAATAACCATGAAAGCTTTTGTTAGCTTTGTGGATAAATCCCTAATAGACTTCTTGTATCTGTAGTTAAACACCATACTTCCCAAGCGAACACTGGAGTATTTTGGAAGCACTGTGTGAGTTTTACAAAAGAGAGGAAGGAAGGTATATTTAGGAAATGATGTTAGTTGCTCGGTTATCCCATTTTTTAATAATAATAATAATAATTGTTCCATCTGTAAATATTGTTTGCTAAACTATACTATTTTTTCCGTGCAGGAGAAGGAAGTTGCATTAGGGGAAGCAATTGAACTATATACAAAAAGACGAGGTAAAACTGAACAGTGGGATGAACAACTGCTTCCTATAGCACCTAGCCCAGGTTGACTCTGAAGACCAGATTTAAAACCATATGTTCTCAGGGGGCAGATTTTTAAATTGAGAATCTACCTGGTTTAATTATTACCGAATAAACATCCTATACATTACTGGAGTCCCTGAGCTATTGATTAATAAAGTATTGTTCACGTAATTTTGGTTATATTTATAAATCTGTGATGCGAGCGATAATCTTAAAAAAATGGTAACAGAGACTGCTGCTTCTCAAGATGCAGAAAATTACCTTTACGGGCCAGGATCTAAACAACCCAGAAGCTAGTTACATGAGCCAAGGGGATGGGGGTGGACTTGTCTTTCTCACACAGCGGGCCCCTTAACCCTGGCACCCAGCAGCCTGCATTAGCAAAACGAGGGGAGTTTGGGAATCTGTCAGTGATTACAGCCTGGGAGAGAAAAATATTCCTAAATGCTAGGGTTGCCAGCTCTGGGATGGGAAATACCTGGAGATTTTGGGGGTGGAGCCTGAGGAGGGCAGGGTTTGGGGAAGGGAAGGGACTTCAATACAGTACATGTTATTCCCTATCTGGACACCCAAAGTCCAGACTGATCCAAAATCTGGATCTTTGATGCCAACATGCAGGCAGATCCCCACCGCCAAAGTCCAGAGAAGCCGAGTGGCAGGGATCTCACTTTAACTTCCCCGCCACAGTGGACCTCCACGTGGAGTTCGACTGTAGCTGGGAGGAAAGCTAAACTGAAGTCTGGGCATGCTGCAAGCGAGCCTAGACTTCAGTTTAGCTTTCCTCTTCACCGCAGCCGAACTCCAGATCCAAAATCCGGACTTCAGGTCCAAAATCTGAAATATTATTATGTTTTTGATAGATTGGGGCAGTTGGTAATAATTTTATACATAGAATAATTAAGAAAATATATGTTTCTATTAGTAAAGTAGATTTTGGTATGCCATAATGTTAGAATTGTGTTGGTATTACGTCTGTGTGATATGTTATTTGTTTGGGGTTTTATGGTTGTTGTTTGTTAAATTTGGTTGGTTTTTTTTAAATAGTGTGTATTATTTTGTAATGTCTGTTTTTGTTTGTAGTATAAGGAACTGAAAATTAATTTTTTTTAAAAGATCAAAAATCCGGACATATCCAAAATATAGACTGCTTCTCATCCATCTGGAAATATCCATGAGAAGGATACTCAACTTATATAATGCCACAGAGTCCACCTTCCAAAGCAGCCATTTCCTTCAGGTGAACTGATCTCTGTTGCCTGGAGATTAGTTGTAATAGCAGGAGATCTCCAGCTACCCCTGGAGGTTGGCAACTCTACTAAATGCCCGCTATGCTCATGGAAGCTCCTTGCGTCATGGTTTTATTGTTTATCTGTTTATTTGTTTAAAACTTTTATGTCAATTCTGTGGCCCCAAACCACAGACAATATATCCAAGCCACAGATAGACCTGATTTAAAAGAAGAGATAACTGCTAGAACACTTGACCATGTTAGTGATGGGTCAAGGTCCTTTTTTGGGATTCCTTTTTATCTCGCTTTATCCAATATACCCCTTCTTAGACTTAAGACCTCAAAAGCGAGCCATCAGAGCCCTACTGAGGTCATGTAGGACTTCAGCATGGTAACGTATCTTTCATAGGTCACCACGTTAATATAATTTACTGGTGGAAGGGACAGAATATACCTGTTGTTTCTTACAGTACCTCGTTGGGCACTGAAAGAAGAAGTAATAGCAGTAGAAAGGGCTTCAAAAGAGGGTAAGTAAAAGGAATACTTTGTTTTTATTTATTTGTTTGTTACTTTATTTATACCCCACCATTTTTCCCAATGAGGACTCCTCTCCTCCATTTTATCTTCACAACGTCCTGTGAGGTAGGTTAGACTGAGAGTGTGTGCCTGGCCCAAGGTCCCCCAGCAAACTTCCATAGCAGAGTGGGGATTTGACCGGGGTCTCCCAGTTCCCAACCTTGCACTCTAACCACTAGACCATGCTGGCTCTTTGTTCTTAGTATTTTATACTTTGATGGAGAAAATATTTCCACCTCCCCAGAAATGTTTTTCAGCATAGAAAAAGACAAGCTATCGCTAACAGTGAGCTCTGATGTTAAGGAGATCTGGTATCATGATCAATATATCTAATTCTTAGCATTGCCAAAGCTGTGGATACTTAAACCCAGAGACTGAACAGACAAGACAGATCTTTTGATGAACCCCCCCCCCAAAAAAGCTGCAGGTCTGTAGAAAAATCTGAAATAAGAAAAAGGTAGGATGGGCTGGTGGGTGGGAAGGATAGAAGGAAGCAGGAAAAAGAAAAGGCTTGTGACTTTCAGGGAAGGGAAATAGGAAATAATTGGGGAAGGGAAAATGAGATACCCCCCATAAGTCCTTGTGAGTCCACTGTTTGTTATATATAATTCTGAACATAGCCCTGGAATGCAGATTGATAAATCCTCAGAGTAGGGCTCTGTACAGAGAACAATGATTTTCAACAAACACTAGAAAATCCCCAGGCTTGCAAAAAAAAGTTCCAGAAACTTTAAAATAAAAATCAGGGATTTTTTAAAAAGCCGCGAACCAGAGAAACAATGGAAGAACCAAAGAAAACAGAGGTTGAGCACCAGCTGTGTTTGGGCTGGGAGGGAGCCTATGGCCAGCTCAGGGTCCCTCCCGGCCCAAACATGGTTGGCATTCGGCAGTTGCCTCCTCCAACTCCCAACTCCGCAAGGCAGAGGGGGAGGAAAAGGAGGGTGCAGAAGGAAAGAGATGGGGTGGAGAAATGTGGCTGGGAAG
The DNA here is from genome assembly GCF_029931775.1 of Euleptes europaea. NCBI lineage: Eukaryota > Metazoa > Chordata > Lepidosauria > Squamata > Sphaerodactylidae > Euleptes > Euleptes europaea. The sequence goes on from NC_079326.1 coordinate 48,118,947, forward strand.
AGGGGGTCGTCAGAAGCCAGAGAAGAAAGCAAGGGCAAGCGAGAGAATTTCCCTTAAGCTTCTCGCAGGTCCCCAGTTGTTATATCATAATAGCAGACTTGGGCAATGCATTTGGAAATGCAAGATATATGTTTATTAAATACATAATTTGTCTTTCCATTAAAATAGATTTTATTATTTTAAGCTGCTATCACACATTTTATAATAATTAAAATATAAATAATATTTGTTGCTGATTGAGATTTTTCCCAGTAAGCGATAAATACAGAGATTTCTGTTGAACCTTATGAATTTGCAGTTCCATGCATGGAAAAGCACTTGTAACTTTGGTTATAAAGGTGTTTGTACTCCATGCATCTGATGAAGGGAAGGTCTGACTCACAAAAGCTCATGCCAGGATACATGTTGTCAGTCTTTAATGCGTCCCTGGGCTTTTGGTTTATTTTGCCGAGACAGACTGACACAGCCTCCCCTCTGGAATTCTGACCATGGGAAAGAACAGGCATGACAGCACCAATAACTGAATCTGTGGCATGCGGCCATTTTTACCGCAGCCCTTTCAGCTGCCGTGTCCATTATAAAAGCTCGTAGGATTGATCAGTTCTTTACTTTCGTTTTAGAACTCGAAATTTCGTCCACTGGCCAAGTCACCTTGGAAGAACCTAGCGCCGAAGGTAAGACATGAAGCATAAACTTCTTTCTTTGTGGTGTTACTTGTTTTGCTGGAAAGGTGAGAACCAAACTATGCATTTTCTGATTAGATCTCTAGATGTGTTTCATATTTAAGTATTTGTATTCCACTTTTCTCCCCAATGGGGACCCGAAGCAGCTTACAGTGCAAAAATACAATATAAACAAATGAAAGAAAATATACTCCCAAGTGAAGGGCAGATCGTTCTCTCCTCTTACTGTTTACTGGTTTAAATCTCTACCACCACCACCCCCAACTAGGATTGCCAGGTCCCCCTTCACCACTGGCGGGAGGTTTTGGGGGCAGAGCCTGAGGAGGGTGGTGCCCTCTGACTCTTATAGCAAATTTTCTCTATTGGAAAACACTTCTCACTCTGATGCATTTCCTTCTCGTGCACGTTGGTCGATATTGATGACCAGCCTCCCCCCCCCAAAATGACCACCCCATATCTGTTTCAGAATGCTATGAAACCAAGGGGTCAAAGAGGGTTGCCAGGAACCCCCTGGCAACTGGGGGGGGGGACTTACCTGCAATAAACTTAGGCCAAGGCCTCCAGTGTCAAAATGCAGCAACATCGTTTTCGGAGTGCGTCGGAAGTGATGTCATCACGTCGCCAATGACCATGGGGATGCTCTGGAATTTGGGCAAAAGTTTCGCCCAAATATTAGAGCATTCCCATGGTCATCGGCGACGTAATGATGTCACTTCCGACGCACTCCGGAAACGATGTTGCTGCATTTTGACGCTGGAGGCCTTGCCCTAAGTTTACTACCGGTAAGTTCCCTCGCTGGCTGAATGGTGCCAGGGGGTGGGGCACCAAAGCAGGGGATCCCCCGCTGCCAGTGGGGATTCTGGCAACTCTAGGGTCAAATATACTAAAAGACTGGAAAAAGAAATACATCTTAGTTAGGAATATGTTTAAAATAAACAATTCTATTTATCACAGTGACTGAAGGGTCACCTGATGAGTCGAAAGAGGCAAAGAGCCCTGAAGAAGAAAATATTGAAGAATCTGCAAATGGTAAGTGAAGAAACCTCATGAGAAATAGAACTGTTGGCTCTCTTCTTACTTACTGATTTCATTTTATACCCTGCTTTTCTTCCTCAATGGGGATCCAAAGCAGATTACACCATTCTCCTCTCCTTCATTTTATCCTTGCTACACCTTGGAAGATAAGTTAAGGCTGAGAGGGTGTGACTGGCCCAAGGTCAGCCAGCAAGTTTCCGTAGCAGAATGGGGATTCGTGCGTGGGTCTCCCCGATCCTCGTCTAACACTCTAACCACTACACCACACTGTCTCGCTACTGTGTTGGTTGCAGATTAATTGCCTTGTAAATCATGCAGGTAAAAGCCCCAACTATTTATAGCACTTGTACTTTAATTATTAAACCATTCAGGAGTCTTAACTAAAAAAATACCCTGGACAATGACGGTGGATTTCATGTCTTTACCATTACAGAGACTAGGTGCTTGGGTTTTTTTTAATTTAATAAAGCATATTTTGAATATTTGCAAACCCGTCGCTTGTAAATAAATTCCTGTTTATTCATGTTTTATTCTGCAGTTCCTGAAGTTTCATCTAACCATGAAATCAACGTGAGCGATCTAGAATGAAGTTCGTAACTCACCACTGAACAGTAAAGCTGCAGCTTTCAAACACTTGGACGTGGCGACTTCTGTAACACAACAAGCATGGATTCGGTGCAAGAAAACTCTGTGTTCGTCCCCCCTTCTATACGGAACGAGATATTGAGCATGCGGAAACTCATGCACTGTTGTCTTTTATTTGTTCTTTAAACACAAGCTGAACAAGAAAATCAAATATGTTTTGGTTGGAATATTTGGATAACAAAGTTTTAGTTTCATTTTTGACAAAGTTTTGCCAGTTGACCAGTCACTGTCCAGGTTGGGTCTAGAACTCCAAATTCTGAAGTATGGAAGGTGGGCAGCCCATTCCTGAGTGTGGGGGGGTGTTGCGTAACGGCCAGGAGTGGTGCTGCTATGCTGCCACCAAAGAGGCTTCCCAGCCGTGGAAAAGAAAAACCTATTTTAAAAAATTAAAAAATAGAAAAAGGGCAAAAAAAGGCCCATTAACTTTGGCAGGGCTATGCCACTAAAAAGGCGACATAGCCACTCCACCACGCCAAGGGGCATTCCCGGGCTGAAAGGTACGAGGAAGCTGCCCCAAAGCAGCTCTGCCCCTGGGAACACCCCCACCCCCACATCAGCGTGTGCTGCCTCTTCTGGGATTTAGTTCCTGGAGTACCGGCGCTGGCGGGGGAGGCTGGTGCAGCTCCGCGCCACCCAGGCACCTGGATAAATGCCCTCCACACCAGCATAAGTGCCTCTTATCACTGAATAAGTGGGCATTTGCGCCGGTGCAGGGTCATGCCAGCTTCTAAGGTGCTTCAGGGGCCCCCTCAGGAATGCACCCGTAGAGTAGAAAATTTAAAGGCAACACTCTGGTTTGAACGGCACCCTCTCCTGCCTTCTCCCTGTATGTAGTTGAATACTGAGATTACCCCTTTCCACTCACCCACCACCTGCCCTGACCTCTTCTGACACTCCCAGATGCCCACAGATGAGGGTAACATTTAACTAGGGTATACGTGCATAATAACTTATTTGTGCAGGCCTAGACCCTGTGGCAAATTCCTTGGTTGGGTTTTCGGGGAGGGAAGGGGGAACTCAGCCATATATGCATTATGTGCGTTGGGTTTTATGTACATACACCTTATTAAAACCTTATACATAAATGTCTGGGAGTATCGGGGTGCGGGGGGAGGACAGTCAAGTTTGGAGAGCAGGATGGATCCATCTTGATTGTCCACTACATGTAGAAAGAGAGAGAGGAGAGTGGAGTGTTGTCTGAACAAGACCAATAAATTTTGGTTTGATATATATGATAAAAAGAACAGTCAATTATTTTTTTCTCTGTCCATCTGGGTACAAGCAACATTACACACCCTCCCTATCCCCTCCGCAAGGAGAAAGATTTGGAGAAAGCTGCCCAAGTAGGTAGCACATTTGGATTGAACCGCCTGGTAATACTGCTTGCATTTTCTCAATCCCCCTTGTATGCACGTGTTCTCCCGTGTGGTTGTATAATAATAATATTTATTGGTACAGTCAATCAGACCAGTAAAAACTATACAACAATAAACCTCGCATGAACAATATAAAAAAGTGTTTTTAAAAAAATGAGACATATTTATATAAATTTTAAGAACACTTTACATAAAAGTGGATGGAGTAGAAAAAAGTGCAATAAGTACCAATAACATCATTCTGGAAGAAGTCTATGAAGCTTCATAGAAACAGCACAAAATTTGGCAACTTGAGTTATAACCTGAGAGTTCTCGCCGCTTAACAATTTTGCGACGCGCCGTGTGGTTGTATGCGCAAGCCTGGATCCACTGCTGCTCCTGCTGATTCCAAATTGTTTCCGTTGTTAATTGTTTGTTTTTTGCCCTGTTTCATATTTTTGAAGCCACCGTGGGGGCCTTCTGCAGAAAGGGGGGGTGTCGATATTTCTTAAATTAAAAACAATAAACAAGTTTTTAATTTAGAAAAGCGATTCTACCTAAACATTAGGAAGAACTTTCTGACGGTGAGGGCTGTTCGATGGTGGAATGTGCTGCCTCGGAGGGTGGTGGAGTCCCCGTCTTTGGAGGTCTTTAAGCAGAGGCTAGATGGCCATCTGTCGGGAGTGCTTTGATTGTGGGATCCTGCAAGGTGGGGGGAGGGCTGGGGTCACTGGGGATGTGGGGGGAGGTAGTTGTTAGTTTCCTGCATTGTGCAGGGGGTTGGACTAGATGACCCTTACGGTCCCTTCCAACTCTATGATTCTATGATTCTAAGTTTATGTGTGCTGGAACGTGAAAGAAGTGGTTTTTAAAAACAAAAATCCCTTTAGAGTTATAGTATGAGTTTATGGCCATTTCTACAGGGCTGTTTCCTCGCAGTCACCCCACTGACTACTCCGGGGCCTCGTTTTGATTATGCAGGCCTTTCCTGCCTGTCAGAGGTCGCCTCGCTCTCCCCACTCATTTCCGCACATTTTGCCTGCGTTTTCTGGATTCTCACTAAACCAGATTGGCCAGGGATCATGGAGGACTCTTTGCCATCTTCTGGGCATGGAGTAGGGGTCACTGAGGGTGCGGGGGGAGGTAGTTGTGAACATCCTACATTGCGCAGGGGGTTGGACTAGATGGCCCTGGTGGTCCCTTCCAACTCTATGATTCCATCATTCTGTAATTCTATTCGATAAATGGCTTACATTGGGGCATAATCAACATGCCTTTCCATGATTGGTTGGTGTGGGTGAAGTTGCAACAGTACCACAGCTGTGTTCTCAACTTGTTGGAGCTGGGTCTTTTTCAAAATATCTGTTCTCTGCTAGGCAAGAATAGGTGTCCAGGGTTTAGGATTGCGTTGTAATCCCATAACCATGATTTATTGCAGAAATTGGTCATCAGATATGGCAGATTTTTGATTCTGCGCCTGGTAAAGAAATATTTGCTGTGGGCCACGTGGACCTCAGCTCGTAGTTATTAAATGTGTAGCCAGTTCATTTTAAAGGATGGCTTGTATAGATCATAGCTAGTAACGTTAAAGTTCTGGGTGGTTAAAATAGGACATTGGATTCCAAAGAGAGCCAGCGTGGTGCAGTGGTTAAGAGCGGTGGTTTGGAGTGGTGGACTCTGATCTGGAGAACCAGGTTTGATTCCCCACTCTTCCACATGAGCAGCAGAGGCTAATCTGGTGAACTGGATTTGTTTCCCCACTCCTCCACATGAATCCAGCTGGATGACCTTGGGTTAGTCACTCTCTCTCAGCCCCACCTACCTCACAGGGTGTCTGTTGTGGAGAGGAGAAGGGAAAGGTGATTGTAAGCTGGTTTGAGTCTTCCTTAAGTGGCAGAGAAAGTCGGCTTATAAAAACCAACTCTTCTTCATCTTCTTCTTCTAAGACACCAAGAAGCGCAAGATCTTTTAGAAGACGGCCTCATTGTTCCATTCTGAATCCAGGCTAGTTATACTAAAGCTCTCAGGACTGTGACTGTTGAAACTGTCAGAAATGGATTTTAAAATGTTTTAAATCTTGTTATAACTTTTGTTATACTGGTCAAAGAGCGCAATAAATTGTATGATTATGATTTTAAAATGTCCTTTTAAAAGACTACTACAGATTTTTTTAAAAAATGGGAAGCATTTCTCCAGTTTGAAGCCAGCTCTGCCGCTCATTGTGACTGAATGTTTTTCTTCCTGTGTTATTGAAAATTACTTCCCCTGTGCTCCTCTGTCTCCATAGCAGCGCCGTGTTCCTCAGCAACCAGGAGATGCTTGAGTCTCACTTTCTAGACAAGCAGAAGGTGAACCTATGCGAAATGGCCTTTTGAAAGAGAGATCAAAGATGCTCTTTCTCTTCAATTATTCAGAATATGCATTACTAATTTATTGCATTTTAATTTTTTGTTGTTGGGAGAAGGGGGAACAACCGATGGAAGGAAAGGCCTACAACTGAACATTGTACAGCATTTTATTGTGAAGAAGTAACTGGACTGACTACTTAACGATGAAACACCTTTTCTCGGGGAATCGGCTTACAATTAATATTGTTTTGATGACCCGAGGGCCCTGGAGACCTTCAGTAGTTTGCTAACACCAAGGTAAGGTCTTCACTGAAGGAAAACTGGTGAGAGCCAGAGTGGTGTAGCGATTAAGAGCGGCGGATTCTAATCTGGAGAACCGGGTTTGATTCCCCGCTCCTCCACATGAAGCCTGTTGGGTGACCTTGGGCCAGTCACAATTCTCTCCGAACTCTCTCAGCCCCACCTACCTCACAAGGTGTCTGTTGTGGAGAGGGGAAGGGAAGGCGATTGTAAGACAGTTTGATTCTCCTTAAAAGGTAGAGAAAAGCAGGGCATAAAAACCAACACTTCTCCATCTGCTGTGGCTGAGTGGTGTTAAAAGCAAAGAAAAGCGGCTTTCATATTACCGTACTTTACTAATTACTGAAATTTGTGATATTTCCTGGTAAAAGTAGAACTCCTTTAGCTGCTCTGTCTTTTAGGAAATGAGCTCTACATCATGCAAGGTTTTTCTGTTTGTCCCAGGTTAAGTTGTGCCAGTTGTGTAGTGGTTAAGAGCGGTGGTTTGGAGTGGTGGAGTCTGATCTGGAGAACCGGGTTTGATTCCCCACTCCTCCCACAAGAGCGGTGGATGCTAATCTGGTGAATTGGGTTGGATTCCGCTCTCCTCCACATGAAGCCAGCTGGGTGACCTTGGGCTAGTCACACTCTTTCAGCCCCACCTACCTCACAGGGTGTCTGTGGGCGGGGAGGGAAGGTGATTGTAAGCTGGTTTGATCCTTAAGTGGTAGAGAAAGTCGGCATATAAAAACCAACTCTTCTTCTTCTTCTTCCCCTCCTCTGCTTGACCTCAATAATGTTATATCATGATTTCTTTGGTTACAGGGAGTCTGCTGCTATCTTCCTGTCTCCAGCCTTCATAAGATGGATATAGATCAACAAGGTAAATATTAAATGGTGCCTTGTGCATCCCCCCAAATTAAGTTCGAATCCCCACTGTGCTATTGAAGCTCTCTGGGTGACTTTGGGTCAGTCGCACACACTCAGCCTCAACCTACCTGACAGGGTTGGTGTGAGGATAAAATGGAGAAGAGAAGATCGATGTAAGCCATTTGAGGTCCCTATTTGGGAGAGTAGCAGGGTATAAATCAAGTAAATAAACAAAACTCCTATGTGCATCCAGTCCCCAAAAAGCATCCATGCAGACAGATTCCACAGCATCCCAATTAGGGTTGTGCATATCAATAAACCCAAACCGAAAATAAACCCGAAATTAGCCATTTCTGTAATTTTCAGGTTTACTGAACACCAAAACCTGGGCATCTCCCCGAAGCCGAATAAGCAATTCCTGAAAAAGCCAAATTGGGGTTCAGCTATTTGCTTTTGCTCAGAGGCATAGCTCATGTGCTTTCTCCCATTTTTCTATCTTTTTTTACTGGTTTTGTTAAGGCCCCATAGTTGGGTCCCTTTTGAGGTAGGGGTCGTGTAATCAGAGCCAACTTGGTCTGACCCTCCAACCACACAACCATCTGTCCATCACCATTCAGTGGGTTAATTTGTTAAACCATAAGGGTTGTTTAAAAGACGGGGCTCACCAGTCCCGTCTGGAGGGATATACCCTCCAACTAAAAAGAACTGGCTTCAACAGCTGCTCACACCACCAGGCTTCCAAAGGAGACTTCCTCACTCATGAGGATGAGCAATCTCCTTCAGACAGCCCCTGTGGTCAAGACTTTGGCTGGCTCCCCTATCCCCCTCACCGAAAACCTGCTCTCAAACTGAAGGTCACCACAAGAAGAGGCTTCATTTCCCTGCACCATGACCATCTCTTGATATCAGATTTTTGATGACCATAATAAAGGACAGTTCACAGGATGTCATTTGCCACCAAAAGAAATGTTTCTGTGCCTTATTTTTCTTGCATTTAAGCCGTTTTCCTCAGTTTGGAAGCTAATTTGCATTTATATCATGCTGTGCACCCCAGATACGAAGGGAGCCCCCAGACTTTGAGGCGCCAGTCTGCCAACTGGCTTTTTCTGCCAGTCCTTGGCAACTCTGAACTTCTAAACCTGAAAGCTAATGGACAGCTCGGCTCGCAAATGCCTAGAGGATGGAGGCGACCCTTTTGTGGGCCCATAAGATTGGGCCCCCTGTCCCAAAGTTCACCAAACTTTGGTGACTGTCTAAGGAGAGTCCCTTGCAGCCACGCTGCAAATTTGGAGGCTCTACCTCCAAAAATGCCCCCACAGGAGCTTCGAAAAAATCCCCATAGGAGATAATGGGCCTGAATTTTTTTGGTAAACCCAGAAATAAGCTGAATACTGATATTTACCGGTATGGGTGTTCAGCTTATTCTGGGTTTACTGAAAAACTCGGGCCCAATAAACCCGAACCCAATATTTACCCCAAAAAAATTTGCTCAACCCTAGTCCCAATTTAGAATCCCCGTTCACATTTTGACCGCTGTTTCTTTTTAACTTTTACTAGCAAAGGTTGCCTTTTCTTCACAGAGGCTCTAAATTCCATTCAGAATTCTGTCTACAGAGCAGCCCTGAAGCTCCGCGCTGTGCAAACTCTTTGCCAATGTGAGTAGTGGAACAGAATGAGTCTGCGTTTGGGACAGCTTCGAAGGAAATGTGTCAGTCCCCACTGAAGACACGAATGCTGCCCTGGAATGTTTCAGCGGCTGTCCGACGTTGAGCATATCAAGCCCCCTCACGAAACTGCTTTACCAATATTGAACAGGTTCCTTATGAAAGGTCACTCAAAGCCCTGGGGAACCGTGGCTCAGTGGTAGAGCATCTGCTTGGCATGCAGAAGGTCCCAGGTTCAATCCCTGGCATCTCCAGGGACTAGGCAAGTAGGTGATGTGAAAGACCCCTGCCTGAGACCCTGTAGAACCTCTGCTGGTCTGAGTAGACAGTACTGACTTTGATGGACCAAGGGTCTGATCCAGTATAAGACAGCTTCATGTGTCCATGTGTCAATCTGCCAACCACCTTGGGAATTAAAAGCTTTGTGCTGGGAAATTAAGCATGTAATGACTCCAGTATTGACATCTGGCTTAGAGGGGAAGAGTTGGATCCAATGCAATGTTTCCTTGGGAACAAGGACTTCCATCCCCAGAGCGCAACTTTCTCCGTTCCTCCCTTGGCAGCCCAAAGTGTCCCGTGAAATCCTACTGCTGAAGGAGAGGGGGACCCCCCTAGGGACAGGATTTCGGGGGGCATTTGGGGCTGCCGAGGGAGGGGGAATCTGCAAAAGGTGCTCTCCTACTCTGGAGCTGACCGTGTGGTAATGGGAGGGGTGTAGGAAATCATGATAAACATCAAAGGATTCCATGAAGTGTTGAGTTCAGGATATAATCCCTCACTTTACTTTTCACAGTGCACTTGACAGATGTCTCTCTGATTTACCGCATCCTGCCGATCTGCCAGTGCCAGACTGAGAAGCAGGCCTCTCTTCCATCTCAACGGCTCTTGGTGCTACTCGAGGAGCTTTTTGAAAGAGTCCGGTATGAGAAACCAGGCCAGGTAGAGCCAAAGGCCCCTGAGCTGACTCTGAGCCTCCTAACTGCCGCATATGACAGGTGAGTGAAACAAGTCAGGGAACACTTTGCCTTCTGAATTGTGAGTGTGTGTGTGGGGTTGACTTCTGTTTTTTTTTTGGTGTGGTTTGGGTTGCCTTGGTTTCAGCTAGAAGCCTTTTCCTTGACATATGAGTTTTCTGCATGCATTTTGTGTTGACAACCATTCAGGTATGCTTAGGGTTGCCAGGTCCTTCTTCACCACCGGCGAAAGGTTTTGGGGCGGAGCCAGAGGAGGGCGTGGTTTATGGATGGGAGGGGCTTCAATGCCATAGAGTCCAATTGCCCAAGTGGCCTTTTTCACCTGGTGATCTGATCTCTATCGGCTGGAGATCAATTGTAATAGCAGGAGATCTCCAGCTAGTACCTGGAGGTTGGCAACCCTAGGTATGCTATTCCCTCAATACATCCTGAAGCGGTTCACAGGCTAACCAGCTCAGTGCGGCCTGGCTTTCCTGGTGGAGATCTACGGAGCCTCACACTGTGCGCCCTGTGTTGCATTAGTTCCCCCAGGATAATACACAGCTAATCTGCTTGGGTTACAAAAACATTTTTTCATGCATTTATTCACTGTAATTTTGTGATACCATGATCTCAGAGCTGGGCCTAGCTTATATGTGTCTTCTCAGGAAAATGAACAAAGTGATATAGCCTACATGGCAGTGGTTGTCCTTGTTTTTGCCTCTGGGTCACAATATTTCCATTGCATCGTAGGAATGGAGTGGGTTTGATCCAGCCTCGATCAACTGCAACAGCTTTGATTACTCTCTCGGGAGACAGCCTGCTCGCTAAATACAGAGGTCAGGGGACACTTTTTCTCCATTCTGCCTGTACAGAGCACTGAAAAATAGACACCCTTTGCCTAGGGTTGCCAACGTCCAGGTGGTGACTGGAGATCTCCTGCTCTTACAACTGATCCCCAGGTGATAGAAATCAGTTCCCCTGGAGAAAATGGCCACTTTGGCCATTGGGCTCTATGGCCTTGAAGTCCCCCCCCTCTCCAAACCCTGCCCTCCTCAGGCTCTGCCCCAAAAATCTCCAGGTATTTCCCATCCTGGAACTGGCAACCCTACCTTTGCCCAATATGTAATTAAATACTTTCTAGGCACCGATAAAAAGTGTGCAAAACACGCAAGGTGTAAAGAAACAGTAAAACTTCCCTATTTCCCCCCCCTTTTCCTCTACTGGTCAAGAGGTGCAAGGGAGGGAGGTGGTTGGAGACAGAAGCCACAGCCCCCCTTAAGTGTTGGGGTGAGCGATTTGGCGTGCCTGGACATTGGGGTGGGGTGCTACATCACTCTGTGTGTAAAAGTGTTATCTCCTTGAATGGGATGTTCCTCTCTTTGTCTTAACCTGGGATAGGGTTGCCAACCTCCAGGTGGTAGCAGTAGATCTCCTGCTATTAAAACAGATCTCCAGCCAATAGAGATCAGTTCATCTGAAGAAAATGGCCGCTTGGGCAATTGGACTTTATGGCATTGAAGTCTCTCCCCTCCAAAAACCCTGCCCAACTCAGGCTTCACCCCAAAAACCTCCCGCCAGTGGCAAAGAGGGACATGGCAACCCTAACCTGGGAGCTGCCCTCTGACCCCTCCTCTCTCTCTCTCTGTCCATTTTTCTTCCACTCTCCATATGGCTGTTGATGGAGTAACACATTTCTGGGGGTCTCTTCTGCAGAAACAATGCCTCATACTTGCACATACATGATGCCGGATTAGCTGGCCACTTGTGACAGGGAAAAGTACTGTTTAGATTAGATTTCTCTTTCATCCTTTCGACTGCAACCTGAACGTTAACAGAAACTACTTGAATAGATGTAAGTTACTTTTTTTTTGCAATACATGAAAGAGCGTATATACAAATTCCTCTGGCACAATAGCAACAAGGCAAGAAAAGTTTTTTTGCATGTGGGATTCAAGGTACGGAATTCAATGGAACGCGTTGTCTAGATCGTTTTGACACTTTTTGCCGTGGGCTTCTTCAGCCACATGGTAATGGAAAATCATAAATAACACTCCATAGTAGGCAAATGTCATACAGTACAGTACAACTTCCCTATTCCCCCCCCTTTCCTCTACTGGTCAAGAGGTGCAAGGGAGGGAGGTGGTTGGAGACAGAAACCACAGCCCCACTTAAGCCAGTAGTGTTTAATGTACTTGGATAAATGCTGGATATGCCAATAAAGGTATCTGAACTGAATCATGTCCTCTCCAGTCCAAGTCCAATACATTTTGGCTAGAGAATATAAGGGTTTTCCTGATTGTGCCTTATTTACTGTGTTCCACACAACTAACCTGAAGATGAGAGGCTGGTAAAGAACTCTCTTAACTCTGCGGTATTCTCTGAAATTGGCAGCACTCTTTCGGCTTTATGCAACCTCTCCAGGAAGGAAGTCTAGCCGGGGTGTTCATATTACTCGAAATGGCGTGAGGAACCTGCTGACCGACTTGCAACAGGTAACATAGCTTGTGTGCCATGCAGGGCGGGACAGTCAAAGGGTATCTCCTAGGCTGGCTGTCTGTCTGAAGAAAAGGGTATATAAATGTAAGGGACATAAATGAGGTCAGCAGGCCAATGAGCGACTTGCAGGTCTCCACTTATATAAACATCTGGCATTCCTGTTTCTGTGGTTGCTACTCAGTGTGGTGTAGTGGTCAAGAGCAGTGGTTTGTAGCGGTGGAGTCTGATCTGGACAATCGGGTTTGAACTGGATTTGTTTCCCCACTCCTCCACATGAAGCAGCTGGGTGACCTTGGGCCAGTCATGCTCTCTCAGCCCCACCTACCTCACAGGGTGTCACAGGAAGGGGAAGGGAAGGTGATTGTAAGCCAGTTTAATTCTTAGGGTATCAGCTTTCCCAGGAGAGCCAGCGTGGTATAGTGGTTTGGAGCGGTGGACTCTGATCTGATGAACTGGGTTGGTTTCTCCACTCCTATATATTAAGCCAGCTGGGAGACCTTGGGCTAGTCACACTCTTTCAGCCCCACCTACATCACAGGGTGTCTGTTGTGGGGAGGGGGGAGGGGAAGGTGATTGTAAGCCGGTTTGATTCTTCCTTAAGTGGTAGAGAAAGTTGGCATATAAAAACCAACTCTTCTTCTTCTTCTTCAGTTTGGCTCAGTTACTATTAACATGATGATCTCAGCTGTCATTTGTGGAGAGATTACAGTAATGATGCCTTTCCCACCTCATTCCAGATTTTATCAGTGGTGGGAGAAAGCCGTAATCTGGCGTGTGTGGAATCTGCAGTCGGCGACTGTTTCAGCGGGGTAAGCGGAACACTGTGTGGGACTTAGCTTGAATTTTATATGACTTCCCTGTCAGAAAAGGTGCTTCTCCAACAGTACAGGGATTAGTGACCAAAAACGGGATTAATCCCACAAAGACTTCTCCGGCGCATCATAGAATGATCTCCAGTGCCATAAAGGGACCCCTTTGTAGAACTCTTTTATGTATCTCCCTAGTCCATTTTTATCTAGGGTTGCCAACCTCCAGACACTATCAAATATTTTAGCACGTGGGCTCTTTAAGTAACAACAAACTTACAACGTTTTCAAATGTGTATTTTAAACATAAACCGAATAAACAACTCCATTTTTCAAACGCCTAACTTTCTAACTAAACCTTTCTGTATAATAACATCAGAAGTTGATACAGTTCAACATTAATGCATAATAAATGATACAAGGTTGTAGAACAGAGTCCTGCATGCAAATGAAACAAAATTGAAATGAAAATCCTGCATGCAATGCTATCAAGAAAGCAATCGCCCGGGCTGGAGAAGACTACTCAGTGCGAATCAGCAGTTGCCCATAAGATCCAAAGGGAACCTCCCGGGCTGGAGACGGCAAGAACATGTGGTCGATCCAAATTAACATGTTTCAATCTTTCTTCAGCTTGCCTGTTAGCATTTGTCTTTCCATAGAAATGAAACTGCCCTTCCACGCTCTGAGTCGATTTAACTTAACCACTCTGTATAATCACTCATTGTGCTGCTGCTTTGTGTATGCGCTGAAAAAAATAAACAGTTTACTAATATTTTTCACCTATAGAATCAATTTTAGATAATTTCCTACTTACTACGTAAGGCTGACTTACCACATTCTGCTGTGTCAATTTCTCTGATCGAGTGCGGGTGGAATCCTCCCGGCGAATGGAGGACTGCCCCAATCGTACACTTTTTATTGCTTACAGCTGTAAATTCCAAACCCACAGAACAGAATACTCTTAAAGGAACATAGCATGTTCAACATTAAAATATAACAAGACAGGTCGAATTCTGTGTTCAGGCCACTTGGAGCCAAAGTTTTAAAAAGAAAAATAAATTTCATTTCTTGTCTAATTAATATTTTTCTGTTGTCCTGAGACTGGAATGGTTTAAAGCGATACTGCCATAGAACAAAAAACGTAAATCCCTATCAGAATGTCCATGTGTGAGAAAATGCTCTACGATCGGCGCATCCTTAGTGCCCGCCCTAATCCTTGCTCGATGCTCTCCTATCGTAAGTTTAATTTGTCAAATTCATTTTGTGCAACTGATGAAATGGCCTCTATCTAATGAAAGGTCTGCTACAAGAAATCTGTTAATTTTATAAGGTGTCACAAGACTCCCTTTCGTCTCACATCTTAGAACACCCACAAATCAATGCATAAACCACTTGATGTGAGCTGCAATTGGAACATTGTTTCAGTGTGTATGTAAAATTGCCTGTTGATGAAGAGACTTGTTTGATCGGAAGGCTAAAAGGACAGACATGATCCACATGGATGGTGTCCCGGTCTTGTGTTTCTGGTAGGTCTGTGGTATGAGTCTGTTTTTACCAAAGAGTCTCTAAGAGAACGGGTTTTCCTCAAGCCTAAAAGAGGTGGTACAGAGCAACCTGGAATGTGATTTATGACATGCCAATGGTGTTCAATAATTTTTCTGATGTCATCGGCTAAATGTATGTATTCTAGAGATGCAGTTAAACGTGAATGGGTGGGCTTACCCTTCTGCCGTTCTGTTAATAACGTGGCTCAATCAATGTTAGATATTTTTTGAGTGGCTTCTTGTATGAGGTGCTGTGGAAACCCTCTTGCTGTTAAGGTCCCGGCTAAAGAATCAGACGCTTTGTTAAAATCTTCTGGTAGGGAAGAGTTCCGTTTTAATCTGAGAAGGTGGTTGAACGGCAAGTTCTTCCTTAAGTGAAAAGGGTGGTGTGACTGAAAATGCAAACCTGCTTGTTTGTCTGTAGCCTTTCTATAAGGTCTTACTGCTACCGTATTGTTGCTAGTATGGTAGACTTCTACATCTAAGAAAGCAACAGACCGTGGACTACAATTGCCTGTGAAAGACAAATGTGGGTTCAGTGTATTAATCCAACTTTAAAAACTTTGATATGTGTCTGCTGAGTCCAGAATGAGATAAATGTCGTCGATAAATCTTCTGTAAAATAAAACATGCTGTGAGAAAAATATTGAAGAAGCTGAAAAAAGTTATGTTTCTCAAAATGAACCATAAAGACATTCGCCACATACGGGGCGCAGGCCGTGCCTATAGATACACCCTTCACCTGAAGGTACATTTGTTCTTTGTACCTGAAAAAGTTTATTTCAAAAATTATATCAATTAGACTCAAAATGAAATGCGTAGATGGATCTGGCATTGAACACATGTGTAATAATTCTTCTATGATATTTCTGGCATCTTTGTTTATTCTGTTTATGTTTAAAATACACATTTGAATACATTGTAAGTTTCTTTGTTGTTACTTAAAGAGCCCACGTGCTAAAATATTTGATAGTCTATACTGTAATAGCACAGGTTTATTGTTATTTGTAGTAACCTCCAGACACTAGCTATTACAACTCCAGACACCTGCTATTACAACTGATCTCCAGCCGATAGAGATCAGCTCACCTGGAGAAAATGGCCACTTTGGCAGTTGGACTCCATGGCACTGAAGTCCCTCACCACCCGAGACCCCGCCCTCTTCAGGCTCCGCTCCCAAAATCTCCAGGTATTTCACAACCTGGAGCTGGAAACCGTATCCCTCCATACACACACACACACACACACACACACACACACACACACATAAAAAAAGAAAACAGATTATTCTGTTCAGTAGTCAATCCTGTTGAAGAAACAGACTTCGTGTTGCATGACTCTGTTTAAGTATTCTCTTCCAGGTTCTCGTGGCAGCGATTGGGGAAGAGAAATTCCTGTCTTGGCTCCAAGCAGAGCCTGCCATTCTGCTTTGGCTCCCTGCCTGCTACAGACTGTCAGCAACAGAACTGGTTGTGCACCCGGTCAAATGTAACATTTGTAAGACCTTTCCTATCATGGGACTAAGGTGCATTGCATTATAATTAGCTTATTAATGTGTCACCTTTATATGTGCTGCAGCAGTATGTAGAGGCCATAGTACAAATCCAGATGCTGTTATGCACAATAAGGTGCAACCCCTGTTTCTAGTTGTTCACAGGCTAAGAGCATCCCATGAAATTTTTTTAACAGTCATCCATTTTCCCCAAGTAAGGCTGGGACCTGTTGTTCCAGGAGGGGGCGCTAGAAATCCCTGCCAAAGAATTCTCACCACCCTCACCAAACTACAACTCCCAGTATGGTTGCCAGCCTCCAGGTACTAGCTGGAGATCTCCTGCTGTTACAACTGATCTCCAGCTGATAGAGATCAGTTCACCTGGAGAAAATGGCTGCTTGGGCAATTGGACTCTATGGCATTGAAGTCCCTCCCCTCCCCAAACCCCACCCCCTCAGACTCCACTCTAAAAATCTCCAAGTATTTCCCAACCCAGAGCTGGCAACCCTAACTTCCAGGATTCTTTGGGGAAAACCATAACTGGCAGACGTCACTGTGAAGCTGGCACATACCTGCTTCGCATTTCTTAAGAGCCCCTTTTACGCGACCTTTTGTATTTGCTCCGTCCCTGCATCGAAGCATTTACTGAAGAAACCATGAAAAATCTCAGCCGCGGCTTAGCTATGCAAATGGCTATTCCTAATGGCTATGCAAACCAAGGGACGAAGGACCTGGCGAGTGGGGTGTATGGAATTTGTTTGACTTTCTCTTCTTGCAATGGGACCGTTAATAGTCATTTTAAAGGTCAGATTTTAAAAATCAGCATTGAGCAAGGAGCAGAATCGACCCTGCATAAATGGCCAGAGTTAAATTGTGTAACTCCCAACCCCAGGATGTGGTGATGCCTGCCAACTTGGAAGGCTTTAAGAGGGGAGTGGACATATTCATGGAGGAGAGGGCTATTCATGGTTACTAGTCAAACTGGATACTAGTCATGATGCATGCCTATTCTCTCCAGGTTCAGAGGAGCATGCCTATTACATTAGGTGTTTTGGAACAAAGACAGGACAATGCTGCTGCAGTTGTCTTGTTTGTGGGCTTGCTAGAGGTACCTGGTTGGCCATTGTGTGAACAGACTCCTGGACTTAATGGACTTTGGTCTGATTTAGCATGGCCTTTCTTATGTTCTTATGAATTGACCCACAGGCAACTACCACAACCCCTTCCCCCCATTTTGGGTTAAGCCACTCAGAGACCCCACAGAACATATTCTAGGAGATGACATTTTGGCATTTCAAACTCATACTAGTGAATTTGATTCTTGATGGACTTTTTGTTGTTGTTTTGGCCAGGTATCAGTGTCTGAAGTGCCTGAATTTTGACATTTGCCAGGTCTGTTTCTACACTGGACAGAGCAGCAAACCCCACAAGAAGTCTCACCCTGTGATAGAACACTGTGTGCCGGTAAATCATGGACTCGTGTTTATTTGTTTAGCTTTTGGTGGGGATTCAGTGAGTTGGCTTTCAGCTGAGGGTAGGGTTGCCAGGTCCCTCTTCGCCACTGGTGGAAGATTTTTGGGGTGGAGCCTGAGGAGGGCAGGGTTTGGGGAGGGACTTCAATGCCATAGAGTCCAATTGCCAAAGCGGCCATTTTCTTATGTTCTTATGTTCTCCATTAATGTCTCATTCTAGCAGGTGTCAGCCAAGGAAAACACAAAGCTGTTTTTCCGCACCGTCCGAAACAACCTGTTTCAAGGGCGCTGCAGAAGGAAAGAAGCTCGGAGGAGGAAGGCCTTGATGATGAGCGGAGAAGACTTCCCTTCCCACAACTCAGCACTGTGAGCAGATAATGGTGTTCTGGCTCTTGGGAGCTCAGGGCCGTGGCCCCGGCATATAACTTTATTGGGAAATGGCCGTGAAGATTCTAGAATATCGGACTGGTCTGGCGCCGTGAGCGCTTTGCTCACTCCAGGCAATCGCCAGTTTTTTATGCGATCAATCTGGATATTACCACAAGGAGAGGGTCTAGTCTGTAGCACTTAGGGTTGCCAGATCCCCCCCTCTCCACCAGCGGGAGGTTTAGGGAATTGGGCTGGGGCAGTGATCCTGCATGCGTGGCTGCACACTATGCGATTACATCACTTCCAGGTTTCCCCTGGAAGCGCCACATCGCGACGGGATGCTTTATAGGGTTGCCAACCTCCAGGTGCTGGTTGGAGATCTCCTGCTATTACATCTGATCTCCAGGCGATAGGGATCAGTTCCCCTGGAGAAAATGGCCATGTTGGCAATTGGACTCTATGGCATTGAAGTCCCTCCTAGGGTTGCCAACCTCCAGGTAGTAGCTGGAGATCTCTCACTGTTGCAACTGATCTCCAGCCAATAGAGATCAGTTCACCTGGAGAAAATGGCCACTTTGGCAATTGGACTCTATGGCATTGCAGTCCCTTCCCTCCCCAAACCCCGCATTCCCCAGGCTCCACCCCCACAATCTCCAGGTATTTCCCAATTTAGCGTTGGCAACTGTACTGTGGAATTACAGGAGGAGGATCTGTAGCAGGAAATCTATGGAAATTGCCCGTTTACTCTGGATCCATCTCAAAGTATCTCGATTAGATGTCCATTAAAATAATCCCTCATAATTGAAAATAGTTTTGGCCTCCTTGTAAAACATTAAAAGTGCCCTCTCAAAATGAAGTAATAAAAGCAGGCAGGCAGAAATAAAGACCAGTAGTATAAGAGGGTGGTGGCAGGTAGGAAATACGATGATTCCCCTGAAGGAGAAGGAAACTCTGATTGCATTTGTAATGTCAGGATAGTTTTCGCCATAACAATAAATTTCTCTATCTGTTTGCAGAGCATCGAATGGCCTCAGTGTGTGCCTAACATTCTTTTATGATCTCGGGTTAGAATGGAGGGTAAAGCGGACTTTCCATTTCTCTAAGGACTCTGGGAGTCTGCTAATGAGCAAAATTGGAGTAATCCTCTGGATCTCCATGATTCTATGAATTTTCATAGTGGGAGGAAGACTTCCATTCAGTTAGCTGCCGTTCAATTGCAGTCTCATAATCTAAATTTTTGTAATGTGGTCTTTTAGCATCTTGAACTACTTGCCCTTTGGTTGGCCCCATCCAATGTTCTCCCAATGGCTGACAGTTAAGTTTATGAGCCAAACAAGGCCATTAACAAAACAAGCTCTCCAATTTACCAAGGATGCAATTTTCCTCTGCAGAGGGTCAGCACAATGTACCTCTTTGGTTTCGTTTCAGTTCTCAAGTGGAGTTCATGTTAAGTTGAAGTATTAGGTGACCTTCAGTTTGATCATTACAGGACAATATTGTACTTCTTAACAACTTTATGTGTTGCATTGATAATTTGTTTATGGGTGGATTTTTTTCCTTCCCCATTTCTTTCCCCCTTGGTAATGGTTTTATACATTTTCTCCTGTTTTACATCTCTTAGCCCACTATCCTTCCTTCCCCCCCTTCTTGTAGAGCTTTCTTTCCCCTTCCACCCTTTTCAGTTCCCCACCCTCCCATTTCACAGACAAAGCTACTTTTACGGTTGCTAAACTCTAGGTAGTAGCTGGGGATCTCCTGCTATTACAACTGATCTCCAGGCAATAGAGATCAGTTCCCCTGGAGAAAATGGCCTCTTGGGCAATTGGACTCTATGGCATTGAAGTCCCTCCCCTCCCCAAACCCTGCCCTCCTCAGGCTCCGCCCAAAAACCTCCCGCCAATGGTGAAGGAGGACCTGGCAACCCTACTGTACGCTCTGTGGATAGGTACAGGTACCAAAGCAAAGAGGGACCTGGCAACCCTACTTAGCATGGTTCTATCTGGGAAGGGATGAACGGAGGAGTTCACTATCATACAATCCCTTATTGCCGCCTCCTTTGTCTTTCTTTCTGGCAGTTCCTCTTCTGTTCCGCTCATCTTTTCTGAACAGCCAGCACACCCGAAGCCTTTCTCCTCAGTGCCTGCTTTAGGCCCATCATCAAGCAGGCCTTTAGGTCAAGAGGTATTCCAGGCACAGCAAATGGAAAACTGCAACAAACCACAGGCTCAAGAAGACACATCCGGACAGGTAATGAACACGGAGGCAGACCTCCACTGAACCGTAGCAGAGGGCAGTAAGAAAAAGCCAGTGAAGGATTTTGTCTGCTTCTCGGCTGCAAAAAGTCAACCTGAAAGCATCTTGGATATATTACTAACACAAGTCCTGGCTCGGTGGTGGTGAGACCCATTGGCCTCTGAAAAGTCTTGTGTATAATCTGCCAGGCTGGGTGTTGTGCGTCAACTCTCGCATCAGAAATATTCCATCCCTGATGGGCTGGTCAGGGCAACATTAGGAGCCTGGCAGTGTTGGGCATTTGCTGGACCTTTGAAACTCATAAAATGATTGCCATTCTCACGTGGAGCACCCAAGAAGGTAGGGTTGCCAACCCAACCTGTGGTTGGCACCTGGAGATCTCCCGCTATTACAGTTGATCTCCAGATAAATCGAGATCAGCTCCTCTTGAGAAAATGGCTGCTTTGGAGGATGGACCCTGTGGCATTGTGCCCTGCTGAGGTCCCTCCCCTCCCCTCCCCAAACCCCACCCTTCCCAGGTTCCACCCCCAAAATTATTTGGGTATTTCCCAACCCAGAGCTGGCAACCCTACAAGACGGTCAATGGCAACTCAAGAGAATTCTCGGTGCGCTTGTCCCTCTCTCAATGTTTCTGTTCCCTCCCATTGTTGCAAGTGTCTCACCCAAATACTTCCAAAAGCTTGAAGCCAGCACAGGGGCTGAATCACATGTTCATTTTTTAGGTTTTTGTCTGTATTTCCAAGGTTTGCTGTAACACTGTCCAAACACTGCTATGGGCGGGGGGAAGTCATTTGGATCAGAAACTCAATTTAAAAAATTAATGACCGTTGAAAATTATCTTCTGGGAGTGTTGTCAAATGTTCACACATTTTTTTGATCTGCATATAGATCAATCCCTGTGAGTTGAAATGGGGAAAAGGTAAGAAAATCCTAAAGCATGTCTAGTTTAGAAACATGGAGAAAGTCAAATGTAGCATCGTTGTCCCTGTGTATAGGTCACCACAAAGATCAATATATGATCAGAGGGATAGGAAGGGTATAATAAAGGGTTTTACACAAGCAGGAGTCCTTGAACTGCCCAGTAATTATAAAGTTGGCAATTGATATGGCATATCGTAAGATGTCTGGGGTAATTCAACCCAGTTTATATAATTCTAGGATATTTTGAAGAGTAGTAGGTAACCTGTGACACTTGTTCAAATCAGTATTGTCTGACATTTTAAAAAGTAGGGTCCACTGAGCATTTTAAAATGTGAGGTATTGCAGCATGAAGTCATTGCATTTAATTAGTTAGTTTACAACAGCTTCAAGATAAATTTTATTTCTATCAATGTTGTAGTGCGATTCTCTTTAGATTTTTTTCAATATAGGAAAACACACTTCTTAAAAGAAAGATCTGTGAATAGAGAAAGAGAAAAACAGCAAAGATGTGAATGCTAGATACAAAGCAAATGATAGGAAATTAACCAAAAGATGCATATATATTAAATTTGCATCATAACCGCTGCGCAGATAAAGGTTTGCTCCATCCCACTTTTCCACTGGTGAAAAAGGGAGGAGAGACCTTTGACCATAAAAAAGACATTGTGCTAGAGATCAAGGGCCACGCATTGACAAAAGCCATATGGGTCAGGGGCTATAATAAGGAGGGGAATTGGGTGAGATTGAGCAAAACACTTTGGTGGGATCCAACCCAAAGTGTTTTTTTCTTGGACTTCCTGCATGTCCCATATGAGCCACCAACCCCTTGATGCAACTTTTAGCAGAACTTTTCTGGAAAGCCAGGGTTACAAGGAGTCACCACATGTTCTATTCTCAGCAGTAATGGCCTGTGGGTTGGATCCAAACTAAATTGTCCAATGGCTGAATGGGAATTTTCTGCCTCCCCACTTCAACTTTTCACACAACATATAGTTAAATTGTGGAACTCCCTGCCCCAGGATGTGGTGATGGCTGCCAGCTTGGAGGGCTTTAAGAGGGGAGTGGACATATTCATGGAGGAAAGGGGTATTCATGGCTATTAGTTAGAATGGATACTAGTCATGCTGCATATCTATTCTCTCTAGTATCAGAGGAGCATGCCTATTATATTGGGTGTGGTGGAACACAGGCAGGATGGTGCTGCTGCACTTGTCTTGTTAGTGACTTCCTAGAGGCACCTGGTTGGCCCCTGTGTGAACAGATTGCTGGACTTGATGGGCCTTGGTCTGATCCAGCAGGGCCTTTCTAATGTTCTTATGTTCTGTGGCCCACTGATCTCCACAAAATGCTGCTCCTGGGGATAGGGGTCCCAGAGGAATTATATGAGGGGGGTCGGCAGGGAATTGGTAGAAATTGCCAATTTAGTCTGGATCCAACCCATAGATATATGCTCTCACCTGCCCAAGCTTCAAAATATATCTTTTCACGAGTTACAAAGTAACTTCAGGTTGTTACTAGAGACATGACTTAAGAATGGAAATTCTATTCTTCTATATCCTTTCACCCACTCTGTGTCTCTGCTGAGTTCCTCGCTTTGCAATCTCAGTCCTTGGTTTCCCTCTCTTCTCTTTTCCCTCTACAGGTACTTGCGTCTGTTAAGGCTGAGCTGATTAAAACACAGGAATCTGTCAAGGCCCTGCGCGGTGAAAGCAGGTGTGTATGAGCACATTTATAGACTCATCAAGTTGTGCCACATGCATTTGGTAACAGTTCTCGGTAGTAGAAAAGCACTCCACAACGCTCGTTCACTCAATCAGTGCCCTGTTTCTCTAATGTTCGCATTTATCTCTGCTTCTCTGTCTCAGCAGTGTGTGAAAGAAAGTGGCATAGAAAACAGCCTGGCCGGGAGGGGGGGGGGAGTTGCAGTTAATTCGGCAGCTAGATTAGAGAAGTGGGTGATGCTTTTGCTCGTAGTCTGCCTTGCATAGCTAGGATATACATAATCTCTCTTCCCCCTCGCTTTCTGTGTAGGGATGGTACTTTGATGCCAATCAGAAGAGCAATAACTTGCTCTACATGGGGCTGCCCTTGAGACTGACCCGGAAGCTCCAGCTGGTACAGAATGCCACAGCAATGGTCTCTACGGGGACCCCATGGAGGGCTCACATTCAACCAGTGCTACGCCAACTGAATTGGCTCCAGGTGGAGCACCGGCTCAGGTTCAAGGTGCTGGTTTTGACCTTTAAAGCCTTCCACTGTCTGGGATCATCGTATCTATGGGAATGTCTTTCCTGGTACACCCTCCCCCCCGAAAGCTTTATGCTCTACAGATAATAACTTACTGTGGTCCTGGGCCCAAAGAGTGTTCAGCTGTCCTCAACTAGGACCAGGACTTTCTCTGCCCTGGCCCCTGTCTGGAGGAATAGTCTCCCCAGTGAGATCAGGGCCCTGCAGGACCTCAGGGAGTTCCACGGGGCCTGTAAAACAGAGATATTCCACCAGATTTATAGTTGAGGGCTGCAACGGTTTAATATCAGCGCCTCCCTAACCTTTCTGTTATATCATCATCAATTTATATCAGAGCTCCTGACTGCTCTCCAGCCCATTATTGGCCCTACGGGTTGTGGGTTTATGTTCTGTGCCACTGTATTAATTATCCAATTGATGCAGAAGTAGGATCGTTTTTATTGCACGTTATGTGTTGTTTGATTGTATATGATTTTATTGTACAATACTGATGGTGTTAGCCGCCCTGAGCCCGGGCTTGGCCTGGGATTGAGGGAGGGTTACAAATCAAATTTACTACTACTACTACTGCTATTACTACTACTACTGCTACTACTACTAATAATAATAAACAAGAGCTTATGTGGTCAGAGAAAAGGGACACAAAAGTCCCTTAGCAGGAAGGAAAGCTCCATGGGACAGGGGCCACAATCAGTGTGGTGTAGTGGTTAAGAGTGGTAGTTTGGAGCAGTGGACTCTGATCTGGAGAACTGGGTTTGATTCCCCACTCCTCCACATGAGCAGCCGACTCTAATCTGGTGAACTGAATTTGTTTCTGCACTCCTCCACATGAAGCCAGCTAGGTGACCTTGGGCTAGTCACAGCTCTCTTAGAGCTCTCTCAGCCTCACCTACTTCACCGGGTGTCTGTTGTGGGGAGGGGAAGGGTAGGTGATTGTAAGCCAATTTGATTCTTCCTTAAGTGGTAGAGAAAGTCAGCATATAAAAACCAACTCCTCCTCCTCTTCTTCTTCTTCATATTCTTCTTCTTCATCATCATCCTGTTGTGGTATACTGAAAGTCAGCATTCGGGGGCCTCATACAGCAGACTCCCTTTCAGGGTCAGGACAGGGTAAACCCAAGAGTTACTCCATTTTGATTTCTTGCCTTGAACATTCTGCAAGATAGCCATAAGTAAATTGTAAGTAAAACACACACACGTGAAAGCTCGCTGATATTTCCCCTCATTTGGAAAGGACCCCTGAGCCATGTTGTTGCCGTTCAGGTACTTGATGAAACAGCTGAACAAGTGGAAGTGCAAAGCACAGCTACTTCACTCTACCCAAGAAGATCGAAACTGTAGATTACAAGCAAAGATCTGTGACCTAATAGCAATCCAGGAGCATCTTACGGTGGAGCTGCAGAAAGTGAAGCAGGAAATTAAGGTACAGAATGGGCACATCTTTCATGGGGGTGGCAGGACTGAAGCGGGTCAGTGCCTTTGAGTGACTATGCTCTTAGAATGGACCCCTTCCTGAGAAGTGTTATGTTATCTTATTCAGATACTCACCTACTAAGCAGGACTTAACTACTTTACTTACTTAAAAAGTAAGTCTTTTTATTGATGTACTCCAATGTAATTATGTATATATATATATGTGTGTATATGCAAGTATTACAAAGTCTTAGTATTCAGTATTAATGTATACAGTAAAGCAAGCAAGTTCTACATACTATTCAGTTTTAAAATCCAACACTTAAAATACAACAGTTAAAGAAGTCTGATTTAGTTCAAAGTATCTAATTCACACTCTAGAATAATATATGTGTAAAGCCATACATACCAACTGCCTCTTCTGAGACCCTCTGAGAGAGGTCTGAAATTATTCCCCTCCGTGCCTAGGCACGGAGGAGAATAAACACCAGCATCAGATGAGGAATCCTGTAGACTAGCTTTAAAATAAGCTCCACTATTAAGACTGAAAGGTTAATAGCATGTTGCCAATCTAATCCTAGTTCTTGACCAAAGGGTTTCGAGTGACTTGCTGTTGAAAATTTGTAGCAGATTCACTTACCTAAGAACTTGGAGAGCCACTGTCAGTCTGAGGAGAAAATACAAAAAGGACCCATAGTCTGACTCTATGAGGAACCGTGACATTCCTAGGCCATTTATGCAGGGAAAAATTTGCGCTGGGTTCTGCAGATGCACAGTTTTCTGATCCAAATCCTCAAAGCTGTATGCATAGAGGCTTTTTGCCCCAAAGATTTTTTGTTTGTTTTAAAGTGCTACTTTAGCAAAACACACACACACACACACACACACAAAATAGGTAACGGAAATGAAGGGAGGGGGAACAGCTGACTCGGTTCCGGAGATCATTACAATCGCTGCTGAAACTGACCAAAATGGCTTCTTTGGGAGGGGTTGGATGAGGGAGGGACAAACCAGCATGGGGGGGGGAGAGCAATCCAAAGTTAAGACTATTACAGAAATTGCCTTGATTAGCTTTGCTTTGGGATCAAGGCAAAATTTAAAATTGTGATAAAACAGGTTCCTGAAAATGCAGGACAAGTGCACAGTGGCTGCCAAGTGACTTCTGAAGGTCGGAAAAATCATGAGTAACCCAAAGGAAGCCCCAAAGCAGTTCCGCGGGGATAGTGAGGCTAAGTACCCAACTATAAATGGCCCTAGTCTGTGACAAAACAGAAAAAGAACTTCCAAATCCTACCTCCCAAGCAGTTTCTGAAATAAGGAAATCAGTCATGTGTATGCTGATGTGCTAACTTTGCGTAATAAATTCCTACTGCGGTCTACCTCCCACTTCTGCGTTTTTTTTTATTTTAAAAATGATATTCTTATTTATTATAGTCCCTCTCATCAGCACTTAGCAAATTGGATGTGTGGGGTAGCAAATCAGCATCGCCTGTACTGCTTGACTACATGAGTCATCCGTTCTGGGCATGATGCAGTTTTGTATCTGTGATCTGATTTTCTTAGTTAAAGACGCTAAGAATCATTTCCAGGACAATTACATCCCGAGCTGTTATCATCTTCACTTTTTGATGGCCTTGGTGGGAGTTGCGTGTTTAGGCTCCAGTTGCGATAGTTAATTACATGGTGCTGAAAATTAGAGAAACAGAGTTAAGTGAAGGATGTTACCTTTCAAGACCATGCAAAGAAGCATGCCAAGGGGCCCAAAACGCCTCCCTTTGGATCAGCAAAAAAAAAAAAAAAAATCAACACCCAAACCCAGATCACTTTTAGAGACCTGACTCAAAAGCCAGCAGAAACACCAACAAGACTTTTGCCTCTTGCAGTTTATCACATTATTAGCAGCTTTCAAAACCTATTCAACAAATCCTGTATCTTGTTGTAATGAAAAATAATCATATATCTAGTTAGGGAGCTGGAGGTCTCCTGCTATTACAACTAATCTCCAGCCAATAGAAAAAAATGGGGAAAAATGGCCGCTTTGGCAATTGGACTCTATGGCATTGGAGTCCCTCCCCTCCCCAAACCCTGCCCTCCTCTGGTTCCGCCCCAAAAATCTCCAGGTATTTTCTAACCCAGGGCTGGCAACCCTACATCTAGTAGTCAAGTATGCCCCCTATAAGGATAAAAAAATCTGTAAGGGTGGGGGGCTTATAAGATTAAGGAAGAGGTTTCTGGGAACCTGGGGGTATCCTCAGGTTTGCAGGAAAATCCTTAATTTTTTTTTTAATAAGAGAAGTTTAAAAAGAACAGGACCAGCTATGTCTGCACATGCAAAGGCGTCACCACAGGGAACCTTGATGATACTGGATGCCGTTTTAGGTTGTCTGGGCAACCCAGCATAGCACCAAGACCTCCAACCCAGATTATGCTGGGGAGAATCATATGGGCCATTTATGCTTGGTAATTTACAGCGCGTTCCAGGGTGAAGTGCCCCGCATATTTTTTTTTTAATTTCTTTACGCTGAACCGTCATTCCAGTCGTCACTGCGAAGCCGCCGCATATCTGCTTCACGTTTCTTATGAGCCCCTTCAATGCAGCCTTTTGTATTTGCTCCGCCCCCACATCAAAGCATTTTCTGAAGGAAGCACATAGAATCACAGCCGCGGCTTAGCTATGCTATCGACCATTGCTAATGGCTATGCAAACGAAGGAACGAAGGAGCAGGCGAGTGGGGGGGTGGCATTTGTTTGACTTTCTCCTCTTGCATCGGGACCGTAAATAGTCATTTTAAAGGGTGGATTTAAAAAAGCAGCTCTGAGCGAGCATCAAAATCGACCCTGCATAAATGGCCATGGAGAATTTAGGGCCCTCGCTAATGCTTTGGGTGAGCCACTGAGCACCTGATGCTTGGAAGAGGGCAAAGCCGATCCATGGAAGCACAACGTGAGGCAGAGTTTTTTGCATTGTGTCATGCTGGAAACAACCACAACAAAGAGGAGGTGGTAAATGGGGGGGGAGAGAAGCAGGGATCAAAGAGAGCAAGCAAAGGCAGAATCAGCATGGGGAAGCGAGGAAAGAGTTTGATTCGGTTTCCTCCGCGGGTCCTCACAAGTCTCCCTGCTGTATCATCTAATTAGACAAAAGATAGACGAGGAAATTGCAGTGAGGAAACTTAAGCCAGGATCCCAAGAGCTGTAGAACTTCTTCCAGGTTCCCAAGGAGGCTTGAGTGTTCCTGTCAAACAGCTGTACCCCTCCCCATTCAGGCAGAACGTTTTTGAAACCGAGGGGCCTTTCAAATTGGAGTCAGCTGTCAAAAAGAGAAATGTCAATGTTCCCCCGGGCTAGCACAAACCCCTCTGCTTGAGCCTAAACAGCTTTCAATCCCATATGTCATTTCTATTTTGGGAGCAACAGCAGTGTCTAGCTACAGGTCCAGAGCTTGTTTTGCTGCACAGGGAAAGAAATTCAAGGACAGGGAAATGAGTGGGGGGGGGACGGACTAATTCAGGTTCACTCTGGGAGTCAGTGGGAAGGCTGACCCTGTGAATCCTTTGTCATAGTTCCAGATGGCCATCTTCTATCACAAAAAGACAGAGGGTCTAGAAAATCTTAACCCTAGAAAATCTCAAACTGTGCAAAATCTACAATTGAAATAAATAGTATAAAGCAATGGCCAGTCTTATCAGTATGCTGGCATTATGATCCCTGATGAAAGAACTCAGGGTTCGTCTTCGGTCTTCTGTGCAGTCCCACATTGGGGACTGCGCACGCGCAGGCCAGCCATCGGAAGATTCTCATAGCTTCTTAGGTCAACGATAGGGGGCGCCGACCGCTCCGCGCATGCGCACGCTTTCCCGCCAAAGCGACGCCACGTCGGAGGTCGGCGCCCCCTATCCCTCAGTTCTTTCTTTGCCGCCTGTAAGGAAGGTTCTTCAAAGCTTCGCTCTTCATCTTTTGCCTAGTGAAATCGTGAGTCTTTTCGACGTTAATTATTCTTGCCGCGGCTGCGGTAATGGCGCAAACCGCCTTGTTTAAGAGATGCTCTCAATGCAACTCAAAAATGTCAAAGACTGATGACCATACCCTGTGTGTCCTGTGTTTGGGGGAAGGACACAAGGTGGGCTCCTGCAAGATTTGCGTGCAGTTCACGCCAACGGCTCGCTCCAATAGAGCTGCACGTCTGCAGGCTGCATTATATAAAAAAGCCCTTACCTGCTCTGATTTGCCGGCTACGCCTCAATCGGCCGCGCGAGAGCACTCATCCAGGGCCGAGTCTGTCGGTTCCGTCCGTTCGGTTCCAGCCTCGGGCTCGAAGAGGAAATCGTCTCGGTCCCCTGAGGCTAAGCAGAAGAGGTCGGCATCGGAACCGACGCATAAGAAGATTTCGTCGGAACCGGTGCATAAGAAAGCAAAAGCTAAGGCCAAGCACTTGGAAGGTCATAGCGGGGAGGGACGCGGTCCCAAGATTTCCCAATCCTCGGCTCCGAAGTCCTCGGTTTCGACAGCGGCTGCATCGGTTTTGATGGAAGGACTCTCGACACCTCCTCCTCCTCGGACACCCTCGCCCATTGTGGGGCTCGATTCCGAGTCGGAACTAGATCTCCCGGACCTCTCCATTGGGGACGTCCTTCAAATCGGGGGGGCAGATCCTCTGGCTCCGACGCAAGTGGCTTCAGCTTCGGTTCCGGGTCCTTCGGTTCCGACTCCACAACCTCCGCAACCTTGGTGGCCTCCACAATGGCCATCTCAACACCCCCAGTGGCCTGCTGCGGTATCACAGCAACAGTGGCCGACTTATGGGATGTACCCGCAGTGGTTCCCTCCTCAGTATCCGGCGGGCCCTTGGCCTCCAGCGCCTACCCAGCCCCCTACTCAACCCTCTGCTCCTCGGAGAGAGCCGCAGTTCTCAGGTCACGACAGTGACACCGACTCAGAGCAAGGATCTAGGTCATATTACTCGGAGTTAGGCTCTGACACTTACTCCAGTCATTCCCCGCTGGATGATATGGTGGGAGAGGCCTCTACATCCTCACCCACGGATGATGCCCGGTCATTCTCTGACCAGATGCTGAGAATGGCTAATGCGCTGGAGATCACCATTCGCCCTTCCATTCCCAAGCCTAAGGAGAAGATCCTCTCGGCATTGTATTCAGAGTCTCCTACCACAGTTGCTTTCCCGATACTCTCGGACTTCATGGATATGGCGAAAAAGATTTGGGAAAAGCCGTCATCCATTCCGTGTACTGCTCGCAAGGTGGAGAACCTATATAGGGTTCAGCCTGAGAACTGTGAGTTTTTGTTTTCTCACCCTGCACCTTCCTCCTTGATTACAGCAGAGGTGCAATCCAAACACCGTCAGGGAGGGCAATCATCACCTGTCGACAAGGATAGTCGTAAGATCGATGCTCTCAGCAGGAAGGCTTACTCGGCCGATGCCTTAATTTTTCGGATCAGCAACTACCAAGCGGTGATGGCTGCTTACCATCTTTTTCTGTGGAACAGGATGTGTACTTTCATTGATCACTTACCTGAAGAAGAGAAATCTTTAGCGAGGATAGTGGCGTCGGAAGGGTCCAAACTTGCCAAACACCAGATGAATGCTGGAAGGCACACTGCAGATTGCTCGGCAAGGAGTATGGCAGCGTCGATTGCCCTTCGGCGTTTCTCCTGGCTGCGCTCCACGAATTTAGCTCCTGAAACAAGGAATAGAATCGAGGACTTACCATTTGATGGGTTAACTCTCTTCTCCACTGCCACTGATGAAACCTTAGAAAATCTGAAGAAGCAAAAACAAACGGCAAGGTACATGGGTGTAACTGCTCCTCCCTCTGTGCCTTATTACAGACAGCGCTTCCCTTATAGGGATAATTTTCGCCGTAACCGCTTCCAGAGGCAAGCTCCCGCGGGGTCTTACGGCCAGCAGCAGCACCAACAACAGGGTCGCACCTACCAGGGATACCAACAAGCCAATAGGCGCAGGTCTGGCAGGAATCGGGCCTATCAACAGCGCTCACAATCACCGCAGAAACAGGGCCCTAAGCCAGCTTTCTGACTGAGGGAGAATGACCAGGCTAATGTGGTTAGATTCGGGGATAGGTTGGTCCCTTACCTACTTGCCTGGGAGAGTATTACCAGTGATACATGGGTCCTCTCCATTATTCAGTACGGTTATCGCTTAGAGTTTAGGTTCATTCCCAGTTTAGGTCCTCCCCCTAGAACATCTGCGTCGGTACACCCCAGTTTGGTTTCGTCACTCACCGACCTGGTCCAGAAGGGTGCGGTTGATCAGTTCCCCATGGACACTGTTGGACCTGGTTTCTACTCTAGACTTTTTGCAATCCCCAAGAAGGATGGTGGTCTTAGACCTATTTTAGACCTCCGTCAGTTAAATAAGTTCCTAGTTAAACAGAAGTTCCGCATGCTTACCCTTGTTAATGTATTAACCTTATTAAAACCTGGTTGGTGTTTTATTGTTATTGATCTCAAGGATGCTTATTTTCATTTATCAATTTACCCTGAGCATAGAAAGTTCCTTCGTTTTGTGGCCGGAGATGCGGTTTATCAATACCGAGTCCTCCCGTTTGGGTTATCCACAGCCCCTAGGGTGTTCACCAAATGCATGGCGGTGGTGGTATCTTACCTCCGTACCCAGGGCTGTACCGTGTTTCCTTATCTGGATGACTGGCTCCTTACTGCCCCTACGGAGGAAGAGCTGGTAAGGAACAGGGACCTAACTCTCAGCCTTTTGGTGAGTCTGGGGTTGATGTTAAATGTGCAGAAATCAGTCTTAACCCCCTCTTATTCGGTCCAGTTTATTGGAATGCGGTTACATTCCCGGCAAGGTAAGGCTTTTTTGCCGGACGATCGGCTAATACAACTCAGGTGCTTGGTAACTGCAGCACAATCAAAACGTTTTCGTTCTGCCCATTTTATCCAGACACTCTTGGGCAAGATGGCTTCTACGACTGCAGTGGTACCCTTTGCCAAATTGAACATGAGACCCCTTCAGAATTGGTTTGTGCGGGTATTCGACCCCCGAGCTGACTCTCAGTTTATGAAGTTGTCTATACCGAGGTCTCTGTTACGATCCCTCAATTGGTGGGATTCGCGACATAATCTGAGTCAGGGCATGCCCTTTGGAATTCCCTCACACACTAAGGTGGTAACAACTGATGCATCTAATTCGGGTTGGGGGGCCCATTGTGACGGCACTTCCGCACAAGGAGTCTGGTCCTCTGCTGAAACGTCTTTCCATATTAATTTATTGGAACTGAGGGCAATTCGCTATGCTCTTATGTCATTTGCAGATCTGCTCCGCAACGAAAGTGTGCTTGTACAGACAGACAACACAACTGCAATGCACTACTTGAACAGGCAGGGAGGCACGGTCTCTGTGTCTCTCTGCCGGGAAGCAGCCAGAGTATGGAAATGGGCTATAGCCAACAAGGTGTCTCTTCGGGCTATTCACATAGCAGGCGTCTGCAACTCTCTGGCCGATACGTTGAGCAGGGTTTTCGTACCACGGTACGAGTGGTCCCTCAATTGGACGTACCTGCATCCAATTTTTCAACAGTGGGGATTTCCTGTGCTAGACTTATTCGCAACATCGGACAATGCCAAAGCCCCTCTTTTCTGTTCAAGAGCGGGGATCGATCCCGCCTCTCTGGGGGATGCTTTCCTACTTCCTTGGGACAAGGGCCTTCACTACGCTTTCCCGCCACTACCTTTGATGGTGAAGGTCCTGGACAAAATACAAAAGTCTCAGACCCACTGCATCCTTATTGCCCCGTTTTGGCCAAGACAAGTCTGGTTCTCCCTATTGTATCGGATGGCGGAGGGCAGGATGGTCCAATTACCGCCTGCCAAGGACCTATTGCTAGCCGGGATGGTTCCTCACCCAGAACCACACAGAATGTGCCTGACAGCTTGGCTCCTGTTCCCCCCGAGTTAAGTCTGTCTGATAGAGTACTGGCAGTGGTCCTGAATTGTAGGAAACCATCCACTAGGGCCTCCTACTCTTCTAAGTGGGAGCGTTTTTCCAAATGGTCCCTAGATAAAGGTGTTCCACCTCACTCGTGTCCTTTGCCTGCTGTGTTGGAATATTTGCTGTCACTAAAGGATGATGGCCTCAGCGTATCCTCTGTTAAAGTTCATTTAGCGGCCTTATCGGCTTTTCATGTCTGGATTGATGGTGTCTCTCTGTTTTCACATCATACATCCAAGATGTTTATGAAGGGGTTATGTAATTTATTTCCCCCTGTAGTTAAGCCTGTGTCTCAATGGTCATTGTCTCTGGTTTTATCCCAGTTAATGTTGCCCCCGTTTGAGCCCTTGCATTCTGCATCTATGGCTCATTTATCACAGAAGGTTTCCTTTCTAGTTGCGATCACGTCTGCTAGAAGGGTGGGGGAACTGGCAGCATTGAGTTCAGTACCTCCGTTTGTACAGTTTTATCCAAATAGAGTGGTCCTTAGACCTAGTTTGAACTTTAAACCTAAGGTGGTGTCCAAGTTTCACTTGTCCCAGTCTGTTTCCTTACCTGTGTTTTTCCCTAACCCACTGTCTGATGCTGAAAATTTTAAAGGAAGCCCAGGTAAGGACCACTGGCAAATACTCTACCCTGGGAAATCCCCAGATTATTTATTCCCTTACAGAGGTCCAAATTTGACTACCATCCTTCTCTGTATGTCGCCTTACCCTCTGTATGTGAGCCCTGCCAACCTATTTTTCCTGTTTAACTTCCTCACAACTCCAACTGGCCTTCATGTTAGTGTGCCCAAACATCTTTCCATCTGAAATCCTTTGGAGCGGATTCAAGAACACCCCTGCCTGTAATTGGACTTGCCCATGTTCGCAGAACTAGCCAGAGACATGTGCTGCTCTATTGTGTCTATTATGAGTCTTTACGGGAAGTTCATATTGAACCGCTGATAAAAGATATTTCATATCTCTCCACAAAAGACAAAAGTGACTTTCCTTTTGGCTGACCAGCGCTCTTGTACCTCGGAGAAGGTAGCAAAGTTTCTTCTAGCTGCCATGAGAATTCTAGGAACTAAGCATAACTTACCTGGTGGCTACCATGAATTAATTTTATTTACTTGTTGTATATTTTATTTATTGGATATCCTTTTATATGATTGCTATTGCAACCAATATGCTGATAAAGTTATTGATTGATGGACTGATGTCAGCATAATGATTTCCTCCATGTGTTTCTCAACATTTAGGCAACGTTTTAATTGGTGTGTTGTCTTGTCTTTACATCATGTCAGGATATTGCTAAATGTAACGAAGAGTCCTTGAAAGAAAGAAGTTTCCCAAATGGACCTGGTTGCTCCCTATTAAAACCTTCTCATTTGGGGTACTCCGATAACGAGTCTTTGGAGCCCACCTCCACTTCTCCTGAAAGGAGTCAGCTTTTAGACCCACAGACTGGTCTATTCAGCGGGGCCTCACAATCGCTGGAGATCACCCCAAGGACAGAACCCTTCCAGAGTGCCGAGCCTGAAGCTGACCAATATCAAATTCATGGGGTGAGAAGTCTTCTTCTAACGCCTGAAATAAGCCACCCCCATCAAGGTCAGGTCACAAGCCCTTGTTCTCCTGCTGCACAAGAGCCACCTCTTAGCGAGAAGCGCATGGAGGAGGAAGAGGAGGAGGAAGAACTGCAACAGTTGATGCTGAAGTTGAAAGATGCCCTCTCCCTCCAGGTGCAACCAGGTAAGAGTCCCCAGAGATGCCTCGGGCACCATAGAGCTTCATTTGATAATACCTATATTCCACACCTGTGTTGCTCTGGGATACAAGAGCTCATAAAAAGAGGATCTCTAAGCATGGGCAGAATGCCTTCCAGCCAGGACATCATGCTGTTGGGATTAGAGGACAGGATCTCCAAGTCAGAGAGAAGTCTTCCAGCTTCCTTTCTAACAGCCACTGGCATATTTCTAGTCTGAGGATATTTTCTCTTGGTATAAATGTATGTGTGTGTTAAGTGCTGTCAAGTTGCTTCTGAATTATGGTGACCCTATGAATTAATGACTTCCAAAATGTCCTCTCATTAACAGCCTTGCTCAGGTCTTGCAAACCAAGGGGCGTGGCTTCCTTTACAGAGTCAATCCATCTCATGTTTGCTCTTCCTCTTCTCCTGCTGCTTTTAACTCTTCCTAGCATTCAGGGCCTTTTATGCAGGGACGTTTCCCCGCGAATACCCCCGCCGACTGCTTTAGGGCTTCCTTTTGATTACACATGCCCACATTTTCCAGATTCTGGCTAAAACAGAATGGGCTTCCATGGAAGAATTTTCCCACTGTGTGCTGTTACACCTCTTATTAGTAAGTGCTATTATAAATAACAGTGTAGAATTTTATCGTACATGATCATATGATTAACACCAAAACATACAAAATAAATCAAAATTGTACACAGAACATCAAAATACAATCAATTGGGAAGAAGTACTTCTTGGACGTTTGTATTTTGATGTTCTGTGTACAATTTTGATTTATTTTGTATGTTTTGGTGTTAATCATATATTCATGTATGATAAAAATTCTACGTTGTTATTTATAATAGCACTTACTGGTGTGATTACCTATACTGATTTTGTGAGTTGTATTTCTGGTATAGAGGTGTTATTTCATATTTGGTTACACCTCTTATTTCAGAGTAATCCTCGGCGGTAAGTGATCTAGAGCGAGTGGTCTTAATGTTAAATATTACACATGTTCACACCCTTTGGGTTTCCCTAAGCCATTTTCAATCAGGAGCCTGTTTCATTCCTACTGCCCAAGTTTATGGTGCATAGAGGCCATTTCTTTGATATCCGCAACATAGCAAATAATTTTACAACCACAGCTTGGTACAGAACTGAAACTGCAGTGATACAAGTTGAAAGGCAGCCTGTCTGCTGGAAGGTCTGTTGACTCTACCCATTCTTTTCCCCCTTTCCTTTCAGGCCAATTGTCTTCTCTCAAGGAGGAATTGCTCTCAGCAGCTGAGCATGTTTCCAAGTCTTTCTCAGGTCTTGTCGGCCAAGTATGTTCGCCAGCTAGGAAATGTCAGGGGGTCAGCACTGCTCCTTCCCTGCCTCATCGCCCAGGGTAAAGAAGCCGTATAACAGTCACACTCAAACATAATTCAAGTATTAGTCTAGAATTAATCGATGCTGACTGCCGAAGCACCACACTGGCTTACAGAGAGCTCTGTTATTAGTCGCCAGTCTCTCTGCAGTGGGTTTCTGGTTTCTTCAATAGAGCAGCATTAATCATTCACATTTTATGATTGATTTTAAATACTTCTAGTACAAAAGGAGTAGGTCCCAATATCCTCAGGATCCATCAAGCCAAAGTTAAGGACGTTGCCCTCATCCTGTTGAATTCAGCTTGTTGCTTTGGCTAGAGGGCTGGACTTTGACCAGAGAGACCCGTGTTGAGGCCTTTACTCAGCCTTGAAGCTTGCTGGATGCTCTTGAGAACCAGCGTGGTGTGGTGGTTAGGAGCAGTGGACTCTAATCTGAAGAACCAGGTTCAATTCCCCTCTCCTCCGCATGAGTGGCAGACCCTAATCTGGTAAACCAGGTTAGTTTCCCCACCCCTACACATGAAGCCTGCTGGGTGACCTTGGGCTAGTCACAGTTCTTTCCAAACTCAGCCCCACCTACCTCACAAGGTGTCTGTTGTGGGGAGAAATAAGGAAGGCAATTGTAAGCCGGTTTGAGTCTCCTTAAAGGTGGAGAAAATTGGGGTATAAAATTATTATTATTATTGAGACAGTCATCCGTTCTCAGCCCAGCCTACTTCACAGGGCTGTTGTGAGGCTCAAATGGGTGAAAGAAGAACTATGGATGTCCTCCTGAGCTCCTGGGAGGAACAGGGGTATAAAAAAATAGGACTGACCAACAGAACTAAGTGCACGCTTAAATTTTTGTGACTGAAATCATTTTGATGTGCTTATTTTTGCCTTGAACCTGTTTGTTGTTCTTAAATCTATGTGCAAGTTTTAAGTCATGCAGTAAGGCTGATTTCCCCAAACAATTAATACTGTTGGTTTTAAACCAATTATTTAATATTGTTTGAAATTGTTTGTTGTTTTTAAAAAATGTGCTCAGAAACTGAACGTACAAAATATTTTCACATTTAGAATATTGCACAGATTAACTGTTTAATCAACCCACCAGATGTTTTTTAAAAAAACCTTTACGGTGAATTAAATAATATTTTTGAATACATTTTGTGTGTCCTGTTAATTTTAAACAGGTACATTCGCCTGATGTCACAAAGCTCTGACCTGGATGGCACAAACTAGCTTGATTTTGTCAGTTCTTAGAAGCTAAGCTGGATTGGCCCTGGTTAGTACTTGAATGGAAGACCACCAAGGAACTCCGGGGTCACTACGCAGAGGCAATGGCAAACCACCTATGTCCGTCTCTTACCTTGGAAACCTCATGAGTGTTAAAGGGGTATTTCGGCTTTATTTCCGGGTATACCAAACAAAATTCAGGTCCATTATAGTCTATGGGGATTTTTTTGGAAGCTCCTGTGGGGACATTTTTAGAGGTAGAGTCACCAAATTTGCAGCGTGACTGCACGGGACTCTCCTTAGATGGACGCCAAAGTTTGGTGAACATTGAGACAGGGGGTCCAATTTTATGGGTCTGCAAAGGGGTCACCCCCATCCTCCAGGCATTTGCGAGCCGGGCTGTCCATTGGTTTTCAGGTTTAGAAGTTCAGCGTTGCTGAGGACTGGTGTAAAGAGCAGATTGGCAGGCTGGCACCTCAAAGTCTGGGGGCTCCCTTCATATCTGGGGTGCATAGCATGATGTTAATGCAAATTAACTTCCAAACACAGGAAAATGGCTTAAATGCAAGAAAAATAACGCACGGAAAACATTTCTTTGATGGCAAATGACATCCTGTGAACAGTCCTTTATTACATCAAAAATCTGATTTCAAGAGATAGTCACAGTGCGGGGAAACAAAGCCTCTACTAGGGGCGACCTTCAGTTTGAGAGTAGGTTTCCGGGGTGGTGGTGATATTGGAACCAGCCGAAGTCATGACCAAGGCAGCTCTTGTGAAGGAGATTGCTCATCTGCACGGGTGAGGAGTCTTCTTCAAAAGCCCAATAAGTAGCTGTAGATGCGTCCGTTTTTTAGTTGGAGGGTATATCCTTCTGGACGGGACTGGGTCTTTTAAAGTGACCCTTCCAGACTATTTTGTTCTGACCAAGCTTGCTCCAATTACAGGACCCCTACCTCAAAAGAGGCCCTAATAAAACCAATCAAAGATAGAAAAATGGGAAAAAGCAAAGAGCCGTGCATCTGAGTAAAGGCAAATTAATAGCTGAAACCCGAAAAAGCCAAATATCTATTCGGCTTTTTTGGGAATTGCCTATTTGGCTTCAGGCAGATTCCCAGGTTTTGGGAAACAGCTAAGTTCGGGTTTATTTTCGGTTCGGGTATATCGATACGCACAACTCTATTGCTGGCTTAAAGTAAGATCAAAGCATGAAAACAATGGTAGATGGCGGAACTGAGTTAGCCTTCTTCACCTGGAAGAGTGTTTCAATCCAGCCTTTGAACCAGTTTTGTACAGAATTTACCTCAAAATAGAAATCTGGTTTTAGCATCTCAAAGGATTGTGGTTTTTTTAAAACAAAATCTTTATTGGATCAAAAGGATGAACTGCCTCACTTGCGTCATGGAAAGCTGCAGATTACTGTGATTTGACAGGACTTCCTTTCAACAGCAGTTAAGTCTGTTAATGAAGTGCCTTCTGAATTTCGGTCTAGATTTTCATCGGTCCCACAATCCTCTTCACCTGGGCGATGCAGTCCTGTAGAGGGTGACTCCATTCTAAGTCCCTGGGCTCAGGGTGGACTAACTCTGCTTAGGATCACATCATAGTCAAAGTGGTTTAGACTCCATGTGCGCAGGGAAAAGCAGACTTCCAAATCTTCCCACCCATATCTAGCTGCATTTCCCCTACCCATCGCCACTGGAGAGCTTTGTGCTATTTTTTTTTTACAAAAACTGCCCCCAAAAGCCATAAGTGGAAATGGCATGAGGGGATGGGGAGGGAAAACTAAAGAATTGCCCAGTATGGACTCTGGTGCCAAGGCATTTGCAGAGATAAGCAACGAGTGATTAAAATGTGGAATTCACTGCCTGAGGATGTTGTGATGGCCACAGCCATAGACAGTTTTAAAAGGGGATTAGGCAGATTCATGGAGGAGAGGTCAATCAGTGGCTACTAGCCATGGTGACTAAAGGGAACCTCCACATTCAGAGGCAGTCAACCTCTGAATCCCAGTGCCAGGAGGCAACATCAGGGAAAGGCCTTGGCCTCTATGCCCTGTTGTTGGAACTGCAGAGGAACTGGCTGGAGACTGTTTTTCTTTCTTTAATGAGTCTGCTTGAATGACCAATTGGTCTTAAGCAGAACCACACTAAAGCACAATGGCCAAAATATTTAATATATTCCCTTTATCCTTTAAAATAGGCAGTATATATAAATAAAAATTTTACAATCTTTACCATCTCCAAGTTATTTGTTATTTAAAATTTTTCAGGAAGGGTGAGTGCCTTCTTTCCATTATCAAATGACTCAACCAGTCTCTGTCTATCAACCTCAAAAAATTGACAATAAAAAAGTGACTTCTTGTACCTGAACTGCCAGATCCACAAGGGCAAATCCTATTGGGAAATGGAATTTTACTAAATCTGCCCTTCAACTCAGGTGATGGCAGAGAATTCAATTGGGCTATAGAATCATAGAGTTGGAAGAGGCCATCTAGTCCAACCCCCCTGCTCAATGCAGGATCAGCCTACAGCATTTCTGACAAGTGCTTGTCCAGCCTCTGCTTAAAGATTGCCTGTGAGAGGATTGACTCTATAAAGGAAGCCACAGCCCTCAGTTTGCAAGTTCTGAGCAAGGCTGTCAAAGATAGGATATTCTGGAGGACACTGATTCATAGGGTCGCCATGAGTCGGAAGTGACTTGATGGCACTTAACACACACCATATGGGGGCAGCCTTAGTCTCTCCATCCCGATTCGTCCAATAGAACTTACAGATGCAGAAACAACAACTTGACCAGCTGCTTATGAACCATGCACTTTATTGAACAGAATTCCTGGGCTTCTGGCTTGAAAACAAGAAGCAGCAAAACCCATTCACCCCCGACCACCAGCCTGCAGTTTTTAAAATTACCCGAGGTCATAATCCAGTAATGAGTGGCTCCAACTAAGTCCCCTTGAAAGGAATGGAAGTTGCTGAAAACATCAGTCCTGCTAATTTCCGTGGGATTTAATTTTGCAGCTGAATATTTGCCAGATCCAAAGAGTACAGGCATTCTCTTCTCAAAGCTATAAAGGCAATTCAAACTACAAAACAAAACCAAAAAAGTCACTGGGAATAGCATTATTGAAAGAAAGGAAAAAAGGAAACAACGGGACAATCCTAGACTTGTTCATTTCTTCTTCATTCTTAGCTGCCCAGCAATTCTTCTGAGTAAAGCAGACTCACTCCTGTGCGCTTGGATGCTTATTAGATCTTTGTTCCGTTCTTTCTTCTCTGCTACAGGAATCACCTGAATTTGTGAAAAAATCCCTAGATGTTGGAGGAAAAAGCAACATGAAAACATATTTCTGATGTACCTGGGCATTTAGTTCTCCTGAAGTGATCAGTTTTGCTTCAGAGTTAATTTGGTGTTAAAACAAATCTTAATAGATCCCTGGGACAGCTAAATTATTAAGACCGTGGGTATACTTCCAACTGAAGTGATCAGATGGCATATATAGGCGCATGCATGAAGATGCTACAATTTGCCTACAAATTCATAGTGTGGGCAAAGTTTCCCCATTCCATTCTTGCCACATGTACAAGCTCACACTGTTGTATTCTGCTTTCTTTCATTTTGAGTACTTTCTGCTTTCTACTTCTGTACTCCCAATCTCTAATTTGAATGAGAATTCCCATTTCACTCATTAGTATTCATTGAAAGAGTGGAGAAAAAAGGCTTTCCGGTTGTGAACGTAACAGTCTTGTTAATGGGTGTTGAGGTGGCTAAGTCTATGTGAAGTGACTTTGAGCACGTGCCCTAAGATCACTTCCTAAACAGATTTGGAACTGTGCCATTGTGATACACTCAGGTGTGACTGCTCAAAGCACCACTAAAGCCACCATTCAGTAACCTATTCACTGAGCAACCAATGAAATCTAGGTAAGTATGGATGCAAAATGGCTGGAAACACAATTAAGGGACCCTGTTGAAAGTTTGTCTCTGATTACGAAGGCATCGAAAGACTTCAGCTATACTTTCAGCTCTTCCTCTGTGCGCCGGCGTGGCCCTAAGTGTTCTTTTAATATCCTCACACCTCAGAGCCAAAGTAGACATTGCATAGGGTTGCCTACTATTATAACTGATCTCCAGGTGATAGAGAACTCCAGCCACCACCTGGAGGTTGGCAACCCTAGTTCTAATCAATATCCCCCCCAGCATTTTATATGGTCATGCAGAATAGTTTTAAAAAACTGCTACTCAGTCCAGTAAAACACAATGGACATAATGCCCCAGCATTTATTTGACATGTGTTCTGTTTCAGACAAATGAAAGCAGCACAACTCCTGCAATTGAAGGGGTTAGTTGAGGGATTTCTAATCAACCTGTCAACGAGCAACCATCTGATGGACATGCCAACACCAATCATTCACCTGTCCCTATTTTGATCATAGAATCATAGAGCTGGAAGGGGCCATACAGGCCATCTAGTCCAACCCCCTGCTCAATGCAGGATCAGCCTAGAGCATCCCTGACAAGTGCTTGTCCAGCCTCTGCTTAAAGATCACATGGACCCTTTGATGCTTGCATTGGTTGAAATGTACATAGTCGTCAGCATCTATTGAGCTGGAAAAACACTACCCAGATATTTAAAATAGTGTCACATGACAGCACGTAATTCAGCTAGTTGCAACTAAGTTCCCCAGAAAGCTGTGGAATAGGCTTAAATGGGGCTAATTGTGTGGCCTCGTGGTTTTAACGGAACCTACAACCTGTTATCTAACTTGGAGTTAACTCACACCGATTCGGGTTTCACTTACTTCCCGGCAAATGGGCTTAGAATTGCCACCTCTGGGACCCTTTCTGACATTGCTATTAGGACCATCTGTAATACGCAGCTTTCCTGTGCCCTTCCACCCTAGTCCACATGGGACTAGAGTTCCTATGACTGAGCTCCTTCCCATGACAGCGTCCCCTTTTCTAGCAACTAGAGAAATTCTGACATGGGAAGGAGGGTAGGCCTGGACTCTGTCCACGTGATAATGATCTTCCTACATCAAGTAAACATCATATGCACCATTGTACGCAATAAAAACAGTGCCTACAGAATAATCGCCTTGCTTACTCCTTGTGATCCAGGATGGGAGAACTGCAATTTGTGGCCGACCTTCATCCAGCTGCCTTTTCCCTAGGCCATGGGTCCTGGAAAGTACACATTCCACATAGATATCCCAGAAGAGCTGCGCCAGATCCCAGAACAGCGCCCCGTGCTTCAAATTGTCAGACGACTTCAAGAAGAGCATGAAATCCCAAAAGCCTCCAACAGAGTCTGAAATGGGGGGCTTCCTCATCTCCAGCAAGGTGGTCGATGAGGATTCCCAGCACTGGGGGTCAGCTCGGCCGAGAGCCAGGGGGTCGATCTGGCTATGGCAAAAGAAAGGCATCATGTACAACACACCCAGAACAAAAAGAGAGCCTGTGAATCTCATGTTGCTGCGTGTCTTCCTGGAAATCCCAGAATCCATTGGGTTTCTGGAACCTGTAAAAAACAAAAATATCATAATAGTCCACCACAGAATCTGGGGCAATGGACACAAATATACAACTCTTTTCTTTCTATTTAATCTTTTAGTTGTGTCCCCACCATTGCCAACATCAGTTCCCTGTTCTTTTATTATAATGCACTGAACAGAGGGGAATTTGGATTTTGTGACCAATAAAGATTATTGACTAGCGAACCAGTGTGGTGTAGTGGTTAAGAGTGGTGGACTCTGATCTGGAGAACTGGGTTCGATTCCCCACTCCTCCACATGAAGCCTGCTGGGTGCCCTTGGGCCAGTCACAGTTCTATCGGAACTCTCTCAGCTCATTTGGAGGCAGGCAATGGCAAACCACATATGAACATCTCATGCCTTGAAAACTCTACGGGGTCGCCATAAGTCAGCTTTGACTTGATGACACTTTCCACCACCACCAAGGATTATTGAGGCCCTAGGCTAGCCTGATCTTGTCAAATCTCAGAAGCTAAGTAAATTGGGCCCTAGATTAGTACTTGGATGGGAGATCGCTAAGGAAGTCCAGGGTCATGATGCAGAGGAAGGCAATGGCACACCACCTCTGTTAGTCCCTTGCCTTAAAAACACTTCTGGGTTGCCATAAGTCGACTGCCACTTGACGGCACTTTACACACA
Organism: Euleptes europaea; assembly: GCF_029931775.1. Taxonomy (NCBI): domain Eukaryota; kingdom Metazoa; phylum Chordata; class Lepidosauria; order Squamata; family Sphaerodactylidae; genus Euleptes; species Euleptes europaea. The sequence goes on from NC_079326.1 coordinate 48,162,265, forward strand.
AGGTCTATTGAGATCTGTACCAAATGCAGTCCACATAGTGCTCATAGGTAACAAATCTTATTTATTTAGAACATTTCTAAAGCAATGCTGCTGGGATGAAGTTTGTCCGTATGCTTTGGTTTGCTCACGTGTGTACCAAAGATGCAAAACCCTTTCTATGTCTCCAAGAGAAAAAGTGGAGTTTCTAAAGCCCATGAAGGGGCTAGCAGACCTGTCCAGGGTGCTGAAGCATACCATTTGTGTGCATGCCCATGCACCGTTGATCTTTCTAGTTACATCCTTTCCTTTACCATCCCATCATGCATGCACACTCTCTCTCTCTCCCCCCAGTTTCCCACTGTCTCACTTCAAAATCCCACCACTCCAAAGTTCAGCATTGCCTAATGTTGTAGTTGGGAGTTTTCTTGCCAGAATGTGGTGGCATTTCAGGGGAAGAGAAGCCGCATACATAGGGCTCCACATCTCCCAAGAGAGCTGCAAACTCCCGCACCTCAAGAGCTCCCTTTTGCCTTCTCACAGGGCATCGTATCTCCTGGGAGCTCTCGTTGGTGCTGAACAGTCTGTTTGCTTACCTGCTCTCTGCTGGGGAAGAATAAACAGCGCTTGAGAGATCCACTTACCTCCCTGGATCCAGAGCAGGGCAATCTGTCGCCTCTGTCCTAACTTTCTCCTGGGCATCTGAAGGCTGTTCTCGTTTTTTCTCTCCTTTTCCTCCCCCCCACCCCTTTAAAGCTGTGGGAGTGAATAGCTTCTCTTTGTCTTACGTCAAAGCTCTGTGCAAAATCCCCCAGCCCTTTCATATTCAGTCCCTGAAGCAGATTATTTTATAGCCTTCCTGTGGTTTACAGTTTGTTTTCTCTGCCCTCCAAAAGAAACTTGATCCAGTTTCTGCTCAGAGAAATGTTTCACAGTCTTGGCATAAATTGTGCAGCCCCCTGGATTGTTCTTCATCCAGGGATCCTGCGGCTAATTACTAATAATAATGGACAGGGTATCAAACCAGCTGTGAGTGGGATGGAAGGTAAGAAAGCAGATGTGTTAACCTGTAATAAATTTCCACCTGGATTGCACAGGTGCCAGCTTTTTCCACTCCACTTCTTTTAAAATATTAAGTTTTTAAAGCCATTTGTACCCAACTTCTGGAGGGCGAGAGATTCAAAACAGATAAAAGGAAGTATTTCTTCACACCACACATAGTTAAATTGTGGAACTCCCTGCCCCAGGATGTGGTGATGGCTGCCAACTGAGAAGGCTTTAAGAGGGGAGTGGACATGTTCATGGAGAAGAGGGCTATTCATGGCTCCTAGTCAAAATGGATACTAGTCATGATGCATACCTATTCTCTCCAGAATCAGAGAAGCATGCCTATTACCTTAGGTGCTGTGGAACACAGGCAGGATGGTGGTGCTGCAGTCGTCTTGTTTGTGGGCTTCCTAGAGACACCTAGTTGGCCACTATGTGAACAGACTGCTGGACTTGATGGACCTTGGTCTGATCCAGCAGGGCCTTTCTTATGTTCTTTTCTCTTGATAGATACAGAGCCGATCTTCTTCTTGCTCATTTTCATCCTTCTTTTTCATGAATTGGTTAAGTTGAAAGCCTTATTCAGAATTTCTTCCCTGGAGTCAAGAACAAGTGACCAATGAGGTTTTGGACAGCACAGAAATGCTAGGACAGGGCATCTCCTTATGAAATTGATGGCCAAAACGGCCCTCTTAAGTGTTGCTTAGAGCATAGGTCTCCAATCTGTTTGAGCCTGCAGACACCTTTGGAATTCCGGCATTTTGAAAAATCTGCACAGTCAATCAGATCTCCGATGGCCAATCAGAAGTCCTGCTGGGCTAAAGTCCCACTTGGCCACCGCCCACTTTCTAAAAACACTTGGCGGGCACTGTGATGCTCATGGGCTTCACAATGGTGACCTCTGGTTTGGAGGAGTCTTATCATGGACTGTCATCTCCATTGACATCTCAATAGCAAGGTTCTGCTTGTTTTCATTGACAGTTGAGTCAGAGTTAATCCTTTTTACGTTCCATCAATTTTAATGGGAACATTGATCTATTTATTTGCTTCATTTATACCCAAACCAGCTTACATCTTTCTCCTCTCTTCCATGTGAGGTAGGTTAGGCTGAGGGTGTGTGACCAGTCCAAGGTCACCCAGCAAGCTTTCATGGCAGAGTGGGAATTCGAACCTGGGTGTCCCACATCCTGGTCCGAGGCTCTAACCCAGGGGTTCTTAACCTTTTTTGAGCCTCGGGACCCCTTTGGCAGCCTGGTGAAGCCAATGGACCCCTTCTCAGAAGAATGTTTTAAAATGCATAAAATAAAATACATAGGACTGCAAAAGAAAGTAATTATATTGAAATACTGTCATGATAAATTTCAAGTTAGAGGATTGTGAAAATAAAGATGTAATTCCCCCCCCATCCAAGTTCACAGATCCCCTGAAATCTATCCATGGAGCCCCCCTGTGGACCCCAGGTTGGAGACCCCTGCTCTAACCACTACACCACACTGGCTCTCACATTTGCCTCATCACAGAACATCAGTCCACATCAGGACCATAGCGGGGGGGGGGCAAAGAGGGCTGCCGCTGCCCCTGTAGCATGCAGAGAGGGCAGCAAAACTGCCTCTCCTACCCAACACAGAGGAGCCTACAGGAGAGGCAGTCTCAAGAAATCTCTAGGTAGGAGAAAAACTTGAAGGAAATTATTCCAAGGAGGAACCTATCATGGGTGAGAAATGTGAAGTATAATTCTGGCCATTGGAGGTGGGGTCTGTCTGTCATCGTTTTAAGATAGGGGAGGGAAGGTTGAGGAGGGAGGGTGGCATGGTATATAACCTGATCTTGTCAGATCTCGGAAGCTAAGCAGGGTCAGTACTTGGAAGGGCAACCACCAAGGAAGGCTCTGCAGAGAAAGGCAACAGCAAACCAGCTCTGCTTCTCAGTTGCCTTGAAAGCCCCTTGCTGGGGTCACCATAAGTTGGCTGTGACTTGATGGCACTTTACACACATACAGGGAAGGTTGGGCCTGTGGTGCTAGACCTCAGTGATTAAAAAAAAAACTTATCAGAAGAGGGCACCAGTTAGATAGGGTTGCACCAGAAACATTGTCTACTTCATCCTGATTCTAGTCAAGCTTCATGGATTTGAGTTAACATTGATTAACATTAATAAGCCTTGAGCTGGATGACCCAGGATAGCCTGATCTCGTCAGATCTTGGAAGCTAAGCAGGGTCTGCCCTGGTTAATATTTGGATGAGAGACCCCAAGGAAGTCCACGATCCCTACACAAGATCAAAGTCCCAGAATCATTGTGAGCCTTATCGGGGTGGATGGGGGTTATTTTTCAGTGTTCTATGTTGTGATCAGTTAATCATTAATCCAACACATGATCCTCTGATGGCTGTTTTCATTAGTGGGTTGGGGGCATATGCTCTTTTTTAATGCTATTAATTGTGAAGAAATGAATCTTGAACACAGTTTCAGGATCGGAAAAGTTTAATGAAGGAAATTGGTTCCCCGGTAAGGTGGCAGAATGGAATGATTCCCTGCTTGGAATACTCATTGCGTGATAAGCTTCTGGTCACTGGCAGCTCCTGGATGGCTTTCATTTACGCTTTTTCAGAGGCCAATGAATCGTATGCCTTTGATTAGCATCTGAGACATGCCAAGCATACAATAAGGTAGAAAGAAGAAGAAAAGTTGGCTTTTATATCCTGATTTTCTCCACCTTTTTCAAGGAGTCTCAAACTGGCTTACAATTGCCTTCCCTTCCTCTCCCCACAACAGACACCTTGTGAGATAGGTGGGGCTGAGAGAGATCGGATAGAACTGTGACTAGCCCAAGGTCACCCAGCAGGCTTCATGTGGATGAGTTGGGAATCAAACCCTGTTCTCCAGATTACAGTCCACTGCTCTTAACCACAACACCACGCTGGCTCTGCATCTCTGGTAGCTCTGTTCACTATCATGAGCAAATCAGTTTTCCTGTCAACTATTCTTACCCTAGGGATCATGCTGTTTGTAAGACTGAGAGACCTCAAGAACTGGGGATTCTACTAAGCTTCAATGCCAATACTCCCATCAGCTTTGTCAACACCCAACAGCCTGGTGTGGATGACTGGAATCCTGCCCCCACCCCAACATTCAATGTTCCAAGGAACGTGCAATATTGTTGGATCATTGGATTATTTGAAATTTAAAAAGTAAAGCATGTTTCAAGGAGTATGAAAGAGAGAGGAGCAGACTGTGGGTTACTGAGCCCGACTCCTTACCCAAGACAGTTGTTGAATGGTATGATGAAAACAGGACAGAATTTGGAAGTTGCAACAGCTCTAAACTGTAGCAGCCTCCTAAGGAGTCCCATCCAAATGAAACCACCCTGATTAGATCCTTGCTATAGCTCCACTCTGTTAGCAGGACTTTTCTTGTATCAATTTTTTTGCAGCAGGTTCTCAAGGAATACTGGCCTACTGCTTGAGAGAGTGGACTCAGAATGGCAGCACAGCTTGATATTCTCATTCATTTTATGGAACCATTTTAACCTTGAATGATGCTCAGGATCCTGGATTTTTGCAGCACGTTGGAAATTTTTATGCCGGGGGGAGCCCTGCATTCCTATTTTCTTCAGTGGAATCCATTGGAGAGGATGCTGAATGAGGAGGAAGAAAACCTGAAATATTGGGTTTCTGGATTGGAAACGTTTCACAACCCCTCATTGAAGACAGAACTTCTTTAGTTGGGACGGAGAGGCATCTTGATATGTCTACAACTTTAATTCATTTGCAATGCCAGGGTTGCCCCTGCAATTCTCAACACTATCAGTACGCTGACCCAGCTATCGGTACACACTGTTCTAAACACCCATGTGTTGGTGCAGCAACTCCTGGAATTTAGTCTCAGCTTGACTTCAGTACAGAGTCTCCAAGTTGACTTGATCTCATCCTAGGCTTCCTGGCATGTACGCTGTCTTGTGAACTTGGTCACGCTAGACTTGCTCCAGGGGCAGTAACACCTCAGTTTAAATTTAGTTAGTCAGGGGTAGATCAGGAGGCAAAAACGGTGCTAGAAAAGGGCTTGGCTCCTGCCCCACCTACGATGGAGGGGAGAGGGAGATGAGGAGTGTCCCTGCCTTGCACAACCAGAGGCTGTTGGCTCATAGCAGAAAAGGGTCCCCCTGCCTTACAATGGGCAAGGGGCTGCGGGCTTGTGGTTTCCTACCAATGGCCACTGAGGGCATTCATTTCTTAAAGCTACAAGCGCTGCTTCTATCATTTTAGGGGGCTTTAACCCTTCAATGTATTTATTTTTTTAGGTTGCAGATTTTTATACAAACCTAGGCCATTCCTCATATTCATAGAAAGATCTGGTCTTGCCTGATTTTGCCACTATGAGAATTAGATATATTAATAAATACAGTGTTTTAAAAGTTTTATTAACTGGAAAAGAAGAAAAACTTTATAGTCTCAGGTGAACTGGAGGAGGGGGAAGAAGCAGAATCGCCAGGCCAAATTTCACCATTTGAGCCAGGCTGTCAATCGCCCTAAGTTATTCCTGGTCTCTCTCACCTTTATGTCCAGTTCTGATGTGCTAAGAGGATGGTTTTGTTGCAGAGCTGTCTTGGAGGGGAAACTTGAACCTGTAACCCCAAGTTATGATTGGCCCAGGAAGGGAACTCCCAAACTAGGAAGCTGTCTATCATGGTTTCTGTGTTGGCAGGCAGATGCCTATGACGCCTATCAGGCAGACGGGAGGTGTTAGATGTCTGGTTTTCAACAACCCTGTCTTTGACCCATCCCTAAGGAGAGATGTGTAAGCTTTTGTAAGTAAACATTAGCAAACAACTACCTTTTAAGTTCTTTTCCTAATTCTACCTACTTATAGATTATTCCCACAAATCTATTATCAAGAATGAATGTGTAGTTAATGTTTTTAAAAATCTTAAATCGGGGTTTTTGGGACTGGTTCCTTGGAAAGATCTCACCCACAAGATGCTTGCCAAATAGGGCTGACAGTCCTGACCAAGAGGGAGAGCCGAGGCTGACCCCTTTTCGCTCCCTATGCCCCTACGTGCATTTCAGCAGCCAGAAGGGGGGACAGTTCAGACTAGGTACTTGTCCGCAATCTCCTGGCCTTGCTGATGGTAAGCTACATGAGGGTATCCCTAGGAGAGCCAGCATAGTGTAGTGGTTAAAAGCGGTTGTTTGGAGTGGTGGACTCTGATCCGGAGAACCGGGTTTGATTCCCCACTCCTCCACGTGAGCCGCGGAGGCTAATCTGGTGAACTGGGTTGGTTTTTGCACTCCTACACATGAAGCCAATTGGGTGACCTTGGGCTAGTCACATGCTCTCAGCCGCACCTACCTCACAGGGTGTCTGTTGTGGGGAGGAGAAAGGGAGCTTTGCGTCTTCCTTAAGTGGTAGAGAAAGTCAGCATATAAAAACCAACTCTTCTTCTTCAACAGACCCCCTTGGCGTTTGAAGAAATTGATGCACTGAGCTTAGACTGTGGTATAGTGGGGAAAACTCAGCAATTGGGGAGCCCAAGACCAGGGAGCACTTCTTACTTGGTGTTCATAGGACCCAGTCTCTCATGCCCAACTGTATTCACGTTTTCTGGACAGTGGCTCAAACTACTAAGACCACTCCCCACCCCCGGCTATGATAAACTACGTCTTTACTATTATCTTTAATAGGATTTGCCTCTCCCATCTGCAAGTGTTGGCTAACCCTGGCCCTCCGGACAATTCCCCATCTGTCTTCAGACATTTGAGTATCTGACAAAAAAGACTGGACTGATCCACAGGAGAAATGGTGTGACTCATCTTTGCAGCAGAGTGTGAAACAACCTTCATGGACAGGTATGCTCAGCTGCATTGTAATTTTGAGTGCTTCTGACTAGACACTCCATCTACTGTTACAGCTTTACTAATGGTTACTTGTGACAGCACTTTTGTTCCTGCTTTAAGGATTATCTCAAGTATTCTAGCAAAAGGCTTACTATTTATAAATGTTTGACTTCAGGGAAATAATGAATCTTGTTAATTGCAACCTCGGTAGGATTTGGAACACAAGAATGTAATCATAAAAGGGGGTGGAAAAGATAAACAGAAGTTGCATCTTTCCATGTTCATGAAGTCTTTAATACTCATTTACTAAGATGCAAAACAATGACAATTGAATTTTCATTCATCAGCAGCCAACAAGATATGAATGAGTATTAATTTCAAACAAAAACTTGTTTGTCATACTGTGCACTTAAAAAAATAATTACAAACAATTTTAAAGGAAGATTAATAGTGGAAGCAACAATGAATATAAAATATGATTGATAGCATTTTAGATCAAAAATAAATTCAAGTATTATTTTGTAAAGTTCCTCAGACATTTGTCTTTGAATTTTAACTTTGTGCAACACCTATCATTGCATAGTAAAGAAAACTTTGTAAAATTCCAGTTCTATGTAAATTTATTTTTTAACATGCACCTAGAGTATATTTTCCTTAATTTGCGTAGTGGAGCTTTCTCCTTAGTGAGGGATTTACTCAATTCAGTGGGATCATGCAGCATATCAACATAAGCTATATAAAATTTCCATACGTTTTCCTGTCAAGATAAATCCTTTTCAATGGAGAAAAAGTATTGAGGGTGAAATGAAAACATTTATTCTGTCAGACACTGAAAAATGACAAGTGTTATGGGGAAAAGGATAACATAAGTAGCATATGTACTCTACAAAAAGTGGTAAAGGAAGGATTGTAAAATAAATATCTACTTTCAACAGGTTTGATTACATAACCCTAGTACCACAGAAAACATTACAATCCACTTCTGTGAGTTATGTGGTTGCGTGGTCATTTACATTCTATACATTAAGTCTGTGTATTTTAAACACACACATATACAGAACAGAAGAGCAGAGGAGAAATTCAGACAAGAACTTATATTTCTTATGAAACTGCTAGTGTAACAAAAAGTTACACCAACACTTACCATATGTACATAATTGGGGACCAGTGTGGTCTGATTAAAAACATCACATCGCACATTTACAATGTTTTTGTGAATTAATTCAATTTTTTTTTAGTACAAACTGATTTTTGTAACCATATTGAATGGAGTTGTCTACTGTGGTTACCACATCGCACCGAGAACAGAACCAAAGAGGAGACCTTAGCACCTAAGTAGATTATTACACCAAATATAATCAAGATCAAAGGGGCATTAAGCAAAATAGCTTTACTTGTCTGTATCATACTACAAATAAGAGAATCTAAAAAGGAGTGCATCAAAATACATATTTTGCTTTCAGAGACTCTGATCCAATTTTGCTCCAAGGTCCAAAAAAAGATAGCTGTCTATAAGATTTGGCCTGTATTGTGACAGCTGAATATCTGTGGACTAGATGTATTCTAATAAATGCAACCAGACTCCCATTTCATCTTTTACTCTCACAAGTTCAAATCATTTATGGCGATTGTGAAAGACGGTCACCAGCTAAACACCTGGCATCTTGCTCACCACACTATAGGACAATTGCTAGGGAAAAGGCTAATATGATAACAAACACCAAAAATATATCAACCAACAGCATGAGAGAGAAAAAGAACTAATTGATATTGTATTGTCTTAAACTTCTACAGTTAATCCTTAAAGCATAACCAACAGGTACCTTTAAAATGGTAAAGGGTTGTTAACTTTTAATGATAGTTTTGAATTATGCAATATGAAAAGGATCTTAAAACAATAAATTACATACATACATACTGAAAATAACTTCAATAGGATTTGCTGATTCACCCTAGAAACCAAACGCTCTAAATTCCATGGCTCTTTAGACTATAAATAAGAAAAACCCACTGGAAGCAAGAAGCAGTCTTCCGACAAGAATGAGCACAGGACCGCGAATGTGGAGCTTTGGCTGCGACTGTGCTCCGTGTTCCCACTGGTCGAGTGCAGCAAGAACTTAAAGGATTATTTTAAAAAGAAATCATGGCTGCTGAGAGGCAGGATGACCCAACGGACGCTGTGTTGGATGCAATGAAGCCTGAAGACAAGGGCACTTGCAGGTCTCTCCTTCCCTTTCCAGAGAGGTGACTGACCCTAGAGGTCAGCAGGACCCTATGGGCAAATGGCCCTTGGCCAGCCAAGGGGCTGCTGCAAGGAGGGAGGACTGTCAACTCTTTCCAGATCTTCCAGCATCCCTCAGGCAGGAGCAAGGGGTGGGACCATTTCCCCCTGGTTCGCCCTCCTTGATGCAGCCCTATGAGCTACGTGCTGTTTTGTCCGCAAGGGTCCCACCACTTCCAGCATCAGCTTTTTGGAGGCCTCGGGGGGAGGGAGGGGTTGCTGAGAGGAGGCAGCAGCAGGAAAACTCGGTGCTGGCAAGCCCTTGCCATTGGTGCCTCGTTGGATCTGACCCACTGCTCCCCAGCACGCTTGGGAAGCCTATAAATGCACCTGCAGCAGCGGGAGGGGTGCTGATGCCACAGAGTAGTTGGCCATCTGCAGGGCACAGCCCCCCCACCCTCACAGGACTGCCCCAGCACAGGCACACTTTAACATAAGCCTAGTCACTCTGGTGCTTGATATTACCATTGTTGGTCTTCTCACAGACACTGGACAGCATGTGCCTCGCTAGAACAGGAAGTGTTCTGAGGCTCAGGGAGGAGGAAGAGTTAATTTTACACTCAGCTCCACTGATGAGTGAAGCAGTGCTATCTGAACATATCCAACCCCAGAGAGTAACCACTAGTCGAGGAAGAAACATTCAAGGCTGTGCTTCGACATACATTACACAGATAAACAAAAAGAGAGATGGATCCTGGGATAACTTTTGCACGTTTAATCTGGAACAGAAGGGCAGGGGGGGTGATGATGGAGGATATAAAACAACACGCGTGGAAAGCCTTAACCTATTTAAAAGCTCTCAGTGTTAAAATGGATATATTTTTAAGGCTTGTTTAGGCTTCTTTTCCTTTCGTACAATGCGAGATAGTGAAAGGAAAATAGATGGTAAAATCAAAAGTTATAAAGCTTGGCACTTCTGTGATTAATCTGAAAGGGTGTCAACTTACATTATATACAAAATATCTGCATGTTAGCAAATAATACATTTGGAAAGAGGAAAACTCACTGCATATAGATGCATTTACACATATTAATAGGTTTTGGATGGGGATTTTTTTTTTTTTTTTTGGTTTCAAGCATACAAATTTAAAAAGCACGCCTCGTGTCTCTGGAACTCCCTGCATCCGCTTGTGATGCCTTTCTAAGAGCAAGCCTAGAACCCCCACCCCCGCTTGTATAACATGCAGGGAAGGGGGAGAATTTAAAATAAATATTTTTTTTTAAAAAAAGAAAAGGCTTTATAAATCCAAATAAAAGATTTTTCACAGAGAACAAAATCTTTAAGAAAATGTTTATATCTGAGTATGACAGGACAAAAAAATCTTATTTTTAATATTTAAAAGTATACTTTGCCATGGCATGATCTGCCACACTCTGAAAAGGTTCGCCCCCAAACAAAACAAGATTGATGAGGAATATGCCTGCTAGCGAGGGTGCCACCGAGCTCAGAGAGCAGAGCATTTTACGTCGGGAGGAGGCGATTTTGCAAGAACCCAGAACCAGCTCTCCTAGACTTCGTATTTACCGTCATTTCTTTGTATGCAGATTTTGCTCAGGGGCAGCTTGCTAGCTTGTTTGCCGTATATATGCCATGCAGTTTACCATTTCAAAAATTAGCTTATCATGCCACTAGAGTCTGTCGTTAATGTGAAAAAAAGATCATGCGAACTCAAGTTACCAGTTAAGAAACTCTTCGGCTACTTGAGCATTTTCAAACAGTTTCTCTTATTGCACTTGGTTGGTTTGCTCCATTCTTTGCTTAGAAAAAAATTGTCCAAATAGTTCATAGTTACAGCATTTGTCTTTCGTCTCTCTTTAACATCCTAGAAACAGAGAGAAGGGTGGAGGGAGGTCTTGAACGTGAATCTCCAAAAGGACAGTTTTCCTTCAGCCCTTTCGCAAATATCTCCAGGTATGGTTTTGTAGTAAATCATCTCTCTTCTCTCTTACTTTTCTTTTGCAGTGATGTATTTTCCTACACAGTTACTACAAACGCTTCCAGAACCAGAATCCAGTAATGCACAGAAAAGCTGTTCCAGCGAGTTCCTTAGATACCTGATTGACTTGGATCATATCTTCTTTTTTTGACATTTCTTCCAGTTAAGAGCAAAGAGAGGAAATAGTGAGAAGGGAAACAAAACAAAACACATTGGTTAGGCATATTTGAAAAAAGAAGGTTATTTTGTTATGATGCTATTGTAAAGGCTGATACTAAGACACTCCAGATGTAAAACTGAAATACACAAATAAATAGTCTCGCATTAAGGGAACTTTTAAGACTCAATTTTATTATCTGTTCTTAATGCTTCTGCAGAATATAAGCCTGCTTGCATTAAATCTGCATCCCTTTATTCCTGCAGTATTAATGGTGTTTCACAGAGGGAAGTTTGCCACACAAAATCGATTGCAATTCCAATTGTTAACAACAAAGGCAACTTGATTCTAATTTAAATCAATCAATCTAACCATCTGAGGGTCTTATTTATCAGCCCTAATTGTATTACGGAACAAAGTCCCTTCAATCGCTACACGGCAGATTCTGGGAAACGGCTTTCGAAGGAGAATGGACACCAGCATGTGTTAGTCGCACCACTGAAATTTTGCTGCTCTCATTAGCAAACAAGAAGCTTTGGACGTCCATTCTCCTCTCATCCCAACAGTCTATATAAGTAAACAGCAAGACATTACAAGGCCACACAGAAACTAGGTGCAACCTCCCCATAATCTGGCTTTATGTGGGGCATCAAGCAAGGGGCTCATGCATTTAGCCTTAACACTGGGCATGTGCGCTGCTACTGCCACCAAATTATCATGCAGTAAAACATAGAACAGGGTTTCACAGATTCCCTAAGGTATGGAACATAAAGCCTTGGCTTGGGTCTTCTTCACTCCATGCCAGCCGCAGGGTACAGAATTCGAAGCACAGTTCCGCTTAGTTCGTACATGTAAGAAGTAGCGAACGAACGCAAAAAGGTAACGTCCTCGGGCTTCACTTTTGTGTTGACACAAACAGGCGCCTGATGGATCAGCATGTTAAAAAGCTGGAACTACCGCAGTCACATACATGGCCTTCTGGATATGAAATATGTTCTCGGTATGCATCGCGAATCATAGCTACTGTATTACTCAGACCGTATAACCTTACTAGTGCTCACAAAGTAAAGGTAGTTCTGAAAAATGTTAGGCAACTGGGACAGATAATTTTTTTTAACTCAATAACAGAATACCTAGAAAGATAGTATTACATGAATTACTGTTATTGTGAACAGTTCACTATTGGGCCATGCAACTTACTGCTGACTTTTAGACCTCCTGTTCACAATTTTTCCAACTGAAGATAAACTAATGTTACAAAGCATCTGTTAAGTCTCTAAGGCTTTGTAAAACTCTTTGTTGGTTTGACTGTAACCTATAAGCACGTCTTTTGGAATGTAGCACAAATAGGAAAAATCTAGAGTAAAACAAAATTGTACTTTACGCTTATACCTGACTTTTCTCCCCACTGGGGACCCAAAGCAGCTTACAACCTTATTCTTTCCTCCTGCATTTTATCCTCATAACAACCATCCTGTAGGGTAGGTTAGTCTGAGTGGTGACTGGCCCAAGGTCACCCAGTGAGTTTCCACAGCAGAGTGGGGATTCGAATCTGGGTCTCCCAGATCCCTATCCATCACACCATCACACTGGCTCTCTTATGCTGTATTCGCCAAGAGTGTTCACATATAAAGTGTTTTTTCCCATGATGCAAGAAAGAGTGTCAAACTGGTCTCATGGCTTTTTCATTATTATCATCATATTCCTATATTCTAAATCAAATTCCATTGTTTCCAAATTCAGCTATACCAATCAATCATCACCTTTATTGGCATAAAAAAATTCAGCTATACAATTAACTTCAGGGCATAAAACTGATACCAGAAACTGCTCTCGAAAAGTTATGGACACCAGCATAAAAGTCATGTTATACTAGCCCACATAAATACAAAGTATTCCCTACAAATGTACGATGACCATACTAGTCAACACTCACTAAATGTAATGATATTAATTATCTTCCTCTTCCCCTCCCCTCAAATTTATGGCAGAGGGGAACACTTTTCATACGAGTTCATTATAGAAGTATCACCTTGCCAGCTCAACACACTAATTCAGTGTTAGAAACTGCATTCATACTAAGCATGATACTACTATTCCCACTCACAACAGTTCCTATAGATACTGATACATAATCAACCACAGCTACAAGCTATTTTTTCTCTAAGGAATAACCACCTGTACAAACAATACATCCAATTGGCTCTTTAGGCCTTCTGATGGTATCCTGGCTCCTCTATAAGCCAATTACAAAAAGTCCTACTTGGTTTCTTGTGCAAAAAGCTACTGCCAAGTTCTACTTAACATTATGCAACAGAATTTGCTGTGAATGCTGGCTATTCAAGGAGCGCAGGAAACTTCTGTTAAACTTATTTCATTTTCTATTAGAGAGCACCTTAACAAACTTGTAAGAAGATTTTAAATGGTGGGTAATCTACTGAGTTCACCTGGGATGCCTAGTAAGGAAACCTTTTATTTTTCTGAAGCAAAACTGAAAGAACTTTGCAGCCTGTAGCCCTAAAGAAACGTTTGATAAGTTTTTTCTTAAGCAACTGCTCAGATATTATCAAGATTATTTTCCTTAAACATGACAATATTGGATAACGGGATGGGACAGAAAAGGAGACAATAGGATTTCCAACTTTACCCCTTGACTTGAACATTAATGGAGCAATGGGACAATTTGCACCTTCTGAATTTGCTTCTGGTGGCTTTTAAAAGCACAGAACCTGTGTAGGAAAAAATGTGGCAGAGCTAGGGAGCAGTCAAGGAACTGCCAGGCTGATCTGGAAAGATTTTATTGAAAGAACAGCCCTGGAGGATGGAGGAGATAACTGATTTAATGAAGAGAAAGTGGAAAAATCACCCAAGTTCACCGACATGACAGAAGACAATGGGAAAGTAGGAGCAGAGCAAGACAGCGGCAACAGAGATGGGCTGGTGCAAGAGAGGGCAGATAGGTAGGCAGAGATTTTATGGCGCAGTGGCACACAGAGTAAACTGCAGTGCCTACTATCTTATGAAAGTAGCCATCTTTAAATTTTCATTCACGTTACACAGAAAATTTTCTTCTGTCTGCAACCATGTGCGAAACGGACAGAAAAAGAACGACAGGGGAAAGATAAAGTGTCAGGGACATAAAGATGGAGTGCTTTATACAGACTTGAAATTTGACATAGAGAGTAACAGGGAATGCAGAATGACACCAGAGCAACAGGGGAGAGAGGATTTCAAAGGAGGGGGCGTTTAGAAATGATTGAAGAGGGAAGATTAGTGAGGAATAAATTCCGGTGATCTAGACGAAAGATGACCTACTATTTCTCTGGCAAGGAAAAATGTTTAAGTAAAAGATATGGAACGGAAAAAATAAACTGATGCTGGAAAGAATACGAAAGGAGAGAAAGATGGAATGATTACAAGCACCGGCCTGCTTCAGATCTAATGCTGCCAGCCTGATCACTAAATCATGGGCTGGTGATTGGGAGTGACACAGCCCTCCCCCCTCGCCCACACAAATCCCCCCCCTTCCCCGGCTAACGGTAACTACGGTGCAGCATTCCCTGGATAGTGTTACCCACACAACACCGGCAGAAGCAGACTTGTTGCATGTCATAGTAGTCAAAAGCTCACCACGGTTAATGGTAATGATGTCTTTTATCAGCCCGGCCATAAAACGGGGTTGAACGTATCTATAACTGTTGTTCATCGAGTGGTCACCTGGGCAGTCACACATGGGCATTGCTCATGCGCAGGCCTACCGTGGAGAGGCTTTTGAAGCTCAGAAATGCCTGAGGGCGTTCCGGCCCCCTTCCCCAGGCCTCTTTCCCGCCTTTTCGCAGTGTGATCGAAGGGGCAGAGTGCCTTTCCCTCAGTTCCTCTCTGCTGTTGCTGGAAAGAGGTAAAGACACCCGGCATAACTTAGAGGGAAGGATGTGTGAAAATCCTGTTTTCATCATTCATGATACCTGTGCAGTCCCTGACTTTGCTATTTCTGACAGAGAGTGGGTCAAATATGGGGGAATGGCCTGATGAGGAGGACGTTCTCAGAATGGAAACAGCTTCTCTGACGGGTTTGAAGGTTGACCTCTGAGGAACCAAGTACTTCAGATGAGAAGGAGTTGGCACTGAAGACAAGCTAGTCGACTTGGGGGACTTTTTCAAGTGCTTATTCTTGTGTCAGGCCTTCTTTGGTGGTGGCTCTGAGGCACTGTGCTCTGGAGAAGTCAGAACGGAACCGGGAATCTTGGATGGAACCAAAGGGCCTGGAGTCAGTCTTGGGACCGTCAGAAGCAGAGATAATCAGATCCATCTCTCTGGAGTGGAAGTCGGCATTGTGCTTGGACATTTTTCTGGAGGGGTGCCAGACAGAGCTTTTCCCCCACAGAGCTGCTTCCAAATGTGAGGCTCTTTCATGCACAGCTTTAGGCGTGAACTGTCAGAAGACTGAGCAACGGTAGACATCATGTTGTTCACTGAGGCACAGCAAGCATTTATCGTGGTCATCTGTGTGGGGAGTTTTTGACCCACGGTACCTGCATTTTCTAAGTAGAACTTTTAGGGCCGTAACTAGGGACTGTGAAAGCTGCAAAGATAGTATTGCTGGAGATTTCTCAGTTGAATTCTGACAGAAAAATACAGCAATGGAGCTTTGAGAAGTGTAACTGTCTCACTGACAGCAGAGAGAGAACTGAGGGAAGGGCACTCCTCCCCTCGCAAAAGGCGGGAAAGTGGCATGGGGGAGGACAGAGCACCCGTAGGCATTTCTGAGCTTCAAAAACCTCTCCGCACATTACCCGTGTGTGACTGCACAGGTACCACAAAACTGAATACTGCACTACAGTTAATGCTAACTAGGGAAGGGTGAGGGAAAGAGCCTGAAAGGTTGAGGAAGGAGGAGGAACCACTAGTGAGCTTCCCCCAAACTGCCAAAAACCA
The DNA here is from genome assembly GCF_029931775.1 of Euleptes europaea. Taxonomy (NCBI): domain Eukaryota; kingdom Metazoa; phylum Chordata; class Lepidosauria; order Squamata; family Sphaerodactylidae; genus Euleptes; species Euleptes europaea. The sequence continues at coordinate 48,178,429 of NC_079326.1, forward strand.
TGTTTTGGAAGTCAGGCAGTACCACGTCTGGGCAAGACTAAGGGCAAAAACACATGGTCATTTTACCCTCCTTTATTCCGTTTCAGCCAGGATTCAGCCAGGATCTAACGTATGTGTTTCACCGAACATGTGTTCAATCCTGGCTGAAACAGGGAATAAAGGAGGCTAAAGCGACCATGCGTTTTCGCCCTAACTGTCTTGGTCGTGTTAAAAATGAGATATAAATAGCAAATTTAGGTGGGAAAAATATGAAATAGTATTATAAGCCTGGACGTGAGAGATGGGGAGGGGGGAGATACCAGCATCTAGATACAGTGACAGCAGAAGGTGTTAAAAGAAACAGAAGTGCTTACCAAAAGAGAGTGTTGAGAAGAGAGAATCAACTAGCAGCCTGCAGGCCAGACCTGGCTCCCAAAACTGTTTTATCTAGCCCATACCAAACAGTATCTACCAAACTGTGAAGCCTGATATCGACACGGGAGAGAATGACTTGGAGAAAGATGAGATGACAGAGGGAAGAGCAACATGTCATGACTACAGTCAGAGAATCACATGGTGGCCTCCCCCGCAAAGTTAAAACCTCCATGCAATAAGAATCTGTGTCAGTTTTCTGTTTGCAGGGAGTTTTCTATATGAAGGAACACTCAAAAACTGGAAACCATAACATGGGGTCTGCAGGCTATTTTACCCCCTCACTCTCTTGCATGTGTAAATTTTTCTGACAGAAAAATACAGCAACGGAGCTTCGAGAAGTGAACCTCTCTCACCAACAGCAGAGAGAGAACTGAAGGGAGGGTACTTTGCGTTCCTCGCAAAAAAGGCGGGAAAGTGGCATGGCGAAGGAGTGGCATGGGGTAAAGAGGTTTGCCCAGAGCATCACTCATTAGGCAAAATAGGCTTTCTCCGTGCAAGAACTCAAATACCCCACATTTCAGTTTTACACCTTTCACTCTGAGTGTGCATGGAAGGTTGTGCTTGCTTGCACATGTGAGCAGATGCCTAGAAAAGAGAGCGGTCCCCAAGGACACAGAAGCTGGACATTTCTGAGACAGAGGAAGAAAAGAATAGAAGACCAGGCCCTGAGATACCCAACAACAGCAAGAGGGGTTGAAATCCTGCAGCTCTGCTCAACAGCCACACAAGGACACAACATACAACCGTTTTCCTCCCTAAATGAGGGCAGGATGAATTTGCCTATTAATTTCTCTCTTGCTTTCATTTCGACACTAACATAAAGGAAAACATTTGCTTTACATGTATCCACCAATGCATACTGCAAAAAAGAAACATTGCTGAAAATAACAATAAACATATTTCTTTATGCACATCACAAACACAATTCTCTCTTATGAACTACATTGGATCTTATATTTTTAAGGTCTTATTTTTAAAAAATCTGTATTTTTAAATAAATATTCCAGTTATCAGCGAAGGTAACACACACACAAAACCTATGTTGCAAATGTTTTTTTTTTAAAAACCCCCAACAAATATCAAGTGGATGTGAACCCAGTATTTATTCATATATTTTATCATCCACCTATTTTATAAAGGTTCAAGGAAGATAAAGAGGTCCCATATAATACTGATTTTATTCTTCATTGCAAAAATGTCCTGCTAAAACATTTGAGGCATTTCAGTATCCCATAGAGAGCTATCCATATTACATTACTCAAAGCAGGCCAGATATTACAAAAAAAAAGAAAAAGAAAAAAGAATCATCTAGAAAAGTTCCAGGGGAAACTTCTTTCAGTGTGTATGTAGAAACAGCTCACAAATACATCGATCACATCTAAGCAAAATATTAGGTCAGAACCACCATTTAGCCTTTAATGCAGGTCTAGGAGTGATTTAGGCCTGTTGCAGTCAAGAGAATTTGCAACAAGAAACACCATCTTAAAATCCAATCTCTTCTAAAACATTATGTCAGGCTCGCATTGCAATTCCCACCTGAAATATTCCAGAGTTTAATTAGCACTCTTTTCTGGAACTGCTGTATATTAGTTGTTTGAAACCCCTACGTGTATTTTGCTTCTCATCCTTGGAAGTAAATTTATTATATTACTCTGTTATATACTACCTGAAAAACCTGCTGTTCCTCACAATGCACACAAAACAGGTTAGTAAGTCCTTAAAATCCGTAAAACAGAAACGTCCCCTGCTGTTTTGTAGTTAATTGACTATCTTTTTAGCAAGGGTTTTTTGTTGTTGTTAAGCATCGCCTACTAAATGAAAAAAAAGGAAACATGAGACAGCCTATCTGGTGCTAGGCCTCTTCCATACAGTGAAAACTCCTTTTCAGTTTTATCCCAAAGAAACATGCACTTCAAGCTGTGAGCTAGGCGAGGCCATCGTATTTGAGGTTCTGCTACAGAATAAAACTGCTTCCTTTTAAAACAATGGAAAACTACTGTAATATTTACTTTGAAAGGTTATCCATACAGGGATATCAAATAATTTCACTGCATGTCATGTACGCTAGAATGTCACCAAGGATGCAAAGGATTATCTTACTGATGCTACTATTGTATATATACAAATCATAAGTGATGGGCAAGGTTTTAAAAGGATCAAGTTAGTCACACACAAGCTGGGGGGGGTGCACTAGAGATTGTGGAAAAGCGCAGAATTTAGAAATCCCCCCTCTCCACAAAATCTGTTTGGAAAAGCCTGCACAGTCTAATATCTCATCCATTAGGATGGAATATCCTTTGGAGTAGTTTTAGCTCCAAGAAATCATCTGTCATGTATGCTATGTATCTATACTGACTGAGATAGCTACATTTTTCGTTAACAGTAATGTAGGTGCCTGAAGGCAAACATGGACTATACTTGTTCTGTCATAATTTCATCTATATCCCCATACAAAGAAAAGAATAATTTATACTATGGAGGTCCGAAATTATTGTTTCTCAGCAAATAAACACTTTTAAAGAACACTAGCTCCATTAACATCTTGACCGAAGTAACATACTACAAAAAGAGGTTTATATAAGCTCAAAATGATACATAAACTGTACTCATACAAAAATCTAGTGTAATTCTGCATCTAATAATCAATGTGCTAAATAGAATGTACAAAAAAATCTTAAGTTTATTATTTATGGAAACTGATATAGTAACATCAGAACAGTATGAATCACAGATGATTTATAATGAATAAAAAACTAGCTAATGAATGGATCAGTAGAAGTAAATACCCAAGACTGAACCTTTTGAACAGTCTTGAGGGAGCAATATCAGTTAATCACAGCCGTTCCCCAATGCTGCCTCCAGTCCAAAAAACCTGAGGGTCAGACTACATGTCACCATTTCTCCAGATCTGACTTTGAGGTAAAAAACTCATTTCCCAAGAGCCCTAGGCACCGATTTGGATCAGGACTGTGGAGTGGAGGGAGAAGGGGTTTCAACCTTTTCCTCATGCCATTTTGCCACCGTGAAATGGCTCCGGGGGTGCTATCTGCTGGGGGGGGGGCAGGACCTGGAGCCTATCAGTATATGTGCAGACACCCCAACAGGGCGAAGAGAGCACCCCACAACCATTTTGGGTCAGGAAACAGTGTGGGGCTGAAGCCTTTTCTTCCCCCACACAGTAGCCTTGACATAACTCAGGAACCAGCACAAGAGGGGAAACGAATGACCTTGCATCTGAAGTCTGACTATTTCAGGTCCAAGGTACCGAGACGCTACGTATTATAAACCGGTACATGTAGTTTGGCCCTCAAAATGCTTGTTAATGGCACGGACAGCAGAAAACAGAGCATCACTTTCTCTTAAATGCAGGTGCTGCCTCCTCCTCCCCTGCCTTCCCCAGGTAATCTGTGCTGTAAAATGCTGGTGACACAGGCCCCATTAGGCCGTACATGCAAGGTTCTGGAGACTGCTTGCATTTTTGCCCCTGTATTGGTAAAGGTCAACAAGCACTAGTTTATCTGCTGATGACATACATTGTCCTCGCTGAAATAGGGTAGAGTTGTTTTATTGGTTTCATATTCTTTTCCCTGAACCATTGACACCCAAACACATTTTCATGAGTACAAAACTCTTTTTGGGGAATGGCTGTTTGCAAATGTTTTGATGTGAAAATCTGTATCGTCTTAATCTTGAACTCTAGTTATTCACAATGGGTGTAAGCCATCAGCAGGAACAGTCTTCATTTAGCAAAATGAAGTAATTGGATTCAGTCCAATGTATTTAAATTATCATGACAAGGGGGGGGGGGTTTCCTGAATGCAATAATTTTGCATGATAAAAGCTACACACGTACCAGCCAATGAATGTGTCATATACTTTTTGAACACCGCAGGGGGGGAAGCCACTGGGGGGGAAGGGCACCTGGACTAGAGAAATAGGGGGCAGGGAAAGGATTAAGAGTACATGTTTGTGCATGTGTATGCATGCACATGCGTGCACACACATAGAGAGCTTTGGTTTGAAAATGTCCTACTTCTGAATGTGATTTTCCACTTGTACAAAAACGGCTTAAGGGAATGTGTATGTAACACAGAGCTCATCCCTCAGAGCAGGACTAAATGATACACAGACGCTTGGCTGTCACTGAAAACATCAGCAGTGTCCCCTCTCCTCTCTCACGAGAGGGACCGTCGTCCAAGCATGAACCCCAACAAAGTGTGTTGTGTGGAAACTCAAGATGATGAGGTCTTGTTACAAATGTTGTTAAAGAGGTGGGGGACACGTGAGGAGGGGAGACACAGGCTACTGTCTTCATCAACAGCCATATGCTCTCCGTACTGTCTAGTTCTGCCTTGAGAGTCAGTTCATACCCCCTTGTCTCTAGGGATGCAAGAGCAGGGTGCCAGGGACCCCCCACAGAGGCACTGGCTGTTGGAACACAGGGCACCTCACAGGCGCAATTGGCAGGATCAAAGTGGCTTGAGAAATTGCGGCTAATATTGCGCAAACCGCTTCAATGGCTTGCACAGCCGGCTCCCTCGTACCCCCTGTACCTCCAATGTATATTAAGGCCGTCAAATGGAAAGCCCTAGTCCTGGACATTCGAGCATGTTTCAAACATTTATGTGTTTTCAGATGCATCCTCAGGATTATTATCATAACTCAGCCTTTCTATGAAGTGTTCGTCAAAATACTGCTACAAATGGATACAGGATCTATTTTCCGGTGTGTGTGTGTGTGTATAGATAGATTTTAGCCAGAGTGAAAGTATGAAGCTCATTTTTTCATAATTTTACTATTATATGGCTTTGCATCCTGGTGACATTTTGAGGATCTAAAAAATCAGTACGTTTTTGGCCCTTTACTAAATATGGAATTGTTTCAATAAAACATTACCAGAGGTCTTGTAGCAGGAACTCAAAATTTAGTGATGTAAGCAGAAGAGAGATATGCCATAGCCACTGAAGAGAAGACATGCGGCATTGCTTACTTAAAGCCCCATCCTGTCCCCCCAAGGACAATAGCTGCTACCAGGATGGCACCAGCGATGGAACCTATTATAAGATTGGTGGCGCTAGGACCTGTGACAAAGGATTATGGGAAGAAAGACATAAGAACCAACCACTTAATTAATTCACATCATGGGAAATGTAGTCAAGCAATTAAAAATAAGTGTGCTATAAAATTATTTTAACATCAATATCACTAAATGGGCCATATTTATTTTTAAAAATACACAGGAAGGAAAAAAGTAAACAAAATTTTTGCTCATTGTTTAATTCTTCTATGCTTTGTTTTTGATGCTATACCTCTGTATCACCTGTTTTTAAAACACCAATAATATATTATCTAGGCTGCCTAAACAAAAGAGGGAAATCCGTTTAAAATTAAAATAAAGGTTATACCTAATATCGAAGCAGCTTGAGAAATTGTTTTAGTAATTAAATTAAACTCTTCTTCACAGTAATTTTGAAATTGTGAAATATATAAGGCCTTGTTTCCCATTTATTTCACTGAACTGAAAGCCCCTTAGCAGGCACATAGAATTTTGTTGAAAAGGAGACTATGATTAACTGATTAATTATGATTACCCTGTATTTTCAACTAATATCATGGACATGCTCCAGCCAAAAAACAAGCACACTCACTGATTTCAATGAGAGAGGAATTTCTCTTCCATTTAAAACAAGGGGACTTTAAATGTGCTTTACTTCAGCTGTTTTGAAGAAATGTAGGCTGAAGAGTGCTCGATTGAATAATCTGAAACATTCCAAATATTAAAGCACTCTTCTCTGGTAAGACAAAAATCTGACAAAGTTGGGGGTTTTTTTTAGTTTGTTTTAGGCATTTTGATTAATTTTTTTTAAAGATTAACTGAATGCTTGAGAGGCACCAAAGACCATAACTGATCTTCTTTGTTTGCAATACAGTTAAAAGAAATTAGATTTTCTATCTTGTCTGCATGAGCACACCAGTTCCTTACCAGAATATATGCTGCCACCGAAGCTTCCAATTCTAACTTAAACTAATATAAACTTATATAGCAACATTTAAATGTTCTTTAAACAACCATTATGGCACTGAGTGCATATTTCTATTCTGACAACGAACTGACCATTTTAGAAACCACATTTTCATGTCTGTTAATGTTCAAACACTTTCAGAGAGCATTCCCTCAGAAAACCCAACAGAAAAAAGAGCATCAGAAAAAGGAGGCTGAGAGAAGGCAATTAAGGGTAATTTAAGGGACTAGTCCAGTATTCCATTTTTAGACAGCATTTATAATTCAAGAGCACTAATTCCATGACTTATCACAGACTTCTGTAAAGAACTGTATATTACTAGACCTTTTGGGGTACAATATCTGACCCTATATCAAAGCACTCAGCCCCTAGCGTTCTTTGCAACAGTAAATGGGAAAAATTATCTACAGTTTAAATTTTACAATTTCTTTGTGTTATAGGGATTTTTAAAAGTGTGCTGCAACAGAAAATTCGTCACCTGTAAGTAGTACGGATAGATTAAAGAGTTTGTAACATCAACAAGTAAACTTTTGCCACCTTTACTGGTGCATAATTATATGAGAGGCATATTCACTTAATCTCCAGATTGTCAGCACTGCAAAATACGATTGTGCTGACTATCTGTGAAGGGAGAAAGGAGAATGTTTCCCTGTTTAGAGCAGTGGTCAATGCCCACACCTTATAGACCATTTCCTTCCTCCTCTGTTTCCAATCATGGAAGGATTTCCAACCATGGAGACAGCCTTTTTGTCTGCCCCCTCTCACTGCAGCCCCAAAAGAGGACAGCTAATGAGATAATAACATAAAGTCATTACACTCTTTAGGAGGAACATCTGGAAAATGCAAATCCTCTATCTTATGTAGTTTCTATTCCATACTAACCCCAGTACAGCAAGAGTGATTTCTATGCAGTTACAGGGTACTACAGAGGAGAAATAATGTATCTTTGAGTATATATGTATACATATACTCAATGTATCTATGCATGCACAGTGCAGCGAATGAAGAGTTTTGTTACCTCTGGTGAAGGAAGAGAATAACCTCTCTCTTGTGAAAGAAGAGAATATTTTCCATGAGTTTAAAAATTCCAGATAGAAATGATTAATCAACTCAGTTTCATTTGAGGTATATGAAATTCAGCTGTCCAGAGGGGGATCCTGGACCTAGAGGAAGATGACTTTCTACCAATTAATAATAGGACTTCTCCTAAGACGAAATCAACATGCTACCTCCCAAGCCACATTACTGTATCTGATTAAACTTCTACTGACCTTTTACCTGATGTAAATTAATCTCCCTTAATGCTCTGCCTTTCAAAGGATTATGAATTACTACTGGCACTAGAGGTAGATCCAAATAATTGTTGATTTCCATATTTTCAAAGACAGAATAGTTGTCTGTTACCTTGAGATCCACCTTCTTCAAAGAAGAAGAAGAAGAGTGGGTTTTTATATACTGGCTTTCTCTACCACTTAAGGAAGAATCAAACCGGCTTACAATCCCCTTCCCTTCCCCTCCCCACAATAGACACCCTGTGAGGCAGGTGGGGCTGAGAGAGCTCTAAGAGAGCTGTGACTAGCCCAAGACCACCCCCCAGCTGGCTTCATGTGTAGAAGTAGGGAAACCAACCCCAATTAAGTCTGTGTAACATTTTCTGTTATATTTTAAATTATTATAAAGTGAAGATTTGCACTCTATGATGCTCAACATTTTTTCTCTCTCTAACTACCTCTTTTTATTTTCCTTAACATTCTGCCTGATGTTCTGATAAACTAAAAAACTTGCTTAGTTTTTTACATTTTAGTTGGTCCTCAAAAAGGAAATGTGCTACAAATTCTCTTTGAACATCTGTCCTAATTTGAATAAGCTATGCACTTTCTGCAGCAGCACAGATCCCAAATCCTGGCTTAATGTGGGCTAATAACTTTAATGAGATACAGACTAAATATTATGTAAAGAAATTACATTCTGAAAAATCATGGGGCAGTTATTTCTAGTAGAAATAACAGAAAATAAAACAAACCTCTACTGTTACTAAGGCAACATGAACTATGTAACATTTCAAATAGGCCAGTCCAGTGCCATTGTCACTTCTTACTTTTACACAATCCAGACTGCCATGCCTTATCTGGGCACATTTTAAAATTACTATGATAACTGATTGATAGCAAAACCACTTGTTGGATACTATAAACAAATTCCTATCCAAGCCAACTCATCATTAAAGGGGAGAAAAGGAAAGAAAAGACACCCTCCCCCCAAAAAAACAACCAAACTCATTCCGATGGCAATCAAAACAAGGTCTTCAATATATCCTTATAAATAATGTCTTTATCCTATGATTACTCTAGGTCCATGAAAGGATGGCACAGATGCCAATTACAGTGCATTCCTAAACAGTTGCATCCTTTCTAACCTTGACGTCAATGCACTCAGAAGGGGTGTAAGTATAAATTCCAGTTGTTAGCACACTAACAGCGCAATCCTAAACAGAATCATACCCTTCCAAATCCACTCAAGTCAAACTTAGAAGCGTGTAACTCTATCTAGGATTACACTGGTGTGCTAGCTAAAATCCCAGCTGTTGTTCTCAAAGCTATATGAATGCAGACATCAATATTTAGGCCTCTGGTCCAGCTCTAGTTGGGCCTTACTCGTCAAAAGAGGCATCTGGTCAGGACAAGAGGAGCCAGATAAGTGTGATGCTAGTGAGGATACACACATCCCAATCCATATTTATACACACATTCACTTTGCAAGCAGAAGGATGTTTTCTTGTGCAGATTCCCCGGGTGGACCACAGCATAAATCTTTCATTCAGCAATATAGAAAACTATTCTCTAAGGCAGTGGTTCCCAACCTTTTTTTGGCCATGCCCCACCTAAGCATCTCTAAAATCCTGATGCCCCCCGTGATATATAATTCTTAGCAGGCTTTCCCCCTCTCCATTGTCACCAGCTGATCGCCGTGTACATTCTGATATTAATTTTAAAAATGTGTATGTCACAATATATATTTATATACTGCATATGAGGCCCCTAGAACCATAAGAAATGCAAAATATTTCCTGTTAATAACTCATTCTCGAATTGCCCCTCTTAAAAACCAAATTGCCCCCCTGTGGGGCGTGTGCCCCACATTGGGAACCACTGCTCTAAGGGAACTGAAAATCCTTTTTTAAAAGTCAAAAACTGTTACAACAAAAATTATTCAAATCCTGTTGTTCTTAAGGAGAGCTATTTTCTTATTGTTCAGCTTGGATATTTTACCCACTGATTGCCCCGTCATCAATGGCAATAAACCAAATTATCTGAAGTAGTCCAAGTTGCCTGCTGGAGGACACTTTGCAATAATAATTTTTAAAATTCTTTTTTCTTTTTTTGCAATTTAGAGAACTAAAAACAAATAAACACTGAATTGTATTATTTTGCAATGATAAAAAAATTCACACACATTGTTTTATGCCCCACATTGTCCCAGACAGGAGAGGGTTAAACACTGCATGAGCAAATCACATGACACAGACACATTCAAATCACATGACAAATACGGTCACAACATAACACAAAGCTAATGGGGTAGTACACAAAGGGCTCCGATGCGTACGGTTACCTCACACACTAGGCACCAAACATACAACTCTGAAACTAAGAAAAATGCTTACTCTATTCCCCACCCTGTGCCTCCAAAAATCACCCCCAGTGCCAGAATGGTCCCTGCCACTGCACCTATAAGCCTGTTAGTGGCCATGCTCACTGTGTGGAGGGAAAAGGGAAGATTTTTTTTAAAAAAAGTTATCACGTACACAGAAGACTTCTGAAAAGAAAAATTAAATGGCACCTCAACATGACTCAATACTTTTATAATTCATGGTACAGATCACTCAGTTCAGCTTCAGAAACATGGATTGAAAGGAGACTATATTTACCTGAATGTAAATGTTTTGTAAACACCAATTTAAAAGCTCAACTGAGAAAGGGCGAAAGCGAGCGAACAGTTTTGTAAACCAAGGTAGGGTTGCCAACCTCCAGGTACTAGCTGGAGATCTCCTGCTATTACAACTGATTTCCAGGAGACAGAGATCAGTTCCCCTGGAGAAAACAGCTGCTTTGGCAATTGGCTGTGAAGTCAATTGGCAATATGGCACTGAAGTCCCTCCCCTCCCCAAACCCCGCCCTCCTCAGGCTCCACCCCAAAAACCTCCTGCCAGTGGCGAAGAGGAACCTGGCAACCCTGAAACCAAGGTCAGGTCCACCCTTGCTGGGTACAGCTGCATGTAGGAGAGGGGTGCCCTTTCCTCCCTTCTGTTCCCTGGCTGGCCTTTGGCTGCAGCATGACAGCCCTTACTTTTAAGAGGAGGCCTGTTTTTGGCTCCCACATGCGCATCCAGCCACCCTTGGTGCTCTGAGTGCACACGATAAAGGCCTGGGTCCTAGGAGGGGGAGGGACAGCTGCATGTGTATAGGAAAGCCAAGTGTGGGGGGCCCTCTTGAAAATAATGGCTGCTGTGAACATCGCTGAGGAGCCACTGGGGAAGGGCAACTGGCTCTATCAAGCCACATCCTGATACCTTCCCGTGAGCACAGTTATGCCACAGAAGGATGGATCTGTGCCCGTTTCCACTGAAAAATGGATTTCTCTCACCCCCCTTATAACATTTATTTACTCTTTAAACACATTCATAGATGGAACCCTCGCAAGTCATAAAACATTCTTGTGCTGTCAGAAATATACCGAACAGTAAGCCGAGCAAACAAGACGAGCACAATTATTATTAAGTTTTCAGCAATATCGCCTTAAGTGCATCCAAATACTTACTTTAAAAAAAGTATGGTGTAATAATTACTTAAAACATGCAAACATGCAAATGCCTTTTAAAAGTCACAAAGTGAAACCGACTAAAAGGGTGATCCACCACAGCTGTGAAAGCCATGGGCCGTCTTCTGCAACAGTGCAGAAGGTGCATCCCTGTCCCCTTCAAGAAGGGAGTGGGGAGTGCCAGGCAACAGGACTGCTCCTACAGCATCCCACAAGTCCATGCCCTAGATACAGTACAGGTGGGTTGTATGTAATTCTAGCCTTGCAATTTGGTAATCAACACCTTGGATGGAGCAAGCAGTACCTGACTCCAAGGGTCAAACTACATGAATCCCCTGAAAGCTCAAGTTAAATAAATTCACTAATCTTTCAGGAGCCACAAGTCTTCACTGTTCGTTTGTTTTTTGCTGTAGCAACTAATATTGCCACCTTCTAAAACCTGCCTACTTACTGCTCCATGTGCCACTGACCCCCATTGTTGCCACTGTCCCCCACTGTTGCCCTCTGAGGCTGTCCAGTTTCCCCCAAAAAACTAGGGCTGGCAACCTCGACGACACTATATTGTGTTTCTACACTTAGGGACACTCCCCAGCACCAAGCTTGAACTTGTAAATCAGCACTGCTGATTTACAACTGGGGCTGGGATGGAGAGCATATGGCCATGAGGGCTGCACGCATGTACTATCCAGCCCCACAGATCTATGGCACGGCCTCGTTTGGAACCCTGGGTCTGGTTCCTCTCGTCACACTTCAAAAAAAGATATTGCAGAGCTGGAGAGAAATGAAGAAGGGGGCAACCAAGGTGATTAAGGGGCCAGAGCACCTTTCCTATTAGAAAAGGCTAAAGACTAAGAGGCTAAACGGAGGTTTTTCAGTTTAGAAAAAAATGGTAAGGGGGCCATGATGGTTTATAAAATTATGCAGGGGGTGGAGAAAATGGACGGAGAGAACTTTTTTCTCCATCTCCCATAATGCTAGAACATAGATGGGGAACAGATTCAGGACGGACAAAAGAGAGTACCTTCTTTAATAAACAAATGATTAAATTGTGGAATGCACTGCCAGTAGACATAGTGATGGCCACTAGCAGAAATGGGCTTTAAAAAGTATTAAGACAGATTGACTAGTCCATCAACGGCTGCTCGTCATGATGACTTAAGGGAACTTACACTTCTAGCGGAAGTAAATGCCAGTGCTAGGAGGAAGCATCAGGGGAAGGCCCTGGCCTCTGCGCCCTGTTGGTTGGCCCTCCAGGGCAACTGGCTGGTCACTGCATGAAACAGGATGCTCTGGTCACAAATATAGCCCATGATACTGGACTAGATGGATCACCGGTCTGATCCAGCAGGACTCTGTTTATGTTCTTATCCCCTGCATGAAAGAAACTTAAACATGGATTTTCCTTTCAGTTGCTAATTTAGTATAGGATTTGTACGTTGGGGTGAAACCTTTATGATCGTCTCTGAGAAGAAAAGAACAGAGGCATCTGATGCAAACCGTATTCACTCCAAATGCATGTTAATGCAGTCATCTTTTAAATTTAGAAATTCACAATGCTGATGGAATTTGAACATGCCCTATTTGAAGACTTTCCCCCCCTGTGGTGCTCTTTATTTTAAATATTTAAAAATTGGCATTCTTTCCAACAATGAGCTTTTTGCTTTATTGAACTGTAATTTATTTCCCACTATGATTTTTTTCAATAGCAAAGAGAAAGCTGATTATGACATTTTCAAAAAGGAACAAATATCTAAAATAATTGTAATTCACAGCTGGAGCTACAAATACAGCACTTAGCTGCAACTAAAGTGTCCATAAGCGGATTTCTTTAAAAATCAAGTTGAATCCAAGGGGTCTATTCAACTAATGGGATCCAACCTTGGGATTTTTATCATTTTAATTTATGGTAGTTAATATGAAAAAGTATACTTAGAGATTCAACAATTTTTCAGATGAAAGTTCTTTGTATTTTCACATAGGACAGATAAATTATTTTCTCAGAATTCCTTTTAAGGTGACCAGGAACTCTGCATCCTAAACTTCATAGCGCCATTATTCTGTGACTGCAATTTATAATGAAACCCTCGAACTTCCACAGCAATATCCAGCTGCATAATTTCACACTGCTAGGCACCTATATAAATAATGCTGCTTTGAAAAAGTTATTTGTTTTAACTTAAAAGTATATTTTACATAGGATCACCGAATAGCATTTAAACGAGAAAATAAACATTTACAAAATTAGATTGTGCGTCAAATCTGCTACTTGGTGATCCAGATTTCACAGTTAAATCTGCTACCTGGTGCCACCAAGAATCAATCTGTTTTTTAGATGACTGGAAAAAAATCCCTGCCCTTTAAAACTGACAGCTACGTTATACTGTTATCTACCAGTTAATTAAATATTTCCATTTGAAGAAATGTATAACTACATGCATTGGAAACTTGATGAACACTGATATTTTAGATGATGAACTACAGTAGGAGGCAAAAGAGATGGATGAAGAAGGATCTGCAAAGAAAAACAAGAATGCAAGAGGAGCAGAAGTTAGTCATCAACTATTTCCACATTAACAGGCCAGAACGAGAATGCAATTTTATAATAGGAAATTGTAATATAGTTTCAGATAATGGAAAACTTGCTAAATTATTTAAATTCTTGACACCACAGCAATCTACTGAAACACACAGGAACAATATCTTTTAAAACATGTGACTTGGCTTCTGTTAAATTCTGAAAATTTTAAAAAAATGTCACTAGAGAACTATAATAGCATTTGGGGATCTCCCCTTCCCACCACATGCTGGATCTAAAACATTTCAGGAGGATCCACTGTCCCTTACAGGTATTTGGGGGTGGGAGACAGCAGTATAGAAAGGAAGCCTAGTTTCATGAGTGGGGGTTACTGGGATCCAACTCAATGCATGTGTATGAATACATGGCAAAATTTTAATTAATGTACTTCATCACCGGGTTTAAATTATTCTGGTTATATATATTTGTCTCCTTGCCTTCATATTTTATCTATTTATTTTATCTCCCAGTACAATATTCATAGTATAATTGTCTTAGAAGGGGGTTTGCAAAACTGGAGTTACTCAAGTGCTAAGTCCTCATAATACAGTCCTTATTGTTTGAATCTGGTATTTCTTTCTTTGGGGAAATATTTTATGCGCTTAAAAGTACAGATAGGATCTATTATCTAGTTAGATATAAAAATTCACTGGGAGAAAAATGCCTGAATGCTTTGATTCTGCATGCCTCCATGGTGTGGAGAAATGTGATGCCTTTGCAGACTCAGAATATTTTGACCCCAAGATAATGGACCATTAGTCTAGTCCTGGATCAGCATCTTTTACTTGCTCACTTAGGCAGGGTCCAAAGAAGAGAGATGCGTGCACGGGCAATAACCACATACACAGCTAGGTGTCATCCAAACATCACAATAAACCATGGGTTTGCTGCCATGGTTTAATCAAGCCACATCTAGTTGTGACATTTAAATCCAGATGGTCCAAAGAGTTCATTGGTTGGCACCAAAAGGGGATGTCAGACTGGCTGCCGTTTGTACTGACTGGTTTTTGTTATGACATCTGAATTCATAAGCCAGTTTCATAAGCCTTGTAGTTGTCAGTCCATAGAGATGGCAGCCTATGAAGGACACGCCCCCTACCAAGGCAGAGCACAAATAAATAGCAAGTGAATTGGGTTTTACACAAACCAGGATTTGTTACTTCCATCTGGTATACTTGCCAGAGTTAGTTGCAGTTTAAATGAACTGTTTCATAAGGTCCCATGACCAAAGTAAAAAGCTGCCTGTTAACTGCATAGCAGACTGTTCAGCACTGGGAACTGTGACAGTGAAGCTACAATGCAAAACACGAGCTACACAATGGTTCCCTTACATGCACAATACACATACCTCTTCTTTGGATGCTGGTCTTAATCTCCTCTCAGTATCATGCTGCATACTTCTGCCACAATGCTCCATTTCTCCTCAGTATATCCCACCGCATATGTTCTACCTATGCTATACCGTATGGGATGCCCAAAATCTAGGAGTTTCCTAAGTTCACATTATAATCTTCTGCACATCCCTCACCCAAACCCACCAGAGGGTTCCAAAGCACTGCATTACATTCCTTCTGGGACAGTTTTAGAAATACATCTATGAGAATCAGGAGAGCCTATCCTTGGCTTAATCTGTCTTGAGTAATGAAACACTGGTAAAGTCCCTCTTCCAAATAAAGTCCCTCAGGAGTGTCACATTCTAGTGCTACAGACCATCCATTGAGGAAGGTGAAAGGTTCCACATACCATTGGGAAGACTGGGCTCCCTTTATTACTACAATCTGTAAGCGTCTTTAGAGCTCCAAACAACTGAATGAGTGCTTGGGACCAGCCCTCACTTTCCTCTTCTTGAAACTCTGACTAAATATTTTAACAATTTTAATACAGGAAAACCTTGTACAACTATAGTGCTGTTTTGTTACGGTGCTCTTCATTCTGGTTGAGAAGGGATGCCTCTCTTAAGCTGCCATGCTGGAGCGACCCAGGACACCTTCCAAACGAAGGCTTCCTTCTCGGAGGCCTTCTTCACTGGTACCACACCTCCTGCTGCCTTGTTCCTCAGCCACATAGGTCTTTACAGACCTCTGATGTTGGTGGGAAGTGGCCAAGAAGTGGTGTGGCACCACCATCGGCAGCACAGCCACCTCCCATCCACATCAGAGATCTAGGAAAGACCTACACAATTCAGGAACAAGGCCTCAGTAGGAGCTGCAGAGACAACAGAAAAGAAGAAGAGTTGGTTTTTATATGCCGACTTTCTCTACCACTGAAGGAAGAATCAAACCGGCTTACAATCACCTTCCCTTCCCCTCCCCACAAGACACCCTGTGAGGCAGGTAGGGCTGAGAAAGCTCTAAGAGAGCTGTGACTAGCCCAAGGTCACCCAGTTGGCTTCATGTGTAGGAGTGGGGAAACCAACCCGGTTCACCAGATTAGCGTCTGCAGTTCATGTGGAGGGGTGGGGAATCAAACCCGTTTCTCCAGATCAGAGTCCACCGCTCTAAACCACCGCTCTTAACCACTACACCATGCTGGCTCTTCTCAAGGCTGCCGCAGCTCTCTCAATAAGGCTTGATGCGGCAAGTATCGGTCAGCCCTACTATTCCTGTTCCTCAGCTGCACACGTCTTTCAAAAACCTCTGAATGTGGGCGGGAGGTGGCCAGGAAGTGGTGTGGTGCGGCTGCAGGCAGGTGAGCCATCTGATGCCCACATCGTAGGTTCCTAAAAGACCTGTGGGGCTGAGGAACAGGAGCAGCAGAAGCCTTGATGTAGAAGGAGACATGGAGATACTTCTTGGATGACTCCAGCATAGGAGCCTAACAGAAGCAGTCGGCCAGCGCCTCCTCTGGTCAGCCCTCATATGTTACTTGTACGTAAGAAAGGAAGATGCTGCGAACACATCTCCGTTAGAACTGTGCTATAATTACCTCCTTCAATGTTGCTTCATACAGCTATATAGAAGGTATTACTGTACAATTATTTTAATGATTTGTATTACCATTTTCCTCCTTGACTCCATTAGTTTGATGGTACAGAGTGGGACTCCATGCATGCAGTACACCCACCATAATTAAATTCACTTTCATATCAGCTCAGCTCGTATATAATTGCATAATATTCACAAAAACGCTAAAGGTAACCGAATAATAAAAGGAGCTTATGAAATTTTGGGCTATGGCAGAAGCAAGGCATCACGTTCTGAGGGTTGAAGGTGAGAGATGTACACAGAGGGATGCATTAACCACTACCAAATTTTTTTAAATATTCACATTTCTAAATGGATTTATTCCGCGAAAGAAAGCTATTGCTATGTGAATTTTCGCTTATACATTTTAGGGCCAAACTACATGTTATGTTTTGGGGCAAGTTGGCTTGGGGTTCCCCAGATTCAGCTCATTTTCTGTGCAGTCACACAGCAGCTGCCAAGAAAGGTACAATTTTTGAAATCCCCAGGAGCCCAGTTCTGCTCGAAATTCTGACAGGGGGGAAGGAGAGGTGGGGAAGGTGTGAGCCCCTCCTCCCTCCATGCTGCAGTTCCGAGCAGAATTGGGATCCTGCGGATTTTAAAAACCATGCCTTTCCCAGCAGACACTGTGTGACTGCAGGGAAAGCAAGATGGGTCCAAGGAAACCCAATCCAACTTGCTAAACAAAGTAACAGGTCCTTTGGCCCTCAAGGGTCACTTGCTTGAATGCCCGAAGTGTTTGTTCAGGCAAAGTAAAGTTTTCCACCCACGGAGTACAACCTCCTCACCTTCCCTCTCCTGCTATACGTGAATTTCATGTCCCATGAAATGTCACCCCAGAAACAGGGGAGGGGGTAAGCGAGAAAGTCATGCTCCAAGGACAGAAATTCTGCCGCCTGCAGAAACACTGGCGGAGCCAAATCACCACAGCGAGATGCTCGTGGTTTCCACAAGAAGACCAACCAGCTTGTGTAGGTTCCCTGATGATGTTGCAGCTGCCAATACAGCATGGTGTCTACATGGCAGGTTCCCCGGTAGTTTCCTGCCCCAGTCCCTCAGCAGTGACTATCCCCCCCGCATACCACCAGGGCTTTGTCAGGGTTTTTTTTCTGAAAAGCTGGCAACTGAATATCAGTATAGGGCTGTAACAATATACAGATTATCATATCAGGTTCTTTGAATTTCCAGCTTTCATAAAAAAACCTTTCATTATGGAGATATAAGAGGAAAGGAGGATCTTTAACGAAAGGGGCTAAAGACTTACTTTTTTTTAAAAAAGCTAGGAATTCAGAGAACCTAAGACAGAGATTGTTACATCATTACGACATTCAACTGCCTATTTTTAAAAGCCCCTGGGTGAAGAAACGGCTGCCGCGGGGATAATGGATGCCACGTGGGCCGTACTAGAGTAATCCAAACTGTCCCACCCACACTGCAGCCATCCAGGCTTTGCTGCAATTGCCCCCAAAATTTCACAGCAAAAACAGATTTGGGAAAGATAGGAAAAAAGACAGGAAACCTTTGGCAGGTGAACGAATGCACCACGAGGCTGCGTGGAAAGAGGGAAAACCCCACTTTCCAAAAGCATCAGTTCTGGGGCAAATAACCGGCCTCTGTGTGTTTTTTAAAATATATTTAAGCCCATTAAAACTGCAACACTTACATTTAAAAAAATTCTACCAAACATGCAATTTTTAAAAGAATTCAGAAGTATGTTTTGAGTTTTCGTCACAAATGAAAGCAATTAAACTGAAGACAAGAGGCATGAATTTTTCAAGAAGTTCTACATTGAAATGAATGAGAGCTGCTCTGGAGAACAGCTAGACAAAACAGCCAGGGTCTCAAATTCTTCTGGGATGTTAAAGTAAACCTAAAGCCACGATTTCTTATTTGAACTTATTAGAAATCCAAATGGAAAACCAGCAACTTTATTAGGAGTTAACTAGCCATACTGTGGTATGATTATCAACGGATGTTAGTTGCACTAAAACACATTTTCTAGGGTTTTTTTATTAAAACAAACCAACTTAAGACAGAAAAAGCTTTTTATGCTGATGATTTTTTCAGAAGGATCTCTGGAGCAATATTTACAACTGTCCAGAAACACAAACACATAGAGTGTATAATCTTCTTGTTTCACATCCTCCTGTCCAATACCATATACTATACAAATATATTTTAAAAACTGAAATCACACAAACCCTTTGGTACATTTGGTGCTTCTGGGTCTTCTTTTCTTCTAGTATCAGGCATGCTACAATCCATACCTGCCCAGGTATTATTACAAATGCATGTAGCTTCATTACTGCATACCTAAAAGAAGTTGTTAGCGTGTGTTAATTTTTTTTAAAGTATATTCAGTTTACAGGTGACAATTACTAAATGGAATAAGGACTGCTATTTACACAACACATTTATATTTTGAAACCAACAACTGGATGCTCTCCAATGTGTGAATATATGTCTTTGCACCCAGACGAGCACCTGCTGTACACTTGCATTCCTTCAAGCATATGACGGGATCTGGACAGCATTCAAAACAGAAGTGCTTTGCATAGAGGGAGCACTCTGGAGCACTCACGCTGATATGTAAATTACTGGACTGGGGCATGCTACAGCCAGCATGAGAAAGTGCTGGGATTTCATCTTGATACACAGGCGCTGTTCCGAGAAGCTGCTTCTATGGATAAATGTTGATTCGTTCATTTCCCCCCAAAATTGAGTTAAATCTCTGTCAGAAGAAAGCACGCTTTTAAAAATGCGCGCACACAGCTTCACCAGCATTTTTTGCAATGCCTGCACACTGACTAGGGAGCCACTGCATATTTATACATGTCAAAAAGGTATTTCTTCCACCAAGGACAGTAACGGTTTCCATCATAGCTGGCCTCCCTTCTTCCCCTCCCTTTTACCAACTATTCCCCATCCCTTCCCTGATTGAGAGTACCTTATTGTTCTTCTCTTCCCTTATTCTTTCCCCTCTTTAATTGGTTCCCTGCTACTGTTATGGTTTAAGGGCGCTGTTGGGATTTTAAGCGATACTGAGGATTTTTACTTGTAATTTGATGTGATTTTAATTGTTATTGGAATCTGTTGTGAGCCGCCCTGAGCCTCACTTGGTCTGGAAAGGGCAGCATAGAAGTCAAAATCATAAATAAAAATAAATACATTAAAAAAAAACGTGATGAAACTTTGTACCCTCCCCCCTGTTCATCAGGAAGAGTAGTTTAAAAGTAACCTTGAAGTAAGAGTTTCACCTTTCCTACTGGTGAAAAAGGAGAAGAGAATTCCTTTTGACTACCAAAAAGTCTATGCTGGAGATTGTGGAACCTGCATTGACAAACATCATGTGGAATGAGGGCTGTGACAGGAACGGGAATTAGGTGAGATTGAGTGAAAAAGATGATGAGAGTTAACCCAGCAGGTTCACAGAAAATGACAAAAAACAGGAAAAACATTGTGCTCCGTGGGCAGAAGTCCTTGTGCCTGAAGAATGGTACACTGGATCCAGCCCATTTGCTCTTTCAACTAGAAATACAAGAATATATTAGCTGGGACTTACCCCATGTCCTGAACAAACTTTTCCATTAACACCAATAGGGCAACTGCTTATATTCAAGGACTGAATGGACAGGCACCTTCTGTCCATACACATCATATAAGGACCACATGGAGCTCCATCTTCCACATACCCTAAGTCTGTATCGTCATCTAAAAGTACATGAGAACCACTGCAAGAAGAAATGTCAAAACTTCTGTTACCATAATTGAAATGCCACAAAAAGTATGTAGCTGCCCCTCAACATTTATGATCTCAATCCACTTTGAGAGACAGGCACTAAAATTATACATAAATTATCCCTGCTATTGTATTAGTACACACGTTTGCTGCTTGGGATAATTATTTATATTTTAAAGTACAAATGCATTATGTTATACTGAACAAGATTAAAGAATTCTGGCGATTCTAAAGTCAATGGCAAAACCACAAGGATTACTGAACTAATCAGCAGGGGACCTGCAAGGACTTGCTGGGGGGAGGGGTCTCACTTTCCCCCTCCCCCACTATTTTCTCTTTCTCTTCCCTGAAAGCCCCTGTAGCACCTTCCCTTTTCCTACTTCTACCTCTTTCCTTCCCAGTATGAAAACAATCATGGTCCCTCTGGCTTTACTTTTGGGGTGTGCAAAAAAAGTCTCCGGATTTAAGTATCCACTGATTTGGCCATGTTGAGAATTAGACATATTGATGGTGATGATGAGAGTTACAAAAGGGAATCCAAAACCATAATATCTTGCTTGGTGATTACACCTTTTGTCCTGCCTACATGTGTGACATCTGCCAATTTTATCAAGCCTACCTCTCATTTTAGTTCTTAAAAAGTTGCTTTCTAAAACGTATCTTAATTCTTTGCAAAAGAATGCAAGACAACAGTCTTTAATACACAGTACAAAGGTTACTACTACACACCTGCAGTTTACTACTACACCTTGATGGAAAAAAGAAGTTGGTGTAATTTCTCCCTGAAGGTGACCGATTCGTGGCGTTCCATCGAGATTTGCACAAAGCAATAATCCACAGAATACATCACTGCAAAATAAAAGCCAAGAAATGGTCAAGTAGCAAATGTCGAGGTAAAAGATTACAATGATGAAAAATGCCTTCACAATAAAAAAAACCTGCCTACATTGTGATCAGCGGCTGAAGTTAAAGTGATTTTAATGAAAAGGGTTAATGCACAGAATAGTAACTTTTGTCAAAAAAAATAGTAATACTATACAAGGAGTTGGATCAAGTGAACCATCAGCGTAACGTGTTGGCTGATGTTGATTTTGACCCCATTCCCCTCTCTGTAGCAGACCCCTCTAACTACAGAAAAGGAGATTCCCAGGGTTGAAGGACCTACACAGACTTAACAACCATGCAGGTCAGGAAGGCATTAGTGAAGATGCAAATTGTGGAACAGAAAGGAAGGTGACGACCCTTCTCCCACCTAATTACAGCCCCCCCCCCTAAATAAGTGACTGCTCATTTATGGGGGTTCTGTGACCCAGGAATCAAACCTCCTGAGACAGAAGGTACTACTAGGGGAAGGAGAGTGCAGCAAACATCTGCACATTTGCTGATGACACCATTGGCTCCAACCAATTCTAGAGCATCATATATTCAGATCCCTAAGCTTAAATGAAGACTTTTCAGGGCCTGTATTTTACATAGCAGCACAGTACAGAAGTCAAAGTACTGCAGACTAACAAAGCATTTCCTGACTGTGGGAAGAACTACAACAAAACAGTATAGACTATATACCAGATAGAGATTTAATTCAAGCATGTGCTGAGGGCAGCAGACGATAGAAGTTAACTGCCCTGGGTCGGGGGAGAAAGAGTTATAAACGGAATAAAATAAAAATAAGTTATGGGCCATGCACTGCAGTTCTCAAAACAAGCAGAAACTTCAAGTAATTTAACATCTCATCTAATACAGTGCGATATATCCTAAACTGGAGACTGAAATGCAGAGCATGTAGGATAGGAAGTTAATATAGGACTCTTTTGCAGTAAAATACACAGTGCTCTACTGTCAGGCAAACCATTCCACAGTCTTTAGAGGAGAAGGAAAGTCAGACAGAAACACCCTCAGCCTACCTCTACCATTCCTAGGATTCTGATAATAATGCTATGAAAGGGAGAGCCACAACAGCAAGGGCAGGAAGTCCCAGGGATCAGTAGAAGGAAGTGACATAACATCTGCTCTGATCTCTGAGTTGGTTGAGCGACTGTATTTTTGTCCAATCTCTGAGCTGACATAGAAACTGGGCGAGTTTTACAATCTGCAAAATGTTTTTTGTAACCTAGAAGGCTGAAAGTGCAAATCTATGCAGATTTATTTCAGTGGGCATAGAGTTGGGTACCACTGCGTAGGACTGCGCTGAAGAGTGCCAACAATTCCTAACCATGACATACACAACAATTCTACAAAGGTAAACTTACTGTTTGTTGCACGGAATCCACTTATCTCCATCCTTTCCACAGTTTCCTTTTACTGTACCTTCTGTGTTAAGCTTCTCATAACAATGTTTATGAGACCCTGAAGCCTCTAGTGAAGTAAATGAGAATGTTAATTTCTACTAACAGAATCAGCCAAGCAAAGTCTTCTCTTATTAGAATGTTTTCAAAATAATATGAATTGTTGTTATTCAAGAGTGCTAATTCTCAGACTAAAACTTTTAAAGTTAACATCCTTTGCATGTTCATTAGGAATCTGGAACTGGCTCTGGTTTGCTCCTGTGTGTATACATGCTGGGTAAACGCTTTTTTTTTTAACCACAAAGATGGTACTTAGGAATTTTATTCCAAGATATAAGCAGGAAGGGGCAGAAAAGAACAGTGGGAGATCCTGACTTGTTAAAATCAGATTGTGCTTGAGTCATGGTATGCAATCCTATTTCTGCAAATCCACTCCAGCAAGTCAATTCTGTTCCAACTCATATCCCAAGCATACATTTAAAATGGTGTATGTTGAACCCTTCCCCCAATTTACTTGAATGACCATTTTTTGAGCTTATTTCTATTTGCCATGCCTTACAATATCTGTTGCTCAGAAGGTAAGAGTCCTGTGTGGAAATATATATGAACACATATCCAATTACAAAAAAGTAAAAGATGAATACCAAAAAATGTTCTATTGTGTGTGAAGTGCCATCAAGTCGCAGGTGACTTATGGCAACCCTGCAGGGTTTTCAAAGCAGGAGGCGTTCAGAGGTGGTTTGCCATTGCCTGCCTCTGAATAGGCTGAGAGAGTTCTGAGAGAACTGTGACTAGCCCAAGGTCACCCAGCAGGCTTCATTTGGAGGAGTGGGGAATCGAACCCACTTCTCCACATTAGAGTCTGCCACTCTTAACCACTACACCACAGTGGCTCTATTTCTATTACTGACCTTAAATACATTTGTATGATTCCAAGAAAGACCTGTCACAGGCTGTATCCACCATGTTTCCAAGGCTAAATGCCAAATAAAGCTAAAAACATACTCACATATAGGTATTTTTTCGTTTTCCTTAAATATAGGTATTTTTCCTGCACAGTGCAATTTCAACTGAAAACCTTAGTGACTGCAAAGCTAGCAACACAAAGTGAGAAAGAAATGCATAGGAATAAAGAATACTTAAATCCAACATACTTGGTCCCCAAATGTATTTGCATTGATTATCTCTTGATTTGCACTCTCCACTGTAGCAACGTCCCTAAATTTAAAAAACAAAACAGTAAATACAATTATACATTTTGCTTTTTCCTTAAAAGCCAGAGGTTAAAATAAGAGTTAACCTTAACAAAGTAGAAAGATTTTTTTCCTTACAAAGGTTTGTTCCTTAGAGGGGATGGGATTATTTTGCATTGTCTCCTCCAAGATAGAAAGCTCAAATGAGCTTTCCTTGAGAAAGCGCAAACTAAAAGCTTATTGTCGAAGGCTTTCACGGTCAGAGTTCATCAGTTCTTGTAGGTTATCCGGGCTGTGTGACCGTGGTCTTGGTATTTTCTTTCCTGACGTTTCACCAGCAGCTGTGGCAGGCATCTTCAGAGGAGTAACACTGAAGGACAGTGTTACTCCTCTGAAGATGCCTGCCACAGCTGATGGAGAAAAGTCGGAAAGAAAATACCAAGACCACGGTCACACAGCCCGGATAACCTACAAGAACTGATAAAAGCTTATTGGCTGCTATACACTGGGGGAGACAAGTTTGCCTGTGCAAATTCCCCAGACTGCGTGTGCACTTCTAGATTATGAAGAAGAATTTGAAGGAACAGGCATGTTGTGCAACTGTGTCCAGTGAATATTGTCACTAGATAACACTACAACACCAGCTCGATATTAAGCAAGAAATGCTTTAAAGACTTTTATACCTGATTTGAATCACAAGCAAATCCATCTTGCTTATGAAGATTTGGAGGGCACTGAAAGAAAAAAAATAGTTTATTTGCAAAGTTTTGAATTATGGGCCAATACCCAGCATCTTGAGTATACTTGGCACAGAGAGACAAAAGAGGATAACACAAAGAGAGTAAGGCAGCAGAAATGCTATGTATGCCCTACGATATTTAGTTGATTAACAGGTTAGACAAGAGGAGATACTGCAAGAACTTGTCGGGGAAGAAAATCCCACTCCCTCCCCCCCAGTTGCTGTTGCCTTCTCCTCCCTGCTCTGGGTCACTATCCCCCAACCCCTCCAAGTCCAATCAGTTTCACCCTTTTCCTTGATCTCCATCTCGGTCTTTCGCTGCCTGACTTGCTGTCACTGAGGCCTCTGCTATGGTCCTCACATTAAATCTCCAAACATAGTTAAACTCCAGGGTTTCCCCCCAACATTTGTGTAGCTGCTAACTCAATATCCATGGACAAAGGGAAAAGGCACTAGATATAAGACAAGGGAGACCACAATGTTTTAATTCACTAGAAGAGCAAAACAATATAAATATGAGCTGCGCTTGGTAGCTCTTGTATATCAAGCAGCAAAGTAGATTTTAGGCATTACGGTACTGGAAAAAGCACTTTAATCTTTCCCCCTTCTTATCCAAGCCGTCTTTTAAATTCTGAGTTACAGCAGATAAGGAAAGGCCTGTACTGTTCTACAAAATCTGGAATACATTAAAAGAATTTAATTACCTGGCCAGAGTCTCCAGTGCAGATCTCTGCAATATCACACTCATTCACAGCGTAGCGACATTCAATGCCTCGTGCAAAAAACTACAGGCCAAAGATTTAGTTAGGAAACATGATGACGGGCCCATAAATAGAGTTCAAGCATTTTAGGCTGCTCTTTAAAAAAAGTACTTCTCAGGACAAAGGGCTCCCCCCCACACACCAAGTTTTAACGTTCGAGCTTTATACACTCCATATTAAAAGTTAGTACCAAATAATGTATACTGCATTGGGACCATATATTTAATAAAATACAGATTTAAGAAACACAGTTTAAAGATCTGTCTGTCTACTTATTCTGTATCACTAAAAGAAATGTTTCTCTCCAATTCCTAGTCCAACAATATATTATAATGGGGTGCAAAGTTTCCATTAGTGGAAATGGTCGGCAGGAAACTTGACCACAAAGAGACTCTTTTTAAAAAAGGACAAAAGTTATAGATAGTGGGTTGGATCCTGCCTAATGTTTCTAATGATGGAAGGGAGAGCAATTTTCATACCAACTTCCTATTCATATAATTCCTGGGCCTTATTCAAGGGACAATTGGGCATGTGTGGGAAGGCAACCAATTGCTTGGCTGTGGCAATTTTCAGTGGGATCCAAACCAGTAAATTCCATTATTTGAGCAAATCTGCAAACATAGAGTAAGGCAAAACAGGAGGGAACACTTTTACAAAATCTGCATGGTGAGAATTAGGGGTCTTGCAGACTAAGAAATTATGCAAACTGAAATCTTTAAAATCCATTTTTGGAGAGAGATCATGCCTGTTTTAGTGTACAAAACCACTTCTTAAAGTGTACAATAGTCTAATTTTATCATTATACATTTTTACTTTATTGGAGAAAATCACAGAGGACAAAAGTACACATTGCATGCAACGGCATACTACTTTCCCTTGAATTTTTAACACTGAAAAGTGACTTCAGAAGTTGCTTATCTTAACTTCTTTCCTTCTTGCCACTTGCCTGCTCAGAATCAAACCCCCTTACCCCAACTCATTCTCACCCAAGGAGGAAAAAATGTGGGAACAGATATTCTCCCATTGATTATGTTATTGTAAGATATTCCCCACCACCACAGAAAAAGAAGCTTGGTAGTAGAAAGATTAACAACTAGAAAAAACTCACAAGGCAGGTTTCATTACAACATGGGCCATCACTGCAATGAGCTCCATTAGAAAGTGAGCATTTCTTACAGCAGTTTTCATGGCAATCCTGAAGAAAACACATAACGTATGAATATCCAGAATCAAAATAAAGTGGCACAATCATATAAAAAGATTAATGGATGGTACTGCAAAACACACCAGTGCATGAAACCTTACATGCTGAATATTTTAGAAGAAGCAAGAAAGACTTTATTTAGGGAGGAAGATCCCAAGTGCTTGAAATACTAGTCTCTAAGAATATATTAAGTAGGGGAATCTATGACTCTGACAAATCTCTCTTCTTATATCAGCATTCCCTAGTTTCTAAACAAAAGCCTGGGTGTCAAATTTCTTATTTTGTGGTTAAAACAACGGTTTGGGGACCTAGCCAAAATGTCTCCCAATTCTCCTTTAGGGAAGGTTCATCCATTTTCATAGTTAAAGTTTATTAAATACAGTCATTGACCAGCATAACAATAAAAAACAAGAATCCATTTTCATATACGACTTCCCTTGTGCTAAAGTAAAGTCTAAGCTGGAAAACTAAACTTTTCTTCTTTATTATATTATTTCTGATGGAAATTGTTTTCCAAGGTTTTCATTGAAGGAGGTTTATAATAAGCCCTCTGAATCTATTACTTAGCTACTGTAGTTCCACTACACAGCACGAGCCTTATGAGTAACAAAACACCTTAACAAAATTATTCTTGAAGCACTCCTTCTAAGAGACAGCTTAGTATATGAATGGGAAGCAATAGTTGGTTTTGTGTGTGTAAAAAACCCCCGGAACTTACCATTTGGTATCCACAGTCACAGTCCTCTCCCGGTTCCACATACCCATTTCCACACTCAGTGGTATCAAACAACTGAAAAAGGCAAATGCACAAAGGATCATTTAAAAATCCATATGGATGTTTCTATTTCTTCTAAAATTGCAGCTGAATGATCATACACACAACCCACAGACGTCCGCAACTGTGCAAGGAACACACAATAAAATGAACGTCATCTAGACACAAGATCATCTTTTGAACTATGGCAACGGCCAAGATGGTAGAATGAAAGGCAAAGAAAAAGACTATTTCTCTACCTTTATAGCCCTCCTGCAGAACTCTCTCAAATGGCAAGGAACCTACTTAAGTCAATGGAACAGTAGCCATACCCTCTGTGACACAATGGCAAAGCATTTTGCAGATAAAATGGCTCACATTCACTCCAGCCTCAGTGCCACTACTGAATCAATGCTGATAAACAGGATGAGTTGCTGGCACCGCTCAAGCCCTTTCCTAGAACAGAGAAGGAATGTGCTGGTACAGCTGAACTAGGACTTTTGGAACAGAGTATTTAATTATTTACTCCATTTACACCATTCTCCCCAATGAGGACTTAATGTGCCTTGAGCCATTCTCCTCTCCTCCATTTTATCCTCACAATGACCCTGTGAAGTAGATTAGGCTGAGAGAGTGACATCCCCCAAGGTCACCCAGCAAACTTCCTCGGCAGAGTGGACATTTGAACACTGGGAAAGAAGGGCACAAAGAGATAGGGAGAAGAGTTACTCAGTTCTCCACCCATCCTTCCGGGCCAACTGGATGCCACAGGAGCCGGCAAGCCAAACACCATGACCCGGGAAGCAGCTGGAGCGTCAGATCAGGGCTGGAGAGGGAAAGAGGCACCCGTCCCCTCTGCCAGCCTGCCTGGCTGGCCAGACGCCGCATAATCCACGGAGCCAGGCCCCACAACCCAGGACGCAGCCGGTGTGGCAGGGAAGGACCGGCCAGGGAAAGAGGGACACGACGATGCCGCCAAACAGCTGAGCAGCAGGACAGCAAGAGTGGGGCATGTGAGGGCTGCGGGGCCAGGCTTCCACCCTAACAAGGATATGAAGGAGGAGCCAGCCTTATAACTGCTACCTTCAAGAAGCTGGGAAGGAAAGGGTTAAACAGCATCTCCTCTTGACCGGTTTGCCACTCAATCTGGAACCATATACAGCTGCTTTCCCTCATAAGGACGCCCTCAGGATAAAGAGTCACAGAACCACACTTAATATATAGTTCTGCCCTACCTTTGTTGGCCTGTTGAAAAGACAGGAACCTCCCCCTCGAAGTAAAAAATCCTTGTATTCTGCAATGCTGCACTTTGAGAATTTTCTGGGGTGGTAGACCCTAAAAACAACAAAGATTAAGAAATGTGCTTCATGGTAAGGCACTGAAGAATGTAACAATCCACTAATTTTGCACACATCATCAAAACACTGCTTTGGTTTTACACTAATCAAGCTTGAGCTCTATATGTATAATCACCCTGAACTGGCATCACTTAATACACAAAATTATACACAAAACTTTCCTCATCATTTATTTAATAGATGCAACTTTAAACTTTCATTCTGAAGTGATAAACCACATAAATAAAGCAATCTGCCATCTTTGATTTCCGCCTGTTGATTAATTGACTAGATTCTGACTGAATGATTTTTCCATTTGTAGAACAGATCTCTAGCATCTTTGCAAGCAATTTTCCAAAACAAAAGCCGAATCTGACCTCTACTAAAATATATATACAAACAGATATGCATTGCACTGTAAACTGTGTGAAATATTTTGTATTCTCTAGAGATGTACAAAATTAATACTTGATTTTTGAAGTATTTTACAATGCAACACTATAATGAAACTATCTATAGTATATGTGGTTTATAGTGGACTGTGATACTTATAGTTTTCTTTTAATTCTTTTTACATGCAAAAAATGTTGGTATTGAAAACAGCAGTTCTTTCCCATCCAGAAATGAAGTACCCCTTTTCAAACTAAGAAAACAGAAAAAGGACGTATGCAGTCATTAATTTATTTGGGGATAAGGTTCAGTATTACTGTATTTGTATATGCACCCTGGTTATTAGTCCAAATGTGGGCTCCTTAATTCTTATACACAGAATATAACCCTCAAGTACTGATCATTATAGCATACCCTGTTTCCTCCATGATGCATCCACCCCAGGATTCTGTGCAGTCACATTCTTCTCAACAAAAACACACAAAAAATGAAGAGAAGAAGTTAAAATATAACAAGCAACAACAACAAAAACCATTCATATAAAGGGAGGAGGGCTAATAGGGAACTTTGTCCCCACAATATTGAATTATGGAAGCATCCCTAGCAGGGGAGGCTACATGGGAACAGTTTACTTTAAGACACAGGACATTTCTGCAAATATCACTACATTTTTTTCTGGCTACCTGAACTCTCTTTCCTCAGGATGCATATTGAAGTCACTATGCTATCATCCCAAAACTTAATTCTTCACATGGTTTTGACTATCCCAGGCCATATGCAAAATCATCATAGATTCTGAAGATATAAATTAGATTCCCTTCTTTTTATCTACATAAGTAGACTCTAATATAAAGGTAAAAAGACCCCCTCACAATACCTTTCTGCACTACCATGCCTCAAACCCATGACAAAGTAATGCTAACTTTTGTGGCCTTGCACTGGAGCAAATGTCAGTATATCCTATTCTAATCATAATTACGTTCCATAGAAAATCTTAGACTCAGGCTAAAAGCCCAATGTTCCTCTCTGGGGGGGGGGATTAACTCCCCCTCATTTCCCCCATATTCTTGGTAAATCTGGGTAGTATACCAGGTCTGCAGAAAAAATCCCTCTTTTTCAGCCTGGCTCCATTCTCTGGATCTATCAATCCATGAACACATGAAGATGCCTTATACTGAATCAGACCCTTGGTCCATCAAGGGTCAGTATTGTCTGCTCTAATCCACATGGATCTAGGTTCCGCATTATTACAAGCAGGGAACCCACAAGGAAAGGTGGGGACACCTCATTTTCCCGATATCCCCCTCCCCACACTATTTCCTTTTTCCTTCCTCTCAGCACCTCCAATATCCTCTCCCGTTTCTGGTTCTGCCCACCTACCAAACCTATCTTTATGCGCCCCCCCATCTCCAGCTTTATTATTTACCTCACTTATACCTCGCCTTTCTCCCCAATGAGGTTCCCATCTTGCATCGTTCTCCTCTCCCCCGTTTAATCCTCATGGCCACTCTGAAGGTACATTAGGCTGAAAGTGTATGACTATTCCAAAATCACCCAGGATCTGAGTCTCCCAGATCCTAGTTTGGCCCTTGAGTACACCACACTGGCTCCCAGCTTTCCCTTCTTCCTTCCCCATGGCAGCCTCTTGCTAAGGTCCAATCAAGTTACTGAAGTCATGCAGCAGCAAGTCACTCAGGTGAGTTTCATGGCAGCCACTGCTGGGCCCAACCAAGTCAGACAAGTTGTGAGGTGGCAGTTGCTGGGCCTAGGCAAGTTGCGTGGCATCAAGTTATCTGGTAGCTACTGCCAGACATGGGCGAGTTGTGCAATATGCATGGTAGTGTGCTGCCCAAGCAAGCCATGCAGTGGTTGCTGTAGCATAGCAGCAAGTTCTTAGGTGGATGTTATCAGGCCTGGACATGTCATGGAAATCACATGGTGGCTTGCTGGTTGCTGCCAGGCTGGGCCCCAATGAGACCTCCCTCCAGGGCAGGAGTAAGGGAAGCAGAGGTGGACTGGGAGATCAAAATAGCCCTGGAAATAGCCCCTCCCCAAGCCTTGCGGATATTTACTTTTGCTTCTGTTTTTTCTGCAAACCTGGGGATTTTCTCAGGTTTGCACAAAGACCTGCCTTGTCTATTCATGGCTCCAGTCTCTGGATTTATGTATTCACAGATGGGGCCGTGTTAAGAATTAAGTATATTGATCACATATTGGTTTGATACAAAATTATTATCTCAAAAATTAAATTATATATAAGCTTTGTAAACTCAATCTAAATAAGAGAACAGAAGAAAGCGACATACTTGGTTTTCTGGCTCCTGGCTCCCACTGTATTCCTAAATTCTGAGCCAGACTTTGGGACAGTTCTTGTGCCATTGCCCAGGGAAGACCATACTGTTTGAAACAGAAACATAAAACTACTAAAGATTACTGAAATTTACAGTGCAAAGCTTCTGTTTTACTATTTATTCTGTGTGGCATTTGACCCTGATCATAAAACATACTTAGTTGGAAATAAATCATACTAATCTGAATCAAGTTTTACTTCCAAGTTGAAGAGTGCAGCCTTGTAAACTTTCACAACATGTACACTGTACAGTAACAAAATGGAAGCATTTGTATTCTCAATTTCAAGGAAAATATATGAATCTAGTTTCCTTAGCTATGGTGCAAAGGTCCATGAGCTGAGCTTTATCAGCCTACTAGAAGAATTGTTTTCTCAAAATCCAAAACAACAGTATCAGAAAGAACAGCATTTTTACATTTCTCTTAAGGAGAATTTGGATGTGTCAATTTTAACGGCAAATCAAATTAAGTTTAAATCCATAATACAAATAACTTCTATGGTGGCTTATGAATTTGACGTTAAGCTTTCAATTCACAACTATGGTCAAAGGACATTTCTGCACAAAGGTTTCTTGTATTTTTTCAGAAAGGTATACAAATGACCAGTGCACTGATGAGCAGAATCAGCACAGGCTGCACACCAACCATTATGCCAAGCTAGGACTAGTAGCACCAAAGGCCCACCTCAGTTAGGTACCTCCTTTGTGGAGGTAATTGCCCTCTCACTTCAAGTTTTGCTATACCATTACTATCGGAAGTGATGCTTAGAAGTGCCCTAAGACTGAAAGGAGGTATTAGTTACAAAAGCGCCGCTTTCCCCTTCAAGGAGAACTCTCTCTTCACTTTTACGAGAATTGAACTACAAGGGGCCACGAAGGAAAGGGCTGGCAAAATACTGGATATCCTAGGCAACAGCTCTGAAAATATCCATGATGTAGGATGCATATGAAAGGCAAATTTGTTTGTGGTGTGGCAATTTTGATGTGCTTAAATATTATTATTATTTATTTATTTTGCTACTGAGGAACATATTTCTAATAAGCCTTCATTAAACTATGCTAAGCTGCAGTAGCGTCAAGAAAAAGGTGCAAATAATTTTAATCAATTATCTTTCAGGTTACGGTCTTGTGATACGCCTATGAATAAAATTTTGGAATTTTAAAAACCCTACGAGAAGTACCCTTTAAAAAGGCAGAGAATGTTTTTACTACCCTCCATAACCATCAAAAGAGAAATGTTACCTCATTGACACCAACACCTCGGGTCACAGAACAAATTCCTCCAAAATAACTCAGACTACTCCTTTTGTAATGAAACGTCACATTCCTTAAGAAATAAGATAAATCAAGTAATAATAAAAGATTTCTTCATACAGTGGATTGTAGTATCGTCTCTCAAATGCCTGTAAGATCTCTACATACAGCACATCAATTAATATTACTATCACTACTATTCGTAAGAGAATAAATTATCACAGCTCCATTAATCTACAAAAATGGTCAACAAGGGTCAACTGGGTCTATTCCTCCACCCCTGCAATTCGTTCATTTGGAAGGTGGGGCTCTGAGTAAAGCAAATTCACAATTAGAAGGGGAACAATGAAAAAAGGGCCCAGTTCCTAGTTTTCCTAGCCAGCCATGCTGTTTCCCACCTGCTTCCATTGTAGCACAGTCTTTCTGCCATTGCCAATGAACCTTGTGAGACTGTGTCATGTCTTCCTTAAGAGAGTCTCTGCTATATCTGCAGGATTCCATGCCATCTGTCACTTTGTAGCTCGCCACCCCCTTTCAACACGCTAACAACTGAGGGCATAACTCCTTGTAGATTCCCCACAACAGAGGGTCTGACTGAGACTCCTCTCCCTTCGCTGAAGCTGGTGCCCAAGGACAGGCTGCTATTTGCCATTCTGGTATGTCAATAAACGTTACTGCTCCAGGAACAAGGAAATCCCATTGGCAGCTGTGAAAATAAAACACATCATTTGCTCCAGGCCCAGTTTTGCTGATCCCATCTACATGGACTGTGTGGCTATACTTGTAAACTACCTACAACTGTATACTGTTTACCATCTTCCATCTTCAACATTTTTTCCTAATACCATCTTGGCCTGCAGATTGCCTGGTCCTAACTCCTCCTGCAGACCTCCACCCTTGCCTAGAAACACTACAAAGACCTGCTACCTGAGACTGGGAAGGAAGAGGCTACGGTCTTCCAGCTTTTCTATTTTTTGTCTCTTTAGGCGTCTTGCTGATATTGTATTTTCTCCCAATTTTGTCTTTTGTAATAATAGGGCTGTGAGCAATTGATATTTTGATGCAGTATTTTGAGTGATTCTCTGAGATTTTCTATGAATGTAACATTTGTATGATGCTGTGAGTTCTGTGTTCCAGGAGAAAAAGCCACATAAATATGTTAAATAAATAAATACTCTGTTCTGTTTTGAAATAAAACGAAGATACAAACATTTGCTAGACTGAAATATATTTTGTAGCTTTTCTCTATTATGATTTTTGTATTTTTGCAATGACTGTGCCCTGACCTGTACAACTCCATCCTAGCCTGATCTTGTCAGATCTCAGAAGTTAAGCAATAGCTGTGCCCTGACCTGTACAACTCCATCCTAGCCTGATCTTGTCAGATCTCAGAAGTTAAGCAGGGCCGGCCCTAGTTAGTATTTGGATGGGAAACCTCCAAGGAATACTAGGGTCATGACGCGGAAGCAGGCAATGGCAAACCACCTCCAGACATCTCTTGCCTTGGAAACCCTATGGGGTCGTCATAAGTCAGCTGTGACTTATCGGCAAAAAAAACCCCACATAGCCATAAGCAGGATTTGAGATCTCTCTAGGTAGAAATAAGTAGATAATTTTAACACTGTTTTAGTCTGGAAACTGTTATTTGAAGCTGTCAGTGGTCTGGTTTTTTGATCTATGCTTTTATGCTCGACTGGGGTTTAGTTGACACCTTTTATTGTTCTGTTTTTATTTTGTAAACTGCCTGGGGCTGGTTCCTGGAGAGGCAGCATTTAAAAAAATAAATAAATAAAAGAGAGAGTGTGCAGTAGAGACCTTCAGAAAAAGATGCAACATACATAAATGTTAAAGCTAACAATACATACGAGAGAAGGTGAACAGCGTCGGCATGCTGTTTGATGTACTGCTGTCGGTATCGGGAGAACTCATGAAGCATCTGCCTTGGGTCGGGGCGAACAGTGATACGATCCCTGTCTGACCAGGTTTCAACAGCAACCAAAACCACCCGGGTGTTCAGTTGCTCCTTGTAAATCTGAGGGCAGAGACAGGACAGGCACAGGAGTAGAACACTGGGTCAAACATGCACAATTAGCCAATTAGTCAGTGGAAGGACAAAAGGGGTAAAGGAAGAGGGAAACATGGGTTTAGAATTAGCCAGTATACCTCTTAAATTACTTAAAAAGCAGTAGAAAGTTTTCATTAAATCAAAGCTTTACATTAAATCTGGTCATAGAGAAATAACAAAGTGTCTTGCTCATTTACACATTCGGAGGACCCATGCAGATATTTGCACACGTATACACATACGTATACCATCTCATTAACTTTCGGTCATAAACTGGGTACAATGTAACAGCCTGCCGGAAGAGGTCAGGGGGGCTCCCACCCTCCTGAGTTTCCAGTGAGGATGTAAAACAGAACTATTCCAGAGATGTCTTAGGGAGCCTAAGTATGAACAGAGGGATAATACCCTGCGTGTGGGGGTGTAAGGTATTTTTAGATTGCTTTTTAACATTGTATATATGTTTACATTTTTAAATTAAGTTGCTTTCACAATGTCACTCTGGAGAAAGGCAGGGATATAAATATTTTTTTAAAATAAATACATAATCTCATTGCACTGTGGGAAATAACTGTAAATGTGCCGTGGAAATGTGGAATACATCAAGAAGAGTTGGTTTTTAAAATATGCTGACTTTCTCTACCAGTTAAGGGAGACTCAAACCGGCCTACAATCACCTTCCCTTTCTCTCCCCACAACAGACACCCTAAGAGGTAGGTGGGACTGAGAGAGCGTGACTAGCCCAAGGTCACCCAGCAGGCTTCGTGTGTAGGAATGGGGAAACAAATTCAGTTCACCAGATTAGCCTCCGCCGCTCATGTCGAGGAGTGGGGAATCAAACCTGGTTCTCCAGATCAGAGTCCACCACTCCAAACCACTGCTCTTAACCACTACACCACGCTCAGGACAGCAATTGTGCCTCACTTATCACTATAGGTAAATGAAATCTCAGGGTCCACAAGTAGACACTGACAGCCCAAAATTAGGCGGTTTGCCAGTGCTGTTAAAGATCTCTAGCGACAGGGACAGCAGGAGCAGTGGGTCGCATAAAGGGGCTAGCTCCCGGCACTGCCAAGAGAGGACAGTTTGTTGTCAGAGGGTAAATGACCAGTGGACATGCTTTCCTTCAGCAAACTTAATGCCACAAAGCTCAGGGCTTGAAAATCCCAGGTATCAGGTCTCCATGGCACTCAGAAATTTAATGGTGTCACCCAATATTTTGGGTGTTTTGGATCATGGGGCATGCATGGACAAAAGCCACATGGGGAGGGGGCTGAAATAATGAGGGGAACTGGCCAAATTGTCCCCAACAGCTGGTTGAATCCCACCTAAAGCTTTTTTATCTTTTCACATCAGAATATTTTGTTGTTTTACATAAAACAACACTGTCGACCACTTGCCTACCTTGAAGGTGTGGAGACAGGGGTGAACTGGCAGGAGGTAACACAGCAGCTGTACGCCATTGTGCCTGTCCAGTCCCTCTCCCCATTCTTTCCCCAGTCCCACTGACTACTGGTTAATGAGATGGGGGTGGAAGGGAAACACAAACACACATGTATATATGTGCAGGAGACCGCTGTAAGTGAGCAAGAGAGAGATTGTGTGCATGTATGCAAGAGAAGCGGGTGGACAGAAGAAATCTCTTCTCCCTGGCATGCCTTGAGGGCCTATGCTGAAACATGAAATCTCTTATGCAGTATTTCACTGAGCTTCACTTTTCTGTTACTTATTTACAATATGTCAAGCATAAAATAGTCATTTTAGTTCTTGTTTCCACTGCATAAAATTTGTTTCAAGAACACTGATTTTCTTCCTGCAATCTATGCTAGTGCCGTCCTAAAGATAAGAAACCATAACAGAATTTCTTTATCTAAAGAGCTGTAAAGTTTAAGAAGTGTTACTTTAACGCCTGTTTTCATCTTCGTATCAGCAAACACATATGCTAAATAAAATGTTATTAGAAGCATTGATCACGGTAATACTTACAGCATCTACAAGATTTACCACAGACTTCGCAAAGTTGTTTATGTAAGCATGAGATGATCGATGTTTTTTGAACTAAAAAGAAAAACATCACAATAAACATCTGTTCTTTGCACTGCCAGAAGGCATCAGCAAAACATCTGCTAGAAAACAACCAAAAATACCTTTCTTTTTGAAATATTAACATAGATGAATTTCACTAAAATTAATGGCACAAAAATAGGGTGAAATCTTTTGCTGCTTTTAAATGCAACAATTGTCCTGAATCATCACTTTCAACTGAAAGTTATTTAATTGTTGATCGCAACCCCATTTGGAGTTTGCTGTCAGTCATCCCTTTCTCAGCTTCAACTGGAATAATGCTTTTCCTGAACCACCTAGAAGTTTAAAACATTGCAAAATAGCAAGCCTTTGCGCTACAAGCCCTGGTTCATGAGATATTACATTGAAAGAAACATCCTGACATCTACAGGGGCCACTGGTCCAGAAAACAAATACAAGCAACATGCCTCAAAGACCATCTTTCGAGCCTCTCCTTATCCTGCACTTCAGGCAAGGAGAGTGCTGCCACCGCCCAAAATCAAAAGCCGGACAGGGATTTCCTTCTCTCCTCTAGAAGGAAAAAAAAATCAAACATCACAGTGCGAAACTATGCTGCCAGGAGCAGCATCTCTCCTTGCCTAAAGGCAAATTTAAAGGTATATCCTTCTACTGGTTTTTGGACTACTAATACTTACCTAATTTGTAAGCAAAAGGCTCAAGATTATTAAAATAGATTCAAAAGGACTCATAGCTATATTAACAATTGGTCCAACAACAGCCACGTTTCTAAAACCATCAATTCAATTAAACAACAATTTCTACAATAAAAATTGCAGGATTGCAAAAAATGTTGGCGTATGTTAGAAAGCGTTGCAGCTCTACAGGCGAGTAAGCACAGAAGACTCAGCACGTAGTACAAAAGTGCTCTTTTATTCACAGTGACAGAATGCTCCGCTTGGTCATCAACTCTCCACAACCCACAACCCAATACATATATAACACACCTATATACATATCTGGCATAGTCTCTCAGCCAATCACCTGTTGGCTGCCTTGTCTCCAGGACTATCTAGCTCAGTCCAGTATAAGCCAGTTTTTCTGCTCAGTCATTGAGCTGTCATGTGACACCACCAATCACCTGGCTGTCACATAGATCTTTTACATCTGATTGCCATCTGCTTGCCATGTGCAGTCTCATATTCCAACACTCCTCCTAGACTGACATTGCAAGCCCCAATTTGCTTCTAAATAGTTCAAACTTTTCAGTAGACAAACATTTGGTGAAAACGTCAGCAATATTTACATTTGAAGCACAATGTTTCAGAACCATTAAACCATTGTTTACCGCTTCCCTGACATTTTGGTATCTTATTGTGATGTGTTTACTTCTTGTTCTTATACCTTGATACCCAGCCAATTGCTGTGCTGCAGTATTATCACAGTAAACACTTACAGGCATTTCATATTCAAGATTTAGGTCTTTAGCCAGTTGACACAGCCATTCCAGCTGAATCTCACTGTCGCTTAATGCAGAATATTCTGCCTCACATGTGCTGGTAGCTACATGAGTCTGTTTTAAAGACTTCCACATAACCAGTGCCCCATGTAGAAATAACACGTACCCAGTGGTAGACTTTCCTTCTTCTCTTTCCCCCCAACTGGAGTCACTATACACTGTGATTGTTTCCTCTGCATCAGCCTTTAAACACAACCTGGCTGAAGCTGAGCCTTTTAAGTATCGCAGCACCCTTTTTGCTGCATTCCAGTCTTTCATGTATGGACATGCACATTTCTGGCAAAGCAAATGTACTGCCATACAAATGTCTGGTCTTGTCCAACATGACAGATATAACAATGAACCCACCAACGATTGGTATTGATTTTTATCATGGAATACCTTATCATCCACCTCTTTCACATACCCTGTTGTCATGGGAGTCTCAGTGCTTTTGGCCTCTGTCATTTTAAATTTTTCTAGGAGCTGTTCAATCTTTTTCTCCTGGCACAATTCAAAATATCCTTCTGGGTTCCTGGTAATTTCTACCCCCAGATAATTTTGAATGTCACCAAGATGCTTCATTTTAAACAGTTTTCCAGTTGCCTCCTTAAACCAGTTTAGTTGTTCTTTTGTATGACACAACAAACAAAGATCATCAACATATAAAAATACAACACAGTCAGAGCCCTTTACACATTTGGTAAACATACAAGGATCAGCAACACCTTGCTTAAACCCAAGATTTGCCAAT
Organism: Euleptes europaea; assembly: GCF_029931775.1. Classification (NCBI taxonomy): domain Eukaryota; kingdom Metazoa; phylum Chordata; class Lepidosauria; order Squamata; family Sphaerodactylidae; genus Euleptes; species Euleptes europaea. Next base: position 48,217,562 of record NC_079326.1, read on the forward strand.
GCTTCACTAATGCATTGGGACCATGCACGTGCACTCTGCTTTAATCCATACAGAGCCTTATGCAATTTTAATACTCCTTGTTTACCCTTGCATTCAAACCCAGGGATCTGCTCCATATATATTTCTTCACTTATTGTTGCATTCAGATATGCAGTGGTGAAATCAAAATGGTGCACTAACATGTTATCTCTGACAGCTTTACACAATGCAGCTCTTATAGTATCAGCCTTCACAGTGGGAGCAAATAATTCATCAAAGTCTTGCCCTTCAACTTGGGAATAACCCTTAGCCACAAGCCTGGCCTTACGGAGTATCTTCCCTTCTGGACACTGTTTGACTTTGTAAAGCCATCTGCACCCTATGGCTTTTCTTTGAGCTGGCAGTTTTGTTACAGAGAATACCTTATTCTCTTTCAGGGAATCAAACTCAGTTTGCATGGCTTCTAGCCAGGCCTCCTTTTCCCTGCTTTCCAAAGCCATTACCTCCTGAAAGCTCTTTGGTTCTTTGACTTGTACATGATTTACATCAGTGGTCTTAAAACCATACCTCTCCGGGGGAATTCCTTTAGTGCTCCTGCTTGACACCCTAGGAATCTGTCTCCCCTCTTCAGCCCTTGGCGATGAAGCCCTTTGAGGAGACCCCTCCTGCTTCACCCCATCTGCATCCTGTGAGAGATCTGTCAATGGTAGCCCAATTTCTTTTGGCTCCTCCTGTCCATGAATTCTGGCCCAGTTATTACCCTCACAAAAATTCGCAGCTCTGCTGTAGCTGAGAGAATTATGTTCATCAGCAAACCTGTATGATTTCATGCCAGACTGATACCCAAGGAAGGTTAGTTTTTTAGCTCTCGCTCCTCCTTTCCTTCTCTTGGATATTGGCACATCAACCCAGGCTTTTGTACCAAACACTCTGAGGTAACCTAAGCTAGGATCCCTCTGGTACAAAACCCTATAAGGTATGTCTTGTATGGACCTGGTCCAGATCCTGTTGGAAACATAGGAGGCGGCCTTTATTGCTTCTGCCCAGTATGTCATTGGCAACCCTGCATCCTGCAACATGGAATACATTTTTGTTTGTAGCATTCCCCCATGTCGTTCAGCAACACCATTTTCTGCTGGCACCGCCACGTTGGCAACTCTGTGCCTCACACCTTGCACCTGTAACCATTTCTTAAACTCATTTGACATGAATTCTCCCCCAAAATCTGTTTGGAGAGAATCCAAGGTACATTTAAGTTGTTTCTGCACTCTTTTGGCCCAATACTTAAATGTTTCAAACACCTGTGACTTCTTTTTCAAAGGATACACCCATGAGAATCTGGTGCAATCATCCACCAGAATCAACGCGTAATGGTTACCTGAGTGACTCTCCCTGTAGGGGCCTATTACATCTGCATGCACTACCTTTAATGCAGTGTCTGAGAGTCTCTCACTATGCTTAGCCACTGGGTAAGCCTTAGATTTGGAACTTTTGCATACCTCACAATCCAGGTAGTTCCCACACTCTTTAACTTTTTCCTTCCCCAGTAAGGCTAGCGTTTTCTTTATGGTCTCATAATTTGCATGAGCCAACCTTCTATGTAGCAGATGTATGCAATTGTCATGGGGGCTCTTATTAGTTATCATTTTTGCCTCCACATGCCTATTTTCTACCACATACACATTATTACACATTTTCCCTGTAAGAAGCACTTTCCCACCTTTGGATATCTTACAAGCCTTGTCTGTAAATGTTACAGTATATCCAGCCCTGTCAAGGGCACTTACACTTAGCAAATTATTCTCTAGTTCAGGGACACATAGCACCTTTTTAAATGTATAGTTCAAAGCTGGGAACCACACACTCCCCTCACGTGTCACCTCAGAATTCCTTCCATCAGCGAGGCTTACGTGCGGCAAACTTGAGTCCCGTGTGTCTTTTAAAAGTTCCTGATGCCGGCAAATGGTCTGTGACGCACCAGAGTCTAAAATCCAGACACCGGCTGTGTCACTGTGCTCAGTCAGCACCAATGATGCCTTCTGACCGCTCACAAACTCACGTGACGACTGGTCCCTTCGGCTTTTCTTCCTTGCTTCTGGGCAGTCACGCTTTAAGTGATTTGTAGCCTTGCAGATGTAGCAACGTCTGACCCTCAGAGCCACGTGCTGCTGTAAATCACCCGGCTTTCTCTGCTCCGCATTCCTTTCTCCGCCGGCAAACCTCCGCGTCTCCTGGCTTGGCAGGTTTCCCTCCGGCTTGGCAGGCTTCTCAGGATTTCTTGCAAGCAATCTCTTTTCATGTTCCAAAATTCTTCCAATAACATACTGTAAAGTTAGTTTATCAATTTCAACCGACTCCAGAGCTGTAATTAGCATGTTATACTGCTCAGACAGAGAGCTCAGGAGTATATAAACTTTATCATCCTCCGGTAGAGTCTTCCCCCTCTGCTCCAGCATTTGGAAACATTCAGTCAGTTCATTTATATGGTTTCTCACAGGAACTGACGGCAAAAGAAAAGTTCTGTACAAACGTCTCGTTATGGCTATCAAAGAGCCAGCTGTTTTTTGGACGTAGACCTGTGATAATGAGTTCCAGGCTGCTTTCGCTTTCAAAGCTCCCGTCACATGGACAAGCTGGTCGTCAGCCACGCTCAGCACTATGCTTGCCAGTGCCTTCTCATCTTTCACCACGTCCTGCGGCGTCTCAGGATCCGGTGGGTTGGAGACATAAATCCACAGTGCCTCTCTTTTAAGGTAGTGTTGCATTCGTAACGCCCACACATTGTAGTTGGTAGAAGTGAGCTTCTCCACAAGCAAGGACATTGCAGCTTGAGCCATAATTTCTCCCGCTCCCTGCTGCTCCTGCTCCGTGTCGCTCTCCTCCTCCGCCTCAGACGCACTGCTGCTGACAGACCTGCTGGGCACCTCCTCTGCTCCGTCTGACTCAACCTCAGACATCCACTCGCCTCCTGCTCACTACAGCCCTTGTTCCACAGATAGTACCTCTGCTCAGAACCTCCAGGATGTAGCGCAGCGGAAGCGTGCTGGGCCCATAACCCTGTTGGCGTATGTTAGAAAGCGTTGCAGCTCTACAGGCGAGTAAGCACAGAAGACTCAGCACGTAGTACAAAAGTGCTCTTTTATTCACAGTGACAGAATGCTCCGCTTGGTCATCAACTCTCCACAACCCACAACCCAATACATATATAACACACCTATATACATATCTGGCATAGTCTCTCAGCCAATCACCTGTTGGCTGCCTTGTCTCCAGGACTATCTAGCTCAGTCCAGTATAAGCCAGTTTTTCTGCTCAGTCATTGAGCTGTCATGTGACACCACCAATCACCTGGCTGTCACATAGATCTTTTACATCTGATTGCCATCTGCTTGCCATGTGCAGTCTCATATTCCAACAAAAAATTCATTTATTATGAGAAAGGGTGCTTTGCCGGAAGCCATCTGTCGAGTTCAAGACATTCAAACCAGGGAACTCCTAATCTGAAGTTTAGTTTCTGGGCCACTATGCTCCATAAGGGATGCCTTGGTAACAAGAGTGGGAAAGCCTGACCGATTTCTTCCCCTTATGGATTTTGCTGGCACAATATTCAGGCAATGATGTTGCCCCTGGGGGGAAAAGGTATCAATATGGATCCATGAAAAAACGGATACCAGAAGAGTATAAAAAATAACGAGGGAAGCAAATTAAAAGCAAAGCTGGCCAAAGTGAGTGGCGCTCCCCTGTTCTGAGAGAGTCCACTGGTGCATCAATCCAGCAACTTTGATTAGTTGTGGCACAGCAGTGCTTCCGGGAGACGCCCTTTCCAAGTTCTGCTTCTTGTAGCCTTTTAACAAGAAACACAAAGGAATTGACCTGTGACCTGGTGGATTCTGATCACATTTATCGTCCACCATTCTGCAAAGGAGATTACAGCTATGCACAATTCCCATTTCTTGGCAAAGTGTATGTATTTCTTAAATTATATTAACAACCCTCACAACGGTTAGTACTTGGAAAGAAAGGATATTTTAATATTTAGGTAATAATTACATAATTAGACAATATTGAGAAAATCTGTAAACTTACCATTTTGTGATCATTAACAATCATGAGTTCCAAGTATTTCATTTCTTGAAATATGCGATCTGGTGCCTGTAAGATTTTAAAAACTACAGTTGGATATTTTAAAAATGAATTTGGTGATGCTCTATTCATCTTGCCATGAGATTGCCAGACTGTATAACTAACTGATTGCAGCAAAATTACTCACACAGGAAAGGTCATATTTTTAAAACAACAACAACAACAAATACAAATAATACACAAAGGCTACACTCCGGTGCCAGTTTGCTTGACGGAATATTTATTTGAACCCAGAAACACTTATTTCCATGTAAACATTTAAAGAATCAGGCAACAGGTAGAAAGTGTAATTATTCCATTAATATTGCTGTCACTTTTTCTCATGTATACCAGGTATGGGAGTGACCTATTCATTACAAATAAATTCAAGAAAAAAATAGCTGTATACTTTAAAAAAGATATTTTAATATAACAAACTTCTTTAAAAATAACATACTAAAATCTTATCTTATACTTGTGTTTTCCCAGCAGCAGTATGTAACATCTGTTGACCATTTGTCGACTGGAGGTAAGAGGAACATTCATTAAGAGAACCAGGCAATCCCCTATTCTTGGTCACTATTTGGCAAAGATGTGGGGTGGACAATTTTCCTGTACTTTATTTTTCTGTGGATTTTTTTCCATTTCTAAAAATGCACTATTTTATAAAATTAACAAAAATGAAAGGATACTATTGCCAATACATTGTTAGGCAACCTTGACAGTTTCAAAACTGTCATTAATATTTTTCGGTTGATTATCCGTATGAATTGTGTGAAAGAAAACATATGTTTTACTGATTTGTAAACCAGGGGTGGGAGGATAAAACCACAAATACATATAATAATCCCAATTTTTAAAAAATAATTTATTAATTCAACTGATGGGAATTGCCCGACTTTCAAGATTCCCTCCTCCTCAGAGCGAGAACAACGCCAAAGCTAGAATTCTTATTTATATGTATTTCACATTCTTGAAGGGATATTGTAATCACCAATCTGATATGGAACTAACAAGAGATGAGGTGCTGTGGACAAGAGTTAAATTCTGTTGAAATAGATGAGTGGACAACCATTTCTGTGGCAAATCATGCACAAGTCTTTCAGAGTGCTAAAATTAGTGTGTTGACAGTTTTCAGCACCTTCCTTTTTAATGTTAACAACATAAGGAAGTACATGTCATGCTGTCTATAATTTTTACAAGTTATATTGCAATAATAGTTTCTACATAAAGCTATGAATTGGTCTCAATAAAGCACTTAAAACACATTTATGTGGGTTTCCCCCCTCCAAATCAAATATTTCAGTTCAAGTATTGGCTGCTGTTGGGACATAAAAATATCATGAGGTATTTTTAAGACTTCTTTACTAGATATAAGTCAAAAACATGGTAAACATGCTAAATCAGATCATGTTTTATTTAAGACACCAGATAATTTTCCGATTCTCGTTTCCCCAGAAATCCACATCACTGCTACATGGCAGCAGCAGCTTCACTACCAATCCTGTGATTGGGAAGGTATGATAATGCTACTTTTTGCAAAGTTCCCCAAGTATTTAAAAGCAAAGAGATCTTGTGATTTGGTGTAGCATTACTGACGTCATAACACTCACAGCCCTTCTTCTCCTTCTTAACCACTGCAACTCTGATAGGAAGGGCCATTCAGAAGTGGCGTCAGTATCTATAGAAAATAAAATTAGAGCAATGAAGTTATCTAATTTCAGCTCTATGGTGAACAGTATATATATCTTTACAAACAGAAAACCTGAACTGTATACATAACAAGTAACAGGGTAACTTAAATAAAGTGTTGTATAAAAATCAGTAACCTGACATGGATGGCCCAGGCTAGCCTGATCTCATTATATCTCAGAAGCTAAGCAGGGTCAGCCTTGGTTAATATTTGCATGGGAGACCTCCAGGGAAGTCCAGGGTTGCACCTCTGTTAATCTCTTGCCTTGAAAACCCTACTGGGTTGCCATAAGTTGGCTGCAACTTGACGGCACTTTACACACAGAGACATAAAATATAGTCTTTTTCACAGTACAAGTTAATGTAATGCTTCCCTAGTGAAAACAACTACATCTGTTAACGTGCTTTATTGAATGAAAGGAACTGAAGGGCACAATCCAACCGCCAGACTATAAACTAAAGACGCCAGACTATAAACTAAGGACGGGCCTAACTCAGAGATATGAAGAACACAAACCTGGAAACCTTTGCCAGTTCCTTAATTAACCATGAATAAGTGACAGTCACGACACAGCTAAAGCAAACCGTTTATTCATTTCAACAAAACAGCATTATAAGCATTTGAATAAAATTAAAAATTAATTTTTAAATGATTAAAATTAAAATTAAATGATATTGCAAGATATTAAGCTGATGAATTATACAAGTTTGGACCAACAATAACTTGTTTGGGGGGGGTCAGTGCAGGAAGAGAAAGAAGATAGGGGAAACCCCTTTCTGACTGATTGTAAGTATGTCCAAAATTCAGTTTTTTGAGGGGGGAAATGAGCGCTATCAGTCTACTAAAGGAAGATACTCTGGGTTTCCTAAAGAACTTACATTACCATCAACCTTAATCACAGCCATACAGTTCTGTATGGAAATTGGGCATGTTTGTGTTATCTAACAGGACAGTAACCCGATTAATGTTTCCATCAATATCTTTTAGTATTTGATAGGGCAAAAAAGTTCAATTGATTTTTGAATTTTAAAACATGCAATATAGTTAAAATAATTTCAATATTTACATCGCATTTCAGTAATAATGTCATACCAAAGTCTTCCACTTGCTTGGAGGCATTTGTTGCTAATATTCTCTGGATGACATGTGGCCTACCCACGCTACTCTGTAACAAGAGAGAAAAACAGGTCTGCTGTAGTGGTGATTCAAATTTAAACACAGGATAGTCTAATATATAGCTAGTGCATGAAAATATTCATTCATTTCATTTATACCCCGCCTTTCTCCCCATGGGGACCCAACGCAGTTTACTCTGTTCTCCTCCATTTTATCCTCACAACAACCCTGTGAGGTAGATGAGGCTGACAGAGTATGACTGGCCTAAGGTCACCAGAGGGCTTTCGTGACACGAGTGGGGATTTGAACACAGATTTCCCAGGTACTAGTCCAACACTCTTAACTGCTACACCACACTGACACTTCTAACATTAGAATTGCCTTAGACTGAGTCAGGCCTTTGGTCCACCAAAGTTAGCATTGTCTACTCTGACTGGTAGAAGTTCTTCAGGATCTCAGGTAGAAGTTCACATCACCAGCAACCTGGATTTTTTACTTGGAGATTCTCTACCACTAAGACACAGCCACTCCTTAATACCAATATACAGAGGGATGACTTAACGCCAACTCAGAGAAACGGTACCTTTGAAACTTCACTGTCATAATGATCTGAACTTGTATCTATTTCACAAATCAATCCAAATGTGTTTTTTTAAAACTTTATGAGAACGGGTTGGATCCAAAGAAAGAGAAGTGCAACCCCCACCCTTCATTCCACCTGAAAAGCTGCTCTTAATCTGTTCTTAACATTCAATAAGCATGTGGGCTAGCACCACTGAACATCAAGCCAGCATTGCAGGTGGTTAAGGACTACTGAAAACTGGCCTAATGTTTAAATTCACAACATACATGTTATGTATCAAGCTTTAGGCGTTTTTTTAGGAAACAAAAAAAATACACAAAGTAGATTCACAAAAACATTTAAGAGAAAAATGTTCAAAAGCAAATACAGACACTGTTCCATAAAGGCGTCGGTTTGCATCATTTATTGCTGCTGCACGTAATTCTCATAACTCTAAGCATGTCTGTAACAAACCAAAACACTATCATAGGTGAACTTACTGTGCTGTGAGTTAACTCCATAGGTTCGATGAAGTATATATATGTATTATCTTCAAACATGCCACTAGAAAATAAAAAGAAATATTAAAAGCACTACAGCTTAGAAGCATTGAGATACCAAGACATATAAAATGTATCTGCACCAAAGTTGTCATCTGCTGAACCACCAGTACGTTTTAAGGCTAAAATATTTAAGTGACAGCAACTGGAGCATCATAAGAGCATGATGGAAAACACCTTATGCTATAGTCATGGTGGATAAATTATCTCCATAAATATCTACAGTATAACAAGGGAGAAAAGCAAAAGGAATACAATCACGCTAACAAAGGATTACAATAAATTAGAGGTTGAGCACATTAAAGAAGCAATTATGGAACAACCTCCCCAGGTGTGCCTGGCCCCTCACTATAGCTCTTCAGGAGGCAGTTGAAGGCAGTTTTATTTAGGACTGCAAAAAAATGTTGTTTTTATTGTGTTTTTATAATATTTTGTTTATATTGTAAGCTGCCTTGAGTTCCACAAGGGAGAAAGGCGGGCAACAAAAGATTTAAATAAATAAAAATTAAAAAGAAACACGTTCCAAAGAAAGGAGAGATTACTGTACTGATATAGTCAGAACTTAGTTGAAGAAGTGAAAATGAGCAGGATGGAGCACAATTTAAAATTGACTCCTAGAACATAAAACTTCCTTGCTGGATCAGACCAAGGTACATCTAAGACCAGAAGGGTATCAGGTAAGGTAGTCGAACATTATAGGAAAAAAATTAGTAGCAGCTATTAAGAAGAGCAGTCTAGGTATCACTTAGTGGCTCACTGACAATACTGGTTATTTAAGTATCAGTTATCTAAGAATGTTTTTAAGGGATCATAATGCATGGGACCTATTTGAATAGAAACCACAAGAATTATAAATATACTGGCATATCAGATAACTCCGTGCTTGCATATGCTTCTGCTCAACTGACCAGGGAGGCATGCAAATGGAAAACTGCACTTAAGCCACTCTGTGTCCCCCCCCCCCATCTCCACTAGCATTAAAGGATTACTTGGATTCTTCCTCCTTGTTCCTACTAGGAGGAAGAAGAAACCCTGCCCACACTCTCGGCTCACCATCATCCCTAGTTTAGCAGAACTAAAATACTATTTATCTTTGGGATCTCATGATCAAACACATGGTCCCAACACAGTATTTGCCAAGATAAGGGAGAAAGAGAACTTTCAGGGGAGGACTGGAATAAACTTCTTGCTCTCCAAAACACTTCCTGATCCTCCAAGGCAATTTTACTCCCAAACCAAACTCATTTCTAGTCTTGGAGTGTTAGAGGGAGATCTGGTAGGCAGGAGGAAGGGTTAAATACTCTTTTCCCATCTACCAATTCTCCATGCAAACAATACTCCCATCTTCATTACGAAAAGAAAACAAGACTGGAACCCTGTTTCCAGCTATTTCCAGTCATTTGCAAAGCAGAGACAGTAATGATTTACACTGTTTGCTGCAGCGTAGGTATCTGATAAACATTAAGTTTCCCCCAAGCATTTGTATCAGAGACTTTCTCCCTACAAAGCAATACAGCACTGCTAATGGCCTGGATCCAGTTAAATGTTTCTGTGAGTGCAAAGATTTCGTTCTAATTTCTGCCTTCAGAACCTTTCTCCCCTCCCCTTCCTGCTACAGCCTCAGATGCCTGCTGAACATCACCCAGGAGCCACACTGGGGGGAGGGCATATCATCATCACCTATTTATTTATTTATATTCTACCCTCCCCCACTAAGATGGGCTCAGGGCAGATCACAACATGATAAAATACATCATCTCACATTTGATAAAAACATACTCATACTTTAAAACAACAGTGCCAATCAACAGCTCCACTGTATTAACAAAACATCAGAAAAACATATCCAGCCTGCTTAAAACCAGGCTGCAGTGAGAAGGGGGATGTGAGAAAGTTGCACTCCAAAGGCAGAAATCCTGGTGGCTATAGAAATGTTCAACCAGATCTAAACCAATATGTCATCCAATATATGCTGGGACTACTTCTAAACAAGCTTAAGAATAGAAAATTACTGGCAATACCAATAACTTTATTTTAAGGAGAAAAATGTTAAGACACCCAATGGTAACAGGTTAAATTAGCAGGTTAAAACACCACTAACTATTAATAATACCATCAGCACTTACTGGAGTCCATTACATGTAGAAAGTGCAGCTTTGGAGTTTTTGATATCTCTGATAGTCCCATGATAGTAACAGTGCTCTCCACCCTGAAAATTAACACATAATTAACAGAAAATTAAGATTTTTGCAATTCTTTTTTCAATAGGCTACCATACACCTATAGTGTGGCTAGATGATTGACTACTTGAATATATGGTTTATGGACCCCCGCAAAAGTTTCCAAAAATATAGTGTGCTATTCAAAATACAGAAATTTGACTGTGGATGAAAAAAACAGAATGTGTTTCTATTGAAGTGAAAATGCTTTATAAAACTCATCACTAATGTCTCCAAAAAAACATTTCCTCTGAGGGGAAACCCAAAATAATTATTGCTATCCTAATTAGAAAATGATTGACAAATCAAACAAATAGTCCCTTTATCCATCCATGCCCTATGAAATCCAAACAGAGGCACAATGTGTTAACTGCACCCTTGGACATGTCAGAAGACTCTCTGAATACTGAAAAGTTCTCTCAATCAACAAATAGTATTTTCAAGAATAATCCACATCATGGACTACATATTCACAAGCGTTGACTGTAGCCCAACTAAGAAATTATGCATATTATTTTATTACTCCTATAACCTCTATTTCTAAATTATGTCATCTCAGTTTCAAATCTCAACAAACAGAGAAGGAAAAAATGCTAGCAATTATCAAATGCATCTAGAACTATCAGAGCAATCCTAAGCAGAGTCATACCATTCTAAGTCTGCTGATGTCATTGAGCTCAGAAGAATGTAACTCTGCTTAGGAATGCATTGTCTCTTTTCTAGTATCTGAGAATGCCCTTTCCTTGATCTTTTACAAAATTAATCTATTGTGTGTTTTCAGAACACAAAGTAATGATCCTTGCTATAGAACATGTGACCTCAAGGGTTCTATCTGCCTTTCCTAATCAATTGACTCTGAAAATATCCTCCAGGAAATCTAGATCAAGTTACTGCAGAATGCCACAATGGCCCATTTGCTGAGTCTAAAATTCTGTATAATCCTGTAGTAGGACTCATGATTCAGCAACTGCAGCACTACTGCTAATGCAGCTGATGGCTACTTTGGCTTTGAGTAAATGCCAAGAACTGTTCTGTATTATTGCAGAAAGTGTATGCACTAAGCCTTTCCACGGAGCGACAGAAAGGCATGAAACTATGAACTATTCTGACATTTGCCACCACGGTCTTTTCATATACAGCGACTGGGAATCTAAAGGCTTGCACGCTTCCCCCCTTCTTTCTCACAACACTTAAAAGCTTCCATCTACACCAGGACACCACAGTTACTTCAATATAGGACCTCACCAGAATATGAACACATGAAGCTACCTTATACTGAATCAGACCCTTGGTCCATCAAAGTCAGTATTGCCTACTCAGACCGGCAGCGGCTCTCCAGGGTCTCAGGCAGGTGTCTTTCCCATCACCTACCTGCCTAGTCCATTTAACTGGAGATCCCGGGGATTGAGCCTGGGACCTTCTGCATGCTGAGCAGATGCTCTACCACTGATCCATACTCCCCTAAATATTGTACCTATATTCAAATAATCACAGGATGGCCAGATTCAGGCGTGGTCCACTGCATAAGTAGAGCGAGGAAGGAGGCACACAAGGCCAAGGCTTGCTTATGATCTCTCCACGTAGAAAAAGATTGCACAAGGAAGTAACATCCAAACAATCCGAAAGCCTCTCCCTCTCTCATGCTTTGTTTTGGTGAATGTAACATCCCTTACGGGAGCGAAGGAAGCATGGTACAGCCCAATCTCTTCAGATCTCGGAAGCTAAGCGGAGTCGGTACCATACTTGGAAGGGAGACCGCCAAAGGAAGGCTCTGCAGAAAGGAAGGCAATGGAAAACCACCTCTGCCTCTCACTTGCCTGGGTCGCCATAAGTCTGTTGAGACTTGGCGGCACTTTACACATACACACATGTACCATCCCTTACAGACTGCAGCAGTAACACAGACTTCTGCAGGTGCAGCGAAGAGAGTTATGCTCCAAGCAGACATCGTTCCATTTCCAGCCCAGCAAAAAGTAGTGCTGCAACACGTTTTGCTCTCTGCTGGCAAACTTCTCCCCCCCCCAAAAGGTACAAAGAAGAGCCATCTACTTAATTTTTGCAGAGGACTGGAGCAGGTAAACACTGGTAAAAATCTGCAACATCAATATATGATAAAGCACTAAACAGGGCATATCTCAGCTGCAAATCCTATGAATCATACAATTTACGGTTTCTCTTTGCTCTTACATTGATGCATGTGTTACTAAAACCAGATGACTACAGTCACTTTGTTGAGTCTTGGCATGACAAGTATTACTCAAAATGTGTTACATTTCAATGTAACAGAAGAGAAGGGCAAAGTAACTATAGTAAATATAGTTCCTCTAAAACACGAAGAATTACAAGTTGATTTACTGGCTCCCTGCTGCCACTTGAATACTGTCAGTAATTATTATATTGTTTGCCAACAATACAAACAACACTTGGCACTAATGCAACTGAACTTGCATTTAGAGCAAGACAATGAGACCAACAATGCACAGCCCTTCGTATGCTACCCATACTGAATGGAAAGCACATCACTCCAAAACAGACTGAGGTATTTCATTTGTTCTACTTGGCAATGTACCGTGAGTTCCCTAAGAAATGGCCACATTTTTTAAACTTTTCCTTCATATTTTATTTAAAAAGTAAGCAATAATTGTGGTTCAGACACAATGCCACAAAGGCAGCTTCCTAGAGTTTACAAAACGCTAGTCACAAAATTAAAGAGCCTGTTGTGAATGTGCTAGTGAATTTTCACGGTTCAACCAGGAGAAAAGATTTCTACGATACCTTTGAATATTGTGGTTTTCCATCTTCATAATGAATCTCCACATAATCAGAGGATAATAAATCGCTACAAAGAAATGAGGGGAAAGGTCATAAATAAAGGCTGTAGGTAACTGTCCACAGAAAAAAAGATATGTAAAACAACAGAAGTACAATAACTTTTCAAAATATATTGTTTAAAAAATATCTGTCAACAAAAGGCATGCAAAGGGAGGTGCCAACAGGGAACTGCTGAATTTATCAGTCTGACAATATTAGCCAGGAGCTCAATATACCAGACAATTTTCTCAGCTGCTATATGTGTCAAATTGTTTAATATAAGTAAAGTGTTTGTGTTATCACCAAATAAAGGTACTGTGAATGAACACGATCTCTGTATGTTACAGTTTGCATAGAAACTAGACCCCTCTTTAAACTTTATGACCACATGTGTATCAGGTGTGCATAATTCCCGCAATGCACCTGATACATGCAGTCACCATTCTATGTAAACTGGGTAATGTATGGATTTTCCAGCCACATCCAGCTTCCATAAATGTGAACCAGAATCCTGATTTTCTAATGTTCTTCAGAAAAGACCTGCTAACACACAGTAGCTAAGCATGAGAATCAGGATGAAGGTCAGAGCCTTCAGCAGAACATAGCCATAGAAAGAAGACTTGAAAGAGAACAAGAGAGAAGAAGGAAGGTAGGTAGATGAAGGAAAAATTAAAGAATAGCTGTATAGTTTGGAAGAAAGGAAGACACAGAGGTAGAGTCTGAAACTACCAGAATTTTAAACAAATAAACCACCAGAGCTCTAGTCAAATCACTATGCTGCATTTTGAGAAACTGTCATCACTGCATGTGTTTTTGTCTCTGTTATAGCCCATTCCTTACCTTGGGAGCCAAAAGTGAACAGGAGGCACGCAAGGGCCCGGGCTCACGCCTGGGCTACTTGCGGCGGCGCCCATGCCACTTGCGCCACCAAGACTGGCACAGACGCCTGTGCCGGGGCACTAACGCTGGCCTCCATGCACTGCCACGGCTCGATCTTCCCAGGGGGCGCTCCAGGTGCAGAGCTGCCTTTAGGCAGCTTCCTAGCCCCTTTCAGGCCAAGAACGCCCCCTTTGCCCTTACCTTGATTTACGCCACTTTTTTTAGGTGACATAGCCCCATGGAACGCTATGGAGCGGTTCCACGGGGCTCAAAGGTAAGGGCAGCTTCCCAGCTTCAGTGGGGGGGGGGGCTGAATCCTCCTTTGGAGGCAGTGCTGCCTCCAGCCACCGGCTCAGCCCTCCCCCTCAGGAATGGGCTGCCCATCCTGAAAGACAATTTCTCTCAGCAATGATTCAGTGCAAAGACACGTTAAATGGCTTATGTGCCCTTTGTAAAAGACAAAAGTTCAGCTCAAGAGTTCAACTAAAAACAGGTACTAAAGCAGTTCTTCAAAGACAAGGAAATTCTGTTTACTAACATACTTAGAATCATAGTGTTGGAAGGGGCCATACAGGCCGTCTAGTCCAACCCCCTGATTAATGCAGGATTATATACTCTTCCACATTTCACAGATTAAAATATGGACATGCTTGTAACACCTTAATTCTCATGCCAATGATCGCTGCCCAACATTGCCACCTCAATCCTACCCTCACCGTTGCACAATACTGAAGACTCTACTGTCACTGATGTATTCAGTATGGGTTTATTCTGCAATAGCCTATCCTCCATCAATTAAAAGGAAAGAGGGCTTTTAGATAAATATTTATTTTAACAATACACACACATTTGAAAAACATAATTATTTGATAGCATATGACCGTGGCTCTTGATTCACACGTACCGTTATCTCCCCCCTTCCTCAGCTGGGAGGATCAGCTTCCCCATGCTCTACTGGGTACATGCACTGGGCAGTGAGGAAAACATTTCCAAAAAAGTATCTGTCATTTGGGGAAGAAGAAGAGTTGGTTTTTATATGCCAACTTTCTCTACCACTTAAGGCAGAATCAAACCGGATTATAATCACCTTGCCTTCCCCTCCCCACAACAGACACCCTGTGAGGTAGGTGGGGCTGAGAGAGTGTGACTAGCCCAAGGTCACACAGCTGACTTCATGTGTAGGAGTGGGGAAACAAATCCAGTTCACCAGATAAGTCTCCGCCGCTCATGTGGAGGAGTGGGGAATCAAACCTGGTTCTCCAGATCTGAGTCCACCGCTCCAAACCATCGCTCTTAATCACTACACCACTACATTTTTATAGATCCTGGGCTCCAGTCACTTTAGAACAGGGTTCCCCTATGCATCACCCATGGGTGCCATGTCGCCTACCAGCACTTGCTGTGGCATCCACCTAGGAGGAAGCCTGGGGCATGAGTCGCCCCACCTTAATCAGCTGTGCAGCAGGAGAGAAGGAAGCCAAGGTAGGCAGGGGGGCAGTGGCCCAGTCAGCTGTGTGGAGGCAAGAGGAGGGAGTCAGGGCAGGCAGATGGGGTACCCCAATCAATTGTGTGGTGTGCCTACCATTCCCTACCCCACCGGCAGCAGTCAGGCTTCAGCAGGTGGAATCCAAGCACTTTGGTTGGCTGCAGGAGAAAGGGAGGGAAGGAGGGAGAGAGGAATGCTGGGGCGGGAAATAAAATACTGCACTCCGCCAGCCAACCGGGTACAATACAAGCCAGTTAAGCACTTCTCTGTTTTATTTCCTGCCCTGGCTTCCTCATGCTGTGCCCCAGCGGTGGTGGGGGGCGGGGAGAGAAAAATTAGCAAGCAAGAAGATAATGCCAGGCAGGGAGTAATACTACACAAAAACATGGTGACGTGTGTGAGATAGAGAAAGAGCATGCGCAAGCGAGATTTATTCCCCCTTTCCATCCCATTGGGTTTCAGGAGGGATGTTTTTCAGCCTCCCACACATTTGGCTTCTTCTGTTTATGTTCCCAATCCCCCCCTTCCTGCTTGTGTGTGTGTGTGTACGCACAGCACATTTGGCTCCACCTCCTGTGCAAACCATTTTGTACTTAGGGTTGCCAGATGGTTTGACTAAAGTAATGGATACACATGATAAAAATGTGTTGGCCTGTATGTGTGTGTTTAGACACACATACACACACACATGAGCATAAAATGAACTCTCCCACTGAAATCACTGGGAGCATAACCATAGAACCCTATCAGCGCATTCCTAAGGAGAGTTACTCCAGTCTAAGTCCATTGAAATGAATGGGCTTAGACTGGAGTAACTCTCCTTAGGAATGCACTGTAATTATTTACTCAAACGTAACCCTCAGTGAGCTCAATGGCACTTACTTGCAGGTAAATTTGCATACTAGTCTTACAGCATTAAAATATTTAATAGCAATAAAATGCCTATAGCCCCCAGGGTTCCACAGAAGATAAATGCAAGGCAGGCACCCTGTCCATATACCACCCTCTGAGGGACTCGCTGCCTTAAACTCTCCAGCCTTTTCCCCCCACCATGACTCCCAATATCTTTTTTTCACTCTTCATTAGAAGACTCAGTCCTGTCACCATCTACCCCCCACAGTCAGCTGGAACCAAAATGGGAAGCCAATTGGTCAGCCGTGGAAGACTCTTTCCAGCTTTTAGTTGAGCCAACAGGCTTTCTCCAGGAGTGACCAGTAGAGTGCCACAGGGGTCTGTCTTGGGATCAGTGCTATTTAACATTTTTATAAATGACTTGGAGGATGGAATAGAGGACATGATAATTAAATTTGCAGATGACACCAAGTTGGGAGGGGTAGTTAATACCCCAGAGGACAGGGTCAGAGTTCAGAATGATTTTGATAGACTGGAGAGCTGGGCCATAAACAATAAAATGGATTTCAATAGGGACAAGTGTAAGGTACTTCTCCTAGGCCAGGGGTCGGCAAACCGCGGCTCGCAAGCTCATGCGACTCTTTGGCCCGTTGAGTGCGGCGCTCCGAACTTGGTTCGGAGCCCCTGCTCTCGCGCCCACTCGTACCGGCAGTTAGGCTGCAGAGCCGGTGCGCCTGAGAGAGAGAGAGAGAGAGAGTAGGCGCGAGAGCAGGGGAGTGGACCTGTTCATGGAGGAGAGGGCTATCCATGGCTACTAATCAAAATGGATACTAGTCATGATGCACGCCTATTCTCTCCAGGATCAGAGGAGCAGGCCTATTATATCAGGTGCTATGGAACGCAGGCAGGACAATAATGCTGCAGTGGTCTTATTTGTGGGCTTCCTGGAGGCACCTGGTTGGCCACTGTGGGAACAGACTGCTGGACTTGAAGGGCCTTGGTCTGATCCAGCACGGCCTTTCTTATGTTCTCATGTGTTTACTGCATCTGTGAATCTAGAGAAAAGTTTGCTCACATTGTTCACATTAAGTGTTTGTCAGTCATTGTCATGATTTCATTTTATGGATACCTTACTTTTTTCCCTCCTCAGAGGCCATGTCTACCCACTGGCTTTCTTGGCGGTAGACCTGGACTCCGAGGAGGGAAAAAAGTCCCCCTTCAGAGGCCAGGTCTACCAATTGGCTTCTATAGGCCTCCAGAGGCCTGGTCTACTGCCAAGAAAGCCAATGGGTAGACCTGGCCTCCCAATGGGACTCAATGGCGGTAGACCAGCCTCCAGACGAGGGCTCCGGACGGGGAGGGGGAAATGGCAGGGACTTACAATTTAATTTTTATCAATAAATAAGATCACTATTAAGTATGATATCAAGTTTTATTCAGTGTACCTATAGTTTAATTAAGACTTAAAACTTTAATTAAAGTTTATTAAGTTAATAAACAGTGTACCTACCTATATAGTTTAAGTAATTTGGCTCTCAAAAGAAATCTCAATCATTGTCCTGTTGATATTTGGCTCTTTTGACTAATGAGTTTGCCGACCCCTGTCCTAGGCAGAAACAACTTAAGACACAGGTACAGGATGGGGGATAGTTGGCTTGACAACAGTACATGTGAAAGAGATCTGGGAGTCTTAGTGGACCACAAACTGAATATGAGTCAACAGTGTGATATGGCGGCTAAGAAGGCCAATGCAATTCTGGGCTGCACAAAAAAAAGTATTGTGTCTAGATCAAGGGAAGTAATACTAGCACTGTATTCTGCATTGGTCAGTCCTCACTTGGAATACTGTGTCCAGTTTTGGGCTCCACAATTTAAGAAGGATGTTGACAAGTTGGAGCGGGTCCAGAGGAGAGTGACCAGAATGGTCAAAGGTCTGGAATCTATGCCCTATGAGGACAGACTTAAGGAGTTGGGTTTGTTTAGTCTGGAGAAGAGAAGGTTAAGGGGTGACATGATAGCCATGTTTAAATATTTGAAGGGATGCCATGTTAATGAGGGAACTAGCTTGTTCTCTGTTGCTTCAGAGACTAGAACATGGAGTAATGGATTTAAACTAAGAGAAAAGCGATTCCACCTAAACATTAGGAAAAACTTTCTGACAGTGAGGGCGGTTCGACGGTGGAATGCCCTGCCTCAGAGGGTGGTGGAGTTCCCGTCTTTGGAGGTCTTTACGCAGAGGTTGGATGGCCATCTGTCGGGAGCACTTTGATTTTGGGATCATGCATGGCAGGGGGTTGGACTGGATGGCCCTTGTGGTCTCTTCCAACCTTGTGTGATTTTGTGTCCTGCCAGGCCACTGAGTGGTGGAATTGGTTCTATTCAAACCTTGCTGGCTGTGATGGAGAACAAGCGGACAGAGGTATCGCTGCTTTATGAAACCGCAGGGGAAAGAAAGCGTGCAGGCACGGAGCTTGGCTGCATTGGTTGCAACAGGCTTACAATTAGAAAATAGTGGGTGTTTATAAGTCCAGTATTTCCGCAGTTTATTTACTGGACGGAAAGGGAAAATACTGGGTTGCCTGGTTTCAAAGTGGACACCTGGCAACCCTATTTGTGCTTGTCTCTAAGTCCTGCAATGGACATTTTGTGGTGGTGCCCACCAGCCTCTCTCAACATTCCAAAGGTGCCTGCAGGTTCAATACAGTTGGGGACCACCCCATTACACCAAACCCATTCTGAATGGACACCAAGCCCACAGTAAGGTATGTCCTCAAACTAACCCAACACCTGTTATGACAGACATTTTACAAATGTGACAAACTAGTGGCCTGTTTAAATCAAAACAAACAGAAATGTAAGATGCATTTGTGAATCAAACACCCTACACCAAAATGTTCTGAAAAGGAAAAGCCTTCTAATTGAATGAGTTAGATCCAAAGTCAGTTTCCACCAGCAGAACGGAGGGAGACATTTTTGCCAGTTTACCCTTCTCATCACAGACCCCCCCCCACACACAAATTAACTCCTCAGGTTGATCCTGAGGGTCCTGTTTCACCCAGAAGCAGCATTTCAGGGAGCTCAGGGGATTGCAGGGGGAAGGGGAGAGGCAGGCAAGATCCATTCAGCTGACATACATTCCTTTTGTTAGGAGAAACCAAACTTTAAATCCAACCCCTTCCCTTTGATCCCCTCAGTCATCTGTACCCATCTCCAGAAAGCAACATTTTGGCCCAGAGAAACTGCTTTTCTCCTAAATGCTTGGCATCCTTGGGATGCGCACACAGCCAAATATGCACAGATATGGATGTAATTTCCATTAACATGTTAAAACTCTGATGTCAAAACCAAAGTGAATTCCACTTCAGCTAAAATAATTTCTTTTGCGATGGAAGTTAGAAGGAGTGATGCTAATATTGTGATTCAGCGCTTTTAAAAAAAATAGCTTGACTGTTCATGTGTGTGTGTGTGTAAAGTGCCATCAAGTCACAACTGACTTAAGGTGACCCCTTTTTGGGGTTTTCATGGCAAGAGACTAACAGAGGTGCTTTGCCATTGCCTTCCTCTGTATAGCAACCCTGGCATTCATTGGTCTCCCATCCAAATACTAACCAGGGCTGACCCAGCTTAGCTTCTGAGATCTGACAAGATCGGGCTATACCATGCTGCCTTCCCTCCCTGACTCTTCATAAACCAAAACTTTTATAAAATCACATCTTCTCTCTTCAAAACGGTCACACCACTGACAAAATAATCAAAATTAGACCTCAACTGAACTTCACAAAGAGGGTGATGCTCTGTATCGTTGAAAAATATTTCTGCTGATTCATTTTGGCTTAGATCTGCTGAAACAGTCAAGTAAGGACAACAGCAGCTGATCGTGCATTTTATTTCTGCAGCATTCTGCACTTACATGATTTCACTCTTGCCTTTGAGTATAATGTTCACTTCTCTGACTTCAGTGTTTGTTTTATAAATTTACCTTTACTCCAGCCAGGTATTCACAGCTGGTTACCAAACACAAAAGTTATTTAGGAAACAATAAAATGATGCATATCACCACAGCTTAAGCATAAGCAACTATTTTTTCTTAAAAGACTATGCCCTTGATCCTACTTGCGGTGCAAGTTGCTACCAAAGGGAAATATGACCGTGCCTAAGTTCCATCGTATTGTGGTCACATTATGAGAAGACAAGAGTCACTGGAACAGACAGTCATGCTAGGAAAAGTTCAGGACAGCAGGAAAAGAGGAAGACCCAACAAGAGATGGATTGACTCAATAAAGGAAGCCACAGCCCTCATTTTACAAGATCTGAGCAAGGCTGTCAAAGGGAGGACATTTTGGAGGACTTTGATTCATAGAATCGCCATGAGTCGGAAGCGACTTGACGGCACTTAACACATACACAAGTTTCATGCATAGTTGTAACAAGCCTGGAAATGGGGATTTGCCAAGGCAACTGGCCCAAAGGAAAGCCTACTTGTGCTGATGCAGCACAGGACCATAAGGTGTTGCTCCAGGTACTAGTGGGGAAAAACTGGAGGGAGTACACTGTGGGAAGTGGATGAAAATTAGCAACTTGGCTGGAACCCTGGCTAACCCAGTCTCCAACACACCGATGCAACATTTATTTATCCAAATATTTATACCCTGCTTTCCCCTTTTGTGGTTCAAAGTGGCTTACAATTCATAATTAAGTAACTCAATAAAAAACAATTAAAATCCCCAAAAATGCCGGTAAAAAAGCTCTTAAAAGCCCCAAAAAAGCTCCTCTGCCTCCTCAATGAGCTTATTCCATAAAGCAGAAAAAACAACTGAAAAATAATGGGCTCTATCAGGTACCACGCCCTGACCTGGATGGCCCAGGCTATCTGATCTCGTCAGATCTCAGAAGCTAAGCAGGGTCAGCCCTGGTTAGTATTTGGATGGGAGACCACCGAGGAATACCAGGGTTGCTCTGCAGAGGAAGGCACTGGCAAACCACCTCTGTTAGTCTCTTGCCATGAAAACCCCAAAAAGGGGTCGCCATAAGTCAGCTGCAACTTGAAGGCACTTTACACACACACACATTAGATGCCACAGTGGCAAACTTAAGCAAAGCAACAACCAGAAGGTAACAACCAGAGAATCATAACTGGTGGTGCACATAACTGGGAAACCTAAAGGCAAATGGTTTTCCAGATGTGTCCGCTGCTGATCATGAAGGGGTTTAAAACTTTGAATTGAACTTGGAAACACATTGAATTGAACTTGGAAACAAACTGACAGCCAACACAATAAAATAGGTACCGTATATACCCATGTATAAGCCGACCCGCGTATAAGCCGAGGTGCCTAATTTCTCCCCCAAAATGGGGAAAAATTAGGCACCCGCGTATAAGCCGAGGGTCGGCTTATAACCCCTCCCCCCCGCAGGCTTATCTGACAGGGCTCTCCAGCGGCGAGGGTGCAGCAGGGGCGCAGCCCGGGGGGGCCTGGGCAGCCTTCCTGCGGCTGCAGGAGGCTACCCCAGGCTGCTCCCGGCGGCAGGAAGCGGCGGCGAGGCCCAGGGGGACCCGGAGCAGCCTTCCTGCGGCTGCAGGAGGCTGCCCAAGGCCCCTCCCGCCCGGGAAAAATGGCGGGGGGGGGCGGGAAGGGCCGGGACAGCCATCCTGCGGCTGCAGGAGGCTGCCCAAGGCCCCTCCCGCCCGGGAAAAATGGCGGCGGGGGGCAAGAAGGGCCGGGGCAGCCATCCTGCGGCTGCAGGAGGCTGCCCAAGGCCCCTCCCGCCCGGGAAAAATGGCGGGGGGGGGCAGGAAGGGCCGGGGCAGCCATCCTGCGGCTGCAGGAGGCTGCCCAAGGCCCCTCCCGCCCGGGAAAAATGGCGGCGGGGGGCGGGAAGGGCCGGGGCAGCCATCCTGCGGCTGCAGGAGGCTGCCCAAGGCCCCTCCCGCCCGGGAAAAATGGCGGCGGGGGGCGAGAAGGGCCGGGGCAGCCATCCTGCGGCTGCAGGAGGCTGCCCAAGGCCCCTCCCGCCCGGGAAAAATGGCGGGGGGGGGGCGGGAAGGGCCGGGGCAGCCATCCTGCGGCTGCAGGAGGCTGCCCAAGGCCCCTCCCGCCCGGGAAAAATGGCAGGGGGGGGCGGGAAGGGCCGGGGCAGCCATCCTGCGGCTGCAGGAGGCTGCCCAAGGCCCCTCCCGCCCGGGAAAAATGGCAGGGGGGGGCGGGAAGGGCCGGGGCAGCCATCCTGCGGCTGCAGGAGGCTGCCCAAGGCCCCTCCCGCCCGGGAAAAATGGCGGCGGGGGGCGGGAAGGGCCGGGGCAGCCATCCTGCGGCTGCAGGAGGCTGCCCAAGGCCCCTCCCGCCCGGGAAAAATGGCGGCGGGGGGCGGGAAGGGCCGGGGCAGCCATCCTGTGGCTGCAGGAGGCTGCCCCAGGCCGCTCCCAGCGGCAGGAAGCGGCACGGGCCCGGCGGCGGCAAGTTTCCCCCCTCCCTCCTCCCTCCCTCCCCCCGTATTGACCCGTGTATAAGCCGAGGTCGGCTTTTTCAGCCCATTTTTGGGGCTGAAAAACTCGGCTTATACGCGAGTATATACGGTAAGATATGTTCCAACTGGTTAGCCCCTTATTACCATTAGGCTGCTACATTCTAAACCAGTTGACAGCAGCCCTACATAGAGCCAGGTTACAGATAGTCCAACCATGTTACAAAAGCGCAGATCTGTTTGGCCAGATCAGATGAGTCTAAAAAAAGAGAGTTCATCAATCAAATGCAGCTGGTAGGAGGAACTCTTGGCTACTTCTCCAACCTGCTTTTCAAACAATCCCAACACTTAGAAACACTCCTAAGCTGATCTGCAAAAATTAACTCCACTCAATCCAAGAAAACTGGGTTCAGTCCCTTCAAGACATCAACCTTCCCAACCAGTATTGCCAGTCTTAACTTCAGCTTGTTCTGCCTTGAGACCCTGGCCTCAAAGCATTAGTTCAGAATCAAGACAGACGCATCCATTATGGTGTCGCGAAACCTTATCCAATTTTATACTTGGAAAATTATTTTGATTGCGTAGTTACAAAATATGTTTGACAAGGCGATTAGTTTTAGGTTGTATCATCAGTAATGCTAAAGTTTTCTTTTTCAAGCTGGGAAACCATTTTGATTGTATAACTGTGTTGAATAAGCATGGCAATGTAATCTGTTTGATTTGCTTTTCACTTTTTGTCCTTTTTAATTGTATTGCTGAAATCCTCATTTCCCTTTCCCTCCCTTGTGTTCCCCCTATACGGAAAAAAAAAACTATTTAAAAAGCGCTTGATGATGGCACTGCCCTCCCACCTTCTTCATCATATCAGCGCAGAAGTGTCCACCCAGCAAGAATCTTGCCAGGCCCCCCATGGCAATCCCACCTCCCCAAAGCTGAGCCATGGCTCACAGATGAACCACAGTAGATTTGTTAAGACCCCCCCCCCCCCAAAAAAAAAGGGCTAAAAGGAGAGGGGGAAATACTGGAGCTCAGCACTGCCTTTCTGAAGGCGGTGCTAAGGTCTGCTTACTCCATGGATTGACTGTGGGCAGAGCTGTCACACAGAGGCTTTGCCTACAACTGCCGAGCCTCTGACTTTTAAGTCAGAGCAAAGGACTTAAAGGAGAAAGTCCCAGAAAGAGCACAACATCATGTGGAAGCTCCCAAAAATAAAGCATGGGCATGCTGTGTGGAAGTAGCCCCTCTGCAGTCATTCCAGTCTCAACCTACTGATTTTAGTGGGCTTAAACTCAAGTAACTTTGCATGGGACTGCACTGCCAGTGACTATCCACTGTCTGTTCTTTCTATTACATCTTTTATTTTTTGCAGCAAACTTTAACATAAAGTTCCAGAAAACAAGTTAAAAAAAAAAAACAGGTCAACATTCACTTTCCCTCAGAATACCTATGGTTTAAAAAGCCACAAATATACACTTACTTATTCAATGAGATGTCAAGAATAAACATGGAGCCAAAGGCCTCAATCTGGAAACTTGCCTGAGCCAGATGCACAGCCTGAAGACAAGAAAGGAAAGAGGCAGAGGAAGAAGACATGCATAGGAGAACGTTTGTTATTTTGCCAAATTATTTACAACAAGCAAGCTTGATCACAAACACTCTTATATAGTTAAAGCAGTTCATCTGTGATAAACAACATCCTAAAATAGGTTGATTACTGTACTGGTGATTACTTTATGAACATGTTAATTCAAATATTTTATTTACTATAACATAAAATAATGCCAAGCAAGCATTAAATATTACAGAAAAGCATTGCTGCACTCCATGAAGAAGCAGCAGCAGCGTTGGTTTTTATATATGCCAACTTTCTCTACCAAAGGCAGAATTAAACCAGCTTACAATCCCCTTCCCCTCCCCACAACAGACACCCTGTGAAGTAGGCGAGGCTGAGAGAGCTCTAAAGAGCTGTGACTAGCCCAAGGTCACATGAAGTGGCTTTAGACTGAATCCGAAATTTGGTCCATCAAGGTCAGTATTGCCTCCTCAAAAGTGGTAGCAGCTGTCCAAGGTCTTAGGTACTGATACTTCACATCACCTACTAGTTGATACTTTTATCTGGAGATGCCAGGGACTGGACTTTCTGCATGCCAAGGAGATGCTGTACTACTGAGCCACAGCCCCTCTCAAATTCAGGCTTTGGTAATTCTTAAAAGCCACTTTAAGTACAGCAGTTAGCATAGATATTAATACAAATGCTACCAATTAAGGATTCTAACTCATGTAATAATTAAGATGTTCCAACCACAAAGGCAGCTGGGGGTCAAAACCCCCAAAGGGCACGACAACTCTTTCCTAACTCCATCTCCTGCAACAAAAATATATGACAGCTAAAGAGTTGTCTCAAGATTTCTTTGGATAAATACAATTATTTCTACCACAGACATATCTGGTACATATGAAGAGACATGTAGCTGCTCTATAGTTAAACACCACATCACAGAGCTGATCACAGCACAGATCTAGTCAGCTGCTCTGAGATATCATTCCCACTTAAACTGTGTGTCTACGTACAGTGTTCAAAACTGTAAAGGATTAAAATTATATTGAAATAATGTAGCTTAGGAAATTTAATTTGGGGAAGTAATCCTAAAGTCCTGTCCTAAATTAGGATAGGTTAAGACTAGAATTTATCTTCAATACCAACCTAAAATAGAATCTATCTAATCTTGGATAAATTGATCCACAAGTGAAAAACTAGCTTTTGGAAGATTTGAAACCACAGGACTTCCTTCTCTTCCTCTCTGTCAGCAATGCTGATTCTATGACCTTTTAAGCAGAGAATGAGAGGGAGGGCATCTTGGGCATCTTCTGGACATGGAATAGAGGTCACTGGGGATGGGGGGGAGGTAGTTGTGAATTTCCTGCATTGTGCAGGGAGTTGGACTAGATGATTCTATGATGCTAACCTGTTATTACGAACTACTTAATTCACAAATTTCATTATATAGCTCTTCTATGTAATTGTGAATTTTAGGAGGATACTGGCAATTTAAAGTCTGATAGCAGCCCTAACAGCCCAGACTAGTCTGATCTCATCAGACTACACAGGATCAGTACTCGGACAGTTGACCACCAATTATTTATAGGCCACCTTTTTCACTGAGACCCAAGGGCAGATTACACCATGTAAAGCAAAGCTAACAGTAAATTGATACATCTAATAAGAAATATAAAAGGACTAGAATTGCAGAAATTTGAAACAAAGCATACGTATTAGACATGACATGTTAAGAATACAGAACATGGTATTACACAAGCAGAAACACAATGCATTTTCCTAGTCCAATCTGTTATGATGTTCCCTTATTTCCTTTATAAAAATGCCATGCCAAACAGTTCCGTTTCACATAGTTTGTGAAATGCCAGGAGAGTGGGAGCCGTTTTTGGCTCTTCCCTTTTTGCTGGAAGAGGAATTATCCCATTCCTGCCCGCATAAAATGAAAAGGTCTTCTGCAAGAGGAACAGAGACTGACTGAATGAATGGTTTTATTTGCATTTAGCCACAGGCCATTACAAACATGTCAAGGATACCACAGATACATAATAAAAGGAAATACTAGGTTAATAAAATTCTGGATTAATAATAAATATACATAATAAAACTATGCTAAATCGATGCATACAAAAACAACAACAACAAATAACAACTAAAAATTGTGGTGGTGTACCAATCAGCCAATGGGACCTAGCGACCATTAAAATCAACTTGAAGGATCAGCTCCCTTAGCAGCCATATTGGCCCTTATTTTTTTTTGCTGCCAGAGCATACAGGGCAGTCCTATGAGAAACAAACCCATCGGTATCTTTTAACAAAAATACTAGTTTCTCGGCACTAGGACAAGTGTTTAGGCCAGAAACAAACCTGGCAAGAAATTTAGCCCTGGGTTCCACATATAGAGGGCATTCAAATAAGTAGTGGTATAAGTCCTCCAGTCTGACCTGGATGGCCCAGGCTAGCCTGATCTCATCAGATCTCAGAAGCTAAGCAGGGTCAGCCCTGGTTAGTATTTGGATGGGAGACAACCAAGGAATACCAGGGTTGCTGTGCAGAGGAAGGAACTGGCAAACCACCTCTGTTAGTCTCTTGCCATGAAAACCCCAAAAAGGGGTCGTCATCTGCGACTTGACGGCACTTTACACACACACACACACAAGTCCTCCAGAGCAGATGTTCCACAGATGCAAAAACTTTGCTCTTTTGGAATTCAGCAGTAACACCCGGATAATATAGCCAGGAAAAACCTGGCGCAGCAACGCTGTTGGTGGAGGGGGCGTCCCTGGGCTGGAGGGGCTTAGGAAGCTGACTAATGTCAGCTCCGCCCCTGGGAACGCCCCCCATGCCGGTGCCGCATTTCTGTTCCAGGATTTAGGTCCTGGAGAGACTGCGGCAGGGGGGGCGGTGTGCAGCTCTGCGACGCCCAGGCGCCGATGGAACTGCCCCCACTGCCGGCATTAAGTGCCTTTTACCACAGAATAAGAGCGCACTTACGCTGGCGGCAGGATCATGCAGCCTCCAAAAGAACTTTCAACCCATTTCTCAGGAACAGGCTGTTAGAGACCAACAAAATATTCATAGTCTGAGCTTTCAAGAGTCAAAGCTTTGCCTCTTGAAGGCTCACACCCTGAAAATCTTGCTGGTTTCTAAGGTGCTACTGCACTCAAATCTATCTACTCAGCAACTATGTTTCAGGTTTCCAGAATCCTTGCTGCTGAGCCAGTGGTTCCCAACCTTTTATCTCTCTTGTGTACCCCTTGGCAACCCATTTCCGTAAATTGTACCCCTCATATTACCAAAAGGTTGGTAATTAATATAGTTGGTTATTTCAAATGCCTTTTCCGGCCACTATTCAATCTTTTTCACAGACCCTTAAATGTCCCGGTTCGTACCCATGGGGGTACAAGTACCCCAGGTCGGGAACCAATTAGTTAGGTGAACCAAAAAGGAAAAGACAAATGTCAAAGACTTATGTGAAAATTCAATTCAGCCACCCAATACCACCTTAAAAAGATAATATCATGCTTGTAATCACAATGAAACAAATATAATTAGCCACCTCCTCTGAAACATGAATGGAAGGAGTTCCTGGAACAGATCTCTCTCTCTCCCCTCTACAACCACCTGAGCCACTGGAAACACTGCTCCAGAAGGTCAGCTGGACTCTCGGGAACACAGTGAAAGGCAGTATAAAGGAGCCACAGAATAATTAAAAAACACACACAAAACTGTATGAGCATTTGCTCGGTTAATGATAGTTTGTGCAAGAAGGGATGATATTAATTTCCTTTAAATGTGCGATGTAAGTGGAAGAATTGTGATCAACAGAATAAGTGTGAAGCTTTTGGTTTTTATGAGCTCAACAAACCAAAGCAAGAGATGGCATAGCTACAGTAAGAGATGGAACTGGTAATCCTTTAAAGCTCTCCAGGGGCTATGATTGCGCATTCATCTTTGCTGGGAAGAGTTAACAATATATTAGTTACCCTCTACTCATTAACTCAAGGCAGTGAACAAAAAAAATTCTTATAACTCAAGTGATTACTTTATTCTGCACAAATCAGCTAATGCCCTATTCACAAAATGAAGGTAGTATAATAGAATCTATTTTACAATTACTCTAAGATTATACTTAGGCACGAATACAAAAAGGAAACCTGTTAATGAACAAAATACTGATTTCTAGTTACAGAACTTTTGAACATGTCAACTGCATTACATATACAGTAGCTTATTATGTTAATTAGCATATTAACTCATACGTTTGTAAGGATTCCCCCAATCATAGATTATACATAGAGTATACATATATATCCCTGCTCTGAAATTAATTTAGCAGCACTTACAGGTGGAAGGAGATTCCATGAATACCATGGAAATTTTTACACTCATAAAAATTGGCTGGAACAGGCTTTAATTTTTGGTTTCCTGGTAGTAGTTTTTTTAGCATGCTATCTTTTCAATATAGTTACCTGCTTTGGATTTAACTTAACCACTATTTTTAATTAATGCTTTTGTGATATACTTAACAATGACATCTACATGCTATATAGACATTACTGGCCACTTTTCTCTAGTCTTATAAACTTTAAAAACCATTTTTCATGGGTGTTATTTGGGGGGGGGAGATTGAAGTTTTGGGGAAAACTGAAATATATACAATACTTATTTTCATATCAAACCCACTTATTTTATTGATTTAACAACATAAAATGTATCATTTATAACTTACTTAGCATATAAAATTGTACTATTTGACATGTGTGGAATTTAAAAGTATAAATACCTTAATTTTCTATAAGAAAAATTTCAAGTATACCCCCATACTTCAGAAAAAGTTGCAAACTGATACACCCTATGCCACCATACCACATATCTCTTATTTTTGCTATCTGAAAAATGGGGGGAGGAGCTGAAGGTAGAAAACAAATTCTGTAGTAAACATCAAAAAGCTTATTATGTGAACAGAAACTCTCTCAAAGAACAGCTAGCACCACCAGCATGACAGGATATTAAACTAAACTTCATAACACTGAACTTTTTTTACATTTAATAATGTGTTATTGAATATGTTACACCATATTAATTGTGACAAAATTATGGACATTTAAATAAAACATTCTTGAAAATGTAGTATTCATCTTCAGTTTAGTTTTTCAGAGCTCTCAAATTTTCAACTTTTTCCAACAGACCTTCAAATTTCTACTCATTACAGCTCATTTTTAATCTATGTAACAGAGATTAATTAGGACCTATATAAAAAAAACTGAAGATCCACAATGCATAGAGTGCCTTAGTATATAAACAAGTGTGTATCACTGGGGATTCCCTGCATTTGCATGCATCTAAGTGTAGCTTCTTATGTAGCATCAGAGGCGGCTCCCAAAGGTCCAATGAGTTTCAGAAGCAACGTGTCAGGTGGCACAGGGGCTTCATATACTCCACTGAGGTCTTACATATTTTACTGCAAGAGATCCTTCCTTTGTGCCCCCTTTGGGTCCAGCCACACAACATTACTAGAGATGAGGGGAAATGCCACTCTCTTAACTAGGGATTACCCCACAAGAATTTGAGAAGCCCCAAGGGTGTGTGATGTGGCAGCTGGCTCCCTTTTGTTCTCCTGAACCAAAGCAGAATGCAAATGATTTCAGTCCTATGCATCAGAGAACAAGACAGGTGTGACCAATGGTAAGGTGGCAGATATCCTAATGAGAATCCTGAAACCAAGTACCACTTCTAGAACTTCATACTCAAAGCTCTAGTACTGGAATTTATCCATAAATTATTTGCAACACATTCTTTGGATAGTCGCTGTAGCTGAGGGGAGATATTCATAGTTGTTTCCCCTTTGTTGCTGAGCACTGGGGGGAAAACAGGCATCCAGTCAAGAAGCTCTGAAGGAAACCCAGATGAAACTGATGAACTAACATCCACACATAGCTTGGTTAACTACTGTACTCTGGATTTCCTGTTCCATCTAAAACATAGTCAGAGACTGTGTTACTTAATGATAGGTTCATTCACATTTTGTTCCTGATGTGCTTAAAGTATCTCTGAAACCAACGGAACAAATTAATTGTGACCAATAAATTCCACTGCTTTCAATGGGACTTAAGTTGCAATTAAGTTTACTTAGATTGGCATTGTGTTTTACTTAATACAAAATTTGGCTCTGAGGTCCCTTTAGCCTGTGCCATTAAAAGAGACTGCCTACCCACTCTGTTACCATGGTTCTTTTTGTCAGATAAGATTAGCTGGTTGGAAGGGAAAGTGTCCTAGAACATTAAAGAAGCGAGTGAACTATGATTTGTACCCCAGGTTTTGTTCTAGTGGTGGCTGTGATGCCCTTGTCAAATTTCAGGGATTATTACCTGCAAGGACTCCAGGCAAGATTTAGTCATAACAAGACCTTCTCCTGATTTTTGACAGGTACACTATTCAACCCCATGAACAGCTATTTCTGAAATATTACCAGCCTGCTCAACAAACATTCTTAAAGCAAGACATCCAAGAGACGGGCTATTTTTGAACTATGTATCCTTTTTTTCTTTTCTTTTTTAAACTTACCTTATTGTGTTTTTGCTGGTACCTTGTTCTAGTATCCAGTATATGATAAGGGCTTTCAGAGTCTCTGTTAAGGTAATAGACAAGTCTTGAAGGCAATGTGATTTCTTTCTGGAATGCACTGCTGTGACTGTTATTTTTACTGCTACTACTGTTAGATTGTTGAAATGCAGTGTCTTCATCTGCCAGTGTTCTTTCTATATTTCCTGCGGTTTCATTCCAATGCAGAGCTAGGGAAGACAGAAAACTTGCCATCAATTTACAAAGCAACCGGACATTTCTGTAACATAATGCTTTACATTCTACTAACCTGCTGAAGGCAAAAATACAGGTCCTCCTTTGACCAAATGTGAACACAGCTTTACACTGTGCATTATTTAATTTTATAAAGTTTTACTTCACCACAGATTTCAAATACACATGAACTCAAGGCTTCAAAGAGCAAAAAAACCCCACTCACCACCCTTTTTAATGGCTATCCAACCATCCATTACCCTCTTTCAGCCAGGTTCCCACATAAATATTAGCCCTGTATAAATCTATGGATTTACTGCAAATCTTCCTTCTGCTCCTAAGATATATTGCAGCCATGTGCACTGAATGTTAATCAACTCTCTTTATATAATAACCATTTTCCTCTGGTTCTATAACTTTAAGACCGCATTCCGAAGTACATTTACTAGAAGAATGCCCCATTGCACTCCATTAGGCTTCCTTCTGAGTAAATATGTATACCTCTTTCTACAGGAAAAAAAAAACCCACTACAGCTCTCCGCACTGGGCACGATCCCTTTCTATATGTAATAAGTACACTCCACCCAGATAGCCAAGAAAGAGTACCAATACCAGAAGTGCGGACATGGGTTCACACACACATTTTAAAAAAAGCTACCCCTCGTTATTTGGCTTTGTTAAACCGCACAAAAAAACCCAGCAACCTTGAAAACCTGCCAGCAGCAGCGTTTGCTGCAGAGGAGCCTTGGGAAAGGACTTCTTCATCCTATCAGAAGCATAAGGCAGCTCCCCTCCCCCAAAAAGTCTATTATGTTGTTTTTTAAAAAAATAAAACACACACACATGCAAGAATGTCATCTCCATCAGACATGCACGAGAAAGGCGGAGAGTCAGGAGAGAAGAAGAGGCGCTCAGAAGCAGCACTCAAGATCAATTATGACCACTGAGCAGCCAAACAAGAAAGGGCCATTAATGTAGCAATTGCGTCAAGAGCGGAAAAACAAAAATGTTGTGTATAGAGAGAGAGCGTGCCTGGAAGAACTTATGATTATAAGGGGGGAGGGGGGAGAATTCCAGCACCGGGTTTCCAGTCCCTTCTTATATTATTCTGGCAATAATGAAAAAGACTTGGGGGGTGGGGGAGGGAAGCGAATTCAAGGAAAGGGGCAGCCAAGAGCAGAGAATTAATTTATTTCCTCATTTTCCTTTTTTTTAAATATATAACACATTGTAGTTGAAAGTAGAAGGTAGAACAGACGAGCTATATTACGAGTTAAGATCTGTCAGAAGATAGAATGACTAAGACCATTTATGCATGGGAGGTTTTGCCACTCTCTAGATGCACGTTTTCCCCATCTGAATTCTCAAAACTCAACATTAAGCCCCCATGCAGTTTTGAGAATTCAGATGGGGGAAATGTGCATCTAGAGAGCAGCAAATCCAAGGCAAACCTTTCCGTGCTAATAAGATTAACAAGGGCGAAAACGCACGGGAGGTTTTTAGCTTGGATCTGCCACTCTCTAAATGCACATTTCCCCCCCCCCCAGCCAAATCCTCAAAACTCAACAATAAGCCCCCCCCCTCCTCCATGCAGAGTTTTGAGGATTCAGATGGGGGGGGGGAGGGAAATGTGCATCTAGAGCTAGCAGCAAACCCAAGGCAAAAAAACCTCCCGTGGATAAATGGCCAAAGAAAAGAAAACACCCAGGTGCAATAGCAGGTATTGTGCTTGCGGGATGTCTGCACGGTGTTTTGTGCTGTTTAATGTTTGAAAAATAAAAAAACCTATCCAATTTTTTTTTGTTTAAAGGCAGAGTTCATCGGCGCTCAGGAGCCTCCCCCCCTTTCCTCTGCTGCAACACCCCCCCCCCTCCAGAGAGGCACTTACTTACCGGTGGCCGCGATGACCCCCCAGCTCTGCGGGCATCCCGGGCAGAAGAGCAGGAGGGCCCAGCAGCAGAGGTGGGCGAAGCCGGGCAGGGGCGGCAGCCGCGCCAGGCAAGACGAGGCGGAGGAGGAGGAGGCGGAGAGGCGGCCGGAGGAGGAGGGCTGCCGCAGAGAACTTGTGCCGGGCGGCTTCATGGCTCATAGCTTCGCCCTGGGGTGGGCAGAGTGGGGGGGGGACGAGACACACACACACCGCCTCGTCCGGACTGTGGGGGGGGGGGAAGAGAGGGAGAGATGCCCTCCCTTCTTCCTTTAAGGCTCAGGGGAGGGGAGGCGAGCGCGGCGGCGATGCTCCCCTCATGTTGCGGCGAGGTACGGAGGAGCGGGCGGCGACGCGGCTCCCCCCACCCCCCACTGCTGCCTCTGCTGCCGTTACGAGGCGCGCGGCGTCCGCCTGCCCGCCCAGCCCGACCGTTAACGGCCGCTGTTCTGCACAGTAACGGCCGCTGTACTGCACAGCTCAGGCAGGCAGGGGTGCGCGCGCACTCTCCCGCCGCGCGCTCGCCCTTCCTCACGCCTCGCGCTCTTCCCTCTCCCGCCCTCTCGCCGTGCCATTCGCCTCCCGAGGCCGCGCGCGCGTGCGTGCGTGCTGCGGGTGACGTCGAGGCTCGCGCCGCACCGTCCTCTTTTTTTTCTTCTGCTCTCTCTCCTCCCTCCCTCCCTCCATCCTCTTTTATTTTATTCTTTTTTTATATAATATTTTTTTTAAAAAAATTTCATTTAATAGATCAACAGAAACAATATAACAGCAATAATAAAAAGAAAACCAAGTAATATCTCTAATTTAACAATAAAATGACTTCCCCCCTCTCCCTCTCCCATCTAAAAATGAATTGTATACACTTTTGCTAACGGAACTGATCCCAATATTATTTTAATTAACCTGTTCTTGTCATATCCGACGTTATTAAATCAATACCTAATATGAAAATTAATACAGAGTATACATAAGGGATTAGATCAAAGAATATCCTTTAAATGGTCCCGTTAAAAAATAAGTTTCGCAGTAAATTCTCCAAGCCTCCCATTCCCCCCAAAATTATACATTATCATTCTGGTTTATCAGAGCTGTAAGCTTCGCCATCTCGGTCAATTCTAGCATCTTCTCTTTTTATTTTATTCTTGGCCAATCAAAACACGCACACACTTCGGGAAAAGGATATCTGTGTATGTCTGGCCGTTTATGCATGGGAGGTTTTTTTTATATATATATAAAATTTTTATTAATTCCCCCCCCAATATATAAACAAACAAACATACAACCACACTTGCATTCATACAATTTGTACTCCTTCGGGGAGCTTATTTCATCTTACATCTCAAACATCTTTTACATTGTCTTCATATAATAAAATCCTTCTATTTATCATGGGAGGTTTTTTGCCTTGGATTTGCCGCTCTCTATTCACATTTCCCCCCATCAAAACTCTGCCTGGGGGCTTATTTTGCAGTTTTGAGAATTCGGATGGGGAAAATGAGCACATAGAGAGCGGCAAATCCAAGGCAAAACCTCCCGTGTGTGTGCGCGCCGGGTCCTCTTTTCTATTAATAACAATGGCTTGCTTGCTTGCCTTGGACTGTGATGGGTGCTCTGAGCCGGTCGTGAGAACATAAGAAAGGCCATGCTGGATCAGACCAAAGGCCCATTCAGTCCAGTAGTCCGTTCGCACAGTGGCCAACCAGGTGCCTCTAGGAAGACCCCAAACAAGACGACCGCAGCAGCACTGTCCTGCCTGTGTTTCACAGCACCCGATATAATAGGTCTGCTCCTCTGATCCTGGAAAGGATAGGTATGCATCATGGCTAGTATTCATAAGAACATAAGAAAGGCCATGCTGGATCAGACCAAAGGCCCATTCAGTCCAGCAGTCTGTTCACACGGTGGCCAACCCAACCAGGTGCCTCTAGGAAGCCCACAAACAAGATGACTGCAGCAGCATTATCCTGCCTGTGTCCAAAGCACCTAATATAATAGGCATGCTCCTCTGACCCTGGAGAGAATAGGTATGCATCATGAACATAAGAAAGGCCATGCTGGATCAGACCCAGGCCCATCAAGTCCAGTAGTCTGTTCACACAGTGGCCAACCAGGGGCCTCTAGGAAGCCCACAAGCAAGACGATTGCAGCAGCATTATCCTGCCTGTGCACCACAGCACCTCATATATTAGGCATGCTCCTCTGATCCTGGAGAGAATAGGTGTGCATCATGACTAGTATCCATTTTGACTAGCAGCCATGGCTAGCCCTCTCCTCTATGAACATTGGGGAGGGGCTGTGGCTCAGTGGTAGAGTATCTGCTTGGCATGCAGAAGGTCCAAGGTTCAATCCCCGGCATCTCCAGTTAAAGGGACTAGGCAGGTAGGTGATGGGAAAGACCCCTGCCTGGAGAGCCGCTGCCAGTCTGTGTAGACAATACTGATTTTGATGGACCAAGGGTCTGATTCAGTATAAGGCAGTTTCATGTGTTCATGTGTTCAACATGTCCACTCCCCTCCTAAAGCCGTCCAAGTTAGCAGCCATCACCACATCCTGGGGCAGGGAGTTCCACAATTTAACTATGCAGGTCAGGTGCAGGCAGCAGCAGCTGCAAAGCAGGGGTGCTTCTGCCTCTCCCCCACACGCACACACTCCCCAATCTCCTCCCTTTACAGTAGAAAAAAAGGAAGAGTCCAGTAGCACCTTCAAGACTAACAACATTTCTGGCAGGGAATGAGCTTTTCGTGAGCTGCAGCTCACTTCTTCAGATACCCTGCCAGAAACTGTGTTAGTCTTTAAGGTGCTTACTGTACTCTTGCTCTTTTCTACTGCTAGTGACAGACTAACACAGCTACTCATCGTGATCTGTCTCCCCCCTTCAGTGCAACAGAGGTAAGAAGCAGGTGCCCCTGATGCAGCATCTTGGCTTGAGAGCCAGCGATGGGGAGACGGCGCAGAATCCTACATGCGGATACCCCCACACACACTCACCCTTTCTTGCCTATTTCCACCCTTCGAGATTTGCTGCAGAGACAAGCAGAGAAACCCTCTTCCCCCCCCCCCACAACAACAAAAAGAGGCAACGATAAGAGAGCTTTTCTCTGACGTTTTCCCCTGCTTTGATCTCTTCGAGCGACTTTTGCTTGGAAGCTTTTGTGTTGAAGTTGGCCCCAGACTGAGGAGGGGAATCTGCTTTTATCTGTTCTTCTCCTCCCACCCAGCTCTCCCTAAACTCCCTGACGCTGGTTTCTGAACAGGGAACAAGTAATTAGGAAACACAGGCTCACAAAGAATGGATTAATGTCACTGGGGTGGTAGATTAATTTGTTGAGAAGGGTTGCAGAGCATTAAAAGAACCAGCTTTTCTGAGTGGAATAGTTGGGTGGGGGGAGATTATGGGCACTTTCACACATTCTGAATAATCCACTTTCAATGCACTTTGCAGCTGGATTTTACTGTGTGAAACTGCAAAATCCACTTGCAAACGATCACTAAAGTGCATTGAAAGGGCATTATTCAACATGTGTGAAAGCGCCCTATATTAGAGAGGAGACACCTTGTTGGGGAAGAAGCAGCTCATTGAGGTATAGAATTGACCTACTGCTTCTGCTCCCAAATCTAAAAGGTGACTTCAGAGTTAAGCCAGACAGGCGGCTATCCTAAAGAACACTTCCTTGGGAGTAAGCCCCGCTGAGTAAAACGGAACTCGCTTCTGGGTAGACCTGTTGAAGACTGCTCCCCGCTGTGTCGCCAGATGGTTGTATGGGCTCCTGACCGCGTTCAGAGAAGCAGCATTGGCCGAAATTCTCAGGAGCAAAGCACTTGGTAGTTTTCAGTGTTGACCCTCACAACAAACTTGTGAGGTAGGTCAGTATTGGCATGCTTGGGGAAACCGAGGCTGAGAATATGTACTTTGCCCAGAGCTGCACATTGAGTCCGGGCAGAGGTAGAATCCAGGTCCGCACCAATTGCATTCTCTGCCTGCTGAACCACAAAACAGAAGACAGCTATGGATCTGCTGTCAATCAACAGTCTCTTGTGCCTTTCATCCCTACAAAATCATCTCATGAAGTTCACACTTTAAAAAACACACACCTTATTTCGATACTGTTGCCTAAAATTAATTTAGCAATGACACGCAGTGATCAAGAGAGAATTATTATGAAGGGAATAACAATGTAGTTTTAATTGTAAGAACAGAAGACACAGTCTGTTGTGTCTCCCCCCTTAGTGCTTGTTGTATGGACAGTCCTGTTCTTAATCCATTGTTTTCCTAACTGTTATAATCCAGTTTTACCACTTTATTTTATTATGCTCTTTTATTACATTTTTTCCCATCTTTGTAATCTAACTCTACAGCACTGTCATATGTATTATACTGGTCTTTTATGCAGGGATGTTTCCCGGCTGACTGCACTGGGGCTTCCTCTCGATTACGCATGCCTTTTCTGCCCATCAGAGGTCGCCTCGCTCTCCCTGTGCGTTTTGCCCATGCTTTCCAGATTCTGGATAAAACAGCTTCTGGAAAACACGGGCAAAATGCGCGGGGAGAACGAGGGGACTTCTGACGGGCAGAAAAGGCATGTGTAATCAAAAGGAAACCCCAGTGCAGTAGGCGGGGCGGGGGGAGGGAAACATCCTTGAGGAAGGGCCATAGCTCAGTGGTAGAGCCTCTGTTTGGCATGTAGAAGGTCCCAGGTTCAATCCCCGGCATCTCCAGTTAAAGGGACTAGGCAGGTAGGTGATGTGAAAGACCTCTGCCCGAGACCCTGGAGAGCCACTGCCAGTCTGAGTAGACAATACTGACTTTGATGGACCAAGGGTCTGTTTCAGTATAAGGCAGCTTCATGTGTGCATAAAAGGCCACTGTTTTATTGTAAGGTTTTTAAGTTTTGCATTCTGCCTTCAGGGAGAAAGGCAGACTAGTAATTAAGTAAATAAAGTGTGAGGGGCACACAATTATGAAACACAGTAAAATTTTGTAGTATTAAACTCTTGGTTGTTGTTTCTTCCTTTTATTGAGTTACACTTCAAGACAAAATACTGAGAGGCTTAGAGTTGCATTCAATAAAACTTCCTTGGGATGTCTTATTGGACCGTTTGTACTTTTAAAGTTATTTACTTCATTTTTACCCCGCCTTTCTCCCTGGTGGGGTTTAAGAGCACTGAGAGCTAGTGTGGTTAGCAGTTCAAGTGTCAAACCAGGATCGGGCAGACCCAAGTTCAAATCCCCACTCTGCCATGGAAACTTGCTGGGTGGACCTTAGGCAAGTCACACACACTCCACCCAACCTACCTCACATGTTTTTTTGTGATGATAAAATGGGGGAGAAGAGAATGATGTCAGGTGCTTTGGAGAGCAATGAGGGTATAAATGAAGTAAATAAAGAAATGGCATAAGTTTCCTTTCCTTTTTATCTTCACACTAACCCTATGATGTTGGTTAGGCTGAAGGAGTGTGACTGTCCCTAGGTGATCCAGAAATCTTCCATGGCAGAGTGGGGATTCGAACCGGGGTCTCCCAGATCCTAGTCTGACAGGAAGAAGCTTTCGCCGAGCGAACAGCCAACGATCCTGGAGGTGGGACCAGGTTGCCTTTCCTTTCAGCTCGGCTTGCTTATTTCAAATCATTCGAGGCTGTTTGCGCTGTGTGAGCAGCTATCTTACACTGCCATCTACCCCTCAGAGATGGATGTAGACCCTGCCTTGGGGTAGGTGTTTAGACTGCAGCAGCCTTCGGGTCAATTCCAGCCACCTGCTAGAAGTCGCTGAGTAGACACACATGGACATATGAACATATGCCGAGCAGATGCTCTACCCCTGAGCCACGGCCACTCCCCGAAGGTCATGGGAATTGAACACATGAAGACATGAAGCTGCCTTATACTGAATCAGACCCTTGGTCCATCAAAGTCCCTATTGTCTACTCTCTTCTCATCTGCGTTGCCACTCAGGAATCCTTTAAAAATGTGGCACAGATGTGTCCTAAAGGCTTGCCACAAGCACTTGGTTAGGCTGTGTTTAAGTGTCCTGTGCAACGAAGCTGAATCTGCTCAGCTCGTCTAAACTGGCGCAGTTCCACCAAGCTGCCAGCTGAGCATAGGAATGTCTGTCAGTGCAACGCGGTACCTTTCAAGTGCTCCTCGCCCTTCATCCTGCCACCCGCCCAACATTTCCAGAAAGGAACAAACCCATGTGATGAATATTTGAAACGATAAATTTAGCTTCAAAGGAACACTGTGAGTAACCTGTCCTTTGTACTCCTGATATGGCTACAGAAGTCTGGGGAGGGTGGGTGGGGGGGAACATGCAAGAAGTTTCAGAGAAAAGTGGGGCGTCACTCGGTAAACACTTCAACTGCATCCTCAAAATAGATATGTTGGGGGCAGATCTCACAATTGAACAGAGAGCAATGCAGGCTCCGTTGTCATTCGCCTTCCAATTGTGTTAATTTCACAATGTGCAGCAAACCCTAAAGGGCGAAGAACATTCCTTCTTCGTTCACTTGGGAATCAAAGCCCCAAGGCCGTGCAGATGGTGGGGGAATGAGCCGGGGTTTTAATTCCAGCTTCCTAATTCAAAGTCCAACAGTGGTTCAACACAGTTTAACTCACTAAAAACTGTGATATCAAGATTTGTTAATACTGGTATTGGGTGGGGGAAGAGTCCTACTTAATAATTGTGATATGTAACAGCATGCTCGTAAAATAAAACCCAGGGCAGCAAAGGCAGATACCAGCAGGTTATGCCTTTTTCAACTTGCACATTGTAAATTTATTTTATTTATTGAAACGTCTATATCTCACCTTTCTGCATGGTTCAAGGCGGCTTACAATAATAGTTTTTTAAAAATTCAATTTAAACCAAAAATAAAATAGCAAACCCCAAATCTTGCCCCCTCTAAAAGATGCCCACTGTTCAAACCCCCTCAAAAGCTCTGGCAAACAAGCAGGACTTGCATTGCCTCCTGAAGATCTCCAGAGAGGGGACCCCCTTGCCTCTTTGGGGTGCCCATTCCACAAAGACAGTGCCACGGTGGAAAAGGCCCAGGGCCACCTTGTGGTGGGACAACCAGCAGATGGCTGCCTGATGACTGTAGTTGGCACACAGGGACATATGGAAGGAGGCGGTCCTTCAAATATGTGGGTCTCGGATCATAAGGGACACAACCAGCACGTGGAGTTGAACTCAGATACAGACCGGCAGCTAATATTGCTGTTTCAACAAACAAATGTCCATGAAGACGTGGATGAACCTACAAGTCTGCAGTGTTTTATCCTCCAAAAGAAAATAATGGCTGAAGTGTGATGAAATTGCTATTCAGAAAGCACTTCAGTCTAGGAACAGGCAGTTCTCAAGACTCCATTTCCTTGTGGCTAGGAAATGGCTTTTGTCTGCCATGATGTAGACTAGTTGGCGTGGTGTAGTGGTTAAAAGCAGTGGTTTGGAGTGGTGGAGTGTGATCTGGAGAACCGGGTTTGATTCCCCACTCCTCCACATGAGCGGCGGAGGCTAATCTGGTGAACTGGATTTGTTTCCCCACCAGCTGGGTGACCTTGGGCTAGTCACACTCAGCCCCACCTACCTCACAGGGTGTCTGTTGTGGGGAGGGGAAGGGAAGGTGATTGTAAGCCTGTTTGAGTCTCCCTTAAATGGTAGAGGAAGTCGGCATGTAAAAACCAACTCTTCTTCTGCTTCTTCTTCTTCTTCTTCTTCTTCTTCAGTGCACTGAGAATGGTGAACTTCAGTGCACCAGATTCTGTGTTGGATCTTGGCCCAATTTTGTACATGCAGCAAACTACATGCATCATTGCAAGTGTCAATCCCTTCCAAGGAAGTCCTTTTTTAATGTGTGTTGGAATTCTGCCACATCTGAAGCAGATTTGATTTGTACCAACTTGACCTTTGGAGGGAAGGAAGGAAGAACATCCACTCAATTTTCAGGCTCCAGGGAGTAAATAGACCCTAACAGTCTAAAAATGATAATTAAAAGAAGAATAACTAATCTAGAATTTGACTTTGTTCATTGTTTTGACATGATATGGATGTGTCATGCACCCCTAATCCAAGAGATTCACGGAATGGGCCAGCAACACACAAAATTATACAAACCTGGGATATGAATCCTCACACCTCAGTCTTGGTAGCTGCCACCAGCCCCTTTGTCTACCCAAACATCCAGAAGCCAAGGGCCAAGCTTCCAACCTTCCTGGGATTAAAATCAAGAAAGTCACCCCTGCAAGGTGGAGTACCTGCAGCATGAGTTTCACAAAACAGACTAGTAAGTGTAGCCATGTTGGCCTAGGTACTGGAATTAGATTGAAGCCACCTGAAGACAAAACACCACAAAATATAATTAAAGTGATTTATTTAAAATTGTGCAAGAATATTTCTAAAAAGAGCAGTGAGGATTAAAATAACAAAACTAGATCAAAAGGACTAACTACACAGTCATATCATTAGTAGGGCTGCCAACCTCCAGCCTATAGAGATCAGTTGTTCACCTGGAGAAAATGGCCGCTTTGGCAATTGGACTCTATGGGATTGAAGTCCCTTTCCTCTCCAAACCCCACCCTCCTCAGGCCCTGCTCCCAAAATCTCCAGGTATTTCCCAATCTGGAGATCTCCAGCTAGTACCTGGAGGTTGGCAACCCTACGCCCCGCAGGGACCAGCAACAAGGCTGGACTATTGCCATTGTGTTCTTTTTCTGAGCTTCCCAGAAGTTTCTGTCTGGTTGCTGTTGGAAACAAAATTCCGGACTAGATGAACTATGGATATGATCCAGAAAGCACGGTTCCTTCGCCTTGGTAATATGAAGCTTTCTAGAAAGCTTTTGTGCACTACAGAATAATTCAATTTAAAAAGGTAAGAATCAAGACTGGTGCGCTGCCTGGTATACCCTTATTCCTTTTTGCCCATCCACAGCTGCACAAATAATTCTGTTATCCTCCTTTTAGGCATGGCTTTGTCAAGCGTTATCAAGTGGCCCTCTTACGTCTACTCTGCCGTGTGTGTTTTCCTGGAGCTTATCCTCTTGTACAAGCACGCAAGCTTTCAAAAATGCTTTTTCCAACTGCAAATTTTATCCTGGGATTACTGTAACTGGCACTGCAAGAATGAGGCAGCCCATACAAGAAGGTTAAGATGGGGAAGACCCACACTTCAACGACGGAATCCGGCCTCTTCTGCAGTTAATGTGTGTCATGATTGGTGATTGGAAGCGGAGGGGCCTGGCATGCCCCCCAAAGAGCCCTACACTCTACTTGTATTAATCTGCTGGTGGTCCCCGACCTGAAGTGTATGCAGCTGTCCTGACCACAGGCCAGGGCTTTTTGGAATAGTCTTCCTCGTGACATCAGGGCCCTGCGGGACCTTAAGGAATGCCACAGGGGCTGTAAAACAGAACAATTCCACCAGGCCTACAGTTGAGGGCAGCCGCAAGTTTATCCATCGTTGCTGGCCTTCCCATCCCCCCCCCCACTCATGGTATCTGTGGGGGGTTGATAGGGTTGCCAGCCTCCAGGTACTAGCTGCAAATCTCCTGCTATTACAACTGATCTCCAGCCGATAGAGATCAGTTCACCTGGAGAAAATGGCTGCTTGGGCAATTGGACTCTATGGCATTGAAGTCCCTCCCCTCCCCAAACCCCTCCCTTTTCAGGCTCTGCCCCAAAAACCTCCCACCAGTGGCCAAGAGGGACCTGGCAACCCTACTCTCCTCCCCAGACTCCACCCTTCCCAGGGTCTACCCTCAAATCTCCAAGAATTTCCCAAACCTGAGTTGGCAACCATAGTTATTCCCATTCCTCATTTCCCAGATTCCTACCTCCTAATAGCTCCCCTGAAATTGTATGGTCCACTCCCTCTTCTCTGGATTTTCTCTTGGTGCTCTTTTCCCTACAGTGACCAATTCCCTCAGTGTCTTGATCCACTTCCCTCCACTTCCTTTTCTTTCCAGCGTGGTGTGAGAGCCAGCTGGTGGTGTAGTGGTTGAGAGTGGTGGTTTGGAGTGGTGGATTCTAATCTGGAGAACCCCACTCCTATAACATGAAGCCAGCTGGGTGACCTTGGGCTCTTCTTCTTCTCCTTCTTCTCCTTCTTCTCCTTCCTCCTCCTCCTCCTCCTGGAATCCCTGCTCAGCTTTGCCTACTGTTCTCTTGACCCACCGTCTCCTCAGGACAACCCTCATGCTCCACACCCCTCTGTGGCATTAGAGCTCTTCATTCCGTGGTTAGCCAAGGCAAGACATTATATCACCAGCAGCAGATGATACAGCTACCCGGATTATTATTTCGGAGAAGCTCCATCTGAACAAATATTGGCTGATGTGATTTTTCCTTTTCTTTTCCTGTGTTAAATGACCCTGAGGAATGAGACCACAACTGGCCAGCCAAGGTAGTTAGTCCAATTATATTCTAGACAAAATTGTCATACCTATGTAACCAGAGAATTGAACAAAAATGCCATCCTATAGCAACTGGGAATCTCCCCCCCCCCCCACTTTTAGAAGTAACTTCATGTTGTAGTGTTTCACTTGGAAAGAAATAAGGCTGCGCTAGAGATGGTGTCATGTATCTCAAAAGAGTAAAGACAAGAATAGCTTTGGAGGGTAGGGTAGGAAGAGACACCATAGAAAAACCAAACACTATTTATTTGTTTGTTTGTTTGTTTATTCAAATTTATACTGCGCCTTCATTCCCAGCCGAGGCCAGGCTCAAGGCAGATAACAACCTCTAAAATACATAAACCATAAAACATCAATTAAAACATTATATTAAATCATAAAGTGGCTTTAAAACAACCCAGATGCAACCATGTGACTGGATTTTGGCAGGTCAACCCCTAGCACAGGGGTGGGGAACATCAGGCCCGGGGGCCGTTTAAGGCCCGTGAAATCATTTGGTCTGGCCCTTCGTGGGTCCTGGCAGATCTCTAGGTCAGAAGGATCTATGACTGGCAATCCGCCCCCTCCCGCAGCCAGGAACAGCCTCTATTCAAGGCGGATGTGAGTTTGTTTTGCCTAGAAAAGGAACGTTTTTTCCCCCTTGCAGAACAGTCATTAGCTATGAAGCTGCTAGGACCGCCCAAGAAACTATGTTAACTCTATCCCACCTGGGCCATGGAGAAACATATTTCCTCTGCACTACAAGAGGGCTGGGGGCGGAAGTGGCGACAATGGAGGGGTTAAAGGGGGCAGGGCCAGAATATGCGGCACGCAAATGTTATAAATATCCAAATGGCCCTTGGCAGAAAAAAGGTTCCCCACCCCTGCGCTAGCAGGTCAATCTCCTGCTATTACAACTGATCTCCAGCCGATAGAGATCAGTTCACCTGGAGAAAATGGCAGCTTTGGCAATTGGACTCTATGGCATTGATCTCCAGCTAGTACCTGGAGGATGGCAACCCTATCCATGAAGTTCTCTTTCAAAGAACCACCTGCCTTCAGTGTACATTACTGAGTAGCTCTGACAAGCCCCTACACTGGAAAAAATAATGGCCCAGCTAGGGCAAGGGAAGTACTCCCACCATAAACCCTCCAGAGTCCCTCAGCTGTGATTTCAGTCCCCTGGAAGACGGCAGCAGAATAGGAAAGGGGACAGCCGCTTGTAAGCAACCCTATTGCCTAGGAAATGCTGACAGATGGGTTCCAGTCTGTGGGGGGAAGAAACACGGATGTCCATTAACTATTTATGTTCAACTGGGACGAGATGGAATTTTCCCTTTACTGGTCATTAGATTTCATCTCCTGCAGGAATTGGGATCGATATGCTTTTGTTTGCTTTGGAAGACGGGGGATGAGCCGATAAAACAAATCTGCTGAGGTTTTTAGATTCCAGTAGCACC
Organism: Euleptes europaea; assembly: GCF_029931775.1. Taxonomy (NCBI): domain Eukaryota; kingdom Metazoa; phylum Chordata; class Lepidosauria; order Squamata; family Sphaerodactylidae; genus Euleptes; species Euleptes europaea. Next base: position 48,262,425 of record NC_079326.1, read on the forward strand.
TTGAAGACCAACCAGATTGTCGGGGCATACTCTTTCAAGAGTCAAAGCTCCCTTTGTCAGATACAAGTCAGAACGGAGCCCTCATATCCCAATCAGAAAGTGGGAGGGGTGTCGCAAAGAAAGGACTCGAGATGCAAAGGTACCATGCGCACTGTAATCAGCTTGATTAGAGCAGAGGAGAAATGCTTAGGCGTAGAAAATTAGCATCTGTAGTGAGATAAACAACCAGAGTCCCTTCTTTGCAACACCCCTTCTACCTTCTGCCTGGATTACAAGGACTCTGAGATCTCCATTCCGACTCGTATCTGACATAGGGAGCGTTGACTCTTGAAAGCTCATACCCTGAAAATCTGGTTGGACTCAAATCTAGCTGTTCTACAGCAGACTAACACTGCTACCGAAACTATCTTACATTTTTATAAACTCTTATTTGTGGATATTGCTACCAAGCGGTAACTTTCTTTTTCTTTATAGACTGCTTCGTCTTATTTTATAGGTGTAATGCTTATATCCTAAATGTACGCAATCTCTCTGTGTATGTGTTAAGTGCCGTCAAGTCGCTTCTGACTCATGGCGACCCTATGAATCAGTGTCCTCCAAAACGTCCTACCCTTAACAGCCTTGCTCAGGTCTTGCAAATTGAGGGCCGTGGCTTCCTTTATAGAGACAATCCATCTCTTGTTGGGTCTTCCTCTTTTTCTGCTCCTTCAACTTTTCTTAGCATGATTGCCTTTTCCAGTGACTCTTGTCTTCTCATAATGTGACCAAAGTACGACAGCCTCAGTTTAGTCATTTTAGCTTCTAGGGTCAGTTCAGCTTGATTTGATCTATAACCCACTGATATATTTTTTTTGGCAGTCCACAGTATCTGTCGCACTCTCCTCCAACACCACATTTCAAAGGACTCTACTTTCTTCCTACCAGCTTTCTTCATTGTTCAGCTTTCACACCCATACATAGTAACAGGGAATACAATGGCATGAATTAACTTGATCGTGGTTGCCAGTGACACACGCACAATGCTTATATCCTAAATGTAAGCAATCTAGGACATTTTAAACCTCAAAATTGCAGCCACCTACTGGTGGGAAACAGGCACTACAGGCAGGATTGCCTGCACGGATGCTTATTTGAGTGTGCCGTCAAGTCACAGCTGACTTATGACAACCCTGTAGGGTTTACAAGGCAAGAGACGTTCAGAGGTGGTTTGCCAGTGCCTGCCTCTGCATGGGCTGAGAGAGGTCTGAGAGAACTGTGATTGGCCTAAGGTCACCCAGCAGGCTGCATGTTGGAGGAGTGGGGAATCGAACCCGGTTCTCCAGATTAGAGTCTGCCGCACTTAACCACTATACCACACTGGCTCTCATGCTGAATGAGCAGAGCTGATTTATATTTAGTAACAGAGGTTTTTTGAAACACAGGAACACAAAATAAGGGTCAGGGTAGCTGTGGCTTTGTCCCAACTATTAAAGGAACATAAGAACATAAGAAAAGCCATGCTGGATCAGACCAAGGCCCATCAAGTCCAGCAGTCTGTTCACACAGTGGCCAACCAGGTGCCTCTAGGAAACCCAAAAACAAGACGACTGCAGTAGCACCATCCTGCCTGTGTTCCACAGCACCTAATTTAATAGGCATGCTCCTCTGATCCTGGAGAGAATAGGTATGCATCACGACTAGTATTCATTTTTACTAGTAGCCATGAATAGCCCTCTCCTCCATGAACATGTCCACTCCCCTGTTAAAGCCTTCCAAGTTGGCAGCCATCACTACATCCTGGGGCAGGGAGTTCCACAATTTAAACATGTGTTGTGTATCCGTTGGAATCTCTCACCCTCCAGCTTCAGCAGAGGACCCCGCATGCTAGTATTATGAGAGAGGGAGAAAAGCTTCTCCCTGTCCACTCTCACCATACCATGCATGATTTTATAGACCTCTATCATGTTTCCCCTTAACCACCTTCTTTCCAAGCTAAACAGCCCTAAGCGTTTTAACCGCTCCTCATAGGGCAGTTGTGTGCTGGACTAGAACTGCTAAATAATTATGAGGGAGGGCAGGCTGGTATAGCCCAATCTTGTCAGATCTCGCACAGTTGGTACTTGAGTGGGGGACCCCAAAGGAAGGCTCTGCAGAGGAAGGCAATGGCGAACCACCTCTGCTTCTCACAACCTGCCATGAAAGCCCCTTGCTGGGGTCCACATAAGCCGGCCACGACTTGACGGCAACGCACATCCAGAAAGAGTTATGAGTTGCTTTTGATCAGGCAAAGAAGCTATTGCTGCTGTTCATTATCCTGAGCTGACAGCCTGGAAGGAGAATTATGACTAAGGTCTTGCTGAATCACTGCTTGAGCTGCGTTCCTGCTGAAGTGGCTACTCGGGCGTAGGCCTGTCATCTGCTGGGAATCGCTTACTAGCTTGTCCCATCACATCGGAGCCTTGTTGAGGAGCAAGCCGCATGCATCACTGTGGAACAATAATGTTTCTTCCTTCCATGCTCATTCCCCTGGATGTAGTCCAAGAAGGGTTGCCAACTAGGGTTGCCGACCTCCAGGTACTAACTAAACAACTGCAGCACTAATGACTAAATCGATACAAATATGCACAGTAGCTTGTAATACCATAAAAAATATGCTAATAATAATAATACATGTAAACTTTATATACAATAGGAAAATTGTTTCTCAAGCATAATGAGTAAGTTCTATAATGTATTGAAGACCAATAAAAATAATAGCAGTTCATGAAAGCACGACAGAAACCAGAGCGAGTGGCGAAAGGAGCTTCTGGTAAAATCCCATCTCATTAAAGCTTCTTCAGTCGCATTTTCATCCGCTCAAAGAGTAACACGAAATGAACATTTTACAGTGGTTTCCACAATCAACCTAGTCAAACAATAACATGAATTCACATTAATTAGTCGAGGATACAGATTAGTCACCTTCAGACGGATGGCATACTAGCTGGAGATCTCCTGCTATTACAACTGATCTCCAGCCGATAGAGATCAGTTCACCTGGAGAAAATGGCCGCTTTGGCAATTGGACTCTATGGCATTGAAGCCGCTCCCCTCCCCAAACCCCGCCCTCTTCACGCTCTGCCCCAAAAACCTCCTGCCGGTGGCGAAGAGGAACCTGGCAACCCTATTGCCACCTCCACGTTGTAGTATCGTAATGAAAATAGACACCTCTGTGTACACAATAGATAATGCAATACAATACCACACAGACTGGCACAATGCAGCAGATGAAATAAATATAATAAACACAAATTCAAGTTAACAACCACTGGTCTGAGTGTGCAAAAATAAAGATGCAGTACATTCAATATCACATCCAAGAGTCCAAATAGGTACTCCGTATAAAAGAAGTTTCTTCCTTCCTTATAGATGGTGTTCCTTTCTTCCTGACAGGAGAGTATGCCAGTCACCAAAGAAGATGATGCCTTTTCTCGAGAAATCCTCGTTTCAAATATACATTATTTCCCCTCAGTTCCTCATAAGGAAACTCCAGTGCAGTGTTTACAAATCATGCAGTCATAGCAGGTTACAGACCTCTTGCCTTGTTCCACCTTGCAGTTTTGTATCCCACAGTGGATTATTCCATTTATTCCATCCGTTTATTCCCACAGTGGGCATCCTCCCCTTCACACCATTGCTCTGCTGAACTAATTCCCCTTTATTAGGACAAGTGATTACTAGGACAGATAGTCATTAGGGTAAACAGAGCAACTCATTGGGCCAAACGACTACTGGAGAAACAATCACTGGAGCAAACTACCACTAGAAGCAGCAGCCATTAAAAGGTAAAGGTAAAGGTCCCCTGTGCAAGCATGGGGTCAATCCTGACGTTTACTAGGCAGCCTTTGTTTACGGGGTGGTTTGCCAGTGCCTTCCCCAGTCGTCTTCCCTTTACCCCCAGCAAGCAGCCATTAGGGCAGACATTTTATCCCTTTCCAAATTCTAGAAGCCTTCAACCAGGCCAGACAACCAGGTTGTCATCCTGTGCCTTATACTAATTAACCTTGAGTCGCGTCCCATTTCTTAGATTAGTTTGGTGTCCCATTTGTTAGATTAGGTCGGCTCCGCAGTTTGCTCAGCCTCATTTCACGAGCCTTATTCATAACAAAACAGGCAGATGCATAGCCAACAACTCTACTGGTGGTGGAAACTCCCCCTGCCTCCATATCCAGTCCAAAAAAGCCCGTATGGTTTTATTAAAAGATAGCTGAGTTGCTTCTTGGTGAAATTCTTCACAGTCACACTTGGTGGTCTCCATCCATTTATGTCCCTCCTAAATGGTTTCCCTCTCCCCCGGAATTATTTTCTACTCAGATTATTTCATTACTGTCTAGAGACTTCACATCTCGCAAGGCCGTTCTTGTCTGCTGGACCAATCTTTTGCAACAACATCCTGTTTTCATACCCAAAATAGGGTGAAAAGGCAAATGGTGGTAGATATATCTTAAGGTAGGGGTCTCAGGAGCTCTGTGGCGCAGAGTGGTAAGCTGCAGTATTGCAGTCCACAGCTCTGCTCATGACCTGAGTTCGATCCTGACAGAAGTCGGTTTCAGGTAGCCGGCTCAAGATTGACTCAGCCTTCCATCCTTCCGAGGTCGGTAAAATGAGGACCCAGCTTGCTGGGGGTAAAGGGAAGATGACTGGGGAAGGCACTGGCAAACCAGTAAACAAAGTCTGCCTAGAAAATGTCGGGATGTGACATCACCCCATGGGTCAAGAATGACCCGGTGCTTGCACAGGGGACCTTTACCTTTAGGGGTCTCATTACGGTTCCCAATACTGCCTTGGCAAATGCTAGCAGATTTAGGGTGGTGATGCCTAGGGAGGGTAGAGTTTGAGGACAATGCAATGTCACTTCCAGGGAACACTGTAGGCTGCCTCCCCTAGTATCTGTGGTCTTTACTGTAGATTCTTGGGGAAATTCCTAGAGTGTCACTATTTGGAGGCCATTATTTCTCCCGTTGCTCAGTTTCTCAGAGACAGGAAATTGAAGCTGTGTGTCATGTGCCACCAAGTCGCTTCTGACTTATGGCAATCCTATGAATTAATGACCTCCCAAACATCCTATCATTTACTGCCCTTGCTCATGTCTTGCAAACTGAAGGCTGTGATTTCCTTTATTGAGGCCAAATTAGGGTGGGGGCACATAATTCTCTGTCATGGGCAGATTAATGGGAGACCTAGGTCTCATAAAATACCACATGTCCACTGTTGACTTGGCGGTAGGGTTGCCAGGTCCCTCTTTGGGAGGTTTTTGGTGTGGAACCTGAGGAGGGCGGAGTTTGGGGAGGGGAGGAACTTTAATGCCATAGAGTCTAATTGCCCAAGCAGCCATTTTCTCCAGGGGAACTGATCTCTATCAGCTGGAGATCAGTTGTAATAGCAGGAGATCTCCAGCTACTACCTGGAGGTTGGCAACTCTACTTGGTCATCCCAGCAGTAGGATACATGTATTTGGTGGCAACAATAGCAAACAGAAAACAACAACACAGATATCAATTGCCTGGTGCACACCTAGACTTTGGAGGTAATGCTTCCCTGGATTTGTGGGGCACCATTACTTGTATTTTGCTTTGTTACGTTTTAAGTTTGTGAGCAGATACAGACATGAAAATTGAGCTCCCAGGTTTCCTAGAGGGAGGCTGGGGCTTGTAAAGTTTCCAGAAGAGACTGAACCCCTCAATCTTTGAGCCAGATGCCTAGGTTCCAATAAAAGGGTTACATTAGGGTTTACATATCCCTCTTTGCCTCCGGCAGGAGGTTTTTGGAGCGGAGCCTGAGGAGGGCAGGGTTTGGGGAGGGCCTTCAATGCCACGGAGTCCAATTGCCAAAGTGGCCATTTTCTCCAGGGGAAGTGATCTGTATCAGCTGAAGATCAGTTGTAATAGCAGGAGATCTCCAGCTAGTACCAAGAGGTTGCCAACCCTTTGTTACATGAACACAGGGAGAAAGGTTATCCTTACCTGTGCTTTGTCTGGTTGACCTTCCATTGTGCCACATAGCACTTTCCTTTTTGTGTGTGTGCTTCCTTCCTGTGATAAATATACCTCATAGTATATTTAAAGGAGAAAGAAGCTTTCGAGCAGCTGTTTAATCGGTCTGGCAGCTTCCCTTGCAATGGCAGCAGAATTTTTATGCCAACTAAGACTTGGATTACCTGGAGCAGCGGAAAAGAGAGTTGATGATTTCTGCTAGCATAGAAGTAAAGGAAGGATTGGTAGAGTCATGAACGAAGAGATTTCCTGCTTCTTTATATATATCTTGTTTTGTTACTTCATTTGGTGGTTCACTTTGCTTCATTGACTCATTGACTCTCACACCCAGTGGCTTGGTTTGGGTTTTAATTCATATTTAATTGTTTTGCGTTGGTTTCAAAGAGGAGATTTCAATTTTCTGTACATTTTTAAAATCTGTTTTCAGAATCATATGAAATTTGCCCAGATGGAAGTGCTCTGAGAAGGGCCAATGCCAGCTAAATTTCATCCAAACAGATGTTTTGTTTTTACCTTGGGGGATTGGATTGGGTCGCTGTAAAAGGTTACTTCTGGTCCTTCTGTGTGTTTTTGTGTTTAAGCTGCATGGAAACTCACAGGGAATGCAGAGGAACTCCTTGGTAGAATCCATGCAAAATTTCAGAAAGATGGGTTCAGGAGATGTCTACAGGAAACTTTCTTAGAGTTCTCATTATTATTTTTGTTTTCCAGCCAGTTACTACTGAAGTCCTAGAAAACACAGTGCTGACACTAGAAAAGTTCCCTGCAAAAGACAGGAGCAAGAATTTCCCAAGGCAATAGTTACTGAATGCATAATCTTTCTGTGTACTGGAGTTTAAATGCTGAGTTAAAATGAAATAAACCCAGGCAAAGACATATTCAAAGACATATTTGTATTCATACATCTGAAGGACAGCATGGTGATCCAGGGAAGTCAGCACGGATTTGTCCCCGAAAGGTGCCACCAGGCCAACCTCATTTCCTTCTTTGATCAAGTGACAAGCTTACTGGATCGAGGGAATGCTGTCAATGTTGTTTACCTGGATTTCAGTAAAGCTTTGGACAGGGTTCCCCATGATGTTCTGATGGGTAAACTAAAGGACTGTGAACTGGTCTCTAGAACAGTTAGGTGGATAGGGAACTGGTTGGAGAACCGCACTCAAAGATTAGTCGTCGGTGGCATTTCATCTGAATGGAGGGAGGTGTCCAGTGGGGTGCCACAGGGCTCGGTTCTGGGCCCGGTACTTTTCAATATTTTTATAAATGATCTGGATGAAGGGGTGGAGGAACTACTCATTAAATTTGCAGATGGCCCCAAACTGGAAGGAGCAGCGAACCCACTAGAAGACAGAGACAGAATTCAACGAGATCTGAACACACTGGAAAAGTGGGCGGATGTGAACAAGATGCAATTCAACAAAGATAAGTGCCGAGTTCTACATCTGGGTAACAAAAATGGGGAACACGCATACTGGATGGGGGATACACGTCTGGGTAGCAGTGTGTGTAAACAAGATCTTCGGGTACGGGTGGACCATAAGGTGTAAATCATAACACAGCCAGTGTGATGCAGTGACAAAAAAAGGCTAATGCGATCTTGGGGTGTATCAACAGAGCCATAACATCCAAATTGCAAGATGTCATAGTCCAGCTGTACACTGCATTGGTCAGGCAGCACCTGGAGTATTGTGTGCAGTTCTGGAGGCTTCACCTCAAAAAAGATGTGGACAGAATCGAGCGGGTGCAGAGGAGAGCGATGACGATGATCAGGGGCCTGGAGACCAAGCCCTACAAGGAAAGGTTGAGGGAGTTGGGAAGGTTTCGTCTGCAGAAGAGGAGGTTGAGGGGGGACATGATTGCTCTCATTAAATATTTGAAGGGCTGTCACTTAGAGGAGGGCAGGGAGTTGTTCCTGTTGGATGAAGTGGATAGGACTCGTGATAATGGGTTTAAATTACAGGCGGAAAGGTTCCGGCTGGATATTAGGGGAAATTTTTTTTTACAGTAAGAGTTGTTCAACAGTGGAATCGACTACCTAGGGAGGTGGTTGAGCTCCCCCTCACTGGCAGTCTTTAAGCAGCGGCTGGACAAACACTTGTCAGGGATGCTAGGGGCTGTTCCTGCATTGAGCAGGGAGGTTGGACTAGATGGCCTGTATGGCCCCTTCCAAATCTATGATTCTATTATTCATTGCAAACAATGGGATAGGAAAGAATTTACTGTTGATGGAGGAGGAGGAGGAAGAGGAGGGAGGGGCACACCTAGCATCTTGATCTTTATGGAAAGGCAGGAATGGAGCTACAAATATTTTAAATAAATACATTTAAGTAAATAAAGAGGCTCGTTACACCTAAAAATTATCAGATTTATGGTGGTTTAAGCTTTCTGTGGATTAGAAAGGTTGCCTTCTCTACAGGATATTGCAACACCAAGCTAGCCAGGAGAAGGGTGTATGTGTGATGAAAAAAACTGGCATATTTTTACCTCTTTCCATCTTAACACAAACTAATGTTACCTGCTTAGCTTTTTAAAAAATTCGCTAGCCCTATTGCATGTAATCCTCCGTGTTTCTTTCCTTAGGGCTTGTCATTCAAGCTCTAACGGAACTATGTACAGGTGACAAGGTGAGAATAATTTTGCATATCTCCTGCTTTCATTTCGTGCTGCCAGACAATCAGATAAGCATAGGAGCTTGAGATATTCTGCTTTCACTTGCTCCAAAAGAGTTGATAACAATATCCTCCTCACCTTTGCAAACCCTATTTTTCAACAGATTGTAGGTGCCCAGCCAAGAATAATGTAGTATTCTATTAAGAGAGAGAGGCTTCAAGATTACTATTAACCTGTCCTGTGGAGAAACTCTTCACTAAAACTTAACCAAATAGATTTGAAGTGTACATAGCTGTTTATATATATAAAGCATACAGATAAGGGATAGGTTTATTTTAATCTCTGAGGTAAAAATGTTATGCTTCAACAAAACTGCAGTGCAGTATAGGCCTCTGCCATGCAGTGCTAACTATTTGGAGCTACAGTTTTGTCTGTGGGTGTCCTGGGTATGTTTACAAGGACAGAGTCATCCAGAAGGTCCCAAATGACTAGTCAGTCAGTGTTAAACAGAAGTCCAGTAGCACCTCAAAGGAGATTTTGAGGGTGGAGCCTGAGGAGAGTGGGGTTTGGAGAGGGGAGGGACTTCAATGCCATAGAGTCCAATTGCCAAAGCGGCCATTTTCTCCAGGGAAACTGATTTCTATCGGCTGGAGATCAGTTGTAATAGTGGGAGCTCTCCAGCCACTACCTGGAGGTTGGCAACCCTAGGGTAGGGTTGTCAACCTTCACACAGAGCCTGGAGATCTCCCAGAATTACAGCTGACCTCCAGCCCTCAGAGAGAAACCAATTGGACAGCTGGTCATTGGTATGTATGCAATTCATTGTACAATGTGTTATGTATGAGATGTATTTGTGACTTTACCTGAGGAGATTGCCACATAAATTTGTTTTACAGAGGTCTACGGACCCTAAGAAAATTATGAGGTTGATGGACCCTAAGAAAATCCATATCAACTGAAGAAGCATTGGTGGCGAAACGTGCACAAATCCGGAGGTGGCGTTTTGTATGATTCAATTGATGGAATTTTCCTATGGAATTGGAACCTTTATATGATGAAATTCTCCCATTGAATTGGAATTTGTGTGATGGAATTCTCCCACTGAATTGAAATTTCTTTGAGACTTGGACTTGTTATACACGTGGACTTTTGACCTGATGAATGGTCACTTATGAGCATCTGGACGTGGACTTATGGTGTACTATTGGTCAATTTGACCAGGATATTTGTACCCTGTCGTTGCTAGGGTCCTTGGTGAAGTAACCTGTATTCTTTATTTATTTATTGTTTTTATTTCATGAGTTGAATGATTTATGGTTAGGATATTTGGTGATGTTACCCATGTATCTCTATCCTACATTAATGAATTGAGAGTTCCTTGTTCGTTGTTCTCATTGAGTTATTATATTAGTATTTTTGAGCTGGTGCTGTTTTTGGCTTTAACTACCTGGAGGTTGGCAATCCTATATATGTCAAATCTGGCCCTCGTAACATTTAGTTCAACACCCCTGTTCTAGGGACTAGTGCTTACCACTGAGCATAAAGTAGGGGTCACTGGGGGTGTGGGGGGAAGGTAGTCGTGATTTTCCTGCATTGTGCAGGGGGTTGGACTAGATGACCCTGGTGTACCCTTCCAACTCTAGGCTTCTATACCAGGTCTGTTACCTTTGGAGCAGCAAGCACTGGAAATGTATACTTTTTTTGTCGTTGCCATAGTAGTATTTGCGTGATTTGCAAATATGCAGGGAAAGCACAGCTGGAGGCATGGAGACACTCCTGCAGGTCAGCAGACTGAACCCCTTACATCAGCTCTTCAGAGAGAGAAGGAGCACACCCGCCCCCCTGGTGCTTAATTACTTCGACCAACTCAGCAGCGGCTCTCTGCTCCTCTGCCTGTCTTCTCCAGAATCCAAACTACACTTCCCTTCCAATGGACCCTTGGTCTATTGATAGCATTTAATATCTTATTTTTAATATCTCAGCCAAAAAGAAAAGGCAGACTGCAGGGTGCAATGCAGGTAGCTGGATAGTATGGATGGGCCATAATGGCTTCTAGAGGAACCTATACCTGCTCCGTACTGCTCTCACACTTTCAGATTTAAAAGTAATGCAGCGGAGGAACCATGTCCCAGTTACAACAGAACAACCTCCCTTCCATTCCCACCTAAGTACACAGACCATTCCCTCAACTACTGTACCTATCAGGATGATTCAACCTCTATTCTTCTTTACCGGATACTTGTCACACTGCCAGCATGGTGTAGTTAGGGTTGCCAGGCCCCAATTTGCCACCAGCGGGAGGATTTTAGGGTGGAGCCTGAGGAGGGCGGGGTTTGGGGAGGGGCTTCAATGCCATAGAGTCCAATTGCCAAAGCGGCCATTTTCTCCGGGTGAACTGATCTCTATTGGCTGGAGGTCAGTTGTAACAGCAGGAGATCTCCAGCTAGTACCTGGAGGTTGGCAACCCTAGGTGTAGTGGTTAAGAGCATCGGACTAGTATCTAGGGTTGCCAATCTCCAGGTAGTAGCTGGAGATCTCCCGCTATTACAACTGATCTCCAGCCAAGAGAGATCAGTTCTCCTGCAGAAAATGGCTGCTTTGGCAATTGGACTCTATGGTATCGAAGTCCTTCCCTCCCCAAACCCTGCCCTCCTCAAGCTCTGCCCCAAAAACCTCCCGCCAGTGGCAAAGAGGGACCTGGCAACGCTACCCACAGGGTTGTTGTGTGGATAATTTGGAGAGGAGAACAATGTACGCTGCTTTGGGGAAACAAATGAAATAAATACATATTAATAAAGGAGTGATAATTGCTAGCCCACCAATCCCATTTGCTAGCTTCTGGGCATTCGGAAGGATACCATCTCTGAACATAGCCATTCTACTTAGCTGTGACTTGCGTCATACCTAAATCAGCATAAACCTCAAGTTCTACAGTGTTCTTGCCTTTGGATTGATCTGTTTAGGGGTCTTATTCTGCACACCTTCAAATTCTTTGCCTGTGTAGTCAATAAGAATTCGTTCTTAGGTAAAGGTCTTTAGGGAATGACACTCTTTGAAGGAGACATTTTTGCATCAGCGGCTCCTACATTAGTCATGATGGCAAGATAGAGCCTTAATAGATGTACTTACTGAATATTCCCTTAACATTGTGCTGAAAACATAAGGAGAAAGACAAGTTATGCTGGGCCTATCTATGTCTATCTATAGCTGGGCCCAGCGTGTGCTGAACATTATTTGACCCCTTCCTTTATACCCCCCCCCTTTTGTTTTCTGGACATGTTGTTGAAGAACAGCCTTTGTAGGTCTGGCAGGTTGCTTTCCCCCATGTAATGAGATTATTTTCCTGTTAAACATTTGTTCAAGTAGAGGCAGACAGTGATGGATTTGGAAAGATGTCCACACGGGAAGTAATCTGAGATGCACGCTAATAAGAAGGGGAAGGAAAAACCCCACACCGCAGTGAATGGCACGGTGCAGAGAGGGCGATCAGAGAGCTCGGCTTCCTTTAATTCCCATTTCTAATTTCTGAGAGTGTATTAAAAAAAGAAAACCCACAGAGTAGTCAGTCACTTTGCCAGCCTCTGCCACTCCTGTCAGGGGCATAAAGCCTTCAAGCTGACACATATTTTTTGATATAAATAACCAGTGAGAGATACTGTTCCCATTTCTATAAAAAATTCTCCGACAAATGATAAAAGAGTGGTAAATAATTGAACAAAGTGATCCAACGGTACTAAATGTAGTACAGTGCCATTTATATTTAAAGAGGCTGCTTATTTATAGGCAGATTAATCTAAGACCTTGGTGGTGGTTAATGAAGAAAACAGTGGCTGTTGAGGCCTGTAGGCTTTCTACCAAAGGGCCCTGGTTTTCAGACTGTACTGAGAAGACTGACTCGGTCATACATCAGTGAATAAGGGGTACATTTCTATTTATAATTTGCTGCAAGAAAAAAAGAAATTAACACACACAGGGGCCTATCTAGTACCACCACTTGTTTCAGGCATATATCCTACTAGGGTTGCCAGGTCCCTCTTCGCCACCAGCGGGAGGTTTTTGGGGCAGAGCCTCAGGAGGGTGGGGTTTGGGGAGGGGAGGGACGTCAATGCCATAGAGTCCAATTGCCAAAGTGGTCATTTTCTCCAGGTGAACTGATCTCTGTCTGCTGGAGATCGGTTGTAATAGCAGGAGATCTCCAGCTAGTACCTGGAAGTTGGCTATCCTAACTAAACCTGCTTCCTCTCTCTGTTTTGACGGCATCCATTGTGTTTATGTAGCCCTCTTTGAGTCAAACTAGCGGTAACAGCCACAAATCCGAGTGGCAGAACCTACATCTCCTGCAATCATGTTGAATGAGGGAGGGAGGAATCTGAGTTAAAGCACCAAAGGGCACAAGGCTGAGGGGAGTTCTCTGTTGCCCCTCTCCAAGATTGCTTTTCTCTCATCTAGGCTCACTTTTTATTTTCTTCAGTGGGAAGAAAGGTGCTCGAGGGAAAGGGGCTGTAGGGAGGTAAACGGCTGCCGCCCTGTCTGCGTGCCACCCCGGGCAGGTGCCCTCCTTCGTCCCCCTAGATCCGCCCCTGTGTGGGTGAGGAACAAATCCTGCCCTCCTCATAAATGCTTCCCTATTATTCCATGAATTGGACCCCCCCTCCCATAGGGTTGGCCAGCCCCAGGTTGGGAAATTGCTGGCGATTTGGGGGTGGAGGCTGGGGGGCAGGGTTTGGGGAGGGCCTCAGATGCGTATGATGCCATAGAGTCCACCCTCCAAAGAAGCCATTCAGGGAAACTTCTGTCATCTGGAGGTCAGCTGTAATTCTGGGAGATCTCCAGGCTCCGTGTGAAGGTTGCCAACCCTACCCTAGGGTTGCCAACCTCCAGGTACTAGCTGGAGATCTCCTGCTATTACAACTGATCTCCAGCCAATAGAGATCAGTTCACTAGGAGAAAATGGCTGCTTTGGCAATTGGACTCTATAGCATTGAAGTCCCTCCCCTCCCCAAACCCTGCCCTCCTCAGGCTCCGCCCCAAAAACCTCCCGCTGGTGGCGAAGACAGACCTGGCAACCCTACCCTACCCCCATGCTTCTTTCTACACTGTTGGGACTAAACACATGCCTTTGCTGCTGACGCATCTGAGTTCCCTCAGCTCTTTCTTGACCCTTTCAAATGCCCCCCATAGCCCCGTGTCTTTACAATCTTCCAGCCTTCCTCTTCCTCTGCTTGGAGCCTTCCCTCCCATATGTTTAGGAAGAAGACTTCATAGTGTTATCACCCTCACTAGGGCATTACACAATTGCGGTAACAATCATAATAGAAAACATTCAAAAGGGGGGAAAAGCCCTGCAAGCATTTGTCATAATCTGTCCTACAGAAACTAAAGAAGGAGGCTGCACAGTTGTCTAAAAATAGCACACTGCATTCTAGCAGGATACCCAAATTCACCTTCTGTGTCACGCTACTCACAAGAGGTTTCAATCTAGGAAATGATAAAGCAAACATGATTTTTATTCACACATCTTTAGTAATCAGAAAGTTCTTCAGATCTTCAAGGTGGGCAGTGAACATTATCTAATAACAGCGGGGAGAGAGGTAAAATACGCTGACTTTGGTTGCAATGTGACCCTGACTGCAGTCTCCATAAAGCAAAAGGTACGTGATTTTGGAAGCAGCTCAAAAATGACAGTGTTCTGGAACAAAATGATATACAGCCTGCAGTTAGAGAGAAGCACATACACACAGAACAGCCATGAACGTGTCATACAAAACGGGGTCTTTTAAAAAATTCATATATGAAACATAGACCGGGTTGCCAGAGGGAGAGGCAACCGGAGGGAGAGGGGGGTCTTAACAGTCACAAATTGAGGCCTAGGTCTTGACACCATCAGCAGGTTGAAGGCATGTCTGGAAGTGACATTATCACGTCACCGACAACGTGGGAGAAGCTCTGGTATTTGGACAAAACATCTATGGTAGAAGCTGTTTTCACCATAAAGTTTTGTCAAAATACCAGTGTCTTACACGTTGAGGGAGATGCGATGCCATCACTTCAGGAATTGATGTCGTGCCAACAAGAAAAAGAAGAGAGGGTCATAGGTGCCACATATACCTGCTCCTCCACTCTACACCTCCATTAGTTCCCAGGAATTTGGCTCACTGTCAGACACGAGCTGCATGGAAGGTGATGAACATACCATATGCCAGGGTTGCCAACTTCGGGTTGTGAAATACCTGGAGATTTTTGGGGGGTGGAGCCTGAGGGTGGAGTTTGGGGAGGGACTTCAATGGGGCATAATGCCATAGACTCCACCTTCCAAAGCAGCCATTTTCTCCAGGTGAACTGATCTGTCACCTGGAGATCAGTTGTAATAGCGGGAGATGTTCAGCCACCACCTGGAGATTGGCAGCCGCACCCTATGCCCCCTATTTAAATGGCCAAAGGCCTAAAAATTGCAGTACTGGGTCCCAAAAGGCAACTAAATATAGAAGTAGATCCAACTTCCAGATGTTTTAAGAACCACTATCTTAATGCACCCTTAGTTTTCCTTAGCCCTTTTCTGTGCATATTCATATTGGAGACCTGTGACCAGACATGGAGGAGGGGAAGGGAACTCCTTCTCTCCATGCTGTTTTCACAATGCAAACTGGTCCAGGAAAACTGTTATTACCTCACTGGAGAAAATGTATGGAAAAACCTGGAGCTTTATTTGTGTCTCTTTGGCTTCCTTCTCTCTACATCCAGAGTTTACTTAGGGTCAAACTAGGATGTTTGTTTCATTTTCTTTTTTAAACACAGATGTCTCTCAGTGTAGTTTTAAAGGAAAAACAGCCAGAGAGACATCAGTTTGAGTAGTAGAGGGATGACGGAAGGGGACAGAGCTCTTTTGCCCTTTCCTGCAGCCGTTTTTCCGCTCAAAATTTTCTCCCTTTTTCACTGATGGGGGGTCAATCCCACTTCAATTCTGTTCTTTTCCCATAGTGTGTGTATACAGGTGACTACATCTTTTGCCATGTAGGCAGAAAGTCTGCTGAGGGATATTCTGAATGGGAAAAAAATCCTGTAAGGAAAAGGTCTAAGCATGCCTTCCTTTCCTCAGACATTCCCGTGAACGTGTTCCATTTACTTCCATCTCCCGGTAGAGTTCATGTTTGGACGTTACATATCGTATAACAGTTAGAAGATGAGAGCGATCAGTAGAGCAGGAGAAAATGGCGGCACTGGAGGGTGGGAGCCTAGGGTTGCCAACCTCCAGGTACTGTAATGAAAATTGACACCTCTGTGTACACGTTAGATAATGCAATACAATAACACACAGACTGGCACAATGCAGCAGATGAAACAAATATAATAAACACAAATTCAAGTTAACAACCACTGGTCTGAGTGTGCAAAAATAAAGATGCAGTACATTCAATATCACACCCAAGAGCCCAAATAGGTACTCCGTATAAATGAAGTTTCTTTCTTCCTTATAGATGATGTTCCTTTCTTCCTGACAGGAGAGTATGCCAGTCACCAAAGAAGACAATGCCTTTTCTTGAGAATTCCTCATTTCGAATATACAATATTCTTCCTCAGTTCCTCATAAGGAAACTCTCCAGCGTAATGTTTACAAATCATGAAGTCATACCAGTTTACAGACCTCTTGCTTTGTTCCTCCGTGGGATACAAAATTGCAAAGACCAGTAGTTGTTAACTTGAATTTGTGTTTATTATATTTATTTCATCTGCTGCATTGTGCTAGTCTGTGTATTATTGTATTGCAACCTCCAGATACTCGCTGGAGATCTCCTGCTATTACAACTGATCTCCAGCTGATAGAGATCAGTTCCCCCAGAGAAAATGGCCGCTTTGGCCACTGGACTCTATGGCATTGAAGCCCCTCCCCTCCTCAAACTCTGCCCTCCCCAGGCTCTGCCCCCAAAACCTCCCACCGGTGGCATAGAGGGACTTGGCAACCCTAGGCTCTAGGGCATTATATCCT
Source organism: Euleptes europaea (assembly GCF_029931775.1). NCBI lineage: Eukaryota > Metazoa > Chordata > Lepidosauria > Squamata > Sphaerodactylidae > Euleptes > Euleptes europaea. The sequence goes on from NC_079326.1 coordinate 48,279,030, forward strand.
GCTGAGTTCCCTCTCCTTCTCAAGCTCCATCCCCAAAAATCACCAGGAATTTCCCAACCTGAGGTTGGCAACCCTAGGCCACACAGCACTGAGGTTACAGAATGGATTGTCGAATTTCAAACAGGCTGCGGTGAATGATAATATATATTGAAGTTCCCTGTAAGTGGAAAACCAACTACAAAGTTCAAGAAGCTGGTCTTGATCATGTGGAGGATTTTTTTGTTGCCGGTTATTTAGAGGAAGTTTTTACTTGGAAGAGCATAATAAATGCTAGGAAAGTAGCATTGTCCACAACAGATTTTTTAAATCAACTGAACCCCAAAGGGTTGCAGCCTATGGCCCAGTTAGGGTTGCCAACCTCCAGGTAGGGGTGGAGCCTGAGGAGGGCAGGTTTCGGGGAGGGACTTCAATGCCATAGATCCAATAGCCAAAGCAGCCATTTTCTCCAAGGGAACTGATCTCTATTGGCTGGAGATCAGTTGTAATAGCAGAACATCTCCAACTAGTACCTAGAGGTTGGCAACCCTATCTCCAGGTCTGGAGATTAGTTGCAATTTCAGATTTCCAGGACCAGCTGGGGGGTTGGCACCCCTAAATCTGCTGTGGTCCAGTGCTACTTGCTCATTGTAGGATAAAGTGACACTGAAATGTTTGAAAATATCCTATTGCAGAAGTAAATTCCTGCTCCAGTCAGATGGTTCATCGTTTTCAGACAGGGCCGTAAGCCTAAATTCGACAGCTGTGACCAATGGATAATATCAAGGCCCATAGTGAATGCTTGCAGATTAGGGTCTTCCTGCCATAGAGATAAAACACATTCATTGAAAGAGAAAGAAAGGTATGTACCTTTTTTTCAGTGTTAGCTTTCCACGTGAACAACTGCTGCAGCTCCCACAGGGAGTTATGCAATTGTAAATAGGAGAGGAATTATCCACAATAATTTCCCATTAAGCAAATCCTGCTCTATGGGATTAAAGGTTTTCTATAAGAAGTGCAAGGATTTCTTCACCAAAGTAGGTAATGTCAGGGAAATATAATTTTGAATTCTTGAAATAAAAAAAGAAAAGAATAATCCAAACTACAAAATAGTAAATTCAATCTTTATTTTATGAAAAGAAACTGTATGTGTTTTTCCCTCCAGATTTTTGCTGAAAGGACAAACAAATAACAATAAAAATATTACAAGGCAGGAGAAGTTTTAAATATTTAATTCTGCATATGCTTGCCTGTTAACTGTAGAAAGCTAAGTGTGGTGTGACACAGTATGACTTACAACAGACCAACTTTTCAGGTCAAGGGCAATGTACCTTTCACACTTCTCAATTAGGTACCATTCCAATCCAGCTTATTTTTACAAACCTTAATTGCAAATCTTATGTTATGATTTCAAACAAGTCATTCTTCCAACAGTCCTATATACTGTAGCAGTAAGAACACGGCATTCATAATTTGCCAGAATATGAAAAAGGTTAAGAAAGAACAGAGGGAGAAAGGGACAATCAGTAATTTTTGGCCTGCAAAGTTCCAATTTAGAATTAAAGTGAGAAATATTAGTCCACTAGATTGCTGATTTTAACCCAAAAACACAGCTTCATGCTTCTGCTCTACACAGTCAAGGTTTATAGACAGTGTATATATACACTTCTTTGGCAGATCTATTGCCCTTCCTAAAAAATATTGTTTATATTTGCAGTCAGGAAACACGGGCTGCGTGAAGAACTTCCACATGCACGCCAAGACTGAAATGCTATACACTTTATTAGGGAGCAAGCCCTTGCACACTGAGTTCAATGAGACTTACTCCTGCATAAACCAGCTTAGAACTGCACTGTACGGCTCCTGGGTCACCCCTCCATTTCCTTCCACACGCTCCCTGGAAGCTGGTCCCCAAAATTGGGAGGAGCTTCCAGAACTTTCTCCCATGTAGCAGGAGGAAGCCACAGTCAGAAGCAATCTCCCGAAGCTCCTGATCCTGAGCTTCAAGGTATGTGGTTATAGGAAAGAATCAGAAAAGGGAAGCCAGGCAAAGGACAGCAGTTGGCAAGCTGGGGAAAGAACTAAGTACCCTGAGGTCAAGAACCAACAACATAAGGGCCAAAATTAATACTAAGTGCTAACGATCTTCTGTAATTATATATAATAAATTTATTATAGACAAAAATCTACAACTTGTATACAGCCCTACTATAGCCTCTATATTTCTATTACAAATATAAACGTAAAAAAAAACAATTAGACACAAAATTGTGTGTGTAAAGTGCCGTCAAGTCGCAGCCGACTTATGGCGACCCCTTTTGGGGGTTTTCATGGCAAGAGACTAACAGAGGTGGTTTGCCAGTGCCTTCCTCTGCACAGCAACCCTGGTATTCCTTGGTGGTCTCCCATTCAAATACTAACCAGGGCTGACCCTGCTTAGCTTCTGAGCTCTGACGAGATCAGGCTAGCCTGGGCCCATCCAGGTCAGGGCAGACACAAAATTACAACCAAACAATTAGACACAACGTAAGACCAAAGGCGTTTCGGCCATGTGGCCTTCTTCAGTGGCCTAAATCCATTAAAATCCAGAATGCAATTATACCAACATACAGCTCTACAAATATATGTCAGTATAACAATCTTTTTGACTGAGGGCAAGTGGTGTTTATAAAATATAAAGTTTACTTATAAAAACCCCATCCAGGTTTTCCTTTTAAATTTTAGGCTTCCATAAATCTGAAAATTTAATTTATTTTATAAAAGCCCTCTTGAATGGGGAGATATTGGATTTACTGCCTACTATGGTGCACTGATCAAGGTATCCCAGTCATAAAGATGTCATCAAGTCTGAATGAATGAAGCAGTATATATTTTATAAATACCTCTTGCACTCAGTCATAAAGACTGTTATACTGACATATATTTTTATATCTGTATATTGGTATAACCGCATTCTGGATTTTAATGGATTTACCACAAACCAACATGGCCAAAACCCGTCTTAGGTTGGGTCTAATTGTTTGGTTGTAATTTTGTGCCTGTGTTTTATGTTCATATTTGTAATAGAAATATAGAGGCTATAGTAGGGCTATATACAAATTGTATATTTTTGTCTGTAATAAATTTATTATATATAATTACAGAAGATCATTAGCACTTAGTATTAAATTGGGTCCTTATGTATGTTGGTTCTCGACCTCAGGGTACTTAATTCTGGAGTTTTTAGGGTTACGTTTTCTTCCCCCTCTCGTTGTTAGCATACTAGTTGGCGAAAGGTCCTGGCTGTAACTGGTGTCTAAGAGATGGGGTCTGGTAGATAGGGTAGGTGGCGGAATTAACAACACAGGCTCTCCAGCCAAGAATCACCTGCTCCCTTAATTCTGGCCCTTTACCCAGCAAAAACAGCTAAAACTCTGGTCAAAAGAGTCGGCAAGAACTGAGACTGAAAATCTGGCATGGCCTTAACTGGAACAGGAAAAACACACGCCCCCCCCAGTGGCACGCAAAAAGGGTTTGCTTCATTCTTTGGATTCTGGCCTATTCATTAAACTTCAGTTTACCCCACGCCACAGGCTTAGGTTGGGTAATAATAAATTAAGAACACACACACAGATAAAATTTGACTCAACAAACAAAATAGAGCGATCACCAAAATGTCATGAGTCTCCCCAACTTTGTTTAGCAAGCGGATATAGAAAAGGTCTTTTAACAGTCTCGAGGAAGGCATATATATGAGTAAAAAACCAACAGTAGATTCCTTAAACACTTGTAACAACTACAGCTTTTTGAGACTTATACTGTAAGCCCTTTACCTTTACAGAAAAATAAGATGTTAGTCTCCATTCTGCTTTTGAAAGAAAATATATATAATTACTGAAATTCTTTAAATATAGCCATTTTCCTTTTTAAAAAACACTCTGAGGGCACTATTTACAAAGAGATGTTCATGCAAATATACAAAAAAGTTCTAAAGTAGGCTGAGCCTAATCATTTCAAGACTGTGAAGGAAAATGCGAATGCAGAGGAACAGAACTGAATATGTAAAACAATTTATTAACTGCCCCCAAACAAATATACTTAACCAAAACCTTTTGAACATTTTAAAAACAATATGAATTTGTGTACCTGCATTTCTACACAAATTTGCAAAAGTTAGGTAGAAAGGACACTCTTTTATCCATAAAAATAGCCTAATTTGAAATTGGTCAGTAGTGATTATAACCTACCATAAAATTTTGCTTTAAAACAAACTGTTTACAAAGAACCCTTGTGTTATGTTATTTATAAAGTAACTTCATTGTAAAAAAAACTATCAGTTTAAGAACTTCTGTTTTAAAAGTCACTTTTGTATTAGACAGAATATCAAACGAGGCACTAATAATTAACGGGCTACTACTGCTCAGATGAAATAATATCCCAGTATAATGATGCGGCACAGGTTGAGTATCCCTTATCCGGACTGATCCGAAAACCAGATGTTTTCAGCTGGCACGCGGGCGTTACTCACAGGCTCTCAGCAACACCACTGGTGGTTCAATGTACACAAAATTGTTTAAAATTACACTCAGGCTATGTGTATAAAGTATATGTAAAATATATATAAAACATAAATGAATTTCTTGTTTACACTTGGGTCCCATCCCCACGATATCTCATTAGGTATATGCAAAATATTCCAAAATACAGAAAGATCCAAAATACAGATTATTTCTGGTCCCAAACAATCCAGATAAGGGATACTCAACCTGTATAAACATTCAGACTCATGCCGATGCCTGGTTGGAAGGCCATTTCCCAGAAAGCATTGCTTTCCAAATCAAATGGACCATTTTAAATGGGCACATTTTAAATATAACCATAGTAGCTTATGTCTCGTGGGATATGAAGTTAATAGAGATTCTGCATTTAAATACATTCCCTAAGAGTCGCAATTTATTTTATAGGACATTCTCATTGGTCTTTTATGCATGGCTGTTTCACTCGCCGATACCCCTCTGATGACTTCGGGTTTTTGATTTGATTATGCAGGCTGTTTCCGACTGTTAGAAGTTGCGTCGCTCTCCCCCTGCGTTTCCCCACGTTTTGAAATACGAGATAAAACGGATCCCTGAAAACGCAGGCAAAACATGGGAAAACACAGGGGGAGAGTGAGGTGACCTCTGACGGTGGGAAACGGCATGCCTAATCGAAACAAAGACCCAAAGTTGTTGGAGGGGTGACAGCAAGTAAAACAGCCATGCCTAAAAGACCTTAAATCCAGATCTATTTAAAGATAAAATTGCTCTCTTTCAGAATTTTTGCCCCAAGCAAGATTTTCTTTGCTTATTGGGTTTATTTTCAAATACTTTCACAATTATATCCTGAGCTGATGGGATTTACCTGGACTGGGCTGAGATTTCTTTCCCGACAACCGTTAAATAAAAACGTGCATAAATGTAGCTTATTGCTAATCTCACATACACACACCCCTTCATGGAGAATTACGGTAAAAACTAACCATGGTCACCCTATCATACATATGCAGTAACCGGGTAGTTACTGGACTGGAGGTAAAACTAATTCCAGTTAACCACATACCTACATTTGTATGTTATGGGTAACCACAGTTAGTTTTTAATGCACAGAGAAAGGTGGGGAACAGCAAGGCATGTGCTGAAGCCCAACGACAAACTGGGTTCATGCAGTTTCACTGCAGCAAAGTAAATGTGAACGCAGCCCTAGTCTCTTCCTCTCCAAATGGCTAGACACAACATTCTGGGTTGACAGTTCTGCACTAAGAAGCTGTAGATCAATTTTTTGTTGCAGGAAGGATATAAAGGATTAGAAAAAGATGGTTCTCTTTTCAGTACTGGCCTCTTTCTACAGTGATGGTCTCCAGGGATGTTGTTTCCATCAGGCAGAGGTGAAGTTAGCACAATTTTGGAGGAAATACTAATTCTGCAGAATTTGCAACAAGGTTTTTCAAGCTCCCTAAGACGCATGCTGCAGTCCTAAACAGATTTACTAGAGATGAAATCAGGGGTGCCAGGTCTACTGCTCTGGGGGGAGCGAGTGTTACCTCCTAGCCCTGCCTGCTGGAGGGAATGGTAGGTGGGCCCCAGTGACACAATGTCAATTCTAGTACGACTGAAAGTGAAGTCATTGCATCACTGGTAATGCTGTAGCAATCGGCCAAGCGTTTTGACCAAATGCTGGAGTGTCACCACCCAAGCAATGACATCACTTCTGGTTGGGCTGGAAGAGACGTAATCTCATTCCTGGCACCGTGGGTATGGTGAGTCTCCTGCCGTTGAGTCTCCTGCTGGTTGCCAGCTACAAGCTACAAACTGGCAACCCTAGATTAAATTCCACTGAGCTCAGTGTTGTTGTTTTTAGAAAACATGTTTAGAATTGCATTGTTAATCTGATAGATTTTCAGTATATTATACCGCTGGTCAAAAATCAGACAAATTTCAAATATATATTACATTCTTCAATTTCTATCACAACCATTAATTTGGATTCCCATAATCCCGCCGTGTAAGGAGAAAGCACTACGCACATTCAGGGGAAGAGCCATCAATTTCCCCTTTCCTCGCCATACAAGTTTTTGTCATGACCCCTGAAATCTGGCTCCAGACAGTTGTGGGGTCCTTCAAAATAGATTTTACAGGGAAAGGACATGGAGGGCTGAAAATTGAGGGAAACTGGCAAGTCCTCTCCAATGTGTAGAAGAGCCTTTAGCCTGTGCCATCTTCAAACCTAGGCCACTGTGGGTGGGATTTTTTTTTTTTGTATGGTGGGTCTGAAAACTGGAGTCTCACATACAAGGCAACTATATCTACTATTGCAACGAAATGCAAAACGTTTTAGTAGAGTGGAACAATATGCAGTTCAGATTCAACATCTGAATGTGCCAAAGATACACAAAAGCCTCCTAACCTGGGCCTTTGGTGCTTCCAACAAATATACACGTTTTGCAATTATCAACAGAACAGTGCAATGTGCAGGAACACAAACCGTGTGTATTAGCTTACAGGCGGACCTGAACTCATTCAGTTTGCAGTTCTGGTGCACCAGAAGGTTTCTAAACCCATCCACGCACCCTCACGTCTTTCTTCTTCAGCCTGCCCTTGGATTTAAAAAACAGCTTTTATTAGCTAGCCATCTCTTACTAGAGCAAGACGGAATCCAGTCATTTCACAGTGCAGTGGAGACCCCTGTCTCCATTCACCTCCCATTTTTTGATTTTCAAAGATGCCCTCGTAGCGGCCCTCTGCCTCTTTTCAGGAACGCCCATGATGGCTGTAGTGTTCAAAAACGTCCTTTTCGGCTTCCTTGCCACCTTTAGCTTTTTAGCATCAGGTTTTTCTTTCTTAAGGTGCTTACCTACAGTAGTTTTCTTTGTTTGGGGCCTGGAAATGGGCAAGGCAGAGGATTTCAGGGCTGAAGAAATCTTTCTTCTCCCCTCGCTTTGTTGGGTTGTAGTCCTGGGTGGCTGCTTCCTGCTGCTTCTTCTTACAAGGCTATGCCTGACAAAAACTGGCCCCGATGTTTTTTTGGAAAACCCTGGTTCCCGACTAGTGCCTTTTCTTCTCTGCCACGCTGTCTTTGGATTGCCTCTTTCCAAACAGTCAGCCACAAGCAATTTCAAGGGAGAATTGACTTCCTTCCTATTCAATGAAGTCAGCTTGAAGTCATCTTCCTGCTGCGGTTGGTGAGAGCTCAGTGGTGAAAGAACTAAGTGTTTATAGGATTTCTCTGAGTTATTACACACTAAACACTCAGATTTTTCTGTGGAGATGGAAGACATGTCTGCCCTATGGCCTGAATTCATATCATTCTCCTTAACTGGATCTGGGGTGAAAGATGCTGATGGATTGTGGAAATCGAGTGAATTGGAGGACTTGGAGGGGATGCATCCTTGCTGCACATCAGCTTGTTTCTTCCTGTTGGCATCAAGGCTGAGACTCCTAAATAGCTGCCGAACATGCGGGGGTTTCTTTGCCTTTTCCCCAGCTATGCTTTTGGGAGGCGTTTTTAAGACTCGATTAGTCAATGGGTCATAATATTTAATAGAACACTGTTTGTACTTGTATCTCACGGATTCCTTACTATCTGTGGAGTGGTGAGTTCTCCTCACTTTGGGGGCATCTACATCTTTGCTCCTGAACGGTTTAATCTCTGGACAAGAAAGAACATAAACCACAGTTTGGGGCTGCAGAGGGCTCATGATTTTGGTGTAAGACTCAGGAAGCTTGAGAGCACACAGTCTCGTTTTCATGTTTGGAGTCTTCTCGTTCTCTGACCAGAGAAGGTTAGCTTTGGGATCTGGTGGGTTCTGCCCCCTTCTAACGATTTTTTGTTTCACTACCGGATAGTGCACCAAGCTAGTCTGGGTGCCGTGGCTAACCTTGACCACTTGGCATCTCGAGGCAAGGCGCCATGTTCTTTTTTGAGGCCTCCTCGTTTCCAGAATTTGTTGTGTTTCTGAAATGACAGAAGAGTTGCTGAAGTCAGAGCCGGCAGTCAACACCCCATTACTTTCTGGCAGCCCTTGAGCTGTTTCGACTTCTATTTTGTTTGCCGTGTTTGTGTCACTTCTCCTCCCGTCTTTCCGTTTTTTCTTCCTTACTCTCCTCCTTGCACAGTTAGCCAAGGATTCGGTATCGAAGTGACATCGGAAGCGACCTTCCCGGAAATCCCGTACGAGGGCTTCTATTTTCATGTCATCTTCATGCATGATCTGGGACCACGTCTTTCCTACAAAGGAAGGAGGCACATGGGGGAGATCTGGAAGAACTGGCTCCTTACTTGACATGTCCTCTTCTGCTTCTACGGTTTGCTGCACTGAGCTGTTTTGGAGAACGCAACTGAGCTGGGTGCCATAACTCTCATCCTGCAGATTTACCTGAACCTCTTTAAGAAGCTCCAGATTTTTAACCGCTGATTTGGGTGGGGCTGCTCCGGACTGGACGGCTGCATCACAATCGAAGCTCATGTCTGAGTTGTGCAGGCTGCTGTGCTCCAGAAGAGACAGGATATTTACGCAGGAATTACTCTCGTCGTCTTTGCAAGGCAGCTCCTCAGGGGGAGTTTCGGCACAATATTTCAAAATGACTTCTTCAATGATTTTGTCAACAGAAGTTTCGTCCCTTTGGCTCAACTTGCTTTCTTTTTTCCCCACTAACTGTGGAGCGGCTCTGAAAGCCAAAGAGCTGCTTTTACCCACAGGGTTGCGAGCGTCCCTGAGACAGAAGTCAGAGATCTGAGTTTCATCCTGAGGTTGGGAGCTGTCTTGTTTCAAAAGAAGCTGACCTGAGATTAAAGAGTTGCCTCGGCTACAGACGGGACTCTCGAGCAAAACAGTTCTTGACTGGGCAGACCACAAAACTGGACTAGAGTTGGAATTCAATAATCCATCCTGATTGCATAGGCCCTGCTTAGTTTGATCATACCTGCTATTAGAAACTAAATCTGGTATTATGGAGCATCTAATATTTTTTGCAGTTACGGGAGGAGTGGGTGGGAAGTGGCTAATGGGTAATGAATGAGGCAAGAGGTTCACAGCTGTAAGTGGGGCTTTATGGCTACTACCTTCCATCTGAACACCTTCTGCTGGAAGAGGGGTTTTTGTACTACTGGGGATGCCGGTAGTGTGCTGAGAAGTTCCTAGACTCTGCTCTTGGCCCCTTTCTAGCTTCCGAATAGATGTCACTGGCGTATAAGTCTCCTTTGGTTCCTCCTGCGATCGCTGAGAAATAAGGCAGCCTGACTCGGCAGTGAATCCGCTGTCGGTGCTGGGTTCTTCCCCCCGGCCTGCTGTTCTCTCTTTCTCCAAGGCTTCCACTGAAAGCACAGATTCATCCCTGGGAACAAGCAAGGAGCTGGGCAGTGGCATATCATCGTAGGATGGTCTACAGGAGGGGAGGAAAACAAAATACCCCAGATAAATACGGCAATCTCAAATATTGCAGACTCAAATATTGTAGACTCAGCATGGTGTAGTGGTTAAGAGAGGTGGTTTGGAGCGGCAGACTCTGATCTGGAGAACCTGGTTTGATTCCCCACTCCTCCACATGGGCAGCGGAGGCTAATCTGGTAAACTGGATTTGTTTCCCCACTCCTACACATGAAGCCAGCTGGGTGACCTTGGGCTAGTCACAGCTCTCTTAGAGCTCTCTCAGCCCCACCTACCTCACAGGGTGTCTGTTGTGGGGAGAGGAAGGGAAGGTGATTGTAAGCCAGTTTGATTCCTCCTTAAGTGGTAGAGAAAGTCGGCATATAAAAACCAGCTCTTCTTCTTCTTCCTCTTCTTAATATCAAAGACATGTAAGAGCTAGCAGAGTCACTGAACAGAAAATCACCACAACAGTATTGTTCTCTTAAGAAATTTTGGATCGCAATTCATCAAGAAATGCAGAAAGTGTTGAAAATTACCTTTCCTCTCAGCCCAGAGACTATGTTATTGGGTACAGCACCAGAAGAATTGGAGAAAAATTACAGAGAACTGTTTAGTTATATGATAACAGCAGCCAGAGTGGTTCTGGCCTCAATGTGGGAGCAAGAAGAAATCCCTGAGATAGAAAGGTGGAGAGAGAAAATGGCTGAATATGCAGCGATAGCTAAGTTGACACATTTGGTGAACAGAAGGAGGAGTTCCAGAAAAAACTGAAACCATATTATGACTATGTATAATAATACTATGCTTATGGGCCGTTAGATAATTAGAATGGTAATATGAGTAGTTTATAGAGAAAGCAATAATAATGAAGGGTAGATAATACAGATGGCTCATTAAAGCAGAAGTCAGTAAGGAGTAACTTGATTAACTTTAGAGTAAACAGCATTAGAATAAGAATCAAAGAAATCTAGGCAGTAATTTTAAGGACTAGTTAACAATGTCAGTCTTTGATTTGAAGCATTATATCTATTTAATGTATTTTTTCAATAATGATATGGTTTGGCTTGGCTGCGGTTACGGCTTTGAACATTCGGTTTCCCTTGGAAGGCATGACACATTGCATGTATGGGTTTGTATGTGTTTTATTCTTTTTTTAATAAAAAAATCAGTATTGTTCTCAATTTTTAAAAAAACAACTGATGTCGCAATGGACCACCGCATCTGTTTATAATCAATCGCAGAACTCACAGGAGTAATGTCACAGGATATTAAAATAGTTTGGGTTAAACCCCATTAATGTAACAGTATGATGGTGGTGGGGGAGAAAGGAGGGAACTGTTAAAATTCTGCTGCACAGTGGAGACTGCAGCAGGATTCCCAGAACTAATCCCAGTGCCAACAATCTCTACCACGGTGATTAATGCTCTTCCGAGCTACCAAAGCATGGTGAGCGGGGAGGGAGGACCTTTAGGAATGGCACAAATACAGGCAAAAACACCAGCCTTCATTCTGACAGCCTTAGTTACAGCCACCGCTCAGTTGCATTTTGCTGCAGGGAAGCTGGAGGTAACAATGCAGCTAACGGTCGCCTGCGCCTATCAGAGCATGCTCTCCTTCAGAAGGAACAAAGCACACCTGCCAGGTCTTTCCGCCACCAAAAGGAGACCTGCGATCTGGACAGATTTGTGAGCTGCCCTGAATTTAAAGAAAGGAAGGAGAGAGGAAACAAGCTAAATTTATATGCATGCATATAAACCCATTATACCTCAGTATCTTCACATAACACAGACTGCAGAAAGCATTAAACAAACTGTACCAAGGAGTACAGTTTTCTGCACAAAAGGTTGGATCCAGACTAAAGTGACAATTTCTACTGATTTCCCCCTCCCCACTGCAGACCCCCCTTGTCATTCCTCAGCAAAAAAAAAAAAAAAAAAACCCCATCCTTTAGGAGCAGCATTTTGTGGAGTTCAGTGGGTAGTAGTAGTTCCATTCTGCCACTGGAAACTTTAGTCTGGCTTCAACTCCATGTATGAGCACCAATTTCTATTTAATTGACCTTCCTATGGAAGAAACATGAACATATATAATTTCTCAACTAATTTTGCTAGATGTCTTGCGAGTAAAACCTTCACTGCTATATACTGAAATTATCTGTACCTATTTTCTCTGGCTTTTTCTGCCAGCTAAATCCAAGCTCCCTGTTGTCATCTAAGTCAACCTTCCCGGTGAAGAGGGATAGTTTTGTTGACTGATAATCTTAATACTTCCTATGGTTGCCTGGAATCAAGTGTTGCCTATACTGATTCATTGTTGAACCAAAATGTCAAAAGACTCTGGAGAAGCTCCCTTTCTGTTCTGGCCTCCGGCTTCCTGGTCTGCTGGTCTCACTGACTGCAGACTGCCACTTCACAGGGTCTTCCAGTGCATGAGCAGGCAAGATTTGGAACTGGATCCAGCACCTAAAGACTGTGGCCTTATGAAATGATTGATCCATCAGGGCTCCCTTCCTTGCACTCAGCTTAAACAGACTGAGGAAAAGCAGCCCCAGCTGTTCTAGAGGCAGGTTCTAGAATTCTCCAGATGATGCCTTAATTGGGCCAGAATCCTGTAGAGAACTAGGTATAGTCTGGTTCCACAGGTGGCGCATGAGCTGCTAACCTGGCACTGAGTCTCAGCTGCCTGAGCCTGTTGTCTCCACTGCTTCTCCGAGGTGGAGATGGATCCTTGTGGGCTCATGCTCTGGGCTGGCACTTAGTGCCCCCAAGATTGGGGGGGGGCAGAGGGGACTTCTGGTGGAGATGCTCCAACTGCAGACTCCTCAGGGGCAGAATCTGGATCAGATGGTTCAGAGTCTTCTGAAGGTCTCCCTGAGTTTGGGCTGTCCCCCCAGCCATGTTTCTGGCTCCTCGGGCTCCTCCTACAGGGCCTTTCAGTTGGAGTCCAGAGACAGTTCAGTGGGGGGGGGGGGTCATGACACTTGGTACAGGAAGACTGAGACCCCACCCCACTCTAGTTCAGGAGACTTGATATGAAAGCAGTCTATCTTAAAGAAGATGATCAGAGTTCCTATATGCTTCTGACCAAAAAGGAAGATCTCAGCGGTATGAAACGGCAATCTCCAGGAATACGCTTCCCTACCAACAACACTGCATATAACATAAAGGCTCAATGAATAATGGAGCTCCTGTCTGCTTTGGACTGAAGATGCGTGTGATGGCTTGTTTCTTTTATACTGATAGTAAATAAATAATTAGTAAAATAAATAAATAAATAAATAATTATTTGAAGAAAAAGAGTTGGTTTTTATATGCCGACTTTCTGTACCACTTAAGGAAGAATCAAACCGGCTTACAATCCCTTTCCCTTCCCCACAACAGACACCCTGTGAGGTAGGTGAGGCTGAGAGAGCTCTGAGAGAACCATGACTAGCCTAAGGTCACCCAGCTGGCATCGTATGTAGGAGTGGGGAAACAAATCCGCTTCACCAGCTTAGCGTCTGCCGCACATGTGGAGGAGTGGGGAATCTAACCCGGATCTCCAGATCAGAGTCCACCGCTCCAAACCACCACCCTTAACCTCTACACCACACTGGCTCTCATGCTTTATTATTTCCATTCTGGAGAGGTGGCATAAAAATCTCCTAAATAAAAATAAAAGTAAATACGTAATAGTCTGGCTATTGCTTTCGTTATGCTAGTCTGTGTTTTACACATGTGCATTCGCGCGCGCACACACACACTCTCTCTCTCTCTTCCGGATTTATATTCAATTTTCCTGAACACGGTTTTGCTTTTAATTGTTTCATCATCTATCCAGCGTCGTTCTAATCCTAGCAAGCGCTTTGCCACACCGGAATCATATTTTGATCAATGCAATAAAGAAGATATATATGAGGCAGCCTGAAAGGCTTCCAGAGTTAAATAGAAAGGTCTGCAGAAGGCTCGTGGCCGTGTGGGTGCATTACTGAGAGCCACAGCCGGCCTCTGTGTGGAGAAAGATGATGGAACCTGCCTGGAATTTGGCTCCCTCAGGAAAACGGCTTTAACTGCTTTTGCTTTTAAGTATTAACGACACCCCAGAGAGATGCTAGAGATACAAGGCACATGCAAGGAGAGCAATCCTAAGCAGGTCTACACAGAAGTAAGTTCCGTTTATTCTACAGGGCCTTTTTTTGGCCATTGAGTCACAGCTGACTTATGGAGAGCCTGTAAAGTTTTTTAAGGCAAGAGACATTCAGAGGTGGTTTGCCATTGCCTGCGTCTGCGTAGCGACCCTGGACTTCCTTGGTGGTCTCCCATTCAAATACTAACCAGGGTTGACCCTTCTTAGCTTCCGAGAGCTGATTAGATCGGGCTAGCCTGGGCCATCCAGGTCAGGGCTTACTCCTGGGGGGGGGGAGTTCTTAGGATTGCAGCTAGTGCCACTCAATGGACCTGTGACGCTCGGTGATCTCTAAAGCCTTCGAAAAACCCCAGAGAGAACAGAAGATCAGCTTTTTCAGAAATTCTGAAAATCGTTTCGTGTGTTTCGGCAGCATCCTGTAGCCTTAAGAATTAATGCACTGTCTTTCCAAAATGAAGGACCTGAGCAGCATGAAACGGGTAAACTTTAGAAACGCTCCCCACCCACTATCAATACAGCATATAACATAAAAGCGTAATGGATAAAACACAAAGTAAACAAAACACTCCACTAACTGCTATAAATAATAGATCAGCTACCAGAGCAAAAGACTATTTTTGTCTGCACTCATTAGAGTGACCTACTCCCCAGCTTGCGGCTGCCGCATGCGAGGGATGTGATTATAGCTAACCCAGAATAGTCAGGTGTTTATTTCACTCGAGGAGTTGATTGTTAAGGAGCGACCTCATAAGATGAGGCCCAGATGGGATTTTGGTTTTTTGGGTAGACTTTCAAAGCCAGAAATAAGATTTTTTTTAAAAAAATGGAAGAGCAAGAAGCATTTTTCAAATTATTCCGCCACAAAAGGACGGGAACCGTTCGGTTTGGCATCAGGTCCAGATCAGCCTCGAAACCAGGCCTGCCAAACACCAGCCACCATCTATACACTGTACCCTACCGGGTATATGGAAATGGTGGGAGAAATATGGCAGCGCTCACCAGGCAGAAGAGGGTTCTTGGACCAGGGCTCCCGTTAAGACCTTGAGTCAAAGAAAAGGTGTGGGTGGGTGGTAGGTAAAACAGATCTCAACTTAACCTCTTAGGTTCACATTAATAGGCAGACAACAGTGCACTGAGGAAATTCTTCCACAACCCAGTTAATACTTCCACCATCTCCCACCACCAATGCTCACTTCCTGTTTCACACAAACACATGAAGCTGCCTTATACTGAATCAGACCCTTGGTCCATCAAAGTCAGTATTGTCCACTCAGACCAGCAGCGGCTCTCCAGGGTCTTAGGCAGAGGTCTTTCACTTCACCTACTTGCCCCGTGGCGCAGAGTGGTAAGCTGCAGTACTGCAGTCCGAGCTCTGCTCATGACCTGAGTTCGATCCCGACGGAAGTTGGTTTCAGATAGTCGGCTCAAGGTTGACTCAGCCTTCCATCCTTCTGAGGTCGGTAAAATGAGTACCCAGCTTGCTGGGGGTAAAGGGAAGATGACTGGGGAAGGCACTGGCAAACCACCCCGTAAACAAAATCTGCCTAGTAAATGTTGGGATGTGACGTCACCCCATGGGTCAGGAATGACCCGGTGCTTGCACAGGGGACCTTCACCTTTACCTTTACTTGCCTAGTCCCTTTAACTGGAGATGCCAGGGATTGAACCTGGGATCTTCTGCATGCCAAGCAGATGCTCTACCACTGAGACATGGCCCCTCCCCACGGTTTCCTCCACAGTGCCATCAACCAAGAGGAAAGGGAACAGTTTCCGCCTTAGGGACTGGGACAGAGCTCCCTTCCCAGCTTTGGCTCCTGGGTAGGATTGTCAGTTCTGAATTGGGAAATACCTGGAGATTTTGGGGGTGGAGTCTAGAGAGGGTGGGGTTTGAGGAGGGACCTCAGCATGATACAATGCCACAGAGTTCACCTTCCAAAGCAGCCATTTTCTCCAGAGGAACTGATCTTGGTCGTCTGGAGATCAGTTGTAATAGTGGCTGATCTCCAGGCCTCACCTGGAGGTTGGCAACCCTACTTCCAGGCCACTCCCCTCCCCCACCAATCCTTGTTAGATTCCAGACAGGCTGTAAAAACAGGAAGTTTACAGAAAATGCCTTTTGGTTCAGCAGGGCTCACAGTATACAATCCTCTTCTAGATTGTCTACAGCAGGCCCGTACACCATGTGACCTGCCACATGTGCATCCTCGGTAAACTTCCTGTAAGCTTTTATTTCATATGTATCTATACTTCAAGTATCAGTTATACAGATGGCATCCAGTACTCAGATGCCACACCCTTTCTAAAAAGCATCATAAGATCCCACATTTCACTTTTTTCTAGGATTTGCCTACAAGACTTAATTTATGGATAAACTGTGGGGTGGAATGGTAGCTGTTGTCCTAGAAAACCTGAGATCCCACGTTAGACCTATTTATTATGTTCAGTACAATCACCAGTAATTCAGCTCACACAAGCAGGGTTGCCAGGCTGAGCCTGAAAACTGGTGGGAGGGCTGTGGGCGGGGACATGGGTGTGTACGACATTGGTGATGTTGCCACATCACTTCCAGGTAGCTCTAGGAATCGCTATGAGCTCTATGGTTTTACCATAAAGTTCCCAGCAATTCCTAGAACTACCCTTTTGTCACTTCCAGGTTGTACCTGCAAGTGATGTCGCAACGGTGGTGGAGTTTCCCCCCCTTCTCCCACCACCCCTCCAAACAGTGGGGGGCAACAAGGATTGCCAGCAGGAGGCTTCCTACCATAGCAGGAGGCCTGGCAAAAGCCTATTCACAAGCCAGATTGGACCCATGACATGCGAATGTTCATGGTGTTTTCCAATGAAATGTCAGTGGAGTTCAGTACAGTTCTTTTACCTCAAAGATCGCTAATGGTAGCCCTGTCCAACTGTGAACATTCGTTGTGAGCATTAACCATTTCCATCTCTGAAATACCATTCTTCAACCGCATTATTAAATTAAATAACTAAAACTTTAAAATGAAAACCAACATTCTACTGCCAGCACTATGCCTTGTTCACACAGAAATAACTCTTTGAATAACACAAAGGGTTTTTTCCTTTGTGAAACAGCATGCTGTAAGTTATTAAAAAACAAAACAAACCACTTCCACTAATGTAAAGCCTTTCACACTATCAGAAGTGGATACATGACATTAAAATTATATATGAGTTAGAAACCCTTCTGCTGTTAATGCAGGATGCAAGATGCACTAACCCTAAAGTTAACCCACATCAGAGCAGCAATCCTGATCCCCAAACCGATTCCTATTAGCCGGGCACACAGTAAAAGCCTCATGTTACTTCTCCAACTCCTGTGCCTCTCCTCAGAGTTATGGCTCCAGTTTCTAGTACAAGCGCAATGCATGATGTGGAAACAGATTGCAAGAGACATTGGTTGTTATGACGGGAGCAACTTTTGCTTACCATACCATTTACGTCATTTGTCCATACCCAATTTGTTGGTTATACTAACGGAAATTACACAACCGAAAGCTCTGCAGTAAAGCAAGGTGGATTGATTTATATTGTTTCCCATTAATCACTAAAACTAATTAATGTATAACTAGGCAGAGCAGTTACATCGCTTAGGAAGGTACATATCATTTAGAGATAATCTGATTTTTTCGCAATGTTTAGAAAATAGTACAAAATTGTTCATTAAATGGATTTTTTTTATTACCCTATGTCAAACAGCAGTACATTAGGAACATTAGCTAGAAGTCAAGTGCACAAAAAACAGCCCATAATGTATCACAACGGTTACATAAATCAGTGGTTCATATATGCAGCAGTTTCCTGAGTTCTCAAGGCTAGACTTTTTATTTTCAGATTTTATTAACTCTCACAGACAAGCCATCAAAATAGTAAAGGCTGTCAAGCTAGATTTACCCTCCCTGCTCCCACTCTCATTTTTTATTCACAGACCGAAACAGGTTTCCCCCTTTTTTCCCATTCCCAGCTGATCTCCGAGTTTGAAATGAATAATATCAAATGAACAAGTCTGCAGGGGAACAAAGCTACTGCTGTAAAAAGCTGGCTTAGCAACAGTTGGAACTCTGGTTTAAGGTGCCTGGCTGAAGGCTTCCGTCAGTTCCCCAGAAGAGTAACTTTGATCAGAAGATCACTGGCAAACATGTGCTGTTTAAATTGATCCCTTCCAGCCCTGAAATGTCTTGTGGCTGGTATAACTCCCATGCGATTATTATATACCCGTGTCATGGTGACACTGTCTTCAGAAGTTAGGCATCTGCCCTTACACCTGAGGGGGAGAATGCAAGCATGCAAGCCAGCAGTCGGATCCACTGGCTTCGTTGCCTGCGGTTTGATTTGCTAGTTGGTTCTTCTTTGTCCAGGCCTATGGATGCTTTAGAACATGGAGTATATCTTCCACGTTTCTCTTTAACACAACATTGGATATTTTGGAGGAGTCGGTTCCGTCTGCTTTGTCACAATTTTTTTTGCTCAAATGTTTATAAAAATAGGCCAGTTTTTAAATAAATCGTTCGTTGAATACATTTATTTACAGCGAAAGCCAGAATAACACGACCATAAATCGTTCAAAACAATCAACCACTGAATTCCATTGTACATCTTGAGGAAGGGTTTAGTCCGGACCCTCCTGCTCTCCTCGGTAAATTCAAAGCAAATCTGGTTGCTCGTCCCTTTCTGGACACAACTCAAAGTGTTGGCTCTTGCCTATAACACCCTAAATCGACCAGTCTCTAAGGTTCTATTCTTGAGAAGGTGATTTAAAAGGTGGTGGGCTGCACAACTCAAAGCTTTCCTGGATGAGGCAAATTGTTTAAATTGTTAAATGCATCTCTAAAAGCCGTTAATTTACGCTGTGAATTCCAGGGAAGATGTTTCTAGTGGCTACATCTCCTTTCTAGTGGCTACAGTTTGAACCGAGGAAGTGAAGCGAAACGACTGAATACTGGGGTGTCGTCTTCAGCTTGTGACCTTCATCTTGTCTCCAATTTCCAATCAGGATCGTTTCAACCAGTGCTTTTTTCATGCACATTGGATTTGAATTAGACTGATTATACACATGAAGAACTCATGGAGTATTCTATGTGGTTCTGAATGTCATCTGTAATGTTATCCTTAGCAGTATTTTTATAGAGTTGTGCATCGATATTTTTGGATTGCATTATAAAATTGTTATTTAGGATCTTCTATATACCCAGCTTGCTGGGGGTAAAGGGAAGATGACTGGGGAAGGCACTGGCAAACCACCCCGTAAAAACAAAGTCTGCCTAGTAAATGTCGGGATGTGATGTCACCCCATGGGTCAGGAGTGACCCGGTGCTTGCACAGGGGACCTTGACCTTGATATACTTGGCGGCCTCGTGGTGCTGTTATTTCTTTACTGTAAGTTCTGCAGCATCGGTTGCGTATTTTGTATTATGGGATGAAACAGCTTTGGTCGCCCTGGTGGATGACTTGTACCAGGAGACGGACAGAGAGAATGTGACTCTGTTGATTCTCCTGGACCTCTCAGCAGCTTTCGATACCATCCATCATGGTATCCTTCCGGACCGCCTATCTGGGCTGAGATTGGGAGGCACCGTTTTGCAGTGGTTTCAGTCCTGCTGTGCAGTGGTTAAGAGCAGTGGGCTAAAATCTGGAGAACCGGGTTCAATTCCCCACTCTTCCTCTTGATGCCTTGAGTTCTCTCAGAACTCACTCAGCCCATGCAGAGGCAGGCAACAGCAAACCATCTCCGAACATCTCTTGCCTTGAAAACCCTACAGGGTCGCTGTAAGTCAGCTGTGACTTGACAACACACTCACCACCTAC
Source organism: Euleptes europaea (assembly GCF_029931775.1). Lineage (NCBI taxonomy): Eukaryota > Metazoa > Chordata > Lepidosauria > Squamata > Sphaerodactylidae > Euleptes > Euleptes europaea. The sequence continues at coordinate 48,298,834 of NC_079326.1, forward strand.
CCATACACCCAGCTAGTGGCAAAAATATAAACTAAATTCTCTGGTCAAATAGAGTTCTTCCATCTGAAAGTTGAGTCTCAAAGCTTACTCCTAGTAAACTTCCCTCTCCAGTAGAGATGGGAAGGCCTGGAAAAAACCCAGAAAAATTGGGGGAAAAACAGGCTTTCCCCCTTTTTTCCAAAGGTGTTTTTTTTTCCGGGGGAAAACGGGAAAATGGGGGGAAACGGAAAAAACCCTGTTTTCCCCCCATTTTTCCGGATTTTTCCCAGGCCTTCCCATCTCTACTCTCCAGTTGTCTAGGGGGGGAAAAGAGTTTTATCACAACACTTTTATCACAACACACTACACTTTTATCACAACACACTACACAGCACATATATTACAGAACAGTCAGATAAGCCACAAGCTGGATCTTTACCTGTTGTCGTGGTATCTGGAAGGATGATGTCGCAGAACGTCTTGCAGAAAACGTTCCATCAAACGAGCTGTGCCCAAACGATTCCTGCAGTAAGTGGCGAAGAGTCTGTGCTGGGAACTGTATACATGCTGGGGAGTGGGGGTGGGGGGTGGGGAAGAGAAGTTTGGTTTTATAAGCGATTTGCTTAAAGTCCATGAAGTTATACAAAACTAAAATTGGCTCCACGAAAACACACAAGAACAAGAGATTGCACATACGTGATAAGAATGGAACGGTGATTTCCTGCTTCTCTTTTCCCAGACTCTGGAACCAAAGACGTCTTGTGGGGGGGGAGTCCTAGCAGGAGAGTAGTCAGGGCAGGGGGGGTGGCTGAAGGAGGTCAGAACAGAATCTAACTGGGCAAAAACGGAGGGAGGCAGTGATCTGGAGTAATAGCGAGATCTGGAGGTCGTGCTAGCCCAGGACAGACGACCTGTCCGCCCACTGACTGACTGAGGGAGAGAGGGCGTGAGAGTGTTGGCTCTGCCCCCTGCCACAATGCAATCACCGAGCTGTGCGAACATATGCCACGCACCATTTGAAAAGCAGCATTGCTGATCAAGGAGACGGAGAATACCTGCAAACACTCCCTCTGTGCATTAGCACTGTGGAGACAACTTGACGATTGTGTGGGGCTGGGACCGGTGGGGAAGATTCAAGACTTCGTGAGTGATGGGCAGGTCTGTGTCATTCCCTAGTTCACATATTTTACCTTCAGCACCCTTTTCACAAAGTTGAGATGGTAGAGAACCACAGTTTGGGCAACGAAAATGTTAGTATCAAACTTTTAAAACTTGAAATAAAAAACAACAACCTGTGAGAGTGCTATAAGCCATCCTGTTCCTTATTTTTAAACTTTCCTGTCCATCCAGCATGGTGTAGTGATAAAGAGCGGTGGTTTGGAGCGGTGGACTCTGATGTGGAGAACTGGGTTTGATACCCCACTCCTCCACATGAGCGGGGGAGGCTAATCTGGTGAACTGGATTTGTTTCCCCACTCCTACACACGAAGCCAGCTGGGTGACCTCAGGCAAGTCACAGCTCTGTTAGAGCTCTCTCAGCCCCACCTACCTCCCAGGGTGTCTGTTGCAGGGAGGGGAAGGTGACTGTAAGCCCCTTTGAGTCTCCCGTAAGTGGTAGAGAAAGTCGGCATATAAAAACCACTACCTCCTCCTACTCCTACATTTGAAACTATCAGTTTTCCACAACGGAGGTTTAGGATAAGTCCAGCTTTCGTACCTGTTCAAGGTTACTGTAGTGTACGTGGCAGCAGCTGCAATAGCCTTGTCTGTTCTGCGTAAGAGATGGTCCAGGCCCGGCCAAGTCAGGTTCTTGTATGCTTAAACAGGGGAAGAAAAAAGGAACTTTTAATATACGTCATTGGAATTTTCAGAGAGAAAGCACAACACAGAACATCTGATGCTCCAATTTTAAAAAGGTTACTGGAACAACATCATTCATATCACCTTTCCCCCTGCATTTGAACTATCTGGACATGGTGCAGGACTAGGAAATCCATTGTTATTCCACTGACATTTTAACGTTTCCCTTAAATGTGGCATGATTGAGCCCCTTGGCGCAGAGTGGTAAGCTGCAGTACTGCAGTCGAAAGCTCTGCTCATGACCTGAGTTGGATCCCGCTGGAAGTCAGGTTCAGGTAGCCGGCTCAAGGTTGACTCAGCCTTCCATCCTTTCGAGGTCGGTAAAATAAGCACCTAGCTTGCTGGGGGTAAAGTGTAGACAACTGGGGAAGGAAATGGCTAACCATCCCATAAACACAGTTTGCCTAGTAATCGTCGGGATGTGATGTCACCCCATGGGTCAGTAATGACCCGGTGCTTGCACAGGGGGCTACCTTTACCTTTAAATGTGGCTTACAGCCTGGGGAAACCTCCACACACACAGATTACTTACTTATACTATTTTTTCTTAATGAATCCTAAAACGATTAAAAAATAAAGAGCTTAAACTTTAACAATACTGCATAGAAGAGCTGCAGTACAAGCCTATCTGTAACAGGAGTTATAAAGGATACTGTGTCCTCTGTATACTACTTGCCTCCCATGAGAAAGAGTCATACCTTTAGATTTTCTTATATCAAAACTTTAGCGTTTGGAATCATTACTCCTTCCAAATGGCTAGATAACTGAGATATCTCGATCGTCTGTAAAGGGAAAGCTTCTGACTATAAGAACGTAAGAAGAGCCCTGCTGGATCAGACCCGCGATTCATCTAGTCCAGCCAACTGTCTCACACAACGGCCAGCCAGTTACTCTGGAGTGCCAACAACAGGGCACGGCGGCCAAGACCTTCCCCTGACGTTGCCTCCTGGCCACCGCTAAGAGTTACATGAGCCGAAGAATGTACACAGCATTCAGAATGCTGACAGCTAGTAAAATTTCGAGATATTTCACAACTTATACCACACTACACAAATAGAAGAAGAAGAGTTGTTTTTTATATGCTGACTTTCTCTACCACTTAAGGAAGAATCAAATCGCCTTTCCTTCCCCCTCCCCACAACAGACACCCTGTGAGGTAGGTGGGGCTGAGTGTGTGAATAGCCCAAGGTCATCCAGCTGGCTTCATGTGTAGGAGTGGAGAAACAAGCCCAGTTCACCAGATTAGCCTCCGCCACTCATGTGGAGGAGTGGGGAACCAAACCCGGTTCTCCAGATCAGAGTCCACCGCTCCAAACCACCGCTCTTAACCACTACACTACCTGGTTAGGAGGTTTACTGGACCTGGTTACCCAAATGCAGGTTCCCTCAAAGGTGTAGGTTTCCCTATTTACCTCAGTCGCTGGTTCTCGGAAAATGCCCTGGTCAATCGCCTTCCCTTCCCCTCAACCCACACCCTGTGAGGTAGGTGGGGCTGAGAGAGTGTGACTAGCTCAAGGTGACCCAGCTGGCTTCATGCGTAGGAGTGGGGAAACAAGCCCAGATCACTAGATTAGCCTCCGCCGCTTATGTGGAGGAGTGGGGAATCGAACCCAGTTCTCCACCACTCCAAACCACCGCTCTTAACCACTACACCACGCTGGCTCTCATATGGAACTCTCGTATAGAGCACTCGTCACAGATTGTACAGAACAACATAAAGAACTGGCCCCACAATCTCCGGAAATTAATTATCAGTTATCACTGGCTGGCTTGAAGCCACCATGATGCTTCTAACTAAAAAGATGCTTAACGAAAGTAGATTAATCTAATCCTCGAATGCTATTGTGTGATGGAATTATCAACCGTAATGAATTCACACCAACAGCACAATCATTAGGCCCTTTCCCAAGCCCTGCAGAGAAACCAGTGCTGTGGGGGAAAGGCTTCAGAAACGATTCACGATTGGCCCAACGCTCTGACCCTCCCCCTGTTTGTGTTTTCCTATCAAGGAAACGGGCTCATGCATGGAAACGAAAGCGAGTTTATCCACAACTGTATCCATGTTTCTCCCTCTTACCACAAACAACCTTGCATTAATTAATAGGAAATCAACTGCTTCATGAAATCACGCCCTGCTCTTAAAATATTTTTTGTTGTGAAAACTAGGGGCAGAAGAAATTAGCTCATTCTCCAAGGGCTTTTTAAAAACACAAGCAAACTAATAAGAACTGAATTGACCCAGCGCTGTTCCATGTGCCGGGGTTACATAAATTCTGAAATGGAATGCACTCCCCACAGTTCTTTCTTCCCTTGGTCATGTCAGCAACTCTTAACTGCCTTAAGACTGGCTTTTAAAAGGGATACAACACAAGCAGCGTGTAAATGTTGCGTAGATGGCCATGCAAATCAAAACCCCATAAATACAAGGTGTGGAAAATAAATAGTGAAGTAATCAATAAAGAAAAGCAAGTAAGATACTCAAACATGCCTGCGTTTGGAGAGAGGGGCTCACCCCAAGGGAAGGAGACTACAGTCCTTTCTTAAGGGAGTGAAGGAATCCTCCTTGCCAGGCTTCGTCCCAAGAGGCAGAACCAATAGCAGACAGCTCTGCAGGGGCCTCTTGGTTTGGTTCCAAACAACCAGCCCGGTGGTTACACTGGTTGCTGGAATGAGAGCCTGCTTACCACCCTCCGAGTTATTACACTCAGTCAATAAATGAAAACACTCAAAGGCTAATGGCTGCGACGGGGACAGGCACTGGTGCTTCCTTTGTCCTCCCGTGGCCTGACCGTAATGGTCTTTTTGTGGCCATGTTTTACCTGTACAGAAGTCTTAAATATTAAACATCATTGTGATATTTTGGCCAGAATGATTAAAATAACTGGGTGACATCACTGATTTTTTACTAAAAGATTAAGCAGAACGTTACTAAAAGATGAAACAGAACATTAAATTAACTGGTTAAGGATGTATCTGCGAATCCACAAGGGTAGGGGTTTTTCAGAATTTTTTTTAATACTAAAACGCAGCACAGATTCATTTATCCTGCAAGGCTACTGTGAGTTCTAGAGGAAAAAATCCAAGGACGAATTTAGAAGATATGTTATCATATACTGAAGAGGTATCAAGAATATGACTTGTTTCCAATTATACATTCATCTCACTCACCTGCTGCTGCTCTGTTGCCTTAAGGAGGCTTCCTTAACTTTTCTTTCTGCACCTATAAGAAAGGTGTGAAATAATAGACACTCTTTTATGTATTACATATTAACGCAGTGAAGCTATTTTTCAAGCAAGTGCTGTTGCTATGATTCTTCTAGTATTTTCTACTGAGGAAGAGCCTTACCTTTTGCCGAAGCAGCCGAGGCTCCATCGGCTTGTTTGTTCCCATCAAACATCTATAAAACAAAAGTAAAATCAAGGCAAATGAAAACTCAACACACACAAAGATTCTCCCAAGAAAGGGCTGCTCAGCAAAGCATCCGGCCAAAGAGTGAGATTAAATTAAAACTCCAGTTTATGGTCAATGATTAAAACAAATTGTTTGAGGCTGGAGAAAAAGATGCTGCTTCTCCACTATGAAATCAATATTTTCATGAAAATCCTTACTTCAGATACTACCAGTTCCATGTTGATTAACTCTTCTAAAGCCTAACAGGCCCTGCCTCACATTCAGATAAGATATTTATGAGATTGATCTGGAGTGGTAAACCGAGACATGGGAAAGGGGAGCTGCCTTGCAAAAACAGCTAGCCTTGGGGTGTACTAGTTCAGGTTAGACTGATTGTATCCTTTTCACAAGGATGGCTGCCAGCAAGAAGAGTAAGAAATCAGGAAGAGTTCAGTAAAACCTTCCTTACATTCATAATAAGACTAACAATTACTCATTACTGGAGTGAAAGCTAGTCTAGCGCAATATTGATATAAACAGAACCTTCCAGAAACGTGGGGTTTCACCTTGACGGTATGTGGGAAAACAAAGGTCAAGGCTATGCGGGTTTTGCAGGTTTTCAACCTAACATTAGAGGTTAACCCTTCTAGAAGAAAATACAGTTAGGTTTACAAACCTCCAGGTGGAGTCTAGCAATCTCCCGGAATTACAACTTATCTCCAGAGGACACAAATCAGCTCCCCCCGGCAAATATGCCTGCTTTGGAGGGTGGACTCTATGGCATTATACCCTGCTGTGGCCCTTCTGCTCCCAATACCGCCCCCTCCTCAATTCGGAGTTGGCTACCCTAGGTACAGTCCATGCTGTCCCATTCACTGAATCGTCAGGTAAATACTGTATATTGCAATGGGTAAGTCACTACAAACTGGATTTCCTCCCCCTCGTCCCTTTAACTGACACTCAGCTGCTCTCAACATTCTGGAACATTTTGGGTGCCCCTCAGGATGGTTGTTCCTGTTGGTTAATTACCAGGTCATATTTTTCTGCAAACCTGAGCACGTAGAGAGTGGATGGCCCCACTGTGCAGTTTTTGTCATCCATGCAGGGGCCTGCCTGTTTACTATTACTTGGAGAGACAGGATTGCATCCTCACTTATTCTTTCTTACCAAAGTGCATTAAAAGATACACACAAAACAACGAAATGATTTCTCCTGGGACAAACAGTTCCTCAAAAAGTCTCCGTCAGTATTAATACTCCCCATTTTAGGTAATTTCACAGCAAAATGAGGGTAGATTGAAGGTCTGCCTGTAAACGCTGAAACAGAAATTTAACACACACTCTTCAAAACCTACCTTCTTGTTGACTTTCACATCCACCAGGAAAGTGAACTTCAGCGTTTTCAAGCACCATTATCTTAAGCAAGAGGTGATTTTCTGAGCAAGATTCTTATCTGTTTTCATCTTTATGATAGCCTGTAAATAAAGTTTGAGCTGTTGAAGCCAACTAGGTCTTTGACTCTGAAGAAACACAACCTATAAGCTGAAAAGCAAAATCACATCTTAAATCTAACTGGATTTGAAAACTGCAGTTTTTTCTAAAAAATTAAACAACTATTACAGGTGCTGGGCCTTTTGACTTCTATAATATGCTCCCTTTCAATGAAAGTAAAGTTCCCACTACCTTGCCATTTAAGGAGTTACAATTCACTTGTAGAAGGGGTCACAAACTCATATGGCAACAAACATGTTCAAAGCACTTTCCATTCCAAGAAATCTCCAAAAAGTAGATAAACATTATAACCGCCAGTTATAATGTATAAAAGTGTGGGCGAGTGCAAGGTAGAGTTGCCAGCTCCAGGTTGGGAAATACCTGGAGATTTGGGGGGTGGAGCCTGAAGAGGGCAGGGTTTGGGGAGGGGCTTCAATACAGTATAATGCCATAGAGACCACCTTCCAAGGTGGCCATTTTCTCCAGTGGAACTGATCTCTGTCGCCTGAAGATGTTATAATAACGGGAGATCTCCAGCTACCTCCTGGAGATTGGCAACCCTAGTGTAAGGGGTGTATTTTACGGGGTGAGGGGAGCTCATCTCTCCATCCTGCGTCTGTCCTCCCTGCAGTCTGTTGCTTGAATACTTTTTCCCACTAAGGGAAAGGACTGGAAGTCAGCCCACCAGAAAAAAAAGTACAAGGAGGAAGGTGCTTCAAGGAGGGAAATTAAGCCTGGTGTCTCCCACCCCCTCCTTTATATGTTACTGGGGCACAGCCAGGTATGTTGTTTGAGCTTCAGTTGCTGTTAGTTAACTTCAGAATGTAAAGGATACCAGTTGCTAAAGAGCACATTAGTAAGCAACACTTTTGTGTATCACCAAAATCAGGCCAGAATACTACCTCCCCCCACCCCAGAATCCACAGCAACCCTGAGCTAGTTTAATTAAAGCTCAATATATACATATCTGCATACATATAAACGGGCCAAGATGCTCTGGCAAAAATATGCCACTTTTTCAGGGGAAGTGATGCTTTCGGTCAAACTGGAGTCATGTCAACAGAACAGGCCTGTGCAACTTGATGGTTATCAAGACAAAGGCAGCCCATTCGCTGTCTTTTGTAGCGCTGGAGCTACAATCTTTAATAGGCAACAAAAAAGCAGGTTTTGAGCGCCTAGTGGTAGCATCTGGCTTGGTAAACCATAAGCTCTGCAGGCCTGTTACAGAACATGCCGTTGCATGCAAGCACCTGCGTAAGCAGGAGTTATTTTAATGTGCTGATAGTATACTTAACGCAAGCCATAATTTCATAGATGGAAGCCATACATTCATTTCTGAGTATAGTTTGGCAATCAGATGTGACGAAAACCACAAGCACATCAGCTTCTCCACAATGGATGCACAGCCCATGTGGCGTATCTGTACATAACAAGCCACTGCAAACAATCCCCACAGTATTTCCCAGGGCTTACTTCTGACTGAGTTGGTAAACCTGTGCCCAAGCTGTCCTACTTGGCAGGTAGATTCTCACAGGACCAAACACTTCTCCCTGCATGCAGAAAACTAGCATGTCAGGAAGAAGGTGATGCTTAAAACCTTTCAACCTGCCATCTTTATACTTGCAGTGATACTTAAAGAAAAAGTTGCTCTACATGAATAGGGTTGCCAGCTCTGAGTTGGGAAATATCTGAAGATTTTGGGGGTGGAACCTGAGGGGGACAAGATTTGGGGAGAAGAGGCACCTCAGTGTCAGGCACCGGCCTGAGAAAGGGAACTGGGAAAGTGTCTTCATGCCCTTGAGAGCTGAAGGGGGAGACCAGGTGGTGTTTTTCACTGTTTGGCAGCACTGTCTCTGTTTAGTCTCTAGTTGTACACTTGAAGATGAGAACCCCCGATACCTTGCTCTCGGGTGGGTAGGCCCTCGGGGGTTGCCCTAGCAATGGGGGCGTAAGACTCAAATGTTATATATCCTGTATCTGTAGACTTTTCCCTTCAATAGAGTCCTCAAATCGCTTTCGAGTCAATTGCTGTATTCACTGTATTTAACCTAATAAATCAGCCTTCTCAGAGGAACTGCCTGGAAGTCTGTTTGTGGGATGCTTATGGTGAGACCAGACTTGAGTGCCATACAGTGAGTGCCATACAGTCCACCTTCCAGGGCGGTCATTTTCTCCAGGTGAACTGATCTCTGTCATGTGGAGATCAGTTGTAATAACAGGAGGTCTCCAGCCACCACCTGGAGGTTGGCAACCCTATACATGAGTCACACCTGAGGGAACCCCATCCTACTTATTTATTTACTGTGTGTATAGTCCACCTTTCCACTGAGACTCAAAGCAGCTTACAGTGCAAGCTGATGCAATCAACATGATGAGACAATTAATAAGCAAGGTCCTAGCATAGCGTATTAGACATGATACAGAATGCCGTTACAGAACCAATGCAAGAAATGCCATAGTAAAGCAGTTTTTGTGTAGAAAAGCTCGAACAAGGTTGGCAGGAGAAAAGGGCTCATGGTAGGGTTACAAACTCGACTGTTGGGGATTTGGCACGGCGCCTGCCCGGGGGGGGGGTTCAGTTTCTCCTAAAGTCTGCAGTCTATAATCAAGTCCACCCTCTGAAGCTGCCACTTTCTCCAAGGGAACTTAGAACATAAGAACGGCCATGGTGCCTCTAGGAAGCCCGCAAACAAGACGACTGCAGCAGCAGCATCCTGCCTGTGTTCCAGAGCACCTAATAAAATTATATATAATTATAATAAGAACATAAGAAAGGCCCTGCTGGATCAGACCAAGGCCCATCAAGCCCAGCAGTCTGTTCACACAGTGGCCAACCAGGTGCCTCTAGGAAGCCCGCAAACAAGATGACTGCAGCAGCAGCATCCTGCCTGTGTTCCAGAACACCTAATAAAATTATATATAATATAATTATAATAAGAACATAAGAAAGGCCCTGCTGGATCACACCAAGGCCCATCAAGGCCCATCAAGGCCACTGTCTGTTCACACAGTGGCCAGCCAGGTGCCTCTGGGAAGCCCACAAACAAGATGACTGCAGCAGCAGCATCCTGCCTGTGTTCCAGAGCACCTAATAAAATTATACATAATATAATTATAATAAGAACATAAGAAAGGCCCTGCTGGATCAGACCAAGGCTCATCCAGTCCAGCAGTCTGTTCACACAGTGGCCAACCAGGTGCCTCTGGGAAGCCCCCAAACAAGACGACTGCAGCAGCATCCTGCCTGTGTCCCACAGCACCTCATAGAATAGGCACGCTCCTCTGACCCTGGACAGAATAGGTATGCATCATAAACTTGAGATCTGTTGGAATACCAGAACACCTGGACTCTGTTTGGTCACCGTGTGCTGAAAACCGGTGGGGGGAATTAGTAAAGCGAAAGGGCCTCGTTGGAGCACAAGAGTGGGTGGGGAGGCGCAGCTATTAGGCGACATTCGGCTTTGGGGGCCTCACACATTTGTGTTTCTCCCCCCCCTCTAAAAAAAAACCGCTACTAAACAACTCTGAGTTTGAAAAGAAACTGCTTTTTGGGGGGGGGTCTGAAGGAAGAGGAGGAGGGGTGCGCGCGCTCCGGAAGCAGCCAGGAGGCTCCGCCCCCCGCGCGCATGGGAAGGGGGGGGGAAACGGCGGCCTCTCCGCGTAACGTCCGCGCGCTTAGTTCGCCTCCCGCGACGGGCGGAGCCTGGCCGCCCGCTCTCTCCCTTCGCCCACCCCGCCGACTTCACTCTTACCTCCATCGCGCTTGTTTCCCCTCCCCCCGGTTCTTCCGTTCTACTGGGGGGGGTCAAAGGGTACAGCCCCTTGCTTCCTCTTCCGGCTCTGGGGGTACCATGGAGAGGTCTTTGGGGTCGGGCCAGAGCGGTCGGTTGAGCCGCCCTCCTGTCCCTGCCTGGGTTGGGGTTTGTGTTCACAGAGGCGTCCTGTGGGTGGAGATCAGTCGCAATAGCAGGAGATCTCCAGCTAGTACCTGGAGGTTGGCAACCCTACTGGCTCAGCAAATCCTAAAAGCAGGCTGCTAGTTCTATAAATCAAGAGTGCTTCCATTCAGGTCTGTGTTACCTCATGAAATACAATATACCCTTATGATTTTTTTTTAAAAAGAAAATCAAATCAGTAAGTTTATCTGAGTGCTGCAGGCAGGAAATTATCTCAAGGCCAGCAGCCTCCAAAAGAGAGGCCCTAAGCAGAGTGACACTTCTGTAAGCTCATTGCCTTCAATGTAATTGAAAGAGTTTAACGCTGTTTAGGATAACACTTGGAATTTTCAGTATAAAATCCGCTGTTTTACATTTTGACTTGTGCCGAACAGCCAACAGTTCACAGTTACGTCCATTTACTCAGCACGCATTTGCAAATTCATGGATGAAATGGAGAATGGTCGTGGAATTCAGGAGGAGCCTTTGGGATCCATATTGCTACACATGCATCTTGTATCACGTGGTCCACCTCAGCCCCAATATTTATCTGCGTGTCACTCTTGGCTCTGTATTTCTAGGCTGTTCTCCCACAGGAAACCAGCTGCTCAAATACAGATCTATAGCCCTGTTCCAGCTGGTAGAAGTGCGTTGCGAAGCAGCAGGAAAAACAAGCAAGCTGTACATCAGTAATTTTTTAAATTTATTAAATAGTTTATAAATAGCTCGACAAGCACCACATGGCGGATCGCAGTAAAACCAGAATCCAAATGTGCGAATGTGTGTATACGTACACAAACAGATCACTATGGAACAGAAGGGTCTAACTAAGCCTGCTTCCACGTGGACAGTTCCCCACCACCACCTTTGCTTCCAAATTGGACTGCTTTGAGTTGAGGTGGCAACTAGACAGACAAGACACGGGTGAAGGCAAAACAACACATCTCATTCAGCAGCAGAAGAAAAAAAGTTTTCAACAAACTTATGCGTGGAAAGTTACAGCTTAAATGGGAAAATGACTCTCAAATGCAACCCAGAAGTTACAGCCTTTTCTCCAAGGGCTTCTGTGCTTTGTAACTGGGCCGATCTACAATAAATAAACACTGGGGCAAGATTTTCTCCCTTTCCCCAGAACATTTACCTCAGGTTAGAAGAAGAAGAAGAGTTGGTTTTTATATGCCAACTTTCTCTACCACTTAAGGGAGATGCAAACCGGCTTACAATCACCTTCCCTTCCCCTCCCCAGAGACACCCTGTGAGGTAGGTGGGGCTTAGAGAGCTGTGACTAGCCCAAGGTCACCCAGCTGGCTTCATGTGTAAGAGCGGGGAATCAAATCCAGTTTACCAGATTAGCCTCCACCACTCATGTGGAGGAGTGGGGAATCAAACCCGGATCTCCAGATCAGACTCCACTGCTCCAAATAGGGTTGCCGGGTCCCTACTCACCTTCAGTGGGAGATCTTGTGTTCGCGCGTGTGCCGCAGCGACCCTTTACCACTCAAACTAAGAGTTTGATTGGTCTAAGGCTCCTCGCAAGGGGACACTTCCAGTTGAAAACCGGAAGTGACGCGTCAGCGCTCGGTTGCACAATTGCCTGCCGGCCCTCAGCTAGTCGGAGGGCAGAGGGGCCCATTACCGGGGGTTTGCCTGCCACCAGAGGGCACCCGGCAACCCTAGCTCCAAACCACCACTCTCAACCACTACAGCACCCTGGCTCTTAACCACTACACCATGTTGGTTAGGACCTGGTTACCCAAACGCAGGTTCCCTCAAAGGTGTAGGCTTCCCTATTTATCTCAGTCTCTGGTTCTCAGAAAATGCCCTGGTCAATTTGGTGCTTCTGGCTTTTACTAGGGTACTTATTTATCACCCAAAAATAAGCTTTTCCTCCTTAAGCCTACCCAAATCCTATCCAAAAGCCCAATAAAAATCCTGGCTAAAGTGATGCTCTTATCCAGAGCCGCAAATCCCTGCAAGAGGGAAGATTTTTCTGCCCCCCCGTAAAACCGGGGCTGGCTCACCCCCTCCTGTCCAGTGGAGTTCCATGGGCTCTGATTGGCTTACAATTACTTCAGTTTGCATGATGCCCAAATCACAAGGGTTGATTCTGAGGCCTGGAGGAGAGGCGGGACTTTGGGAGTCGATTGCCAGAAGAGCGTTTTCTACCTTTGCTTCCAATCTGGAGTGCCTTGGGGAGCATCCATGACATCACCCTCATATGGTCTACTTTCTAGCTTTTCACCGCCCTTGGTGTGCTCTTTCTCAAATCTGGTTTGTTGTGATCTTTTAGGAAAGAATGCGTTCCAAGCGCATGAGCACACTGGACAGGAATGTGAATGTTTTTGAAGGTTCTATCCATGTTGGTGCCATTTTATTTCCATCAGCCCCTCATAAACACCATTTTCCCCGCCAGGCCACTAAAGGGCTTTTTGAGGGCTTTAGAACAAAATTAGTAATGGCTGTAGCAGCAGCTGTGTGGATGCTCCATCTTCAGTTTAAATGCTTCTGCATTTGCAGCACCGGAGAACACAGAACGGAGAATCCCAGCTGCCTTGATGAAGCCTAAGGCCACTAAAACTCAATGTGCAAATGAACAACATGCTCTTCTGAACCGGGCTGCCTTATGACCCTTTCGAAAAGTACACAAAGGAATGCAAGCTTTTAGCCCCACTGACAGCCAGTTCAAGTGCAGGCATTACCCCAAAGAATGAGCTGACACGGAACATACTTTGCTGTTCAGAAGAATTGCTAAGAGAACATAAAAAAAGCCCTGCTGGATCAGACCAAGGTCCATCAAATCCAGCAGTCTGTTCACACAGTGGCCAACCGGGTGCCTCTAGGAAGCCCACAAACCAGATGCGAGGATCAGAATTTGTGCACTGGGACTCACTGGGAAAGCTAACCAGCCAATGCTGAAAAATAATTCATAGCTGGTTCAGAAGAGGTATATGTTTAGGACATAATTCAGCCAAAGTCAGGAATTAAGTCCTGTTTCAGCAAGAAGGAAATTAAAAACATGTTCACTGAAATCTTGATTCACATGGGCTGGATTTTTGCCTTCAGTTCATTTACCTAAATCTACAAATGAAACCTGCAGGAGCAAAAACAAACAAATACAGAAAATGAACAGTTTGGAAGGCAAAGAAGATTTCCATGGGTCTGAATGCCAAAACTGGGATATGATGATATGACGGCGATAGCTCTTTGCTAAAAGAAGTGGGATTGGGGGAATAATTGATAGCGGATTGGATCAAGTGGTTCCCTTCAGCTAAGTTAGGAATTTGCTGTTGGAGGAAGGGGTCGTTCCCAGAGATGAAGGCTTTTTCTACCAGTGACTGCTCACTTAATAGAAGGGAACCACTGGATTCAACCCTGTGCTGTCGAAAGTGCTTACTCTGGAATCTTGTGTTCAAACAGATTATGTCATAAGGGGGTTAGATCACGATGGGTAGCCATGTTAGTCTGTCTGTAGCAGTAGAAAAGAGCAAGAGTCCAGTAGCACCTTAAAGACTAACAACATTTCTGGCAGGGGAAGAGCGTTCGTGAGTCACAGCTCGCTTTCCACATTGGAAAAACGATGAAAAGGGAAAAAGAATAACTGTTAAAGATAACTACGTGGCTTGAAAAAGAAACTTTACAACTCAAAGATCAAGTTGAAAGATGAGACCTTACTGTACCTGTGAAAAGGGAAGATGTGATCGTTACGAAGCACAACAAAAGCATAACTTAAAAACTGTAGAAACTCCTCCTGTGGCAGCTGCAACTCACGAAAGCTCATTCCCTTCCAGAAATTTTGTTAGTCTTTAAGGCACCACTGGACTCTTGCACTTTTCTACTGCCATAAGGGGTATTTTTCAATGTGGTTTTCTAAGAGTAGAAAGAGCTATAAAATTCCCAGCTTTTTAGGATACATCGTACGGGTTTTTAAGACAATATGGCAGATGCTTCAAGAAGAAGAAGAAGAAGAGTTGGCTTTTATATGCTGAATTTTTCTACCATGCAAGGCAGAATCAAATCGGCTTACAATCACCTTCTCTTCCCCTCCCCACAACAGACACCCTGTGAAGTAGGTGAGGCTGAGAGAGCTGTGACTAGCCCAAGGTCACCCAGCTGGCTTCGTGTGGAGGAGTGGGGAAACCAACCCAGTCCACCAGATTAGCTTCCGGCGCTCATGTGTAGGAGTGGGGAATCAAACCCGGTTCTCCAGATCAGACTCCACCGCTCCAAACTACTGTTCTTAACCACCACACCACGCTGGCTCTCAAGAAAACAGTGTCTAGCTGTGATGTGTGTACATCCAAACAGCTCATCAAGAAATTGTCAGTGCTCTTCTTCATATCTAGTGTGTTTTGATAACAGTGTGATATTGGAAAAGTGCTGCCCGTGCGGCTTTCTGTGTTTTATTTTGGAATAAGTAAATTTCAGGCTAGATGGTCATCTACTAAAAATAACATTCCTTGCGGCACAACTGTCCTCTTTCATTACTGAAGGATGCTGAAATTCTTCCTTGGGTCAGAAACACCAGTTTTATTTTCAGATGTGTGTTTATGCAGTCTTTATACAGCAGCAGTGGAGGCGTTCCTATTTACATCAAAGTACAATTTTCTTTCTCTTACATTTCAAGGAAGTGAAAAGGTTGCTGAGTGTATTTCCAAGCTTTGGGGCTCCTTTGAGAAGATCACTTGGTTCGAGCTTCATGTCCAACGAAGGGTCTGCAGCCATGAGAATCAGGTAGGAACAAACCCAAGGCCAGCTTGTGTGATCCATTCTTGCTCACGACAAGAGCTACTTGGGTTCAGCAAACCCTAGTTTGCTGTTACATACAAACAGCAAGCTGCAGTTTATACTCAGGATCTCATTATACACTATGTGAACTGGCTACTGATCTTGTACTCTTTTTGGAGAATTACTGCAAGACTAACAGATTCCCCTGGAGAAGACTCTTGGCGAAACATGTATAGGGAATTTTGGGAATTTTAACGGAGAGCCAGCGTGGTGTAGTGGTTAAGAGCAGTGGTTTGCAGCGGCAAATTTTAATCTGGAGAACCGGGTTTGATTCCCCACTCCTCCACATGAGCAATGGACTCTAATCTGGTGAACCGGGTTGGTTTCTCCACTCCTACACATGAAGCCAGCTGGGTGACCTTGGGCTAGTCACAGCTCTCTTAGAGCTTTCTCATCCCCACCTACTTCACATGGTGTCTGTTGTGGTGAGTGGAAGCTGGTTTGATTCCCCTCTTAAGTGGTAAGGGGGTTTGATTCCCCCCTTAAGTGGTAGAGAAAGTTGGCACATAAAAATCAACTTTTCTTCATAAAAATATTTTTTACTTTATTTTGCACCATCAGCCTTGGTCTTATTTTTTTAATCTCTCAGTGACTGTTGCATCCCTTTTATTTCTCCTTGTTACACTCAGGATCTCATTATATGCTACTCCATCCTCATGTCTGACTTATCCTTTGTAACTGTGAGACTGCTCCTGAGCCTGCATTTGGCTTCCGGTTGTTAAGAACTGAATAACGAGTGATCAAATGTAACCAACTCATGTTTGAATGTTTAATTGCAAAGCAATTAAAATTCTGTGTCAGTCTGTTATGGCAAAACAAAACCAGTGGCCCCTTCAAAAGTAATATTGAAATAAATGTTGTTAGTCTTTAAGGTGCTGCTGGACTTGTTTTATTTAACTGAATGTTAGCCAGTTGATGGCACCATTAATTTAACTACCCTCTAATTGTGTGTGTGTTAAGTGAAGACAACTTGCTTCTGACCTATGGGGATCCTATGAATTATTGACCTCCACAACGTTCTATCATTGACAGCCTTGCTCAGCTCTTGAAAACTGAAGGACGTGGCTTCCTTTGTTGAGCGAATCCGTCTCCTGTTGGGTCTTCCTCTTTTCCTACTGCATTCAACTTTTCCTAGCGCTTGTATCTTTTCTGGTGAGTCTTGTCTTCTCATGATGTAACCAAAGCACTATACCCTCAGTGTAGTCACTTTACCTTCTAGGGAGAGTTCAGGCTTGATTAAAAAGATAAAGGTAGTCCCCTGTGCAAGCACCGGGTCATTCCTGGCCCATGGGGTGATGTCACATCCCGACGTTTACTAGGCAGACTTTGTTTACGGGGTGGTTTGCCAGTGGCTTCCCCAGTCATCTTCTCTTTACCCCCAGCAAGCCGGGTACTCATTTTACCAACCTCGGAAGGATGGAAGGCTGAGTCAACCTTGAGCCGGCTGCCTGAAACCGACTTCCGTCAGGATTGAACTCAGGTCGTGAGCAGAGGTTTGACTTCAGCACTGCAGCTTACCACTCTGCGCCATGGGGCTCTTTAACTCTCTAATTACCAGTGGTATATATGGTAATTAGAGACATTGAGGAGACTTGTTGCTAAGGACTTTGATTGCCCTGTCCCTGTTTGACAGCTAGCGGTCTTACTTTTGGGACTCCAAACACCATCTTCCATAAAAAGAGCAGCATTTTAAACATTTTAAAATATCTGCAGGTGATCTCTCTCTCTCTCTCTCTCTCTCTCTCTACCTACCTACCTACCTACCTACCTACCTACCTACCTACCTATTTCCCCCCCCCTACATTTGATGCTAAAAATGCAAAATAAAAGTATTACACTTCGAATGTATTACTCTTTTGGCTCCTGTTGAGCAAGCAATTTCCTTATCAATCGGAGGAAACAATAGGAACAATAGTCTCCCTGCTCTTGGCAGTCTCTCTATGCGAGGATAGTGACTCCTCTGTTCTCTCCGCCTATCACACAGGGCCCTAAAAGAGATAGGAGTTGACAGAAACCCCATGGATTGTGACATGTGATGAGATCCTCACCCTGCAAATCACAATTCTCAGCTGGGAATAATCCACAGCATCTCCAGTTAAAGGGACTAAGCAAGTAGGTCATGTGAAAGACCTGAGACCATGGAGAGCCGCTACTGATCTGAGAGCCCACCACCTCCCGAGGAAGCCTGTTGCGCTGAGGAACCGCTCTGTTAGAAAATTCACAACTATCCCCCTCCCCTCCACACACAGACCCAGTGACCCCCTGCTCCATGCCCAGAAGATGGGATTGTCCTCACATAGGACTTCGTGGCTGACATAACAGAACGAAAGGAAAAAGGGCAGGAGTGGGGGTTGTCCACTGTGAGCAGCATGGGGAACATGGCCTACAGAACCTGCTCCCACCCTGCTCAATACCACTTTCGCATTGTGGGCATATTTTCCTGTTCCCACGTGGAAGCAGTCATTGCATGAACACATGAAGTTGCCTTATACTGAATCAGACCCTTGGTCTATCAAAGTCAGTATTGTCTACTCAGACTGGCAGCGGCTCTCCAGGGTCTCAGGCAGAGGTTTTTCATATCACCTACTCACCTAGTCCCTTGAACTGGAGATGCCGGGGATTGAACCTGGGACCTTCTGCATGCCAAACAGGTGCTCTACCACTGAGCCACAGCCCAGTGGAAGCTCCCTCAAAGAGCAGGGGCATTCTATGGTCCATGTGGGGGAAAATACGTGCGGGGAAACAGCCAGAGACCAACCGGTTTATAATATCAAGGATCTAGTCCTCTGTAGAGTTCCCGTGTTTCTCTTTTTTTGGTCTTCTAACCCTGTTATTTTCTGCCATCTGACGCATACTAAAGAGACCACACCTTGAGGATGTTCCAAACACTTATTCATAGCTTTGACATTTTTTTTCTAGAGGCCGAGCGCAAATATTTTTGGGATGTACACACTTGTTTTGAAGATAAGAGGATCTGAGCTGAAAATTTTTGTTTTTAAACTTCAGAGTAATATTTGGCGCAGAGGGCCAGCTCTGACACAAGATGCGTTGTGGGGAGAATTAGCTCATCTGCCAGATCTTCCGCTTGTATATTTTGGCCTAGCCCCTTTTCCTTCAGCACAACTTTGCATCATTTATATGCACCCAGCAAACATGCCCAGTCTAAGGAGAGAAAAAACAAAACAACTCCATAAATCACTGATTTGTGAACTGATGCTGGAGCTTGCAGGGTCAACAGACAGATGCATTTGGATAAATTATTCCAGCAGCTACGCTGGTTTAATTTATTTCTTTAGAAGATTTATATCCTGTGCTCTCTAGAATCTGCCTGAGGTCTAGGGATGCCAGGTCCCTCTTTGCCACCGGTGGGAGGTTTTTGGGGCGGAGCCTGAGGAGGACGGGGTTTGGGGAGGGGAGGGACTTCAATGCCATAGAGTCCAATTGACAAAGCAGCCATTTCTTCCAGGCAAACTGATCTCTATCGGCTGGAGATCAGTTCTAAAAGCAGGAGATCTCCAGCTGGTACCTGAAGGTTGGCAGCCCTACCGAGGTAGCTATCATGGTGTTGTGGCCAGAGCATTCAGCCTAGGATGTGAAAGACCCAGGTTTCAAACCTCACTCTGGCCTAGAAGCTTCCTCTTGTCACTCACTCTCTGTTTAACCTACCTCACAGAGTTGTTGTGAAAGTGAAATGGAGGAGGGGGAGCAATATTGTAAGCTGCTTTGGGTCCCCATCAGGAAAAACAGTGGGGTATAAATATCTAAATGAATAAATAACAATAGAATAGTATTTCAAGCAAACAAAATAACTTCATAGACTAAAACAGCAGCAATAGCACCCATCACCAGTTACTTAAAACAGCAACTAATTTAACGCTGACAATGAGGAAATTGAAATTGTTCAAGACTTTCTATTCCTTGGCTCCATCATCAACCAAAAGGGAGTCTGCAGCCAAAAAATCAGAAGGAGATTGAGACCAGGAAGGGCAGTCATGAAGGAGCTAGAAAAGATTCTGAAGTGTAAGGATGTGTCACTGGCCACCAAGATCAAGTTAGTTCATGCCCTCGTAATCCCTATTGCTATGTATGAGTGTGAAAGCTGGACAATGAAGAAAGCTGATAGGAAGAAAGTAGATTTCTTTGAAATGTGGTGTTGGAGGAGAGTATTATGGATACCGTGGATTGCCAAAAACAAACAAAAAACAAATCAGTGGGTTATAGATCAAATCAAGCCTGAACTGACCCTAGAAGCTAAAATGACTAAACTGAGGTTATCGTGCTTTGGTCACATTATGAAAGACAAGAGACACTGGAAAAGACAATCATGCTAGGAAAAGTTGAAGGCCTGAAAAGAGGAAGACCCGACAAGAGATGGATTGACTCTATAAAGGAAGCCACAGCCCTCAGTTTGCAAGACCTGAGCAAGGCTGTTAAGGAGAGGACGTTTTGGAGGACACTGATTCATAGGGTTGCCATGAGTCGGAAGTGACTTGACGGCACTTAACACACAATAAAACCAGCAGTATAAAATCAGCATAAAAGTGGGGCGAGACCAAGGCAAGGTGGAGAAAACTCAATTGAAAGCTTAGCTGGACAAGAATGTTTTGACCTGGAGCATAAAAGCCAGTAATGTAGGAGCTGTCACGGGAGCTTCAAGGGCCAGCGCATTAAACAGTTACCACAGGCAAATATGCTGTACAAGTGGAGACCCACAAGAAACTGGTGGAGACAGGTGGGCAGAGTCTCCCCCTTCTCTCTATCCCCATCAGCGGCACACCCTACCCTCTCTCTCTCAACAATGCACTGAGGCTTGCTCACTTGCTCTTGTTCTCTGTTTCAACAGCACACTGAGCCTCATGTGTGCTCTCTCTCTCTCCTTCCCCCCTCATTGGCGGTTCGAGCCTTCCCCACACACACCCCTCTCAGCCTCCCCTTTAAAAAAAAATGTCAGATTTTTCTGCAGATCCAGGGGATCCCCCACTCAGGTCTGCAGAAACATCTGGTTGGAATGCACGTGTCCCCTACCTGCGGATATAAGTATCTGCAGGCAAGGGGCACATGTGGGAATGAGATAAATAGATAAATGATGGCTAGAATACCAGTTCCACGAGGCGACATCAGGGAAAGGCCTCAGCCTCTGTGCCCAGTTGTCGGGCCTCCAGAGGAAATGTTTGGCCACTGTGCGAGACAGGATGCTGGACTAGATGGACCACTGGTCTGATCCAGCCCATCTCTTCTTATGTTCTTATGTGGCAGTGTCTAAGAAAGACGCTTGTACCTACTGAATCAAAGAGCAGTACTTTTACTCTGGTTTTAGTTTCAGCACCATAGTACTTTACTGCTGTAATGTTTACACTTCAGCTAGAGTCGATAGCAATGACATTACCAACGGGAACTGAACACATGAAGCTGCCTTATACTGAATCAGACCCTTGGTCCATCAAAGTCAGTATTGTCTACTCAGACAGGCAGCTGCTCTCCAGGGTCTCAGGCAGGGGTTTTTCACATCACCTACTTGCCTAGTCCTTTTAACTGGAGATGCCAGGGATTGAACCTACGACCTTCTGCATGCCAAGCAGACCCTCTACCACTGAGCCACAGCTCCTCCATGGGGCTTACTTGTCCTGTTAAAAGTATCACTGTTTTGAGAGAGCAGATACAAAATTGCATTCTTTCCAATGTCTTGTTTAAAAGAACGACCGGTTTTGCAGAACTGGTACTCGTTGTGCTTTTCAGTGGACTTTGGGGACGTTTTTTTCTTCTGGAATATACTGAAACGTGTTGGGACTCGGTTCCAAGTAAACGTGTCTGCGAAGCCAAGCCCTTTGACTGGATGGGATCAAAATAACTTGAATCCAAGTGTCTCATCTCAGCTAATAACACGAACTGTTGATTCAGAAGCATGCCTACAGAGATTAGACTAGGGGAAAAGAACAAATCTGTTGCACTAATGGAGTTAGGAATTGGGTGAGGAAGAAGTTCAGTGACCTATACTAGGCCTCCAGCAGATGATTTAGATTTCTGGTTATTAACGCCAAGGACATGTCTCCCAGAGAATCCCTGAAGGGGGCGATTTAACGGAAGGTGGAACTGCTGATAAATCCTTTTGTTTCTGCTCCACAAGCCGTCCCAAGCTGAAAGGTTGCCGGAGGAGGCTAGGAAGAGGAAATTATCGTTTTCCTGCTGGACTCAAGAGATTGTTGCGTTTCCTTTGCAGATTGCGTATCTCCACGCAGGCTGGATAAAACCACAGAAAAGATTTTGTTTTTCTGTAACGTGCCTCAAGAGGCCGTCTGCGTTTCCTAGGTGAGTATGCTTTAACGTATGCTTCTGATAGTAATGTATCCACGTTACCTTGGGAATAAGTCCCAGTGGATTCAGCAGGGCTCACATCTGACAGGATTGGGCAGCTCCTTGGCCGCATCCAACTGAAATGGAGACTAAGAATGTATAACTGCATTTGTACAGGGGAGGGGCTGTGGCTCAGTGGTAGAGCGTCTGCTTGGCATGCAGAAGGTCTCAGGTTCAAACCCTGACATCTCCAGTTAAAGGGACCAGGCGAGTAGGTGATGTGAAAGACCTCTGCCTGAGACCCTGGAGATAGGGTTGCCAACCTCCAGGTGGCGGCTGGAGATCTCCTGCCATTACAACTGATCTCTAGCCGATAGAGATCAGTTCACCTGGAGGAAATGGCCACTTTGGCGTTGAAGTCCCTCCCCTCCCCCAACCCCGCCCTCCTCAGGCTCCGCCTCAAAAACCTCCCGCCGGTGGCAAAGAGGGACCTGGCAACCCTACCTGGAGAGCCGCTGCCAGTCTGAGTAGACAATACTGACTTTGATGGAACAAGGGTCTGATTCAGTATAAGGCAGCTTCATGTGTTCATGTGTACATGCTAATCCACAGCTCTGCCTTCTTGCTTTCATAGGTAACTGATTGATTGATGATGATTAATTGATTGCATTTATACCCCGCCCGCCCTGGCTGATGCCGGGCTCAGGGCGGCTTCCAACAAGAGTATGCAACTATAACTACATCAATTAAAACATATCCTGTTAAATTAAAACGAGACTCAGTTTAAAACATACAAGGCACCCTAATTCAATAACCAATTCTATAATTCAATAACTGACATCATTCAGATTGTAAACTACGCAGATCGGGGATCTGACCTTTTTTTGTTATTGCATATGTTACTCAGTAGGACACTGTGTATGTGTATCTACTCACAAAGATACTCCCCTGGTTATCCATTTCTACTGGAATTCCTCGGGGGAATTGATCGCACTTCAAAAACAGTAGATCAGGAGCTATTTCAAACTAGAATAAGTTGGCAAGCCAAACCTTAAAAATCACCTTCAGAATTAAAAGTTACTTGTAAGTTACAAGTGGTATGGCTCCTCGGTGGGTTGCTTTCTAGGCTGTGTTTTGGGTTTCTTCCATTTCCTTCATGAGACTGAAAAATAGGCTAAGAACTGATCCTTTCGAAATCCGTTTGCGTTTCCAAAGCCCTACCCTCCTGACCGTTGACAGTGCAGGCTATCCAGACTTACTCCAGCGTAAATCCATTTAATTCAATCAGCCTCAGCTGGAGTAACTTTGTATAGGACTGCACTATGAATAACCATAGACCCATGATGTGCACTAAAAGGAACCTTGGTTGCTTTTTCCTGACCTGTAATGATCCAGAACATTTTGCCCATGGGTACAATTTATGCTTAAGTGTTTAACTATGTTGATTTCACAGCAATGTGGAACAAGAGGGCCTGAGGCCCAGTAAACTGGTCCTTTTCTCTTTTTTTCTTTTCCCTTCTTTCCTCCCCCCGACCCCTGCATCGAAGGACTGCAGATGAGCTTGCAAAAGGCAAACAGCCTTCCTGTGCAGAGGCTGAGAAGATCTCAAATAAGACTTAATTCCCTTCTCTTTTGTTCTTTTATTTATTTTTATTTATTTTTTAAATTTTATTTACTTCATTTATACCTTACCTTTCTCCCCAATGGGGACCCAAAGTAGCTTCCCTCAGTCTCCTCTTCTTTTTAATTGATAACAACAACCCTGTGAGATAGGGTTAGGCTGAGAGCGTGTGACTGCCCCAAGGTCGCCCAGCATGGCGGAGAAGGGATTCGAACCTGGATCTCCTAGTATGACACTCTAACCACTGCTGGGTACCCAAGGTTGGGTGGAGAAAGGTAAAATAATGTTAAATCAGGGTTAAAAACATTAAAAATGATAAAACAAAGCACAATAGCAGCTATTAAGGTTGATAAACTTAAACCACACACTATACGTGTTTTGGCCAACTGGACTTCATAAGTGGTCAGATAAAATCCCATATAATGCACATACAAATAATATACAACTGATCAAACGGCTGATACTAGCATGTACACTCTGTATGGGAGACTAATGTAGCTCATAGTAGAACAAGTTGCAAGTATTCCACCTAGTGGGCTTTCAAATTTGAAAGTTGATATACACCCCTACATACATATCTGGGCTTTTATCATTCTGTTTATATACTGTGATGCAATTGTATATTGTTTGTGTGTGCATTATATGGGATTTTATCTGACCACTGATGAAGGCTAGTTGGCTGAAATGCGTATGGTGTGTGGTTTAAATTTATCAACCTTAATAGTTGCTATTGTGCTGACTTATGACGGAAGGGTTTTCAAGGCAAGAGATGTTCAGAGGTGGTTTGCCATTGCCTGACTCTGAACTGGCTGAGAGAGTTCGGAGAGAACTGTGACTGGCCCAAGGTCATCCAGCAGGCCTCATGTGGAGGAGTGGGGAATCGAACCCTGTTCCCCAGATTAGAGTCCACTGCTCTTAACCACTATACCACACTTCTCTAAGGTGCTACTGGACTGGAATCTAGTTGTTCTACTGTAGAACAACACAGCTACCCTCTGAAATGACCTCACTGGAAACAGGACACTGGCCAAGACAGGCTTTTCGTCAGACCCAGCAAAGATGATCTTAGAGAGTTCCAGCGGGGTAGCCATGTTAGTCTCTTGTAGCAAAACAACACAGAAGACCAGTGGCACTTTATTTATTTAGTTACGTCATGTATAGTCCACCTTTCTCACTTGGATTTAAAGCGGATTACACAGAGTGAGTCAATACAATTGACGGATGGGACGATCAATGAACAATGCAATAAGATTAGGGCCGTAGAACCAACCAGAAGTCTAAAAACAGAACTGAAGAATAGCATAAGTATTAACATGACCTGCTGTGTGTGTGTGTGTGTGTGTGTTAAGTGCCGTCAAGTTGCTTCCGACTCATGGTGACCCTATGAATGAAAGTCCTCCAGAATGTCCTATCCTTGACAGCCTTGCTCAGATCTTGCAAATGGAGGGCTGTGGCTTCCTTTACATGACCTGCTAAATGATGCAAAATTCCATAGCAGGATCCTCGTTTCAGCAAGCCATACACAGTAGTATAGACCACAGTCCCTAATTAGTAACCTTAAAGACTAACAATGCCTGGGTGCGATAAGCCTCAATGTTTATTCCACACATGAACACATGAAGCTGTCTTATACTGAATCAGACTCTTGGTACATCAAAGTCAGTATTGTCTACTCAGACGGGCAGCGGCTCTCCAGGGTCTCAGGCAGAGGTCTTTCACATCACCTACTTGCCTGGTCCCTTTAACTGGAGGTGCCTGGGATTGAACCTGGGACCTTCTTCATGCCAAGCAGATGTTCTACCACTGAGCCACAGCCCCTCCTCACTGAGCCACAGGACCTCCCCACAGCTTTCTTGAGACACAACTCACTTCTTTGGATACAATGGCAAGAAACGGAAGACACTGATACGGCGCTCTCTGCAGCACTGTTACTGTGCATTTCATGCGGATATATAAGAGCCTGGGGAAAATCTCCCATACAGATGGTTCTAGAGGCTGTAATCTTCAACCCCTTTAAGGGGGGGGAATAAACACGTCGCCTTGCAGTCAGCGGAAAGAATTAGATCGAGGAGGGCAGCCTGGCTCCAGCCAAAAGTGCACGTCGAAGAACAGCTGCAGATATTATCATAATTTGCACGTTCATCTGAAAGAGTCTCTGGGGGCCTGCTTTTGCCAATCTGTTATTGCTGCAGTCCCATAAGATTCCAACTCCCGCCCATCCATACCCACCCAAATACCCTCCTACAGCAAGGCAAAAAGAGAGTGACAGAAGTAATGAGGACCCTCTCTGAAGCAAAACAGACCTTGTCTCCTGCTTCCCCTGCAGCTCAAAACGGAACACCCGTCCTGTCTCTAAGCATTTGCACTGGCATGAAACCCCCTTGGAAGAAGGTATGTTTGCACTGTTTATGCCAGTACCTTGTGGCTTAGCAGAACCAAGGGGAGGACTGAGCAGAACAGCTTGCCTTGTAGAATTGGTAAACTGTAGGTGCCGAGTTCCTAGATATACTCCTCGTATGCAAGGCAAGATAATGGTGAGTTCATTGTGCAGCAGACAAAAACTAGACCAGGGGGTACAGAAGAATAAACAAGTCATAAAGGAATTACTTCTCAGGAGATATTCTACTTATTACCTAAAGGTAGGGGAATCAGTATTCAGGGACAAGTAACTTGCAGTTTGCATTCAGATCAAACTATATAAACAAAGTATTCTCATGCATTGTGAAGATCTAGTCGATTATATCTGACTAATGCAATGGTAGAATAAAACAAGGTTAGTCTTTATGCTGGAATAATCTTTGTTTAGTCTTTAAAGTGCCGCTGGTCTCCTGTTTATTTTTACCACAAAAAAATGATCACGCCCGAGCAAGTCTACTCAGAATTAAGTCCCATGTTACGCAATGGGACTTACTTCCAGGAAAGTATCTGTAGGGGCTACAGCTTTACACAGCAACCCCTCTGGAATAACTGCAGATTTTGGACTGGGTGCCCAAGTGGAATCTACAAGTGACTTCTCCAGATCTGATCTTGGCTTGAGGTGGTTTGGCTACAACAAAATGATCTTGCATGGGAACCAAAAATTTGGGGACATTGCTGCACCTCAGAATTGCAAACGGTTCTGAGATCCGTATTGGGAGAAACTAAAACAATTTCTGGGAGGGAGGGTAACATGGTATATCCCAGTCTCATCAGAACTTGGAAGTGAAGCAGGGTTTGTACTTGGATGGGAGACCACCAAGGAAGGCTTTGCAGAAGAAGACAATGGCCAACCACCTCTGCTTCTCGCTTGCCTTGAAAGCCCCTTGCTGTGGTCGCCACAAGTCAGTTGCGACTTGACGTCATGTACGTAAGACAATTTCTACTGCTGATGCTACACGTTGGGATAGGATATCTGCACTGATATCTCTTTAATTCTATATAATTATACATTTATTATGCTATGGACAAGGAAAGCTATGCATTCAAGCTTCTTTATATAGCTCATTGAAACAGGCTGCTTGGAATCTGAGGCCAGAATGGCTAATACAGTCTTATGCGCTTCACAGATGTATTTCACTGTCTTAATGGTAGTAGTGGCCAAAATTGAATTTATTTGTGCAATCTGATCTGCTTACGTTAGGAAATGTGAAAGTTGCCGTATGTTGTCACGTAAGTAAATTCCATCATAATTATGAAAATTATTTATCAGAACTTTCCAAGCATCCAGTTAGGTAAATATTGATACTCCGTCTTCAAAGATGCCTGTGGTTTTAGCACATGTTAGGAACATTCTTTTCTCTTTGAGGCATGTGGTGGGTGGACAGCGGAGGATATTCTTCATTATCTGTTGCAATGGTGTGTTTATAATATGATATAAATTTTTGAAATATCTTCCCCTTGGTATTATCCTAGTCAGACCCATGAAAAACAGAACAGTGTACACGGTAGGTGGTTTTAATGATGTGACTTAATATTTTATGGTTCCTTTGCTTTCTTCCTTTAAATCTTGCATGTATGGATGTTAATTATTGAGTGAGCTACATTGTGATTGGGCTTTGTGATACTGTCAGTTGGCACACTGGGCCGTGTCTATTGGAAGATTTTTTGCATTCTGAAAAGATACCATTTTAACAAATAATGTTGTTATTGAGAGTTTTACCTGATCAGTATAGTGGGTCATTCAAAAAGGGAATTGTATGTGATTGTATATGTCTTTCTTTTATGTAAATTGATGGATGGATGTATTAACTACTGCTTAAGGCATTTTTTTGCTGGCACACTTTGGTCCCATTTCAGATTGAGTTTATAATTTATAACTTTTTCTGGTCAGGGATGTTTACCTATTCCGTATCTTTCAGGGTTTTTTTTATGAGATTTTGTTAAAATTGTATATTTTCTAACCAATTTTTAAAATTCTTTGTCTCAGTGGTTACTCAACCTCTATGCTAGATCCAATTTACTACCATTTTGTTCTGACTGGCCTAGACAAAAATTATTTTTTTAATCAGCTAAAATCTTCCCACACTCTGGACCACAGTCTCTAACAAGGCGTTCCTTTCAGCCTTCCAGAGAATATCAGGTTTCCACTCATTCATTCTGGAGTCAGATTGTCATGTACTCCATGCCTCTCTGTGTGCCAAATGGAAATTCAAGATACTAATTTATAATAAAACAGGAGTCCAGTGGCACCTTGAATACTGATAAAATTTATCCCAGCATAAGGTTTTGTGGGTCAGAGCTCACTTCATCAGATACACTGGAGAATAGACCCACCAGGACAATTTATATACAGTATACAACAGAAAGCTGATAGGAAGAAAGTAGATTCCTTTGAAATGTGGTGTTGGAGGAGAGTGTTAAGGATACCGTGGGCTGCCCCCCCCAAAAAAAAACAAATCAGTGGGTTATAGAACAACTTAAGCCTGAACTGACCCTTGAAACTAAAATGACCAAACTGAGGCTATCGTACTTTGGTCACATTATGGGAAGACAAGAGTCACTGGAAAAGACAATCATGCTAGGAAAAGCTGAAGGCAGTAGGAAAAGAGGAAGACTCGATATGAGATGGGCTGACTCTACAAAGGAAGCCACAGCCCTCAATTTGCAAGACCTGAGCAAGGCTGTTAAAGACAGGACGTTTTGGAGGACGCTGATTCATAGGGTCGCCATGAGTCGGAAGCGACTTGACGGCACTTAACACACACACACAACAGAAAAGGTGGGCTTACAAAGGGGGTGTTATAAAGAGAGGCTGATTCAAAAAAAAGATCCAGTCCAAAGAGTAATCGGGTCACTCAGAATGGGTGTGAGATGCTCCCAACTATCTTTAGACGTTCAAAATGTAAAACCTACTGCAGGAAACAACAGGAAGGTACAGAGGCAGAGCTGAAATTAACATCTGCAAGGGGTTGGCTGTGCAAGGTGTTAGCCCCCCAAAGTGGTGGTGGAAAGTGCCATCAAGTCACAGGAGACTTATGGCGACCCCATAGGGTTTTCAAGGCAAAAGGCATTCAGAGGTGGTTTGCCATTATCTGCCTCTGCAGCTCTAGACATCCTTGGTGGTCTCTCATCCAAGTACTATCCAGGGCCGACCTTGCTTGGCTTCCAAGATCTGACAAGATCGGACTAGCGCCTATAGTGAGTAAGAAATGACAAGTCCCTGTTCAGACCTGCCTGAAAGATACTTTTAAAGTTCTTGATGAATGTTGATTCAGCAATTAGCCTTTGCATTCTCCCTTTGAAGCTCTAATAATAATATTGAACCATGTAATTGCACATTTGAAGCATCCCAACATCTTTACCTACATTATTTCAGTTCTCCTCAACCCTTTCAAGGATGCCAGCTATATAATCCCTGTATTATAGCTGTGGGGATGAGGCATACCAGTTTGCATAAGGCTATCCAATGAGTTCGCAGTGCAGCCCACGCTTATACTGTCCAATTCTGTCCACGTTTACTCTCAGAAGTATGCTCCACCAAGTTTGGTGCTATTAATCTGCAAAGAAGTAGGCACAAGACGGCAGGACTAGCTACTGCTCTTCACAACTCTCTGGTGCAACGAAAGAAAGAGAAAAATCATTGCAAAACAGGAGCAATTGTGTCAGCAACAATGTAATGAGAGTAGAATTAAGCTTAATTTGCACAAGAAGCAGATGGGATGGTGTCTCTCATGATGGAATACTCAGAAGCATTGCATTCTGCGCAACCCTATACATTCTGTGCGTGTGGAAAGCTAACATATTAGGGTAACGTTCTGACTGACATTCTTTGTGTGGGGAAATTTGTTTCATGTGGAGTAGTGTTTTGTTATTTGGAAAAAAAAACCCATGCAGACTGAAGCGGTGCAGTCCATTCAGAGGGTTGCCACTTCATCTGCTCTTTGAGAAAACCTACGCTTTGGTTGTAATTGCTTGGGTGGAGGATGTTTGTTGAGACTTATGGGATGTTTTCTTTGGCTTCCCCATGCTGCTCAGTTTCTTGCACCCTCCGCCACCCCCACAGAGAGCCAGCTTAGTGTAGTGGTTAAGAATGATGGTTTGGAGCTGTGGACTTTGATTTGGAGAACAAAGTTTGATTCCCCACTCCTCCACTTGAGCGGCGGAGGCTAATCTGGTGAACCAGGTTGGTTTTCCCACCCCTACACATGAAGCCAGCTGGGTGACCTTGGGCTAGTCACACTCTCTTCGCCCCACCTGCCTCACAGGGTGTCTGTTGTGGGGAGGGGAAGAGAAGGCGATTGTAAGCCAGTTTGATTCTTCCTTAAGTGGTAGAGAAAGTCAGCATCTAAAAACCAACTCTTCTTCTTCTTCCCCTTAGCCTTACATAAGAGGATGCACAATTTCTTCCTCTTCCCATGACTGGTATGGTGAATCATTCTGTGGCTGGGATTTAGTTCTGTAAGCAGTTCTGTAAGCAGAACAAAATGTTTCCCTTATTATCTTCCAAAGATAATCACAGCCAGTGTTATCTGGAAAAACCAAGTGGAACACACCAGCCAGGAAAGCAGTGCCACTAAACTGAATTTGATGTTTCCATTTTCTTCTAGATTCTCAAGGGTAACCTCTGGATGTAAGGTAAGTTTTGGGTCAACGCAGTTCATCTGGTGAGTGCCCTTTTCTCCTCCGCTAAGGCCTTTGGAGCAGCATGGTTTGCTTTAGCAGTGTGCATGCGTGGACGTTGGCTCTTTCAAGAAAAAGAGCTTTTGAAAGCCTGGTCCAGACACTGCAGCAGAATGAAGTAGGGTTCAGTAGCAAGCAATGTAGCACTTCAGACTGCAATTGGGGGCAAGAATGGTGCATTGCTTTTGAAAGGCTGTGGCTCAGTGGCAGAGCATCTGCTTGGCATGCAGAATGTCCCGGGTTCAATTCCCAGAACCTCCTGGTAAAAGGATCAAGTAGTAGGTGATGTGAAGGACCTCCAGCTGAGACCCCAGAGAGAACGCTTGCCAGTCTGAGTAGACAATTCTGACCATGACGGACTGATGGTCTGATTCAGTGTAAGTCTGCTTCATGTATAGATTCTTCCCTGCCTAAAACAGTCCTTGCAAGTATTTAAACAAATAAAACCCAAACATCTTGTGGGAAAAGGTTTTAGTCCAACCCACTCCCTTCTTCCCCGTCTCCTATTTTAGTGGTGGATTTAACGATGCAGGAAGAATCTCTGGGTTGCAACCTGGGAACCCTACAATTATGTATTTATGTATTGTATTTTGACCCGCTTTTCAATCAATAATTGGCTCCCAAAGCAGGACGTAGGAATCAAAATATAATTCAAATGGCAACAGATGTTCAATAGGAGGTCATGATTCTTAGCTGAAGTCAATTCAGGCATGATGGAAGTGCGCTTAGCTGCTGTCTCCTTCCTCTGGTGACCTCCACAATGGCAGTTGGGACGCAGTGCGGTGCAGTGGTTAGATTGTTGGACTAGGAGCTGGGAGAGCCAGGTTCGAATCCCTACCCTGCCGTGGAAACTCCCTGGGTGACCTTGGGCCAACTGCTCTCTCCGCCTTACAGGATCATTGTGAGAGTACAATGGGAGAGGGGAGAAGAAAGCTCTAAGCCACTTTTGGTCTCCACTGGGTATAAAAGCTGAGTGTAAATAATGAAATAAATAAATGAATAGCTGAAAGAAAAGGACCCTCTGTTGGATCCAGACACAATGGAATGGTATCTAAGAGGCCACAGAAGATGAAGAAGAAGAAGAGGAGTTGGTTTTTATATGTCGACTTTCTCTACCACTTAAGGGAGACTCAAAGCGGCTTACAATCACCTTCCCTTCCCCTCCCCACAACAGACACCCTGGGAGGTAGGTGGGGCTGAGAGAGCTCTAAGAGAGCTGTGACTAGCCCAAGGTCACTCAGCTGGCTTCATGTGTAGGAGCGGGGAAACTAACCCAGTTCACCAGATTAGAGTCCATTGCTCATGGGGGGGAGTGAGGAATCAAACCCGGTTCTTCAGATTAAAATCCACGACTCCAAACCACAGCTCTTAACCACTACACCACGCTGGCTGTCAGTTAAAATGACTCAGTTAAAATTCCCTGATTATCCAAGTGTCACATACACACCTGCTGGTCCCAGACAACACAGTCACACCTATAACTTTTAGATAAGCTATCTATGCATAAGCAGACTACGATCCACTTTCCAAAGTATCAGTATTTAGAACTCAGTGGACAAATATGTTTTTGGTTTAAACTCCCCCCCACCCCAACCTTCGGTGAAAGTTGGTCATAACTCAAAAGACTCTCAATTGCAGATGTTTAGATGACTCCTACGCTTTTACGGTATATTTTTTTTTAATGACTCATATGGGTGGTACTGGTATCTAGCACAAAATCCACATTCCCATGACAAGGATAATATAATTATGTGTGTCTATGTCAGTTGAAATCTGAACAAAAATATTTTTGTCACATTTACCACCACCATCACTCCAAACAAACTAAACAAACTTCTTGTGCGTGTGTTACATGCCATCAAGTCGCTTCTGATTATGGCAATCTTATGAATTAATGACCTCCAAAATGTCCTATTGTTAACGGGCTTGGCCAGGTCTTGCAAACTGAGGGCCGTGGCCTCCTTCATTGAGTCACATGAACACATGAAACTGCCTGATACTGAATCCAACCCTTGGTCCATCAAAGTCATTACTGTCTAAGACTGGCAGCGGCTCTCCAGGGTCTCAGAGGTTTTTCCCATCACCCACCTGACCAGTCCCTTTAACTGGAGATGCCGGGGATTGAACCTGGGACCTTCTGCATGCCAAGCAGATGCTCTACCGCTGAGCCACAGCCCCTCCCTCAAAATTCTTTTAAATTTATGTTAAAGTTGGAAAGGATGTGTCACCTCCGTTTGGGTAGATGAAGTTGGATGGACTCCCTTTTTATATGTGCATGCCAAGCAGATACTCTACCACTGAGCCACAGCCCCTCCTCCCCTATGGGGCAGGGATTTAAGTGCTGTTTCAGTGTTCTGACAAACCCCCTATTTGCCATGTGTCAGGTAAGCTGTCTGACTAAAACACACACACTCAAAAACCAAACAAAAAGTGGGTGTACATTTGAGCAAGAAAAGTTCATTTGTCAAACTTTTAAAAGTGCAAACATTTTTATATTTGTAAAATTGTGTGTGTCTGTATGTTATGTCACAGGCACCAGCCAGTCAGTTCTGTGCATAACCAGTGCAAACCTGCAGTACCAGCTTTTCCTCCATTCCCTGCTTTTCTCCCTGCTGCAAGCTGAGCATATATTACCTAATATCTAGAAGTACACAGATTTGAGAATAAATGTGCTGAGTACAAACATAAGAGTTTGAACAACCTATAAAATTGTTCTTGATAGTAGGTAGACCTTCATTTACACTGAGTCAAGAAGCTGGAAGAAGTGGGAGAAGTGATACTTTGAGGGGATTGCTTGTCAGATAAAACTGGGTGAAATTTGTATGGTTTATAGCACAGAAGTATCCATACAGAAAAGAGGGAGATACCCATGCCTAACAGATGCTCTGTATATATTTGCGGGTTGCTGTCAAAGCAAAGGCCAGTGATAAGGAATGTCTGTGAATGAAATCTACCCTGCAGCGAACAGAATGACGCAGCAAATATTTCAAGCTGGGCCTGTTTGTCAACATCTCTCGCATTAATTTGCAAAACTGCAAAATTGTCCCATAAATTGCTCCTTTATGCATAATCCGGCAAGCCTTTCCTCTCACACATGCTGTTCTAAGTGTATTTGCATTGCCTGTTTTGATTTAGTGAGGAGTTTAGTTAATTGAACCTGATGAGATTGAGAGGCATGTGAAAATGCTCCAGAGGATAAATCTGAACACTTGGTGCAGTGGAATCTCAAAAGCTGTATCTTATGGACTGTTACTTTAATGTGTATGTTTTCATCTGTATGGATGGCTGGGTCTTGTGAGTTGCGATCAAGGTGGTGAAGCTTTTATGCGATTGTCTTGTTTTTAATCTTTCCCCTTGATTTTATTGTAGGGTTTGAACGTATCGTACCTTTATTGATCATTTATATGATTTTTTGCAAAACAATTTTCATGTAAATTACTTTCAGATGTTATTTTGTATATAAATATATAAGCCGCAGTATATAAATCTCATGAAGGTTTGATCGTTTTATTGTAGCTATCTGTTGAGATCTGTAATGTCTGTCACACAACATGTGGTTTCAGGTTTCTAGAGAAATTGTTCTTAACGTAATATAACTGTTTTGTTTTTCAGGTGATAGTCTTTAAGAATTGGTACCCCAAAATTATTTTGCTGTTTGATTTTTGTTTTTCCTCCTACACTGTTGTTTTTACTTTTTTTCTCTGGATTCTGTTTCAGACATAGAAAAACCCCAACCAGAGCAGATAATTCAAACACTATTTTTATCAGGAGCCAAGCTTCTGAAAGGTTGGAAAATATTACGTTTCTTGTTCTACTTTTAATTTTAGTATACTCATTATCTAAATATTAATTATGTATTGATATGTGCTTTCCCACATGAGACACACAGAGTATTTTACAGAAAGAAACGGCTTGGATCCCACAGACAATTTCTTCCTATGGAAAGGAAGGTGATTCTCGATTCCCCCCTTCCCTGTTGTAGACTGCCTACTCCCCCTGCGTGCTATTCCTGGGGGTTCCCTGTCCCCCCAGGAGTAGCATTTCTGAAAGCTTTTGGAGTTGCAGCGGGATCACTTTTTGGTGGGGGATCTCCTCCATCCATGGAAATAGTACACTAAATCCGACCCAATGTAGGGATTCTTCTAGTCCAAATCAAAGAAGATGTCAGCTACAGAATCAAAAATCATTCTAATGGCTGCCGGCCCTTTCTTCACCTAGACCCAGGTCTCCAAATCCCACAGATGTGCATGAACTGACACCCACCCCCTCCATTCAGTGAAAGTTGAGGGCAGTGTTGACTGCTCAACTGGGACTTGCATCACCATATAGCAGAAGTCTTGACATCTTGCCTTTCTGTTGACATTGGTCATTCACACTAGGGAGAAACTGCCCATCCCAATTGCATCTCAGAATTTCCGTTTCCCATTTTGACAGATGAAAAGCTTTATGCATTGCTGAAACTTGAATTACGGGCCAATTAATGCTGTTAGGATGCCATACTGTGCCATTGCTAAGTGTATTTTATGAGAACTTATTTGGATGAGTGCTGTTTGCCTGTGTTTCAGCCCAACTCTTAAATACCCTCTAACATCTGTCTTCCCGCATTACCTAGGAAACAGCCAGGGACATGCCATTGGACGAACTCATGCAGTACGAAGATTTCGACAACTTCACATACTACTTTGAGAGTTATGAAGAAGAGGAGCCACCTCAGTCCTCTCTCAGCAACGCACACATTGCTTCTCTCGTGCTACACAGTTTAGCTTTTCTCCTGGGAGTGCCTGGCAATGCAATCGTCATCTGGATCGTGGGCTTTAAATGGGATAAGATGGTCACTTCCCTCTGGTTCCTCAACCTTGCCATTGCGGACTTGATCTTTGTCCTTTTCCTGCCTCTCTACATCACCTACGTGGCCATGGGCTTCCACTGGCCATTCGGGAAATGGCTGTGCAAAGCGAACTCCTTCGTTGCCTTGCTCAACATGTTTGCCAGCGTCTTCTTCCTTACAGCCATCAGCCTCGACCGCTACGTTCATCTGATCCGCCCCGTCTGCGCCTACAAATATCGAACGGTCAGAAACACTTGTATCTTGATCACCATCGTTTGGACATTGGCAGCCATCATTGGAAGCCCAGCCTTGTATTTTCGAGATACGCTGACCCTGCCTGACAATTTCACCATTTGCTACAATAACTTTCACTCGAACGACTCCAGTCACGCTGTCCTGACACACCACATTCTCACCTGGGTGAGGTTCTTACTCGGCTATCTCTTCCCTCTCCTCACCATGATAACTTGTTACTCCCTTCTATTCGTTCACGTGAAGAAGAGCACTGTCTTGACTTCCAGCAGGCTTTTCTGGACTGTCCTGGCCGTTGTGGTTGCCTTCTTCGTTTGCTGGACCCCGTACCATATCTTTAGCATCATTGAGCTAACCATTCACCATAACAATTACTTCCACGCCTTGCTTCGGGATGCCATTCCTCTGACCGTCGGCTTTGCTTTCATCAATAGCTGCCTTAACCCGATCCTTTACGTCCTTCTCAGCAAGAAGCTCCCATCCTGCTTTCGGGTGACATTTTCAGAATTAGTGAAATACACGCTGTGGGAGGTCAGCCGGTCGGGGACGGTCAGCGAACAAGTCTGGAACTCTGTGAATCTGCAGCAGTACGAAACCCCTGGGGTGAAAAATCCTCCCAGTGACTCGGTTATCATACCTTTTGTGGGGATCCCACACACTGTCACCAATATATGTGAGGGGATCCCTTTCAGATCTCCGTGTTGAGGGAGAGAGACTGCCTATCTCCAATATTTGTCTGGAGTTTTATTTTTCCTCCCTAGTCCCCTTAATGTCTTTTACCTCAGAATAAAATATGACACCAGAGGCTTCTTAAAGTTCACAAAGAAAACAGAGAAATATATTAACCAGTATTCAAAAGATGGATTTTGAGGGGAAACTGTAGTGAAGGGAAAGCATAGAACCAGATATATATATTTACAAGATTCACTTCAGAGAAAGCTTAGTTCGTATTTGGCTTAGATGTTACCCGTTACATTCCTTAAGATTTTAGTTCACAAACTTAGTTCTGTTCCCCAGAACTCCTACAGATGCTGTTACACAGACCCTGTCACCTAGCTATCAGGGAAGGGAGAGACCATTCAGTCTCTATTCCCCAGAGAAACACAGAAGTATGGAGATTTTTCTAAATCTCTCTTCCCGTTCTCAGTAAGATAAACCCCACCTCTGTGGCAGTTATATCTAAAACAACACCCTGTACTTGGAATAGCTCTTTCCAAGCCTATTCCTCCTTAGTTACTTGAGAAAGGGCCCTTTTCCTCCCTATTTCCTCCTGTCACTCCACAGGATTTGTTTTTCACCAGCTTAGGCCAAACTGAACCCTCAGGTTCTCAGAGTCAAACACACTTCTTCTCTCACACGTTACTAATCTCAGAATCCTTTCTCCTCAGAATGGAGTGAGTCCCTTAGCTCCGCTTTGTCCACCACACCTTTCTCTGTAAAGGACTCATTTATTAAATATCTGGAGGCATTTGGAAGTAAATAATATGAAATTTAAGTACCCAAGGCAGGGTGGATTGAGGTTGGCTAATGGAATTTTAACAACAATTTAGTTTACAGAGATGGGCAGGTGACGATGCTCAACCCCCGCCCCCAATAGCCTGAAAAGCTTAACCTCCTGATTTTTGTAGACCGTGGTTCCAAAAAGCATAAGAATAGGACAAGCCCCTTAATTTCGGGCCAACTGGCAACTCTAATGGGCCAACTATCTCAAACTTCTTGGTGAACAAGGGTTATTATAGCGTAAGATTTGGGAGGATATTCCATTCCATGGTGTAGGCTTATGTTCAAAATCAAAATGTTGCCTTGGGCTCCAAATAAAGACTGTATTTCCTTATTAGCCATGTATAATAGTTTGTCAAATAGGTTAAGTTTCACATAACACAAAGACAGCAATACTCTTTTCTAGTCTGCTTAAAGCTTACAATATTATAGTATTGAAAAGTTATCAGATTTACTGTTGATTATCTTCTGGCAATAAATCAAGGACAACAAGAGAACGATTTGACAGGTTTTTTTTCTATTGCTCAGTATCATCTGGGCATATATGTGTGTGTGTGTAAAGTGCCGTCAAATCGCAGCCGACTTATGGCAACTTCTTTTTGGGGTTTTCATGGCAAGAGACTA
This sequence comes from Euleptes europaea, assembly GCF_029931775.1. Lineage (NCBI taxonomy): Eukaryota > Metazoa > Chordata > Lepidosauria > Squamata > Sphaerodactylidae > Euleptes > Euleptes europaea. Next base: position 48,336,488 of record NC_079326.1, read on the forward strand.
ACAGAGGTGGTTTTGCCAGTGCCTTCCTCTGCACAGCAACCCTGGTATTCCTTGGTGGTCTCCCATCCAGATACTAACCAGGGCAGACCCTGCTTAGCTGCTGAGATCTGACGAGATCAGGCTAGCCTGGCCCATCCAGGTCAGGGCCTGTGCATATATAATGTTACATAAATTCACTAAGCATAAGGGTTTGATTTCATTGCTTGGTGTGTGGGAGAATAATGTATATCTTTCTCAGCTCCTTAGAGGAAGGGCAAACATTTTTAAAAACGTAATAAAGTAATAACGTGGAAGCTCTTTCAACAATGAGTAGATTTTCAATTGAGCCGGTATTTTTATGTGTGTGTACCAAATGGTGCAAATGTGCACACACAACTGCATAATGGCCCAAACTCTGCCTTCCCTAGTCAGTGCCCCCCAAATCTCCTGGCAACCTTCTTCCTGTGTCAACCAGTTACCTCCCTTCATCCTGACCTGGTATTTCTACCAAAGGGTGAAAATGTGCACACACGATTTTGTAATCCTCCTTGAGTCTCAACAGTTACGTTGGAATATAAAATGAACGAAGTAAACCCACTCTCCGCAAAGTGCTTTTGCCCACTCTAAAAGAGGAAGACCCAACAACAGATGGATTGACGCAATAAAGGAAGCCACAGCCTTCAATTTGCAAGATCTGAGCAAGGCTCTCAAAGATAGGACATTTTGGAGGACTTTCATTCATGGGGTCACCATGAGTCGGAAGCGACTTGACGGCACTTAACACACACACACACACATCACTTTAAACAGATGGAGCTGCTATTACATCTAAGTTGTCTAATGGGTTATGCCTTCGTTTTCCCCAGTGGTGAAAATTTGGACACTGGGAAAAGAAAACACCGCAGTTGTATGTATAATTCTGTTCAGATTTGTGTGGGTGGGCTAGAACTGGCCACAGCACAGCTGGCATTCCTGTCAGAGGATCTGGCTTTGCATGAGAACAACAACATGCGAATCGAGTTTACTGACAAGGCCTGATTAAATTGGGACTAGTTCATCCCAGGATTGGGCCTGGCCATTTTCAAAGTTACTCGAAAAGGATGAGGGTCCTGGGAGAAATGAGAGGATGCTTTCTCCCCTCTTTCTGGCACTCAAGTGAGTCAGTATCATGCATCATCGAGGACCCAGAGAAATTCATGCTGAGGCCACGGCCTGATAGTTCTCTGGCACTCCCGTCCAAGCTGGGCGTTGTCAGAAACGCCCCTGGCCCTCTTCCATTTTGGATGATAACGGTTTACTGTTTTTAATTCTTCCAACATTTTTGGGCAGCGAGAATGTTTTTAAAAAAATCTGGTTCCAGCTGTGTGTGTGTGTGTGTGTGTGTATGTAACCCTGAAGCGGGTCAGTGCTTTTCAGTGCCTATGCTCTTAGAATGGACCCCTTCCTGAGAAGAAGTATGTTATCTTATTCAGTTAGACACCTACTAGACAGGACTCAGTGCTTCTTACTGAAGTAAGTTTTCTCTTGAAATGCTCCAATAAATTATGAAAAGGATGTGAATGTATATACAGTTTATTTTACATAATATATATGCATGTAAATGGTTACAAAATTCTAAAACATGTTATAAAGTTCAGACATTGTGAGTCTTAAACATGTTCATATATGCAAGCAATCTTAAGCAATCTCTGTTCCTCTATATGAGAGTTCAAACCTTAAACCAGTAATAATATTTCATTCAGGAAATAAAACAGTTACAGAAATCTTGTAAAAAATGGTTAGTGCAACGAATAAGATCTGATTTAGTTAAAAGTATCTTAATTCAAAGTACCTAGAACATCATAGAACGTAAGACATACTTGACCTAGTCATGTCATTTTCAAACCTCCCCAACACGCCAGGGCCTAGAGAGATCTGAAAAGTTCCTAATTCATGTTAAGGATATTTAAACCTTTTTGGTCCTCTATGTGTATTTTAGTATTTAAATGTCTTTGGTGTATGCAAAGGTTAGAAAAATCTCTGGTTCAATGAGTTCATGTAAGAGCTGAAGTCATGAGCCCTTAAAGCATATTTTCAGTCCATGCCAGGACTAAGTTCATGAAACCATAGAGAAATCCCTGAGTGTTTCTAGACTATGAAAGGCCTCTGATCTATGTTAAGATCAGAGAGATCTATAAGTATGTGCATGCCATCTTTAGCTGTGTCAGAACTAGAAAGCTATGCAAAGCTTAAAGCCATGTGAATGTCAGAGTTCTGTGTAAGAACTGAGATCAGTTCTCTCTGTTCGTTAGAGAGATCTCTGACTCATGCTCAGAGAATGTTCAGAGGTCTCTCTGTTAGCTAGAGAAATCTCTGACGCACGTTCAGAGGATCAGCTCCTGGTCTTCAGCTCTTTGAAGGGCTGGAGAGACCTGTGTGAAGGAAGCTATAGGTTTTACAATCTCCGTGTCTATCAGGACAGGGAGGCCTATACAAGGCTAGATAGATCTTAGTGAGAACCCATCAATCCCTGCTAGAATCAATGAGTTCTCAGTGTTTCCATTTCAAATATGGAAAGATCTAAACTCTTAGACTCCACACAAAGGTTGATGGATTCTAAGAGTCTCCATCTTATTCATAAGTTTGGAGAAGTCTGCAGGCATTCAGTTCAGATATCCAGTCCTAGCAAGGGCTGGCTATCTTGAAAAGAATCCCCCTTTTGGGGAGTTCTCCAGTCCCACAGGAAGACTTGTAAATGTTGAAAAAATCTGTAAGTATTCAGTCCACTGAACACTTAGAGACCTTTTAGGCAAGAAAGTCTTAACTCATATGGAAGGTCTGAGAGCCTCAATCCAAGCAAGAATCAAGGTTCAAAGCTTTTACATCCCAGGTAAGGTATGGAGAGATCCATTCAGGCCAATGGGTATCAACCTGTTAGGAACTCTAACTCCTGGCTTGGAAGTTCCTCCTTATACACCTTTCAAGATCAGTATCCTTCCCTTGACAAGAATATGCCAACAGATATGGAAAACAAAACAATGGCCCACAGACTGGAAACAATCCATTTACATTCCAATTCCCAAGAAAGGAGACATCAAAGATTGCAACAACTATCGGACCATTGCATTAATTTCTCATGCAAGTAAAGTGATGCTCAAAATCTTACAGCAAAGGCTGCTACCATATATGGAACGAGAAATGCCTGATGTTCAAGCTGGTTTCAGAAAAGGAAGAGGCACTAGAGATCATATTGCAAATATACGCTGGTTACTGGAGTGTACGAGAGAATTTCAGAAGAAAATCAGCTTGTGTTTCATAGATTACAGCAAAGCTTTTGACTGTGTGGATCATGAAAAACTATGGCTGGTTTTAAAGGAAATGGGTGTGCCACAACATCTGATCGTTTTGATGCGCAACCTGTACTCTGGACAAGATGCCTCAGTTAGAACAGAATATGGAGAAACGGAATGGTTTCCAATTGGCAAAGGTGTCAGACAAGGATGTATTTTATCTCCCTATCTCTTCAATCTATATGCAGAACATATAATTAGGAAAGCTGGATTAGATTTAGATGAAGGTGGAGTGAAAATTGGAGGGAGGAACATTAATAATTTGAGATATGCTGATGACACTACATTATTGGCAGAAAATAGTGAAGATTTGAAACAACTATTGCTGAAAGTTAAAAGAGAAAGTGCCAAAGCAGGACTACAGCTGAACATCAAGAAAACAAAAGTAATGACTACAGGAGAATTACACAACTTTAAGGTTGACAATGAGGAAATTGAAATTGTTCAAGACTTTCTATTCCTTGGCTCCACCATCAACCAAAAGGGAGACTGCACCCAAGAAATTAGAAGGAGATTGAGACTGGGAAGGGCAGCCATGAAGGAGCTAGAAAATATTTTGAAGTGTAAGGATGTGACTCTGGCCACCAAGACTAGATTAATTCATGCCATCATATTCCCTATTACTATGTATGGGTGTGAAAGCTGGACAGTGAAGAAAGCTGATAGGAAGAAAATAGATTCCTTTGAAATGTGGTGTTGGAGGAGAGCGTTACGGATTCCGTGGACTGCCAAAAAAACAAATCAGTGGGTTATAGATCAAATCAAGCCTGAACTGGCCCTAGAAGCTAAAATGACTAAACTGAGGCTGTCGTATTTTGGTCACGTCATGAGACGACAAGAGTCGCTGGAAAAGACCGTCATGTTAGGAAAAGTAGAGGGCAGCAGGAAAAGAGGAAGACCCAACAAGAGATGGATTGACTCAATAAAGGAAGCCACAGCCTTCAATTTGCAAGATCTGAGCAAGGCTGTCAAAGATAGGACATTTTGGAGGACTTTCATTCATAGGGTCGCCATGAATCGGAGGCGACTTGACGGCACTTAACACAACATCCTTCCCTACCCTTGATGGTGCTTGGTAGGATCTGATCTTGAGATAGTTCCAGTGCATCAGCACTTTTGGAACTTTGAGCAGCAGCGTTGTTGCTCTCACCTTGTAAGGATTACCAGTTAGGTCATTTGCTGACCTGGCCATGTACTAAACAGTCAGTTTATGGCTTTTTGATATTTCTTTAAATATAACTTTTCCCAGCATTCTCTTCGTGTTAAGAATACGGTTAATTTTTCTCTCTTCTTACCTCTGAAAGACCTTTTTAACTTTAAAAGGACTTAAAACTTCACATAAAATCACATTGTGACATTTCACTACAACATTGCTCAGTCAGCAAATGTTATCAGAGTACAGAGCAAAAGTCAGAAACACCTTGACGCTACCTGCGTTTCAGTGGAGAACATCCTGGAAGCTTCCTCGCTGGCTTCAAGGTCACTCTGAATATCCTCAGAAACAAGCGCCTTTCTAAGAGGGCAATCAGTCAAGGACGGAACTGCTGCTCCTTGACAAAAAACGTTTAAGCTGAGTCATTTCCTTTGAGAGTCAGGCTTCTGAAAAACCTGTTTTCTCCTTACATATGAAGTCTATATGGATTTCAAATAGGAAAATTCTATATTCTTCCTTCATTTGTGCATTTGCCCATGACAACCCTTATCCGCACACTTCAGTTAAGGCTTTCTTTAGTAGCTTTGTAGACAAACAAAACAGCACATCCAAACTCCAAAGCCATGTAATGTGTGTAAGTGCCGTCAAATCTCTTCCGACTCATGGCGACCCTACGAATCAATGTCCTCCAAAACATCTTATCGTTAACAGCCTTGCTCAGGTCTTGCAAACCGAGGGCCGTGGCTTCCTTGACTGAGACAATCCATGTCATGTTGGGTCTTCCTCTTTTCCTGCTGCCTTCGACTTTTCCTAGCGCTATTGTCTTTTCCAGTGACTCTTGTCTTCTCATATTGTGGCCATGGTACGATAAGCTCAGTTTTGTCACTGGCCATGTAATGCCGTCTATTAAAACCAACCCAAACAACACAGCACAGTTTGCAAGCTTTTGAGTTCACCAGGATTCTTCATCAGGCTGGATGTTATACAACCGAAAGGGCAGGGGGAGATTTTGTTTGCCTGCGGTGTATGATGCTTTGTGGACTTCACTGGGCACAAGGTGCGGCTCGTACCAGGCTGTGCCCTTTATGCCTCTGTTCCAAGCATGCCAAGGGTGCAACCTGATAGCCCCACCCTGTGCCTACTGAAGTCAGCACAACATGCTTACAAAGAGGCCTGAAGACCCTGGCCTAGGAGATCCTTTCTTCCTCACCCCCTTTTTTAAGGACATCAGGCCTGATTGATGGTTCTGAACACATGAACATGAAGCTGCCTTATACTGAACCGGACCCTTGGTCCATCAAAGTCAGTATCGTCTACTCAGACCGGCAGCAGCTCTCCAGGGTTTCAAGCTGAGGTCTTTCACATCACCTACTTGCCTAGTCCCTTGAACTGGAGATGCTGGGGATTGAACCTGGGACCTTCCGCATGCCGAGCAGAGGCTCTACCACTGAGCCACAGCTCCCTCCAAAGCTGCATGCTGTGTTGTGCTTATTTTACAGTATCTTACTGAGCAGTGTTACGTGGCTTTTTCTTCATTTGAGTCACTTGGATGATGATTCTGGGGTTGCCAGGTCCCCTAGCCACCGGCAGGACTTGGGGGAGGGTTGCCAGATCCAGGTTGGGAAACTCCTGGAGATTTGGGGATGGAGCCTGGGGAGGACAGGGACCTCAGTGGGGCACAAAGAGTCCAACCTCCAAAGCATCCATTTTCTCCAGGGGAACTGACCTCCATAGTCTGGAGATGAGCTGTAATTTCGGGGGATCCCCTGGTCCCACCTGGAGGCTGGCATCCCTAGACGATTCTTAGGATATAGCGGTAGACTGAATGTTCTGTAGTCCCACTTGTCTGTTGTACATCGCTTCGGCTGCAGTCCTAAGAACAGTTTCCTAGGAGTAAGGGCCACTGAATAAAATGGGACTTACTTCTGAGTAAACCTGTTCAGGCTCACTCCTTTAGCCTAGTCTAGCTCAGAAGGCAAGCAAGCCCTGGTTATTCAAGTCACACGCACAAAAAATTTACAAGCACCAAATAAGACAAGAACCCCTTGCCAAGCTCTTTCAGTTGTGCCAGCCGCCATTAACTGGCTGCCTAAAAAAATAGCCCGGTCAATTCACTTCCTTTGCATAGGGCAAGGTTTCCCAGAGGACTCTGATCTGGAGAACCGGGTTCGATTCCCCACTCCTACACACGAAGCCAGCTGGGTGACCTTGGGCTAGTCACAGCTCTTAGAGCTGTCTCAGCTTCACCTTCCTCACAGGGTGTCTGTTGTAGGAAGGGGAAGGGAAGGTGATTGTAAGCCGGTTTGATTCTTCCCTAAGTGGTAGAGAAAGTCGGCATATAAAAAACAACCCTTCTTCTTTTCATCCCGTGGGCACTTTGCCAATGTTGACACAGGGCGATGAGCACAACCACAAAGTGTCTGCTGTTGTAGGCGGAGCCACGCAGAAAGCCCAAGTACAGGGGAAGAGATGGGGAATTTTTAAAAATCTAGAGGGGAAAAGAGGGGTAATTAAAAAAAGAATTTAAATTTTAAAAATTTTGGGAAGGAGGAGCATAAACTCTATGGGGGCAGCTGCCACTGAAAAGTTGTTTTTTTAAAAATCTGTACAGTCAATTAGATCTCCAACGGTCAATCAAATGCCCTGCTGGGCAAAAGCCCCACCTACTGTCTAAAAACACTTGGCAGGCATCAGGAAAGATGGCAGCAGGGACCACGGCACCCTCACACAAAGCATAGGGTGTTTGTTATTTGGCTCTGCAGTGACACCAATCTTTTTCCAGGCCATTCTTCTTAGAAGCTGCTGTTAGATGTTGCCTTCTTTGGCTGTGGTAAATGAGCCTGAAGGCCTCTGCACCCACTGAAGCAAAAACCAAAACAGTGGTCTAGCAGCACACCAAAGAGCTTGAATTACGGTATACTCATGCCATAATAGGAGCCCCGTGGCGCAGAGTGGTAAGCTGCAGTCCTGCAGTCCAAGCTCTGCTCACGACCTGAGTTCGATCCTGACGGAAGTGGGTTTCAGGTAGCCGGCTCAAGGTCGACTCAGCCTTCCATCCTTCCGAGGTCGGTAAAATGAGTCCCCAGCTTGCTGGGGGTAAAGGGAAGACGACGGGGGAAGGCACTGGCAAACCACCCCGCAAACAAAGTCTGCCTAGTAAACGTCACCCCATGGGTCAGGAATGACCCAATGCTTGCACAGGGGACCTTTAACTTTTTTTTGCCATGCCATAATAAATGTTTGGATGCCACTAGGACATGGGGTTTTTTCTCACTTCTCTCTCTGCTCTTCTGAAGCAGGAAGCTAACACAACAAAACAGTTATCGAGCTGGTTTCTGGAATATTTCATTTCCCCCCCTAGCTGCTGTCCGAGAAAAGCATTTACTGGTGCTGGTGGGGGGTGGGGGGAATCAAACTGCCGAAGTCGGCTGCCTGCACCTGCTTTTTCATGCGCCTCAAGTCAGCACCTTTTCCAGAAGAACATTGTCAGTTTTTTTTTTTAACTTTTCAAAATTTTGTTGCATGCATATGCAGATAACTAGAAAACTGCGAAAGCAAGCAGTTCAAAGCTTCCTACACAGGGGAGAAAACTTGTAGTAGCGCTTCCCTTCTTCTCGGGGGGGGAGACCCGTCTGTTTGGCTGCAACAGATGTGCAGGGCCATGTTGTCAACAAGCCAGCATAGCCCTGTTCACACATGCATGTGCATCCCACATATACGGATGTGTATCCGTTTGTAAGAAAGAGCCAACATATGTTCATTTTGCATTTGAAATCAGGGATCAGTATCTGGCTCAAAAGTAGGGCTTGTATTACATTCAACTGCATGTGTGTTGAAGACAACATGAGAATTACTCGTGTATTTTTTAAAAGCAAATGTATGGATTTGGGGAGGGGCTGTAGTTCAGTGGTAGAGCCTCTGCTTGGCATGCAGAAGGCCCCAGGTTCAATCCCCGGCATCGCCAGTTCAAGGGACTAGGCAAGTAGGTGATGTGAAAGACCTCTACCTTGAGACCCTGCAGAGCCGCTGCCAGTCTGAGTAGACAATACAGACTTTGATGGACCTAGATGGTCTGATTCAATATAAGGCAGCTTCATGTGTTCAAGGGGATTGTATTGTGTGTGCACTGTAACTCATGAACAGGGTTTCTGTTGGGGAGAGGTTTAATGCACCTCCTACCCCCCCCCCACAGTTCCAACCCAAATTAGAGCAATGCATGCCAGAGAAGCTCCCTTCAGAGAACTTCCCAGCATCTTATGTCACTTGTCCCTAAACCTGGGCAGGCCACAAGGCATACGAGAAACTACCATCATTGCTGGCTTTCTGCTTGCAGGAAAGCAGTTTTTACACAGCTGAATATTAGATGGTGTGAACATCCCGGAAGTGGTACAAGTCATTCCCCCACACTTTGCTACCTGTTTAAAACCCAGTAAACTGCACTTGTTCACAGCTACTCAGGAAGCTTAGTAGCGCAGGTGGGGGGGGGGGGATCGAACTCAAATTTTCTTGGTCAAAATCCAACACTTGAACCACAAGTTGAGTCACACTGTAATATGCCCATCTTTATAGCACATGGTTGAGGCAAGTACAACTCCTCTTTCTAGGGCCAAACTAAGGAGCCCTAATCATAGAATTGGATGGGACCACCAGGGTCATCTAGTCCAACCCCCTGCATAATGCAGAAAATTCACAACTAACCCCCGCCACATCCCCAGTGACCCCTACATGCCCAGAAGATGGCCAAGATGCCCTCCTTCTCATGCTCTGCTTAAGGTCATAGAATCAGCATTGCTGACAGATGGCCATCTAGCCTTTTTCCAAACCTCCAGGGAAAAAGAGCTTACCACCTCTTGAGGAAGCCTGTTCCACTGAGGAACCGCTGTTAGAAAATTCTTCCTAATGTCTTCAATGTTTAAACAGCTGAAGGCCAGAAGCACAGAGATTTTACTAATTTATATCAGCACCAAGCAAGCAGGTAGGATCATGAATCAATCCAAATATTTCAATCTCTGCAGATAGCGCTGCCTATTCTGTTTCAAGCAAAACTGTCCCAGATAAGCAGACAGAAAGATCTGCAATAACGTTTACTAGTGAAGGTTCCAGCATTTGGCACCGTTTTCAACAGCTGTCATTAATTTCGCCCCATTCTTCCCATCTTGGTACAATGGGCTTCGTTATCTTCACAAAACAGAAAGGCTGGACATGGAGCTGGCACCGTACAGCCCAAACTCTGACATTAGGTATATATATGCTGCTCTTGCTGATAACAGCCATCTTTCCAGCAGAATGAGCCAAGAAGCACCGCGGGTGCATTTGCAGAGGGGGTTTAACCTGACCCAAACACACCAATTTAAAAAGTTGTGCTGCTGAGGCTGTTCCAAATTCAAACTGTTTGTCGAAAGACTGACATATTTTAGATGTTAATGGAAACCTTCTGCTCATCTATGGACAGATTTGGCTACAGAATTCTGAACCCTAAAGCTCTCTTCTTACGCCTATGCCCACCAAGGGTATGATCTTGTAACAAGTGTACCTCAACAAAAGCAATTGATTTTCCTCAAGAAACGTGTTAACTCTGTAGCGGCACTCTGAACTGTCGCAAGAAGGTATCTTTCATTAAAATCTTACCATGGGCTTCATCTCCTCCAAGGTCCAAACCATTCTTCTCTTTAAAATGCCTACCATTATTTGAACCCTTCACACGGAACATCACTGGAGCAGGACCTTGACCTGAGGCAGTTGCATCAGGCCCAAATACGCCTTCTTCCCCGCAGCCATGCTCCATGGAGAGCAATTTACAAATTAGCTAGAGTTAACCATTTTATTATTTACTGCATAGAGTGATTCGCTCAGAATATGGGTTCTTTCGACAAGAGACTTGATAACGGCCCAAAATTTTCTCCCCAGAGCATTGTTGAATTGGTTTTGGCAGGGATGCCGCACATTGCAAAACACAGCGTATGATTCGAACACAAGAGCTGCAAAGTTACTAAGCTGTAGGTCATGTAGTCAGTAGCTTCCTGGAGGTATACACAATTCTTCATCCAAAGAAAGGATGTGATTTCCCATTAACCTATGCCCCTCAAATAGCCTTCAAGGACTAGTTTCAGAGTGAGAAAAGTAACCCCTGCTTTATTGACTCACTCTTTCCAGGCTTATTCTTTTAAGCTCGCCTTCTCCAGATAAGTTTACAATATGGAAGGACCAGCTTGTCAGCACTAAAAGCAACACACTTTGAGCTTTGCAATTGTTTTATTATTATTATTCTGAATGCTATCAGGTATTAGATTTTGTTGAAAGCAGCTACATCCATTGATTGTACATAATCTTCAAAAGCGGTGATCTTCTCTTCCAGCATATCAGTTCCAACTTTATCGTCTTCAACAACACACTGAATTTGAAGCTTCTTGATTCCGTAACCAACTGGAACCAGTTTGGCTAAAAGGGAAAGTTGACACCTATTAAAATCTAAGTTCTACTGGCCAGTTTGTAAGCAGGTCTCAGAATTCTCGTCCCTCAGCTCTCAAGGGCTTCTCAGCTCGTAAAAAGATATGGAAAGTGCCACTGGCTTGTAAATTTTGATGTATTTTTGAAGGCAAGATGTGTCTCTATTACCAAGTTATTGGGGCATTCATTTAAGAAGAGTTGGTTTTTATACACCGCTTTTTGTCTCAAAGCGGTTTATAATCACCTTTCCTTCCCCTCCTTACCACAGGCACCTTGTGAAGTAGGGTGGGGCTGAGAGAGTTCTGAGAGAACGATGACTGGCCCAAGTTCACCGAGCAGGCTTCATGTGGAGGAAGGGTGAAATCGAACCTGGTTCTCCATATTAGACTCCGCTGCTCTTAACCACACCACTACTTGATCCCCTCCCTCAGAAAGCATGAACAACGACCGCTAATTCTCAGCAGCAGCCTTTATCAATTACTTACAAGATCCCCAGACCAGGCCGTCAACCTGAATGCTTCGCACGCATTCCTCCAATTTGCCCATGTCTGTCTCATCGTCCCAAGGCTTCACATCCAGCAAGATAGAGGACTTGGCGATAAGCGTGGGTTCTAGAGAAATCAAAGAACAGCTCATGAAACTGCTGCAGAAGTTTCCCTGCATGTTGAAAACCAAGAGTTTTGAGGATGAATTTGGTCCAGTTCTCCAAAAAGCCAGTACAATTTGCTAGAATAACCTTACGTAAGTACATCTAAATTGCAACTCATCTTATCTCCTGTATCCAATTTTAAAAGGTCACAAGAATGAGATTGTCTTGTCTGTTACACTGAAATCCATTCCACTCAGTTGAGAAAGGAAAGGAGCATTGGGACATCGTGTAACTGCTGATTTCCCACAGTTGGAATACCGCAACTGCTACAGTACAGAGCAGCTGCAGGCCAGTAGCTGTGGTATTCAGTGTAGGCAGGAATCAGTTTTTCATCATTAGAAGAAAAACAGATTCACTTGTTAAAACAACTGTTTTAGAGCTTTTATATCACTGCTATGGAACTAGAGAATTAACCAGTTAAAGGCTGCAGAGATAAAGTGGAGGCCAAGTCTAAACTAGACTTTGAATTGCTGTTTAGATCAAGCTAGCTATGACTTCTAAGTAAGTAAATTCAAAGACAGACAGGACCATAACGTACTTTTGGCTTTCTTTGATTCATACTGGGCGAGTCGCTCCTCCCTCAACCTTTTTGCTTCTTCACTTTCCTGTAGAGAAGGGAAAAAATTATGATCAATGAAGTCTTATTTTATTATTGTACAGCATGACCCTATTTATTCAGAGTAGAGACTGTTATTTGGTTTTAACACAACAACGAAGTACAACTGGACTATTCAGGTAGAACAAATCATCATATTTTCAGCCGAAAGATGGTGATTTGGTTGTGTTCATCATGTCACCAGTTGAAAGCTTTAAAAACAAACAAACAAAAACGGCAGGTTGCAAATTTATCCCAAGATAGTTCTGGACCAGCTGCGTTTCATCCCACATTCTGGAGTTATGCGGATTTTATTAAGACCGCACAATTAAACTCACATTGTAACACGCATCATCTCCGCAACCAAAAATTAGTAAGAACGGTATGCTGGGTTACCTCCTCTTCATCAGAGCCGAAGAGATCGATGTCGTCATCGTCTTTGCTATCTCCGCCTGTCCCCGTGGCATCTTCAACATCTGCAGGGCCGTATTTCCCCAAAGCCTTCTTCACTCCGGGCAGACTAGAGAACAGATAGCACTTTAGAGCAACTTCCTGCTAACTTCACAAACTGAAGAATCGAGTGAGCAAAAACTGGAATGGACTTGTCAATGAACGAGGGCTGCCGCTTAACTGAAAACCTAAATACGAAGGCCAAACGCTGGATGCCGGAAACAAAGGCCATCATGTCAGCTACTAACAATGCAATTCTGAGTAGACTTATACCCTTCTACTTAGGACAGCAGTGGTAGCCTTGTCTTTTGCCTGGTGTGCTGGTTGTTTAGCCTGTCCAGAAGAGATCCCTGCTCCCCACCAGAAATTTGAAATGATGCAGTCCATTCCACCCCTTATTCTGCTGGGGATGCAGACCAGGAGTGTGGAAGATATATTTATATAAAAGGAAGTATTATATAAAGGACGTATTTCTTCACACAATGCAGAGTTAAATTGTGGAACTCCCTGTCCCAGGATGTGGTGATGGCTGTCAACTTGGAAGGCTTTAAGAGGGGAGTGGAGGAGAGGGCTATTCTTGGCGACTAGTAAAAATGGATACTATTCATGATGCATACCTATTCTCTCCAGTATCGGAGGAGCATGCCTATTATATGAGGTGCTGTGGAACACAGGCAGGACAATGCTGCTGCAGTTGTCTTGTTTGTGGGCTTCCTAGAGGCACCTGGCTGGCCACTGTATGAACAGACTGCTGGACTTGATGGGCCTTGGTCTGATCCAGCATGGCCTTTCTTATATCATGGTATGAATTTCTTTCCTTTCTGGAGATACTGTCATGTAACAGTCATAAGATTTCTAACTTGAGATGAAGGCCGGGCATCTGTTATATTTCTGCAGCAGTATCTTAGTCCCCAAGCTCTCTGTTCTCTTCTTCCGATGAAGGGCTAATAGCTCAGTAAGAAGAGCTTCTGAATACTACTAATGGTTCGTACAAGCCAATTATCCTGGAGTTCTGCTTAGTAAGCTAGATTTGCTTTGAAACTTAAAACACTCCCTAATGCAAAGTGCTTACCAGAAAGCTTTCTATTTTTAAACAGGAACACAAGGGACTGTTTTTAAAAGCGTAGGAAGAGCTCCACCTGCTGCCTGAAAAGAGACTGGAAGCTCCCACGGTGTATTCCACAGAGTTGTTATAGCCCTTTTATTGAACAGGAGTAGTTATGCTTGAAACTTCTCCAATCCCTTGACTTCAGCAATTTTGCTCTTCTTCACAGAAGCTGATAATGCTTGAGAGAGACACTGTACAATTTATATGCTGCACAAAAGGAACACTCAACTCACTGATGATATCAGTATTTGACTTGTATGGTAGAGAATGAGAGGCCTTTTCATTTTTATCCTAAATTTTCTAACAACATTGGGGGAAAATATCGGGGCAGAGTGCCATCATATATCTAATTCTAAATCACGGCCCTAGAGTGTGGACGAACAACCTGCATTCTTGGGGCCATGTGCAAACGTGGAAGATCTTTCAAGAAACCAGAAGGAAACTCCAGGTTTACGGAATGGGACAATGATAAAAGGTGTGTGTGTGTGTGTGTGTGTGTGTGTGTGTGTGTGTGAAGTGCTGTCAAGTCATAGCTGACTTACTGCGACCCTGCAGGGTTTTCAGGACACGTTCAGAAGTGGTTTGCCATTTCCTGCCTCTGGGTGGGCTGAGAGTTCTAAGAGAACTGTGACTGGCCCAAGGTCACCCAGCAGGCTTTGTGTGGAGGAACGGGGAATTGAATTCAGCTCTTCAGATCAAGAGTCTGCCACTCTTAACCACTGCGCCATGCTGGCTCTCGGAAAGGTGAGAGGGCTTCTAAATATCCCCCAAACTGCAACTAACAGGAAGGGGGGGTTGAGATCTCAGTTGCCATTCTGAGTGCTGCCCAGCAACCTGCATAGATGGCAGCAGCAGGAAGAAGGCAAGGAATGTGGTGGTGGCAGGTGTAGTTGGGGAAGGAAGGAGAGGTGGCAGCAAGGAAGCTGGGAAGGAGAGGAGAAAGGTAGCGGGGGGGAAGAGATGGAGAAGGAAGCAGGGTTCAGTGGGGATAAAAATCCTCTTCCCTCCTGAGTTCCTCACTTGCGCACTGAATACTGAATGGTGAAGTATTTTTACTAAGGAAAATCTGTTTCCAGGAATAGCAAAGCAATACAAGCCTTGGCTACTTACCGTGAAGGCTTCTTCTGCTCAGAGGGACGAGGGCATCTTCAGAGTGGGTGTTTCCTTTCCCCCTTGCTTAGGGAGGCAGGACTAAATCAAACTTCCTGTCCTCTAGGTAAACCCCCTCTTCTCCTCAGTTAAATACTTTCAGAGCCGAAGAGAGGTATAGTTGGACTGAAACAAAGTAACTATGTACAAGTATTAACCACTAAAATGTGTTGTTGCTATTCTGCAAAATATGTCAAAATATGTCAACTATTTACAATGAAGGAAGAAGACAGAAATTATTGTCAGATCGACCTAGTGTATTTATTTTTGATGTCTGGGCAGGCAAGATGCCCTCGTCCCTCTGAGCAGAAGCCTTCTCGGTAAGTAGGGAGAACTGTTGGTAGTCCCTTGTGTCATGTTGAGAGTCAGATTGTGCCTTTAAGGCTGTTTTAGCTGACCAGTGCTTATTTTTAGGGTGGTCGGAGCCTAACCCATCCCTGCTGGGACCTGCTAGGGTATCAGGAGCAGAAGGATATTCCCCGAAATTAGAAGGTGAGGGGGAAAGAGGATGAACTGCCCTCAGGCCTTCTACAAAGGCATCCTTAATTAATATAGAGTTCTGCTTTGAGAGAGGCAAACCCACTCGCGTCCAAAATAGGGGGTAAATTCATCCTACCAGTTGCTGCGTCTTTCGTCACCTGTCCTTGTCAAATGGAAGGCGAGCCGCCTGAGGACGCAGCGTTAGCGGTTTCTGGCGAGCCGCCAACCACTGAAGCTGCTCCCTGGGTGACGTTCTGAGGGAAAATGGCAGCCGCCGCTTTTTTCTTCTTTCTGCCGCTTGTCTTTGAGACGGCCAAAGTGCGGGCCGCCAAGATCAGGCATTTGGCGCGCTTTGAGGAGGATGATCCGCCCCGTTTGCACTTGCCATTGCCCTCTGCTCCTTTTTTGTTTTTGACCCTCTGGTCACTGTAGTGACTAGTTGAGGGCTGCTCCTGGCTTTGCAGCATGGCCATCAGTAAGGACAGGTCCATGTCGCCTTGGGCAATATAGAAATCTACGTGTGACTCCGCCATTTTGTTTTGGCGGGAATCTATTCCCCTTAACAGAGAAGGGAGAAAGAGAAAGGGACAGTGTAGATTAGTAGAATTTTTAGAATAAGTTTAGGAAGTAGAGTAGATTAAATTTAGAATCAATTCAATATAGAGATTCCAATTGCTATGCAGCTGAGAGCTGCAGAAAGCTGCTTTCCCGATCAAGGCAGGAAATAGAACTGAGAAGAGGGGCGTTTACCTAGAGGACAGGAAGTTTGATTTAGTCCTGCCTCCCGAAGCAAGGGGAAAAGGAAACACTCACTCTGAAGATGCCCTTGTCCCTCTGAGCGAGAAGTACTTGAAGGACTGTCATATAGAGGATGGTGCAGTTGTTTTCTGTTGCCCCAGAAGGTCGGACCAGAACCAACGGGTTGAAATTAAATCAACAGTTTCCCCGTCTAGACATTAGGAAATTCTAACAGTTAGGTTCCTCAGTGGAACAGGCTTCCTCAGGAGGTGGTAAGCTCTCCTTCCCTGGAGGTTTTTAAAAGGTTAGATGGCCATCTGTCAGCAATGCTGATTCTATAACCTTAAGCAGATGAGAGAGGGCATCTTCTGGGCATGGAGTAGGGGTCACTGGGGGTGCAGGTAGTTGTGAATTTCCTGCATTGTGCAGGTGGTTGGACAAGATGACCCTGGTGGTCTCTTCCAACTCTATGATTCTATCTCTTAATGAGCAGTAATGCTTTTCTCTTAAGTTTTTCTCTTCAGTCACCATCCACAGAAATGAATTCGGATATTGTAATGTCACTGCCAAAGTTTTTTGAAACAGGCCCCATTTGGGAAAATGTTCTGAAAATTAATGAAATTTGTGTGTGGATCTTCCACCTGTGGTGTCGTGGTTGGAGTGCTGGAGAAGGACCCGGGAAACCGAAGTTTGAATTCCCTACTCTGCCATGGAAGCTTGCTGCGTGACCTTGGGTCGGTCATCCACTCACTCACTCTATGCCTAACCTACCTTACAGGATCGTTGTGAGGATAAAACACAGAGGAGGGGGTGCTGTAAGCCATTTTGGGTCCACACCAGAGACGAAAGTGGGGTAAAAATTGTCTAAATAAATTAAAGCTTCTTTCCACCCAGAGGAAAGAAATATGGTATTCGACTCTTCTACCACATCAATTAAATGATTATCGAATTAATTAGATCACCAGAGAAGAGAGCACTACAGAAATAACCTACACTGAGTGCCGATGCTGAACAGGTAAATAGACTTCAGATGCAGAAATATTTTTACATCTTAAGGGGCATCATCCAGACCAAGACTGCAACCCCCATCAAAAATGGAATACAAATCATTTTAGGATACCAAGTCAGGCCTACCTTGTCTTTTGCTTTTCATAAGATTTAATGTGGTTGTACCACCGGAGGGCATGAAAAAGCTCAGAAGGAGGAGGAGTTCCAACCGCTTCAAACAATGCAACGTCGGCCTGGGATGGGACATACCTGCAAGGAAACATGTTCGCAGTCAAAAAGGGTATATACTGAGCACAACACAGAGTGTAGGTGTTTTGACACGGAAATTTGAGAACTGAACTACTATGAACAGTCTCTGCACCTTTCTTAGTTGCATTCTACTTTCAGCATCTCAGTCCTTTAACCTGTCTGTTTAAAAGTTTTGCTTCATAGCAGAGGCCCTCAACACTGTTGAGCCCGTAGGCACCTTTGGAATTCTGAAACGGGTTGGTGGGAGCAACCCACATAAGGCAAAGTCAACCACAAAATGTCAGGGAGTGAGCTTATGCATAGCCTAATGGTAACGCTTCAACATTTTAGGAAGAAGCTCTGCTTAACAGGATGCCTTTTAAAATGAACATATTATTGTAAAATATTGCCTTGTGTATACGCAGCTTAGTTTCAGTCAGTGACAACCCATGTACTGTGGTGTCAACGGCTGCCATAGCAAAATTTTTAAAAAATCTGCACAGCTAATCAGATCTCCAATGGCCAATCATCAGCCCTGCTGGGCAAAACCTCCAATGGCCTCACCCATTTTCCAAAAACACGTGGTGGGCGCCACATTGGGGACCTCTGCTTCACAGGTACTCATACACATATCTAACAAGCAAGGGCCCACCTCACACCTCTGATGAAGAGGACCCTTGTCCACAAGAGTTTACACTAGTCCAGGGCTTCTTAAACTTTTCCCACTCGCGACCCCTTTTCGTCCAAGAAATTTTTACATGACCCCGGTATATAAAATAGGTATGCAAATCAAACATTTATTGATAATAAATTATAAAGAAATTTATACTGTTGCCAAATTTTTCGTGACTCCATCATTCAGTTACACGACCCCATATGGGGTCGTGACGCACAGTTTAAGAAGCTTTGTACTAGACTACAGATGTGTTATCCCGTTCAACTTTTGATGCAACAGAGCTTCACAGCTACTCCTCTGGAACTGGAACTTGAGCTGTTAATCAGAAAGCCAATAGCTCAAATCTCACCCCAACACAAATTTATTAGGCAACCTTAAGCGACTCGTTCAAATCAACTTACATTCAGTGGGATAATACAGCTCATTTACCTTATACAGTTGTGGCAGGGACGCCAAGAAAAAACATATTAAACACTCTGAACAGCCTCTCTGTAAATGAAAAAGGCTCAGTTTTTCTTGTAGCCTCCAATAGTTAGGGTTGCCAGCTTCAGGTTGGGAAATACCTGCAGATTTGGGGGGGGCGGAGCCTGAGAAGGGAGGTGTTTGGGCAGGGACTTCAATGCCATAGAGTCCAATTGCCAAAGCGGTGAACTGATCTCTATTAGCTGGAGATCAGTTGTAATGGTAAGAGATCTCCATCTAGAACCTGGAGTAGGGTTGCCAGGTTCCTTTCCCCCCGTGGGTGGGAGGTTTTTTGGGTGAAGCCAGAGGAGGGCAGGATTTGGGGAGGGCCTTCAATTGGAGGGAGTCCAATTGGCCCATGCAGTCATTTTCTCCAGGGGAACTGATTTCTATCTGCTGGAGATCACTTGTAATAGATCTCCAGCGAGTACCTAGAGTAGGATAGCCAGGCGGGAGGTTTTTGGGGCGCAGCCTAAAGAGGGCGAGTGTTTGGGGAGGGACAGGAGTCCAATGACCAAAGCAGCCATTTTTCTCCAGGGGAACTGATCTCTATCACCTGGAGATCAGTTGTAATAGCGGGACATCTCCAGCCACCACCTGGAGGCTGGCAACCCTAAATATAACTCATCTTTGTACAGATACCGCTGCAGTTCTGAAGGCTCTAAGAGCCACGTGCGTTAAATTCCCAGTACTCGTTATTGTCTCGCGGCGCTGAAAGAATGAATGAATGATGAATGAATGAATGACGCACGTGGCACCGCCCTCGCCCTCCCCCCACACCTCGGAGCACGAACTTTAATGCAGGTCGACTCGGAAGTCAGGCCGAGCGCGACCTCCAGGCGGGCCTGCGACTCCCCGCGTGAGCGCGCAGAGGGTCGCCTTCCCCCACCGCAGCCCCCGGTTCACCCACCCCTCAATGTAGCTCTTGTCCGCCAAGAAGTCGTTGAGGAGCTTCAGCCCCGCGGAGGATTTCAGGTCCCCGAAGCCCATGACGGTGCCGCTGCGGCCGCGAAGAGAGGAAGGAGCGGCACAAAAGGGCGGCCCGAAAGAGAACGCGCCTTTTCCGGCCGGCCTCATATATAGACAAAGGGCACGTGATCCCTCCGCGCAAGTGACGCGGCCTTGTCCTTCCGCCGGATAGGGAGGGGTGGAAAAAGCGCCCTTCGTCCCGAAGCTCCCTGAGCTGTTTAAAAGTAGGCGGGTACAAGGGGGGGAGGGGAGGAAATAGGCGGCCGTTTATAAGGACACGTATACATACACACATATATAAATAAATTATTAATAAAATATTTAGTATTTATACTATATATATATAATAAATACTACATATTTCATTAATATTTATATATTTTATAAATATTTTATTAATCATTTATTTATATGTGTGTTTGTATATGTATGTGTATATATATGTGTGTTAGTTCCTTTTTACATGAATAAATTAATGAATTATATATATATATATATATATATATATATATATATATATATATATATATAAATATTTATTAATTAAAATGTTTATTAATATATATATGAAAAGTATTTATTAATGCATGTAAAAAAGGAACTAACGTTGCCTCGCTTCGGAGAGGCAAAGGTTGTCGAGAGCGTCACGGAAATTACCGAGGCTGGCGTTCTGTCCGGCCGTCGCTGGAGGAGACGAAGGTAGCCGAGCGTGTCACGGAAATTACCGAGTCAGGCGTCGTGTCTGGCCGTTGCCGGAGGAGACGAAGGGAGCCGAGCGTGTCACGGAAATTACCGAGTCTGGCGTCGTGTCTGGTCGTTGCCGGAGGAGACGAAGGGAGCCGAGCGTGTCACGGAAATTACCGAGTCTGGCGTCGTGTCTGGTCGTTGCCGGAGGAGACGAAGGGAGCCGAGCGTGTCACGGAAATTACCGAGTCAGGCGTCGTGTCTGGCCGTTGCCGGAGGACACGAAGGGAGCCGAGCGTGGCACGGAAATTGCCGAAGCGGCCGCCATATTGTCGGCGAGGGGGCGCGTTGGTGAGAGGAGGCTGCTCGGTCGCCAGGGCCGGAGCTCCGCCCGGGCCAAGGAGGTAATTCGGGGGGGGGGATAGAGATAGCCCCCTCCTCGCCACAGAAGGGTGGGCGAGGGCAGTATGGTGTGGCCAGCTCCTCCCCCCGAAGGCTAGGTGGGGATGTCCTTGACAGGGGTCAGGGGGTTGCGTCGCTCCCTTTAACTGCTGTTAAGGAGGGGAAGGGCACGGGGGGGGGAGGGAGGCGCCCCCTCCTCTCCCCCTCCTCTCCCCCTCCTCTCCCCCTCCTCTCTCAATGCTTTTGCATAGAGACAGCAAAGAGTCTTTGTGGCTCCGCTGAAAGGCTGCCAAGTTTGCTCTGCGGAGTTACTCTCGTGTAAATCAGCGTGCTTAGGCTGCAGGCGACTCTGCAAAGTATTGCACCGGTTGCTCTGGAGGGCTGGAACCCGCCGCGCTGGAGGCCCAGGAGCCTCCTGTCCTCCTGCATCCTTAAGTGTGTAAGCGGCGGGGTCACAAAGGGCCGACGAGATGCAAGAAGTCTGTAGCGGGAGGCTTTCCTATGCAAAGGCTCGGTGTCCTTGCAAATGCCCGGCCTGGGCCGTGGGTGAGAGCGGGACCCATTCCCAGCCTCTGCCTTGGGTGGAAATGCGGTCCTTGTCCCGCTGCTGGTGCTGAATTGCACCCCTGTAGCGTGGAAAGAAACCCGTGGCTCCGATTAACCCCAAATCGAATAAGAACCAGTTGGCTGGTAAACTCTGTTCCAGCAATTTCTTGCTGCAGCTTCACTTGGAAGCGTTGGTGGTTGTTGTTGTGACTGCAGGGTTATTTTGAGGTCCTGGGCAGATGGCCTGGGAGATGGTCCGTGCAGTCCTATGCAGAGGTTTGAACTGTGAAATTCTGCCCCACTGGCTTCTGAGTTTTGTCTTTTTTTCAGTGACAGGGCTCTGCTTTCTTAAGGGTGACCTGTTTGCCCGGCGTTGACAGGGGAAGGGCATTGTTGGCAGGAGAGGTGATCTGTAAACATAAACCGCATGTCGCAGATGTTCAGATTCCAAAAGTCACCGCTAGATGCTCATCTCTATAGTGTTTGGTCGTGATGGAAAGTGCTGGCCAGTTGCGGTGTTATGACCCTGGACTTCCTTGGTCCAAGTACTAACCAGGACCAACCCTGCTGAGAGATCAGGCTAGCCTGGGTTATCCAGGTCAGGGCATAGAGGCCATTTATGTATGGGAGGTTTTGCCTTGGATTTGCCACTCTCTAGATGCACATTTTCCCCATCCAGATACTCAAAACTCAACACTAAGCCCCCATGCAGAGTTTTGAGAATTTGGATGGGGAAAATGTGCATCTAGAGAGCGGCAAATCCAAGGCAAAACCTCCCGTGCAAAAATGGCCATAGTGTTTACTGGTAGGTTTCTGGGACTAAGGCAGTGTTGGAGCCATGTAGAAAAAGTCCCTTCCGCAGGTGCAAGGTTTTCTCACTGTGTAAACAGCAGCGACATGTTATGCTTTATGTTATACTGTGCAAAGCTTGAATGTATTCTGCATAGTTTTAATGCTTTGTTTTTGTGAGGGGTCTTTTTTAAAAGAGTGGTATAAGCTGTGTGAACAAAGAAGGCAAGGACGAGCCGATGTTTCTTCTCCCACACGGTTCTGTCTCTCACATATGGTCATTCTGACACTGACTCTCTAATGCAGGGGTTCTCAACAAAGGGGGAATTCCCCCCAGGGGGTGGGAATTTTAGGGTTGGGGGGGGATTGGGATCTCTATTCAGCAAAGTGCATATTATTTGGAATGCACCTTTTGAGATAGACTATTTTGGGAAGGGGGGAATTATATTCTGAACAATGGTGAAAGGGGGGAATGGAGCAAAAAAGGTTGAGAACCACTGCTCTTATGGACCACTGGTCTGATCAAGCAAAGCTTTTCTTAGGTTAACCTGGGGAAAACAGAGTTTTCAGCGAGACCTGAATCAAAACACTTGCTTGAATCAACCTTCGACACAATAGAGTCTGCTTCTGTAGTACAGTTTGCTCATAAGCTACATGGCTGTGCTCTTCAGTCTATTGAAATTAGGTACATTTAACCATGCAAAGGTTATGAGGTTGTACATTTGATGTAATTTGTTTTGGGGTTTTTTTGCAAAGGGCAGGGGGAGTTGCATTTACTGAAGATTCTCTAACAGCTGGTCGTTTGGGGGTTAGTACTAGTCCATGTCGCCCTATTAATACTGTAATTTAACTACTGTTCCTCCTCCCCCTTAACCTGCATTTCTTGTAGATTGTTATGCTATGCTATATGCTGTGGAGGTAAGAAGGGATACAGATGATACAGCAAGGACCATTTATTTATCAAGCTGTGTATTCACTGCCTTTCCCTCTACCTCAGGTCTTCTTAAATGGTTCACCAAAGTATGCTAAAATGTATACGTTACAAGAACAGAACATCATAACAGAAATTCATACCCGTATTCAATACAAACAGCAGCCAGAGGCCCCCCAGAATAGTTCAGTCTTGCCTGCTCCCCTAAAAAGCAGACAGAGAGAAATCTGGGCTTGCCTAATGCCAGCCTATTCCAGAGAGCTGGAGCAAGGATTGAAAACGACAAGTGGCCGCTACAGGTTTTATTTTCTTATAAGTGGTAGTAGAAAGATGGAGCTGCTGGGAGAAAGAAAGTTCTTGCAAAGGTTTGTGCAGGGAAAGCTGGTCCTTCAGGAAAAGCCCAGGGAAAGAACATCCCAGCCATCTCTTTCCGACTGTGAGGACAGAGGTTATTTTTCTGACAATGAGAATAGGCCACACGGAGTTCCCCGGAATGCTGGATCCTTGTCCAGATTATTCCTGCAGAACTACAATTCTGTCCTGTGATTTTGCTCAGAACAGAATGTGGGAAGGATCATCTTCCCATAGTTCATGAAGGGGAACATATGAGAGGGGCCGTGGCTCAGTGGTAGAGCATCTGCTTGGCATGCAGAAGGCCCCAGGTTCAATCCCCGGCATCTCCAGTTAAAGGGACTAGGCAAGTACGTAGGTGACCCCTACCTGAGACCCTGGAGAGCCGCTGCTGGTCTGAGTGGACAGTACTGACTTTGATGGACCAAGGGGCTGATTCAGTATAAGGCAGCTTCATGTGAGAGCTATTCCCAGTATGAAGTGGAAGAAATAGAAGAATACCTGCAAAAGAAAAACCTGAAAGAGTGTAAAACGGGACCAAATAAGTTAATTTGGAAATTCAGGCAGATGTACATAAACAGAAGTGCTTGAATATAGGTGTGGTGTGTTTCAGCATTGGAACGCCGTCTGAAATGTATACGTATTTGCTATTGTTCTAATTCCGCAAGTACTTTGGAGCTTTTCTGATACCGATCCATACCAAGCAAGGGATGAGTTGCCACTGAAGCAGAAGTGAGGTGAGATGAGTTAGGAGAGTGAATGCTTGTGGAATACACGTTCTCTCTGTCTCTTTCTAGGTTATGTCCCACTGTTTACTATCTAGGATAGACAGGTTTGCCACTACACCAGCTCTTGTTGAAAATCAGTGTGCGCCCTTACTGTACATGAGAAAGCTTGACTCATTTTGTCCAGTTCTTGTGTTGCTGGTGGAAAGGGATATGTATATTTATTGCGTAGAGGCAAATCTGGTTTGCTGTGTGCATTTACTTCAGATTTGGAGGATGTACTTCTGTTGTACACTTCCAGTGACTTTAGCAAGAGACCAACAATAAATCCCAACGCACGTTGCTTGTATTACGCACAGAACTGGTTTCACAAAATAAAACTGGATAATTTTGATTTGGTAAAGCAATTGCATAGGAATAGGTGGGGTTCTGATGTGTAAAAGTATGTGTGAGAAAGGCAGATGTATTTAATTACGTTTTACAATTGTTCCATATACTTGGTATTAAAAATATTATCATTTAGTTCTTCCTCTTGTAGCTTAAATTTTCATCTGCTTACTTCCAGCACCATGCTGCGATTACCTGCTGTCCGCAAGGCCTTGAATGGTGTCACTCAGACTACTAAAGGATGTGGTAAGTTGTCCTGTTCAGAACATGACACACGGTACCCCTCTGTGGGATTTAGTCAGTTTGGGTATTTTTCCTTGTCAAGGCAGTGGTAGCGTGTTTGGCTAATTGTGAGAATTTTATGGGTGGCAGTAGATACTGGATATTCAAAACAGAATAGGATGATGAACTGATTGTAAGGTTGGGATTTGTTATTGAGAGTTGACTTTGGTCAGAAACAAAAGAATCCATTCATGAGTTCTGTTAGTAACATTTTGAGAAGTAGCTCCCATGTGCTTCTCTTTATTAAAGTCTTAGGCTCATAGTTCAGCTAAAAAGAAGCAAAATTCAAATACTTAACCTGATTCTGAAAACCAGAGCTAGTTTTTTAGTGGCTTATAACAAAGAGAAAGCCTTTTTAAGTCACAAAGTCAGCAAACCAAAAGCAGAAATCATTGAGTGGCACAAGTTGAATGATCAGACTTTAAAAAAACAGCAGTTAAATATAAAGCATTTATTTTCTTCGTTTATTTTACACGTCTCACAGTGACTCAAGGCAGATTACAAAATTTAGCAATGCTACAACAGTATAAAATAAACATTGTACTAAGATTGGAATGCGAAGTTGGATAAAGCAATGAAACAGTGCAAGACATGGCGTAAGTGCAAAAACTAGGTTACAGAAATGGGAAAACAATGTGGTAAAAACAAGAAGCGCATACAATTAATAGTGCCACAAACTGCAAACAACCCTTTAGTGCTCCGCAAAAGTCTGTGATTACAGTTTTTTCAAGTGCCTGATATAATCAAAAGTCATAAATATCGTCATCCTAGGGGGAACGTAAAATGTTTCTCTAACAGCCTATTCCTGAGAGCTGCAGTGGCCAGGGACAGCGTGGCAGTGGCGGTGCTGTGACACCTTTAAAGAGGTTTTGTTGCTGCAGCAGGGGGTAAAGGGGGCTATTTTAAAATAAAAATCAGGAAAAGGGGGGGAAAGCCCCATTGAAAATAGTGATGCTGCGCCAACAAAAAGGTGGTGCAGCACCACCATTGCTTAAGAGGGAGTTCCTGGGCTGAAAGGGGTTAGGAAGCTGCCTAACGGCAGCTCCGCCACCCACATCGCCCTGGGAATGCCTCCTGGGACGCTGGCGCAAGGACTTGCGCTGGGAGGATGAGCCGGTGTCTGAGGGCCGCGCTGCCTCAGCAGTCCATGGGGCCGGCGTAAGTGCCCCTATGCTGGCGTCCCTGCCAGTTTAGATGGTGCAAGTGGCACGGTCACCGGCACAGGGGTCGGGCCACCTCCTACGCCCATACGGCCCCCAACCTCAGGAATGGGCTTTTAGACTTAATTTGGTGTCTCGAATGACAATGCAGTCCTCTGTGGAATTATTCCCATTGTAAGCTGAGTGAAATTAGTGTGGTTACACGGGAGTAACTCTGCATAGATTGCATTGCAAACCAACAGAAAGACTCTGCTTTGACTCCTACCAAGGTGTAAAATATATCTGTCCCTTTGCTGTTTTTCAGCAGTGGGGATGACTGGCCATTCAGTCAAACAAGTTGTAGCGTCATCTGTTCATCCTATCATTGTGCCACTGATTTGGGCCAGTGAATCTAAAAGATTTGCATTGGTTTTGAACAATAAATACGTTTTCTGTTCTCGTTTTCTTAGTGCGCTCAACAGCTACAGCTGCCAGCAACCTCATAGAGGTATTTGTCGACGGGCAACCCATTATGGTACCTCCAGGAACCACGGTGCTTCAGGTAGGATGAACTCTGGGTCTACATATTCTTTTCTGTACCAGTCAGACTTTTACAATAGTAGTGTTTCTGCATTCTCTTAGATGTTAAAAAAAATGTCTTCTCTTGCTGTAGATTTTCAGTGGCTTCATTAGGAAATTGGATAAGGAGAAACAGCTTTGTAAATCCAGATGGGTAGCTTTTGGCACTTTCATACATGCTGAATAATGCACTTTCAATCAGCTTTCAATGCAATTTAATGCTCATTTGCAAGTGGATTTTGCCATTTCACACAGTAAAATCCAGCTTCAAAGTGCATTGAAAGTGGATTGGAAGTGCATTATTCAGCATGTATGAAAGCTAATCTGGTGAACCCGGTTGGTTTCCCCACTCCTCCACCTGAAGAAGCCTGTTGGGTGACCTTGGGCTAGTCACAGTTCACTCAGAACTCTCAGCTTCACCTACCGCACAAGATGCCTGTTCCGGGGTGGGTGGGGTGGGGAAGTGATTGTAAGCCGCTTTGAGACTCCTTACGGTAGAGAAAAGCAAGGTATAAAAACCGGCTTTTCTTCTCCTCCTCAGGAAAGGTCAGGATACAAATCAAATAAGTAAATAAATGTTCCATACGTGTATACCTTTGTAGGGGGAGCAACCCCAAAGAAATCTTAGCTTTGTTTATTGACTGTGCTCCAGCAGCAAAGCCATTTCCACTAGCACCCTGTTTATTCCAGCTTAATGGCTGCTTGTTGTGTTGAGAGAGGCCAGAGATTCCTGAGTTTGGTTTCCCTGCTCTTGCTTAGCTGCTGTCCTCTGGTAAAGCCAACCTTAACAAAACTTTGCCATCAGTTGAGCACAGCTAAACAGGCTGGGTCACCCGGTGGTTCTCTGTTGGGGCAGTGGGGAGGGGGCACCGGAATCAGGAGTTGCCAAGAAAAGCCAGGATTTGCTGGGCGTCTGTGAGCTGAGTCCTGGTTTCACAAGCTCACCATCGTTGAAATGAACCATGGCTTTGTGTTACGTCTGAATGCACTCTTGCATTAAAATGAGGTGACAGTTCATGGAATGCCACTGTTTAAACGCCTGGTGTTACTGTACAGTTACGTTTCACAGCATTGCTTAGCCAGAAGTGTTAGTATAGGAGCAACAGGTCATCAAAGATTTTCAAGCAAGGAAAGCCCCAGGACCTGTTTGCAAGTTATTTCCTGGGTTTTTTTTAATGCATTGCTCCCCCATGTTAATCTTAAATTTCTGAATATGGGACCAAATTGGGAAGCCCTTTTTAGTTTCCACACTGACCATTGTTCATCGTTCTAATGCTTGCTGTAATATTCCTTCAAAGCACATTGAAGTTTTCCTTTCACAGGCTCCTTCCTTTACAGTTGGTGATAAACTTTCCTAACCCATACTTTGCATTTTTTTAAAAAAGTAATTATTTGTCTTTTTTCCTTTCCTCCTAGGCTTGCGAAAAGGTTGGAATGCAGATTCCTCGCTTTTGCTATCACGACAGACTGTCTGTGGCTGGAAATTGTAGGATGTGCCTTGTGGAGATAGAAAAAGCACCCAAGGTTATTATTACTTTTTTGCTAAGGTTGTGGGTATTCTGGAAGCTTGGTAATCTACCTTCGTGGAATGCCGAGCAACAAAATTGGTTGCATTTCGGTTAACCGTAATAATGTGTCTGCTGCTAACAGCTGCTTTTTGACATTATCCTAAATACATTAGTTTACAGTGCAGTTGTCGAGCTTAACTGATACATGCACGGTATACCTTCCCCAGAAATTGTCTCTAGCTTGAAAGAAACTGCTAGTTGACATTGTGTTGTTGTGCCTACTGACATCAGATAAGTTTTGTTGGCGTCCCCTTTTCAGTAAAGAACTGTTTGCAACCCATGTTTCACGTGCATATATTCACTCCACAAAACGTGGGGCAACCACGTGTCCCTTGCAGCCTGTCAAACCTCGTGATCTCTGTAGTTACCAAGATTCTTTTTTCCTTGGCTCATTCCCCTTTTTTTTAGCATTGAAAAGCCATTTTCGGCTGGGAACTGCCTGTTTTGTGGGTGATGTCTGTGGATTTCCAGTACTAGCGGTAGGAAAGAGGCAGACGTTACGCCCAAGAAGAACTTTTAGGGCAAACGTATGCACTGCTTCTCACCTGTGGGTGTCTCCCAAATACCCTTTCCCATTAGGTATCCATGGGAAAACCTTCACATGATATACTGGTCTATATGCTTGTGGTATTTGCAAATCCAGTACTGTCGAGCAGGCAGGGATCCCCACCCTGTGCTGCCATTTATTTAATTAAGTTTATTTAAAATGTTGATGTACTGCAGAAGCCCTCAGACTAGAGGGCTAAAAAGGGGGCCTCAAGAGAGTAAGAAAGCCTTTGGCCAACAAATTAACTGATCAGGTTTTGCGGGGAGGGAATCCCATAAGCACAGCGCCCCCTGCTTCATCTTTGAAGGCTGGTGATTATGCAGCGGGATCCTGTAAGAAGATCTCAGTCTTCAGAGTGCAGCAAATGTCATGGTTCCAGGCCACCAGAGTTTTAAATGTAAAGAATTGGGCTCGGAAGAGCACAGGCATCCAAGGCAAACCTTGAAGCACTGGTGTGATAAAATCGATGCCAGCCAATAGTATTATGCTGTACAGGACCAGATGCTATTTCCCCAATGGTCTTCAAAGACAGCCTCATATAGAGAGCATCACAGAGATCTGATTTGTTGGGATGGCAAACAATTAAAGGCATGTAAAGTCCAAGTTCCCCACCATGTGGGTTAGACTTGGGGACCTGGTTTTGTTGGTGAAAACCTTGGGTGTTAAGTAAAATATGGATTTGCCCCAGATGAACAAACAGGATTGCATCCAGTGGACTCTCAAAGTTAATGCTGACCTGTGTCTTGTCGTCTTGGGTGCAAACAGGGCATTAGCTTTGAGCCACATTTCTGCAATTGGTTTATGTTAGTTTGGGTCTTTGGGACCTGTTAGTTTTGGCACGGTGATGGTAGATTACCGTCTGCCAGTACCCTGTTAACTAAAACTGGGAGTAGGGGTGGTTTCTGTCTAAAAGTTAGCGCAGTTCCTGTGGCTTACAGCAAAGGCGTGCGTGAGGCTCTTCGGACCTATGTACTGAGCATTAGAGCCAAATTACAGTGCAGTCCTATGTAGAGTAACTCTAGCCTAGGCCCATTGAATTGAATAGGTTTAGACGGGAGCAACTCTACTTAGGATTGCACTGTTACCTGTCTTGTAAAACTTAACCATTGGTCTCACAGTTTTGCAAGCTGATTGGCAAAGACCCTTTTGTGTAATATTGAAAAGAATGTACATGAATTTTTATCACTTGTACAACTTGAATAAATAAAACCTGTTAGGAAATGAATGTTGGGTAGTGAATTTTGTGAATGTACATGGAGACGTCATCATTAAATTTGTATCTTTCTGGTGGGTTTGGTAGCCAGTAGCTGCTTGTGCCATGCCAGTGATGAAGGGCTGGAATATCCTGACAAATTCCGAGAAGTCCCGGAAAGCGAGGTAAGCTCTATATGCTTTAGTGCAACTTAGTTTTCCAGTATTAGAGTAATGGGCTTGTGGCTGGGTGTGTGTGCAAAACAAAGGGCCTTAATTTTAATAAGTTACTTTAATAGTTTTCTTAATGAGGAGAATACATAAAATACAGTTAAAATATTAAACAAATTAATGTCTTCTGTATATCAGTAATACAAAGTCTTCTGTATATCAATAATATAAAGCTTAATGAGTTAAATGGCAGATGCAAACAATGATTCTTATTTTTTACTTCCTGTCTCGCAACAGAGAGGGTGTCATGGAATTCTTGTTGGCCAATCATCCACTGGACTGTCCCATCTGCGACCAAGGAGGGGAGTGTGACCTGCAGGTATAGCTTCTTGGAGACCTTTTTTAATTGTTACTTTGAGTGAAACTCTGCTTTCTGAACAGATACGTTAATTTTATTTCTGTCTGTCTTTAGGATCAGTCGATGATGTTTGGCAGCGATAGGAGCAGATTTCTGGAAGGAAAGCGTGCTGTGGAAGACAAGAATATTGGTCCTCTGGTGAAAACTATCATGACTCGTTGCATACAGTGCACTCGATGTATCAGGTAGCTGGTGTCCCGTTGTCTTTGCCACCAGAGTGTAATATAGAATCATAGAGTTGGAAGGGACCCCAAGAGTCATCTAGTCCAACTCCCTGCACAATGCAGGAAATTCACAACTACCTCCCTCCACACACCCCTAGTGACCTCTACTCCATGCCCAGAAGATGGCCCAAAATATATATGCTGATGTTGTAAGTAAAGGGTGTTTTTGAATGACCCTCCTACTGTTGAATTTGTTTACTGGATTCTCTTTGGAGATTGTAACAAGGATCCGTAAAGGTGTCTCCTAATGCTTTCACACATAAAGGTGAAGTGGCCATAAATCATGTGGGTACAAAAACGAATATGAAATCAAAATAAAACCGTAGACTTGTAAACAAAATATCTGCATGCTTTCAATGAGCAGCACAGATCTTAATGGCTTTGCTCAGACTGAATGCAAAACCAGGGGTTAGTTTGTGAAACCAGGCTTCAGTTCATAGCAGGTCATTCAAATCTGAATTTGCTTAGTGAGTGCAATTTTCAGACCCTTTTTGGTTTTTTTCCTGCCTCTTCTGCAGAGACCTGGTTGGCATCGCAGTGAGGGAAGTGTCAGGAAACAAGTCAGAATAAAGCTAGAATGTTCGCATTTGTATAGTATGCAAAACCAGTTAGAACCAGCTGTAATTAGTATACCAACTTCAACCCCGATTTCAGATCATAGTTTAATGACCACAAACATTTACTGTAGTAGCCTGTCTTCTGGCAATCGCATGAATGCAGTTACTTGAATTGAACGAGGTTCTTTGTGACAGTTGAATCGAGCCAGTGTTTGGACTACATGTTTGCAGCTGAGGATAAGCTGATGTGGGGTGACTTTAACTTGAGGAAGTATTTTACGCATAGTGGAAGCTTCATTTTGTTGACTTCATTGTTTTAATCTTATTGAAGCTCTTCAGTGAATCAGATTAGATAGCCAGGCAAGCAGCTGTCCTAGTTGATCTTTTATGAGAACTGAAACTGTGTAAAGTTGGTTTCAGAGGGTAGCTGTGTTGGCCTGCAGTAGAGCAGCTAGGTTTAAGTCTGGAAGCACATTAGAGACCAACAAGATTTTGGGGGTATGAGCTTTCTAGAGTCATATAATCATAGAGTTGGAAGGTACCACCAGGGCCATCTAGTCCAACCTCCTGCATAATGCAGGAAATTCACAACTACCTCCCCCACACACCCCCAGTGACCCCTACTCCATGCCCAGAAGATGGCCAAGATGCCCTCCCTCTCATGATCTGCCTAAGGTCATAGAATCAGCATTGCTAACAGATGGCCGTCTAGCCTTTGCTTAAAAGCCTCCAGGGAAGGAGAGCTCACCACCTCCCGAGGAAGCCTGTTCCACTGAGGAACCGCTCTAACGGTTAGAAAATTCTTCCTAATGTCTAGACGGAAACTTTTTTGATTTAATTTCAACCTGTTGGTTCTGGTCCGACCTTCTGGGGTAACAGAAAACCACTCGGCACCATCCTGTATATGACAGCCCTTCAAGTACTTGAAGATGGTTATCATATCCCCCTCTCAGTTTTCTCCTCTCAAGGCTAAACACACCCAGCTCCTTCAATCTTTCCTCATAGGACTTGGTCTCCAGACCTATCACCATCTTTGTTGCCCTGCTCTGGAAATGTTCCAGCTTGTCTACATCTTTCTTAAATTGCGGTGCCCAAAACTGAACACAGTACTCTAGGTGAGGTCTAACCAGAGCAGAGTAAAGCGATACCAGAGTCAAAGCTCCGTTTGTCACATACCTGGTGCAAGGAATTTTGACGCATGAAAACTCATGCTCTGAAAATCTTGTTTGTCTCTAAGGTGCTTCTGGACTGGAATCTACATAGAGTAGGTTTTACTCATGAGCTGCTACAATTGCTTTTCATTTTTTAATATGTTCAGTCAAAATCTTCTTAGAAAGAAATGACTTCGTCAGGGGTTGGGGGGGAACTGTGAGCTTAAGTGGGACGTAATGTGTTATCTGTCTCTTCTACCTTCACTAGGTTTGCAAACGAGATTGCAGGGGTTGATGATCTGGGAACTACAGGAAGAGGAAATGAAATGCAAGTGGGTACTTACATTGAGAAAATGTTCATGTCTGAATTGTCCGGCAACGTGATTGACATCTGCCCAGTAGGCGCCCTTACCTCCAAGCCATATGCTTTTACTGCTCGTCCCTGGGAAACAAGGTGTGTATTCAAAGTGTCTCTTTAAATGTCAACTTTTAAAATACCGTTTGCTGCACTCAGAGAGGGAGATTCAGATTTGCAAATTTATGTATCCAGAGTGGTGTGGTGGGTAAGAGTGTTGGACTGGTATCTGGGAGATCTGGGTTCGAATTGCCACGTGCCTTGCAGGCTTGCTAGGTGACCTTGGGCCAGTCACACACACACACACACACACACACACACACACACACACACACACACACAGCCTAATCTTCCTCACAGGGGTGTTGTGAGGATAAAATGAAGGAGAGTTATGTAAGCCGCTTTGGGTCCTCTTTGAGGAAAAAGTCAGGGTACAAATTAATTGATTCAATTCAAACCTTTTTGAAGTTGGTGGTGGGGCGGAATGGGAAGAGTCAATTGGGATCGGTCTGTGATTTGTAACAGTGAAATTATTAGCACTCCTCTAACAGCACTTATCAGAAGAAGAGTTGGTGTTCATATGCCAACTTTCTCTACCACTTAAGGAAGAATCAAACCGGCTTACAATCACCTTCTCTTCCCCTCCCCACAACAGATACCCTGTGAGGTAGGTGGGGCCGAGAGAGCTGTGATTAGCCCAAGGTCACCCAGCTGGCTTCATGTGTAGGAGTGGGGAAACAAATCTAATTCACCAGATTAGAGTCTCCTGCTCATGTGGAGGAGTGGGGAATTAAACCCCGGTTCTCCAGATTAGAGTCCACTGCTCCAAACCACCGCTCTTAACCACTACACCACGCTGGCTCTCAGATTCAGCCTGTGGTTGCTGGTGGTTGTTCTGTGATATATCAAAAAAATAAACAGTACTATACATACACAATTTAACTTGGAGAGCAAGTGTGGTGTGGTGGTTAGAGTGTGGGTCCAGGAATTGGGAGACCCAGGTTTGAATCCCTACTTGTGCTGTGCATGCCTGCTGGGTGACCTTGGGCCAATCATACTTTCAGCCTAACCCTCCCTCACAGGGTTGTTGTAAGGATAAAATGGAGGAGAGGTGTACAATGTAAGCCGCTGGGAGTCCCCATTGAGAAAAATGGGGTATAAATGAAGTAAATAAATGAGTGGCTGGAAACCTGGCAGGGTTTGGTAGGTTTTATTTAGGACATCTCAGGTCTTCAGAAACGTGTTTGCATTGGGGTTTCTGCTTTTCCCTTAGGAAGACGGAGTCCATTGATGTTCTTGATGCAGTAGGGAGTAATATTGTAGTGAGCACTAGAACTGGAGAGGTGATGAGAATTTTGCCCAGATTGCACGAAGATATCAATGAGGAATGGATATCCGATAAAACAAGGTATCTCTATGTAAATCTACATTTTCTCAAAGTGAACTTCGATAGCGTACAAAAGATGTAGGTTGTAGAACTTCCTTAAGTTTTCTGCTTGAACTGTTTATAAACTAATGTTGACATTTTTTTGTTGATGCAGAGAACTTTTAGTCTACTTTTTATTCCCCATCCATAGGGGCTTCATCCAGAGAAATATCTTGAAATCACTGGCCTCTAAGTGTGCGTCATGTTCAGTAGGATGGTGTCTTAACGGTTACTTTAAATTTGGCACAAAGCCAGAGAGTTGCAGGTTGTCTATTTAACAGAGTGACTGATATGTCAGCTTCTGCGTAATTTACCCTTGGAGCACTAGTCGTATAGGCCCAGTAGATTGTAAGCATAAACTCATCCTGGTAAATGATGAATAACTGAAACGAGTTGGCTATCCATGAAATTCACAGGAAAAGGTGTCCCACCGGTGTAAAGGCTCACTTCGGCGTTCCTGGGGTGTTCCTGGGGGAGAAGCTGCTGTTAGGCAGCCTCCTGTCCCCGTTTGCCCCAAATATGCCAGTGGCGAGAGGACCGAGACTGGCGCAGCCTCGCTTTTCTCGATGTGGCGAAAAGGCTCCATTTGACAAAAATAAGCCTCTAAAAGGCTTTTTTTTTTTTGCGAGGAACGGCTTAGGAGGTGGCGCCTCCTCCCTGCCGTCCCTGGCAGCTTCCATCTCAGGAATGGGCTGTTAGTCCTTCAGCTGTTTGTCTTCATCTGAACTTTGCAGATTTGCTTATGATGGTCTGAAACGTCAGCGCCTTATTGAGCCAATGGTCAGAAACGAAGACGGCCTTTTCGCTTATGTATCTTGGGAAGATGCCTTGACTCGTGTGGCTGGAGTGGTAAGAGCCTGTGCTTCTGACAGCACCCCCTGGGGGGGGGGGAGATTACCTAGGGGGGCACTAAGGCAAGGGGGCAGCAGGGGGGCGCTAGAGGTGGGCCCCTTCAACCGTGTTTTCACTGATTTACAATAGATTAAGGTATGGCACCATGCTGGCAAATTTGGTGGAAACTATCAGAATCTTTGAAGAGCTGGTTGACTAAATTTCAACTAAAAAGTTTTAATTTGATTTTGAATAGATGTGCAATTAATTGTTACTGTTTTGAAATTTTATTGTTATTATCTTCTTTAGTGAGTCATGGAAACCCCTATTTTGAATAATGCTTTTTATAGGATAGGGTAGGGGGTGCTGGGGTTGAGTTTGTGGAACCAAGGGGGCAGTGGCCTGAAAAGCTTGGGTACCACTGCCCTAGTGGAACAGATCTACAGGATAAGTCTCAGGATTTTATTTTTTCTTAATTTTTTTGCCAAAGACAGTTTTTTTTTTCTCATAGAAAACATAATATGTTTTCCCAGCAAACTTAATAGTTCACCTGACGCATCTTGTATTTTGTTTTTAAAGCTTCAAGGTTCCCAAGGCAATGAGGTAGCTGCCATTGCTGGCGGGCTGGTGGATGCAGAAGCGCTCATGGCTCTCAAAGACTTGATGAACAGAGTGAACTCTGACAACCTGTGCACTGAGGAAGTTTTCCCCACTGCAGGAGCCGGGTAAGATAATGTAAACAGATTATCTTCATAGAATCATAGCGTTGGAAGGGGCCATATAGGCTATCGAGTCCAACCGCCTGCTCAGTGCAGGATCAGCCTAGCGCATCCCTGACAAGTGTTCGACAAGCTGCTGCTTGAAGACTGCCAGAGAGGGGGAGCGTGCCACCTCCCTGGGCAGCCAGTTCCACTGCTGAACTACTCTCAATGTGAAAAAATTTTATCCTAATGTCCAGCTGGTGCCTTTCCACCCATAGTTTATACCCGTTGTGGCGAGTCCTATCCTCTTCTGCCAACAGAAACCGCTCCCTGCCTCCTCTAAGTGGCAGCCCTTCAAATACTTAAAGAGAGCAATCATGTCCCCCCTCAACCTCCTCTTCTCCAGACTAAACATTCCCAAGTCCCTCAGCCTTTCCTCATGGGGCTTGGCCCCTGATCATCCTCATTGCTGTCCTCTGCACCCGCTTCCTCTCCCTTTAGTGAGGGCTAGCGAACATAGACTTGGATTAAGCTTTGTGAGCTAGTACCACCATGGCAAAACTAGAAACATTGCGTGGGTGGAGCAACGTATGATGGTTTTTGCTAAGGGAGAGTTCTGTCTTGACAGAAGCAGGGCACTATGATGGTAGTGTGGGCTTCTAGACTCTTCTGTGCAAAGTATTGTGCCACTTTTATTTTCCTTTCATACCTTGATACTGTGGTTCCCAACCTTTTTGGTATGGTGACTCGCAAGTACAAATTTACTTGGTAAAATGGCCCGTCCAGGGCCAGCCCCAGGTTTTTTGGCACCTGAGGTGAACTAGGACCTCGTTGCCCATCTCGTCTGGCACTGCATTTTTCTACAATGGCAAACCAGATGTTGTCGAGAAACCCCCAAACCAGCGTGGTGTAGTGTTTAGGAACTGCGGACTCCAATCTGGAGAGCTGGGTTTGATTCCCCACTCCTCCACATGAGTGGCAGACTCTGATCTGGAGAACCAGATTGGATTCCCCACACCTTGAAGCCTGCTGTGTGATCTTGGGCTGGTCACAGTTTTCCCTGAGCTCTCTCAGCCCCACCCACCTCACAGGGTGTCTGTTGTGGGGAGAGGAAGGCAATTGTAAGCTGGTTTGATTCTCCTTAAAAGGTAGAGAAAAGCAGGGTATAAAAACCATCTCTTCTCCACACGAAGGGCACAGCTGCCCCCAAGCAAGCAGCATTCCATTTTCCCCGCTGTCCAGCTGCTACTGAAAAGGTACTAGTTGCAGGACAATTTTTCCTCCTCGTTGTTGCAAAGGGAGTTGGAAAGGGAAAATGTGAGATGTTGACAAGGATGATGATGAAAGAAAGAATGTTGCAAAGGACAGGAGCAGCCACTAGGGAGGGCTGGCCTGTGACTCACTTTCAGAGGCTTCGTGACCCACTTTTGGGCCCCGACCCACAGGTTAGGGGACACTGCATTAATAGAATGCATATTGTAAAATTTGACGTTCATTTCCATATAAAGAAGATACCCATGTATCATTTTTGCGACTTCTTTGAGGATTCCGTTGCACATTGGAAACCAGTAGTTGAAGAAGAGAAGAGTTGGTTTTTTATATGCCGACTTTCTCTACCACTTAAGGAAGGATCAAACCGGCTTACAATCACCTTCCCTTTCCCTCTCCACAACAGACACCCTGTGAGGAAGGTGGGGCTGAGAGAGCTCTAAGAGAGCTGTAACTAGCCCAAGGTCACCCAGCTGGCTTCATGTAGAGGAGTGGGAAACCAACCTGGTTCACCAGATTAGCCTCTGCCGCTCATGTGGAGGAGTGGGGAATCAAACCCTGTTCTCAAGATCAGAGTCCACCACTACAACAGTAGTGGGAGAAGTGTTGCTTGGAGTCAATTTGTAACTTAAAGCAGCATCAGAAACTATTATTTTATCTCAGCCCTTCTCATCTGAACTCCATGCTTAGCTTTTTCTCCCTGGTCAGTACAGCTGATGGACTTGTGAATTTTTGTTACAGAACAGATCTACGATCTAACTACCTTCTCAACACCACGATTGCCGGAGTGGAAGAGGCCGACGTCCTGCTTCTGGTTGGCACCAATCCTCGCTTTGAGGCGCCGCTGTTCAATGCCAGAATTCGAAAGAGGTTATTGTCGAAGGCTTTCACAGTCAGAGTTCATTGGTTCTTGTGGGTTATCTGGGCTGTGTAACCGTGGTCTTGGTATTTTCTTTCCTGACGTTTCGCCCGCAGCTGTGGCAGGCATCTTCAGAGGAGTAACACTGAAGGACAGTGTCTCTCAGGAGTAACATTGAATGACAGTGAGAGACACTGTCCTTCAGTGTTACTCCTCTGAAGATGCCTGCCACAGCTGCTGGCAAAACGTCAGGAAAGAAAATACCAAGACCACAGTTACACAGCCCGGATAACCCACGAGAACCAATCGAAAGAGCTTGGTCATAAGATGAAAAAATCGTTCCTTCTGCAGAAAATTCCTTCTGCAGACTCTTAAAATGGGGTGTGGGTCAAGTTCTGATTTGAAAATGAAACCTGGAGTAGTGTCCGGAACACAGACCCCAGTTTTCATTCCATTGTCCTACCCTGTAAAGCAGATTTTGCATTACAACATATTTTGCAATCTTTCTCTCCCCACCTTTCTTTCCTGGGCCCCACTGTAAAATCATGCAGAGGTTGAACTGTGTGTGTGTGTGTGTGTGTGTGTGTGTTTTCATATGTTAAACACAGAATTCTGTCCTAAACATTTGTACCAAATTTCTTTTTGGTATCTTGATGATCAGTGGAGTTATAGCATTATAAAGAGAAGGTTGAAGAGGCAAGGTAACTTATTGTGATTGAAAGAATAATTACAAATATAGTATTGCTGTTGATTCTGTGGTAAAGTACGGTATGGAAATACTCTAAGGTAGAATCAAAGACCAAGCTGTTTGGGGGGTGGGGAAGGGGAGAGTGTACTTTAAAATTTAGAAACAATTTATTTGTTCAACCATGCCTTTCATTTCAAGGCTTTGAAAAGGATTCAGAAAGTTTTCCATTTTTAGTCTACCCAAATTTATAAAAACTGGTCAAAAATAAATTAGAACAAGAAGAGTTGGTTTCATACCCCGCTTTTCTTACTTTTTAAAGAGTCTCAGTGGTTACAATCGTCTTCCCTTCGCCTCCTCATAACAGACACCCTGTGAGGTAGGTGGGGCTGAGAGAGTTCCGAGAGATGTGACTGGCCCTGGGTCACCCAGCAGGCTTCATGTGGAGGACTGGGGAATCAAACCCAGTTCTCCAGATTAGAGTCCACCACCCTTAACCACTACACCACCTTAAGGGCTCTTGCTTTCTGTGCCGTGTATCTAGTGAGTTCTGTTCAGGAACTCTGCAGGATAACAAGTAACTGCAAAAATGAAATCGCTGGTGCATGGATGTATTATGTATCATAGAAAGGCGAGTCTTAATGGTGCCTGGCATTGGTCCATTTTCAGCTGGCTGCACAATGAGCTCCAAGTAGCCCTTGTGGGCAGTCCGGTCGACTTGACTTACTCGTATGACCATCTGGGAGATTCCCCACAGCTACTCCTGGACATTGCTTCGGAAAAGCATCCATTCAGCAAGGTATATTAAAAAAAAAAAAAAAAAAGAACCCCCCTCCAGAACCCACAGCAGTTGTGCAACTCCTGAAACGAGTGATATCTGTGTTTTGTATCAGTCTTTGGCTCTTGTGGCCCTTTCTTGCATGCCCAGGGTAGTGCTGATCGCCACTTTGGGGCCAGGAAGCAATTTTCCTCCAGGCCAGATTGGCTAGGGATCCTGGAGGTTTTTTTTTTTTTTTGGCCATCTTCTGGGCATGGAGTAGGGGTCACTGGGAGTGTGAGAGGGGGAGGTAGTTGTGCATTTCCTGCATTGTGCAGGGGGTTGGACTAGATAACCCTGGTGGTTCCTTCCAACTGTATGATTCTGTGATACTTTTGTGCAAACGGGTTTTTGCTGAGGTCATTTGCTATGTAGAACTATTAGGTCAAGGGTAATAAATATGCCGGGATTTAATTTACCTAATGCATTTTGAAAGCTAAGTTGTTCTGCCAGTGTCTGGATGGGAGGCATCTGACCTAAACCAATTTAGCGTGGAAAGAATTCCTCTACTGTGTGCTGGTCACCAATTAATATTTGAAAATCGCTTCTTTGGAAAAGCGACACTACATAAGAACATAAGAAAGGCCATGCTGGACCAGACCCAGGCCCATCGAGTCCAGCAGTCTGTTCACACAGTGGCCAACCAGGTGCCTCTAGGAAGCCCACAAACCAGACAACTGCAGCAGCACCATCCTGCCTGTGTTCCACAGTACCCAATATATTAGGCATGCTCCTCTGATCATGGAGAGAATAAGTAGAGTCTTAATCACTGCCATCTTGCGTTCCTTTTTCGGAGACTGGCCCAATAATAAACACCTGATGTTGCACTGCTCTGGCTTGTGTAAAGTAGACAGGAGAACACAAAGCCTAATGGGTTATCAGTGGCAAATCAGATCTGAAACTGTCTTCTAAAATCATGGTCTTGAAAATGGTTTTGTTGTCTCTGTCTCGTAGCTCCAGAGTGATTTTCCACTTTCGCTTCTTCCAATCAGATCCTAAATCAGGCTAAAAAGCCAATGGTGGTGGTCGGAAGCGCAGTACTTCAGCGGGGGGACGGAGCAGCTATCCATTCAATCATTTCCGCCATCGCGCAAAACGCAAAGACAAAAAGTGGTGCTGGCACCGAGTGGAAAGTCCTGAACATCCTGCATAGGTTTGCTCGAGCTTGATGCTGTTCTGTTGGATCCCATGGAAGGGGCACGACATGATCCCAGTGCTGATCTGCTGGCTGTGGCCATCCCAGGGTTCAAGGGCAATTACAGAACTTCTGGAAATTTGGGGTTGCACCCAGAAATGGCTGGTGATTGTGCTCTCACTGCATCATAGCAGTCTCTCTCGTCCATATATGGGGTTGTCAATTCCAGGTTGGGAAATACTTAGAGATTTTGGGGGGTGGAGCCTGAGGAGGGTGAGGTTTGGGGGAGTGACTGCAATGCCATTGAGTCCAATGGCCAAAGTGGGATATTTTCTCCAGGGGAACTGATCTCTGTCGCCTGGAGATCATTGTAATAACGGGGGATCTCCGGCCACCACCTGGAGGTTGGCAACCCTATCTATACAGGAAAATCCAGATGCAAAGGATTCCTATACTGCAGGGGGTTGGAGCCAGATTAAATTTCCCACTAACAGAAAGGGGGAGGCCATTTCTGCCTTCCCACTGCAGACACCCTCCCAAGTTGTTCCCCTATTCAGCATTTTGTGGAGATCAGTGTACCATTGAGGGAGGGGGGGAAGCAGGAAAGTTCCATTTCACTAATGGAAAACTTATTCTGGAGCTGACTCAATGAGAGTGCAGCATCCAGTAATGGGTGGCTGCAGCCATGGTGACCAGTTCCACCATTTCATATAGGAGCAAACATCTCGGCTATCTGAATTGGGCATACTCTAGTAAATTATCTCTAGAAGGACACATTCAGATTTAAGATCTGAATTTACTTCTGAAATGAAGCATGAACAACTTGCATAACTTCCCCTGTATCAGAACTTTTTTTAGCTGTGCACTAAATATGCCATGTATAATTCTGGGTCCTTCCATCTTTCTTCAGCACGTGTCCGGTCACATGTTCTCCTCTGGCAGCAGCGGGTTCCTGGAGGCAGGCGCTCTTATGGTGCCTCAGTCATGCACACTCAGCCTGCCCTATTTTGCAGGGCTATTGTGGGGGTTAAAATGGATTGAGAAAACAATGTAAGCCGCTATGGGTCCCCATTGGGGAGTAAATGTGGGGGCTAAATGAAGTAGCTAAAATGGGGATGCCTGACAAATCTGAATAGAGATTACACAATTGTAGCGTGCTTCTTTGACTGTTCCAGAAATTATGTAGGGTGAAATAGTAATCTTTTCTGTATAGGGTTGCCAGCCAAGTAGCTGCTCTGGACCTCGGTTACAAACCAGGGGTGGATGCAATCCGGAAGAACCCTCCCAAAATACTGTACCTCTTAGGGGCTGATGCAGGTTGCATGACTCGTCAGGATTTGCCCAAGAATTGCTTTATTATCTATCAGGGTAAGTGGAACTGCAGTAGGTGTGTCGTTCTTGTATTATTCCAGCGCGCTGTAGTGGTATCTGGTGAACCGGGTTTGTCTTCCCACTCCTCCACCTGAAGCCTGCTGGGTGACCTTGGGCCAGTCGCAGTTCTCTCTGAACTCTCTCAGCCCCACCTACCGCACAGGGTATCTGTTGCGGGGATCTGTCACAGGGTATCTGTTGAGGGTTGATAAAAGAATAAGTTTTACTATGCATCCAGAGTTTACTCCAGTGTAAGCCCGTCAGGTTCAACAGGCTTAGAGTAGAGTAACTGTGCATAGGATTACCAGATTTGAGTCCAGTAGTGCTTTAGAGAGCAACAAGATTTTTTGGGGGTATACGTTTTCGAGAGTCTAGGTTCCCTTCTGATGAAGGGAGCCTTGACTTGAAAGATTATGCCCTGAAAATCTTGTTGGTCTCTAGGGTGCTACTGGATTCAGATCTAGTTGTTTTACTGCAGACCGACATGGCCACCCTCTGAGACTGTGTGCATAGGCTTGTGCGACTGTTGGTCGTTTCTCCGATAGGAAGGTTCGTATGCAGCTTCCGCTCCATTCAAAAGTATCATTAGTAGTGAATAAACTTAGATGGTTCTTTTTATCGTTCAGCATCCTTGGACTGAACTTTCTCGGTGTGTTTGAGTGCTGTAGGCTTCCATCCCAAGTACACTTAACTAAGCACATGCTGTCAAGTAAGACTAGGAATTCCTCTGGAATCCAGTGAACCTTCTGATTGGTGAAAGCTTCTGATTGACAACTCTGCTTCAAAGCCTTCATAGGGATTCTTCCTATTTTCTTCGTAGTTTAAAAGGCTTCGTAGCTGTAACATCTGCTAAGAGCAGCTTGAACAACGTGCTAATAGTAGCTTAACAAGCTCATCAAGTCTGTAATTACAGAGAGGCACACATGAAGCTGTCTTATATTGAACCAGACCCTGGGTCCATCAAGGTCAGTGCTGTCTACTCAGACTGGCAGTGGCTTTCCAGGTCTCAGGCAGAGGTCTTTCACATCATCTACTTGCCTAGTCCCTTTAACTGGAGATGCTGGGGGTTGAACCTAGGACCTTCTGCATGCCTAGCAGATGA
Source organism: Euleptes europaea (assembly GCF_029931775.1). Classification (NCBI taxonomy): domain Eukaryota; kingdom Metazoa; phylum Chordata; class Lepidosauria; order Squamata; family Sphaerodactylidae; genus Euleptes; species Euleptes europaea. The sequence continues at coordinate 48,379,101 of NC_079326.1, forward strand.
GCTACCACTGAGCTACAGCCCTTCCCCAATTATGGATATCAAATGGCGGGAGGCAAGAATGTAAACTTCAGCCAGGAAGGCTATTGTAGTACTGGGGCAAGAACTATAAAGAGTGTCACACACGGAAAGCGAGCCCACTTAATAGAGGGGTAGTGAAGAAAAGATGCGGTGTTCTTCCTCTTTAAGAGTGAAAGGACAAGCTGACTTCAGTGCTGAGCACATTCAAGACTTCTCTTTCGCTAAAGGAGTGTGCGTTTGCCTGAATGTGACACCCTGCCCTGCTGGCTGCGTCAGCAACATTTCCCAGCAATGCTGATGCCACTTCCGTGGCTGTTTGTTTCAGGGCACCATGGCGACGTTGGAGCCCCTATGGCGGATGTTGTTCTCCCAGGAGCGGCTTACACCGAAAAAGCCGCCACCTATGTAAACATCGAGGGCAGAGCTCAGCAGACTCGAGTTGCAGTAACGCCGCCTGGCATGGCAAGGGAGGACTGGAGAATTATCAGAGCAATCTCTGAGGTACCGCGAGCGTATGAGAAATTAATTGCCGCAGAGCATGAGTCAGGCCTTGCAGGAATACTGCTGCAGAAAAAGAAAGTAAATGCGTTCGCTTGAATCTTCTTGCAGCGTCAGAATGGAGTCTCATAAATCTATAAACGTATTAAAATTGGTTTTATGGTTGTTCTATAATGTTCTGCTTTCAGTTGTTAAGACACCTTGGTGGCCCTGGTTGGGCAAAAAGGTGGAATATGAATTCTGTACGTTAAAAAAACGAATCCTGATTAAATAGAAGTGGGTGGGGTGGATAATGAAATGCGTGTTCTGTCTTAGGATTTCCTGGGAAAGCCAGGGGGGCAGACTGGATTCTACTTAGGCTTTCAGGATAGAATCAGCGCTTAGTATGTGCTGTATTAACACTTGGGGACAAACTCCTTCTTGGTGGGACAGTATGCACAGCCGACCTGCCGGTTGTTACCTTGTTGACTGTACTTGTGCTAAGCACAAATAGACTACTTCAGCTAGTCCCCTCCTGAAATTACAGTAACTTCAACCACCTAATTGCAAATATCGACTATTTTTGATACAAGCCAGCATCGTGGGTAGGGATTTAGAGTCTCTAACCTGGGAGACCCAGATTTGAGTCATCACTCTACCGTGTAAGCTCACTGGGTAACCTTGGGCCAATCGCTCTCTGCCCACCTAACCTACTTGAACGCATGAAGCTTCCTTATACTGAATCAGAAGCCTTGGTCCATCAAAGCCAGTATTGTCTACTCGGACAGGCAGCGGCTCTCCAAGGTCTCAGACAGAGGTCTTTCACATCACCTTCTTGCCTGGTCCCTTTAACTGGAGATGCCGGGGATTGAACCTGGGACCGTCTGCATGCCAAGCAGATGCTCTACCACTGAGCCATGGCCCCTCCCCAGAGGGTAATGGTTGTGAGGATAATATAGTGGAGGGGAGAATGTTGTCATAAGCCACTTTGGGTCTCCCTGGTGTAGTGGTTAAGGTGTCGGAGTAGGATCGGGTAAACCCAGGTTCGAATCCCCACTCTGCCTCGGAAACTTGCTGGGTGACACACTCTCTCAGCCTTGACCCTGGCAAGTGTTTGGATGGGAGACCTCCAAGAAATACCAGGGGCATGAGGAGGAGGTAGGCAGTGGCAAACTACCTCCGTACATCTCTTGCCTTAAAAACCCTACATGGTTGCCATAAGTCAGCTGTGACTTGATAGCAACCCCCCAAACATAAGAATAAACAAATAGAATCGCAACAGCGTCAGATCTTGATTTTTTGGTATTTGTTCCTCCTTGCTCATTTTATATTTTTTTCCCCAGTTGGCTGGCATGACCCTCCCCTACGACAGCCTCAATGAAGTAAGGAGCAGATTAGAAGAGGTCTCTCCAAATTTGGTCCGATATGATGACGTGGAGGGAGCCAACTACTTCAGCCAGGCAAATGAGCTGTCCAAGGTATGATGTGATTCTGGTCATTCAGCTGGAACAGGGGCTTCTGTAACATTCTGAGAAGAATACAATGTACCACGTGGAGAGTGAAAACAATGATTTTCCCCCAGAAGTGACTGCTGCATTCTTACAATTGCAGATGGTGAATCAGAAGCTTCTTACCGATCCTCTTGTTCCACCCCAGCTCACAGTTAAAGACTTCTATATGACAGGTACTGTAATCACTGATGCCGTTCAAGGAAAACTTAAAATGTGTAGTATCTTTCACATGTGAATGCATGATAGGCCTCTAGTACACTCAGCAAAAAATGTCGGGGGGGGGGGGAATCAAGGTTGAATCTCCTTTCATTGGTGACGCTCACTGGGTGACCTTTGGGCCAGCCATTCTCTTTCCACCTAACCTACCTGCGGGTGGTTGTAAGCATAGAATGGAGAAGGGGAGAACCACATATGCCGCCCTGAGTTCCCTGACAAAATATTATCAGTATTTTTATTTGGTTTTACACCTACACACTCATGTTCCCTTCCCTTAGATATCGAGACTAAGAGTTCCATCATAAGCTGGCCTCCCTGTTCCATCATTTTATTTATTAGTTACCCCTGTCCCTTTCTCACCTGAATGTCCACCATTACTGCTGATATGGAAGGCGTCATTGGAGGGGCCGTGGCTCAGTGGTAGAGCATCTGCTTGGCATGCAGAAGGTCCCAGGTTCAATCCCCGGCATCTCCAGTTAAAAGGACCAGGCAAGGAGGTGATGTGAAAGACCCCTGCCTGAGACCCTGGAGAGCCGCTGCTGGTCTGAGTAGACAATCCTGACTTTGATGGACCAGGGGTCTGGTTCAGTATAATAAGGCAGCTTCATGTGTTCCTGAATCATAGGTGACGTGAGCCATGTGGATTTTGGTTCCTCTGGTTTTAAATTAATTTTTAGACTGTATTATAGATTTTTTCTTATATTACTATGATATCGATTTAATTGGATTAGATCAGAATATATTAGGTGCTGTGGAACACAGGCAGGATAATGCTACTGCTGCAGTTGTCTTGTTTGTGGGCTTCCTAGAGGCACCTGGTTGGCCACTGTGTGAACTGCAGGACTTGATGGACCTTGGTCTGATCCAGCGTGGCTTTTCTTATGTTCTTATGGATTATGTGGCAATATGTTGGATGTGAGCCACCCTGAGCTATACGTGGGTAGGGAAAGGGTGGGAAAAATAATATTAAATCTGACATATAATAGTAGAGCAGCTCCAGCAGGGGGCTTGGCCAACCTGCTGTACAGCAAGTCTCGGACTGTGACCTTCACAGTTGATAAAAATGCTTCTCTTTACAGATCCTATCAGCAGAGCGTCACAGACCATGGCTAAATGTGTGAAAGCCGTTACAGAGGGGGCTAAGGCAATTGAAGAGCCGTCCATCTGCTAAGGAATGAAGACGTTGAAGTCCGTCAGGCACTTAAGAGTGATTTTTCTCCTCATCCCTCCCCTGCCCTTGTGGGAGTCAGTTTTTGGGTTCCCACCTTCTTTGTGAATGCAGGTAAACTTTATTTAAGGCCAACGGTCAGCGTGCGTTTAATTATGTTCAGCACAATTTTCTGTACCTATGCTGATTGTGTACAAAAATGATGTAAAATTAAAAGTTTTACATATGCAAGACTACTTTTATGTATTGTGATTCATGAAAGTAATGGTAACGTTTGGATGTATGTACGTACAATCTACCACTTAGAGCAGGAGTGTCAAACTCATTTGTTACATGGACCAGATATTACATAAATGTCACTTGGCCTGGCCATGTGTACCATAAACTTTAATGCCAGGTTCCGGAGATACAAACTTTATAGAAGACACAGGCAAAATCATGAATGATATTTTTTTACTACTTTTTTTTTTTTACTTAAAATACAAACAGTATTTTCTTTTAACAGTCTTTGATAATTGACACCTCAGGACTGGGGGAGGTGGCTGCCTCTGCTGGCTCGCAGGCCAGATAAGAGCCCTCAAGGGGCCGGATTTGACTCCCGCACCTTATGTTTGACACACATGCCGAATAATTCACTTTCAATGCACTTTGCAGCTGGATTTTACTGTGTGAAATGGCAAAATCCACTTGCAAACGATCATTAAAGTGCATTGAAAGTGGAATGAAAGTGCGTTATTCAGCATGTGTGAAAGCGTCCTTAGAGTATGGGAACAACATAGCAAGATTTTTGTTGCATTTCATCATGTTGTCAGTTCTGGACAAAGGAGAGTAATTTTTTGTAGTCAAGGGTAGTATTACCTTAATGGGCTTACACTTGTAAGTCACCCAAGAGATTTAACATTTCTTTTGCAATATAAAATATAGTGAAGAAAAAAACTATTGTCTCAGAGTCTGATGTGCCTGTCTTGAATCTATTGAAAAAGTACAGAAGTAGCACAAAGTGAATGTGAAGTGGAAAAAGCACTTCAGAACAAAACCACAGTAAAAATAACTTTGTCCTAATAGCTTGATATTTAGTTCACTAGGCAAAAATGGAGCTAATGCAACTGAATGGCTTCTCGCAACAGCACTAACAGTGCGATCCTAAACAGAGTTAGGCTTAGAAGTATGTAACTTGGCTTAGGATTGTAAAGGAGAAGCTGGAAGCTCTACGATTACTTCTGTTGCTTTGCAGAAACTGAACTTTTAACTCTTAATGTCTTGTGCCCAAACACAAAACCCTTCTTTGAGGGGGAAGGTGGGTGCTGATTCTGCTGTCACGGTTGGCTGCATTTACCTGCACCATCCAAGAAGGCCCCTGACCCAATTCAGGCAGGGGACGTGTGCACACAGTGCTGTATCGGGACAGTCAAGAGAGATCACTAAAATATTCTGTTTGATGTAGTGTCTGGTTTTCAGTTTACCAAAATCCCTCTAGCAGTTCACCTTTTCTTGTGGGAAGCCACAAGTTCCCTGAAGGGGGAGGGAATCCAAAGTCACATTAAAATTTGCTGGGAAAATACTTTCCATTTTTATACAGATGGGGGTTTAATAAACTGCTGGTGACTCAAAGTAACCAATCATCAACTAATGTAATTAAAATATAGAGTAGTTGGAGAATACTGTTCCCAAATGAAGTGGACAACGCCCCCTTCCCTGGCTATGGTAGAGCTAATTTCAGCAGTTTAAGATTTTGGTTCATTTGCTCGGGTCATCCATTAATCAGCACAACTGTTAAAAAAATACCCATGAAGCTGGCATTCAATCTTAAAATGAGCATTTCGTACTCTTCAAAGAAGTTTTTCAGCTTTTGCTACAAACGTTCCCACCTCAGAAGCTAAACAGGAACCAGCTCCTCCCAACTGGCCTTCAGAACTTTAAAAAGGGGCTAAGGGATTCACTTAGCAACAGAGACTAATTTGAGGGAAGGGAGAAGAAAGAGTATCCCTTATCTGGACATCCCATATCTGGACTGATCTGAAAACTGGACCCTTCGAGCTAGCATGCAGGCAGATCCGTGCTGCCTGCTTTCAGTGTTTCCTCGCACAGCATCGTAGGTGGAGACTGAAAGCCTGCCGTTGTTGGTTTGTTGTTGCTCTTGTTTAACAGCTGATACAGGTACTCTGGTGAGATAGATACACCTTTGCTTTCTGATGGTTCAACATACACATAATTATTTAAAATATTGTTTAAAATTACATTCAGGCTACGTTTATAAAGTGTGTACCAAAGATAAATGAATTTGGGTCCCATCCCCAAGATATCTCATTATGTATACGCAAAAATTCTAAAATATTGCAATATACGGAAAGATCCGAAATACAGACCACTTCTGGTCCCACTCCCAAGCACTACGGACAAGGAATACTCAACCTGTAGTTATTTTTGCATTTTTTTAAAAAAACCAAAGCAGCCTAAAAACAAACACCCACAATTTCCTGTTAACCTACACTGTAAGCCATGTGTCCAGCAGCCCTGTTCAATACAGAGATTACGGTCCATGAGTCACTTCTGAGCAGGAATTCCGCCTGAATCACTCCGCATGCTGCAAATCACTGGGCAGCAGTGCAATAGGAGAAGAGGCCCTCTGACCGCCTGAATAGCTAAACTCATGTCGAGCAACACGTTCAAAATAAATACCAGGAGGAAATTCTTTGCTCCGCAATTCATGCCCCCGGCACTGGAAACAGTACAACTGTTGTAATATGATAGGGCCGAGAGAATGAACTTTAAGCCACTTGATCAGTGGTAAGGTAAAGGTGGTCCCCTGTGCAAGCACCGGGTCATTCCTGACCCATGGTATGACGTCACATCCCGACGTTTACTAGGCAGACTATGTTTACGGGGTGGTTTGCCAGTGCCTTCTCCAGTCATCTACACTTGACCCCCAGCAAGCTGGGCACTCATTTTATTGATCTCGGAAGGATGGATGGCAGAGTCAACCTTGAGCTGGCTACCTGAAACCGACTTCCACACCGCTACATTTATTTATTTAATGTATTTAAATCCCATCTTTCTAGGACCCGAAGCAGCTTATATCATTCTCTCCTTCGTTTTATCATATATGGGTGTGCATGTGTGAGTGTTTAGGGAATCAGCTTTCAGGTACTTAGTATAGAAGAAGAGGAAGAGTTGGTTTTTATATGCAGACTTTCTCGACCACTTAAGGAAGAATCAAACCAGCTTACAATCACCTTCCTTTCCCCTCCCCACAACACCCTGTGAGGGAGGTTAGGCTGAGAGTGTGGGATTGGCCCAAGGTCACCCAGCAAGCTCCAGTGGCACAGTGGGGATTCAAACTCAGGTCTCCCAGATCCTAGTCCAACACTTCAACCAGTACACCATGCTGGCTCTCAGCCTGGCCTGTCCAGTGGGTGTAGACTGAGGAGTTACAATGGCCCAGTGAGAAGCCAAGCTGAGCAGCCGCTGTGGCACTACAAAACCACCGCTCCAGGGGCCACTCGGCTCAGGCCTTACCAGAAGCGCCAACCAGCTTAGCTCACCCATTGCTGCCTCCCGCAAACTGGCAGTGCAAGAAGATACGTCGGGAGCTGGCACCCATCATCGTGGCCACTGAAGGGACCAAGCCACGTAGCCCTGGAGAGCAGAACTGCTGGGGCTTGGCTGCCTTTTCTCCCGTCCACTGGCAGTGGCCCGCCAGGAAATTTCCCTGCAAGTTAAATGGCCAGTCTTGCCCCAGTTGGCCTGCACATGGCAGGAAATCCCACCCATATTACCTGAACTAGTTAAAAGGTGGAACTCCCTGCCCCAGGATGTGGTGGTGGCTGCCAGCTTGGAAGGCTTTAAGAGGGGTGGACATGTTCATGGAGGAGAGGGCTATCCATGGCTACTAGTCATGATGCACACCTATTCTCTCCAGTATCAGAGGAGCATGACTATTGGGTGCTGTGGAACAGAGGCAATCTTCATCTCCCAATCTCTCCAATGTGCATCTCCATTTATCTCTTTACTATTTCTACCTGTAGACGGTTCCTTTTCTGGAGTGATTTAATACGGTATTCAGAAGCCAATCCACCGCACCGGGAAGCGATGCGAAGAACTATGCAGCCAGGAAGGCGTTCCAAGGAAAATAGCACTAATTTAAGAACCCCACAGTATAAAATGCTTTGGATAATTTTTTTATGACAATATTTAATTAACTGTCCTAGCACTTTGTTTCTAAGGATAAAAGCAAAGTTATCTGCAGCCTGTTACCCCAAACTGGAGACCAAGTTATGCCTCTGTTACCCCAAACTGGAGACCAAGCTGGGGAAATTAGCTAAAAGGGTTCCAGAAAGGAATAACACAAAACCTTGTAGTCTATGTATACCAGGGTAGATCTCAGTAGGGGTACCCCAAAATAAAATTATAAAGAAAGAGAAAGTGATTATAATTGTAACTTTACTGGATAAAAATAAAAATAAATAAATACATATACAACCTATACTAAGCACATGAAAGCTGACTTCCTACGTACTCACACATGCACACCCATACACAACAGAGAATGGGGGAAAGGAATGAGGGGAAGGATAGGGGAGGGAAACTGGGTAAGAAGAAAAAGAGTTGGTTTTTATATGCCGACTTTCTCTACCACTTAAGGAAGAATCAAACCAGCTTACAATCACCTTCCCTTCCCCCCTCCCCACAACAGACACCCTGTGAGGTAGGTGGGACTGAAAGAGTGTGACTAGCCCAAGGTCACCCAGCTGGCTTAATGTGTAGGAGTGGGGAAACCAACCCAGTTCACCAGATCAGAGTCCACCGCTCCAAACCACTATACCACGCTGGGTCTCCAGGGAAAGCTGATTCCCTAAGCACTCACACGGAGAAAGGAATGAGGGGAAGGAAGAGGCAAGGATAGGAAAGGAAACTGAGTAATACTACCAGATCCAAGGTGGGTGAGGAGCTGGGAATTTCAGAGAGTCTGTGCAGCTGCAGAAGTCCAATGAGGAGCAAGAGGATCCCACAAAGCAGTCCAACTAGTGGGAGAAACCTGGCACACTTTTTCACTGACCTGGGATGGTCTTTTTATGGGTAAAGGTCCCTTAGGAATCCACTTTCCCAGGAACCTGGTCCAAAATATGAAGCTTGGATTTGACTGGGCAGTTTGAAGGTAACTGCTATAAAAAATCTGCAGGCAGAGTAGGAAACGACACCTGACATTCCAAGGTGAGGTCATTGATGGTTTTTTTTAGCATACTGACAAAGAATGATGGGTTTCAATGTCCTCTTGATAGCTCCTACTGGGTGGATCGGATGTTAGGCTGCCTTTATCAATGGCTGGATTGGATTAGTGATTGTCTATAGCAGGAAATGGCTCACGTTGCCATGGTGATCAGATAGATCACGATGGGTAGCCCTGTTAGTTTACCTGTAGCAGCAGAAAAGAGCAAGAGTCCAGTAGCACCTTAAAGACTAACAAAATTTCTGGTAGGGTATGAGCTTTTGTGGGTTGCTACTGGACTCTTGCTTTTTCCTATATCTGAAGAAGTGAGCTGTGACTCAAGAAAGCTCCCCATCCCGCCCCCCACTCTTGAAATCTATGTGGGGCTGAACTGCTGATATTTCATTGCACTGTGGCACAGAGGTATATTTATGGCAATCTCTGTTATAAATGATTTATTGAGAATATGGTTTTAATGATGTTGATGATTTTATGTATTTTATATATTTTATGCTTTTACTTGTTACCTTCTCTGAGCCTGGCTTGCTGGGGACGAGGGTGGGCTATAAATTTGGAAAATAAAGAAATACATAAATATTCTACCAGACTTTTTGTTAGTCTTTAAGGTGCTACTGGACTCTTGCTGTCTTCTATTGACATGGTGAGGTATCCTGTGGAGCAAGGGATATAACTGTACTATGAATGCCTTGGAGCTGGGGGGTATGTAAATGCCTCATCCCGCCTCGGTGCTGGAATGCACTCTGGACATGGAAAGCCAGATGCACTCTCTGAAACTTATACCAAGAAAATCCCCATTGCACTTTAGGTTTCCAAAGGGGGGGGGGTTTCCCTTCAGAAACAACTAAGAGGAGACTAGGGATCAAATTGGGGTGTCTCAGCTGGGGAGAGGAAAGGGGCCTTGACACCTCCACGGTGAATGCCGTAACATTTGACACGTCAATGTCTACGAAACACAAAGCTAGGTGTAGCTTTGAAAATCCATATCTCCTTGGCAAATAACTGCATTTACCTCTTGTGGTGGATACTCCAGACTCGCTTTTTTGCTAATTTGCTCATGAAACCCTTCTAAGGAACAGGCTCTGAGCCCAAACGACTGATTTTGCTGTAATATAAATACCAGAGAAGCAAACAGGACTTCTGTGCAGACCCAGGCCCAAGATTTCAACAGTACTTGACTGCAGCCTGCAGCTGGACTGAGGAAACGGAGGCACCATTTCATATAATTGACAAAAGGGTGACCTTTTGGGAGAAGAAGAAGAGTTGGTTTTTATATGCCGACTTTCTCTACCACTTAAGAGAATCAAACCAGCTTACAATCACCTTCCCTTCCCCTCAAACCAGCTTACAATCACCTTCCCTTCCCCTCCCGACAACAGACATCCTGTGAGGTAGGTGGGGCTGAGAGCTCTTAAGAGTCCTGTGACTAGCCCAAGGTCACCCAGCTGGCTTCATGTGGAGGAGTGGGGAATCAAACATGGTTCTCCAGATCAGAGTCCACTGCTCCAAACCACCGCTCTTAACCATCACACCATGCTGGCTGTCCTGCCCTTACACCTAAACTGTGGGCCGGCTGTGGGCCGCTAGGGACTAGCGGCACATAAGTGTGCTTACCTCAGCAGTCATTATACTGCTATTAGCAGTCATCGGCGATATGGCACCTGCTGGGCATGAGGAAGGGCGGGAACAGCCAAATACATGTTGGCGAATGCCATTCAGTAGTGCCATTCAGTAGTGCTTTGGGGGCTCCTAGATGCCCCAGGGACTGACATAATCCCTCCCTTTCTGCTGCACCTCTGCCAGGTCAGTCTCCAAATGTAAATAAAATGGGAAATTGTTTGACCCTTTCGGAGTACAATGTGAAATTAGTTAACAAGATTAATAATTTAACAGCATTCCGTTTCTGCTTGCTGAGCTATCAAGGTACGTGCAGTAAACAACGGCCAAAATTGGAGTACGGCTGTGGGACCCCAGGAACCGAATGTTCTTTTTTTAAAATCAACCCCGCCCTAAAGCCGATTGAAAGTGGTATTCTTGTATGTGCCGCTGCAAGGTTTTTGGTTGCCTTGTTGTTACTCTTCTGAACGTTGATGTTGCAGAACAGGCTGTACACGTTGCAGAAGCAGACGTGCGCTTGGGTTACTGGGACGCATTGTGCTGTCGCAATGGCAAAAATAATGGATGTGATCGGGCCAAAGGTAAGCTTTTTAAAAGACTCAGTACCTTCAGTGGGAGAAATGTTCAACCCATGTGTCATAAAGCCCAATGGAATTTAAATATGTTTAACATTGGTGAGATGATTATTTATTTATTTATTTAGTGATTTCTAGCCCGCCCTCCCCGGCCAAACCCGGCTCAGGGCGGGTTACATCATTTAAAATTATACCAAACAATATTAAAACTCATAACAATTAAAACAAACAAAATCCAAAGATGGCACAACTATACAGACATATTGGCCAAGAAAACAGGTAGGACTCCCCTAAAGTGGGTCTTATATACACATAGGAGCAGGGAGGCCAGCAGTTGTAAAATCTGTGGCTGCCCTCAACTGTAGGCCTGGCAGAAAAGGTCTGTCTTACAGGCCCTGCGGCACTTCTTGAGGTCCCACAGGGCCCTGGTGTCATCAGACAGAGAATCCCACTAGGCCGGAGAATCCCACCAGAGAATCCCACCAGGGCCTTAGGGCCGGGGACCACCAGTAGATTATTAGCAGATGATCTGAATGCTCTTGATGCTCAATGGCTAGGAACTGCTTAGAATATTTGTGGGTGCAGGGGTTTTTGGACTGCCATGGGAGAGGGGAACTGGTGACCCCTCCTGCGTGCCAGAATTCTAGGTGGAGTCCAAGCCCATATATTTAAACGGCAATGTGGAGCAACTTTCCTACATAGACGGTCAAATGTCTAAGGGAGGAATTATGATGTCACAGCACCAAAACAAAAGCTTTCATTAATTTTTCATGCATGTATTAACACTCAAGAGCCTGCGTGGCGAAGTGGTTAAGAGTGGTGGTTTGGGGTAGTTTGGAAACCCATCATGGTGTAGTGGTTAAAAGCAGTGGTTTGGAGCGGTGGACTCTGCTCTGGAGAACCGGGTTTGATTTCCCACTCCTCCACATGAGCGGAGGAGGCTAATTTGATGAACTGGATTTGTTTCCCCACTCCTACACATGAAGCCAGCTGGGTGACTTTGGGCTAGTCACACTCTCTCAGCCTCACCTACCTCACAGGGTGTCTGTTGTGGGGAGAGGAAGGGAAGGTGATTGTAAACTGGTCTGATTCTTCCTTATGTGGTAGAGAAAGTCGGCATATAAAAACCAACTCTTCTTCTTCAAGTGAATGTTACTTAAGCATAGCATTTATTTTCCTCCAGAGTCCATATCTAAAAGGTTATTTTGCTTGGCTGTTCTTTCAGTGGTCCACTAGCACTTACTCCCTACTTCATCCACCCATCGTAAATTCCAGAACGTTTCTGTCTGGGGATTATTTTCACAGAGAGAGGCCCTCCTGACTGTCCAACCAATCAAAGAAGCTCATCTGAGTGAGGGCCTTTTCAGTGGCAGCCCCTCAATTATGGAACAACCTCCCCACAGAGGTGTGCCCGGCCTGCTCACTTTTGATCTTCAGGAGGCAGCTGAAGACAGTTTTATTTAGGACTGCATTTGACTGATTCTTCTGTAATTGGCATTCCTAACTGGAGATTTCAAATAGTAGTTTTAAAAATAATTATTTTATTTATAATGTACGCCGTCTTGTGTTCCGCAAGGTAGAAGGGCGACTAATAAATGCTTTACTTTAAAAACAATAAATTGTGTGCGGAAATATAATCTCGCTTCTGGAAATTAGTTACTTTACTCCACTGGAACATTCTTAGGTTCATGCTGCCCTTGCTTACAACAGGAGGCCCTTCGGCAGGTTCCATATGGTACATTATGCATGTTTACTGGGAAGTAAGTCCTAAGGAATTCAACTGGCTCACTCTTGAGTAAATGAGTGCAGGATTGCACTCTTAACCTTCCAAAACAATCACACCATGGTCGAGTATATATAGCCAAAGCCTTCCACTCCAGAACCAACGGGTTGAAATTAAATCAAAAGAGTTTCCGTCTAGACATTAGGAAGAATTTTCTAACAGAGTGGTTCCTCAGTGGAACAGGCTTCCTCGGGAGGGGGTGAGCTCTCCTTCCCTGGAGGTTTTTAAGCAGAGGCTAGATGGCCATCTGTCAGCAATGCTGATTCTGTGACCTTAAGCAGATCATGAGAGGGAGGGCATCTTGGCCATCTTCTGGGCATGGAGTAGGGGTCACTGGGTGTGTGTGGGGGGGGGAAGGAAGTTGTTAATTTCCTGCATTGTGCAGGGGGTTGGACCAGATGACCCCAGTGGTTCCTTCCAACTCTATGATTCTAAGCATGGGGTTAGACCTCTAGTACAAAAATGGATACACTGTGCTGGATGCAAGCAAGAATTGTCTGGCGGCTGACTACACATGATGGGAATCCTGCACTCTCCTGCAGTAATGACAGAGCATAGCCGAGTGCCGCATGTCTGTGGCGAGGAGGGCATTTCATAGACCACATTCCGCTTCCCACCACTGAGGATTACAAGACAAAATCGCCAGCACAAGGCAGTCAGTCATAAACTGTTCCAGATAGTCTGCCCTCTGTTTGACCCTAAGTAGTTACAGTACTTGAACAATAAAGGGCAATTATTTTGTGATTTTGTGAAATCCAACATTAGCCAGGAAAGCTACTTCCTTAGACCACATGCTTTGTGTGTGTGTGCTGTGAAGTCATAGCTGACTGATGGCAACCCCATAGGGCTAGCAACAACAGAAAGGGGGGGGGGAACAACCCTATAGAATAAGGTACCCAAAAGGTAAGGAATCAACATGAAATCACAGGCTAACATTGATACAAGTGATTTTGTGAATAATATAGAATAAATTTAATACAAACACAAAACTAATACAAATATAAACAACTTGTATGCCTCTATGTATCTGCGCTGAACATGCCAAATAAACATAAAAACACAAAATTACAACAGTGTGACAATACACCCAAACAATATCACAGCTCAGACCGTACGCGTTTCGGCTATGACGCCTTCTTCAGTGGTCCGAATAATACAATTCTATGCCATTTTGAAAGTGCATGAATATATAGAAAATTTGCAATCCTCAGACTGAGTAAGCTGACATTTGTAAATTGTAATGTCTAATTTTTTTTTACATACATTTCATCCAAAGTTGCCTTTATAATCTTACGCTCCTACAGAAGTATTCCTTTCAAAGTAATCAAATATATTGAAAAAATTGGTGAAGCAATGTGCGTGGTTGCTGTGAAGCCATAGCTCCATTGGGTTTTCAAGGCAAGAGATGTTCAGACGTGGTTTGCCATTGCCTGCCTCCGTGTCACAACCTTGGTATTCCTTGGAAGTCGCCCATCCAAATACTAACCAGGGCCAACCCTGTTTCACTTCTGAGATCTGATGAGATCAGGCTGGCCTGGAGCTATCCAGGTCAGGCCAGACCACATGCTAGCATAAAAAAAAAAGGGTACTTTGGAAAAATCCAGTTCAAATTTAGGCTCTTGTCCATAAACACAGAGAAAATCCAGAAGCTAGCCAAACCCCCAGAAGTTTGGTATCCGAGCATAAGCTTCCACTAGCTACTGCACACATATAACCAGGATTGTGTACTATAACCTAAATCCTAGTGATATCCCTTCAGAAAACATGTGTCCCCCAAATGGTCCAAAGTAGATGACTTTCCAGCTATCAGGGAAAACAATAATCTATATACTAATAGTGATGTCGGCCAAATCTGAGGATACTTAAATCTGGTGATTGGAGCTGTGAACAGGCAAGATGCATCTTTCTACAAATCTAAAAAAGGCCCCAGGTTTGCTGAAAAATGTGAAATCGAAAATAAAAATTGGCAGGTTACAAAACATCCAAAATTATTAAAGGAGTACCTATAGCTTTAAGAAACAGATTCCCATAGTGGTCGTTGTTGGTAAACACAGCTTTCCAGGCTGTGAGCAAAAAGGCAGCGGGTCCTTTCCAGGCCTATTTTGGCCTTTGAGGGAAGACGCATTGGGACCAGGCCTGAGCTAGGGTTGCCAGCTCCAGGTTGGAAAATTCCTGGAGATTTTGGGGTGGAGTCTAGGGAGGGGAGGGTTAGGGAAGGGGCCTTAGCCAGACATAATGCCATAGAGGCCACCCTCCAGAGCAGTCATTTTCTCCAAGGAGACAGCTCTCTGTAGTCTGGAGACCAATTGTTATTCCAGGAGATCTTCAGGCTCCAGCTGGAGGTTGGCACCCTAGGCCTGGAAGCAACCACTGGGTGACTTGAAACCACCTGATTTTCATGAGGCCTAGCTGCTTGCTATTGTTAAGCAGCAGCCACCCTATGAAAGCCAGTGGTTAGAGCTTCAGAGTGGCACAGTGGTTAGAGCTTCAGAATAGTGTCTAGGAGATCCAGGTTCGAATTCCCATCTTGCTGTGGAAGCTCACTGGGTGGTGTTGGGACAGTCACATACTTTCAACCAAACCTCCCTCATAGGGTTGTTGTACAGATAAAAAGGAGGAGAGGAGAATATTGTAAGATGCTTTCTCCCCACTTGGAGAAAGGTGGAGTATAAATGAAGTAAATAAATAATAAATATAGCTGAAGATGCAAAGCAGATGGTGAATGGCTGAGAAGGAGAGAAGGAGGCAGAGAAAGGGGAGAGGATATGGGGGTTGCTAGGAGGAGAGGAAGGGGAAATAATGTGGGGAGGAGGTAAGGGGAAATTGAGGTACCCCCCAACAAGTCCGTGAGGGCTCCCTACCATGCAAATGGGCCTGGGCCAGTGGCTGGGGTCACGCAACTGGGCCATAGTTTTCCTAGGTAGAGGCTGCGGGGGGGGGGGTGATAAAGCTCAGGATGGGGGGGACAGATAAAGGTAGGTTGGATGCTGGGTGGGAAGGAGAGAAGGAAGCAGGAAAGGAGGAGTGGCTATGAGGGCTTTCAGGGAAGGGAAATAGGAAATAGTGGGGAAGGGAGAAATGATATGCCTCCCACAAGTCCTTGTGGGTTCCTGCTTGAATTATCTAACTTTCAGGACTGAAGGGGAGACTGGAGATTCCTTTCCTAAAGCTACCCAGCACTAACAGTCCTGTCAAATTGGGGCGGGGGTAGGGGTAGGGGTGGGGAAAGTCTATAAAAAGTTCTCTTGCTTCTGTACTAGATATACTGAGTTGGGAGAATCTACTATCCAAGTACCCTGACATGGGCTGCGTGGAGTTATTTTTTATTTAACAAAATGTATATCCTGCCTTTTTGCCCTCACGACGGGCCACCAAGGCAGCTAATAAAGCGAAACAGATATAACAAAATCACATTTTAAACCCATTAAAACCAGCTCCTCAAAACACATCATTAAAACAATTAAAAACAAAGCTAAAATACTTACAAAGACATAAAAACAACTATTAAAACAATTAAGTAAGCAGGTTTAGGACTGAGATGCCGGAATCAATAATTATGTGCGTGAACCCTATAAACATAATAAACTGTATCCAATGCCAGACTACTGGAAGATCACAATGCCTTTCTGAAAAGATGGCAATCGCTCAACTGAGACATTCTGAAGCCATTGCTTAAGTGGCGACATCGGCTTACACGTAGCTTTGAGATGATCGTTAAGCAACAGACAGCAATTAATGCTAAATTTAAAAACTACCACACTGTTATCCTTGTTTCAACTACAACATTTAAGTTAATCACATTAAACAAGTATTTTTTTAAACACAATAAATTTGTAATGGTCTTCTGTAAACCTCAGAATAGCATTCTAAGTGTTTATGCTACTGTTCACATTGCAAAGGATTCTACAGAATTTGGTCACATAAAAATTGCAAAGCCCGCTGAATACCTTAACAGGTATCTTCTACAGACACATATGATATATGACGATAACTACCCATTCCAGACCGCATTTTCCAGATCTATTTTTATATTGGAGGCATTTGTGAAAAAGATCACCTATGATCTTTGAACTTTGAAAGCTCACTCAGACCTCAGCAGTCAAACTTCAAACCCAGATGCATTAAAAGCAATTTCTAAACTAGTCATCCCATTTTGGGGAAAAAATGAATTGAAAATATATTGAAACTCAAGTACCGGCTTCCAATATAGTGATATCATTTAATAAATTTTTTTTTGCATTGTTATGAACAAAGAAAGGGGACAAAAATGAACATGAGTTGCACCGGCTGGCATTTTAACCTCTCTGAATCTCTGTCCATAACCTTGCGCTCTAAAGCACCCCTCTTTTCAACACGTGCAACCTCACCCATTCCACCTTCTCTCCCACAACAGAAAGATCCTGTTCCACCCAAACCATCCATCCCACCTCAATCTCAGGTATCTTGTACAACACCACACACTATTATTGCAAGAAAGCTTGGCTTACGTTTGCAGAACTGCCAGACAATAACAAAAGTTATTAAAGAGCAAGAGTCCAGTAGCACCTTAAAGACTAACAAAAATATTTTCTGGCAGGGTATGAGCTTTCGTGAGTCACAGCTCACTTCTTCAGATCTGAAAAAGTGAGCTGTGAATCACGAAAGCTCATACCCTGCCAGAAAATATTTTTGTTAGTTTTTAAGGTGCTACTGGACTCTTGCTCTTCTCTACTACTGCAGACAGACTAACACGGCTACCCACTGTGAATTATCTTCATGGAAGGCACCACATTTAGCCGTACAGAATGGAAATCCATCAACCTTGTGAAGAGACTTGCACAGGTACAGACAGACATCATTTTTCTCACCAAATGCAGAAGACTCAACATCATACCTAAGGGACTAAGAATAAAGAATCCACTGCCACCTACTTACCCCACTAACCAAGGTGAAAGATTCTGTCATGCTTTCTCCAAGAAACTCCTAAAAAGTTATTAAACTTCAGGGATGGGGGGAGGGAATAATAATAATAAAGAAAAACCTGCCTGCTTTATAAAATAAAAATAATAATAATAAAGGAGGAGGAGGAGGGAAAATTTACTAAAAGATTCCTTGCCCACCTTTTCTTTTTCTTTTAAAGTTGCAAGAGGGCTTCGCAAGAGAAAGCACTGACTAAAGTCGCTTTCACAGTGGGTAGCCGTGTTAAGTCTGTCTGCAGTAGTAGAAAAGGGCAAGAGTCCAGTAGCACCTTCAAGACTAACAAGAATTTTTTCTGGTAGGGTATGAGCTTTCGTGAGCCACAGCTCACGCTGTGCCTCACGAAAGCTCATACCCTACCAGAAAAAAATCTTGTTAGTCTTGAAGATGCTTCTGGACTCTTGCCCTTTCCTACTAAAGTCTACTAAAGCTCATACCCTACCAGAAAATATTCTTGTTAGTCTTGAAGGTGCTACTAGACTCTTGCCCTTTTCTACTAAAGTCTACTAAAGCTCATACCCTACCAGAAAATATTCCTGTTAGTCTTGAAGGTGCTACTGGACTCTTGCCCTTTTCTACTAAAGTCTACTAAAGCTCATATCCTACCAGAAAAAATTCTTGTTAGTCTTGAAGGTGCTACTGGACTCTTGCGCTTTTCTACTAAAGTCGCTTTGGTGTGAGGGAAGAAAGAGGAAGAAGCTGCCAGCCCCAGACTTCTCCCCCACAAGCTGCCCCTCGCAAAGAGCCTCTGCTGGTACTTTACCCTCCTTCTCCGTCTTCTCCCCGTCTCTCCCACCTCCAAGATGGTATGGAAATCCATCAACCTTGTGAAGAAACTTGCACAGGCACAGGCAGACATCATTTTTCTCACCAAATGCAGACGACTCAACATCATACCTAAGGGACTAAGAATAAAGAATCCACTGCCGCCTACTTACCCCACTAACCAAGGTGAAAGATTGTGTCATGCTTTCTCCAAGAAACTCCTAAAAAGTTATTAAACTTCAGGGATGGGGGGAGGGAATAATAATAATAAAGAAAAACCTGCCTGCTTTTTAAAATAAAAATAATAATAATAAAGGAGGAGGAGGAGGAGGGAAAACTTACTAAAATATTCGTTGCCCACCTTTCCTTTTTTTAA
The DNA here is from genome assembly GCF_029931775.1 of Euleptes europaea. Lineage (NCBI taxonomy): Eukaryota > Metazoa > Chordata > Lepidosauria > Squamata > Sphaerodactylidae > Euleptes > Euleptes europaea. The sequence continues at coordinate 48,397,787 of NC_079326.1, forward strand.
AGTTGCAAGAGGGCTTCCCAAGAGAAAGCACTGACTAAAGTCGCTTTCACAGTGGGTAGCCGTGTTAAGTCTGTCTGCAGTAACAGAAAAGGGCAAGAGTCCAGAAGAACCTTCAAGACTAACAAGAATATTTTCTGGTAGGGTATGAGCTTTCGTGAGCCACAGCTCACGCTGTGCCTCACGAAAGCTCATACCCTACCAGAAAAAAATCTTGTTAGTCTTGAAGGTGCTTCTGGACTCTTGCCCTTTCCTACTAAAGTCTACTAAAGCTCATACCCTACCAGAAAATATTCTTGTTAGTCTTTCAGGTGCTACTGGACTCTTGCCCTTTTCTACTAAAGTCTACTAAAGCTCATACCCTACCAGAAAATATTCTTGTTAGTCTTGAAGGTGCCACTGGACTCTTGCCCTTTCCTACTAAAGTCGCTTTGGTATGAGGGAAGAAAAAGGAAGAAGCTGCCAGCCCCAGACTTCTCCCCCACAAGCTGCCCCTCGCCAAGGGCCTCTGCTGGTACTTTACCCTCCTTCTCCGTCTTCTCCCCGTCTCTCCCACCTCCAAGATGGTATGGAAATCCATCAACCTTGTGAAGAAACTAGCACAGGTACAGGCAGAAGACTCAGATCTGAAAAAGTGAGCTGTGAATCACGAAAGCTCATACCCTGCCAGAAAATATTTTTGTTAGTTTTTAAGGTGCTACTGGACTCTTGCTCTTCTCTACTACTGCAGACAGACTAACACGGCTACCCACTGTGAATTATCTTCATGGAAGGCACCACATTTAGCAGTACAGAATGGAAATCCATCAACCTTGTGAAGAAACTTGCACAGGTACAGGCAGACATCATTTTTCTCACCAAATGCAGAAGACTCAACATCATACCTAAGGGACTAAGAATAAAGAATCCACTGCCGCCTACTTACCCCACTAACCAAGGTGAAAGATTGTGCCGTGCTTTCTCCAAGAAACTCCTAAAAAGTTATTAAACTTCAGGGATGGGGGGAGGGAATAACAATAATAAAGAAAAACCTGCCTGCTTTTTAAAATAAAAATAATAATAATAATAAAGCAGCTCATCCCCTACCAGAAAACATTCTTGTTAGTCTTGAAGGTGCCACTGGACTCTTGCCCTGTCCTACTAAAGTCGCCTTGGTGTGAGGGAAGAAAGAGGAAGAAGCTGCCAGGCCCAGACTTCTCCCCCACAAGCTGCCCCCTCGCCAAGGGCCTCTGCTGGTCCTTTACCCTCCTTCTCCGTCTTCTCCCCGTCTCTCCCACCTCCAAGATGGTAGGGAGGTTGTCGTTTCGGAGGGCAGAGGAGCCGGCTTCTCTGGTGTTATGTCCTCTCGGTGCCTGTAGTGGTGCTGTCGGAGGCTGGCGAGGCTCTCTCTTCTGGAGCAGCCCCGGCAGCCCTGCCTTCTTTGCTGGGGGAACATATTCAGGGATTTCCCCCCCCCCCTTTTAATAATCACCTTCCCCTCTCGTGCACTTTGTAGTCTTTTTTTTTTTTTTTAGTTCAATAAATGAAAGAGCGCTTCCCCGTGCAAAGCTCTTTTCCCTCCAAGCAGGGGGGGAACCTCGTCGGGGGGCTCTTCTTCTTCCCTCTCCCCCCTTTCCCCTGCCTCCGAGCCAAAGGGGGGGGGGACACCGACAGCAGCGCCGGAGCCGCTCCGAGCCCCACTGCCCGGTCCCTCTGCCGGGGAGGAAGCTCCGGTCTGCCCGCCCGACAGAGGGAAACGGGGGGAGAGGCGAGAGGGGGGAAAAAAAGGCAGCTGGAAAGGTAAGCCAGGCCCGGCCTGCGTCCCCGGGCTCGCGTAGAGGGGCGGGCGGCGCCCCGCGGGCGGGGCGGGCGGCCGGGCGCGCTACGCCAGGCCGGGGATCCCGGGGGAGGCCTAGGCCGCGGGGGCCCGGGAGGCCCCGAAACGGCCGAGGAGGCCCCGAGGCTGAGGGGGAAGGGGCGGCGGGTCGGGGGGAGCCGTGGGGAAGAGGCCTGGGCCCAGCGCGGGCCTGCCCGGCTCCCCGCCTCCGCGGGGCCCTGCTCCGGCCTGGCCCGGGCCCCGGTCTCGGCCCCCCACAAGCGGAGGGGACGCCCTCCCGCCTTCGCGCTGCTTCGGGGTCCGGGGGGCGGCGGCGAAGGGGGCTCCGAGGCTCGGGGGCGGCGGCCGGGCTGAGGGAGGAGGCCGGTCGTGGGGGGGGGGAAGGAGGGATATTTCGGGACGGGGCCGCCAAATTATTAACATTTATTATAAGTTCGGTCTCAGTTTCGGGCCCGGGGGTGGGATAACCTTGCCCCGCTCCTTATTGAGGCCGTGGGGTCGGGGTCGGCCGGGCCCGAAAGTTTAATTTTCGCCGCCGCCCCCCCCTTCCTCGGGCAACCTCGCCTGCTGGCTCCCCGCGGCTGCATTCACACGGGACCCCGACGCGTGTAGGGACGCGGCGCGCTCCCTCCTCCGAGCGCAGCCAAGCCGCCTCCCCGCTGGACCCGCTTCGGCCCACCCCGGCCTTTGCAACTCTCCCTCCCCACCTCCCCCCCAAAAAACAACAACCCCCCCCTCCACGTTAATTCGAACCCACGCTTGTTAGGATCGTGGGAACTCTCCGAGACACACACACCCCTCGCTGCTGGTCTCTCCCCCCTGCCCACGGTGGCGGGGTTAGCAAAGGGTGCCAAGCGATGAGTCTTTGGGGTGGGGGGAGGCAGAGGGCCTCTTGGCACCGAGATGTTGCAAAGTACACCCTAGAAAGTAGTAGAAAAGGGCAAGAGTCCAGTAGCCCCTTAAAGACTAACACAAATATTTTCCGGTAGGGTATGAGCTTTCGTCCAGTAGCCCCTTAAAGACTAACAAGAATATTTTCTGGTAGGGTATGAGCTTCCATGAGCCACAGCTCATGTGAGCTGTGGCTCACGAAAGCTCATACCCTACCGGAAAATATTTGTGTTAGACTTTAAGGTTCTACTGGACGAAAGCTCATACCCTACCGGAAAATATTTGTGTTAGTCTTTAAGGGGCTGCTGGACGAAAGCTCATACCCTACCAGAAAACATTTGTGTTAGTCTTTAAGGGGCTACTAAACGAAAGCTCATACCCTACCGGAAAATATTTGTGTTAGACTTTAAGGTTCTACTGGACGAAAGCTCATACCCTACCGGAAAATATTTGTGTTAGTCTTTAAGGGGCTGCTGGACGAAAGCTCATACCCTACCAGAAAACATTTGTGTTAGTCTTTAAGGGGCTACTAAACAAAAGCTCATACCCTACCGGAAAATATTTGTGTTAGACTTTAAGGTTCTACTGGACGAAAGCTCATACCCTACCGGAAAATATTTGTGTTAGTCTTTAAGGGGCTGCGGGACGAAAGCTCATACCCTACCAGAAAACATTTGTGTTAGTCTTTAAGGTGCTACTGGACGAAAGCTCATACCCTACCGGAAAATATTTGTGTTAGTCTTTAAGGGGCTGCTGGACGAAAGCTCATACCCTACCGGAAAATATTTGTGTTAGTCTTTAAGAGGCTGCTGGACGAAAGCTCATACCCTACCGGAAAATATTTGTGTTAGTCTTTAAGGGGCTGCTGGACAAAAGCTCATACCCTACCAGAAAATATTTGTGTTAGTCTTTAAGGTGCTGCTGGACGAATGCTCATACCCTACCAGAAAATATTTGTGTTAGTCTTTAAGAGGCTGCTGGACGAAAGCTCATACCCTACCGGAAAATATTTGTGTTAGTCTTTAAGGGGCTGCTGGACGAAAGTTCATACCCTACCAGAAAATATTTGTGTTAGTCTTTAAGGTGCTGCTGGACGAATGCTCATACCCTACCAGAAAATATTTGTGTTAGTCTTTAAGGTGCTACTGGACTCTTGCCCTTTTCTACTACTGCAGACAGACTAACACGGCCACCCACTGTGAATCACCCTAGAAAGGACTTTGCAGCGCTTGACCGCAGCCTCGGCTGGTTGGGATGCGTTTATTTGGGGCGGGCGTGGGGTGGCTGGCGGCATGCTTCCCCTCCTCCTCCCCATCCCCGGGTGTCCGTCACCCTCCCACTTCGACAGTTTTTGGCGGTGCTGTCAGTGGGAATCCAGCCACGCGAACACGTGCCGGGCTTTCTGGGTCAAACTCCACTCTTTTTTGGGTGGGTGAGAGGTGCCAGGCGTGGGGGGCTGATGAACGCGTGAAGCTGCCTTATGTTGAATCAGGCCCTTGGCCCCGTCAGAGTCAGGATTGTCTACTCGGACCGGCAGCGGCTCTCCAGGGTCTCAGGCTGAGGTCTTTCACATCGCTGACTTGCCTAGCCCCTTTAACTGGAGAAGCCGGGGATTGAACCTGGGGTCTTCTGCATGCCAAGCAGTGGCTCTACAAACTGAGCCACAGCCCTCTGCTTGGCCTGGAAAATCAATTATTTACTGGCCAAGCCCTCCGGTCTCATGCGGTAGAAATGGTGTGGTACTGCGAATATATTCTTTGAGGCCACAGATAGCATTATATTGGTGCCATGGTCAGAGCTGGTACATTGAAAACTGCACCCCTTGGCACAGGTTCAGATATTGGACCTGTTACGCTTTGTAGATTGTATGTGGGTACAATGTGGTTTTGGGGAGTCGGGTTGTATCTCCGTGGAGGTCAGCGTAAGGTTGGCGTTTCCAAGCTGTTTGTTAACAACTGGATATTTGGGATGTCCACAGCATGTTCATTTAATCCACTTTACAAACTTTTAGCCAGGACCCAGAGAATTGTGTATTTGGTTCTGTGCACTTAGGTGTCTTTGGAATTACTTCTTTTATTTTTATGCTTATGTCTTTCTTTCCATCCCGCTTTTCTCCCTGATTGGGACCCAAAACAACTTTTCACTTAGTTCTCCCTGCCTCCGCCATGGCTCAGTGGTAGAGCATGCAGAAGGCCCCAGGTTCAATCCCCGGCATCTCCAGTTAAAGGGACCAGGCAAGTAGGTGATGTGAAAGACCCCTGCCTGAGACCCTGGAGAGCCGCTACTGGTCTGAGCAGACAATACTGACTTTGATGGACCAAGGGTCTGATTCAGTAGCAGGCAGGTTCATGTGTTCAATAACAAGGTAGGGTAGGCTGAGGGATTGTGACAGGCCCAGGGTCACCCAGTGAACTTCCAGCCAGCTTGGTGTAGTGGTGAAGAGCGGTGGTTTGAAGCAGTGGATGCTAATCTGGTGAATCGGGTTGGTTTTCCCACTCCTCCACATGAAGCCAGCTGGGTGACCTTGGGCTAGTCACAGCTCTCTTAGAGCTCTCTAGGCCCCACCTACCTCACGGGGTGTCTGTTGAGGGGAGGGGAAGGGAAGGTGATCGTAAGCCACTTTGATTCTTTAGAGAAAGTCGGCAAATAAAAACCAACTCTTATTCTTCTTCTACCATGGCAGCAGGGGGATTTGAACCCTGGTCATTTCAGATCATAGTCCGATGCTACGCCATGCTAGCTCTCTGGTCTTTAGACTTCAGCTTCCTGAACCGCACAAGAAACACCTTCTGAAATTGGGGAGCGTTTCAGAGGCAGCTTGTGATAAGGCCTAGGCACTTGTCATTCTCTGGAAAAGAAAGTTTAAAAACGCACTTCGAGCGTGCACAAGGCCATGGGTGTCCGCAAGTGTAGCTCTTTAGATCCCAGCTCTCGGTTTGCATGCAGAGCAGACTTTCCTTCCATAGGGAAAAATCAAGTTCATTGGGAGAATGTTTGAAAAGTTTAATGGAAGGCATTTCTTGGCCAACCAGACCTCAATCACGGAAGAGTGGAGTTTGATCCTGAGCTGAATTGTGGGTCCTTTGCTCCTCTGTCTTGGCAAGGAGCCTGGCTTCAAATGCGCTTGTGCAAAGTGCTCAGACATTCTGCATTCTCTGCGGAGTTCAGTTCGAGACTGTCAATCTTGACATTTTAAGAATACTGTTATGCAGGAAGACAAGAAGTATGTTAGAGGTTAAGAAGGTGGGCCTAAATTACAACTCAACCACCCTAAAACGTATATGGTGTTAGAACTGCATTGAAGAATTTTTTTTTGATGTAGTTCATTGTAAGCGATTCACAGTGCCATCCTATGTGGAGTTACACCTTTCTAAGCCCATAAGTGGAGTTACACCTTTCTAAGCCTGTGACTTAGAAGGGTGTAACTCTGCTTCGGATGGTACTGCCAGAATTGAGACCGAGCTACACTATCACAGAGCTGTATTAAAAACAAATCCCAAAATAACATTGAAGTCTTCCGGGATTTTGCTTCATTGTGTTTCATAAGTTTTCCTTCGTAAGTGTTTCAGAAGATGTATTTTGCTCTGATAAAATGATGCATTCCTATCTTCATAAGTCAAGAACTAGGTTTTTATTAAGTTTCATATGTAACTGTCTTATATACCCAGCTATTAAATATCCCTGTATATAACGGCTGATGTTTGATTTAGAGTATATCCACCCTGCCCACCCAGGCTGAAATCCTAGTCACACTCATTTAGATGTTTGCCTCATTAGAATAACTAAATATGTTACAGGGATACAAAAATTGGCAAGGTGCACTGAAGACTTTAAATTAACAGATACTTTTGCTGTTTTGGGTAGGGGGGCTCGGATTTTTCTAACATCCTGCGTATGAAGAGAGATGTTCACTAGGTTATAGAAATTAATCTAGTCATCGAATAAAGCAATAATTGTTTGGGCTGTTTGCTGCAGTTTTCGAAAAGCTAATTAACCCCTTATAGGGTGAACACTTTGCCTAATGGCCCAACCTTCAGCTTAGAGTAATAGAAGTGGTTGGATGTAAGCCGCTTGACAAGTCAGTCCTATGGCTTTGGTGAGCCAGGTTTTTTTTAAACATATTAGATCCGGTGCAAAACCTTTTGGTTCAGAGCAGCAACAAAAACTGTTGTCATGGGCCCAGAGAACACTTCACTGTGGTATTGCACCAGCGTGGCAAAATGCTCCTAATACAGCCCTGATACAACAAATCATTAAATTTCAACTCTGCATTGCATGAATTAAAAGTGGGTGGAAAGAGCACACAGTGGGAACAAGATAGCAACGCCGCAAGATCAAGCAAGGTCTCGATCAGCCTGTAGGAACCAGAATTTTCCAAGGTTTTGTAAGGTTGTGGACACAAAACATAACTATCTATCCAAAAACTTGAGTGTCTAGGGTCAACAAACTAGGCTGCGGACGAGCTGTTCTTCACCCCTAAGGAATTGTTCTGCCAATCCCATTTCAATAGTATTAAATTAGAAAATATTTGGTCTAAACTAGTTTGTGACACAAGGTATAGTAGTTCTTAGGTGCTGTTAGTATTGAGTACTGGGCCAGGGCGAATTCGGACAAATATTACTGGCTTGCCATGTTAGGCAAGCAATCGTATAGGGTGCTGGTTACCTTGAGCACTGGCCTTTGGGGAGCAGAGAACTTTACCGCATCTCTGATTCTGATCAGAAATGCAGGAAAGTAGGAGAGCGCTAAAAAATCTCATGATCACATGATGCTGCCTTCTGCTGAAGGTCCCTTGGTCCATCAAAGTCAGTATTGTCTACTCAGACCAGCAGCGGCTCTCCAGGGTCTCAGGCTGACGTCTTTCACATCACCGACTTGCCTAGTTCCTTTAACTGGAGATGCTGGGGATTGAACCTGGGACCTTCTGCATGCCAAGCAGATGCTCTACCACTGAGCTATAAAATAATGGTGGTCCATAGGTTGTATGTGCATGGTAGTAAGTTATGTCTGCGCACATGGTGATTACTCCATATGTACGTACATAAGTGCTGTCAGGTTCCGAGACAGGTGAGAAGCAGAGGTGGTTTGCCATTGCCTCCCTCTGCAGAATCTTCCTTGGTAGCCTCCCATCCAGGTACTGACCCTGCTTAGCTTCTGAGGTCTGACTAGATTGGCGTATCCAGAGGCTCCCAAACTGTGCTTCAAGGAGCACTTGGTGCTCCGCAAAACATCTCCTAGTGCTCCATGAAGAGATTGGGGGGGAAAAATACTACTATCATTCGTATATAGGTGCTAGGTGAAAATTAGTGCTCTGTGACAAATCTGTGTCCCGAAAAGTGCTCCATGACTCAAAAGGTTTGGGAAACTCTGGTGTATACAGTGCTGCCTTCCCACCCTCTCCCCTGAAGTAGGGATATCTCTAATGTAAATACTACTCTGGGGTTATTTGTTCTGCAAAGTGGTATAATGGTTAGAATCCCCTAAAGCAAGGAGTATCATTGTGTTTTGTGGGGGAAAGGAACACTTGTCTCCAATAACGGATATCTGAGTCTTGTCAGTGAGGGGGCACACTTTTTTAAACTGAATATTTTGGTTCTACCAGCCTACCTTTTGTGCAAACTTTAAAACTGCATTAGTTTTAGAAAGACAGAATGGGGGCAGTTTTGTCACATGTAGTTTCTGGAGGTTTTTTTTATTTTTAATGGCTTGAAGTGTTCAAATATAGAGTTGCAGATGATAATGAGAAAAATGCTACAGGGATTAAATTAACATCTTTCTGATATGTGGGAGTTGGTACTGAGCGCAAGATGATATGAATCATTTTCATTCTAATTCTAGATACATAATGTGGACTAACTCCTATTAATATGAGTGAAACTTAACTTTCGCATTAGGGCTGTGGTCCCGTTGGACGCAGTTGGACTTGTGTGTGTGTATAAAGTGCCGTCAAGTCGCAGCCGACTTATGGCGACCCCTTTTGGAGTTTTCATGGCAAGAGACTAACAGAGGTGGTTTGCCAGTGCCTTCCTCTGCACAGCAGCCCTGGTATTCCTTGGTGGTCTCCCATCCAAATACTAACCAGGGCTGACCCTGCTTAGCTTCTGAGATCTGACGAGATCAGGCTAGCCTGGGCCATCCAGGTCAGGGCGCAGCTGGACTTACTTCCCTGTAAATGTGCAGAAGCGAGTTGTTTCTACTCCATGCTTGGTGTACAGACTTTATCAAGAGCTGCTCCTAGATAATTACAGTTGTGTAAGACAACTATGGGGGGGGGGGAAATCAGTTTGCCAGGTGCTATGGGTGTTGAAGAGTGACAGAGGCCATATGTATATGTGCGCATGGATCTCATTTGTGTGTGAGACCTTTGAGCCCATGGCTAGCATGCTTAGATCCTAGAGCCAGTGTGGTGTAATAATAATAATAAATTTTATTTATATCCTGCCCTCCCCTGACAAGAGCCGGGACCAGGGCACCAAACATCATAAGATATATAAATATAAATAGGCATATGCACTAATACATAATATACAATAATTTTAAAATCACTAAATTAATATTAAAACAACACGTAGTACAACAGTAATTCTAAGTTATCTAGATGGTGGCATTAATTCCCATAAAGAGTAACGTTGTTCCAGCAGCTGTCCTTCAACCATCTTATCTGATGTAGTGGTTAGAGTAGGGGTGTCAAACATACGGTCCACGGGCCAGATCTGCCCCCTTGACAGCTATTATCTGGCCTGCATCCACCCTCCCCACCACTCTCAATCTGGGCTGGCGAGGCTTGGCCCGGCCCAACCAAGTGACATTTATGTCATATCTGGCCCTCATAACAAATGAGTTCGACACCCCTGGGTTAGAGTGTCAGACTAGGATCTGAGAACCCCAGGTTCGAATCCCCACTCTGCCATGGAAACTTGCTGGGTGACCTTGGGCCAGTCACACACACTCAGCCTAACCTACCTCACAGGGTTTTTATGAGGATAAAATATAAGCTGCTTCAGATCCCCATTGGGGAGAAAGGTGCAATATAAATGAAGTAAATAAATAGTTGTTGCTTACATGAAATGTGTAGCAGTGAATACCTGCAACTATAGAATTGATTTCAGGACTGATTTTCGGAATGTGAAGTAAAAGGCTTGATTAATTTATTATTCCAGTCCTTAGACAAAATGTAAAATGTTTGCCATTACATTGCCTTACCCAAACCGGCAGTATAAAACAATACATTTTGGTTAAAACACTATACAAAATATTACTCTCTTTGAAACTGTTAAAAACTGGCCAACAATATAAATTTAAACAACCAATCCCCTCTACAACTTTTCGCTTCTATTTAGATTTCCTATAATTAAATATTATTCTACGAAACTTGGCCGCTAACTTTGTTACCTGAGAAAATTCATCCTTAAGAAGGATGTTAACTCTAACAGATTCAGGGTAACCAGTGCTCTTTCTTAAAAGAGGGCCAAGAATCTTCTCCCTATCCTCCTTATAGTAGCTGCACCTAAGAAGGACATGTTCTTTCAGGGACAGAGCCTTTGTGAGAGGGGAGTCTGTTTGAATTTTCCTTCTAATACTGCAGAGGGCAGAGCTGAACATCGAGCTAGGAAGCAAAAGTCTTTGAAGACTAGGGGTCAGATCCAGCTGGCTTTTCCGCTGGTGAAAAGGGGGGGGGGCTCCTTTGGCCATCCAAAATGGCTGTGCTTGAGATTGTGGGCCCTGCACAGACAATAGCCATATGGGATAGGGGCTGCAGTAAATAGGGGAGTTGGGGAAGGCTAAGCAAAAAAGTTGACTGGATCCGACCCTAGAGCTTCAGTTCTGTACCTCTTTACCTGTAAGTGAGGTTCGGTGAATTTGTTCAGCAGTGCCAGGCTTTGCAATGGAAATTCCAGGGCCTTGGTTCAAGAGTTCAGCTGGGGTCCCCTGGATGTAGGCTGTAGCTTTACAACTGGCATTCACATTTGAAGTACATTACCAGTAAAGAGGGTGTTTGTGGTTTCTTAAGATCACTCAGTCTTGACTCCAGAGTCTAACACAGCAGGGGAAGGTCTGTGACTCAGGGGTAGAGCATCTGCTTGGCATGCAGAAGGTCCCAGGTTCAGTCCCCGGCATCTCTCGTTAAAGGGACAAGGCTGGTAGGTGATGTGAAAGACCCCTGCCTGAGACTCTGGAGAACCTACCGGTAGGCAATACTGACTTTGATGGACCAAAGGTCTGATTCAGTATAAGGCAGCTTCATGTGTTCAACATTACCCTAACTGCACCAGTGAGTTCAATTAGATTTATTTCCAACTAGAAATTTTTAGGGACCGTGGTGTTAAAAAGGATTGTGGCATAATCTGGGTCTCAGTTTGCCAGAGGCATTTCAACAATGTGGATTGCTCCAATAAGCCATCGTTCACGAGACCTGTGGAAATCTTGGAGTGTGTTTTAAGTGGATCTCCTTGAAGGATGCGTGCTCGCTTTTCCTTTTTGACGACTCTACAGTGATTCTGTTCTACTTAGCAGTGGCACAGTGCTGCATGGAGAATCGCCACTGGAAAAATACGCCCACTACAGAAGGATCCAAATGTTAATATAGGAAGTTGGATCTGAACGTTTCAGGGTCAGGTTGTGGTGGGATCTGGTGCTTGCAGACGTAGGGTATTGTCACTAACTCTCCAACGTATGTTCAAAACTAAGCAACACCATTAATCCATGTTACTGGTTTTGAATGTGCATTTGTGCATGTATTCATGTGGGGCCAAAAACTAGGGTAAAGGATTATTTGGCGACCGGAGCTGTCATTCAGTTATACAGCCGCTTCCCCAGAATTATAGGCGAGGCGGAGGGGGGAGCACAGCGCTTTGCATTTGTTCAGCTCTTCCTCAAGGACTGAAACCATTTCTTCTGGCTCCTAAGAGCCAGAGACAATGCTGAGCATCTGTGTTTGTGTCTACACACAAACAGTTCCCAACATTCGAGTGTGACTAAGAAACCGACAGCTTGTTCATTTTTTGCCTTTTCTTAGAGTTTATCCAGCCCGTCCAAAGCAGGCCGCCGTGTTTTTGATGTTGTCTGCTCAGATCAGGTCTAAATAGTGCATACGGGGCTCGGACACTAGAAAGTGATTATAATAGTGAGTAAATTTGTGCTGTTTTTGTATACTTGAAAAAATTAATACAGTAGTAGTGCAGATCTTCCTTGAAGTTGTTTGCTTGAATCTGCTATGGAATTCTGAACCCCAGATGGCATAAGCTGGTTCAATGTGTGCATAATTTGCAAAAAGAGAGAGAGAGAGAAATTGAGATAAGCCTTGAGTCAAGGACTAAAAATGTTCCATGTGACCTCCAAAGCCTAGAAGAAGAAGAAGAAGAGTTGGTTTTTATATGGTGACTTTCTGTACCACTTAAGGAAGAATCAAACCGGCTTAAAATCGCCTTCCCTTCCCACAACAGACACCTTGTGAGGTAGGCAGGACTGAGAGAGCTCTAAGAGAGCTGTGACTAGCCCAAGGTCACCCAGCTGGTTTCATGTGGGGGAGTGGGGAAATAAATCCAGTTCACTCGATTAGCATCCGCTGGTCATGTGGCGGTGTGGGGAATCAAACCTGGTTCTCCAAATCAGAGTCCACCGCTCCAAATCACCCCTCTTAACCACTACACCAAGGTGGCTCTCTGCATCTGCATACATGCGAATCAGTCCTAAATGGTCCTGGGTATAACATATCTTTATTATTTCTACCGTCTATCCCAAAATTATATTCTAATTAAACAATTCAGATCACCCATATTCTGTTTGCATTTTTCTTAAACACTGGAATCTTAATTTCTAAACCATTCTTCTATCTAACTTCTAGTAGACTTTATAATATGCCATTCTTAACTGCCATAAACATCATTATACTTCTATAACTCACTTTCCCCTTAAAATTATTAAACTTATAGCTTTACTTGTCGTACCTGTATTTTAAGAAAAACAAAGCATATTAAACTTATTTGTGCTCTCTTTAGCATACTACATATGATTTACTTAAAGAGTTATTTGTGGACGACGGGAAAATTGGGAGACAGCCTCTTCAGACTCATAAAACTGCTTGTGATGGTTGCATAAAGTACATCTCCAACATGTCTGAACAAACTTGTCTTTTTGGTAAATTACACACAGGCAGATCAAGTTCTTTTGGGATTCAGTGGTCTGGCAGGCTGAAGTATGCATTTTCAAGCTACCTCTGCAAAAAAAAAAAAAAAATCAACAAATTGCAATGATTTTGTTATACCTTCATGTCCAAAACAGTTCCTGTTCCTAGACTTCAGTTGGAAGGATAATCTAATTCCATGGTGTAGTAGTTTGCATGTTAGATTAGGATCGCGGAGACCTGGGATCAAATCCCCACTCTGCCACTGGAACTGGCCCAGTCACACACACATACAGCCTCACCCACCTCGCAAGGTTGGTGTGAGGATAAAATGGAGAAGAGGAGAATGCTGTAAGCCACTTAGGGTCCCCGTGAGGGAGAGAGCCATAGGGACTAGGCAGGTAGGCGACGTTGCCCCAGAAGGTCGGACCGGAACCAACGGGTTAAAATTAAATCAAAAGAGTTTCCATCTAGACATTAGGAAGAATTTTCTAACAATCTGAGCAGTTCCTCAGTGGAACAGGCTTCCTCGGGAGGTGGTAAGTGCTCCTTCCCTGGAGGTTTTTAAGCAAAGGCTAGATGGCCATCTGTCAGCAATGCTGATTCTATGGCCTTAGGCAGATCATGAGAAGGAGGGCATCTTGGCCATCTTCTGGGCATGGAGTAGGGGTCACTGGGTGTGTGTGGGGGAAGGTAGTTGTTAAATTCCTGCATTGTGCAGGGGGTTGAACTAGATGACCCTGGTGGTCCCTTCCAACTCTATGATTCTATGAAAGACCTCTGCCTGAGACCCTGGAGAGTTGCTGCCGGTCTGAGTAGACAATACTGACTTTGATGGACCGAGGGTCTGATTCAGTATAAGGCAGCTTCCTGCCAGGAAAGTGTTCTTAGGATTACACCAATAGTTGAGTAAGCAAAGCTGGGCAGAAAATATTTCATGTTCTCTGAAATGGTTTCCAGTTCATGCCCTATAATTTTTAATCCTCTGTGGACTAGTAGGTCTGCCTGATGGAGAACTACTAACTACACATGTGGTCTTTAAAATTAAGCTGTTCATTTAGATGTGCAAAATGCCTAATTTTAAGCACACAAATTTCACCATTGCTTCAAATCTACTTTCTGACAATTGTAATGAGAATGAAGTGGGACATGATTGCGCTCTCTAAGTATATGAAGGGCTGTCACTTAGAGGAGGGCAGGGAGCTGTTTTTGTTGGCTGGAGAGAGTAGGACTTGCAATAATGGGTTTAAATTGCGGGAGGAAAGGTACCGGCTGGATATTAGGAAAACGTTTTTTATAGTAAGCGTTGTTCAACAGTGGAATCGGCTACCTAGGGAGGTGGTGAGCTCCCCCTCACTGGCAGTTTTTAAGCAGAGGCTGGACAAACACTTTTCAGGGATGCTCTAGGCCAGAGGTTCCCAAACTTTTTGAAACATGGAGCACTTTTCAGGAGAGAAATTCGTCATGGAGCACTAATTTTCACCTAGCACCTATATACTAAACCAAACAGTAGTATTTTTCTTTCCAGTCTCTTCACAGAGCGCTAGGAGATGCTTTGCGGAGCACCAAGTGCTCCTTGGAGCACAATTTGGGAACCTCTGCATTAAGTAGGGGATTGGGCTAGATGGCCTATATGGCCCCTTCCAACTATGATTCTATGAAGAATTGGGATCTTCAAAGTCCATGGATCTAGACTAAATTTTGCAATGGCAGAATGGAACTTCCATGCCTTTCCCTTCCCATTGTAGCCTGCTGATCTCCATGAAGTGCTGCCCTTGGGGGACGGAACCCAGAGGAATGGCAGGGGGGGATCTGCAGTGGGAGGCGGGAATCTGTGGAAACTGCCACTGTGGTCTGGATCCAACACAAGAATGATCTTCAGGCACAAACAAATTCTCTAGAATGAAAAATGTGCATCTAGCATTCTTTTCAGATTCTCCAAGAAAAAATGGTTAGTCCACATGTTTGTCCGTGTTTCTTGCATGGGTTTGGTTTTTGCTTTGGCTGCACAAATTTACATGTGATATCTATTTTACATCCTTAGAAGACTTTTAGCTGAATCCTACAGTTTCTGAAGGAACCCTGGTTTGATACACTAAAGGCCGTAACACAGATCTCAGAACTGCAACATTTATGGAGCATAGGACGTCAGCTTCCCCATTCTTGGCTGGTAGAATTCAGTAGAGTATCTTCGAAGGATGGATGTCCTCGGATACAATCTTCAGCAAGATGTTGTGCGTGCAAAGTTTTAGGCGAGCATTCCGGTTAATAATAGAACTGGGGTGATTGAATTAATTCATTTTTATTCCATTAGGTGGTACGGTCCTTTCTCTCTCGTACACCATCATTAACTGGGTGTTTTTTTTTGGGGTGTGTGTGCGTTTTTTGCCTTAGACAATCTGCTTCATCTCAACTCATCATCATTCCAGGAAAGTGGTATCCCTGGGGCTCTCTCTGCTAACAGTGACATGGTACAGAAGATTTAAAATCAGGTAATTGGTTCCCTAACAAATGGATTAGAACTGAAACTTTCTTCTTCTTTTTCTTTTTTTCCCTTAATTTTTTCCGTTCTGCTCTTTTCAGCTGATGTTCACAAGGAAAAGAGTCACGTGATGTATGAAGGCAAACACATACACTTTTCTGAGGTTGACAATAAGCCGCTGTGCTCGTACAGCCCCAAACTGTGCAAGCAGAGGCGACTCAACGGCTACGCCTTCTGTATCCGGCACGTTTTGGAAGACAAGACCGCCCCCTTCAAGCAATGTGAATATGTGGCCAAGTACAACAGCCAACGTTGCACCAACCCCATTCCCAAATCTGAGGACCGCAGGTGAGCAGTGGGGAAGGACACGGCACCCAAAAGGAGACCTGTGTGGGAATACGTGTGTGTAAGCGTCCCCATATGTGTAAATCCCAGACGATTATTCCAATGGGATATTTTAGCCTTACATAATGATAAGAGCATAAGAAAGGCCATGCTGGATCAGACCAAGGTCCATCAAGTCCAGCAGTCTGTTCACAGAGTGGCCAACCAGGTGCCTCTAGGTTTGTGTGCCCACAAACAAGACAACTGCAGCAGCATTAACCTGCCTGTGTTCCAGAGTACCTAATATAATAGGCATGCTCCTCAGTTCCTGGAGAGAATAGGTTATGCATCATGACTAGTATCCATTTTTACTAGTAGCCATGAATAGCCTTCTCCTCCATGAACATGTCCACTGCCCGCTTAAAGGCTTCCAAGTTGGCAGCCATCACCACATCCTGGGGCAGGGAGTTCCACAATTTAACTATGCCTTCATATATGCAGGCCTGGCAAAGCGTAATAGACCTCCAGGGAAGAAGAGGGGAGGCAAAAGAATATTTACCCAGAGGATGATTTTATTGACCTCCTAACCAAAGAGGGTGGTGGAAAGTGCTGCCAAGTCGCCGCCACCTTATGGCGACCCCATAGGGTTTTCAAGGCAAGAGACAAACAGAGGTGGTTTGCCATTGCCTGCCTCTGCATAGCAACCCTGGACTTTCTTGGTGGCCTCCCATCCAAATGCTAACCAGAGCCAAACCTGCTTAGTTTCCAAGATCTGATGACACCAGGCTAGCCTGTACCATCCAGTTCCGGGCAACCAAAGATACAGAGTACCCCACCCAAAAAAGGGGACAAGGAGTATCCTTCAAATAAAGATACTTCCTAAGCAGGGGAAACACAGATGGGAAGGGGCCGTGGCTCAGTGGTAGAGCTTTTGCTTGGCATGCAGGGGGTCCCAGGTTCAATCCCCGACGTCTCCGGTAAGGATCTCCGTGAAAGGCTTCCACCGGAGACCCTGGAGATTAGCTGCCAGTCTAGATGGTACTGACCTTGAAGGACCAGTGGTCTGATTCAGTACTAGGCAGTTTCATGTGTTCATGTGACTCTTGAAAGCTTTTGGGGAAGGGCCATGGCTCAGTGGTAGAGCATCTGCTTGGCATGCAGAAGGTCCCAGGCATCTCTAGTTAAAGGGACTAGGCAGGTGATGTGAAAGTCCTCTGCCTGAGACCCTGGAGAGCCGCTGCGGGTCCGAGTAGACAATACTGACTTTGATGGACTGAGGGTCTGAATCAGTATAAGGCAGCTTCATGTGTTTATGTGCTATTCAGGCATTAATAAAACACAGTGGCAGTTGACTCGCGGCCATCCAAATAATGAGCAATAACTTCCAACTGCAAATCCTCAGTGCCCAATTCAAATTAATCTATCCCCCAAAATGGGTTCCTCAACCTCCAGAGTACAAGTATGGCCTTTTCTCACTAGTTCATTAGCTCGGTGGATTGCTGGCCAGGGTTCTGGAACCACAGGCCGCCTTCATTTTCAACACCCAGCTGAGTTTTAATTCTGCCACATCCTACCTTGAGAACTGAAATGCTCTGAAGGTTGGGGCCATGCCACGATACAACTAAGGGCATTTGAGGCTTACAATTTATGTATTAGCGTCTCTTTCTTCTCTGGCTTGGCAACATTGGAAGAAAGATAAAAACTTCGTTAAAGGATGACCTGGACTGATAAAGCAGGCTGGTAATTTGTGAGCTTTGTCTCGTCTTCAAGCATAGGATTGGAGTGTTAGGGATGTAGATTTTTCAGAGAAATGTGTTAAACCTAACACAGCTATTTTTATTATAGTAAGAAAAAGATCGCATTGAGAGGCTTCTGCTGTTCTTAAATGTCACGTTTTCCCATAAATGGGCTCTCTATAAATCCAGGCTTAAATCTTTGCAAATGTTCTGGTGTTCATATTAAATTGGAAGCACATTATTTCTGTGCCTGGAATTTAGCTAATGTAATTTCCCTCACCCCACCTTGTAATTCAAAGCATATTTCTATTTTGTTTCGTTTGGAAGTTTACAATTAATCGGGAGATGCTTATTTTTAAAAAATAATTTTTATTTATTGTTTCTATAAAGGGATACAGAAAAAAGAAGATGGGGGAAAAATTGGAGGGGGAGAAACATTAATAACAACATTTTTGTGCCCAAGCAATTGTGCTTAAATTTCCCTGTACCTTGGCGCCCCTGATATTCCAGCCCATGCCCATTAGTTTAATATACATCTAGAAGAGCCCCGTGGCGCAGAGTGGTAAGCTGCAGTACTGCAGTCCAAGCTCTGCTCACGACCTGAGTTCGATCCCAACAGAAGTTGGTTGCAGGTAGCCGGCTCAAGGTTGACTCAGCCTTCCATCCTTCCGAGGTCGGTCAAATGAGTACCCAGCTTGCTGGGGGTAAATGGAAGATGACTGGGGAAGACACTAGCAAACCACCCCGTAAACAAAGTCTGCCTAGAAAACGTCGGGATGTGATGTCACCCCATGGGTCAGGAATGACCTGGTGCTTGCACAGGGGACCTTTACCTTTTTTTTACATCTAGAATACACATTTAATATAAAGAAAGACCATTAACTAATATCAAAAGATCAAGCATTTTAGTACTAAGTTCTATAGCTACTATATTAATTTTCTCTTTAGTTGTCCATTATATCTAATGCATAGTTAGATAATGCCTATTATATGATAGTGATATTATGTATGGGTCATATATATATTGTCTATATTGGTTAGACTGCGGGAGATGCTTATTTAAATTTACTCCATCCATATTTTGCATGAACAAGAATACCAAAAAAAACCCTTCCTTAAATTATGTGTTGATTAATTTCATTCATTCATTTTTGCTTTCTAAGTCCCATCCCGCCATTTATAAGCATTTTGAAGGGGAGAGAGAAATAACATTGCTCTTTCTGCTTCCCAAAGGTACTGCAACAGTCACCTACAGGTTCTCGGGTTCATCCCGAAGAAGGAGAGGAAGAAAAAGAATGATCCGGCAGAAGAGGTGAAAGTTCGGCATCAGGTGGATTCCATGGCTTTCAGCCTGACGGTTCCCCCGCTGGCCTTGAAGATGCCCAACGGGCTGGACGGGATGTCCCTCTCTCCACCAGGGGCTCGGCTTCCTCTGCACTACCTGGACGCAGACCTGGAAGACCCTTTCGCTTTCAACGAGGAAGACGAGGACCTCAAGAAAGGGGTGACCGTGAAGAAGAAGCTGCAGAGCAAGCTGGCCCAAAACCGACAGCGCCAGAAGGAGACAGAGATCCTGCGGGTCCGCCAAGAGCACTTTAGCCCCCTCCCTGCACCTTTGCTGCAGCCGCCGCCGCAGCCGCCGCTCTCCCATCTCTCACCTCTGCCGACCGCTTTAAAGCCAGCAGGGCTACCGCAGGGCTTAGTCTGCAAGTCACCTCAGCCTCAGAACACCAGCCTACCAATGCAGGGAGTGGCGCCCACCACACACACTATAGCACAAGCCAGGCAGCTGTCGAACAAGAGACCCCTGCCTCTCCCGCACCCCTCCAGGGCGCCGGCCCCAGACCCACCCAGGGCCGACAGGATCCTCATGAAAGCCTCCGCCTTCTCTCCGCACTCATCCTGTATGAGCCGGCTACAGAGACTGGTGAAACTGTGCACTCAGAAGCAGCAGCTGGACGCTGACCTGTTTCCACATTTAGGTTGGTGGAGAATTTCTTGAGCCCCAGCGTTTTTGTTTTTGTTTGTTTCCAGTTCTCATTCATATGTTTATGGTTAACATATAAGGGAGCATTGGCCCAGGCTTGGCCGGTCTCATCAGATCTTGGAAGCTAAGCAGGGACGGCCCTGGTTAGTACTTGGATGCGAAACCCCCGAGGAAGTCCACGGCTGTTATGCAAGTAGGTGATGGCAAGCCACCTCTGTATGTTCCTTGCCGTGAAAACCCTACAGGGCTTGATGGCACTTTCCACCTGTCCTAGGGTGACGACAAAGAAGAAGAGTTGGTTTTTATATGCCGACTTTCTCTACCACTTAAGGAAGAATCAAACCGGCTTACGATCACCTCCCCCTCCCCACAACAGACCCCCTGTGAGGTTGGTGGGGCTGAGAGAGCTGTGATAAGCCCAAGGTCACCCAGCTGGCTTCATGTGTAAGAGTGGGGAAACCAACCCAGTTCACCAAATTAGCCTCCATTGCTCACGTGCAGGAGTGGGGAATCAAACCCAGTTCTCCAGATCACCGCTCTTAACCACTGCACCACGCTGTTGTTATTAAAATAATAACAACAACCCAGGTATTTATGTAGGGATGTATTCCAATTTGACTGTGCCCAATATATTCTATAAAATTTATAAAATTAAAGAGCCCACTGCTGTGGAATACTTTCTGCTTGTTCTTTTCTGGGCTGTGTTAGCTTTCCATACAAGGTGTGCATACCTGTATGAACCAGATAAAGCCCAGAATATATTGGGCACAGAGTAAAATAGGAATACATCCCTACATACATACCTGGGTTGTTGTTGTTATTTTGCTATAATGCTGGAATGTGTTAAGTGCCGTCAAGTCGCCTCTGACTCATGGCTACCCTATGAATCAATGTCCTCCAAAATGTCCTATGTTTGACAGCCTTGCTCAGATCTTGCAAATTGAGGGCCGTGCCTTCCTTTATTGAGTCAATCCATCTCTTGTTGAGTCTTCCTCTTTTCTTGCTGCCCTCAACATTTCCTAGCATGACTGTCTTTTCCAGTGACTCTTGTCTTCTCATGTGACCAAAATACCATAGCCTCAGTCATGTTAGCTTCTAGGGTCAGATCAGGCTTGATTTGATCTATAACCCACTGATTTTTTTTTTTTTGGTGGCAGTCCACGGTATCTGTAACACTTTCCTCCAAAATATTGTCGAAGGCTTTCACGGTCAGAGTTCATTGGTTCTTGTAGGTTATCCGGGCTGTGTAACCGTGGTCTTGGTATTTTCTTTCCTGACGTTTCGCCCGCAGCTGTGGCAGGCATCTTCAGAGGAGTAACACTGAAGGACAGTGTCTCTCAGTGTCAAGTGTGTAGGAAGAGTAATATATAGTCAGAAAGGGGTTGGGTTTGAGCTGAATCAGTGTCCTGCAAAAAGTATCAAAGGTAATGTGCTAATCATTGTCCTGTAAGTATCAAGATAATGTGCTAATGAGGGTGTGGTATGTTAATATGGAACCATTGTATCCTGAAGTGATCTGTTAATGTGTGAAATCCAAAGCTAAATATTAGCCTGGCTGATTTGGAGCTGGCTGCCGAAGATGCCTGACTGACAATCTTCTCCACCCTCTCTCGGGACAGGGATACAGTATTTTTCCAAGAGTCTATCCATACTCCCAGGTGTACCAAAGATTGTGAGGGGCTGAGGGAACTTTTCTCGAAGTTCACTAAATACCCATGGTCTTGAAGGACCTGTACCACTGTTGGTATGAGCCCGGGATTGTTCCCTGGATTGTGCACAGATCAGGATGTCGTCCAGGTACGGATGTACCTGGATAGACTCCTGTCTGAGGGTGGCCATAACAGTCACCAGGGTCTTTGTGAATACCCGGGGGGCAGAAGCTAACCCAAAGGGGAGGGCCCTGAACTGGTAATGGGCAAGATGCCCTCCACCTCAGAAGAGAAGGAGCCCCCACGGTAAGTAGTCAAGGCTCCATTCTCCTCTGAGGCTCGGGCATCTTGTAGCTGTGGGACCTATAAGAGCTCCCATCAGGGTGGGTCATGCGTTCTCCCCCCCAACGTGCTGTAAGACCCTGCTGCCGAAGGCCGCCTGTGCAGATGACCATGTACTGATCTTGTAATGCTTGACGAATGTTGATACGTTTGACCACGTGGCTGCGTGGCAAATTTCGTCAACAGGGGCCTGCTTGTCAAACGCCGCCGTTGTAGAGGCGCTGCAAAGTGAATGAGCCGTAATTCCTTAGCTTTGGATTTCACACATTAACAGATCACTTCAGGATACAATGGTTCCATATTAACATACCACACCCTCATTAGCACATTATCTTGATACTTAAAGGACAATGATTAGCACATTACCATTGATACTTTTTGCAGGACACTGATTCAGCTCAAACCCAACCCCTTTCTGACTATATATTACTCTTCCTACACACTTGACACTGAGAGACACTGTCCTTCAGTGTTACTCCTCTGAAGATGCCTGCCACAGCTGCGGGCGAAACGTCAGGAAAGAAAATACCAAGACCACGATTACACAGCCCGGATAACCTACAAGAACTTTCCTCCAACACCACATTTCAAAGGATTCTACTTTCTTCCTATAAGCTTTCTTCAATGTCCAGCTTTCATACCCATACATAGTAATAGGGAATATGATGACATGAATTAACTTAATCTTGGTGGCCAGTGACACATCCTTACACTTCAGAATCTTTTCTAGCTCCTTCATGGCTGCCCTTCCCAGTCTCAATCTCCAGATGTAATTTGTATTGGTGTGCATTATAAGTGATGTTATTAGACCACTGATGAAGGCCAGGGGGCCAGAACGCATTTGGATTGTGATTTTAGATTATCAATCTGTATTAGTTGCCATTTGTGCTTTCTTTTAATATAATTTTTTAAAATGTTTTTAACCTAGATATCAGCTCCTTAAAATAAACACATTTCTATACACAATTGAGTCTTTCCCCACCCAACCTTTGGGTACCCAGCTTTGGTTTTAGGTTGGGTCTTTCCTTCCCCCTTTTGTTTTTTGTCAAATAGAGATGAAGGCAGCCTTTACGTATGTCACGTGTGCTGCCCCAAGAAATTCATGGATGTTTGGGAACAGTTGAGAATGTTCTTTTTAATTTCATGCTTTCCAGGGTTGGACTGGTCTGAAGACAGTGGCGAAGAATGGGAGGAATGGGAGCAAAGTTCACCATACCAGGTTGCCTGGTCTATCCGAGAAGCCCTCAGATATGAAAGGAGTCAGTAAGTGCACATGGTTGCATTGCACGAGAATGAGAAATTACGGAATCGCAAGGAGCAGTCTCTAATCTCTCTTGCTGTTCTGGAGGGGAATAAGGGAAAGGTGATGCTGCTGGATCACAAAGGAAGAAATTGTATCCTTTATCGAATAAAGTTTAATCCTGAACCTCTTGATGAGAACCTGCAAAGGCCCAGGGTTGGATCCCGTAGGTCCATTCTGCTAACAGCAGTGCCTTTCGTTGGCTCAAGTGACCTTTCTGCCAGAGGATGGCTTTGGGGAAGGGGCCATTAGTGGCAAAAAACTGTTAAATCCCACCCAATAAATGTTGATAGATCAGGATGGGTATCCGTGTCAGTCTATCTGTAGCAGTAGAAAAGAGCAAGAGTCCAGTAGCACCTTAAAGACTAACAAAATTACTGGTGGAGTATGAGCTTTCATGAATCACAGGTCACTTAGCTCATACCCTACTAGAAATTGTGCCAGTCTTTAAGGTGCTACTGGACTCTTGCTCTTTTCTATATTTGAAGAAGTGAGCTGTGGCTCATGGAAGCTCATACCCTACCAGAAATTTTGTTAGTCTTTAAGGTGCTGCTTGCTCTTTTCAAAAATAGACGTTGATGCTTTGGTCATGGTGTGCCGGTTCATCCTTATTTGCCAAAGCACTTTGCTGCTGAAATTCTGTTCGGTAAAGGTCCAAGAAATGATCTTAAAATTGTTCCCCGAGTCAGGAATTGCTGCCAGGGGGCGGGGAAGAACTGCAGCCATCAGCATTTTCTGCCGATAGATCGCGGGATCCACCCGCAAGTGTACAGAGGGGTCACCAGGCCCAGGCTCCTGCGTGAAGGTGCAGGGACACCCTTTTTACATTTTAATTGTGGCACTATAACGCCTGCCATTAGCATTGAAATCAGCATGTATAACACATGGCTGTGTCCTAAGGAAATGCGATTTTGGTGTTAAATGAATGACCTCTCCAGTAATACAAATGACTGACCTTCTTACTGTGAAAATTCTTAGGTGTTTTTTTTAAATGGAAATGATTCCTCCCTATATTCAGCCTGAGCCTATGTGGAAGCCCTGTGAGGAAAGGCTGAGGGAGTTGGGAATGTTTAGTCTGGAGAAGAAGAGGTTGAGGGAGGATGTGATTTCCCTCTTGAAGTATTTGAAGGGCTGCCACTTAGAGGAGGGCAGGAGCTGTTCCTGTTGGCAGCACAGGATAGGCCTCGCAATAATGGGTTTAAATAGCAGGTGGAAAGATACTGGCTGGATATTAGGATTTTTTTTTTTTTTACAGTAAGAGTTGTTCAGCAGTGGAATCAGCTACCTAGGGAGGTGGTGAGCTCCCCCTCACTGACAGTCTTTAAGCAGAGGCTGGACAAGCACTTGTCAGGGATGCTCTAGGCCAGAGGTTCCCAAACTTTTTGAGTCATGGAGCACTTTTCAGGAGAGAAATTTGTTGCGGAGCACTAATTTTCACCTAGCACCTATGTACTAAATCAAACGACTGTAGTATTTTTCTTTCCAGTCTCTTCATGGAGCACTAGGAGATGCTTCGCGGAGCACCGAGTGCTCCTTGGAGCACAGCTTTGGAACCTCTGTGACTCTAGGCTGATCCTGCATTAAGCAGGGGGTTGGACTAGATGGCCTGTATGGCCCCTTCCAACTCTATGATTCTATGAGGCTAAAAAGAATTCTGTGCACATGCTCATTTCATAATAATGTGACCTCTGAACCCCCCCTTCCCTGACTTCTCTCTCTCTCCTTCCTCCCTCCTATTCCCAGGTTGGACAGCCACGATGACGCCCCCGGCAGGCATTCTCGCATTTCCCAACTGTGCACTTACTTCCAGCAGAAATATAAGCACCTCTGCCGCCTGGAGCGAGCGGAATCGCGCCAACGGAAATGCCAACACACATTCCGGAAAGCGTTGCTGCGGGCAGCCAGCAGAGAGCCGGAATGCGCTGGACAGTTGATACGAGAACTCCAGAGAGCTTCTTGTGGTCGAACGAGGTGAGGAACCGTCTTGCGCACCCATACAGCAGCATGATACGGCGGTCATAAAGACGTGAGCATGCACGCATATCTCCCAGGTATCTCAGCACCTGGAATAAAGGTTTTTGTAGAAGAAGCAAAATATTAAAAAAAAAAATCCAAATGTTCTAGTAACACTGGTGCACACTGGTAGAATCAAAGGATATGGATGATAACCCTTAAACCATGGCCTGTGTTTTCGTTCCCTTCTGTATACCTGTCAAAAACCAAAGGAATCTGTTAATTTTCTTCGCCTGACCAATGCAGTGTACAGGGGAACTATGACATCCTGCGATCTGGATGTTATGCCTCTGTTGATGGACCCCAAGATCACATTAGCTTTTTATTTGTCGCTGCATCACACTGGCTGCTCATATTTAACTTACGGTCCACCCATACCCCAAGTTCATCAAGATCAAGGCCTTTGACCCCTCCTAGCCGATCTTAGGCCTCTGACATTCTTTTTATTCTTTTGTTTCAGCACGAGTGAAGTGAAGCCGAGGGATGCATCGCCGTGTAGTGGAACCACGAAGGGTGAACCATGCGCCAACAATGCTCTTCCATTCACGAAACATTGTTTTCAGCGTATCTTTTCCCATTGTGTTTTTATGTTCACGTTGAAAGTGTTTGTTAGTGACTTCTGTCCACTTCCCATTTCCTTTCCTTAGATTTAACACCCGCTGGCTATCCATCAACCACTTCACACTTTAAAAAGGGGAGATGAAATTTAATTTTTCCTTGACACTATAAAGAGAAAGGTTGTTTGCATCTCTTACATAATTGACCGATCTATTTGACAGCAGATAATGCAGTATCCGCTTCTCAGAAAGCGTCTTCAGCTGTTTTATCCAGGAAGTGATATATTTATTTTGTGCAATACTATTTTGTGGACATGCAAAACAATGTGGGCTAGGGAGGCTATTTCATCCGGACAAAATGGGCATTTTTGTTCTTCTGCAGTAATTTTATTGGATTGCCCTTGTGTTTCAGCTGAGTAGGGCATTACATCTCGCCAATAAGAAAGCTTGTCTGAGCTTATGAATTTCTAACCAGCGGAATGATCTTTTACCTTCGGTGGCCTTAAAAGTTTCAGCAGGGTATGCAGGTATGAGGCACACATGACAGTGAAATGGCCTAGAATGACTAAGGGATGAAAGTCCTATAATCTTGCTTTATCAATAGAAGAGCAGAGGTTAGGGACAGAGAAAGTCCTTTTGATCAGAAACCTTTACAAAAGAGGAACCCAAACTCGAGCATGTGGAATTGCAAGGGTAAAGGAAAGGAAAAATAAAGACCCTAAATTCACCACGGTCAGAATTTTGATTAGTCTTCTGTCTCCTTCCCTTCTAAATTCACTGGGGTCCTTAATGACTGCCCCATTCTCCAGATCCTTCTGAATCACAAATCTGGTCTTGGTTTTAAAGTCACCCTAAGCGTTGAAGAGCCCCGTGGCGCAGAGTGGTAAGATGCAGTACTGCAGTTCAAGCTCTGCTCACGACCTGAGTTCGATCCCGACGGAAGTTGGTTTCAGGTAGCCGGCTCAAGGTTGACTCAGCCTTCCATCCTTCCGAGGTTGGTAAAATGAGTACCTAGCTTGCTGGGGGTAAAAGGAAGATGACTGGGGAAGGCACTGGCAAACTACCCCGTAAACAAAGTCTGCCCTATTAAATGTCGTGATGTGACGTCACCCCAACTTTACTTACTTACTTAAGCATTGAAGAAGAGCTGGGAGTTATAAAGGGAACAGCGAAGGCAAGGATGGTGAAGTACAGAGAAGGACCTTTTGTAGATCAGACAGGAACAAAATATTTGGAAGAAAATGGGATGCTGGAAAAATTCGTATGGCTTTTTGTAGACTACTGTTAACAAAGGAGATGTATTAAGTGGATCTGTCCTTATATCCAGGAGGCCATAGGAAGTCTGACCACCACGGGAGGCTGTTGAGCTCGCAGCCAGGGGGCGCTCACACGGAAATGCTGTTTGTACGAACCAGAAGCTCTGTTGCATTCACTGGCACCAGGATTTGTGCTGTCACAGATGCCCTCATTATGCTCCCACCTCTTTAATGTCATCAGGGGGGTCCAAGACATGTCACAACAGATGCTTGTCTTCATCTAGAACAAGGATCTTGCTATAGTTCATGAGTACTTGTTTTGTTTTTGAGGACAAAGCAAGTGCCCCTATTTTGGACGCTGCTTTCCGCACACCCCTCAGCAGCCATTTTCGAGTGTAAACCATTATAAGACTAAAGCAAGTGAAGGCGTTAACTTGGAAGAATGCTCCTCGTATTTTATATGGATTTATGTTTATGGCATCGTAATTATGCCAATAAAGGTTTGTGTTTGTGATTGTGAGTACTCCTCGTAGGTAAACTTGTAGAAGCAAAAAAGATCTGGTGCAGCTTAGCGTAAGATTAAAATGCGTCATTTATGTATCTTTTTCTCAGCAATGTAATTTCAGATTCAGGGTTCAATTTATTGACTTTCTCTGTACGTCATCTTTCAGAAAGGCAGGAAGAATCTCGCAAATATTACGACTTCCAATATGTGGATGGCAGAAGCCTTCTTTTTAATATTTTGAGTATGGATTGTCATTAGATGGTTAGGAAGCAAACCCATAGATTGCATTGCGCCTCCCCTGTATTGATGGGAAAAAAATTCAAGGAAACAGACGCACAAACTTGTTAGCAAAATAGCTAGTTCAATAAACTCATCTTAATAAATTATAAAGAAATTGTCAGCAGTTTTGCTGGGTGGCAATTTTCCACTGCAACTGTTGACTTTGCATCTTCCCTAGATGTGAGGGGAATTTTTAAATTAGAGCTTGACAGAATAGGATACAGAATATGTATGTTACTTACTGTGCCAATCAAATGGTCTTTTGATTCCTTCCCACAAAAAATATTACTACGTATTATTCTTGACCCTGATGTGTCGAGATATCCTCTTGAACCGTTCCCAGCAGCTTTTCTCGAGCTGCACCGCCAAGTTTGCCGACGGTCAGCAGTGCTCGGTGCCAGTTTTTGACATCACACATCAGACGCCCCTGTGTGAAGAACACGCCAAAAAAATGGTAAGGCATGTGGGACAGCCAAACAAACAACTATTTGCCCAGTAAGGTCAGGGTAACAAAGGATGGGCTGTGGCTCAGTGATAGAGCATCTGCTTGGCCCGCAGAAGGTCTCAGGTTCAATCCCCAGCATCACCAGTTAAAAGGACCAGGTGGTAGGTGATGTGAAGAAGAGTTGGTTTTTATATGCTAACTTGCTCTACCACTTAAGGAAGAATCAAACCACCTCCCAATCACCTTCCTTTCCCTTCCCCACAACAGACACCCTGTGTGGTAGGTGGGGCTGAGAGAGCTGTGACTGGCCCAAGATCACCCAGCTGGCTTCATATGTAGGAGTGGGAAACCAACCCAGTTCACCCGATTAGCGTCCACCACTCATGTGGAGGAGTGGGGAATCAAACCCAGTTCTCCAGCTCAGAGTCCACCACTCCAAACCACCGCTCTTAACCACTACACCACGCTGGGGAAAGCACAGCTGCCAACTGCCTTCCTACCCAAGTTAGACATACCAGATGGATCCCAAAACTGTCTGCTCCATTGTGTGTGGAGCAGTGTCTTGCTCTTGTGACAGCCTTTGGTCCCTGTGCCATCCATGGCATCCCTTAGTGGGAAGAGGGGTCCAGCCACTTACAGGAACCTCCATATTCAGAGGCAATTACCCCCTGAAACCCAGAGCTGGGAGGCAACATCAGGGGGCGGCCTTGGCTTCTATGCCATGCTTTTTTGGCCTGGTTGGCCACTGTGTGAAATAGGATGCCGGACTTCATGGACTATCGATCTGATCCAGCAGGGCTGTTCTTTTTGTTGTTGTTTTTTATTTTCAAAACATCCTATTAAACATCAAACACAAAAACATACATTCCATACATAAAAGCAGTACACAAACATAATACAAACAGCAATGCCTTAACTTTCTAATCTAATCTAACATACAACAAACATTTATCTGGGTATATCTGTGTCATTCTTGTCTCTTCCAGCATTCATGAAATTGCAATTTTGTAATGACTGAAACACCAGGAAGGAAAGAGGGTTACTCGTAATTTGAATTCTATAATATATATGTTCTATAAAGTAGATAAAAAGAATTATTTTTTCAACAAGCGTCTATATTATATCTTTATTATATCCAATAATCATCTAACCATCCTCACATCTATTGTTTCTATTATGGTATGTATTATACCTATAAATAACATATATATGGAAGATTAAATGTTAAGTCTAATATAGAGACTGGTTATGAATCAGTTTGTAAACAGTTTGGTTTTAATGTGCACCTTTTCCCCCCTTCAGGGGACTTAGAAACTATTGAGCACGTCCTTCTGAACTGTAATTTTTACACATTACCCCATTCTAAGTTCATTGAGCCCCTCTTATTGAGAATGGGGCCTGACAGGGCAGGAGAAAACATTGAGTTGCTCCTACAAGGGGATCATCCTTCAATCACTTTACATGTTGCGAAATTTTGCTGGGCAGCAATGAAAATTCGACGCCATAGAACAGTCTCTTAGCCCAATTGGCAGAAGTGTCTCGGTTGTTATTTCTTTTTTTAAGTGTTATAAGACTCGGACTGTAGTTCTTTGTAAGAATATTTTAGTCCATGTTTCTGGTTTTATCTGGCTAAGGGCCGTAAGTAAACATTCTGAATCTGAATCCCTTCTCCCCCCTAAAACCACACAGCTTTGTGGTTCATGGTTTACTATACGTGAGTTGCCTGGTCTGCTATTCTGACCTGTATGTGATACAGAAATATTTTGGTATAACAAGGGAAGACAAAAAAAAAGAGCTTGTCCTTCACGCCCTTTCCGTTCTGTCTCCAAAAGGATAGCTTCTTGCGCGGAGACAGCTCCCGCCGAGTTCAGCACCAGCAGCAGAGGAAGCCCAGGAAAAAAACGAAGCCGCCTGCACTCACCAAAAAACACAAGAAGAAGAGGAGGCGGGGGCCACGGCGACCCCAAAAACCGATTCCTCCTGCTGTGCCCCAAGGAAACCTCAGTATGCCCACCAGCGTCTCACTGCCAATGGAGATCTCCCATATACGGTAAGCAGCCGGTGGATTCTTCTTTTTCAACTGACCAGCCGGTGTAGGGAAAAGATTGGCTGAGTGGATGAAAAATGCTGACCTGGTGCTACCCTGTATAGCAGGGGTGGGGAACCTTTTTTCCACCAAGGGCCAATTGGATATTTATAATATCATTCACAGGCCATACAAAATTATCAACTTAAGAATTAGCCAACCAAGCCCCAAGCAGGCAGCTGCCCCAGATGACTCCTCCCCCCCCTCCTGCTGGGCCGGGCAAGGAGGTAGGCATCCAACCAGTGGTGCACTCGCCCAACTGGTGGCACAGGATGGTTTGTTGCACCAGCTGGGCTTAGCTGTCCAGCCAAATGCCAGAGTTGCTCCTGCTCCACATGGTCGGGGCCGGATTCTACAGCCAGCTCCTGCTACCTCTGCAGGGATGAAATGAGGACATACTGGCTAAGAACTCCCCCCACCACGCAGTCTGGCCCTGCCCCCTTTAACCCCTCCATTGTCGCCACTTCCACCCCCAGCCCTCTTGTAGACCAGAGGAAATACGTTTCTCCATGGCCCTGGTGGGAAAGGGTTAACACAGTTTCTTGGGCAGTCCTAGCAGATCCCTAGCTAACGACTCTTCTGCAAGGGGGAAAAAAGGTTTCTTTTCTCAGCAAAACAAACTCACATCCACCTTGAATAGAGGCTATTCCTGTCCACGGGAGGAGGTGGATCTCCAGTCTTAGATCCTTCTGAGCTAGAGAACTGCCAGGACCCACAAAGAGCCAGACCAAATGATTTCGCAGGCCTGAAACGGCCCCCGGGCCTGACGTTCCCCTCCCCTACTGTATAGAAATGGATGTGATCCTGTGTATGTTTCCTTGTTTTAAAGCCCATAGAACACAGAAAGATTTCTTAGTGGATGTGCCTAAGATTGGCTGGAAATTTTACTTTCACACGGTGATGTATTATTCTGCCATCTGAGCTATTTCTGTCTCTTAATAGTTTAGCGCAGCGGTTCCCAAACGTTTTGAGTCATGGAGCACTTTGCAGGAGAGAAATTTGTCGTGGAGCACTACTTTTCACCTAGCACCGCTATACTAAACTGAATGACAGTAGTATTTTTCTTTCCAATCTCTTCATGGAGCACTAGGAGATGTTTCGCGGAGCACCGAGTGCTCTGTGGAGCACAGTTTGGGAACCTCTGGTTTAGCCATGGGAATCACACTGGCAATAGAGAGGAGCACAGCTGTGGGCAGTGTGTAACTTCTCACACTTGTAGAGTGGTCAGGTTCCTGTCCATCATTCCAGTCCCGTCTTAACCAGGTGGTGTTTGCGTGGGCAGGATCCCAGGGGCCACTTATTAAGCTAATCCAGGGACCGTTTTGGTCAGTCTTTACAATCTGCCTTGCTACTCCTAGCTACAAATTTTAACAGTCTTTTCTTATGCCGCAGCTTGCTTTTCTTCCTTAATAAATTCACCGGTCAAGTAGGGAAGACTT
This sequence comes from Euleptes europaea, assembly GCF_029931775.1. Classification (NCBI taxonomy): domain Eukaryota; kingdom Metazoa; phylum Chordata; class Lepidosauria; order Squamata; family Sphaerodactylidae; genus Euleptes; species Euleptes europaea. The sequence continues at coordinate 48,429,014 of NC_079326.1, forward strand.
TAATTTGCCCTTGTAAATTTTCATGGCCCTTTAAGTATCTCAGCCTATTGAAAAAGGCAGCGTTGTGTTTTTGGAGCTGGGAATATTATCTTACCAAATGCCTTCTGAGGACCAAATGACTTGCAATACTGTGGTTTTTAAGAGAAGAACACCATTTCAATGGTTTCTTTCTCGTTGTTTTGAACAAGCCAATCCTAATAGCAGCTAAACAGACCCAGTGGCATGTAACTTGGCACCTCCCAAAGTTTTGATACCAGGGGCACAGTTGGTTTATTTTTCTGGACTAAAATTGGAGGTATGCTTCGTTCTTAATTTAGAAATACATTTATAGTTTCTCAATCAGCACACAGAACAATGGACAGGCATTCTACTCGCAGTTTCAGGAGAGCCCTGTTAATCTGGCTTTCTTTATTCCCTTTCCTGCAGTCAGGAAGGGTTTAGGAATGGGACCATTCTTCTAGGGGGCAAAGCTGATGCTTCAGGGATTCCCTGTGCACTTGCTAGCATGTATTACAATGGCGCCATGGTGTATCTTTCACCTCGTGCTTGTATATTGGCAGAAAGGGTGGTGTGTGTGTGTGCGCCTATGTAGGGGCATCTCTGCTCCTAAGGGCTATAAAATGCTGGATACAGCCTGTGTCTTAATTATTTCACAGCATGCTGGAGAGATCCTCTCAAATAATCGATTTCAGGGGTTTAAATTCCTACAGTGGTCTCCCCTTGACACTTGTGCGCAATGTCTGCCAGCAGACTCGACGCATCAATTTTGGTGATGCAAAGGAAGTGGGGAAAGTGGGGAAATTTGAAAGCCCACCAGATGGGATACCTGCAAGTTGTTCTACTCTGGGTTATATTAGTCTCCCATATGAGCGTGCGTGCTGGTATCAACCTGATAAAATGGATGCATGCATACTCTGCATGGGAGACTAATATAGCCCAGAGTAGAACAACTTGCAGGTATCCCACCTGGTGGGCTTTCAAATTTGAAAATTGATATATACCCTACATACATACCTGGGCTTTTATAATTCTGTTTACATATTGTGATACATTTCTATTCTGTTTGTGTGTACATTATGTGGGTTTTTATCTGACCACTGATGAAGGCCAGTTGGCTGAAACGTGTATGGTGTGTGGTTTAAGTTTATCAACCTATTAGTTGCCATTGAGCCTTGTTTTATCATTTTAATGTTTTCAACCCTGATATAAGAACCTTAAAATAAATATATTTCTATGTAACATTATTTTATCTTTCTCCACCCAACCTTGGTCAGCGGGTGGAAGCAGGTAGGGGAGAGCGATCCCCCCCAACCCCGTGCTCCTGGCGCAATACTGTTACTTCTGGGTTCCTAGCCCCTCTGTGCGTGGAGTCAGAGCGTGCACACAGCCGCGGGGCTAGGAACACTCCCTCCTCCCACTCCAAGCTGCATGCCAGACTGGTCCCGGAGGGCGTAGTTGGGGGGCTAGGAACCCGGAAGTACCCGTATCAGGAGCCCGCATGAATCTCTCCTCCCAGCCCCGCCCAAAATAAACTCCCACCAAAGGTAAGAGGGGACCTGGCAACCCTAAAGAGAAACCTGCAGGTGCTGTAGGATTGCAAGTTTATGCTTTCTGGATCTCGCTACGTGGCTCCAAAGTTGCTAGATTGAGGGGCGGGAGTTGAAACCTGAGAGAGAGAAGCAGAGAGAGCACGCATATGCACTTAGATCGTTGCCCAGAATCCAGGCGTGTCGTCAGACTGACTTTGCGGTATTTCTAGGAGCCCTTCCACGCCGGAGCTGAGTACAGACGAGCTACCAGATGACATCGCCAATGAAATCACAGACATTCCACACGACCTCGAGCTGAACCAGGAGGACTTCTCTGACGTCCTTCCGAGGCTGCCTGACGACTTGCAAGACTTTGATTTTTTTGAAGGTACCTACCCCCCCTTTCAACTTTTGTTTGGCAGACAGCAAATGGAGGGAAAGCAGTTCTGATTTGGGTCTTGGGATACTGGTTGATTGATTTCTATCCTGTCCCTTTCCCGACCAAAGTCGAGCTCAGGGCGGCTCACAACCCCAATACAACAAAATAAATAGTACAAGGCATGTTAACACATCTTAATGGAGCCTGGCTGTGTAACTGAGTTGGCCGTGATCCTGTGTGTAAGAAATTTTAAACGCCATCTGTTCTTGAGAGCCAGCATGGGGTAGTGGTTAAGAATGGTGGACTCTGATCTAGAGAACCAGGTTTGATTCCCCACTCCTCCACATGAGCGGTGAAGGTGAACTGGATTTGTTTCCCCGCTCCTACACGTGAAGCCAGCTGGGTGACCTTGGGCTAGTCGCAGCTCTCTCAGCCCCACCTACCTCACAGGGTGTCTGTTGTGGGGAGTGGAAGGGAAGGTGATTGTAAGCCGGTTTGATTCTCACATAAGTGGCGGAGAAAGTCTGCATATCAAAACCAACTCTTCTTCTTGTTTTAAATTATTTAATTTTAGATTGTTTATTTTAATTAATTATATATATTGAGGCATATATATATAGCGAGAAATAACTTTGATTTGCATGTTAATAAATGTAAAAAAATTTTTTGTAGATTTTCAGTGTGGCTTTTAGGTGTGTGTTATTTATTCACATTTGTCTGAAGTGGAATTTCGAATGCCATGAATTTGAAGAGAGGCTGGGCTGTTTCCAGGGCTCCCATTAGCAGAATGAAAATTGCAAAAGTCATTTTTTTTCTGCCTTGCCTGAGCAGCCCCCAGGGTGCCCTCAAAAGCCACTGCTGAGAGCAGAGGAACATGCCATTGAGCCATGGGGGTGGGGGGTGGCTGTAGCAAAAAGAGGGAATTGGCTGTGATTCTCTCCCCCCCCCCCCCAATTCTTCTACAAGTTTTTGGTCCATTCACAGATTGAGCTGCGTTTGCAAAGCAGGCATGTATACGATGGCTGCAAATTTGGAAGGCTTTAAGAGGACATGTTCATGGAGGATAAGGCTATCCATGGCCATTAGTCAAAATGAATACTAGTCATGATGCATACCCATTCTTTCCAGGAGCATTCCTATTATATTAGGTGCTGTGGAACACAAGCAGGACAATGCTGCTGCAGTCATCTTGCTTGTGGGCTTCCTAGAGGCACCTGATTGGCCACTGTGTGAACAGACTGCTGGACTTGATGGGCCTCGGTCTGATCCAACAGGGCCTTTCTTATGTTCTTATGACTTGGTGGGCCTTGGTCTGATCCAGCATGGCTTTTTTAATGTTCTTAATACTGACCCTGATAGATCGATGGCCTGATTCAGTATAAAGCAGCTTCAAGTTTGCCTTTAAGGCAGTACAACTTTTGAAATACAGAGCATAAAAAAGCCTTCTTAGGTTAACTTTGAAGGGGCCATGTGTCTGACATCATGTGTGCTGGGAGTGTGTTCCCAAGACATTCTTCTCCCTGAAAACATAGCCTGGGATAATTATACATAATGAGGTCAGAGAGAGAGAGAGAGAGACTGCACAATTCTAGAAACAGCTGAGAACTGACTGCATCTCTCTCTCTCTCTCTCTCTCTCTCTCTCTCTCTCTCTCTCTCTCTCTCTCTCTCTCTCTCTCTGACCCATTTACGCATGTAAATCTTTCCCAAAATTGGAACTGTCTTACACAAACAGTCTAGCATAATTAAAATTGCAACATAGGAGTCTGCTGTAAGAGAGAATTACCTGCTTTTCAAACCTTCAATTCATTTATTCCCCGCCCCCGCTCCTATGTCTGTCATCAACCCCTGTGGTCCATTAAATTAATAGGGCCTTTCTAGAGAAAGCTAGAATATGCATCGATGTTTTCCTTGCAACTAAAAAGCAAATACCAGGAGATCCTTCACAGAGCTATCGGTCAAGATAGCTTCCATTTATCATAAAAAACAAGGAAAATTATTAACCAGTCAGAGCCTGGGGGGCTGTTCAAGACAGACCTACTGTTTAGTTTTTTACTAAGTGGTAGTGCAGAAGGTCCCAGGTTCACATGAACACATGAAGCTGCCTTATACTGAATCAGACCCTTGGTCCCTCAAAGTCTGTATTGTCTACTCAGACCTGCAGTGGCTCTCCAGGGTCTCAGGCAGAGGTCTTTCACATCACCTACCTGCCTAGTCCCTTTAATGAGATGCCGGGGATTGAACCTGGGCCCTTCTGCATGCCAAGCAGATACTCTACCACTAAGCCACAGCCCCTCCCTTGGCAATTTAATTCCTGGCATCCCCAGTTTAAAATATCAGGTAGTAGATGATGTGAAAGACCTCACCTGAGACCCTGGAGAGCTGCTGCCGGTCTGGCCCTAATGGACCGATGGTCTGATTCAATGTAAGGCAGCTTCACGTGTTTTTATGTTTAAAATTTAAAATCTGGGCCATAATTTTAATACCTAACAAAACACATTTGAGCACATGAAGCTGCCTTAAAATGAATCAGACCCTTGGTCCACCAGAGTCAGTATTGTCTACTCAGACCTGCAGCGGCTCTCCAGGGTCTCAGGCAGAGGGCTTTCCTATCACCTGCTCATTCATTTTCAGAATGATCTCTGAAAATGTCCGGCGCAAAGATCTACGATCCCTTCATTTCACACTGCCCAACATCGTGATGTCCACAAAAACAATTTTATTGTTTATTGTACAAATCCAGTACATTCCAAAGTGCCCTTTTTTGCTCTGCGCTCCAAAATCTACAATATCCCAAATATAGCAGAAATTAGAAAAATTGAATTGAGTTACATTCCCAAGGTAGCAACTCCTGTGCTTGATACCGAATTCCTCGTTACTGCATTGGTCGCGTAGAATAAACCCAGGCTTAACTAATAAGGTTTGCATAGATACTTCCAACAAATGACATTATTTTCTGTTGAATTTGTCGCAGAAAGAATTTCTTCTCCTTTAAAATGAAATGGCTTTCTCTCTCTTTAACCATAGCCAAAAGGGTTAATACACCTTCTGTGTATTAAATCAATCTAAAATACACATGAACACACAAAGCTGCCTTATACTGAATCAGACCCTTGGTCCATCAAAGTCAGTATTGTCTACTCAGACCAGCAGTGGCTCTCTGGGGTCTCAGGCAGAGGTCTTTCACATCACCTACTTGCCTAGTCCCTTAATTGGAGATGCTGGGGATTGAACCTGGGCCCTTCTGCATGCCAAGCAGATGCTCTACCACTGAGTCACGGCCCCTCCCCTAAATAGTTTGTTGACCTGAGGTCCTGTGTTAGTAGCAAAAACCCACCTGACCAGGGCCTCGGTTGACACTTTACACGCACAATCGCTTGGTTATTTAGTGCCTGGTAACTTGCCTCTCATTGTGAGAACTGACTCCTTTGCAATGCATCATGGTGTTGAGGCAGCATGAATGTTTTGGCGTTTTGTGGTGTCTTGTGCAAATCACCACATGAAGCGGTAGTCGTCCAGTGATACACATACCTGAGTAAACTGAGCCTTAGCCCGTCATGTTGGAAAACAACCTTGGTGCAAAGGATTCTTTTCATGCCTCTCTTTGAACACATTAAGCTGCAGTTCTAAGAACATTTCCCAGGGAGTAAGCCCCGTGGTGCAGAGTAGTAAGCTGCAGTACTGCAATCAAAAGCTCTGCTCATGACCTGAGCTCGATACCGACAGAAGTCAGTTAGCTGGCTCAAGGTTGACTCAGCCTTCCATCCTTCCGAGGTCGGTAAAATGAGGACCCAGCTTGCTGGGGGTAAAGTGTTGACAACTGGGGAAGGCAATGGCAAACCACCCCATAAACAAAGTCTGCCTAGTAAATGTTGGGATGTGACGTCGCCCCATGGGTCAGGAATGACCCGATGCTTGCACAGGGGACTATCTTTACGTAAACCCAGGGATTAAGCCCTATCGACGAGAATGGGACTTACTTCTAAGCAGATCTGCTTAGGATTGCTGTCTTAGTTTTGTTTACGCAGTATATGAACGAGTAAGTCTGTAAAAACATTCAGACTCTTTGTTAGCTTGCTCCATCAGAACCTTGATTGTTAAGCAGCATGCTATTTTGTGCATTTTTATTTTAACGCAGGTAAAAATGGAGATCTCCTTCCGACTACCGAAGAGGCCGAGGAGCTGGAGCGGGCCCTGCAGGCGGTAACTTCTCTTGAGTGCCTGAGTACGATCGGAGTACTCACACATACCGACGGCGTGCCGGTTCAGGAGCTCTCAGACAGAGGGATAGGGGTGTTCTCCACGGGTGCGGGGACTCCGGGAATCCATTCCTTGAGCCGAGAGGTCAACGCGGATCTTGGCGAGCTGCTGAACGGGCGCATCGTCCACAATGACAATTTCTCTAGCCTGGACCTGGACGAGAGCTTGCTCCGTTCTGCTACCTTATCCAACCCACCGACGCCCCTGTCAGGGCAGATTCAGGGGCAGTTCTCCGCCCCAGCCAACGTTGGCCTTACTTCTGCCACTCTGATAAGCCAGAGTGGGCTCGGGGAGAGAGCCTTCCCCGGACAGTTCCAAGGACTTCACGACGGCAGCCATGCCTCCCAGAGGCCACACCCTGCCCAGCTGCTAAGCAAGGCAGACGACCTAATCACCTCACGACAGCAATACAGCAGCGACCATTCACACTCCTCACCCCACGGAAGCCATTACGACAGCGAGCACGTGCCGTCTCCCTACAGCGACCACATCACTTCCCCCCACACCGCCTCCTACTCCAGCGATAACTTGGCAGCTACCTTCCCCACGGAGATCATAGCGCAGCACTTGCTACCGTCGCAGCTCGAGGTGCCGCTCGGCGGGGTGGTGAACCCCAGGACTCACTGGGGGAGCCTCCCCGTCAGCCTCGGCGACCCGTCTCCGTTCAGCAATCTCCTCGGCGCGGACGGGCACCTCCTTTCCACCTCCTTGTCCACGCCGCCCACCACGTCGCACTCGGAGACCACGCAGCCTGCCTTCGCCACCGTGACCCCCAACAGCTCCAGCGTGCTCCCGGGGTTACCGCAGACCAGTTTCAGTGGCATGGGGGCCGCGTCTTCTGAACTCGTGGCCTCCACCTCCCCAAAGCAGCAGCTCCCGCAATTCAGCGCCGCCTTCGGCCACCAACTGAGCTCGCACAGTGGCATCCCCAAGGACCTGCAGCCCAGCCACAGCTCCATAGCACCCCCAACAGGATTCACACTAACAGGTGCCACAGCTACTAGTACCAATAATGGATCTGCGCCCTTCACCACCTCCAGCTGAGCTTTGTCTATCTCAGACAGTGGGGGACCCCCTTGTCCCCCACTCCTTCCCCTCCTATCTTCTCTTTCCCCGTTTTTGTCATCCCCTTCTTTTTACAAGACAATTTTTTTATTAAATAAAAAAAAGAGGGGGCTTAAAAATAAAAAGTCCTGATTCAGTAAAGACCAGGGTTTCCCTGTCGCTAGGCTCTGCTCTAATGATCTCGCGTGCTGTTTTATGTATTGGTGCTCATTTACTTCTGGCAGGTTCACTATGCCCCGGTTTAATACCCCCTAGGGAATATACAGCACAGTTAACCTGGATGTGATTGACCTTAGATCGAGAAATGAGAAGATACCTCAGATAAAACTAATGCAAGTTCTCGTTTTCCTAAAGTTCAGATCAGAGCTTTCAGTCCCATTAGCATTTAGGGAAGTGGAGTGAGGGGCAGGCAATTGCTTTATTATATACGTATATATATATTTAAAGGCGCAGGTGGGATGAAAGGTGGATCAACCTTCTGATTTGGTAATTGGGTACTGTAGAATGACGCCGAGACCACTGTTGAGTTATTCCTGTCAACAGTGGGGTTCTGAACTCCTCAAGTGCAAGGGCGCGCGTGTGTGTATGTGTGCATTTGGTGGGTACCTCACAGTTCTGTTCTTTTTCTTCTGAAGAATCCCTTTAAAACCAGTAACTGGTCCTACTGCATACTAATTCATTTCTTACAACAAGGTTGTTGTTTTTTTAAACGGGTGGAGAATTGGATTGGGAGGACATCAAATTTTGGGTTTGGGCTATCTAAGGTTGCCATTAAAAAGGTTAGACTGGGAGGAGGAAAGAGAGAAAAGGAAGCTCTGAGTGTTGGAATAATCCCCTCTTCTGGTAAGACATCTATCCAAAAGCCGGCTAATTATTACAGTAGTGTTGATCTGGTCTTGGGCATTATCTAGGACTTCCCACCCGGATCATATTTTTAACAGAAATGGCTTTTGAACCTCTTTACAATTCAGACCAATCCAAGTCAGAGCATCTTCTTGATTTTAGAAGGTTGTTACAACCTCTGTGCATCTGGGGCTCCTGAAGTTTCTTACGCTGGTATTTGAGCCCTTGTGGCACCCCATAATACGTTAGTTGAGCGTGAAAGGAAACCAGCTGACTTTCTAACTGGAAAACAAGCTTCTGGAAGAGAGACGGGCCCTATCCTCTCACTGGCCTTGCTGATAAATAAGTTAGAAGTGCAAGAGGCTCCATTTGTATACCCTTGTGCTCTCTGAAGAGCCACAATAATCAATTTGTGAAGCATTTGTCAAAATAAGGCCGCCTTCCCTTGTGACTTTTTTTTCTTTCAGAGGAGGGAAAATGTTTGTGAAGCAATGCATGTGTAAGCTATTTCTCTCTCTTCTGTTCCCCCGCCCCTTTCCAAATTTCCCTCAAAATAGGATTTCTGCTTGTGGTTATTTTAATTCTCCACCCCCCCCCCCATGAAGACTTGGCTAATGCATCCCCCCCCCCCCCATGAAGTCAAGTTCTCCTCAGCGGAAATAATCAGAATTCCCTGCTCTTTGTTTCATTTTCTGGGGTTGGCATGGCCAAACTTTCCCACGTCAGCCCCAGAAAAGGTTTGGACTGTGTGCTGTTTCACCTGATTTATATGTTTCCAAAACGTTAACAGAGAGAAGGCAGACAGTTTTATTTGGTTGGAGACTGGGATTTAGAGAGAGCTCGGCAGCTCCTTTAGGGTCGAGGAGACGAGCGATTATTTCCTACCCTCCTTCGCAGTGGTGCTGAAGTGTAATTCTGACCACAGGCCTTCTGTCCTAAAGTTTGGGAGAGTGGGTTCCAGCCCCCCCCCCAAGAATCGAGCCTCTTGCTGTCCCTCCGAGTCAGAACCCTTTCCTCCTTTTACCAAGCTTTGCTGCTTATTATTTCAAATGGATCAGATAATCGGATTGAAGCTGCAGGCTTATGTGGATGGGAAACATTTTTGTGCTTTGGACCTTGTGCAGTCCCATAAACCCCCCCCCCCCCGCCACCGCCACCAAAACATACCTGATGTAACCATCTCATTAACAACAAAACGGTCCGAACTGTGTTTCTAATATAAATGTTCTTAGCCTTGTCAAAAGCTGAAGTGACGTTTCCCCAGACTTTTCCTTATTCTCTGCATCCTGCTGAAGCAGATTATTTTGTTTTATTTTTCACCCTTTTTTTGTTGCTGTATTTTTAGAATGAGTAAGCTTCGGTGACTTACAGCGCAGTCCTACGCAGAGTTATTCCAGTCTAAGCCCTTTGATTTCGGCGAGCGTAGACCGGAGTGAGTCTGCAGAGGACTTCACCGTTTGGCCGACTGCAAGTTCTTCTTTGCACTTTGAGAGAACATCATTGAATTCCAGTCCCCAAAAAGGGCAGCCTAACAGCTGGGACCCATAGATCCTACCCATAGACTCCCACATGTAGTAGGCAGAGGCCTTTTTTAACCCTCCCCTTTTCCTACCACAGCCTCCTCATGCACCCTGAAATAGCCGGACCCACCAGAGCACGGGACCCTCCAGAGCAGGTTTCTGTGAGCCGAAGGGAGTTGCTGCCTGAAGGGACAGCCCAGCAAGTTGTGAGTGAAAACTGTCCGGTTGCAAAATGTCATTGCAGCCTTTTCTGCTAGTTCTCCACTATGTCGGCAGCCTCCCTCTTTTAATTGAAAAAGAAATTGGCCCCCATCTCTGTCCCATGCAATGCCTTGCCTGTGTATCTGGACACAGTAGCGGCCTATGCATGTGTGACAGTGGTGCAAATGTGGGGCATTACCATAGACCATCGGGTACAAAGTAAATGGGCAGGCCACTTGGTTTGGGGATGAAATCTAATTGTTCGTGTGTGTTATCTCAGATCACTTTGAAGGTCCAGTTCAGGAAGGAGGTTTTTAGTTTTCGTCTTGTGCCCTTTTTTTGTTCTTGTGCATGATCTTTTTTTTTTAATGTGACATCATCCACATGCGTGATGCAGAACATGAGGTTTTCGCGTGTGGCAGAGGAAAGTTCTGTGTATGAGAGTGGTATTTTCCGCAAATTTCTTTCCTGGTAAAGTAGGTCCTGCAGAAATTTTCCAGCCGGGCAGGAAGGGGGGAACGTTTATTTTCTTATCATGCACTGAATAGAATAGCTCAGTTTGAAGGCTTATGTTCAGTTTGGTACTGATGTGAAAATTCCAATTCTTTATTCTAATTGTTGGTTCATTAAAAAAATACGAAGCGTTATGTTTGCTACATACCCTCCTTGATAAAGGTAATGTTCAAATGAAAGTAAAATTTTGTAGGATCAGTGGTTCTTATGTAGGTACCCATGTTTCCATGTGAAAAACAATTAATTGGTCCGAGTGAATTTTCGCCAAACATTGCAGATGTTCACTGAGCAAAGGACGTTGTCTGGTTTTCTCCCCTTATTATTTTCCTGGTAGTAAAGTCTTGAGCTTTCCTGCCTTCTCAGAATTAGGAGTGTGGTCTCAACTGCAAAAGAAAGGAAACTGCGTTGCATGGTCACTAGGGGGCAGTATTTGGAAAGATCTAGGCAGGCTGAAACTGTGACCTCTGTTTTGTTCTTTCTTTTTTCATCAGTGAGTTAGACAAAACCCGAAGTTTGAAAAACGCTGAAATATTCGACGCAGCTGCTCTCTAAGCCCTTATCCTTCTCATGCGCACGCACACGCAGTCTGCAAATGTGTGAATCGGATTAATACAATGTACTTGGTGTACGGATGTGTCTTGGGGCCCATTTTTACTTAAACTACATAGGCAGCATTCTCAAATATGCGCTATCAGAATTGCAGTGCAGTTGACTTCTAGACAGCTGCCTGCTTTTGCCATTGCATATTATCACGGGGTGGGCTGATTTACCCTGAAATGACTCTCTAACCTGCATCTTTAAGAAAATAAATAAGAAAAAGACTAGGAAAGGGTCCAGTCTGAAAAGACGGACCATGGAGCTAGGCGTGGGCGTGTTTATGCCCATGGGGGTGGGGTGGGGGGGTGAACCAGTTTCTCAAATGGTGATGTTGATCACTGTCCAGTTTGGGGCATGTCTCAGGGATTCTTTGTGGAAACAAGGGCAGTTAAAGGTAGTTTAATCGAGTAACTAGTTTTTAAAGTAGAATGTCATCGAAGCGTGAGCGCACGGAAAAGAAAATGCCCTGTTCCTTATTTTGTAGCCTGTAGTGTGTTGTGTGGGGGCTTCTTTCTCTTCTTAAAACTGTGCTCATGTCCAACGTACAAAATCTCTCTCCCCCCCATTTTGCTTAGCTTTAAGCTTTTATTTAAAGATACGTTTCCCGCCCTGCCCACACCACGAGCGCTCAGAATACTTATTGTAGATTTTTAAGAGAAAAGGTATATTAATTTATGCTATTAACATCACCTCATAAATTATAAGTTTTATACTAAAAGCTGTATTGAGTGTAATGAATTATGTTGCATATGTGTTTTAATAGCTATAAAACGATACACAATCTTTTTGTTTTTAATGACAACAGAAGACCCCTTAAAGTAAAGCACCTTTTTACACTGGATCTGTGCCGTGTCAAGGTGTACAGCTATTCTTTGCTACCTTGCAGATATAAATATATAAATAAAAGTATAAAATATATACAGTGAAAACAAATGGTATCTTGTATTGACAAAACTCTTCTCGACCCATATATTTCCACTCTGAGGACTTGTTTATCTGCAATAATTTATCTGTGGTATGTACCTATGACGGTTAGAGGTTTTTAGTTACAGGGTGTATAGATCAAATTTGAAATCTAATTACTGCAGCTGAGAATTGTGAACCAATGTTGTAAGTCTTTCTCTCCCCCCCCCTTCCCTAAATATATTTATTTCCAGTTATCTCAGCAGGTTGAAAGTTCAAAATGACAAAAAGTTAAATCTAGGGATTCACGGTGTCTTATTCAGGAATTTTCTCTCCTCTCCTCACGAAGGAATTCCCACTGTGACTTATAAATAGAACTTAGGTATCTTGTGTGCATGTATGTATACTATACACACACAAAAATATGCATTTGGGGAGGGGAACTGTATGTGTGATACATGAATGTGTATATTGTACGTAGGTTACGGTTTTTTTTGTTTTTTTTTTAATAGAGAAAAGTAGTTGAGGGGTGATAGAATGTATTGTGGAGATGTGCTTACTTAGTTGGGACTTATTTTGTGCCCACAACTGTACAAATAACCAAACTACATTAAGTTTTTTATTACAAGGCTAACTCTGATATCATGTTATTTCTTTTGATTATCATTCGTCTCTAAATCCAGTTACGCTGAGCGCTGTTAAAATGACAGAAAATGCCACGTTTTCCAGACAGCCTTTTTCAAGAAACGATTAAAAGGGGTATTTCTTAAGGGGAATTTTTATGTTTGCCAGAAGTGAGTCATGGGAACCAGTTGTACGCATTCAGGGCAATTCTAGAATCTTCTGCCTCCAGTTTTGTAACTACATCCTTTTTTCACATTATAAATCCTCATGTTGGGTGGCTTTCCATCTTAGTATTAGGTTTTCCACAACAAAATTCTATACCTGGGACGTCAGAAAGGGTAAACCGAAGTCTTTGCCATGTTTGGGAATTTGATGCAAGAATAAAGTTACTTTAGACTTGTCTGCACCAGGATTTTTTCTGCAGCTTGGTTTCTCAACTGTGTTGGTTTTCTCCCTCCCTGATAACAGACGATTGTTTCTCTCCTGGGTTGTCATTGAATTTTTCTTATGTCTTTCAAAGGAAAAACTTGGAACAAACACAGGAGAGCAAAGTCCGGCAAACGATACACTGTGTAATGGATGCAGTTAAGCAGCTGAGCTGCAGCTTAAACCCGATGCGGACAAGCCGTTTCAGTCTGAAATATGGCCCTACTTATAACTATTTAGTTAGTTTATAACTTGAGAGGAATGGGATTCTTATTTGGCCAGTGCAGACACAATGCCAGTTGCTGGTTAGCTGTGATCAGCAGACGGAGACATGCATGTTTTCCTTCTGCAGCCATTCCCTTCCAGGGAGCACATTTTCCCACCATCCCCTGTAGTTGTGGTGAAGCGGTTTGTAAGTTTCTTTCCTCTTAAACCAGGCTCTCCGAAACCCTCTTTAACCCACAGGTTCAGATCATGGTTTAAAGGGAAATCCTGCTTCCTGTTAAACGTCACCTGACCACTGTGTCGATGCGCTGCGTAACTGGAGGAAGGGTTGGGAGAAAACATTTTCTCCAGAGAGTGGAGTGGGCTGTGCCCAAGACCCGCCTCCCATTTTGCTAACTATAGTTAGCTGGGAGCCATCATTGTCGCTTCTGCCCCCGAACATTTTGGCCTGTTCTCATTTTGATGCGTATAGAACTGCAGGATCCGTGTTGGAAACTTGAATGCTTGCAAGTTCTGCGGCTGTCCGTCACAACAAGGAAATCATGTTGGTGCAAGTAAAATTGCCCACCAGAATATCGTTTCACGCATTTTCCATCATGGGGCTGCTTGAGGATCGTTTTCTTAGACAGGTAATTCCCCCCCTCCAACAGCTGATTTTCCCACTGCCAGCTTATAGGTTTGGGTTTGTTTCCCCATCTGTTTTATGAAGATCATATTGCTTGTACATATGCATGCCAGTGACAAGGGGGGGAATATGTGGGTGGTTCATGGTCTCCACTTCCTGTTAGTTGGTGAACGTAGGGAGGTACCAGAGTAAATCTATTTATGGGGAAAGAGTAGGCGCCTTTTGTGTATACATGTACAGAGAGTTGTATATCAGATGTGGCAGCACTTCGCTGACGTTAGCATTGCCCTTTCCATGTACAAAAGATAATACGAATGTGAGACTTCTATAGATGCTATGTGTGTTGGATAAAGATCTATGTATAAATAGTTGAAATTGTCGTTCCAGGTGAGGGTTTTGGGATGACTTTAATACTGATGCTTGGTGGCCACAACTTTTCATTAGCATGGAAATCTCTTCATGTCTTTGCTTTTGTTTCTGATCGCTTCCATCTTTCCCATCTTTCCTGCTGTGCCTCTTTCGAAATGCTAGTCATTCTCCTTTTATGTTGGGATGGTTCTCTCCTTAGTGGTCCAGGCTTTCACGTCGGTCCTTCCCAGTTCAATACAGTTGCCCACCGAAATTCATGAGGTGTCCACTTTTCTACTAGGTACATTGCTTGGATTGGGATAATCCCTTAAACTCACCCCAAAAATACTGCACGGAATCAACATTTTATTTTTAAAAACCCTCATAGATGATACCCGGTGTGGTCCAATTAGCATTATTTATGTATTTTTGTCCACAAGGATTTATTTTTGGACTTCAAAAAAGCGTTTGTACATCTTAAATTATAGGCCAACATGCATGACTCAAAAATTAGCCATGCAATTGGGTGACTTAAGTGCATAATGCATTTGAATCACATAATGGAGTCATCTTAATACCACAATTTTTTAAAACGCATAAAGTAGAATGTGTGGGGAAATCCAGTTAATTTGCCCACAAGATGGACTGTTTGCACGGTTGTACTGCACACTGAACCTGGCATCTTGAGCCAATTTTTGCCCATATGAACGGTCCCTCATTTGGACCCCTCTAGCTTCTCAATGGAAGAGCCAGTCTGTTTAGTTGCACGTAAGCCTCACTGAATTAAAAGCCAAATGATACTTCCATTGGAATGGAGAATATATCTTCAGATTTTTAAATCTCCAGGGCTTCTCCAAGCAGTAAGTAATTCCCCCCCCCCAAAATACTGAGGCTAATTTCTGCCCCCCCCCTTAGATAACGTTACCCTCTGGCTTTCCATGCACAAAACCAGAATTGATATGGTCAGGTGACGCGTTTCTGTACATGTATGTGTATATACATAACACATTCTTTCAGGGCATAACTATATGTATGCTATAATTTCTCCCATCCCCACGCTCCGTTCACGAATATAAGAGATGCTGTAGTGTCCTTCATGCAAATTTTGGTTCTATTTTTTTACTTTTAGCAAAATGCTGTCCCTTTTGGAGTATTTTAAGCTGCAGCTGTTATGTCCTAGAAAATGACAGAAAAGAATATTTATAATGATCAAAAGCCATTTGAAGTCCTCTTTCAGCAATGAGGAAGTTGGTTTGTTAAACGCAGCCCTGCGTCAAGGTGCCTGTTTCTAACTGAGATCCTGTTGACTCGAAACCAGTTGCCTTTTCCTTTTAAAGTGGTAAAAAAAATGCATTTTGCTGTAAATGTTTTCCCTCCAAATTTCCCCGTGACCAACATACTTCCATCACTTATTTCCCTTGTGTAACACTGGTGTCGTTGAAAAGAGTATATTTTGTTTCCTGCAAGTTTTTTAAAAAAATATTGTTTCATTGTTTATTCTGCCACAGGTTAACATCCTTTGTCAAGGGTGGAGGGGGGGGGTATTTTTATGACAGAACTTCTAGAAATAAGTCTTATTTTTTATTCATTGGGAAAGTTCTTCACGGGAAACTATTGAGTTTAAAAAAAATATCTCAGGCCGTTTTCTACATCACGCCATTATGTAACTCTCTTTTCCAAACTGAATTTCTGTGTTCAAGTATAAAATGGGGGAAAGGGTGGGTTGGTGGGGATATAAGAACAAACTGCGTCTGGTTTGGGTAGGTCAAAGCCAAATACGTTCCTCCAAAATTTTTTAGACAGGAAGAAGTCTTCAGTTGGTTGGTTGTTGGCCAGAAGCTACAGAAAGTCGTTTTCTTTCTGAAAGTAAGAGAATGAATGGGTATTTGTGTCATTTTAAAGGTAGCTCCGTTACACCTTGATATCAGAAACAGCCTCTTAACATGCCGCCATTTTGACCACTGTCGTGAAACAGGGAAGAAGTTGCAGTGGGAAAGCCACGCTGAGGCACCAGTGCATTGTGGGAAGTACAGCTTGCTAACGCTAACCCGCGTCCTTCAGACTTAACTGCACGGTAGCAAGGAGTAGCAGTCCGCACCCGTTTGTTGTCCCCATCCCGATATACCCTGATGGGCGTTTCCTTTCCTGTACATTGAATTAAAAACACACACACACACACACACACCAAGAACCTTTATCAAAGGTTTAACCGTTGGGTAAACGGAGACGTACCAACTCAATCCTAGCAGGCATAAAATAGCAAGCGTAACAGCTAATGTTAAAGATGAGGGAGGACGAGGCCGCCCAAGCAACCGTTTTATGTCCCCGAAAATTCCAGCGTGAAATAAACTCCGCACACCAACGTCTTTGCTACTGGAAAGATTTAGGTCGTCGTCCCAGAGATGGGCGGTACCAGCATTGGTACATTCACTTTCCACTGGAAGACTTAGTTCACGTGTTCCTCACAGTTCTCAGCGAATGTCCTGCATTGCCATTTAAGAAAAACAAAACAAATCGATGAAATATTAAGATTGGTTTCCTTTGGTTATCCGGTCCTTGTTTAATTGGTTTAAGGGTTTTTGTATACAGAAGTTTACATTTTTATGTATATTCTTGTGTAAAAAAAAAAAAAAAGGATGTAATATGTGTATAAAACACTTGTATGTATTATCTGTATATAGTGTGAGAAAATGATTTTTTTTTCCTTTTCTTTCTTTTGGATGTATTAATAAATCTTGCTGTGAAGTAGCCTTGTTTGTTTGTTTTTTAAATTAGAGTGGATTTATAATTGCTTCACTGAAGACTGATTATACTGCTCTGGATTTTAATGTTTATGGTGTGTAAATATTGTACAAGACATACCAAATTTATGTGTAATGGAGTGATCTAAAGATTTCACAGACTGCTCTTGCTACTTAGTTCTTACTGCCTCTGACTGGGCTTTTCCACATTTTCATTTTCCTTGCTTCTAAGTTCCTGTTTCTTGAGGGGGGGGGGGTTCAGTTCTGCACGTGTTTTGCTCCCTCTAATGCAAGGGTCCCCAGCGTGGTGCCCTTAGGTGTCAAGTCAAGTTTATTGATACGGTCTGTTTGACCAGCCAGAAGTTAATACATCAAATTATCTAACTTGATAAGACTGTAAAACTGATACAAATCACAAAAACTGATAAAAAGCTGGTATTAATAAAATATAAAATATTAGCGCATAACACAAAAGTAGCCTCACCATCTTAAAATTGCAAAAAGTATAAAAGAATTTAACAGTTTTTTTCCATCCTATTTTTGTGTATTTTAATTGTGATGGCGCAAAATTTGGCAGGCCCCTGGGCACCATGACACTTGCTCACACCTTTTCTTGCACCCGTCAAATGTTTTTAGGAAGTGGGTGGGGCTTTTGTCCAGCAGGGCTTCTGACTGACGATTGGAGATTTGATTGGCTGTTGAGATTAAAAAAATTTTTTTTGCTTTGACAGCAGCTGCCAGCACAGCACAAGAATCTACCTACACTGTTGTTACTGAAGTTAAACTGAGGCAATCATTTTGTAACTGTCTCCGCCTCCTGTGGCAGCCATGTTGTGGCAGCCATTTTGTTGCTGCAACCACCGTGCCATGCCAGAATTTCACATGTGCCCACAGGCTCAAAAAGGTTGGGGACCCCTGCTCTAATGGTTGATTTGCTATCACACAGATTTAAATCCAGCGTATCTCCCTACAGATTTAAACTGCAAGTTTTTATGCTGGACTTAAATCTGTGTGATATCGAATCAACCACTAGAGGGAGCAAAACACATGTGGAACTGAACACCCCCACCCCCAAGAAACAGGAACTTAGAGGCAAGGAAAATGAGAATGCAGAAAGGCTAGAACCTGCTACAGAATCCTGGGAATCTAAGATTTCATGGCCTTTTTTTTTTCTTCTTCCACAAGGTATGTTCTAGCCCCCAGGAGGAGAACCTAAAAATGTGTGGTTAATTCTTAAGCAAAAGTGCCACCTTGGACTCAATTATTAGAGTTTCAGTTTGACTTGAACATTAAGAGATGCTGAGTATTTGTTTTGCTATGTACGTTTTGAAACCCAGAAGTGGACTGCAGGCTTTATTTAATCTTACTGTCCAAAGGGACCACTAAATTCATCTAGGCCCACCCCCTTCCAATGCAGGAACTACAAGTATAATATCCCCAAGTAGCAGATATCCATACACAAAAACCTCCAACAACGAAGAGTACACCGCATAAAACACAGGCTTCACATAAACAAATGGTAGCATATGCAACACTGAAATAAAGCCTTTAAAAGAGTCAGGAGATGAAAAACACTTCTAAATGAGTGATAGAAATGTATCCACATTTTTTTTCTTCCCCTTGTAGAATTGGGGGGGGGGGTTATTTGGGGAACTTGTAGCATTCTATTTTCTGTATAAGGACTAGAAGTAGACAATATTGATGTTTTCCAACCTGTGTAGGCTCAAGTAATTATATTTTACTAATCTCAGTTTAGCAGTTTGTGCTAGTTTGAAATTCAAAACTGGCCTTCCTCTAAGCCCAGACCAGGATCACATCCTAAAACAGGGGTGGGGAACGTCAGGCCCGGGGGCCATTTACGGCCTTTGAAATCATTTGGTCTGGCCCTTCCTGGGTCCTGGCAGATCTCTAGCTCAGAAGGATCTAAGACTGGTGATCCACCCCCTCCCGTGGACAGGAATAGCCTCTATTCAAGGCAGATGTGAGTTTGTTTTGCTGAGAAAAGGAACCTTTTTTCCCCCTTGCAGAAGAGTCGTTAGCTATGGAGCTGCTAGGACCGCCCAAGAAACTGTGTTAACCCTTTCCCACCCGGTTTATGGAGAAACGTATTCCCTCTGTACTACAAGAGGGCTGGGACGGAACTGGCGACAATGGAGAAGTTAAAGGGGTCAGGGCCAGAATGTCCGGGGGGGGGGGTTAGTTCTTAGCCAGTGTGCCCTCATTTCATCCCTGCAGGCGGAGGTAGCAGGAGCCGGTTGTAGAATCTGGCCCCGGCCATGCGGAGCAGGAGCAACTCCGGCGTGCGGATGGACGGCTATGCAACAGACCATCCTGTGCCACCAGGTGGGTGAGTGCGCCACTGGTTGGATGCCTGCTTGCTCGCCCACTGGGGGGGGGTCATTTGGGGCAGCTGCCTGCTTGGGGCTTGGTTGGCTAATTTTTAAGTTGCTGATTTTGTATGGCCTGCGAATGGTGTTATAAATATCCAAATATCCAAATGGCCCTTGGCGGAAAAAAGGTTCCCCACCCCTGTCCTAAACCCTGCTCTGGAGACTGCCATACCGTATACAACCTAAACTGAAAATTGGATCATGCCTCCATGACGGTGGCAGGTCTCCATCCCAAATGTTAAGATCCGTCATAACTGGCGCAAGAACAAACGATGCAGAGCTAATAGTTCTGTTTCTTCAAATTGTGTGTGGGGGCCTGTGTATTAGGTGGGGGAAACTTTGGATAAATGTATGCAGGCCCCTTGGTAGGACATGTATACAAAACGAATACCACTCTGTAACTGAATGTGATAAATTATATAATTTCAAAAGAGTGCTTTATAATTCCACATATAGGCCATTTATGCTTGGTAATTAGCAGCATGTTCCAGGCTGAAGTGCCCCGCCTATTTCTTTGAGTTTTTCACACTGAACCGTCAATCAGGAAGTGACTGCGAAGCTGGTGCATACCCGCTTCACATTTCTTAAGAGACCCCTTAACACGACCTTATGTGTTTGCTCCGCCCCCACCTCGAAGACTCCCTTCAAGGAAGTACGCAAAATCACAGCCATGAGTTAGCTATGCAAATCACGGTTGCTATTAGATGGAACGAAGGAGCATGTGAGTGGCGGGGGTAGAATTTCTCTTTTAATGTCGGGACCGTGAATAGGCATTTTAAAGGTCGCATTTTAAAAAAGAGCTTTGAGCAAGCATCAAAATTGACCCTGCATAAATGGCCATAGATTTATAATATTCAAAATACTTATGTCCAAACAATGCAAACTATACAAAGTTTCACGATTTTATCCTTGTTTCACATCAGCTTCATCAGAAGTCAGTTGCTTTATATCTTGCTATTTACGGGATAATCTTGACCGCTTCTTTTAGTCTCTCTGATTCTTTTTTTTTATTATTTTCTTCATTTAATATATCAACATATAAATCAACATCTATTACTAAAAATTGATAAAAGTAATAGACTATCAATAATAGTAGTTTAAACTTAAAATGACTCCCCCCTAACTCTCTTCCACCTAAAAATAAATTGTATATACTTTTGCTAACAGAATTAATCCCCATATTATTTAATTAATATATATATGTATCTTATCTTGGTTAAAATTTGTTGATTTAGTACCTTAATATAACCATAGTACAAAATATATATAAGGGATTAAATCAAAGAGTATCCTTTAAATGGTCCCATTAAGAATTGATTTTCACAATAAATTCTCATCGCCTCCCATTCCCCCCAAAATTGTACATTATCATTCTGATTTATCAAAGCTGTAAGTTTCTCCATCTCTGTCAATTCCAGCATCTTATTTATCCAGTCATTTTTGGTCGGTATCTCGCCAGTCTTCCATTTAGCTGCATATATCACTCTTGCATGGCCCCGTGGCGCAGAGTGTTAAGCTGCAGTACTGCAGTCAAAAGCTCTGCTCACGACCTGAGTTCGATCCCAACGGAAGTCGGTTTCAGGTAGCCGGCTCAAGGTTGACTCAGCCTTCCATCCTTCCGAGGTCGGTGAAATGAGTACCCAGCTTGCTGGGGGTAAAGGGAAGATGACTGGGGAAGGCACTGGCAAACCACCCCGCAAACAAAGTCTGCCTTGGAAACGTCAGGATGTGACGTCACCCCATGGGTCAGGAATGACCTGGTGCTTGCACAGGGGACCTTTACCTTACCTATCACTCTTGCAGCAGTGGTGGCATATATCAGAAAAGTTCGGTGAGCAAAAATAGTGTCTGGTATCATACTTAATAGCATCATTTCAGGTGTTTTAGAAATATTTTGTTGTAGAATCCTCCTAATTTCATTGTGTATCATCTCCCAAAATTTCTTAGCTTTTTCACAAGTCCACCAAATATGATTAAAAGATCCTACTTCTTTGTTGCATTTCCAACAGTTAGGTGACATTGAGGGAAATGATTTAGTCGCTCTGATTCTAATCCTGTTTCCAAGCGGATTATTCTGTTTGAATTGGCAGACCACGCTGCTTGGGCATCACCCTCTCTTTCGCCAAGGTCTGCCCCTTGGTAGGAGGCAGCTGTGATTTCCTCGCTTTGGGGGCAACTGAGCAGCCATTCATAATTACATGAGCCCTAGATGGCCACTGAAAACCGTTTGCTTGCATTATATCTATACAGCCATCCATACCCTGACAGTCACACGGTAGCCCCTACCGGATTAGACAGGTATGCTGGGTAGTAAGGGGTGGAAAAACAGCGTGGAAACACCTCTGGGGGTCTCTGTGGCGCCTTCTCTGTTTCCTAATGGGATGATCCTGCAGTTTTGAGCTTTATAAGTCGGGCACAGTCCACGGACGCAGCAGCTTTCTCAGTGGCTGCTTGGCAGGTGTTAAATCTCACTTCTGCTCTCTGGTGCCGCTTCCCTGGACTTCGCTTCTCCAGTTGGCGGCACTAAAGCCCTTCGGTGCCTGCTCTGTGGCAAGCTGCCAAGCTTTCCACTGGCAGCAAAGGAACAGCTTTTTGTCCCTGCCCGCTTTTTCCTCCTCTGGGAGGGAGGGAGTCAACAGCGTACTGCTAACCACTGGAATCTTCCTGAAAGGTTTATACGGCTTTCATGTTGGGCTGGAGCGCTCTGATCTCCTCTCCATCTTTTTACTAAAGCTGTGTGCAATTGTGGGGATAGAATGCGAGACTAGGGAGGGAGGTGATCTCTGTGTCCCCACAGGATGAAAAGCTCACAACCTTCATCCCTTGAAAGAGTGAATTGATATTGACTGGGGGCCATTCCCCAAATGGGAGGGTTTTATTTGATATCCTCTACCAAGATGGCTGCAGACTGAAGAAGAAGAAGTTGGTTTTTATATGCCGACTTTCTCTTCCACTTAAGGAAGACTCAAACCGGCTTACAAATCTCCTTCCCTTCCTCTCCCCACAACAGGCACCCTGTGAGGTAGGTGGGGCTGAGAGAGTTCAGAGAGAGCTGTGACTAGCCCAAGGTCACCCAGCTGGCTTCATGTGGAGGAGTAGGAAAACCAATCTGGTTCACCAGATTAGAGTCTGCCGCCCATGTGGAGGAGTGGGGAATCAACCCCCTCCTCCTCCTCTTCCTCTTCTTCGTCGTCTTCTTCGTCTTCCTCCTGAATGTGATCACCCTTCACACAGAGAAGGATCAATAACTTTTCTGTTAGCTGTACGTGCCACTTATGTGCGTGGAGCTCTCTCTCTCCCAAGGGGCTTTGCTTCTACCTTTTAGTTCCAACCAGGTGCCTCCAGGAAGCCCACAAACAAGACAACTGTAGCAGCATCCTGCCCGTGTTTCATAGCACCTAATAGGCCTGCTCCTCTGATACTGGAGAGGATAGGTATGCATCATAACTAACATTCATTTTGACTAGTAGCCATGGATAGCCCTATCCTCCATGAACACCTCCACTCCCCTCTTAAAGCCTTCCAAGTTAGCAGCCATCACCACATCCTGGGGCAGGGAGTTCCACAATTTAACTACTGGTAGTCTCCCATCCAAGTACTAACCAGGGCTGACCCTGCTTAGGCTCTGAGATCTGATGAGATCAGGCTAGCCTGGGCCATCCAGGTCAGGGCAACCCAGCAGTAGCTCCGTTGTATGCAAGTGGTCAGGTGCCCCCTGAGGAACCTTCGGATTCAGTCGGTGTGTCAGGATGGCCCCTGGTTTTGACAAGGAACTGCCAGTGTGGTGTAGTGGTTAAGAGCGGTGGTTTGGAGCAGTGGAGTCTGATCTGGAGAACCGGGTTTGAGTCCCCAATCCTCCACATGAGCGGCAGAGGCTAATCTGGTGAGCTGGATTTGTTTTCCCACTCCTACACACGAAGCCAGCTGGGTGACCTTGGACTAGTCACACTCTCTCAGCCCCATCTGCCTCACATGGTGTCTGTTGTGGGGAGGGGAAGGTAGGTGATTGTAAGCCGGTTTGATTCTCCCTTAAGTGGCAGAGAAAGTCGGCATATAAAAACCAACTGTCGTTGTTGTTGTTCTTCTTCTCCTTCTTCTCCTTTTCCTCCTTCTTCTCCTTTTCCTCCTTCTTCTTCTCCTTCTCCTCCTCCTCCCCCCCCCCCGAAAACAGTCCGGCAACGTGATCTTCTCGCCGCCACCGAGCTGGCAGCGGGAGAAGGAAAATGGTACTTTCAGCTGTCACCCCGTGAATAGGAGCGCTAATGCTGCGTCTGTTATTTAAGCTCCCTAGTCTGTAATCATCCCATTTCTTGCCAGACAGGAAGTGTCTCCTGTTTTATTAATATTATTGCTGAATTTGTGGTTTTGAAAAAAAGATGCTGAACTGACATCCTTGAGCCCCCAAGAAGCTTTTATTAAATAAATAGAAAAGATTTATTAGAGCCCGTAGACAGGGCTGTTGACGTTTGGCACATGGACATGCACACTTGAAAAACCAATCCAAATTCTGCACTTAGGCACCCCCTTCCAACGCTGTGGTCAAAATACATTATGCAAATATGCTTCTTGTATGCAACCGAGTGCTCGCTTGTGTACTTTACTCAGACAGAGGAAATGTTACCTTAGTGTAGTAGCATTAGGAAACGCATGAGTGAAGTGAGCATCCCCAGAATGGACGGCTCTTCTATAATACAGCCGTGGCCAAAAAAGTGCATGGAAAATGTACAGCTGGTTGCTGGAGATCTCCCGCTATTACAACTGCTCTCTAGCCGATAGAGATCAGTTCATCTGGAGAAAATGGCCGCTCTGGCAATTGGACTCTATGGCATTGAAGTCCCTCCCCTCCCCAAACCCTGCCCTCCTCAGGCTCCGCCCCAAAAACCTCCCGCTGGTGGCGAAGAGGGACCTGGCAACCCTAGTCCATACATAGGATTACCAACCTCCAGGTAGTAGCTGGAAATCTCCCACTATTAAAACTGATTTCCAGCCGATAGAGATCAGTTCCCCTGGAGAAAATGGGCGCTTAAAACATTGGTTAGGAAGGAGGGAATCATTCTGGGTGTGCCAAATGAAACAAAAAAAAGTCTTTACCCGCTGGCAAAAGACGGCAACAGAAGGGCACAGATGAATCTCCCTGGGTAGAGAGTTCCAGAGTTTTGGTGCCATGAGAAGGCCCTCTCCTGGTCGCTTCCCATACTGCATCCTTAGGGTTGCCAAGGTCTAGGTCAGGGATGGGGAACCTCAGGCCCAAGGGCCGTATGCGGCCCCCGAGGACATTTTTTGTGGCCCTCGGGAGCTCCGGGGCCCCGCCGTGGAGGCGCGGCACAGGGCGGCCCCCTGAGGGTATTCCTGGGGCCACGGCTTGCAGGGGCGCTGTGGCGCCCTTTGGACCTCCTCTCGCTGACTGATGGCTGTTGGTCGGCGAGAGGAGGGGGAGGGACGCTTCCCCCAAGGCTGCCCCCTATAGCCGCAGCGTGCAGGAACGCCGGGGCATGCTGTAAGCCCCTCTTGCTGCCTGTCGGCTGTTGAGCAGCAAGAGGGAGGGGGGAAGAGGCCCGCGGCTCCTGGCGGCAGAGCATGCGCGCAGGAGCTGATCGGGCTTTGGGGGGCCTTTTGTGGACTCTGGGGGTGGGAAGGTATGGAGCCTGGGGCCAGGTCTCGTGGGGCCGGGGTGTGTGTGTGTGGGGGGGGGGGGAAGGCTTTTCTCTCTCCCTCTTTGTCTGTCTCCCTCCGTCCATTTCTTTCCCCCTCTTTCCATTTCTTTCTCCCTCTCTCCCTTTTCCTCTTTCTCTGTTTTCCTCCCTTCCTCCCTTTCTGATCGACTGCGGGCTGTGCCCCCCTGGCACCTTGTTTGCTCGGGCCCACAGCTGGCTGCCCTATTGCCTGGGGGGGAACGGGGCCCCCTCCAGGCCTTCTCTGCATAGCCTCCCCTGGAGGGGTGGCCGGAGACCTGGCAACCCTAGCCTCTCCCCCCCCCACCGGGAGATCTACATCTGGTATGGCCCCTGAATGATGTTATAAATGTGCAAATGGCCCTTGGCAGGAAAAAGGTTCCCCACCCCTGGTCTAGGTGGTGGCTGGAGATCTCTTGCTATTTCAACTGATCTCCAAGCGACAGAGATCTGTTGCCCGGGAGAAAATGGCTGCTTGGCCAATTGAACTCTATGGCATTGAAGTCCCTCCCCTCCCCAAACCCCACCCTTTTCAGGCTCTGCCCCAAAAACCTCCCACCAGTGGCGAAGAGGGATCTAGCAACCCTAGCGACTCTGCATCCCTTCACAATCTTCCCGCTGGCAACCCAAGTTATTTTGTCATTCCATCTTTGCGCATGGGTAGGCAGTGCCATCTACTTGGCCTCCTTCCCTACTCAACAGTGTGCCCAAACACTGCCTCCAAGACTACTTTCCATGAGTAAATGAGTTGCACAACTGAGCCTTTTTATTCCTTAGCTTCTCAACAGCAACTGCCATCATAACGGATGGCACATGTTCTGATTCCTACAGCGTACACTCCGGGTTCTTTACCATGCGCTGGCTCACCCGTGGCTGTGTTATGGAAGACCTTCCGCTCAATAGTATAATTATTTTCGTATAAACATTCACTGCCGTGTGCACGCGGACCACAATCCTCCACAGTGGGAAGCATAAATGTACACATATACATACAGCTGGAGATGTTCTCAAAGTTTTCCCTCCAGCTGTTCAGCCAGCTGTGCATATTCCTTTCAAGTTGGCTGGCCTGGGCAGCAAGATAAACGACTGCGACAGAAACTTCCGGAATACTTCCAGTTCTCAAGTGCCTCTCCTCTGTCTGTGCTATGGTTGTCGAGGATTGTGGCCATGATTTCGTTCTGCGAGATGCTTAATACATGTGATCTCTTCTGGGGGCCCTCAAGGAGAGTGAGCACAGATAGGCTACCTTTTATTCCTCATTGTCCGCTTGTAGGGTTGCCAGGTACACCCTGCCAACCAGTGGAGGGTGGGAAACTTATCAGCAGCAAACTGAGGTGTAGGCCTTTGTCATCAGTAGGGTTGCCAGCCTCCAGGTACTAGCTGGAGATCTCCTAGTATTACAACTGAGGAGGGACTTCAATGCCATAGAGTCCAATTGCCAAAGCGGCCATTTTCTCCAGGGGAACTGATCTCTATCGGCTGGAGATCAGTTGCAATAGCAGGAGATCTCCAGCTAGTACCTGGAGGTTGGCAACCCTAACTCCAGTCAACATTGCAGCAGCATCATTCTATATCAGCTGGAATTTTCCAAACACTCAGGGGTAGCCCTACCTAGAGCGCATTGTAGTAAATCTAATCTAGATGTAACCAGACGTAACTTTATTTTGCCATCCTACTGCACATCTGAAATGTGTTTCAGAGGCTGAACTTTTTCTCTGTAGCCCCCACTCCGACACACAGACACTACAAGCACAGCTCTGACTTCAACAGGCTTCTTCTATCCATGTCCCCTTTGAGGAAGCATCTTCTATAACTACATGAAACTCATGAGAAGACATGATTTTGGTGTGTCAGAGAAACATGCAGTCAACAAACTGAAGGGAGGTATCGGGTCACTGCAAAGCACAATATTATTGGTGCTTAATTTGCATTGACAGGGCCCAGAGATTAAGCCCCGCTGCTGACCCCTAAGTCTTATTTGAGGGAGGGGGAATCCAGGAAGATGGTAAGGAAATAGGGTTGCCAGCCTCCAGGTACTAGCTGGAGATCTCCTGCTATTATATCTGATCTCCAGCCGATGGAGATCAATTCACCTGAAGAAAATGGCCACGTTGGCAATTGGAGTCTAAGGCATTGAAGTCCCTCCCCTCCCCAAACCCTCCCCTCCTCAGGCACACACACCCCAATCTCCAGGTATTTCCTAACCCGGAGCTGGCAACCCTACGAGGAAAGGCCGTTCTGCAAACACTCAGAGGCCTGCAAACTAAGGTTGCCAGGTCCCTCTTCGCCACCGGCGGGAGATCTCCAGCGAGTACCTGGAGGTTGGCGACCCGACTGCAAACATGTAAACAGGAAACACACATTGTGGCTGATCCCAGCGATTTGGTGTAACAACTCCAGAACCAGCTGCTACAGCTTTCGTATTCCCCCCTCCCCTTGCTCAATTTAAGCCCTGGGAAGGGGACGTTACAGCAGAGGAGGCTTATCTGCCTCCCAGTGCTTTGGTGGGAACAAAACCCCCTGTCTTCTTGGTCCGTTGCCCGGTGTCCTTGCCCCTGGATCCGCTTCTGGGTTGCTGTGCATTCAGGATATTGACATGAGGTGTGTGCTGCCAATAGCTGGGAGCTTTGATTTAAGCCTTGGATAACTCTCAGCACATCTTTGTCTTCCAATGATAAATATTCTCATGTTCCCAACTCCCAGCCAGCTCTTCCTTGCCTGCAGAAGGGGACACCAGAGCTTTTGCATCTGCAGCTTTGAAAAAACGAATTGACCGTGCCTTGAGGGTTTTTTACTGTGTTTCTGAAACACTTGTTACTTGGGTTTGTTCTTTCTCCATCCATGCTGGCACTTTGCAAGTATGCCGATGTGTTAGGGTTGCCAACCTCCAGGTAGTCCACAAGAAAAGAAGGCTCAGTGCTGTAAGGATAATTGGAGCAACCCAAAACAGCACTATAACACTATAAAGCAAATAAGTGAATTTTATAAAGTGCAAAGTGAATAAATATATACAGCATATACAAAGGGAGTACAAACAGATACAAAATTTACAATAACAATCCAATAAGTATGACTTATCAAGAGGATGCCAAGGATCCTGATTCAACAGGTAAGTTCAAGTAATCAACCAATTAAGGTATCATTTGATATTAGAATTTTTTGAATCATTCAAATTCTTTTTAGGTTGCAGTTATTGGAACAAAGCCACAGGAAAAAGATGTCAGACGTGTTGTCTAGATCGGGACCACGTTTCGCATATGGCTTCTTCGGTGACCTGTATCTGTGTATCAAAAATGCATGTATTCAACTAATAAATCAACATTTATAATAGACATTAAAACATTATTTAATCAATAATAAAAAGACTATGCAAGCATAAATATTCTTACCAATAATAGATATAAGTATAAGTGCCTTAGTAGGTGTTGTCTCATAGGGACCGCAAAGATTTGTATCCAGGTCTCCAAAAGGACAGAATAGTCAAGGAAAGATAAGGATGGTATTTAAAAGTAAAAAGGATTTGGCTCTTAAATGATCGCAGCTGTAGCAGACAGGCTCAGAAAAAACTCAGAAAAAAGGGTTCTTAAAGTGATGCTATCCTAAAAAACAGGAATAATCTAATTCATTGTTTAGACCATTGGGAGACAATGTTCCCATAAGGAAAATAAGTTTAGTCTCCATTTGGTGCAGTGTTTTTTGGATATTTTGCGAGTCATAGGGTCGACCACGGAATTGCCATAAAACACAAAAGGAGAAATCCCTATCTCCATGTCCTTTTTCCAAAAAATGGGCAGTGAGCGGGGCTTCTAAATTTCTGGAGCGAATTCTAGAAGAATGTTCAGAGATCCTGATCCTCACGGGACGTATGGTGCTGCCAATGTATTTTAAACCACATTTACATTCCACACAATAAACAACATTTTTTGAAGCACAATTAAAGAATTTTTTTAGAAAAAAACGGAAACCAGTGGTAGTAGATGTGAGCTCTTTAACTGTAAGGCATAAATTACACACTGAGCACGTACCACAACGATGATGTCCTATTGCTGGCGGCAAAAGTAAAGAAGTGGAAAAAGAAGGCTGGGGAGAAATGTCAGTGTGGACCAGGAAGTCACGCATGGATCGTGGGCGGCGTAATCCGCATAGAGGTGGATTTTTACAGCCAGGTAAGGTTTCTACTAGGTGCCAATGTCTTTTGATTATGTTATTGATCAGATGAGCCTTGGAGCTATGTTGTAAGGACCAAGTAATGTTAGTAGAAGATGTAGGTGGTTTTGATCTTAAAAGTTCCTGTCTGTCTTTCAGATCTGCTCTGGTTTTGGCTGACTGTAAGACGTGGGATGGATATCCTTTGGCTGACAATGCATTGTTTAAAGAAGCAGCTGTATAGTGATAGTCTGTTGAAAGAGTTGAATTCCGCTTTATTCTTAAAAAATGACTGTAAGGAAGGTTGTTAATTAAGTGTGGTGGATGAAAAGAAGAAAAATCAAGTCCTGCATGTTTAGTTAAGGGTTTGGTATAGGGTTTTACTGCCAGAGTAGACCCAGCAGTAACAAACACTTCCAAATCCAAAAATGGATTATGCACCCAAAGTGCATAAAACTACTCGCCCTCCCCCTGGCCGTCCTATTATTTCCGGCTCAGGATCACTTCTAGAACCTATTGCCCAGTTCTTGGATTATTATTTAAAACCTTATGCTTCTTCTACTTCTTCGTTTCTTCTAGATTCTCGAGATTTTATTTTTCAATTTGAAAACAAATCTATTCCATCTGATAGTATTTTTGCTACCTTAGATGTCATATCTTTGTATACGAATATACCCCTCAATGAAGCGCGCAATATTATCCAAGATCTTTTAGACTCTAGAAATAATCCCTCACCGCCTACCCAATTTTTGCTGCAACTTTTGGATATATTATTTGAGCATAATTACTTTAGGTATAAAGATCAATTTTATTTACAAGTTAATGGAGTCAGTATGGGCGCAGCTTGCGCTCCTTCAATAGCCAATATTTTTATGAAAAAAAGTTCATATTCCAAAACAATCCCTTTTCAGATGACATTCTTATCTATAAACGTTTTGTTGATGATTTGTTCTTTAATTTCAAGTCAGTGGCTGCCTACAAACAGTTTTTAGAATGGGTTAATACTCTTCATACTCACCTTACTTTTACTGGTACGTTCAGTAAGACTTCCATTCCAATTTTGGATTTGGAAGTGTTTGTTACTGCTGGGTCTACTCTGGCAGTAAAACCCTATACCAAACCCTTAACTAAACATGCAGGACTTGATTTTTCTTCTTTTCATCCACCACACTTAATTAACAACCTTCCTTACAGTCATTTTTTAAGAATAAAGCGGAATTCAACTCTTTCAACAGACTATCACTATACAGCTGCTTCTTTAAACAATGCATTGTCAGCCAAAGGATATCCACCCCACGTCTTACAGTCAGCCAAAACCAGAGCAGATCTGAAAGACAGACAGGAACTTTTAAGATCAAAACCACCTACATCTTCTACTAACATTACTTGGTCCTTACAACATAGCTCCAAGGCTCATCTGATCAATAACATAATCAAAAGACATTGGCACCTAGTAGAAACCTTACCTGGCTGTAAAAATCCACCTCTATGCGGATTACGCCGCCCACGATCCATGCGTGACTTCCTGGTCCACACTGACATTTCTCCCCAGCCTTCTTTTTCCACTTCTTTACTTTTGCCGCCAGCAATAGGACATCATCGTTGTGGTACGTGCTCAGTGTGTAATTTATGCCTTACAGTTAAAGAGCTCACATCTACTACCACTGGTTTCCGTTTTTTTCTAAAAAAATTCTTTAATTGTGCTTCAAAAAATGTTGTTTATTGTGTGGAATGTAAATGTGGTTTAAAATACATTGGCAGCACCATACGTCCCGTGAGGATCAGGATCTCTGAACATTCTTCTAGAATTCGCTCCAGAAATTTAGAAGCCCCGCTCACTGCCCATTTTTTGGAAAAAGGACATGGAGATAGGGATTTCTCCTTTTGTGTTTTATGGCAATTCCGTGGTCGACCCTATGACTCGCAAAATATCCAAAAAACACTGCACCAAATGGAGACTAAACTTATTTTCCTTATGGGAACATTGTCTCCCAATGGTCTAAACAATGAATTAGATTATTCCTGTTTTTTAGGATAGCATCACTTTAAGAACCCTTTTTTCTGAGTTTTTTCTGAGCCTGTCTGCTACAGCTGCGATCATTTAAGAGCCAAATCCTTTTTACTTTTAAATACCATCCTTATCTTTCCTTGACTATTCTGTCCTTTTGGAGACCTGGATACAAATCTTTGCGGTCCCTATGAGACAACACCTACTAAGGCACTTATACTTATATCTATTATTGGTAAGAATATTTATGCTTGCATAGTCTTTTTATTATTGATTAAATAATGTTTTAATGTCTATTATAAATGTTGATTTATTAGTTGAATACATGCATTTTTGATACACAGATACAGGTCACCGAAGAAGCCATATGCGAAACGTGGTCCCGATCTAGACAACACGTCTGACATCTTTTTCCTGTGGCTTTGTTCCAATAACTGCAACCTAAAAAGAATTTGAATGATTCAAAAAATTCTAATATCAAATGATACCTTAATTGGTTGATTACTTGAACTTACCTGTTGAATCAGGATCCTTGGCATCCTCTTGATAAGTCATACTTATTGGATTGTTATTGTAAATTTTGTATCTGTTTGTACTCCCTTTGTATATGCTGTATATATTTATTCACTTTGCACTTTATAAAATTCACTTATTTGCTTTATAGTGTTATAGTGCTGTTTTGGGTTGCTCCAACCTCCAGGTAGTAGCTGGAGATCTCCTGCTATTACAACTGATCTCCAGCCGATAGAGATCCGTTCACCTGGAGAAAATGGGCACTTTGGCAATTAGACTCTATGGCATTGAAGTCCTTCCCTTCCCCAAACCCCGCCTTCTTCAGGCTCCGCCCCAAAAGCCTCCCACCAGTGGCGAAAAGGGACCTGGCAACCCTATTTTCAAGGGAGAAGGACTTGTGGCTGTGGCTCAGTGGAAGAGAATCTGCTTAGAATGCAGAAGGCCCCAGGTTCAATCCCCAGCATCTCCAGTTAAAAGGATAAGGTGGTAGGTGATGTGAAAGAACTCTACCTGAGACCATGGAGAGCTACTGCCAGTCAGAGTACTGACCTTTATAGACTTTAAGGGCCTGGACTCAGTAGAAGGTACGTTTGTGTGGTTTGCAAAGATGCACAGAATGGTGATTTCCATTGCAAACGGTGACTGGAGAGTGGATTCCAGTCCTTTTTGGTGTGTGGCTGAAACAACCTAGGATTGCTTTCCAGGATAGCAAACTCTGGACCTTTGATTATACAGCCAAGCCAAAAGTCTCTACCATTTTGATTTATCCTGAGAGTGCAAGCAAGAAAGGGGGCATTCCCAAATGCATTCTTTCAAATCCCGTTTTGTAAATAGAATGATCGTTTGTTCATGTTGCTATATTTTTCTTGCAACCGCAGATGAAAGTCTACTTGTTCCTCTTGCAAATATCTTTCTTATTTTAATTAACCTGTAGAGAAAATGGAGTTCTTGTTGGATTGGTGTTCATCTAGTAAGGCTAGCCTCGTTTTCTTAGCTTTTGTTTACTTGCTGAGGAGTTGAGTGTGGAGGATTTTTTCTCAGCTTTGTTAAAGCAGTTTTGCTCTTGGAAAATTTCCCTTAATTGCAACTTGTCTTATTCAAGAAAATTGGGTGAACAATTAAGTATTGGCACTCTATATCAACAAAATCCGGTGAATATATATGAAACAAGGCAGCACTGGTAGATATATTTCAGAACAGACACATAGAGGTCAGCGTTCAAATTGGCATACTTCCTCAAAAGTTGGTGGATTTACTTAGGGTTGTCAACCTCCAGGTGGTTGCTGGAGATCTCCTGCTATTACAACTGATCTCCAGCCGATAGAGATCGGATCACTTGGAGAAAATGGCCGCTTTGGCAATTGGACTCTATGGCATTGAAGTCCCTCTCCAAACCCCGCCCTCCTCAGGCTCTGCCCCAAAAACCTCCTGCCGGTGGCAAAGAGGGACCTGGCAACCCTACTCACAGGGTGTACCAGGTAGCCTAGCGCGCCCTGGTAGGGTAATAATAGTAAGACTACTTGAGCCATGCGGAAAGGTGGGATATAAATGTTTTAATAAACAAACAAAAAATAAGAGCACCGCCAGGAATAGGTATTGGCTGCAACCTACTTTGCATTGGTTGGATGATCAATGTTGCGTCCTTATGTTCAGTTTTGCCTCTCGAGTGTTCTGAGTGACTTCAATACTACCGGTGGTTAGCAGGGTCAACAGAAAGGGCCGAGAGAGATCTTTAGAAGGAGCTGAATAGCCCACTCTCATTAGGGGAAAAATGTAGCTTTCTGTTGTTTCCAAAGAAGCCCCGTTTTAATTCAGCAGTGTAATTGCATTTTACTGGCTGCTTTGGAAAGGAAACAAGGGCTCTCACAGTTTTCGAGTCAAGTGGCTCTTTTAATTCATAACACTCCATTGAACTGACAGGGCTCTTTGCTAATGCGGCCGTGTCAAAGGCATGCAAATGTGGAGCCGGGGATGTTGTTCCTCAAAAGCTTAAGCTCATGTCAATCCACGCGGCTCTGCTTTCTCAGCTGTGGAAGGCACGCATACATATCTGATGAGGAAAACATAAGCGGAGGCCCAGGTCTAGAGACTATCCTGTGGACTAGCATGAGGGAGATCTTGCCTGTCTTTCCAGTCTAGACTTTCCCGTTTTGTAGGGTTGCCAACCTCCAGGTAGTAGCTGGAAATCTCCCGCTATTACAACTGATCTCCAGCTGATTGAGATCAGTTCACCTAGAAAAAATGGTCACTTTGGCAGGTGAATATGGGTTGCCAGGTCCCTCTTAGCCACTGGTGGGAGGTTTTTGGGGAGAAGACTGAGGAGTTTGGGTTTGGGGAGGGGAGGGACTTCAATGCCATAGAGTTCAATGGCCAAAGCGGCCATTTTCTCCAGGGGAACTGATCTCAAGACAGGCAAGATCTCCCTCATGCTAGTCCACAGGATGGTCTCTAGACCTGGGGCTCCGCTTATGTTTTCCTCATCAGATATGTATGAACATAAGAAAGGCCCTGCTGGATCAGACCAAGGTCCATCAAGTCCAGCAGTCTGTTCACACAGTGGCCAACCAGGTGCCTCTAGGAAGCCCACAAACAAGACTACTGCAGCAGCACCATCCGGCCTGTGTTCCACCGCACCCAATATAATAGGCACCCAATATAATAAAAAACTCCCTCCCCTCCCCAAACCCTGCCCTTCTCAGGCTCTGCCCCAAAAATCTCCAGGTATTTCCCAACCCGGAGCTGGCAACCCTACCGTTTTGTTAGGCTGACTCAATGTTCATTGATGGGAGCATGCAGAGCTGATCTCAGATACTTGGTGCATTCACATAGACAGCTTTCCCCTGTAGTTGTTCTTCCATCACACCTGCGGGGTGGGCGGGTAGCAGGAAGGGGTGGAGCTTTTGTCTTTCTCACCTTCTCTTTTCCTTCTATGCCCAGTTCCCAAAGCTCAGCATGTTCATGTTCATTTGTATTGACTAGATTCCTGTGTTCTTGTGTAGCTGGGAAGTGTATTTCAGTCCAGGAGACTGAGGCAAACCATTATTCAGGCAAACCTGTACCTTTCAATCATCAAGGGTGGCTTTTCAGCCAAGCTCCATTCAATCCAGCATTTGACTGCAACAGAGGTCTCCCAGGTGCCAGATTAAAACCTGGAAGACCTTTCTGGGAAAAGCACTTCATGGGACATAATTAGGGTTGCCAGCTCTAGGTTGGAAAATACCTGGAGATTTTGGGGGTTGAGCCTGAGAAAGGCAGGATTTGGGGAGTGGAGGGACTTCAGTGGGGCAGCAGAATGCTATAGAGTCCACCTTCCAAAGAGGGCATTTTCTCTAGGTGAATTGATCTCTGTCGCCTGGAGGCCAGTGGGAGATCTCCAGCCACTACCTGGAGTAGGGTTGCCAGGTCCCTCTTCACTACCAGTGGGAGGTTTTTGGGGTGGAGCCTGAGGAGGGCAGGGTTTGGGAAAGGGAGGGACTTCAATGCCATAAAATCAAATTGCCAAAGTGGCCATTTTCTCCAGTTGAACTCATAGTTAAATTTTCTCCAGTTGAACGCATAGTTAAATTGTGGAACTCCCTGCCCCAGGATGTGGTGATGGATGCCAACTTGGAAGGCTTTAAGAGGGGAGTCGACATGTTCATGGAAGAAAGGGGTATTCATTGCTACTAGTTAAAATGAATACTGGTCGTGATGCATACTTATTCTCTCCAGGATCAGAGGAGCATGCCTATTATCTTGGGTGCTGTGGAACACAGGCAGGATGGTGCTGCTGCAGCCGTCTTGTTTGTGGGCTTCCTAGAGGCACCTGGTTGGCCACTGTGTGAACAGACTGCTGGACTTGATGGGCCTTGGTCTGATCCAGCAGGGCTTTTCTTATGTTCTTAACTGATCTCAATCGGCTGGAGATCAGTTGTAATAGCAGGAGATCTCGTGCTAGTATCTGGAGGTTGGCGACCCTAGACATCATTGACCCATTTGCTGTCAGTTGCTCAGTACAGCAGATTAGATGGCCTTAAAGTGTGACCCTCAGCAGACACAAAAGTATACTGCAAAACCCACAAGATTCCCTGCCTGTGTAAGCAGGAGAAGGAATAACCTCAATACCCGTGGCCACGTAAATAAAGCCTGCACGGAGTTAGTTCTGCTTCAGTCAAAAGGAAAACAGAAACGGGTCCAGATTCACATGCCTAACTATATTTTCCTTGGCAGGGATATCAAAGGCTGGGAAAGGTTTGGTAACTGGGATTTGCTGCTGGCTCCGGGTCAAATCCTGCTCCTGAATTTACAGCGCTGCCTCTGAGAGGAGCTGGCATGAGACAGATGCAATTATTCCATCAAGCAATCTGTTTTCGTTTTTATCAACAGAACGTCATCATGTATATTAATGAAGGTCATTCTGGGGGAAAAGATGCTGCCGGTTAAAATTATTTTCAATTTTCTTTCTAACCTGCAGAATTAAACCTAATTGGGTATGAATTGAAGGTTCTCTGTGCCTTGAAAACTGGCCTGGCTTGATCCAAATTTCCTCTGATGGTAGACATTATATATATATGTATATATATATATATATATATATATACACACACACACACACACACACACACACACACATATACATAAAGAGCAATCTATCTCCCCCCACCCCCGTGAATTTTTTAAAAAGAGCTGTCCTTCTTTTACCATGGCTGTTTCTGGCTTCAGCACTGGACATTTCACAAACATTTCGCGCCCCTCCTTATTTAAAGTGCCTGTTTGTGATGTTCATGCCTGCCTCAGCTGGCCGAAAAATTATTTTTCCACATGCAAAAGAGCTCTGTTGATTACTTTCAATGGTCCTCTTTCTGTAAAGGAAGAGATTATTCCACTGTCCCTTTTGTTAGATTACTCTTCGCGTCTCTCCCCAGATCTCTCCCCATTTTGAAGAAGAGTTGGTTTTTATATGCCAACTTTCTCTACCACTTAAGGAAGAATCAAACTGGCTTACAAACATCTTCCCTTCTCCTCCCCACAACAGACACCCTGTGAAGTAGCTGGGGCTGAGACAGTGTGACTAGCCCAAGGTCACCCAGCTATCTTCATGTGTAGGAGTGGGGAAACCAATCCTTTTTACCAGATTAGAGTCCTCCGCTCATGTGTAGAAGTGGGAATCAAACCCGGTTTTCCAGATCAGAGTCCGCCTCTCCAAACCACAGCGCTTAACCACTACACTACACTGACTCTCGTTTGCTTTCTCATTTGTCTTCCAATGGTTTTGGTCAACAAACTTTATCTCCTGCTTCTTGCTCCTTGTTTCTGGCCTTTGTTTCCTCTACTGTGACTCGTGTCAGGGGGCTTACTCGGGGCCAAAACAAATGAGACCCTGGGAATTTCGTGTCTGGTGAAAAAATTGGGGGGAAATAGACGTACAGCCCACACACAAACTGAAAAGTCATACTCCTATGTCAAAAATGTGTGAAAACTGTATACAAACTGGACAACTATGGGATGCACATTCTAGCATCCATAGTTCTTTTCATTGATGGTGGTAAGGGCAACATTTTGGCATTGGTCTGAATTGGAGCCCCCTCAGACCAGGTAACTGAATTTGACAATACCCTAGCTCTGGACTTGGAATTCCCAGTGTCTAAGATGGTTCAGGAGGAGGGATGGTAGTACAGTATAGCCCAATCATGTCAGATCTTGGAAGCTCAGCAGGTTTGAGACTTGGATGGGGGACCACCAAGGAAGATTCTGCAGAGGAAGGCAATTCCTGACCACCTTTACTTCTCACTTGCCTTCAATGCCCTTTGCTGGGAGTCGCAATGTCGGTTTCAACTTAGTGGCACTTACTATGTCCATAACCTGGTTCAGGCCTCACACAATCTATTTTGAGATTCCTATTCTTATTCTCATTTCAGTCTCCATTAGATTGACCATAGGCAGGACTGAGAGGAAGGGGAGGACAGAGCCCTCAGTGCTTGGGGGCTCTTGTTTTCCTTTTATATAAATTATACCATTGTCATTGTCTCTCTGGAGAAGTTTGTAGAATTCAGAATTCATTGAGCTGAGAATGGCTTCAGATAGAAACAGCAGTACTTACAGGATATCTGATTGATGTAATTGAGTGTTATGGATTTAGGATGGGGAGTTTTGAAAAAATTAGAATCATAGAATCATAGAGTTGGAAGGGGCCACCAGGGTCATCTAGTCCAACCCCCTGCACAATGCAGGAAATTCACTTCTCCCCCCACACCCCCAGTGACCCCTACTCCATGCCCAGAAGATGACCAAGATGCTCTCCCTTTCATCATCTGCTTAAGGTCATAGAATCAGCATTACTGATAGATGGCCATCTAACCTCTTGTTTAAAACCACCAGGAAGGAGCACTTACCACCTCCCGAGGAAGCCTGTTCTACTGAGGAACCGCTCTAACTTTTAGAAAATTCTTCCTAATGTCTAGATGGAAACTCTTTTGACTTAATTTCAACCCGTTGGTTCTGGTCCGACCTTCTGGGGCAGCAGAAAACAGCTCAGTACCCTCCTCTATATGACAGCCCTTCAAGTACTTGAAGGTGGTTATCATATCATCTCTCAGTCTTCTACCCAGCTCCTTCAGCCTTTCCTCATAGGACTTGATCTCCAGACCCCTCACCATCTTTATTGCCCTCCTCTGGACATGTTCCAGACCTTTTCAGTTCTTTGAATTCCATTTTGGGTCTTCTGCATGCTCCATGTCGGGGCTGTCGAACTTATTTGTTATGAGGGCTGGATTTGTTATGATTTGTTATGAGAGCCAGTGTGGTGTAGTGGTTAAGAGTGGTGGTTTGGAGTGGTGGACTCTGATCTGAAGAACTGGGTTTGATTCCCTACTCCTCCACGTGAGCTGCGGATACTAATCTGGTGAACCGGGCTGGTTTCCCCACTCCTACACATGAAGCCAGCTGGGTGACCTTGGGCTAGTCACAGCTCTCTCAGCGCCACCTACCTCACAGGGTGTCTGCTGTGGGGACGGGAAGGAAAGGTGATTGTAAGCCGGTTTGAGTCTCCCTTAAGTGGTAGAGAAAATCGGCATATAAAAACCAACTCTTCGTGTTCTTCATCGTCGTCTGGTCGGGCTGGGCCATTTGTACCAGCCCAGATCAGGCTTGCCAGCCCATATTGGGGTGGGGGTGGCAGTCTCGGCTGGCTTGCGGGCTGGGTAACAGCTCTTAAGGGGACTGATCTGGCCTGCAGGGCATATGTTTGACACCCATGCTCTATGTTTTTCCCATCCTCCTTGCTCACGAGCCATTCCCCAAATGCACACCTTTCCTACATTCCGTTTGTTCACTCTATCTGTTTTCTCCGGTCTAGACTTTATTTGCTGAAAGAGCCCAATCATTTTCTTTTTTTTCCAGATGCCATTTCCCTCCTTTTATTGCTGTTCATTACGGCCCTAGACTCGGGAAATGTTCTGTGATGAATAATTCTTAAATCAAGCAAAAGCTATAAAAGGGGCTTCCTCCATCTTTTTGCTTATGAGTCCCACCTAGTATAAATCCTTCAGCACCACAAAAATATTTTTTCCATATCATCCATAATTCAGCCCTACTCTGACATCTGTCTTTTGCTTTTCCCATTAGCTGCTCAGAGTTTGATTTGCAACAGAATGTGTGGTTTGATGTTTAGAGCTATGCAAAGCAAGTGGCGTGGATCTCCCACGCTTGGCAGATTACATTTTATGTTCTTCCTAGGACTACCAAAGGCACACACCCTATATTATTTTCAAGTCTAGGGCAGCTCTCTCAGATTACTTTCAGTTCTAGATGGGAAATTACTGCAGTCTTATTTTGTTAGGTGCAGATCAGGATGACTGGTTTAAGAATGAAATTCATTGTGTAGCATTGCCAGAGTGAGAGAATGAAGTCCTTTATCTCCCCCATAAAATAGTTCATGATTGCAAAAAGATATATTCAAAAGTGTGCGGCTACACAGACCACCTAGAAGCGACATGCTAGCAACTGGACCACAAAACTCCATTCGTTCAAAGCCATCAAGTGAATAATAAGTTCATTCAGTATCTGGTAGGAAATCGTGGAAACCCTCCTTCATCCAGTTTTCCCAGTGAACTTCCTCTTCAATAATTGGGTAGGGCCTGTGGCTCAGTGGAAGAGACTCTGATTGGCATGTAGAAGGTGCCAGGTTAGGGTTCTTAGGGTTCCCTCTTAGCCACTAGCGGGAGGTTTTTGGGGTGAAGCCTGAGGAGCGCAGGGTTTGGGAAGGGACTTCAATGCCATAGAGTTAGGGTTGCCAACTGCCCGGTGGTGACGGGTAAAATCCCGCCAATCCACCAGGCTGCCTGCCAACAAGCTGAGGGCCGGCGGGCAACTTGTGCATGCGCGCACGCGTGATGCACCCACGTCACTTTTGGGTTTACCCGGAAGTGATGCGGACGCTCTAGCAACCTCCGCCAAAGTGACGTAGGCGCGCAATACAGGAAGGCTCCCGCCAATGGAGCCATGGCACCTGGTAAGCCTACATAGAGTAGAGTCCAATTGCCAGAGCGGCCATTTTCTCCAGGTGAACTGATCTCTTATCGGCTGGAGATCAGTTGTAATAGCAGGAGATCTCCAGCTAGTACCTGGAGGTTGGCAACCCTATGCCAGGTTCAATCCCAGGCATATCCAGTTAAAAGGAGCTGGTGGTAGGTGATGAGAAAGGAGTGGGTGCTGCTGAAGTTCTGCTGCCGAAACTCCCTCTGCAGAAGAAACAACCCGGACAGGGGCCTTCTCTCGTTGGCAGTGGGAACATAAACACTGCACGAAAAACAGCAAGAAAGATCCCTGTTTTGTAGGATTTTGTTGGGTTTCATTATGCCCAAATCCTTGTGAATTTAGCAGAGTTCACAAAGTCTGTTGTGCGCAACAAAGCCCGTCCAACCTCTGTGCGTGCCAGGAACAAAATTGCTCGGAGCCTTTTGTCTATTCAACTAATACACTTCATTTATTGTCGGAACTCCATTTCTGGAGAGGAGAAGTAGAATATAGTTCCTTAATCAAGTCTAGGATGGAGGGAGATGCAGGACTTGCATCCTTCCCTCATGGTGGCAAGATGGAGTAGAGAGGTGCATGTAAGTGGAGGTGTGAAGAAGCAGGAAGGAAGGAAACTTTTCCCTAAGAGTAGCAATCTACACATCAAAGGATAGTGCCAGAGCAGTAGAGGAAGGATGCCCCGCGTCTTGACCCCTCTATCTCTCTCACTCACTAGTCAAGTCCCCCTCTTGACTAGAGAACCAGTGTGGTGTAGTGGTTAAAAGCGGTGGTTTGGAGCAATGGACTCTGATCTGGAGAACCGGGTTTGTTTCCCCACTCCAACTACATATGAGTCCCGTGGCGCAGAGTGGTAAGCTGTAGTACTGCAAGCTCTGCTCATGACCTGAGTTCAATCCCAACGGAAGTCGGTTTCAGGTAGCCGGCTCAAGGTTGACTCAGCCTTCCATCCTTCCAAGGGAAGATGACTGTGGAAGGCACTGGCAAACCACCCTATAAACAAAGTCTGCCTAGTAAACATCGTGATGTGATGTCACCCCATGGGTCAGGAATGACCTGGTGCTTGCACAGGGGACCTTTACCTACCACACGTGAAGCCAGCTGGGTGACCTTGGGCTAGTCACACTCAGCCCCACCTACCTCACAGGGTGTTTGTTGTGGGGAGGGGAAGGGAAGGTAATTGTAAGCTGGTTTGACTCTTCCTTAAGTGGAAGAGAAAGTTGGCATATAAAAATCAACTCTTCTCCTTCTCCTTCTCCTCCTTCATCTTCATCTTCTTCTCTTCCTCCTCCTCCTCTGAGGTTAAGAGACAGCACAAAAGTCCTTAACTTCCATCATGTCTGTGTGGACTCAAACAGCTTTTCCTGGGATAACTGCAGTATAATGTCATACAACCTGAGGGCTACACAGTGGCCCAGTTTCAGAGGGCAGCCATGTTGGTCTGCAGTAGAACAGCTAGATTTGAGTCTAGTAGCACCTGGTGAAGGCAGCCTTGACTCTCGAAAGCTTATACCCCCCAAAATCTTGTTGGTCTCTGAGATGCTGCTGGACTTGAATCCATGTCTTACTGGGCTCGAATCTAGCTGTTTCTGTGGAGGTCTGCTGTGATTGAGGACTTCAACGGGGGCTTTCTGCTTCTTTGTACTTGTGGAAACGACCACCGACATTATCCTCGAACCCAGTGGTCACTTCCCTGGTAGACAGTTCTCTACGGTTGAGAACTGTTCTCTGTTTTTTGCTAAAATAATTTGCTCATTAAGTTATTGGCAGTGGTAAATTCAAGACACTGACAACAATGGACCTAATTTACATATACAAGTGCTGTTAAGTCATAACCCACTTGCGGTGACCCCAGCAAGGGGCTTTTAAGGCAAGTGAGAAGCAGAGGTGGTTTGCCATTGCCTTCCTCTGCAGAGCCTTCTTTTGTGGTCTTCCTTCCAAGTACCGACCCTGCTTAGCTTTCAAGATCTGATGAGATCAGGCTATACCATGCTGCCATCCCTCCTCTGATCGAATTTAGCTGGGCCCAAAGGAGAGGCGATCATCCTCTAGGTATCCGCAGAACTGACCTGCCAATGCAAGTTGATGGCACATGGGAAGAGGTTGATGCAGGCTGTGAACAAGATTGCTTTATCAGACTCCTGTGGCCCCCCTTTTTTTTGAAAATCTGGGTTGACATTTACCTGTGTCAGTACTGATCAACTATCAAAAGCCTTTGCAATGTCTCCTTTAAAAAAAAAATGA
The DNA here is from genome assembly GCF_029931775.1 of Euleptes europaea. Lineage (NCBI taxonomy): Eukaryota > Metazoa > Chordata > Lepidosauria > Squamata > Sphaerodactylidae > Euleptes > Euleptes europaea. Next base: position 48,471,293 of record NC_079326.1, read on the forward strand.
GTATTTGAACAGTAATCATCTTCTGGTAAAAAGCAGACAATAAATCACTGCCTTTTGACCTTGTTAAATCCATTACTTTCAATTTAATCCACAAGGATAGATTAAAATGAAATAAATTTTATATTGCCAAAATCTCAATGCAGGTGAAAGAAATATATGTTTTCTGCTAATATTAAATTGTCAGTAATCACAAAGTCGTACCAAAAAACCACCACATAGCTAGAAGGAAAGGCCAACCTTAATATTTTCTTCTTCATCACACAACTACAGTGACAACAGAATATCAACAAAAGGGCCAAGGATTTGCACCTCACCAATTAAAAGTGTATGCCACTAATTAATCAACGAATGTGTTGGTTGATTGATCTACCCATCAAGCCAACTGAAGCTTACAGCCCTAGTGAATAGTTACAGAAACTGAGGCAACTGAAACCTGAAGGGAGTAGATAAGAAAGTAGAAGTGGCCAATCGGTGAATAAATGTCGTTACTTCCTCAAAAAGTAGCCCATGTTAAATTTCTAGAATCAACAATGTTTCCTGTCTCTGTGCTCTTTGGTTCTTATGTCTCCTGGTGACTGTCCAAGTAGAGGTTTACATTGCCTCTGTAACCCTGAATTTGTTTCCCAGATGGAATGTCCCAGATGCCATGGAGAAGTCACGTCTAGAGAAGTCCACCTTATCTTTTTTTCATCCCTACTGAAGACATGCTCTATTCTCTTTCAAAAATATTACCTCGTTTCCTAAAGGCAATGATGCATTTCCTCTGAGTCGGACTGATTTGTGTCAAAATATTTCACAAGGATCTCCCAGGATGCAATATCTCAGCGTTAGCTAGGGATGAGCTACTAGTCAAAATGAATACTAGTCAAGATGCATACCTATTTTCTCCAGGATCAGAGGAACATGCCCATTATATTAGGTGCTGTGAAACACCAGCAGGATGCTGCTGTAGTCGTCTTGTTTGTGGGCTTCCTAGAGGCACCTGGTTGGCCACTGTGTGAACAGACTGCTGGACTTGATGGTCCTTCGTCTGATCCAGCAGGGCTTTTCTTATGTTCACACAGTATCTTCAGCAGAACCACATTTGCATTTACGGAAGAGGGCCTGGTGATTTCTTATGGTACCCTAATACCAATACAGACCCCCACTTTGGCTGTTCTTGAAGATCCACTGACCCCCCCGGAACAAAATTCAGAGGGGCTCAGTGAAGAAAGAAGGAGAAAGAAGTCGGAAAGTCCTGTTACGTGAAGTCCACAGATGGTTGGATACACACCATTATTTGTTATTACTTCTCATTTTCTTCAATGTTGAAAGCAGACTCTGGGACCAAGTCTTGGTAAGGACAAATTAAGCCTTTCCTTTTCAACATTGGCAGCAAAAAGGTACAATATATCTTTCAGCTTATCGTATTATAACGAATGTTTTTAAAGGAGTTTAGCTGTTATGGTTAGGAACTTGATATTAATACACATTTATGGACATAATCCTACAAGAAAAGGGCAACGATAAAGGTGAGTTTGGCAAGAATTGTCATTCTTAACTTTGCTTAATGCTATGATCTTGCTTTTAGGGCATACAGATGCCATCTAAAGTATGTAAATGGCTGTTATATTGCTAGCCAACGAGATTAAAAATATATATCCTAAGCAAGGTGGTAACCTCTGTTACGCTGTTTTTTCATTGAAGGAGTCCTTTTTTCATTCACACAAAATTCTGAAACACATAAAATGGAGAAGCTTCCCTTAATCTTTCTTACAAGGAGGTTATGTGATGTACTTATAGCAACCTTGTGATGTCTGAACGCGTGCCCTGCCTCTACTTACCCCGTTCACTGTTCTATCTATTCTACCAAATAAAAATGTACCACCCAGATAAATGATACCTTCAGTTACAAAAGAAATGTGCAAGCACCACTTTTTATTTTTAAAAAGAAGAAAATCATGATGGCGGCACAACAACGGGGAGGGAATGGAGGCCACATCTGGTGTGAAAGGGAAAAAATGGCTAATTGAGCCAGTGTGGTGTAGTGGTCAAGAGCGGAGGACTCTAATCTGGAGAACCAGGTTCGATTCCCCACTCCTCTGCATGAAGCCTGCTTGGTGACCCTGGGCTAGACACAGTTCTTTCAGAACTATCTCAGCCCCACCTACCTCACAAGGTGTCTGTTGTGGGGAGGGGAAGGGAAGGTGATTGTAAGCCGCTTTGTGTGTGTGTGTTAAGTGCCGTCAAATCGCTTCCAACTCATGGCGACCCTATGAATCAAAGTCCTCCAAAATGTCATATCTTCGATAGCCTTGCTCAGATCTTGCAAATTGAGGGCCGTGGCTTCCTTTATTGAGTCAATCCATCTCTTGTTGGGTCTTCCTCTTTTCCTGCTGCCCTCAACTTTTCCTAGCATGACTGTCTTTTCCGGTGACTCTTGTCTTCTCATAATGTGACCCAAAATACGACAGCCTCAGTTTAGTCATTTTAGCTTCTAGGGTCAGTTCAGGCTTGATTTGATCTATAACCCACTGATTAATTTTTTTGGAAGCCCAGGGTATCTGTAACACTCTCCTCCAACACCACATTTCAAAGGAATCTACTTTCTTCCTATCAGCTTTCTTCAATGTCCAGCTTTCACACCCATACATAGTAATAGGGAATACGATGGCCGTTTTGAGACTCCTTAAAGGTAGAGGAAAAAGCTGGGTATAAAAAGCCAACTCTTCTTTTTCTTCTTATGAGAGTCACGAAACAGATTATCCTGTGCAGTTCAGAATTTCTGTTGCAAGTGCAAATTGAGCAACAGTTGCTCTGGCAACATGACTTACCCTCATATAGAATCAGCCTGGATTATGGGAAGGTGCTAGATATACCTTACCTTATTTGTTTGGTTTGGTTTTCAGCAACTTGGAGTGGCAGCCCGAAATCACCAGAACTGTCAGATCCATTTTCCCTAATGGCTTTTGAAATGTCTGCATTCTTCGAAAGAGTCTGGCATTCCTGTGTTTAGTTACAAAGGCACCGTCACTGTGTAGACGGACGAGCATCTTCCTGTCACTGGCTAAGAGTATCTTAATTTTTGTGGCAATTTCAGAGGACCGTGTCCATGGGATGAATGCACAATTCAGACACTTGAATAGGAAGCCTTGGTGCTATGGCTGATGTTTGACGAAAAAGGGAGGAGGGAGGCTTCGCTATATGTAAACACTTATGCCAGGAGCCCCGTGGCGCAGAGTGGTAAACTGCAGTACTGCAGTCCAAGCTGTGCTCATGACCTGAGTTTGATCCCAACAGAAGTTGGTTTCAGGTAGCTGGTTCAAGGTTGACTCAGCCTTCCATCCTTCCGAGGTCGGTAAAATGAGTACCCAGCTTGCTGGGGGTAAAGGGAAGATGACTGGGGAAGGCACTGGCAAACCACCTTGTAAACAAAGTCTGCCTAGTACACGTCAGGATGTGACATCACCCCATGGGTCAGGAATGACCTGGTGCTTGCACAGGGGACCTTTACCTTTTTTTATGCCAGGTGACGACATGGCTACTTGGACATCAATATAAGTTCCTGAGCTGACAAAATAGAAAATCCGCTAATTCCCAACCAATATGGTATCAAGTTGCAGCCGCCTTAAGGCTGCCCCATACAAGAGATGATCAGAGAAGAAGAGTTGGTTTTTATATGATTACCGTACTTTCTCTACCACTTAAGTGAGAATCAAACCCGCTTACAATGATCTTCCCTTCCCCTCCCAACAACAGACACCCGGGGAGGTAGGTGGGGTTGAGAGAGCATGAGTAGCCCAAGGTCACCCAGCTGGCTTTGTGTGTAGGAGTGGGGAAACAAATCCAGCTCCCTAGATTAGCCTCCGCCGCTCATGCGGAGGAGTGGGGAATCAAACCCGATTCTCCAGATCAGACTCCACCGCTCCAAACCACCGCTCTTAACCACTACACCATGCTGGTGATTTGCCATTGCCTGCCTCTGCATAGTAACCCTGGATTTCCTTGGTAGTCACCCATCCAAATACTAACCAGGGCCAACCCTGCTTAGCTTCCAGGATATCTAGGTCAGGGCAGCTAATGACCAATAATATATTTATCCTGCCTTTCTCCAAATGTGATTGTCACAGGATTACCAATAAAGCAAAGCAGGGACCCCTGCAGAAAAAGGCTGGGGGTTCCCTAAGGAGAAAAATATTGGTTTTTAAAAGAATGAGTAAAAGAACAACAACCTGATGAGTGCTGAGCATGCTTACTGCCCTCCAGGTATGTTGAAGGCAGGTGAGCATCAGTGGAGGGGAAAAAACAGAAGGTAGAGGGAAATTGACCTGCTCAAGCCCTTCAACTTTTTTTTTGCCATCAATAGGGTTGCCAGGTCCCTCTTTGCCACCAGTGGGAGGTTTTTGGGATGGAGCCTGAGGAGGGCAGGTTTGGGGAGGGGAGGGACTCCAGTGCCATAGAATCCAATTGACAAAGCAGCTATTTTCTCCAGGTGAACAGATTTCTATCAGCTGGAGATCAGTTGTAATAGCAGATCTCTAGCTTGTTACCTGGAGGTTGGCAACCCTAGCCAACAAGTCACAGCTGACTTATGGCAACCTCATAGGGTTTTCAAGGCAAGAGATGTTTAGAGGTGGTTTCCCATTGCCTGCCTCCGGGTCATGACCCTGGTATTCCTTGGATGTCTCCCATTTAAATACTAGCCAGGGTCAGGGCTGAGAGTGGGTGATTGGCCCAAGGTCACCCAGCAAACTTCCAGGGTGCGAATGGGAATTCGAACTTGGGTTTCCCAGGTCCTAGTCCAACACTTTAACCACTATACCACGCTGGCTCTTCAGACCTTAGAGTATTCCAAAAGAGGGATTTAGGTGGTGGGGATGCACTGCAGGTCTTCAACTTATTTTAATTGCCCAGAGTCTTCATGGAGTTCATTATCCATACTTTGGTGCTTGTATTTTTTAGTAGTCTCAGTAGCATTTCATGTGCAGTGTCAGGCCCATAAATCTTTAGCCAGCTAGTAAATACAAATTGAGCATCTTTTTTACTTGTCTGAGGACAAGCGTCTGCTTTGCAAAGATGACTTGTTTGTTTAGCCTGTTCTTTTGATCCATCAGGGTCACAAAGGAGCTTGCATAACATCCAAAATCCATATGATAAGACCGATAGCAGCAGTTCGACAAGACAGAGAGCTCCAAAGGGAAGCCACCATTCATTAAAATCAGGTAGCCCCCCCCACTTTGAAAAGACAACATTTATCTGATGATGATGAAGAAGAGTTGGTTTTTGGTGGGGCTGAGAGAGCTCTAAGAGAGCTGTAACTAGCCCAAGGTCACCCAGCTGGCTTCATGTGGAGGAGTGGGGAAACGGTGTGTTTGGAGCAGTGAACTCTGATCTGGAGAACTGGGTTTGATTCCCCACTCCCTTACATGAGCGGCGGAGGCTAATCTGGTGAACTGGATTTGTTTCCCCACTCCTACACATGAAGCCAGCTGGGTGACCTTGGGCTACTCACACTCTCTGTGATGCACCTACCTCACAGGGTGTCTGTTGTGGCGAGGGGAAGAGAAGGTGATTGTAAGCCGGTTTGATTCTTCCTTAAGTGGTAGAGGAAGTCGGCATATAAAAACCAACTCCTCCTCCTCCTCTTCTCCTTCTCCTCTTAACAGGGAGTCGCAGTCCTGGATCCAGCTGTAGTTTCCAAGCCTTCTTCTTCTTCTTCAAATTCAATCCCATAAAGCTCACTGCAAGGACCTAATCTGGAGCTCATCAGGGTATGAATTTTGATAAAGCCTTTGGTATCTTTGATCTGTAACATTTACAACATGCAAATATGTAACTTCTAACAGATGACTCTCCCAAGTTAACGGAACACAGACCACGATATAAAACATTAATAGATCCCCATAGAACAATGTGAGATAAAATAGCGTTTGCATTATACAAGCTGCACAGATGGGTGAATAATAGCTGTTACAAGAGAAACCAGGGAGTCCAGAAACACAAGGGGTTCTTACAAAGCTGCTTTATCTGGCAGGGTATAAAGCATAGGGTGTGGTCATGCCAGAAAGAATCTGAGTACTTAAGATCAGGGATCAGGGTGTGTTGTAGTCATTGCTACACATTAGAAAGTACTCCTGTTGGTTGATGGATGACAAAAGAACTTTGTCTCAGATGTGAGATGGGAGTTTTGTGCCTCCCTAGAGGCACAAACAGCCCATTTCTGTTTGCAGCCATGGCATGGGGGGCTTGGAAGGCTTTCAGAGGGGAGTGGACATGTCCATGGAGGAGAAAGGTATTCATGGCTACTAGTCAAAAGGGATCCTAGTCATGATGCATACCTATTCTCTCCAGGATCAGAGGAGCAAGCCAAATATATTAGGTGCTTTGAAACACAGGCAGGACAATGCTGCTGCAGTTGTCTTGCTTGTGGGCTTCCTGGAGGCAACTGGCTGACCACTATGTAAACAGACTGCTGGACTTGATGTTCAGAGGTGGTTGATCCAACAGGGCTGTTCTTATCTTCCTTTCTTCCTTCCCTCCATCCCCTCTTCCTGCCTTCTCTCTAGTATCAGAGTAGCATGCCTATGATATTAGGTGCAGTGGAAGACAGGCAGGATAATGCTGCTGCTGTGGTCTTGCTTGTGGGCTTCCTAGAGGCACCTGGTTGGCCTCTGTGTGAACAGACTGCTGGACCTGATGGGCCTGGGTCTGATCCAGCAGGGCTCTTATGGCTGCCAACTTGGAAGGCTTTAAGAGGGGAGTGGATATGTTCATGGGGGAGAGGGCTATTCAGGGCTACTAGTCAAAATGGATACTAGTCATGATGCATACCTATTCTCTCCAGGGTCAGAGGAGCAGGCCTATTATATTAGGTCCTATTATATTAGGCACCTGGTTGGCCACCGTGTGAACAGGCTGCTGAACTTGATGGATCTTGGTCTGATCCAGCATGGCCTTTCTTATGCTCTTATGTTCTAACCTTTTCCCTGTGCTGTTTTTGCATTCTCCAACTGAACCTGGGACAGAGTGGAACCACAGCGAAAGATTCTATTCCTGCTTTCTTAGCATTTGATAAGAAAATAAAACTATTTGACTTAAAAAGCAGCTTTTCTCTTCTGCATCTCTTTTGTGTCATGGTCAAAACTCTCTTTCTTCTCTTCCCTTCCCATTTCAGAGCTGGAATTTTAAAAAACAACCCAATCGAACCCCAGAGGTCTCTGGGGATATGTAAATTAACCGTGATTTTGCAGTTTTAGGAATTGTGTACAAAATATATTATCTTCCAGATGGCCAGTAACCTCTCATTTTTCTCCAGTAGTATATTAAGTACCGGATGTTTTCTGGTTCTTTCCTCTGCATTACATTTCTCTAATGTAAAATAGAAGTCACCTAGAAAATAATATACTTCTGCCATTTCAACCCATCACGATAGAGGCATATAAGGATCTGGGAAGCTACGCTTCTTTTATGGTCAAAGAACGTGTCTTCTGTGATCTGTGCTGGTTGTGGACTTGGAGTCGTAAATAATGGCAGGAATGTATTTGATGCTGAAATTTCCCCTCCCCTTTGGCTCTCCAGTAGAATGAAGCTGAGGTGGTTACAAAATCCCTTTCATGTCCATCCAGTCGCAGATCACATACAAGAAAATAACCGCCAACCTATAAATAATCTGACATTTTCCAAACTCCCGCACATTACTTAGAAATATGAGAAACAGATTCGGATATTTTGATGGCTTACATTTCCATCTATCAAGACGTGGCTAGATTCCCACAGATGGAACTGTAGATGCAAATGAATTTTTTGTTGCACTTTCGCATTTAGCACGAGGGTGGTTTTGATCGTGGGACCCATTTGTATTTATACACAGATTCAGTTTTAGTGATGAGGAAATGTCCTCTACTTAATTCGTTTATATTTTTGTCAACAGTTTCAAGTCTCTGATTTTCACTGTTGATCTTATAGTTTCCTCTTGTATCATGTTCTCATGTTGTAGGTTTTTGGATTCAAATTATATGGTGTTTATATGCATCATGTATGCCACAGATATATATAAACTATGCTACTGATTTATTGAGACACAAACAATGTTGGATAATGTGTGCATCCCATATTTTCCCTACCCTTTCCCTTTATAATAATTTTAAAAAATTTAAAAAAGAAAATGTGTGCATTTTACGAAAAACATTCAGTATGAGGGAACAGAAAATAGCCCCCACCAAAAAAAACCCCATGGGTTAAATTTGCACAAAGGAGAAGTAAAATCAAAACTAGGATTTGGATTATATAACAGCAGAGGCAAGAAATTTGAACTCACCCCCTGTTTGAATAAATAGCTTCTTGGAATTTTTTAAGGACTAAGATTGACCAATTTAGAAACAACTTGAAAAACAAAAGTATTGTCAAGTTGATCTGACCTAGAAATGTATTACAAAGTTACTAAACTCTTTTGAAATCATCTTCTCTCCATTTGCATAAATAACTTCTTGGAATTTTTTTAGGACTAGGATTGGACCAGTTTAGAAACGCCTATAGAAACAACTTGGAACACAAAAGTTTTGTCAACTTGATCTGGCCTAGAAATGTATTACGAAGTTTCTAAACTCTGCTTTTGGAAAACGAAGTTTGAGTAAGAGTTTTCAGAGGAAGAGCAAATTAGAACGTAATTTATGTCAGCATCTGCTGTCCTCTCCCATCTGGTTCACATGATTTCTCATACATTTTATTATTGTGATGAACAGCGTGACGCTGATTACCAGAGTAATGCAGAACAGAAAAGATACTTAGAAGACAGTTCACAGAATACTTGTTTTAGCTGCTTTCCTCCTTAGCATTTGCCGCACATGGATTTCTGAGGCGTAGACTTCCCAATAGGGTTGCCAGGTCCCTCTTTGACACCGGCGGGAGGTTTTTGGGGCGGAGCACAAGGAGGGCGGGGTTTGGGGAGGGGAGGGACTTCAATGACATAGAGTCCAATTGCCCAAGCGGCCATTTTCTCCAGGTGAGCTGATCTCTATCAGCTGGAGATCAGTTGTAATAGCAGGAGATCTCCAGCTAGTACCTGGAGGTTGGCAACCCTACTTCCAAACCAGTGGTCTCATGTGCATTTTGAGGTGGGTGGTCCACTACTGCTGGGTGGTCCATACTACTGCGGAGCTTGTATGAGGTTCATGCCCCTCGGACCTCAAGTAGCAGAAATGGGAAAGGCCTGTGGCCGAGCCCCTAGAGAGCTTCTGCCCGTTGGATAGACATTACTGACCGTGATGTATCGATGCAAGGCAGCTTGATGCCTCCACTTGAACCTCCAAATAAACTCTTTTTCAAGAGCCCTGTTTGCTGAGCATCATCAGCACCAAGAGTAACATAGGCCACGACCCTTTGCTCTTATTGATAATTATATTAATTGCATCCACACATGAAGACAGTTTGTTGGAAGAGTCCGAGACTCTACTAACCTTTTTATCTCCAGACTCTCCGATTAGTAATCAGAGTTGGGATTTCAACAAAACCTGTAATTAAGCTATCGAGGCCCTTCCAAGCGCACGTCACCGAATTATTAACTACTGAACTCTCTTCACGTATTTGGTGGTTATTAACAATACTCACATAATTTGTAGAGTACTTTCCGGTGGGCAATAGATTTTATATTCAGTGCTCACGGCCGTGAGTCAGGTCAGAATTAGCACGCTCTTGGGTTTTTACTGGCAATGGAAACGAAAAGAAATGGCCCTTGGAGCATGGGATCACCTCAACGTTGTCACCACAGTTCTCCCGCTTGCTAATAACGTGGCTGATCTATAAAGGTTGCCAGGATGCTTGGAATGGCGGGCAATTGCCCGCCCATCCCTCGATGCCATCACTTATGGTTTACTTCTGGAAAGCTGCAGCGTGAGGGGACGATTTACCACTCAAATGGGGGTTTGAGTGGTAAATCGTCCCATTGCGCTGCGATACTTCCGGAACTAAACCAAAAGTGATGAGATCGCGTTGCTTGCCGACCCGCGCGTGTGATCCCCGCCCCCAAAATTTCCTGCTGGAGGAGAGGGGGAACTTGGCAACCCTACTGATCTACTAGTCCACATCAATCTGTTGAGTTTTGTTCCCCAACAAATACCCCCACACATGGCATTAATATCCACTTCACTGTAGGAAGGAATCCTTGCAACTGCACATTGTACATTGCAACTGTAAGCATTGTAAAAATATTGACTTATTATTAAAACGTTTGTGACATGTTTTCCCCTGCATAGTGGGCCCTGGCCTGGAAACACTGCCCTGAAGAAGGGGGTGATTTCTACAGAGAGGCTGAGTGAGTGGTTGCTTGGCAACAGGAAAGTGGGGGGTAAAAACTCCAAAGGGGGGAGCAGAGAAGAAGCTGAGGCGTTTTTCTCCTGGGGGCGTGGAGAATTTCTGAAGAAGTTTGTGGGGGGGGGGAAGCCAGTGGAAACGGAGGAAGGCAGGCGGCAGAAAACTGGTGCTCGATCCTGAGTGTTTGTAGGACTTATGCTGCGGCAGTAGGGTTGCCAGGTCCCTCTTCTCCCCCGGCGGAAGGCTTTTGCAAGAAAGCGGTGTGTGCGCATTCGCGCGTGCGCCGACACATGTGCATTACTTTCGGTTTAGAACCGGAAGTGCTGCCTCGCAAGGGGCCTTATACCTCTTAGTTTGAGTGGTAAAGCGGCCCTTTACCACTCAAACCGGAAGTGGCGCACGCGGTATGCACGTGCGCATGCACGTTTGCCCGCCGACGCTCAGGTGGTCGGCGGGCAGAGGGGTAAATTACCGGGGGTTTGCCCGCCACCAGCAGGCACCTGGCAACCCTATGTGGCAGTGAGGAAAAGTGGCTTCTCAGAGCTTGTGAAAGACACACATGAAGCTGCCTTATACTGTCAATCATCATAGTCTCAATGTTATCCTTAATGTTATCAGAGGTCACCTCGCTCTCCCCCTGTGCTTCCCTCCATTTTACCCTCATTTTCAGAGACCTGTTTTATCTCAAATTTGAAAACGTGGACAAAATGCAGGGAAATGCTTCTGACGGTCGAAAGCAGCGTGCATCATCAAAACAAACACCCGAAGTCATCGGAGGGGTGACCGCGAGGGAAACAGTCAAGCATAAAAGGCCAGTGAAAAATTAGCGGCAGCTAACAGTGCCATCCTTGCAGAATTATACCCTTTCAAGTGCATTGAACTCAGTGGGCTTAGAAGGGTCTAACTCTGTTTAGGATTGTGCTGCAGAAGTCTTATTGACGTTAAAGCCGACAGTTAAGTGTTTAGAGTTGCCAACCTGCAGGTAATGGAGAAGAAAAAGCACCTCTATACTAATACCAATTAGGTTAGGAAAACAGTACAGAGGCAACAGTCATGTACAAAAAGGTGCCATTTATATAAGCTACTGAAGTGAAAACATGTACAATATTGTACTCAACAAGGTAACCACACAACAAACTAACAATATGTACAATATATACAGCAAGGAGCCACAATAATTTTCCAAGAGTCTCAATAGAGTAACAGTAGCAATCCAGTTTCTGTGTACAAAATTTCATAAGAAGCCACAATCTTCCATAGGAGTTTCTATGTACAAATTTCATAAGAAGCCACAGTCTTCCATAGGATGCAGCCGTTTCAGATTCACAACAATATGGAATCCTTCTTCAGTCCTTCAAATATTGCTTCCAAAAAGTGTGCTGTCATACACAAACTTGATATCATCCCACGTAGGGTAAGCATAAATCAGGTTACAGAAAGATGTCAGCAAAGTACATCACTATAATAGCTGGAGATCTCCTGCTATTATAACTGATCTCCAGCCAATAGAGATCAGTTCACCTGGAGAAAATGGCTGCTTTGGCATTTGGACTCTATGGCGTTGAAGTCCCTCCCCAAACCCTGCCCTCCTCAGGCTCCACCCCAAAAACCTCCTGCCGGTGGCGAAGAAGGATCTGCAAACCCTATAAATGTTTGAGTTCCATTGATTGCATAGGGCGGATTGACATTTTACGCAGCAGCTGTTTGCTGCAAAGGAACACCTTAAAATGTAAATCAGTATATGTGGGCTTGCTATAGTTGCATGCCGGGGAACCACAGCCATTTGTGACTTCCTGACGTGCGCCTAGCATATGTCAGTAATTGTTTTGAGATCTATTACTCTTTTTTGCTCAAGTTCACCATAGCAGATAGCAGTGCGCATTGTTGACTAGTGAGAATTCTTCCTAGCTCCTGGCAGTTTTATGGTCAGTTAGGGTATCCAAGTAACATTGCCCCTCTTCAACTATTTCCGGAATCAAGAATTTGACACGAGAAGGACGGTTTGGAAATGCTTTACTGAATACTCAAGGGCCACTTTACATGTTTACAAAGTCTTTGTGTTCACTGAGTGGCGACAGGAGGACTTTGAAGCAGATGGTCAATGGGAGTTTTGTGCCTCCCAGACTCAAGCGTCTCCTTTTCTCCTTGCAGCAGGGGTGTGCGTGGGCAGAGCTGCCCACAGCCTTTCCCCTCCATGCTGCGTTCTCCTTAGAGCACCCTATGGAGCTGCTTATTGGCTCTGTTTGTGTAATCATGGCTGCATCTCTGTTTTGCAATGGAACCAGTAACTGCTCAATGGAGTGCTTTAAGGAGGAGAAAACCTCTCAGAGGGGAAGGCCGCTGCTCCGGCAGGGAGGAGAAAAAGGCTGATGTGACTCTAAGAGGAGGAGGAGGAGGAGAAGAAGAAGAGTTGGTTTTTATATGCCGATATTTCTCTACCTCTTAAGGCAGAATCAAACTGTCTTACAATCGCCTTCCCTTCCCCTCCCCACAACGGACACCCTGTGAGGTAAGTGGGGCTGAGAGAGTGTGACTAGCCCAAGGTCACCTAGCTGGTTTCATGTGTAGGAATGGGGAAACAAATCCAGTTCACCAGATTAGCCTCCACTGCTCTTGTGGAGGAGTGGGGACTCATACCAGGTTCTCCAGATCAGATCAGAGTCCACCGCTCCAAACCACCACTCTTAACCACTACACCATGGTTCTCCATTGAATGTCTGCTACAGAATCCTTGTCTCATTGAACAACGAACGTGGAGACTTTGTAAATTGTAAAGAGGCCCACAATGATTCGTGGGTTCAAAATAGGTCGATGGAATTAACGGAGACATTCATATAAGGAATATTCGATTCATACCGGCACAATACTAGTAAACTGGCTGCCCCGTCTGTGGGTGCTGCTAGCAATAGGACCACCCACAGATAAAGGTAAATGTGGCGGACAGAGCTAAGTCAGTCCTCTTTCTTGGTATCTGCCAATCCCTTTTATACTCTGGTGATCTAACGAGAGAGCCGAGTCAGAGAATGGCAGGGGTGTCAACTGTTATGAGGGTTGGATATGACATAAATGTCACTTGGTTGGGCCGGGCCAGGCCGTACCTTGCCAGCCCAGATTGAGAGTGGGTGGGGGGTGGCTGCTCTGGCTGGCTCACGGGCCGGATAAGAGTTCTCAAGGGGCCAGATCCGGCCTGCAGGCCTTAAAAACCTCCTTCCCTGGAGGTTTTTAAGAAGAGGTTAGATGGCCATCTGTCAGCAATGCTGATTCTGTGACCTTCGGCAGATGATGAGAGGGAGGGCATCTTGGCCATCTTTTGGTCACTAGGGGTGTGGAGGGGGGAGGTAATTGTGAATTTGGACTTGATGGCCCTGGTGGTCCCTTCCAACTCTATGCTTCTATGTTTGACACCACTGATTGAGAGGTTCTTTAGGAACATCAGGGACTTGTCTCTGTCTCCAGTCACTTCAAGTGGAAGTAGGCTAGGTAGAGTGGTGATCCATGCTGGCTCATATAGATTGATGGTTCTCATTTGTAGCCTTTCAGGGTCATTTGGAAGCTATATGGCAGATGGAGGTCTATGGTTTAGAAAGGCTCATTCAATCTAAAAAGTTAGAAAAGCCTGTGGAAGAAAGAAACAAATTTTAAAATCAAAAGTTCTCTGGCATTCTTTCCATGCTGACACGATATATGTATTCTATTAAGAACCTGTATCTCCATCTTTCTCTCTCTATATAGATTACATTTTTATTAAGCTGGTCTTGAACATCTCCAATTTACTTTTTCCACGCTGTAAAATAAACTTTTCTCTTGTGTTAAATCTCTGGGGGTTTTTTTTGGTATTCAAGGGGAGAAAAGGTTTATAACTGGGTTTTACCGAGACTAGGGGGAGAGGGTACCTCAGGAGACCATCATGATTTACTTCAGAGGCTGCTAGCTGTAAATATTGCTAAACACCAGCAGGCCAGTAATGAAATATTTCTCTCTCCTCTTTCACAGCTATGCTTGCTGGTGTGATGGGGAAGTGTAGAGTAGACAGTAGTCCTCAGTTAATCCCCAAACTCAATGCATGCAACCATTGTGATGATACTGAGTGAGGATTTTCTCACCAAAAATAAAAAAAGCAAGGGTCCAGTAACACCTTAAACAAAATTTCTGGCAAGGTATGAGCTTTCGTGAGTCACAGCTACCTTCTTCAAAACCAAAAATAGTTTGCATCTACTTCTGCCACCCAAACTCATTACAGTAGGCACCTCTACATACTTGGGGAACAGCTAGATTTGAGTCCAGTAGTAGCGCCTTACAGACCAACAAGATTTTCAGGAGTCAAAAAGGGCAAGAGTCCAGTAGCACCTTAAAGACTAACAAAAATATTTTCTGGTAGGGTATAGCTAGAATGTGAATGTGAATTCACATGGATTCACATTCTAGCTATACCCTACCAGAAAATATTTTTGTTAGTCTTTAAGGTGCTACTGGACTCTTGCCCTTTTTGACTACTGCAAACAGACTAACACGGCTACCCACTGTGAAAGATTTTCAGGGTATAAGCTATCAAGATTCAAAGCTCCCTTTGTCAGATATCTGACAAAAGGAGGTTTGTCTCTCGAAAGCTCATACCCCAAAAATCTTGTTGGTCTTTAAGGTGCTACTGGCCTCAAATCTAGCTGTTCTACTGCAGACCAACGTAGCTACCCTCTCATACATACTTAGGGGGACTCACCAGGTATCTGGAGAAGAAAAATACATCAAAAGAAAAATACAGTTTAGAAAAGAGAAAAAGAGTATGCCAGGTAGCTTACTCACATGCCATCAGAACCCCTTATTCCCAGACCAGGCAGAATTCGTTGGCTAAACCCATAAATTGGGGTTGTAATACTATATCCCAAAACCACGAAAGGGAATTTTATTTATGAAGATTCCTAAGTCAAATATTTTGAATTGGATGTTCCCTAAATAGTTCATCCAACTCGATGAACTTTCACCCAGATTTGACTGGAAATGTTGGTGAATTGATGTCTGTCATTTTAGAGTTTAGATAATTATCTGATCGATGGCATTGCTCCCCATAACCTAATACTGTTGTTCATGAAGTAAGTTCCCTGGGCAACACCTGTCAACTGGATTTCTTATTGTCAGTGAAATGGGAATCCTAGGAATAGCTGATAGTTTCAGAAAATGTCTTCTGTCACCATTATCTGATAGTAGATTGGCGAGCCCTTGTGTGGGTGTAGAAAGCAGCACAGACACCCATCGAAAAGATAGGAGTCTTAAATTGTGTTATTAAAAAGAACTTTTGTTTAAGTTTAATAGAAATATAGAAATTTAGAAATAGACAATAAATACAGTATATAGAAATAGACAATTCAGAAATAGACAATAAATACAGTAAATACTAGAAATAGACAATAAATACAGGGATATAAGGTATACTCACACCCAGGGTAAATATACATACTTTTGTCAATATAATTGAAAGGTAGTTAAGATTTGTGAAGCAATATTGTAATCCCCCATCCCACCCTATCCTTTTTTTTAATGTCCACTCCTTTATTCTTTTGAAAATAAAAACTTTATAAAAGAAAAGAAAACATAACGATCTTTTATGGTTTATTTTAGTAGTTAGTAGGTTTTTTTGTTTTTTGCTGTCAAGTCACATGTGACTTTTGGTGACCCCGGTAGGGTTTTTAAGGCAAGAGACATTCAGAGGTGGTTTGCCATAGTCTGCCTCCCTATCACGCCCCTGGTATTCCTTGGAGGTCTTGCTAGGGTCGACCCTGCTTAACTTTCTGAGATCAGGCTAGCCTGGACTATCCAGTGAGGGCTGTTAGTAGTAGTTATGTCTTTATGGTAGTTTTATGGTATTTGTTTTTTACATTATCAAGAAGGCTTCTGGAGTGATGGCATATATGTTTTCCAAATAAATAAATATGTAGGTAAGACTGGCTTACTGCTTTCTGTTCTAAACAGACTGGCAGCAAACACAATGTCTACAAGAACTATGAACTGCCTTCGGCCATGACTCATGTCCATTGGGTTGTTGCCCAATGTCTTCTCAGCTCCAGGAGCAGATCTGGGCTGTAATTGAATTTAGTATGTTATTCCTTATTATTCTCAGACTGTGTGGGTGCCTGTAAAGAATGCTATAATCAGTAGGCGGACAGTGGTTGCTCTGAACATGTTTATGGCAATGAATATGTCATGAGGGATGCTTAGGGTTGCCAATCTTCAGGTGGTGGCTGGAGATCTCCCGCTATTACAACTGATCTCCAGCAGATAGAGATCAGTTCACCTGGAGAAAATGGCTGCTTTGGCAATTGGACTTTATGGCATGGAAGTCCCTCCCCTCCTCAAACCCCGCCCTCCTCAGGCGCCACCCCAAAAACCTCCCGCCTTTGGTGAAAAGGAACCTGGCAACCCTAGGGATGGTAGAGTGTCAGTTCATCAAATCTTTTCTTGTTCGTCAGTTCTTTTTGGTCTGGAGATGGTATCGTTGATTAAGTAGCTGACAGGAGATTCATACTCTTATTGGAACTTGAGTTAAAGACAGAGACACAGTGCCCGGCAAATTAATCTAGAATCAAGGAATAACAACAGACTGAATCCTGATCAAATGTAGTAGAATTACCGACAACTGAGAAAAACCAATCAGTCATCAGGCAACAAGGAAACAGGGGTGATAAAGAGCTCAGCATTAGACTTCTCATAGGAAGGAACAATAGGAAACTAATAACTTACTTTAATATTTGATTTTCTGTAAAATCTGCAGATCTGTTCACTGTTAAAATATTGTGCAGGGGAATAGGCATGTTATTCCTTATTATTTTCAGACTGTGTGGGTGCCTGTAAAAGATGCTATAATCAGTAGGTAGCCAATGGTTGCTCTGAACATGTTTATGGCATGGTTAGGGTTGCCCATGATGGTTAGGCCCATGATGGTTAGTCCCAATGTGTGATATTCCCTGTCTGGCTACAGAGGCTCAGGATTAGTAGATTGGTTTTTGTTTGCCCACTTGTTGACATAAATCTGAGTTTTGTTTTGTTCTTTACATCAGGCCCTCGGTCCTCACAAATCAAAACATGGATTAAACGTCAATACAAATGTATTAAAATTGCCTTTGTAAGCAAACCGGATAGTTCCCAAAAGCATTAGACAAGCTTGGAAGAAGGAATGGCGGACGAAAGGAGAGTGGGACTTTGCCAGGTGGCGAGGGATGGGAGGGTAAGGTTGCTTTCCAAAGCATCCATTTTCTCCAGGAGAACTGACCTCTGTAGTCTGGAGATGAGCTGTAATTCTGGGGGATCAGAGGGTCCCATCTGGAGGCTGGCATCCCTAGATTCAACACAGTGATCATCCTTTAATCAGGAGACTTAGGCTGTGAGCTCTTTGCAGCTGACTTTCTGATCGTGTTAAATCGTTAATACTTAAGTGCTATTGTAAATTACCCTTCCATCCAAATGTGGACCTCAATACCAAAACTAATGCTCATGTTACCTATTCATGGTGGCCCATTAATCTGCCCCTTAACTGTGTGTGGTGAGAAGTCTACTAATCAAGATCCAACTTGAAACCACAGCAAGCACAGGAGATTTCTTGAGATGTTGAAGCAAGGGAAGGGTAATTTACAATTTAGTAAATAAAGTTTTGGATTCAGCAGTAATTTCTGCTGACAGAAAGGATTTCCATCAGGGGAACAGGACTCTCTTGCCTCCTGCTGAAGCCCCAGATCCCACCCCCATATACTGTTCCTGGAGAAACAGCATGAGGAGGATTCAGAGGTCTGTAGCAGAAGAGGAGTGTCAACGAAAATTACCCTCCTTTCTGATCCCACTGGATTGAAGCCAGAATCTACTTCAAAATTTTTGTTAAAAGTAGAGTCCATTCTCAATTCAGTAATGTATGAGAACTAAAAACAGCATCTAAAAGTAAAACAGGCTTTAACTCTCACCAATTAAAATTAATATCAACTAACTGATTTAATTGATTAATCTACCGATCAAAACCCTAGTAGTTATATGTATTCTTCTCTTAAAATGAAGAGGAAATAAAGATTCAAGAAGAAGAAGAAGAAGAAGAAGAAGAGTTGTTTTTTATATGCCGACTTTCTCTACCACTTCAGGCAGAATCAAACCGGCTTACAATCACCTTCCCTTCTCCTCCCCACAACAGGTACCTTGTGAGGTAGGTGGGGCTGAGAAAGTTCAGAGAGAACTGTGACTAGCCCAAGGTCATCCAGCTGGCTTCATGGTTAGGGGTGGGGAAACCAACCCGGTTCACCAGATTAGCCTCCGCCGCTGATGTGGAGGAGTGGGGAATCGAACCCTGTTCTTCAGATCAGAGTCCACCTCTCCAAACCACCGGTCTTAACCACTACACCATGCTGGCTCAAAGCAGTTGCTCTCCCGCTGTGCCATGGCCCCTCCCCATCAGAGAGTTCAGCTCTTACCTCCCTCCACTCCCATTTCCTGGACAAGGTTTGTGATCTGGATAGGGTTGAGTTCTTGTTAGGGGTCACTTAAACCCAGCTCTTCTGCCAGCCACTTAAAAGCTACAGTCCTGAGGGAGGAGAGGTCTGTCCGGACACTCCTCACTCCCTGAAAGCCGGGTTCTTCTCTTGTTCACCTCGAAGGAATTTACACCCTCTAGGTGACTGATGGCTTGAATCACCTGCATCGATTGCTTCGATGCAACACGCTCTTCTGTGCTTTCTAATTTCAGCGCTGAGCTTAGCACTCTGCTGCCGCAGCCTCTTTGGGACACTTGGTGTGAAGGATGGGCTGGAACAGAACATTTGCTTTCTTGCTTGCCCTTCCTAGTACTTTCCAAGAGTGATTTACTCCTTAATCCCAGAGAAAGGAGATTTTTGTCCTTGACTGTTGGAATGAATCACACTGAACAAAGCTGGGT
This sequence comes from Euleptes europaea, assembly GCF_029931775.1. Lineage (NCBI taxonomy): Eukaryota > Metazoa > Chordata > Lepidosauria > Squamata > Sphaerodactylidae > Euleptes > Euleptes europaea. The sequence goes on from NC_079326.1 coordinate 48,490,482, forward strand.
TTTTTTTTTTATTGCTCTGCAGCCTCCCAACACTTTGGGTAGGTTATAACATCTAAATGTAAATTTGCCATTGCTGCTTGTATCTTGTCTGGGTGCACCAGTGAAACTGACCGTAGATGGACTGTGCCTGGTTTTTGTAGTGCAAGGTGTGGTGCAATCAGAAGAGGGATGTGGTTTTGGTCTCACTTACCTGAGAGTAAGCTCCATTAAACATAAGGACATAAGAAAGGCCATGCTGGATCAGACCAAGGTCCATCAAGTCCAGCAGTCTGTTCACACTATGGCCAACCAGGTGTCTCCAGGAAGTCCACAAACAAGTAGAGGCTTTACTCAGCTTCTGATTTCAGTGGCATCACTGGGGTTGCCAGATTGTCCCTGGCCACCAGCGGGGAGGGAAGGGGTAGGGGAAGGGGTAATGTTGCCAGCTCCAGGCTAGGAGACTCCTGGAGATTTGGGGGTGGAGCCTGGGGAGGACAGGGACCTCAATGGGGTACAATGCCACAGAGTCCACCCTCCAAAGCAGCCATTTTCTCCAGGGGAAATGATCTCTGAAGTCTGGAGATAAGCGATAATTTGACTGTAAATTTGACTTAAACACGTTTGGTGTAAAATTTGTATCATCCCTGGACCAGATATGGATGGTGAATCTGCCTTTCCTAGACTCTTTGGTTGTGTCCCCTTAACAGTGATAATAGTTTAGAGCAGGGGTGTCAAACGTAAGGCCTGAGGGCCAGATCCGGTCCCTTGAGAGCTCTTATCTGGCCAGCCAGAGGCAGCCAGCCCCCCCCCCACTCTCAATCTGGGCTGGCAAGGCATTGCCCGGCCCCACCAAGTGACATTTATGTCACTTCATAACAATTGATTTTGACACCCCTGGTTTAGATCATTTGTTACAACATCATCTGCTTTCAACAGGAATGTTGCAGAGTTCGGTACTAATGATGACATCCGATTCATTCTGTTGCTTGCAACTTGTTTTCTTACTGGAAAGCTACAAAACCCATCACCCATACTTTAAACAATGCTTTTGGCAACGCTCTGAATCACAATGCAGAGAATTGTGCCAGGAAATACAGACTAATCATTTTTTGAAAAACCCTGAACTTTTCTGGATGCGATCATGCCCATCTTCATCCAGCTCTGGTCACCTCATTTTATAATGGATATCTGGAAAAGAGACAGAATAGAGCAGTTTAAGTGATCGAGCGAGTGGAGCGTCTTCCCTATAGAGGAAAGGATAAAACATATCATATATACTTTTTCTTTTAGAAAAAGACAGCTAAGGGAATGCATGAATAGTGCATACAATTATGAACAGAATGGAGAGCAAAGTGAGATTTTTTTTCCTCCTTTGTAATATTAGAATTTACAATCACTCACTGATGCTGACTGGCAGTCGGTTCAGGACAGGCAAAAAACCAACAGCAGCATCTGTATATAACACACGCCCTGAGCCTGGTTTCGGCCAGGCAGGGCGGGTTAGAAATATAAAATAAAATTAATGAATGGAATTCACTACCACGATGTAATGGCAGCTAGTTTAGGCGACTTTTAAAATGGATTCAGTATCTTCATGGAGGCTTAAATCTATCAAGAGGTATTAACCTCGATAGCTAAATGTAATCTTCATGTACGGAGATACTCTACCTTTTGAGTACCAAATTCAGGGACCAAAGACAGGGGCCTTGAACACATGAAGCCTTATACTGAATCAGATCCTTGGTCCATCAAAGTCAGTACTGTCTACTCAGATTGGCAGCAGCTCTCCAGGGTCTCAAGCAGAGGTCTTTCACATCACCTACTTGCCTAGTCCCTTTGACTGGAGATGCCGGGGACTGAACCTGGGACCTTTTGCATGCCAAGCAGAGGAAAGGAAGGTGATTGTAAGCCACTGTGAGACTCCTTGAAGGTAGAGAAAAGCAGGGTATAAAAACCAACTCTCCTTCTTCAAATTGCTTTGAATTGAACATTCTAAGCCATCACTCCAGTGAAGCCAATGAGTGAGTTTTCACTGTCACAAGTGCAATATGTAGGGTTGCCAACCTCCAGGTACTAGCTGGAGATCTCCTGCTATTACAACTGATCTCCAGCTGATAGAGATCAGTTCACCTGGAGAAAATGGCCTCTTTGGCAATTGGACTCTATGGCATTGAAGTCCCTCCCCTCCCCAAACCCCACCCTCCTGAGGCTCTGCCCCAAAAACCTCCCACCAATGGTGAAGAGGGACCTGGCAACCCAAGCAATACAGGACAGATGTGTATAGGGTTTCTAACTCCAACTTGGGAAATTCCTGGAAATTTGGGGGCAGTGTATTGGGAGGGAGTTCAGCAGGGACATGATCTCATAGATTCCTCCTTCCAAACCTGACATTTTCCCCTGGGGATCTCTGTAGTCTGGAGATCAACAGTAATTCTAGACCTCCAGGACCCAACTGGAGGTTGGCAACCCTAGATGTGTAGAACATGTAAATTGGTCAGAAATCTAGGAGTTCCTATCAGAATATTCACATGTGGTCTGAGAGATTTGTGTGGGGAAACAATACCCCCACGCTGTCACTAAATGGGCCTCCTGGCAAGATGGAAATGTGATAAAATAAAGCATTTAACATGAGTTTGGCAAACATTCAGCAAGAAAAATAATGTTTAAAAATCACTTTCAAAAAAAGGTTAGAAAATTGTCAGGAAGAGATGTTTATTTATTCTTACTGCTGGTGCTACAGCTCCTAACCAGTGATAGCAAGTGCTTAGGGTCCCAATTCTGCCTTTTTATGTACATGTTTGTGGTGGCGATTGGGAATCTGCATTGTTCCAATGAGAAAATGCCAGCTGATGCTGGGGGAAATCTTTGCAACAGAAATCCCATGGGCAGTACAGAGGATAATTATTGGGGACTATATGTAAATACCAAGAAACCGCACCATGATTTTGCTTAATGGATTCCAGCTGCAACCCAGGACAGAGTTATATTCCCTTTTACTATGTACGGGTGCAAAAGCTGGGCAATGAAGAAAGTAGATTCCATTGAAATGTGTTGTTGAAGAAGAATTTTATGGATACAGTGGACCGCCCAAAAGGCAAATCGGGGTTAAGAACATAAGAAAAGCCATGGTGGATCAGACCAAGGCCGATCAAGTCCAGCAGTCTGTTCACACAGTGGCCAACCAGTTGCCTCTAGGTTTGTGTGCCCACAAACAAGACGACTGCAGCAGCACCATCCTGCCTGTGTTCCACAGCACCTAATATATTTGGCTTGCTCCTCTGATCCTGGAGAGAATAGGTATGCATCATGACTAGGATCCATTTTTACTAGTAGCCATGAATACCCCTCTCCTCCACTAACATGTCCACTCCCTCTGAAAGCCTTCCAAGTTGGCAGCCATCACCACATCCTGGGGCAGGGAGTTCCACACTTTAACTAGATCAAATCAAGCCTGAACTGTCCCTAGAAGCTAAAATGACTAAATGAGGCTATTGTACTTTGGTCACAGTATGAGAAGACAAGGATCACTGGAAAAAGCAATAATGCTAGGAAAAGTTGAAGGTAGCAGGAAAAGAGGAAGATCCAACATGAGATGGATTAACTCTATAGAGGAAGCCGTGGCCTTCAGTTTGCAAGACCTGAGCCAGGCTGGATTTGCTATCAAACGTTTTGGGGGGCATGGAGCCAGCCAAGTCCAGCTCTCTGATGAGCTTACTTGTATAATACATTTTTCAAACTCCTGTTTCTTGCCTTCGCACTTTACATTGCTTGGCGCTTCATTTTTTTAAAATGTAGGTGCACGCTTCAAAATTGTAACCGGTGAAGCAGCCTTTTAAAGGCATCAGCGTGTTATTTTAGAAAGACCCCGATACTCGGGGAGGGGGGGGAGTTGAAACTAGCTGCATTTGCCTGTACAAAATTCAAAACCCAGGCAAATATCTTTTTATTCGCGCCAACCAACATAACATATAATGTTTTCTGTCGGTTTCGTTTGGCCCTGAAAAATCTAACCCAACTGCAACCGTTGGGCATGTTCCACTAGATGGGGCTCTAGGTTAACAGAAGGGGGGAAGAACCAGCCAGACACAACTCCTTTCAAATAATCCTTTTTTTTCTCTAGCGCTGGGTAGAATGGAATTCTTCCTCTAGATGCCTGCTTCCCATTTCAAATACATCACCACCTATAGCTATTATTTTACACCACAAGCACTGCAGCTGTGTATGTGTGGCTTTGATGTCAGCGATCCTGTTTCTGCCATTGTCCATAGAGGATGACCAGGAGTGGATGGCTGAACCATTTCAGCAGGCACTAGTGTAAACCCAGAGAAGTACCAAAGAAGCAATAGTGGTGTGACTAACCAGGGTCCAAAGCAGTTGCTCCACCTAAATGCCTCCTGGACTGTGTGCATCTCAGCTGGCTCCAGTCTAAACAGACTATGGGTTGGTGGATCAATCTGCCTGTTGCTTCTCAGCATTTTCCCTGTATTTTTTCCTCGCCTACTTTTATTTATTTATTTGCTTCAATTCTATCCCTCCTTTCTCCCCAAAGGGAACCCAAAACAGCTTACACAATTCTCGTCTCTGTTTTATCTTCACAACAACCCTGTGAGGTAGGCTAGGCTGTGAGGGTGTGACAGGCCCAAAGTCGCCCAGCAAGCTTCCATGGCAGAGTGGGGCTTCGAATTTGGGTCTTCCAGACTGAGGGTTGCCAACCTCCAGGTACTAGCTGGAGATCTCCTTATATTACCCGTGAGCTCCAGCCGATAGAGATCAGTTCCCCTGGATAAAATGGCCGCTTTGGCAATTGGACTCGACAGCATTGAAGTCCCTCCCCTCCCCAAACCCCGCCCTCCCCAGGCTCCGCCCCAAAAACCTCCCACAGGTGGCAAAGGGGGACCTGGCAACCCTACCCAGATCCTAGTCTGACACTGTAACCACTATACTACACTGGCTCTCTTTTTATCCTTCCCTCCTCTGCCCAGATGAGAATTGTGGAACAAAATGGGACATTTATCTAAAATACATGTTTTAAGGCCTACAAAGCCATCAACCATCAGTAGAAAAGAGCAAGAGACCAGTAGCACCTTAAAGATTAACGAAATTTCTGGCAGGGTATGAACTTTCGTGAGCCACAGATCACTTCTTCAGATACAGCTAGAATTCTAGCAGTTAGTCTTTAAGGTGTTACTGGTCTCTTGCTCTTTTCTACTGCTAGTGACAGACTAACACGGCTACCCATCGTGATCTATCAACCATCAGGACAGTTAATAGCAAATTCAACAGATTGTTGACAAGGGTGGTGTTGTGCGAATCTCTGACAAGAAAACTTTGTTCTGCAACTGGAGTGTTTCATTTCTCAATGTCACGAGTGCTTTGTCATCGGTTCTCTTGCATTTCCCATTCCACATTCAAGTCACGCCGCCCTCGATTTCCTTAATGGGCTGGATCTTCCCGGCTAGCATGGTGCTGACGTCAGTATCCCAGTGGAATCTGGAAGGATTCCAGGCACGCACACTGAAAACCCCCCATGTTTTATGGCCCTGTTTCAACCACTCTGCTTTGCATAACTTCAGCAGGGGCATGAAAATAAACAGACATACCATTTTTATGTAAATGCAAACAGGACCAGTTTTGTATCTACAGAGAGACAACAAAACCTCAGCTCTGTCTTTTTCTCTCCTGTCGCCGTTCCACCTTTCACACCCAATAAACCCTCAGCCTGGCTATCAACAGGCACACGTAGCAGAGTGAAAAGAGGAAAAGGGGTGGGGGAGAAGAGGAAGACAGCCCCCCTCCCCATCAGAGGAGTTTACATTTCAAAGAGCCCCAGGAACGTTGTTCAATTTAGGCAGGATGCTGCTGCTGCAGTCGTCTTGTTTGTGGGCGTCCTAGAGGCACCTGGTTGGCCCCTGTGTGAACAGACAGCTGGACTTGGTGTGCCTTGGTCTGATCCAGCGTGGCCTTTCTTGTGTTCTTAGTGCTAGCATCTCATCGGTTAAGTGCCACATGATCTTTGCTGGCCGGATCTAAGAAAAATCTTCTGTCTACGTTTCTGCACGGGGAAGCTTCACTGCTTTCCCCTGTTGCGGGATACGATCTTCCAGTCCCCTTTAAAATTCACAAGGATTGGCGCGATATGGTTTTGCCATATTTTTAACCACTTGGTTTTCATGTAGTCCTGTATGTTAATTACCAGGTGTTTCGATAGCCTTTTCAAGACCACGTTGACTAAACAGTACAGCCCTGGTACATACAAACTGACCACTGGATTTTCCAGAATTTGGGGTCACCTGAACTGAAATACTGAAGTGGAAAATACACATGATAATGCCTGTTTAGCATTGTGGCAGTCACACATATCAGGAGTAGCATGTTCCCAATATGCATGGTTGCAGGGCTTCTAGTACACCAGACATAACATCGGAAAAGGGCTTCAGAAATCCCAGATAACTCAGAAATCTCCCCAGTATTTACTTATTCTACATTTGTTGGGACAGCTAGATTCAAGTCCAGTAGTTTTACCACAAACCAACACTAGGGTTGCCAACCTCCAGGCACTAGCTGGAGATCTCCTGCTATTACAACTGATCTCCAGCCGATAGAGATCAGTTCACCTGGAGAAAGTGGCCGCCTTGGCCTTTGGACGGTATGGCATTGAAGTCCCTCCCCTCCCAAACCCCGCCCTCCTTGGGCTCCACCCCAAAAACCCGCTGGAGGCAAAGAGGGACCTGGCAACCCTATGCTAGGTAGTGGGCTGGCTTGGAGTTGTAGTTAAAGTATCGGACCACAATCTGGCAGAACAGCGTTCAAATTTCCATTCTGCCATGAAGCTTGCTAGGTGATCTTGAGCTTAGTCACACGCTCTTGGCCTAGCCTGCTTCATTGGGTTGTTGTGAAGGTAGGGTTGCTAGCTCTGGGTTGGCGAAGAGGGACCGGGCAAGCCTAACCAACATGGTTACCTCTGAAACTATCTATGCTTGTTCACTCTCATCCGAGAACTGGTCTACAGATCTCTTCTTTCCTAGGCCCAAACGTTTCCCTCAAGATGCATTTCTACCTCTCATACTGCCTGCATCAGGTGCCCCCAACAATGGAGTCTCCCAACATGGTGCCCATGGGTGCCAGGGCACCCTTGGACACCTTTCCTAATGCCTGCCAATTGTTTTTAGAAAGTGGGTGGGGTTTTTGCCCAGTAGATCTGATTTGTTGTGTAGATTTGTAAAAACAATTGCTTCAGTAGCAAGCCACGCAAGGTTGTTCACTGCATGACTGGAGATAAACTGTGTGTATGCATGAAAATATTTTTGAACAGTATGTTCATTTTAAAGAAGAAGCATTGTGCAGGGGGTTGGACTAGATGACCCTGGTGGTCCCTTCCAACCTTGTGATTCTATGCCTTGGAGAAAACTGACCTGAGAGCTCCCTCTGCGATGGTAGCACCCCATGGGCTGCTTGCTGCCAGAGCCCCCCAGGGCAATGGCCCACCAGGAACATTCCCAGTATGTTCAAGGGCCGGACCACCTCTGGTGCGGAGCAGCTCCAAGAATCCTTCCAATGCCTGAGTTTGGAGCTCAGCTGGTCTTTCCTCTTGCTGATCAGAGGGTTCTTTGTGACAGCATGTAGGAATAGGGCTGCCAGCTCTGGGTTGGAAAATACCAGGAGATTTTGGGGGTGGAGCCTGAGGAGGGCGGGGTTTGTAGAGGGGAGGGACTTCAATGCTGTAGACTCCTATTGCCAAAGCAGCCATTTTCTCCAGGGGAACTGATTTCTATTGGCTGGAGATCAGTTGTAACAGCAGGAGATCTCCAGCCACCACTTGGAGGTCGGCAACCCTACCCAGGAAACAGGTCATCTTGAAGCTGTTCAGGGTATGATCCCCCCCTCCGGGGGCCAGCTCTTTGCATTGTACCCTCCAAGTTATGAACAGCCAGTGTGGACTCTTGACCACGAGTGAAACAGGCTCCCAGGAATCTGTCTCCCGCTCCAGAGCCGTACTAGCGACAGCCTTCAGATTGTATTCAGTGGCAACCCGGCATCAAGCAAATTACAGCCTTCCAGCCAAGCAATCAACTTGGATTAACGCTTTTTCTAAAAAATAAAAGAAAGAGGATAAGAACATAAGAAAAGCTCGTGCTGGATCAGACCAAGGCCCATCAAGTCCAGCAGTCTGTTCACACAGTGGCCAACCGGGTGCCTCCAGGAAGCCCACAAACAAGACAACTGCTGCAGTACCATCCTGCCTGTGTTCCACAGCACCTCACATAATAGGCATGCTCCTCTGATACTGGAGATAATATACATCATGATTAGTATCAATTTTAACCAGTAACCATTGATAGCCCCGTCCTCCATAAGGAAGGCTCTGCTGGATCAGACCAAGGCCCATCAAGTCTAGCAGCCTGTTCACACAGTGGCCAACCAGGGGCCTCTAGGAAGCCCCCAAACAAGACGACTGCAGCAGCACTGTCCTGCCTGTGTTCCACAGCACCTAATATAATAGGCATGCTCCTCTGATCCTGGAGAGAATAGGTATGCATCATGACTAGGATCCATTTTGACTGGTAGCCATGAATACCTTTCTCCTCCATGGAAAGCCTTCCAAGTTGGCAGCCATCACCACATCCCTGGGCAGGGAGTTCCACAATTTAACTATGCGTCATGAGAAGAAATACTTCCTTTTCTCAGTTTCTGAATCAGTTTTATCAGTGCCTTTCCACTACAAAGCTATTCCGGAAGCTTTCTGCGGAGCTAAATTTGAAGCTCCATCTGCTGCTGCCCCTCTCTCTAAAAGCAAGCCGATCTCACCCAGAGGCCAAGAGTAGCTGCCTCAGAGTGTACCCTTTTGTGCCTCGTGCGGTTCCTAAAGGTGGGGAAGCATCGCTAATGGGGCTCCAGCAGGAGTTCCTCGGGTTGCTGTTCCAATGCCGAGAAGAAAAGTGCTGCCTAAAAGCCACCAGTCGAACGCCACCAGCCTGTTATCCGAAAACAAGCCTGAGTTCCCTTTATAGACATCTTCCAGCTGTGTTGATACATTATCTGGCAAGCCTGTTAAGTAGATCTATAGTTCTGGTAAGTGTTTTTACTTACATTTTACCCTTTTTTTTCTATTAGTGCCTCCTAGACAGCAATCGCAATCCATCACAATCGCCCATCAAAGTTTGCAGGACTGGAACGAACATCGGTTTCTCCCGCCGAGGAAGAAAAACAGGGACGGTTGAGAGCACAGCAGGGACCCGCTTCGGTATTTCCCTCTTAGACTCCCTAAGCTGCATCCTCAGCAAACATAAACGGGGGTAACTCCATTACCTTCAACTGGACTCTGCTGATTTACTCAGGATAGTCCCTCTGGCCCTCCGAATCCCGCATTTAGATCCACTGGAAAGTTGATTTCCTCTGCCGAAGAAACTGTTTTTTGGGGAAAGGAGCTTTGGTGTTTCTCTCCAGGGACTTGTCGGTGGAGAGACCTAAATCTCCCTGCAATAATAAGTTTCTGAGTTACTGTGCCCGTGGAAAAGAAATATAGGGATTTGAACTCGGTCATTTTTTTTTAACAGCCGCCCAGACTCATTTTTAAGGCCTGACTTTATGCAAGCCTCGATACACCATCAGATATTTCGGAAACCACACATGACGTTTCAAGGGTGGAAAAGAGGCTTGGCTGCTTGGTTTTAATAAAGCGCTAAAGCTGACAAATGATACCGTCTTATTATAGGCAAGATCTGGGGCTACAATAAACAAACCAGCAGCCTCCTTTCCTCGGAGATGCACGCTGCTCGGTTGCATCGGGAAGACGTCTGATGCGCTGGGTGTCTATCTCAAGATCTGCATTCGGGTCACATCGCTGCCACTGCCGCTGACCTTTGGCAAATTGCTTCACCTCTGCTTCCTTTTTTAACTTTTTTTTGTCTTTTCTATTTAGATTTTTAAGCTCCTAAGGGGCTAGAGCAGCTTTTCTGCCCATGTTTATACAGTGGCCAGACCAACAGAGGATGACCAGTAGAAGCCTTTATGGACTGCTACGACTAAAGCAATTAGTAGGGGTTTCCTGTTTGAAATTAAGAGCCAGGAACTTTTTTGGCTTGCGACTGTTTAAGCTGAGGCTGCGAGCATCTCGTAATTACCACCGAATTTTGTACTGAACACCAAATTCAGCATCTTGGGAATCTCAGCTTTCATTAAAAAAAAAAAAAATTCTTGCAGTCACAGTTATAAAGATAGGCTTTAAGGTGTATTGACATATAATGAAATCTACAGAACTAGGAGAAAACAGTACAGAATCCTCCATAACCCTCCCCTGTCTTTCCCCAGTGAACAACAGAATCAACACAAATTCGGCAAATTAAGATCTCAGTTGCAAATATGCTTAATTTAGACTGTTTGCAGAATTCAGCATTCCTTAGTGAAGAATTTGGGTTACCTTGTCACAGAATTCTCATTTGTTAAAGTCCAGAGTACGCTCGTCCCTTGCTATAAATCTTTCTGAAGTAATGATTTTTTCCCTGCTTTACCGAATATTGCAATATTATTGCCTGTAGGCTAGTAATTTTGTTATCCGGGGAAAAAGAAGAATCAGTTTTGCCCTCTCACACAGTATGTGAAGCTTTGGTTCTGCTGTCTGTTTTTAATCAGAAGGACCCGGCTTCCCGGTTCTGCACAAAAACACCCCCCCCCAACAGGTGATCACTGTAAGGATGCCATTGGCATCGGAACATCAATGGAGAGAGAGAGGAGGAGAGAGAGAGAAGCCAACATGGGAGAGTTCCTTGAGTTCTCTGTGGATGGCTTGAAGGATTTACTATGCCGTGGCTGTCTCAGCAAAGGAAATCCAAATTTACAACTGATTTTGAGAGGAAGGATTCACTGTGTTTTCAATTACTGGGGAGAAAAACACAAGATTCTTCAGCGGAGCTCTGTTCATTTTGCTTCTTCCAAAGCTGTGAAGTACGAACCGGCTGATTTTATTGAACACCTCATCAGCCCTAGTTGAGTGCTTAATCAGTGTTGCAAACTCTTGAGCAAGCTGCAGAAGCGCGCAGTATTGAAAAATAACTAGCCCTTTGTTTCAACCTTGTAACTGTACTTAAGATGTTAAAGGAAGCTTAACCCTTTGCATTGCAGTCACAGCTGATGTGGGGACTAGGGTTGCCAGGTCCCTCTTCACCATCGGCAGGAGATTTTGGGGGCGGAGCCCAAGGAAGGCGGGGTTTGGGGAGAGGGAGGGGCTTCAATGCCATAGAGTCCAATTGCCAAAGCAGCCTTTTCCTCCAAGTGAACTGATCTCTATCGGCTGGAGATCAGATGTAATAGCAGGAGATCTGCTATTACCTGGAGGTTGTATGTAGGAAATAGGCACCTCTATGCTAGTACTTAGGTTTGGAAATCAGCATAGATGCGAAAAAGATTAAACAAAGTGCAAAGTTGATAAAGCTACATAAATATACAACCACAACTAGTCATACAAACAAATAACATCATAAGTGTACACCCTAAAGGAACATGAATGGTTAAGAGCAAACATATACAGTCCAAAAGGTAAGTGTTCATATAAGATGGTGGTCCCAAGAAGGTTCCCACGAAGTCCCACTGGTGGTCCCACCGGTCTGTGGTGGTCCCACTGGTCTGTGGCTTCACTTCGTGGGACCCTTCGTAGGACCACCGTCTTATATGAACACTTACCTTTTGGACTGTATATGTTTGCTCTTAACCATTCAGGTTCCTTTAGGGTGTACACTTATGATGTTATTTGTATGACTAGTTGTGGTTATATATTTATGTAGCATTATCAACTTTGCACTTTGTTTAGTCTTTTTCGCATCTATGCTGATTACCTGGAGGTTGGCAACCATAGGTGGGACGAAGGTCAGGCTGTTTGGAATATAGGAAGATCTCACTTGTGGGTGGGGAGAGAGGGGGTGAAATTGAGGTATTATGATGAGATATTTTGTTCTGTCAAATTGCCACTCGTAAAGGGTGCCGCGGGTGACTTTAGAACACTGGGGTGGAAGCGTTACTAAAACGGAACAGGTGTGGACCCTTGGGTTAGGAACCATTGAAAACCATTCGACAGAGCAGGGTATACATTTAAGAACGACCACCCACCCTTCCCTGCATGTTCCCAGGCCATAGCTTTGCTCTTCCTAGCAGGGCCTACAGCAGGGGTGTCAAACATAAGGCCTGTGGGCTGGATCCGGCCCCGTGAGAGCTCTTATTACTATCCTCATAGTTCAGATCAGAGAATAAGGACGAAGGAAAAGAATGTCTAAGGTATGTTCATGTGAGACACCCACTACACTACACAGCTGCTTTGAAAAGGAATCAGATTCCTAGTTCTCATGGAGATGCTGGTGCTAAAAAATAAGCACTCTTTGCAAGAAGGGCCAATATTCAGAAACACCTTGTCTAGCCTGCCAACTACCTCTCCCTTGGTCATTCTGTTGCACGTACAGAGATAGGTGGGATTTGTAATGCCATGCAAGATCACCGTTAACGAATGGGCGAATACCGATAACCCTTTAGGTGACAGACAGTGCAATCCTAAACAGAGTTACACGTTTCTAAGCCCATTGACTTCAACAGACTTAGCGGAGGGTAACTCTGCTTAGGTCTGCACCACTACTTTCCATTATTCATATGTAACCATTTGGTCAACTATTCCAGTCCTCTTTTGGGAATGCAGATTTAGCAAATTCATCCGTTGGCCACAGAAAGAACCAGAAGGGGTGTGCAGCTGTCCAATTTAATTGTGAAGACCACATCCCTTGAGCAAGAATTTCAAAATGCATCCAGATGAAGGATCCTACACAGGCTGATTGTAGGGGCTCCCTCTCTGCTTATTGCTACAGCTTTCTGCCTCCTAGAACTTGGCTATATACCTCATGAAAAGTGGCCACTTGTAAGCTAGACTCTGGCTACTGAGCATTCTGGTGCTCCTCTGCAGATAGATGGAAGAAGCTACTGGGAACTGGGCTGGTCATCTTTCTCCACCCACTGTTTATCTTGGCTTATCTTATAGAATCATAGAGTTGAAATCTCTCCTTGCTCTTTCTTCCTAAATCCCTAAAGAAAATTAGCCGCTTAAGAAAGATATAAGACCGATAAACATCTGGCTGATTGAGAAAGATGTCCAGCCATTTCTGCTTCCCTGTTATGCTTAACTAAAGTCCCCTACAGCTTTCTATGCCTCTTTCGTAAGAGGGTGGGAGGCTTTAAAGATCTCCACTTACACTCCTATACCTTTCATGTGGTGAAGGACATGGTGCCCAGAGGTACCCTATAGGATTGCCAACTCTGGGTTGGGAAATTCCTGGAGATTTGGGGGTGGAGCCTGGGGAGGGTGGGGTTTGGGGAGGGGAGGGAGGGACCTCAGCGGGGTATAATGCCCTAGAGTCTATCTTCTGAAGCAGCCATTTTCTCTCAAGGAACTGATCTCTATAGCCTAGAGATCAGTTATCATTCCATAGGGTTGCCAATGTCCAGGTACTAGCTGGAGATCTCGTACTATTACAACGGATCTCCAGCCAATAGAGATCAGTTCCCCTGGCAATTGGACTCTATGGCATTGAAGTCCCTCCCCTCTCCAAACCCCACCATCCTCAGGCTCTGCCCCAAAAACCTCCTGCCAGTGGCAAAGAGGGACCTGGCAACCCTATCATTCCGAGAAATCTCTAGGCCCCACCTGGAGTTTGGCAAATATACCAGGTGACCACTGATGTGTTTCCTGGTACCCACCTGTGTTCTTGAATCTTGGGAATAAACTCCAAAGGCTATTGAATGGAACAGGAGGGGCAGAGATAGTTTTGGGTTTCTTCTCATCAGCTGACTGACTAGCAAAGCACCAAACTCATCCTGGGCATGCCCATCACAGCCATGCACCCGCACCTTGGCTACAGACCCATGCCTTCTTATTAGGGTTGCCAACCTCCAGGTATTAGCTGGAGATCTCCTGCTATTTCAACTGATCTCCAGCCGATAGAGATCAGTTCACCTGGATAAAATGGCTGCTTTGGCAATTGGACTCTATGGCATTGAAGTCCCTCCCTTCCCCAAACTCTGCCCTCCTTAGGCTCCGTGGAGTTTCACGGGGCTATGCCAGCTATTTTGCTGGTGTAGCAATGCTGCAGCATAGAGAGGCAATTCCAGGCCAAAAAGAGGTTTGGAAGCTGACTAGCATCAGCTCCACCCCTGGGAACGTCTCCCGAAGCCAGTGCGGGCACCTGTTTCTGGGCTTTTGTTGCCTGAGCGGCGGTGGCCGAGGCCTGCACTGCTGGGTCACTCTGCGGCGCCGGTGTAAGTGCCCCTGTGCCAGCGTTCGTGCCACTTTATCATGGTTCAAAGTTGCATGGGCGCCAGCACAGGACTGCACAGTTATTAAATATGCCATCGGATCGGATAAAGAAAGCTTTTAAATCCAGACAGGAGGCTGGAGCTGTGGCCTTCAAGTAGGTTGCTTTAGCCAGGTTGAATGGTCCTGAGTCAGCATGGTGTAGTGGTTAAGAATGGTGGTTTGGAGCGGTGAACTCTGATCTGGAGAACCGGGTTGGTTTCCCCACTCCTGGGAAGTGACCTTGGGCTAGTCATAGCTAGTCATAGTTCTCTTAGAGCTCTCTCAGCCCCACCTGTTGTGGGGAGGGGAAGGGAAGGCGATCGTAAGCCGGTTTGATTCTCCCTTAAGTGGTAGAGAAAATCGGCATATAAAAACCAACTCTTCTTCTAAAACAAATATGATTAATGGTGAGAAGCCCTTTACATGTCGCCATGCTGTTTTCGACAACGGCAGCCTACCTGGCTCTTAGTACTGTCTTCATCAGTTCAACCTCTGTTGCGGCTGACCTGTGTCAAAGCCCCCCGAATGGGTAATAAAATCTACTTTAGCAGATAACTGAAAGGTCTGACCCCTCTGTACTTTGGTTTTGTAGCACCATCTGTAGTATCAGTCAAATATCGTTATGGAATGAAGTGGAGAAATGGGCAGCCGTGGCCTCCTGAAGAGCACGTTGGTTTGTAGAACAGCCTTGAGAGTTACTAGGTGCTGAACATTTTCATTCAAGCATAGTGTGGGATGGAATCGTTCTGCCTGAGATTGGGCGTACATACAGATTACAAGAGTTAGGAACAAAAAGCACAGTTTTGGGATGTAGCCTGTGAAGGAGAAACAAATCTGGGTGATAAGCAGGGTTGCCAGGTGCCCGGTGGTGGCGGGCAAACCCCCGCCAATCCACTCCCCTGCCCGCTGACCAGCTGAGGGTCAACGGGCAAACATGCACGCGTGCCTACACACCGCAGACGTCACTTCTGGTTTACACCCGGAAGCGCCACATCGCGAGGGGCCTTATACCACTCAAACTGTTTGAGTGGTAAAAGGCCTCTTGCAATGCGTTTATACCCGGAAGTGCAGCGTTGCAAGGGGCCTTTTACCACTCAAACTGGGAGGTTGAGTGGTAAAAGGCCCCTCGTGATGCGGCACTTCCGGGTGTAAACCAGAAGTGACGTGCACGCGTGCCGGTGTGGCCGCATGCGCAATCCCCTCAGCCCTGCCCCAAAAGCCTCCCGCCAGAGGAGAGGAGGGACCTGGCAACCCTAGTGATAAGAAGTACTCTGCAGTTTGCTTTGAGGGAATCTGAGGCTACTTCACAGAGAGGCCTCGTCTGACGAGTATCAGCGTTACCACACGTGGTTAGGTACACGTACAGTCTAGACATATGTCTGTGTGAAGGGGGTCTTGCTCCTTAAATGGCACCCACGTTCCCAAAAACTGGCCCCAGAAACCCAGTGTAGAGAACTCAGCTCTCCTCTGCAATCTCTTACTCCTTGAGCTGTTTGGTGCAGGTTTAAGTCGGCTGAAGCAAAAACGTATCCAGGAAGATTCTGCTGCATGCATTAGGTCTCGAAAACCAATCCTCACTCCTGCCCTCAATAATTTGAGGTGTGGGGGAGAATGGGGGGGGGGGAGGGAAGGCACTGACAGTGATAGTTATATTCTCTTTCCTCCCCCCCCCTTTGCTCAATGGACATATTTTAAGTTTCAGTATTTTATTTTTTAATGAAAACTGGCCCTGTAAAACGTTGCCCGTACAACCCTCAGGAATAGAGAGGAGCTCGAAGCAATACTCCTGAAATAACTCGAACCATATGGAAGTAAATTCCAGTGAAATCAGGGAGACAATCTTCTAAATAGACCGGTATGGGATCAGGGTGTGAACAGCAATAGGCTGGTCACCTGTTTCTTATTTCAAGGACCGGTTTCTTATTTAGAATTAAAGGAAATACTCATGGAAAAGAAGAGATGCACCATCTATTCATAAAGCAGCTTTAATTTAGTATGTTGATACACTAAATCACTTGATATACTTATATACTTGCTATAAGGTTAGGGTTGCCAACCTCCAGGTAATAGCTGGAGATCTCCTGCTATTACAACTGACCTCCAGCCGATAGAGATCAGTTCCCCTGGAGAAAATGGCTGCTCCGGCAATTGGACTCTATGGCATTGAAGCCCCTCCCCTCCCCAAACCCCACCCTCCTCAGGCTTCGCTCTAAAAACCTCCCGCCGGTTGTGAAGAGGGGTCTGGCAACCCTATATAAGGCTGATATATTCTAATGCAATACCGTTAATGTTCTGACACATGTAATACCTCGTTTTCTTCTTGTTTCACGTCTTCCTTATTTTAGAGCTCTGCAGGTTGTCACAGCTCTCAGTTAACCCCCTCCCCCTTTGGCTATCTGCATATGAAATTTTTCATATGATAGAGGGAACAGGCCAGTTTGGAACCGTTGACTCCCTTCTAAGGCACAGGGGATTTGTCATGCTGTCCCTTTAAGACGTCACAGTTGCCGGAGAGAAAAGTGTCCTGCCCCTTTAACAGAAACTTAATGTGCAGAAATGGGCAATTGAAAGCCAACAAGCGTATGCAATGAAGCACTGTAGGCACAACTCAGCTGTTGTTTGTGAATTGTGCTGCTCAGACAGCTTCAAAAGGAGAGCCGACGGAGGGCTACCAAAGGCTGGAAACAGGAGGGCCAGTGTGGTGTCGTGGTTAGACTGTCAGACCAATCTCTGAGCAATCCAGGTTCAAATCCCCGCTTTGTAGGGTTGCCAGGTCCCTCTTCGCCACTGGCGGGAGGTTTTTGGGGCGGTGCCTGAGGAGGGCGGGGTTTGGGGGAGAGACTTCAACGCCATGGAAGCTTGCTGGGGGACTTTGGGCCAGCCACACACGGTCTCAGCCTAACCCACCTCACAGGGTTGTTGTAAAGATACAATGGAGGAGGGAAGCTCCTTGGAAGAAGGGTGGGATAAACATATACTAAATAATCTAACAACAACAACAATAATAATAATAATAGTTAATAATAATTGTTAATACTAATTGTTAATAATAATAATTCATAATTATTATTCATGTGTAGAAGAAGAAGAAGAATAGATGCTAGATTATAGGGTCGGCTTGGTTTGACCCAACAGTGATTTTATATTGAAAAAGCTTCCGCTCATCAATTAGGCTTGAAGTTAAATTGAACTTCTATCTGCATAGTGATGAAGACGATAGTAACTCTCACTCCAAAAGAGACAGAAAGAGAGAGAGACCCAGGTGTAAATGTTTCTCTGCAGCAAATTTCTGGCTCCCTCACAGATTGCTTTGCCGGCTGCTTCCCATCTACAGCTCTATCTATTTTGTGTTATGTTAGCAATGAACTCGGCTGCTAGGTTGTTAACCGAGTCTTGTAGCGTTTTACCTCATCGCCAACATCGCGGCTCTGGAAGTTATTATTGCTGGAACATCCATTCCTGTCACTTTTCACAGACTGCTAACATTCGGCGAGGGGGAAAGCGGTGGTAACTGAGTTCCAGGCACGGGTGACACTCTAACAACTTGTTCGTTTGGGGTATAGAAACAGGGTGGCACCTAGGGTTGCCAGGTCCCTCTTTGCCACCGGCGGGAGGTTTTGGGGGCAGAGCTTGGGGAGGGCAGGGTTTGGAGAGGGGAGGGACTTCAATGTCATAGAGTCCAATTGCCAAAGTGGCCATTTTCTCCAGATGAACTGATCTCTATCGGCTGGAGATCAGTTGTCATAGCGGGAGATCTCCAGCTAGTACCTGGAGGCTGGCAACCCTAGTTGCACCCTGTCATTAAGTTATCTCTTCGTGAGCCAAATGGATTCCCCCCCCTTTATTATCTGAAGAAGAATGGCCCATTCCAGAATATGGGACAGTTAGACCTTGGCCCTGATCCCATAGGAGTAAAACTGGCCTACTCGGATTGGGCAGGTAAAAGAGAATTTAAGTCTGAAGACAATCTCTGGAACGGAAACCTTCATAATTACCAGCTACCTTTCATAACTACTACCTCCTCCCTCCAAGGAGCACCTGCTGATACCTGGTGAGTTTTTATTCCGTTTTGATCATGAAAGCTCTCGTAGAGTAGTAACATTCTGCCCCCAGACGTGGAAAACAATTTGGGAGCTAATGAGGTCATTGGGCAAATGGTTAATGATCCAGCAGACAGGTTATGATCTAGCATAAGAAAACACCAGGATTTAGGAGCTAAAAATTTTAAAAAATGAATTTATTACTCTGCAATTCACAGTAATTAGTTCTCACACCTGCGCTCTTGAATCTAAATCCGCAAAGCCTGTTTGTCCAGAGACTACGGTTGCCAGGTCCCTCTTCGCCACCATTGGGAGGGTTGCCAGGTCCCTCTTCGCCACCGGCGGGAGGTTTTTGGGGCGGAGCCTGAGGAGGGTGGGGTTTGGGGAGGGGAGGGACTTCAATGGCGCAGAGTCCAATTACCAAAACGGCCATTTTCTCCAGGGGAACTGATCTGGAGTACCTGGAGGTTTGCAGCCCTACCAGAGACAGAAGAAATGCCCTGTCTGAAAAACTCTCTTCTGCAGCTACATTACATTGCTTTTAGGATAGGATTAACCCCAGAACAAGGTATAGGGTCAACAACCAGCAGGTGAAAGCTCCCCCGCTGCCCTTGACTGAGATATTTAGGCTCAGTCGCGGCCTGTGAGCAGCAGGTCTAAAGGCACAGAAGAGCGACGGCATCATCAGCCCGAATGGAGACCTCGGGTTGCGTCTCGGGTTTCATTTAATGTTATATGCACACTGACTTGCTAAACGGTTTTAACCGTCTGTGACTCCCCATGGCATGCAAATTAGATCAGCGTGATACAAAATATTTACCACCATGAGCAAACATTTTCAGATGGGGGATCTGGCACATTGGTTTTCTCCAACGTTAATGATTTGTAACTCTAATGTTGTTTTAAAGGGGAAAAAAGTGGATTCTCTCCCGAACAGAACTGAAATTTCGGCAGCCGCAGCTTCAGTTGCCTTTAAACTAAATTCTTGATGAGGTGTTAAGAATCACTGCTGAGAAGCAGTGGCTAAGACTTAATACATTTCTTTGTTTCAACTGGCACTTTTTGTTCTTTTCATTTCCCCCCCCCCAGCTCCCCCCCTTTCTTGGTTAATTCCTTAGTCAACAGGAAGATCACTTAAATTAGCAAAAACAGATTTCTGCTTCATTAGTTCTGAAAAGGCTTCTTTGATTTATGTACATATTGTGCATAATTTCACATGCATTTATTAAAAAAAGAAAAGAAGAATGTTAATTCAGTCCAAAACCTACTGGCCACCAGCGCTGAAGAAAAGGAATATAATATTCCCGGAGTAATAAAACATTACAACCAAGACCAGCAGCCCCCGGAATTTAACTAATGGGGACCAGCCCTTGACCCCAACTCATGATCCCCCTTAGCCCTTCTCATAGGTCAATGGAGCATGGCACTATTTGTATGCTGCCAAACTTCTAGCATGCACAGCCTATCACAGCTAGTCCTTTTCATTTTTTTACAACTGAGAGTAAGGCTGGACATGCCTAACAAGGTGACCTTATGGAAGGAAATGCCTGGAATTCCCTAATGAAACTAGAAACCAAGGGACGTGTATTATTCTGGGATTATTTTCCTCCGTATGCTGATGGCCATATTGTGCATCAAAACCCCATCCTGAACCTGAAAGCTCTCTCAGTGGTGGTAGCTGAGTCAGTAAGTAACTGTCACTTCCTCCTGAGTAACTAGGGCTGCCAGCCTCCAGGCACTTGCTGGAGATCTCCTGCTATTACAACTGATCTCCAGCCAATAGAGATCAGTTCACCTGGAGAAAATGGCTGCTTTAGCAATTGGACTCTATGGCATTGAAGTCCCTCCTCTCTCCAAACCCCACCCTCCTCAGGCTCCGCCCCAAAAACCTCCCGCCGGTGGCGAAGAGGGACCTGGCAACCCTATGAGTAACACACACCATGGTGGAGGGTGGGACAGGAAGTTCTGAGCTACAATACAACAGAAAATTCTCATATGCACCCCCATCACCCATCCATCCTTCTTTCTTTCTTCCTTTCACCGGCTTAGCAAGTGATTGCATGCATACAGCGCTAGCTTATCCCCTTGATAAATGGTGGCTGCATTCAGCTTGAAATCGAGAATCTCCAACCCTGTTGAACCCCCCACCCCCGTGCAATTTTGGAATTTGAGAAAGGCTAGGGGGCGCCACCACCTTCCAAAGTGGCCATTATCTCCAGGAGAACTGATCGCTGTCATCTGGAGATCAGTTGTAATAGCAGAAGATCGCCAGCCACCACCTGGAGGCTGGGAACCCTAACAATAGCCTGAACCCATCAGATCTTGGAAGCTAAGCAGGGTCTGTAGTTGGATGGGAGACAACCAAGGAAGGCTCTGCAGAGGAAGGCAATGGCAAATGACCTCTGCTTCCTATTTGCCATGATAGCCTCTTGCTGGGGTCGCCATAATTCGGTTGTAACTTGACGGCACTTGCCTACCTAGACCCATCTTTGCATTTAAATAGCTTCTTTAAGCTAGCGGCTGTTACCGTGTTTCACAGTGTGGTGAATTCTATACATTAATCATGCATTATTTGTACTGTCTGTTTTTGTGCCTGTCCAAAGAGTTACCCTTTTCTGTATCACTCCGCTCCATGAGATTCCTTTTCAAATCAGAGAACTGTAACTGAGTGAAGATAGATATTACACTCTTCATGCCTGGACATGTTCGGTTTTTCTGAATAATCCATGTTCCATTTAGCTCTTACGGTTAATGGTAGCCATTTATTACTTAATTTTTAATTATGAATCGTAGTCATTATGAATAGTAACCATTTAATAAAATCTACACAGCAGCACAAATTTATGTTATGGGTCGGATCTCATTAAAAAGTTCCACACATTTAAGAAGAAGAAGAGTTGGTTTTTATATGCCGACTTTCTCTACCACTTAAGGAAGAATCAAACCAGCTTACAATCACCTTCTCTTCCCCTCCCCACATCAGACACCCTATGAGGTAGGTGGGGCTGAGAGAGCTGTGGCTAGCCCAAGGTCACCCAGCTGGCTTCATGTGGAGGAGTGGGGAAACCAACCCAGTTCACCAGAGTAGCGTCCACCGCTCATGTGGAGGAGTGGGGAATTGAACCCGGTTCTCCAGATCAGAGTCCACCGCTCCAAACCACCGCTCTTGACCCCTACACCACGCTGGCTCATTTAAGGGGGGAAAAGTGGTTTTCACCCATTCCCCCCACCCATGGTAGCCATCCAACTTCATGCCGCCTATGGGGGGTTCCTTACCATTTTATGCTACAACAGCCGTAGGACGGGGGGAGGCAGAGAAGTGGCTTCCACCCACAGTTCTTCTGCACATGGACATTTTAGAGAGGGTCCAACTCAATGTTATTTGGGCCAGAGAAGAGTACAAGAACCTTCAGACCACTGAAATCTTGAGAAACTTTCCCGTGGATCTTAAGACTTCGCTCTGACCTGAATGGCCCAGGATATTTCCAGGGCTTTCCTTTTTATAAAAACACAGACTACAATAACTGCTCTTCCTGTACTCATTTTTACTGAGGTCCATTAAGCCATTATAGTCTCTAACATCATACGTACAAAATCATATAATAGAACCAAATATAAACAAATAAGAAACTGTGGGTTGAAGACTCCATCTGAGGCTGAAAATTTGGAGCAGTGAGAGAGTTCCTGGTTTTAGCTACCATAACCATATAATTTCACATTTACAAAGAGAGATCGATGGAGAAACCTGCTGGGAAAAACCCAGAAGATTACGGGCACAATCCAGCCCAAAATTAAGCACTTTTTAATCCCATTTATTTCAACTGGGAAGTTAAAAAGTTGCTTAAATCTCTCCCAGCCAAAGCACTGGGGACTCAACATTACTCAACTCTCTCCTCTATTTCCCAGATGAAATTTTCCATTCATGATTTTTTTCTTATGAAAGTAATCAAAGAGCAAGGCGAATGTCCTTTCCAGTAGCTTGGCATTGTCAGCTTGGATCTAGTTAATATGCTTATTTAAAGCCTCCCCCTACATCTCTTCCATTTCGACATCAACAGCAGGAACTTCTGCCAGTTTCTGACAACACAGTGAATAAAAATGGGAAGAGCCGACCCTGATATGCTAAAACACTAATGTTTGGAAGTGAAGAAGCAAGGTGAAGGAGAGATTTGATACCAGTGTGTTAAAAATTTGCTGCTTCTGATATACTTAGGGTATTCCTGAAGAAAGGCAGGTGAGAAATTTTGCATTCTGTCAGATCTGAGAATACCAGAATGCTTGACTCCCTCTGAACTATAAGGTTTTGGTCAGTACTGAACCAGATAGGATGGATACGTCCACTGTGCTGACCTTTGGTTTTACATATGGTGGAGGTGGAAAATGCAGTCAAGTTTGGGGAGGGATCGTGGCTCAGTGGTAGAGGCCCTGCTTGGCATGCAGAAGGCCCCAGGTTCAATCCCTGGCATCTCCAGTTAAAGGTGTCAGGCCTTTGCCTTTTTTTTTTTTTTTTTTGCTGGAGAAAAGGCTCTTGACATAAGTCAGGACAGGTTCTGGTCACACATCAAGTCCATGGTTCTCATGCCTATGAACGTTTGTGTACAGTTCCACTCATCCTGTTTTCTGCAGCTGTGATAATGTTTAGTATGTCTTCCTGGGAACTGCTTATCTTGGGGTTGCCTAGCAATGTTTACCTTTTCAGTCCATAGTGTCTTAAGCATGTAACCTGCCTGTGTTCACCATTACTAGCCTCACCTGCCTGTAGGCAGTCAGTCCTTTAATCTGTCTTTTTGCTCCTAATAAAGTATTACTACTTCAGAGCTACCTGCCTGGATGAGTTTGCTTATGGGATGCTAGGGACAGACAAATAGGTGATGTGAAAGATCTCTGCCTGAGACCCTGGAGAGCCGCTGCCGGTCTGAGTAGACAATACTGATTTAGATGAACCAAGGGTCTGATTCAATATAAGGTAGCTTCATGTGTTGCGACCAACTTATTGTGACCCCATAGGGTTGTCAAGGCAAGAGACGAACAGATGTGGTTTTGCCATTGCTTGCCCCTGCATAGCAACCCTGGTCTTTCTTGGTGGTCCCCCATCCGCAGTACTAACCAGGGCCGGCCCTGCTTAGCTTCCAAGACATGACCAGATAGCGCTAGGTTGGGCCAGCTAGGGCTTTATGTGTAGGAAAGCATATCACTGAAGAAGGTTTAACCAAATTAGCATTCCTTTTTGAGAATGCCTAATCCTTTGATTTGATCAACGGCTCCTTTCATTGATAGTACTATCAGGTCAAAATATTTTGATTTGTGCAGGCTTTTTCAGTTGGTTTGATTCTTGCCTCTTGCACCCGTTCTTACATGGTTGTTTTTGTGCCCCCTTACTGGGAATTAATATATGATGGCTACTTTCTTTTATTTTGGTGTCATTACTAATTTTTAACTGCAATTTTTTTCCATCGAGTCTCAGCTGACTTATGGCAATTCAATAGAGTTTTCAAGGCAAGAGCTGAACAGAGGTGGTTTGCCATTGCATTCCTTTGCACAGCCAAGTGACGTAATCATGTTGCACGCAGCCATGTGCGCAAGATCACTGCCCCCTCCCTACCCCAAAACCCTCCTGCCGGTGGAGAGAGGGGACCTGGCAACCCTACCACCATGGCAAGTGTGCAGTAGGGCACCAAAAACAGAGAGTGTGGCCTTGAAAGGCTCTGACATACCATGAAACGGACGCAATGCATCTCTGAACCAAAGGATTCAAGAACAGCCAACATGCCTTGAGTTCTACTGTGTTAATAATACATATAGCACAGATTTTTTAAGTGCGTGGATCTCGTAACTATGACTATCGCAGTAAAGAGCGGAAAAGCCCAGGTTTCCTTTTTCTTTAAATAAGACATACAGGATTTTTACAGCCGCAAATCTGCTGGAGATTTTGTTGCCTGGATGAAGCACGAGGCTCTGGTCTTCCTATAATGAGGAATTTCAAACGATTAAAAATGAAAGAGCAGAGTTTATAATATTCACACAGTCTTGGTACAGGAATAAAAAGGTAAAAATGTACCGCTTAATAAAGAGTTTGGTTTGGAAGAACAGATGTTAAGTGCTGACTGGAGGTTATGTTGCTATATGGGTTTCACATGGTTAGAAAGTCAGTCAAACCCTGTAAAATCGCCACTATCCATCTCATGGATGGAAATGAATTTGCAGCATGTAGAAGTACTAAGCTACTGTGCCACCCTGGTACTTCCTTTGGGTCTGCCAAGATCTGTCATGTCAAGAGCTGGTCTAGTTGCGACCTAGAGCAGAATCCCTGGGTTGGATCTCCCACAGTCGGGCCTGTATTGTCTAGTTAGTTGGGGTCGTGACATAGTCAGTGTGGTGTAGTGGTTAAGAGCGGTGGACTCTAGAGAATCGGGTTTGATTCTCCACTCCTCCACATGAGTGGCGGACTCTAATCTGGTGAACCAGGTTGGTTTCCCCACTTCTGCACATGAGGCCTACTGGGTGACCTTGGGCCAGTCACAGTTCTCTCCCAGCTCTCTCAGTGGCGATTAAAACCTGGGTCTCCCTGCTCCTAATCTAACACTGTAACCATTACATAGGGTTGCCAACCTCCAGATGGTGGCTGGAGATCTCCTGCTATTACACCTGGAGAAAATGGCCACTTTGGCCATTGGACTCTATGGCATTGAAGTCCCTCCCTTCCCCAAACCCTGCCCTCCTCAGGCTCTGCCCCCAAAACTCCCGCCGGTGGCAAAGAGGGACCTGGCAACCCTACCATTACACCACACTGGCCTTATTTCACAATGCTTGAGGAACTGTTTATTGCACAGTCACATTTCTTGGGGATGGAGAGCGGCCTGGTGTTTTGTATTCCTTGCAAATATGGAAAGATTTTAAAATGACATTGTATGAGGGTCTGCACAGCTGCAGCTGCCTGCCTGGTTCAAAGTAGAAGTCTGAATCGGCTGCCTTGGGAACGCCCGTAGGAATTCCTTGTCATGTTGAAACCATTTAACTGTCAGTGTTGAAAGTGAAATTGTCAGTCCATTAATGAGTTAAACATTTGTGAAGACCGCCACTGGTGCAGCCCTGTTCAGATATTCTCTGGGCCTGCAAGAGTCTTGGTCCAGCAGATAAAGAAATGAATGAATGATCTTCCCCTCTTGTAGGGTTGCCAGGCCTCCTCCTATGGGGGAGGCCTACTGCCGATTGCTGCTGTTGCTTTAAAAACAACAACCCTAAATCCCAGCATTCTTTGGGCCAGTACATCACTTCCAGATACAACCTGGAAATGACAATGGGTAGCTCTGGGAATCACTGGAAACCTCTATGGTTTCACCATAGAGTTTCCGACGATTCCTAGAGCTACCCATTGTCACTTCTGGGTTATACCTGGAAGTGATGTGGTGATGTTTAGGGTTGCCAGGTCCCTCTTTGCCACTGGCGGGAGGTTTTGGGGGCAGAGCCTGAGGAGGGTGGGTTTGGGGAGGGGTCCACCTTGGGAAGGTGCCATAGAGTCCACCTTCCAAAGCGGCCATTTTCTTCAAGTGAACTGATCTCTATTGGCTGGAGATCAGTTGTAACAGCGGAGATCTCCAGCTAGTACTTGGAGGTTGGCAATCCTAGTAATGTTGGAAACAACGCCAATGTCACATGCCCCTCATGTCCCTGCCCTTCAATACCTGGGTAAGCCCAGGGATGCTGCAGGCATTTTATCACTGCAATTCTCTCACTTTACAAATGCCACAGGAGCTAGGGTTGCCAGGTCCCTCTTCATCACTGGTGGGAGGTTTGTGGGGGTGGAGAGGGGAGGGACTTCAATGCCATAGAGTCCAATTGCCAACACGGCCATTTTCTCCAGGTGAACTGGTCTCTATTGGCTGGAGATCAGTTGCAATAGCAGGAGATCTCCAGCTAGTACCTGGAGGTTGGCAATCCCACATCTCCCATATCTTTGATTTAAAAGCAGTCCTGTGGAGTAGTAGGGTGATTGGGACTGGGGCCACAGCACAGAGGCTGGCAATTTTAATCCTTTCCCCCTATGCCGTTTCCCAAAGGAAATGGCCTCTGCCCCTGAGAAAATGTATGGGGCTGTGGCTGTGGGATGACTGCTGTCTGAAAGACACCCAAGGTCATTATTTCAGAAGTGGGGGCTGAAGAGATTTCAGTAGGGGGGCAGGATGCCCAGCAAGGTTCAACGGCCTGTCTTGAGATGCATTCCAGATAAAATTGCAAAAAAGGCAGTATATTTTAAGAGCAATCGATTTGCTGTGCTTATCAACAGTCATTGGTATGCATGCTTAGTACACAGACCCATTTGACTGTTTACAACTAAAGTCACTCAGGGTGGAGGCAGAATTGGCATTGCAAGTGTGATGGAAGAAGTGATCGGAATTCACGTTTGCTTCCCTGAAAATAGAATCTGGACTGGGAGTTTGAACTGCTTAAAATTTATCTTCTGATTGGTGTAGAGCCAATGAGTAGGTCAGAAATGTTTGTTCTTTGAAACAGAGGAGGCCAGTAGGTCTTTTCAGACAGGTTTGGGGGGATCCAACCGCACCTACTTAGAAGAACAGGCCACCAATGTATACAGTCATCATTTTGTCTGATTTGGGAAACACTAGGGTTGCCAACCTCCTGGTGGCACCTGGAGATCTCCCACTATTACAGTTGATCTCCAGATAAATCGAGATCAGTTCCCCTGGAGAAAATGGCTACTTTGGAGGATGGGCTCTATGATATTGTACCCTCCTGAGGTCCCTCCCCTCCCCAAACCCCACCCTCCCCAGGCTCCCCTCCCAAAACCAGTAGCACTGCAGGTATTTCCCAACCCAGAGCTGGCAACCCTAGGAAACACACCTATTTCAAAGATCTAGTATTAGGGTTGCCAGGTCCCTCTTCGCCACCGGCGGGAGGTTTTTGGGGTGGAGCCTGAGGAGGGCAGGGGCTTTAATTCCATAGAGTCTGATTGCCAAAGTAGCCATTTTCTCCAGGTCAAATGTCTTTATCAGCTGGAGATCAGCTGTAATAGCAGGAGATCTCCGGCTAGTACCTGGAGGTTGGCAACCCTATCCAGTATGTATGTATGTACGTACGTACATACATACATACATACATACATACATATGTGTGTGTGTATTTATATACACATTTGTATCCTGCCTTTCCTCTTGGTTCAAGGATAATAGTTTAACTATAATTGTAATATTGTAATGCGTTGCATTCACTGGATGATTTTCAGAAGTCCTTGAGCTAAACCACCAACATCCAAAAGCAAACAGAAGCCAAAGGGAAAGAGTTGCACACTCTGTGGGGTTACCTAGGAAAGTAAAGCCAAGAGTACAGGAAAGTGCCGATTCCTTTTTGATGACACACAGTTCTCCATAATTCACTCGCTTCCCGCCGAGCCATCACTTTTGAAAGGATTGGTCTTAGCCATGGAGCGAATGTTTTGGGGTTATTTCCACCAGCTACCACTGGAAGCAAGGAAAAAAATAATGTTTTGATAAGCAGCTCAGGATGAACGGGTCTCACGTTAAAGATTATGATGCTAGAAAATCTCGTGCAAGAAGATATTTGGTAAAGCTTTCAGGAAGATCAGGAATAAATAACATCCAATGCAAAGAAAAAGGCTCTTGAACCCACGTGTCGAAGGCATCCTTTGGATATTCTCAAGCTTTATGTCTTGAAAGAAGCTTGGCTTGAGAAAGATGGTGTGGAATCATTCACGGTTCATGGGGATGGGTGTTAGTGGGATGTTGTTGTAGCCCAAAAGCCGAGCGTTTCCAAAAGCACAACATCCATGACGCGGGGAGAACTCAGATCCATTTTATACGGCCCACAGCTGGATACCATGCCACATTTTGTTAAAAAAATTAAGCCAAAGATGAAACTGAAGATAATTCAGAAGACTGCCATGAGGATGACAGAGGGTTTAGAGGGGGATTGAGAAAGGTATTTAGCCTTGACAAAGGGAGATTGGGGTCCAGAGTGAAGATGGATGGGAGGGAGAGTGTGTGTGTGTGAGAGAGAGCATACTTTAACTGCGAGTACGTCTCTTTGTGATATATGTGCAGTCTCACAAATTTGTATATGACCAATCTGCCAGCCTGAGAAATCTAGCACTCCAAGTCTGCAGTTAAGACCAGCTAACTCTATGCAAACTAAACAGTGGATGGGCTGAGGAGAGTGTAACTCTGCTTCAGATTGAAATATAAATCTCAGAGAAAAGCCTTACACAACCTGTGGCCAGATGGCCGGTTCTCTTGTCAAGACAGTCTCTGTCCATATATTTTTTTAAAAAAGGAAAACCTGTTTGATGGAACACGACCTACTCAGGGTCCTCCTAAATCATTTTTTACTTAGCAGAATGACATACATTACAGCCAAGTCATACGCCAAGAGGCTGTCCTAATGTACCATTTGTCTTTTCCATAATTGATTCTCATGCAGGCCAAATACCCCCGTAGATATTCATAGGGGACTTTGACTCTCCCCAACACAATGACATCATCATGTTTAACATGGTTCTTCTGAAGCCCAATTCTTGATATATGACACTCAGCAAAAAATAAAAAATAATAAAAAATAAAAAATCACTCTCAAAGCCATGCTTGTTTTATGCAGTAACTATGGGATTACGGCGCACAAAAGGTGGCCACCGTGTTATCAAATCCATGTTTCCTGCACACACTGTCATGCTCTAGCCACTCTATAACTCAGTATTAAACTATATTTAATGAAATCCATATCACAAACGGCTGCTTCGGCCAAAAGGAAAGTATGTAACAACGCATATGTATTGACTTTTGTTCTTGGTCAATGCCAAGATTTATAGTTTCTGCAGGTAAATATTGAGCGAGGCAAACCCTTACTCAATTACGTTTGTCTCAGTCAATAAATTCAGATGTTGACTCCAGCGCAACCCAGCAACCATCTGTTATTTTGTAGCGGGTGTTAAACGATGCCATCCCTCCAGAAATGGAGTTCTTGGTTAAGCTGACACCGTCTAGGCAATCTTTCGCGACAAAGACTGGTGTCTTAGGATAACAAACGTACAACCTGCCTAAACAAGGTATGCATTTCTTGTGCAAGGTATCCTCCCCCCCCACAATGGGTTTTATTTTATACAGTCACTACATCAAGCTGCAAAGAAGAGAACCAGTACAGAAAGTTAGGCTCAGGGGCATGTTCCTTTACGGATCACAGCTCATAGTCTTCAAGACGGAAACTCCTGAAGACAAGCAAGGAGTCTTCTAACAGTAGCATCAAATAGCAGGCCTTGTCTGGAAGTCAGTTTCTCAGGTTCCACCATTCCACACACTATACTGCAGCTTCAGTAGCACGGCAGGAGATGTCCGCTTGGACCTCTGCCTCATCTTTCCTCTTGTGCGCTTCAGCCTGCGCATATGCTTCTTCTGCCACTTACGGTAGGTCTGGTATTGGGGTCGCTCTCCCGGCTCAGTCTCCAAGAACGGGGAGCAGAGCCACGGATTGATGAAACCGTGCCAGACACCCTTCACTCAAGATGGTGGTGGTGGTGGCAACAGTGGAAACTCTTGTGCAAGGTGTTGAGGATAAAGACAGGTCTTATTCACTAACTGGAGGACAATCCAAAGGCTGAGTAGAGACTGTGGATCAAGGGGATTCTCTTGAATCATGCATTTATATCCTACCCACTGTGTCAGCACAGTTTGAAGCCTTTCTCTGGCATAAGGAGCCTTCCGCTGATGGAAGTAGCTCTTCCTTTGGTAGGAAAGCCCCTTCCACTGAAAGAAGGCAAGAGGAATGTTTTAAACTTTTTTGAGTGGAGTGGTAGAATACAGGCCACCAACTCAAGTGGCAACCCAAGGAATGCTTAGTCACCCATTCTCTTGCTGCAATTATCACAGCTCTGTCTGTTTCCTACATAATTATGGAGAATTCAACCTTCCATCTCCCCATTTCTATATCTTTGAGTAATGGGATGGATCTGGCTACTCTGCTCAGCAAATTTCAAAGCCTTCCTCCAGCTTAAGAAACCTTCCTCCAACTTCAGTGGCTCGATCTCTGACAGAAGAGCTGGTGAAATGGGAGGAAGCTTCCTTAAACTGGAGGAATGAAGAAGAATAATTGGTTTTTATATGCCAACTTTCTCTACCACTTAAGGAAGGATCAAATCGGCTTACAGTCACCTTTCTTTCCCTTCCCCACAAAAGACACCCTGTGAGGTAGGTGGGGCTGAGAGTGTGTGACTAACCCAAGGTCACCCAGCTGGCTACATGCATGGGAGTAAGGAAACACATCCAGTTCACCAGATTAGCCTCTGCCACTCATATGGAGGAGTGGGGAATCAAACCCAGTTCTCCAGATCAGACTCCACTGCTCCAATGCTTCAAACATTGCTAGGCAGAGAGTGGCTATAGGGTTGCCAACCTTGGTAAGGCCTGGAGATCTCCTAAAATTACAATTGATCTCCGGAATACAAAGAACAGTTCCTCCTGAAGAAAATGGCTGCTTTGGTGGATGGACTCTGGCATTACACCTAGGGTTGCCAGGTCCCCTCTCGGCATTGGCAGGAGCGGGGCTGCAATCATACATGTGTGCGATAATGTCACTCCCGGGTTTACCCCAAAACTGCCCACTCCTCCAAAAACTCTATGGAAACCATAGAGTTTTTTGAGGAGCTTGCTAGAGCATCTCCATCATGATGCCGGCGCTTCTGGAGTAAACCCGGAATTTATATAATCACACCGCATGCGGCCGCGCATACATGGGATTGCCGCTGACCAAAAGCAGCCTGACTTCTGCATCCAGTCCAGTTAAGTGGCAGGCAATTGCCCACTGGAATTGGGCATATGGTAAGGCTAATTATACCCCTCTGAGGTCCCGCTGTTCCCCAAACTCCACCCTCCCCAGGCTCCAACCCCAAAATTCCAGGTATGTCCCCAAAGATTCCCCTGTTAGCTAGGAATCCCTCGTAATTTCCATTGGATTGATTTTGGGTTGAATAAATTACAGATTAGAGTGGGTGAATGAATATTGATATATGGGCATAGCAGACTGATCTTGTTTTACTGCATTTGCAACACAGAGGCAAGAATTCCTGGGAACTAAGTTGTAATGTGTTACAAGCAAAGAACCAGGAACAAGTGAGAAGTTGCTCTGTATTCCCTGAATGCGTATGCAGTGAGACATATAATTTAGTAGAAGTACCTCCAGATGGCTGAAGCAACCAAACCGTGCTAGATGTGAAATGGGGGGGGGGGAGTCCTTAAAAATCACAGCTGATGGACTGGGAGAACTGTCTTCTGTATCCTAATGACCAGGGGTCACCAAAAAATTCAGCATTATTCGGGATCCGTTTTTTCGGCTCCCTTTTATTGCCACCATTTTTTTTTTACCACAACCCCCTCAAATACCAAAACGTTAACCTGGGGGGGGGGTCAGTTCGGTTGAGCCGAATGCACACCCCTACCCATGCTCAGATGGTTCCAAGTCTGGGAAGGATGGAAACAACTGCATTAGGAGACAGGCAATGTCAGACCAGTACCACTTGCGTTACAATCCTCTGTCCACCTCTGGCAGCTCACCAGGGACTCAACGAACGTCAAGGCGTGGGAATGTGCTGCAGCTCTGGGACATGTCAAGAATTTGGGAGGCTGCAATATGTGGCTAGTAGGTGTTGGAAGAGTTGCAATGTCTAGTGTGCAAAGGAACTGAGAAGAAGACCCAGCAGGGGGCGGGCAAGTGGTCAGCTGGTTAGGGCTGTAAGGTTGGAGACCTTTCCACCCTTTTTTCCCACTTCTTGACGGTCCTTATATTCTTAGGGGACAATTTCCTCCTTTTTCTCGGAAGTCATTCTTCCCTCTCTCTCCCTCCTTAGCTAAATAGACAGCTAGAGGCTCTGCCTCTCAGCTTTCCTATCCTAAAATGTAGTTCCTTCAATAAAGGCAACTTTATCTTTAATCAGTGAGACTGATCCTTCACTGCGTACTTAGCACACTCTGCCAACAGTAGGTGGTGTGCTGGTTGTTAGGTCTATCATATCTGATGCCTCAAACACTGGATCAGCTCAAGTACTTAGGGCCCCTAGATGACCACTCTTCCTCCTCCTTCCCCCTTACGGGAGGGGCTGTGGCTCAGTTTGTAGAGTCTCTGCTGGCCTGGGATCTAGACATTCCACTGCATGTAGGATTAATACATATCCCCTGCCTCTGTATGGTGGATTAAAGCCCATTATGAGGTACGCATCCTAATTTTATCCGGCTCAGTTTCAAAAACAAATGAGGTCCGAGAGCGGAAACAAATGTCTTTGGGAAGCTATTTCAGAATTTCTTCTCCTTCCTTTCTTCTTTACTCCAATCAATATGACGGTGACACAGAAGCCTTTGGCTAGCGTGCGGCACTCCAACCGCAGCGAGAATGCAGAACGGCTGGCACTCTGTCAAAAGGCACAGCCACAGGGAAGCAAAATCTGTGCAGATGGATGGAACGTTTCGAGCCAAAGAGCTCTCATTAAAAACGCTTTTTAAAAATAAAATAAAAAGGTATAAACTGTTTCTTCCCCCCTGATTTTTATAAAACCTTACTGGGATTTGCGGTAACTTGACTATATCTCTACAAGGCTGGAAGCTAGACAGCCCATCTTTTGGAAAAGGGTAAGAAGAGACTATCTTTTCCTTGGTTTCGATTTTCTGGGCGGAGGGAAAATACGTGGAGATCTTCATGGCCATTTATGCAGGGCTGATTTTGATGCTCGCTCAAAGCTGCTTTTTAAAATCCACCCTTTAAAATGACTATTCGCGGGCCGGATGCAAGAGGAGAAAGTCAAACAAATTCCATCCCCCCACTCGCCTGCTCCCTCGTCTGCAAACCATTAGCAATGGTCCTTTGCATAGCTAAGCCGTGGCTATAATTTTTCATGGTTCCTTCAGTGAATGCTTCAAGGCGGGGGCGGAGCAAATACAAAAGGTCGCGTTAAAGGGGCTCTTCAGAAATGTGAAGCAGGTATGCGCCAGCTTCGCAGTGATGGCTGGAATGACGGTTCAGTGTGAAGAAATTTAAAAAAAAATGCGGGGCACTTCAGCCTGGAACGCGCTGTTAATAACCAAGCATTAACAGCCCATGAGATATACCGCTTCAGAATGCAAATATAAGATCACATTTAAATGTGCTTCCCCACCTAAAGAAAACTCACTGCACATGAAAAGGTATTTATATATTTGCTACAGTTTTTTCCCATCCTTCAGTGTTGGGACATAGCAAAGTCTTGTGGTACAAAGACAGATAAAAAAGAAGACCCTTCCGGGGGCAGCAAGTTGTAGCTAGACAGGACTCTAGGAAGAGTTATCTTCTTTCCAAAAGGGGCTTCTCCTTGTCTGTCTGCAGAATGCTATTCTTAGGCTTTTCTCCTGGAGCAGTCTAGAACTCTCTCTCTCTCTCTCAGCTAGCAAGGCAGCTGGTTTTATTTCTTCTCTTTCCTCTGTCAACACCCAAGGCAATGTACATCAATCTCTTCTCCTCCATTTTACAACATAGGGTTGCCAACCTTCAGGTGGTGGCTGGATATCTCCTGCTATTACAACTGGTTTCCAGGCAACAGATCAGTTCCCCTGGAGAAAGTGGCCGCTTTGGAAGATGGACTCTATGGCATCATATCCCATTGGAGTCTCTCCCCCTCTAAACCCCACCCTCCTCAGGCTCCACCCTCCCAAATCTCCAGATATTTCCCAACCCGGAGCTGGCAACCCTACCCTCACAACAACCCTGTGAAGGCAGGCTAGGCCAAGAGAGTGTGACTAAGCTCATGATCACCTAGCAAGCTTCATGGCAGAATGGAAATTTGAATGTTCTGCCAGATTGTGGTCCAGTCCTTTAACCACGACTGCAAGCTGACCTAGTATAGGGTTGCCAGGTCCCTCTTCACCACCAGCGGGAGGATTTTGGGGCGGAGCCTGAGGAGGGCGGGGTTTGGGGAGGGGAGGGACTTCAATGCCATAGAGTCCAATAGCCAAAGTGGCCATTTTCCCCAGGTGAACTGATTACTATTGTCTGGAGATCAGTTGTATTAGCAGATCTCCACCTTGTACCTGGAGGTTGGCAACCCTAACCTAGCACATCCAACAGCAGGCTGGGCTAAACATTTGTCTCTGATGGGTTGGCTTTCTATGGGCAGTAAGGTAGCCAATCTCCAGGTTCTAGCTGGAGACCTCCTGCTATTACAACTGATCTCCAGCCGAAAGAGATCAGTTCACCTGGAGAAAACGGCCGCTTTGGCAATTGGACTCTATGGCATCCTAGTCCCTCCCCTCCACAAACCCTGCCCTCCTCAGGCCCCCCCCCCAATCCTCCCGCGGGTGGCGAAGAGGGACCTGGCAACTCTATCAATGGCCTATACGGCCCCCTTGTAACTGCAGGACTCCAGCTCTATAAAAGTGAAGAAACATTCTTCAGATTTTGTACCCTGAATTTTCTGATGTCTGCTTCAAAGTCTAGATAAACTGTCCCTTCAAAGATTGAATACAAAATTCCATTAACTGATTTCTTTGACTCGGAACTTCAGAGTTCTCCTCTACCATCAGATGAAGCAGGAAACAGCCTGTAAAAGAAAACTTAAACTCTTTCAATTAAAAAATAATTTAAACTGGACTCTTTTAATGCTTTTCCAAATATATATTACAATAGCTACCCCTGAATGCATCCCCTACATTCTTGCCCCTCTTGCCACCAGCGTGGTGTGGTGGTTAAGAGCAGTGGTTTGGAGCGGTGGACTCTGACCTGGAGAATCGTGTTCGATTCCCCACTCCTCCGCATGAGTGGCAGATGCTAATCTGGTGAACTGGGTTGGTTTCCCCACTCTTACATATGAAGCCGGCTGGGTGACCTTGGGCTAGTCATAGTTCTCTTAGAGTTTTCTCAGACCCACCTACCTTACAGGCTTGGTTTCCCCGTTCCTCCACATGAGCGGTGGACACTTAATCTGGTGAGCTGGATTTGTTTCCCCACTCCTAACACACTGTGTGACCTTGGGCTAGTCACAGCTCTCTCAGCCCCACCCACCTCACAGGGTGTCTGTTGTGGGGAGGGGAAGGGAAGGTGATGGTAAGCCGGTTTGATTCTTCCTTAAGTGGTAGAGAAAGTTGGCATGTAAAAACTAACTCTTCTTCTTTGTCTGGATTCTGGCCGAACCAAAGACATGGATTGGATGTATATATCTTTTGTGGGCATCACAGCGGATTTCTTTGATGCATCCATCACTACAAGATGAGGTCAGGGCCAGTTAAGATTTCCCCCCCAAAATAAATTCCAGCAGATTCATAGCTGGAATTGTCATGGAGGTGAGGTCAGGCTGGCGATGTTTCAGGTAAACCTGAGAGTGGCTTCTGAAGAGATGGAAAGCCTTGTCTAGGGGATGTTTTGCTGTTTTCAGAACCACACTGACAATAGCTGAGGAAAATTTCAGAGGTGAGGACTAAAGATGTACCTGTACCACAAATGTAAACTGTTTGAACAGTCATGGTCTTCCTGCCACCAAGGAAACCAGGAGAGTTATAATTTGTAACGTGGAGGGAAGAATCTTAAATTTAAGGATGTGTCACTGGCGACCAAGATCAAGATAATTCATGCCATAGTATTTCCCATTACTATGTATGGATGTGAAAGCTGGACATTGAAGAAAGCTGATAGGAAGAAAGTAGACTCCTTTGAAATGTGGTGTTGGAGGAGAGTGTTACAGATACCCTGGACTGCCCCAAAAAAAAACAAATCAGTGGGTTCTAGATCAAATCAAGCCTGAACTGACCCTAGAAGCTAAAATGA
The DNA here is from genome assembly GCF_029931775.1 of Euleptes europaea. Lineage (NCBI taxonomy): Eukaryota > Metazoa > Chordata > Lepidosauria > Squamata > Sphaerodactylidae > Euleptes > Euleptes europaea. The sequence goes on from NC_079326.1 coordinate 48,526,623, forward strand.
CTAAACTGAGGCTATTGTATTTTTGTCACATTGTGAGAAGATAAGAATCACCGAAAAAGACAATAATGCGAGGAAAAGTTGAAGACAGCAGGAAAAGAGGAAGCCCCAACATGAGATGGATTGACTATAACAGAAGCCAAAGCCCTCCATTTGCAAGACCTGAACAAGGCTGTTAACTATAGGAAGTTTTGGAGGCAAATTAATTCATATGGTTGCCATAAGCGAGAAGCAATTTGATGGTACTTAACCCGCACAGGGAAGAATCTCAAACAGAATTTTTAGCATCCTTACAAAGCGTCCCCTTTTACCGACCCTCGGAGGAAGCGCCGTTCAGGTTCAGGTATTTTTACAAGTCAAACTAAGAACCACTTTCTGCCTGAGGTACATCACTTGTGAATGCTCCCAATAGGCGAGAAAGGAGAGAACGGTTTTCAAAATGTACACATCTGAAATGCAAAAGCCGATTTAAGTGCCACTTGGGTAAACAGCCTCAGACTGATTTACAGCAAGGGGAGGATTAGGCTCGGGGCCAAGCCAAACAAACATTCCTCTTGTGACGCGACAGACACTTGAGTGTGGCTTGGTCCCATGCTGCTCAAGTACTGTGTATAAACAGGCACCCATATGGGTAGGATGTTCCTACACCACAATTACTTCACTCTAGGAAAGTGATCGCCTCACTCAACCGACCTGCGGGATGCTTGTTTGTCCATGTTACTGAAAGAACGTGGTAGGCCAAAAAAGGTTGTCGTGCCACAAAGGTGATCTTTAAGCATATTGCTTCTGATGGGTGGCCAGCATATCAAAGCAGACCTTTGATTATCTGGAAAGAAATAGGCCATGCAAGAATGCCGGGTGATAAGGGAGAGCCTTATGAGAGAGTGAAGGACACTTCAAAAGGCTCTCAGTAAGCTAGGATAGGCTGATACTAATAATACCGGTCTGCTTCCCTAAAAGGGAGAATATGCCATTCAAACAGGGAACTCTTTTCTTATTAGGGCTGAATCAAAATGGAGGCATCTGCACATAACCGTCCAGCTGAGCTGTTTTGAGTGGTTTGGGGACTTTGACATGTGTGTGTGTGTGTGTGTGTGAAGTGCCGTCAAGTCGCTTCTGACTCATGGCGACCCTATGAATCAAAGTGCTCCAAAATGTCCTATCTTTGACAGCCTTTCTCAGATCTTGCAAACTGAGGGCCGTGGCTTCCTTTATTGAGTCAATCCATCTCCTGTTGGGTCTTCCTCTTTTCCTGCTGCCTTCAACTTTTCCCAGCATGACTGTCTTTTCTAGTGACTCTTGTCTTCTCATAATGTGACCAAAATACGATAGCCTCAGTTTAGTCATTTTAGCTTCTAGGGTCAGTTCAGGCTTGACTTGATCTATAACCCACTGATTTGTTGACATTGTAGCCCCAAGGATTTGAACTCTGACCACATGACGGCCTGCTGTGGTCAATTCGTTGCTTACTTTGCAGACAAAATATCTGCTCTGGGTTGCAGACAAAATATCTGTTCTGGGTTAGATGCCTGCGTGGATGCATGTTCGGATGATATACTTTTAGCATCTGCTTGTCCAATTTATATGGATACTTTTTAGCTTGTGGATCCCAAGGATGTGGACAAGATCCTTGGAGAGGGACTGCCTGTGTTTTTGACCCTTGCCCTTCCTGGCTGATAAAAGCAGTAAGAGGGGGACTGGCTGCGTGGGTCAGGGTAAGTGCTTCCTTGAGAGCAGGAGTTGTGCCGTCCATACTCAAGGGGGGGGGGAATGATTAGATCTCTTTTGGAAAAAAAATATCCCTGAGCCATAGTATGTTAGAAAATTTCCAGCCAGTCTCCAATCTTCCATACTTGGGCAAGGTGCCAGAGTGGGTTGTTGCTTCTCAGTTCCATGGGTTCTTTGACGAGACTGGTTTTCTGGACCCGTTTCAATTTGGTTTGCTGCCTTCCAGCTGGTGGCTGGAGATCTGCTGTTACGACTGATCTCCAGCCGATAGAGATCAGTTCACCTGGAGAAAACGGCCGCTTTGGCAATTGGACTCTATGGCATTGAAGTCCCTCCCCTCCCCAAACCCTGCCCTCCTCAGGCTCCGCCCCAAAAACCTCCCACCGGTGGCAAAGAGGGACCTGGCAACCTTACTTCAGGCCAGGATTTGGAGACAACTTTGGTTAGCTTGGTTGATGACTTTTGTCGAGAACTAGATGGGGAATTGTGACCCTGCTAGTTCTGCTGGACCTCTCAGTGGCCTTTGATACTATTGACCATAGTCTCTTACTGAGCCCCCTTTCAGTACTGGGACTTATGGTGGTTTGACTCCTATCGGGGGGGGGGTCTGTCTCAGAAGGGAGTGTTGGTGGATTCCTGTTCTGCCCCATGGCTGCTGACCTGTGGGGTGCCGTAGGGTTCCATCTTATCAAAGGTGGGGTATAAATGAATTAAATAAATAAATCATCCCCCGTGCTATTTAATATCTATATGAAGACACTGGGGTCGTTTATGCATGGGTACTTTCACTCACGTTCGTCCCCCGCCTGTCTCAGTTGTTCCTTGGAGTTATGCATGACCTCGCTGCCGGCCCTCACAAATCCTGGACCTTCCTGTTCCTCTGTTAACCCGATTCTTCCCTCTCCCCTGAGCTCAGCCCAGGTAAAATCCCCATGCATAAGGCAAAGCATGGGACACGCAAGCTTGGTTTAGCTCACAGCCAATTACAAAGCAACATGTCCAGAGGTGGGAATTCAAATACTTCCTGTTTCCCCGGAGCTCTTTATGAGCAGAAGAAAGGCCTTTTAAAGCTGAGGCTCTCCCCTCCTTCTTTTCAGATTGCTCCATTTTTTGTTTAATGTTCCTAAAATGCTTTTTTTATGTGGCAATTGGGTTTGGGGGGGAGGGAGCTTTGCTCTCACTACAGCCAATTATGAAGCAGCATTTCAAGGGGCGGGGATTCAAATACTTCCTGATTTGAGCTTGGAGACTGCTGGTGCATAGACTCCCAACAGGAAAGTGTGGGTCCAGCGAGCAATGAACCTCAGGTAAAACTCCCATGCATAGATGACCTGGGAGAAGTATTGTAGGGTTGCCAGGTCCCTTTTCACCTCCGGCGGGAGGTTTTTGGGTCAGAGCCTGAGGAGGGTGGGGTTTGGGGAGGGGAGGGACTTCAATGCCATAGAGTCAAATTGCTGGAGTGGCCATTTTCTCCAGGGGAACTGATTGCTATTGGCTGGAGATCAGTCGTAATAGCAGGAGATCTCCAGCTAGTACCTGGAGGTCTGTAATCCGATTTCCACCTACTTCCACCTAATTCTGAGGATGCTGTTGATGTTCTGCACTGCTGCTTGGAGTCAGTAATGGGCTGGACGAGGGTGGACAAGCTGAAACTTAATCCTGACAAGACAGAGGTTCTCTGGGTTAGTAGATAGGCAGACCATCTTCTCCCATAAGTTCCTGCCCAGGAATTAAGATCATGGGGAGATGCTTTCCTGAATGTCTCACCAATTAATGATGGTCATTTGGTGGGTACACGAGAGGGGGCCTTTTCTGTGGCAGCCCCACAATTATGGAACAACCTCCCCAGGGAGGTGTGCCTGGCTCCCTCATTGTTGATATTCAGGAAGCTGTTGAAGATAGTTTTGTTTTGGACTGCATTTGATTGATTTAGCTTTTGATATCGGCAGTCCTAATTGGAGGTGGGTTGTGATTGTTTTTTACTTTTTATGGGTTTTATAATTGTTGTTTCTTATTGTGTTTTTAATAATGTTTTATTTATATTGTAGGCTGCCTTGAGTTCTGCAAGGGAGAAAGGCAGCTAATAAATGTTTTAAATAAACAAACAAATAAATATATAAGGCAGAACAGTCTGTTACAACTTGTGGATCTTGGCATTAAAAATAAAGATTGGCAGGGGACTGCGAAGGAAAAATTTCCAAATGGAAGGCACGCCTCCTCTTTCAGCGAAAAGGAACGTCTCCTTTCTCTGCCCATCCATTAGATTTTTTAAAAAATAGATTTTTAATCTCCGTAATGTCTGTAATGTCATAATTACGCCGTTACTCAACGACGGCAATTTTCCTGTGCTGCAATTACCTTGTGCGCGTGTGTGTGAATCGCCCACAGTCTCCTGTCCAGCGCTGAAATGTACCAAACTCTGGAGAGGGGAACTTGTTTATTAAGAGAGGGAGGTGTGCCATAATAGTCAAACAAATACAAGGGATGGAAGGCCTCGTGTTTTGCATTATTCCTGAGTAGTGCTGTTTAAATACGTGGAAGGGTTTTCTTTTTTAAATAAGGCTTGTGTTACTCATAGAATCATAGAGCTGGAAGGGACCACCAGGGTCATCTAGTCCAACCCCCTGTACATAGGGTTGCCAGGTGCCCGATGGTGGCGGGCAAACCCCCGGCAATTTACCCCGTTTGCCCGCTGACCACTTGAGGGTCGGGGGGCAAACGTGCCCGTGCCAGGTCCCTCCTCTCCTCCAGAGGGAGGCTGTTGTTGTAAAGTGCCGACGCACGAACGTCACTTCCGATCCAAACTGGAAGTGACGCTTGTGTGTCGGTGTTTTACAACAACAGCCTCCCTCTGGAGGAGAGGAGGGACCTGGCAACACTACCTGTACAATGCAGGAAATTCACAACTACCTCCCTCCCACACACCCCTGTGACCCCTACTCCATGCCCAGAAGATGACCAAGAGGCCCTCCCTCGCATGATCTGCCTAAGGTCATAGAATCGGCATTGCTGACAGATGGCTATCTAGCCTCTTCTTTAAAACCTCCAGGGAAGGAGAGCTTATCACCTCCTGAGGAAGCCTGTTCCACTGAGGAACCACTCTAACTGTTAGAAATTTCTTCCTAATGTCTAGATGGAAACTCTTTACTGCACAATTCCTCTTCAGCGTTATGCATGTGCTTGAATTTTTTTAAAAAGGAGAAGAGATAGCAAGAAGGGATGAGGTGAGGATAATGTGCACCTGGAGAAAGGGAAAAAATTGGTGAATAATGGGTTATGCTGTGCCGTGTCATATCTCTGTTGGAATTATGAATTAAGAAAATATTGTGCCGGCAACATGATGAGGACAGTATAGCTCCCTAGTGTGGAAGGACCCTTGGTCTCCCAAGCCTAGTCAAACAATCTAACTACTGCTCCACATTGGCTTTGAATAGGGTTGCCAGCTTCGGGTTGGGAAATACCTGGAGATTTTGGGAGGGGAGCCTGAAGAGGATGGGGTTTGGAGAGGGGAGGGACTTCAATGCCAAAGAACCCCACTGCCAAAGCGGCCATTTTCTCCAGGGGAACTGATCTCTGTCGCCTGGAGAGCAGTTGTAATAGCAGGAGATCTTCAGCCACTATCTGGCAATTGGCAACCCTAACTTTGAAGCACTACCCTCACTCTCAAATGGCATCGTTTGCCCTAAGAGATGTCATCCGGTAGGCAAAAACGATTGGCTGCTTGGCTCCTAGATAATACCGTGCTCACTATGAGATTCCCTGGCTTCTGGGAATGACAAAAGTATGATGGAAACCAATGGCTGTAGCTCAGAGGTAGAGCATCTGCTTGGCATGCAGAAGGTCCCAGGTTCAATCCCTGGCATCTCCAGTTCAAGGGACCAGGCAGGTAGGTGATGTGAAAGACCCCTGCCTGAGACCCTGGAGAGCCGCTGCCGGTCTGAGTAGACAACACTGACTTTGATGGGCCAAGGGTCTGATTCAGTATGAGGCAGCTTCATGTGCTCATGTGACTGAGGGTAGCTTGTCTACAGTGCTTTTGGAAAAACTGTTTTGTCGTCTGTGGTTGAAGCGCTACAGCAGAGGGTATAATCCTTATACCCTCTGCCAAAAGAAACCAGGATCAGACAGGACCTAAGGGGAAAGGCCTTTTATATTAAAGGAAGAAGGAGAGTTTTGATGGCAGTCTCTGATGAAATGCTATCCAAGGGGAAGCAAGGCTTCTGTACCGTAACAGCTGAGTTAAAAAGGATGATGCGACGCGTGTGTTGTTATGGCAAAGCGACATAGACGTTCTAAAAATAAATAAATAGCTGTCACCCGGACAGCCTTGTTCATTATAGTGCGGTGCTAGTAATAACACGTAGAATTTATAGAGTATTATACATACATTAATCTCAGAAATTCATGAACATATGGACAAATGAAGCTGCCTTATACTGAATCAGACCCTTGGTCCATCAGTCAGTATTGTCTACTCTGACTGACAGCGGCTCTCCAGGGTCTCAGGCTGAGGACTTTCACATCACCTACTTGCCTAGTCCTTTTGTCTGGAGATGCCGGGGATTAAACCTAGGACCTTCTACATGCCAAGCAGATGCTCTACTGGTGAGCAGAACAACAGAATCATCTCCTACTTGGACGGGTTAGATCTGAGTCCAGTAGCACCTTGGAGATTGGGTTGCCAACTTACAGATACAAGCTGGAGAGCTCCTGCTATTACAATTGATCCCTAGATGATAGAGATCAGTTCACCTGGAGAAAATGTCTACTTCCAAGAGAAAGGACTACAGAGTCCCCCTCCAAGAATTTCCCAACCTGGAGTTGGCAACACTAGTAGGGTTGCCAGGTCCCTCTTCACCACCGGCGGGAGGTTTTTGGGGCAGAGCCTGAGGAGGGTGGGGTTTGGGGAGGGGAGGGACTTCAATGCCATAGAGTCTAATTGCCAAAGCAGCCATTTTCTCCAGGTGAACTGATCTCTATCGACTGGAGATCAGTTGTAATAGCAGGAGATCTCCAGCTAGTACCTGGTGGTTGGCAACCCTAAACACTAGGAATGTCTTAGGATATAAGAAAAACCCTGATCAGAACGTGGGTCTGTGCTATCTGACAGGCTGTATTCAGCAACGCCCAGAAAAACGATTCCAGGAAGTCTATAAACAGAACCATGTATCTGCCCTGTTTATCTCTAGAGCCTGACACTCAAGGGTACCCAGCCTCTTAGCATGGATGCCACAGTGCATAGAGTAGATGGCATATCAGTTGATCTCTGGCTGTCTGCATCAGTCTTCACTGCTGTGTTTGCAGATTTGCATTGTTATTTCTAAAATAACAGCGTAACCAGCCTTGAGTTCTTTCACAGGGAAAGGTTTTTTTAAAAAAACACTCTTAAACCAGTAAGTAAAGCAGCAAGTCCATTATTCCGCACTTACTTCCTTGGGAACTGTTTGTACAATCTCTTAGTCCCCCCCACCCCATAAGGCTGCACATCAGTTTCAACTATATTTAGTTAGAAACACCGAGGTCTCCCTCAAATGTGAACGTTGCCCTCAGAAACCACAGAAAAGGTGCTAACTCTTAATGGTGTTGTACAGCCAGGAGACATGATTGTTTGAGAAAGAAAGAAAGAAAGAAAAAGAAAGAAAGACAAGTTGGTTTTTATATGCCGATTTTCTCTTCCTCTTTAAGGAAGAATCAAACTGGCTTACAATCTCCTTCCCTTCCTCTCCCCACAACAGACAGCTTTTGTGAGATAGGTGGTGCTGAGAGAGTTCTGAGAGAGCTGTGACTAGCCCAAGGTCACCCAGCAGGCTTCATGTGGAGGACTTGGGAAACCAACCCTGTTCACCAGATTAGAGTCCACCGCTCATGTGGAGGACTGGGGAATCAAACCCGGTTCTCCAGATCAGAGTGCAACTGCAGCAGCTGTTGCTCCACTGCCTGGAGGGGATTACAAAATAGTAGGCCTAAGATCCTCCACACGGGCTGTGGGGAGGGGCCGTGGCTCAGCGGTAGAGCATCTACTCGGCATGCAGAAGGTCCCAGGTTCAGTCCCCGGCATCTCCAGTTAAAGGGACCAGGCAAGTAGGTGATGTGAAAGACCTCTTCTGCCTGAGACCCTGGAGGGCCGCTGCCGGTCTGAGTAGACAATACGGACTTTGATGGACCAAGGGTCTGATTCAGTATAAGGCAGCTTCATGTGTTCACACGCCACAGATAAACATTTGCAAATCCCCATCCCAATTTGTATCTGATGAAGGGAACTTTGACTCTCAAAAACCTATACTCTGAAAATCTTGTTGCTCTCGAAGATGCTATTGGTCTCGAATCTAGCTGATTTGCAACCAACTGGCCAGTGTCAGCAGGAAAAAACTGGAAAGCGATGATGACATCTCGAACCACAATTATAACTGTGTTTACGAATGATGGTTGCACCAAATTTAACTCATGTGGAACCCATCCAGTCTTTTGCAATAGTGGGAGAATAGTGCGATTCTTCTCTCTGTGCATTCAGTCCATCGGTGCCAGGCTTTCGGTAGCCGATGGCCAGAAAACAAGCCGACAGAGGGCTTAACAGTGAGGAGACGAGGCTTCAGGTGCGAGCATGCTATTACATTTGGGAAAGACTCTCTTTTTGCCCCATTTCCAACCGATGTTTCATAGAAACGCCCTGTTGAGTCGCTGTCTGGGTAGGCTAGTGTGGAATGGCCGGGGGAGGGTGGATGGCTTGAATGTTTTATCCGGCGCATAGTGCTAGCTAGAATGCACTTGGGTTACTATGGTGACCAAGGGACCAATGCGCCTTGGAGTTTGCAACATAATTCTTCAGAAGAAGGATTTAGGGATGCAGAACAAAACATGGCAGGGAAGCATCCAACCTAATAAGTCTCTGGCCTGAAAGGAAGCCAGATTTCTGTTTAGACACCATGGCGTTCGTTCCTTTTGGGGCCTGGGAACGATTCCAGTTCCGAAACCAGGCCTGTTCATTATATCTTCTGTTCTTGGCTCGAAAGCGTCCCCCCTCCACAGTCAAATGGCGCTGTTTTTCTCACCTGGGTGGAAAATGAGCCCGCTGCCGGTTCGAACAAGCGGATAAAGGGGCCGGGTTTTTGGTCGTCCCCCCCCCTGCCTTGCCCCATTTGCACAACGTCCCTTTGTACCTGGTTTATGGCAACAGTGATGGAAAACAGCATGAATATTGAGCAAGGTGCCAGAAAGCATCTTAAACCACCCCACGGTGTTTTTATCGAGCTGTGTGAATAGCAGCTGAAGAGACGGTCTTGTTAATGAAAGCAACCGGTGGTCAGAAGGCTTCTCGCAGAAAAAAGATGTCGCTGAAGGGTTTCCCTCCCCCCGCTCGCCTCATGACACGTTTAAAAATAATTTTCTTCTCTCCTCGCATTTGTTTAAATTTCCTTGGATATAAGAAACCGGGTTTCTTTTTCTGCTTTTCAAAAAGAAACACATTTGTTAGAACCGGTTTTTAACAAACGGGTGTTTTTTTTTTTCTTCCAAAGGAAGAAAAGCAATATTTGCTACACAACAACAAAGCACAACCTATCTTTAATGCGGAGCACAGCAAAAAATGAAACGACGTCTCATACAGAGATTGATTACACATGCGGCAATTGGCAGTTTGATCACATCTCGTGGCGAGCAGGTTAGGGTAGGGTGGAATTATTTATCCGCCGTCCAATTTGTAGTACGTCCTCTAGGCTACAATTGACATTGAAACCCAGTTTGGCTAGGTGGCTTGCTCTGAACTGGAGCTGGCCCACAGAGGAAGAAGATGAAGAGCTGGATTTTATATGCCGACCTTCTCTACCACTTAAGAGAGACTCAAACCGGCTTACCATCCCCTTCCCTTCCCCTCCCCACAACAGACACCCTGGGAGGTGGGTGGGTCTGAGAGAGCTGTGACTAGCCCAAGGTCACCCAGCTGGCTTCATGTGGAGGAGTGGGGAAACCAACCCGGTTCACCAGATTAGCCTCCGCTGCTCATGTGGAGGAGTGGGGAATCAAACCCGGTTCTCCAGATCTGAGTCCACCGCTCCAAACCACCGCTCTTAACCACTACACCTCACAATATGACATCTGACACTGAACCGGCATGATACTGAGCTCCTCCAGTTGACTGTGTTTTGTTTCTGTTTTGAATGCTCCATTCCTAGTCCTCATGGCTGACTAATCCAATCTAACACATGTGTGCGGCCGTCTGTGGTGTTTTAACAGCCGGGGTGACACAGTGATTCGAACTTCAGACTAGGAACTGGGACAGCAAGATTTTAATCATCCCTTTGCCATGAAAGCTTGGTGGTTGATCTTGGCCTGTGGATCAGTGGTAGAGCATCTGCTTGGCATGCAGAAGGTCCCAGGTTCAATCCCCGGCATCTCCAGTTAAAGGGACTAGGCAAGTAGGTAGTTGTGCCAGGTCCCTCTTCACCACCGGCAGGAGGTTTTGGGGGTGGAGCCTGAGGAGGGCGGGGTTTGGGGAGGGGAGGGACTTCCATGCCATAGAGTCCAATTGCCAAAGCAGCCATTTTCTCCAGGTGAACTGATCTCTATCGGCTGGAGATCAGTTGTAATAGCAGGAGATCACCAGCTAGTACCTGGAGATTGGCAACCCTACAAGCAGGTGATATGGAAGACCTCTGCCTGAGACCCTGGAGAGCCGCTGCCTGTTTGAGTAGACAATTCTGATTTTGAGGGACCAAGTGTCTGATTCAGTGTAAGGCAGCTTCATGTGACTAGGGTTACCAGCTCTGGGTTGGGAAATTCCTGGAGATTTGGGGGGGGGTGGAGTCTGGGGAGGACGGAGTTGGGGGAAAGGAGGGACTTAAGCCAGATATAAGGCCAAAGAATCCACCTTCCAAAGCAACCAATTTCTTCAGAGGAACCGATCACTGGAGACCAGTTATAATTCTGGGAGATTGGCAACCTAACCTTGGGCCCATTGCGCTCTATTGGCCTAACCTACCTCACAGGAGTATTGTTGTGAAGATAAAGGAGAGGGGAGGAGAACAGTGTGGTAGGCCACTTTGGATACTCATGGGGAGAAAAATGAGATATTAATAAAAAACATTAACTGGGAATATGGGTGAGACTTTTAGAATCAGAAGGAAATATTTCTAAACTGCACACGTCAGCCTCAGGATCCCAAACTTCACAAGCAGTTGCCGTTCTTGATTAATGTTCCAGCCCTCTTTTCTTAGAGATCTGCCATAAATTACATTTTTAGCATGCACCTATTTCTTGTGTGTGTGTAGTGTTGTCAAGTTGTAGCCGACGTATGGTAACCCAGTAGGGTTTTCAAGGCAAGAGGTGGTGCTCCATTGCCTTCCTCTGCATAGCGACCCTGGTATTTCTTGGTAGTCTCCCATCCAAGTACTAACCAGGGCCGACCCTGCTTAGCTTCTGAGATCTGACTAGATCAGGCTAGCCTGGGCCATTCAGGTCAGGGCACCTGTTTCTTACACACTAAAAATAAATTTGGTAAATAACTGATGTAACTAATGGGTCCAAAGGAGAGGATCCTTTATCCTTTTCCTTGTTCAGTTTCTCTCATTGAAACTAACCCTTAAATGCTGGCTGTAGCTCCCATGTGCATTGCGCACCTTTACCGAGCGGGATAATTAACAGAGTCAGGGAGACAATTTCACCCGAGAACATGGCTCGGGGAAATTTTTTAGCACACCCCGCGGCATCTATTTGATTGTAAGGAGAACACCCTTGCCTTAAATATACAGAAGCGAGTAAGCACCACAGATCCAAGGCAGAAAGAGAATATTCAAATAGGTGCATTCTGCTAACTACAAGAGAGAGCCTACCCCCCGACACAGCATCTTCCTGAGCTGAATATTTTGGAATTCCTCTTGTTCTAAAAGTAGCTACTGACTCTACTCCAATGCCTGTAAGGATATACTCTAGACTTTGTGGAGAAACTTGGATGGTGTTAGTGTCTCCTCTGGGAACTAACAAAAAACATAAATAAAAAATATTGGCTCTGGTCAGGAAACAACATTCAAAACACATTTGAACTTGTGGAATTGAAAATGTGGAACTTCCTGCCCCAGGATGGGGTGATGGCTGCCAACTTGGAAGGCTTTCATGGGGGAGTGGTCATGTTCATGGAGGAGAGGGCTATCCATGGCTACTAGTCAAAATGGATACTAGTCATGATGCACACCTATTCTCTCCAGGATCAGAGGAGCATGCCTATTATATTAGGTGCTTTGGAACACAGGCAGGATGGTGCTGCTGCAGTCGTCTTGTTTGGGGGCTTCCTAGAGGCACCTGGTTGGCCGCTGTGTGAACAGACTGCTGGGCTTGATTGGCCTTGGCCTGGTCCAGCATGGCTTTTCTTATGTTCTAAAATCTTCTTACATTACATTAACCATTACAGTTACCAGATCTATAACTTGAAAGTGTAAAACTACTTAATATCCTGAGAGTCAAACATGAAGCAAGATTTGGGAAGGTATAAGCAAGAAATAGTCTGAATCGCCTACTCTAGCCTGATCTTGTCAGATCTCAGAAGCTAAGCAGGGTCAGCCCTAGTTAGTCGTTGGATGGGAGACCAACAAGGAAGACTGGGGCTGCAATGCAGAAGAAGGCATTGGCAAACCATCTCTGTTCATCTTTTGCCTTGAAAACCCCACGGTCCTGGGGTCACCAAGAGTTGGTTGCAACTTGATGGCACACAATAATTATTAACAAGGAATAATCGGCCACCTTCACTAGTAAAGTGTGGAGAGGAGAACACAGCATCCTTTTGGTTTCGGGCAGCCCATTCCTGAAGGGGGAGTAAATAGGCGGCAGCCAGGAGTGGCACAGCCGTACCGCCTCCACAGAGGCTTCCCAGCTGAAAAATAAAACTCCTCCACGAAGCTTCATGGGGGTATGCCAGCTATTTTGCTGGTGTAGCAATACTGCAGTGTAGAGGGGTGTTCCTGGGCCAAAAGGGGCTTGGAAGCTGACTAACATCAGTGCAACACCCCCCGCCCCCCAACACCGGTGGGGGCATTCACTTCTGGATTTTTGCTGCCCATGTGGCAATGCCAGTAACTGAGGCCCATGCTGCTGCGTTGCTCCCTGGCACCAGCATAAGTACCCCCGTGCCGGCATCTGTGCCACTTTATCACGGAGCAAAGTGGCATGGACGCCAGAGCAGGGGTTATGCCAGCTCCTATTGCACTCCCCCCTTCAGGATTGCACGGCAAGCTTTTGCAGAATATCAGAAGTAGCTATCTTCTTTCTTGGGGTCTACTCATTCGTTCACTTCCCCTTGCAAAGTATACGTGGGAGAGTAACTTCATGGTCTTTTATGCATGGGAGTTTTACCTGGAGCTTGAGGCTCTCTTGGCTCACGCTTTTCTGTTCGGAATCTTAAAAATGCTATGCATGTTGTTTGCCCTGGAGAAAGTCCTGGGGTTTCTGGAGTACTTCAGAATCACCAGCAGAAATCCAGAAGTGTCTGAGTCCCCGCCCCTTGAAATCGCCGCTTTGTAATTGGCTGTAGTGCTTACTGTGAGAAAAATGTGCCCCCCCAGCTCCCCTGTTCCACGCTTTGGCTTATGCATGGAAAAGGGGATGATTTTATTAGGGCTGATCTCAGAGGAGATCGAAGAATTGTGTTTTAACAGGATTGAGAAGACCCAGACATTGTGGGCTGGACGAGAGGTCATCTCTAAGGGACGGAAAGCTCATGCGTAACCCCAATGAAAAACCGAGTTGGACCGGTGGAGAAAGTAAGTCAAAGTGCCAATGCATAAAAGATCCATGATAACTTTCATGCATTTAGCAAATGTGTTGATAAGATCCCCTCAATCTTAGCACCTTCTGGGGGGAAAAAAAAGGATGAAAGATCTTTTTTCATTTGGGCAAGCACTTAGCGAATGAAGATGTACGGGGGATCATTTTAATGACACGCTTGTTTGATCCTTTATCATTTTACTTTGTTTTATAAATTGTTTTAAAATATTGTTGCCAGCTCTAAGCCTTCAAAGGTAGGACAAAGTTAAAAGTCTAATTTTTTTCACCAAAATACTCTTAAGATTGAAGATTCCTTTGATACAAGGGAAGCATTGCTCGCAGATGCGGAAGGATCAAACGCAAAGCATTCACACGCTCCATCTCAAAGGGTGACATTCACATGAGGTATTTGCTCATACTGTGACATATAGAATTCCTCTGTCTTTTGCTGCAGGAGAGCTCTATGGTTTGGCAACCTTAGTATTTTACAAATGCTACTTGAAAGATCCGTGCAATTCCAAAATTAGTAAATGAAGAAGAACACACACACCCTCCATCCTATATTAAAACATGTCACATAGCCGTTGATGCTTCAGCTGCTGGGTTTTCACAGCAACCAGAAATGACTTGTAAGTGAAAAGACCTCTAAGCAATCTCTGCACTTGACTAATTATCAGGCCTGAGAATGTTCATTAGGCCTCCAGGAACAAATTTTGTTAAAAAAGACAGGCAAAACTCTCAGCAGTGTCTGTTCTGTCCTGCTGAGAGCAGAAATGACTTGGGGAAGAATCTATAACCTTTTGTTCTCCCTTGCCTTTAGGCCGAGGGTGAGGAAGAAATCGTCTGTGGCTACGTGGGGAAATTACAAGCCATATTGCTAGAAGGAGGGGACAAACATTTAATAAAGGAATTTTATCAACAGCAGCACCTAGGGTTGCCAGGTCCCTCTTTGTCACCGGCGGTAGGTTTTTAGGGCAGAGCCTGAGGAGGGCGGGGTTTGGGGAGGGGAGGGGCTTCAATGCCGTAAAGTCCAATTGCTAAAGTGGCCATTTTCTCCAGATGAACTGACCTCTATCAACCGGAGATCAGTTGTAATAGCAGGAGATCTCCAGCTAGTACCTGGAGGCTACAACAAAAATTCAAACTTGAGCTACTATCAGTGCTAGTACTAGGGTTGCCAACTGCCAGGTAGTAGCAGGAGTTCTGCTGCTAATTCAACTGATCTCCAGCCGATAGAGATCAGATCACCTGGAGAAAAATGGCCACTTTGGCCATCAGACTCTATGGCATTGAAGTCCCTCCCCTCCCCAAACCCCACCCTCCTCAGGCTCCGCCCCAAAAATCTCCCGCCAGTGGCGAAGAGGGGCCTGGCAACCCTAGCTAGTACACAAATTCTTACCTACAATGGCCAAAAGTATAATTATTAATGAAAACAAAAAACTCTGTAATCTCCTTAAATTTTACAACGTGTATTCCATATCATACAGTATGTAGCGCACGGAGGACTTTTTATTACAGTTACTGGACTTTAAACTTGTATGGTAAATTGACCAAGGTTGAATATTGTACTCTATAGACCTCTATCATGGCCTCCCTTAACCACCTTCTTTCCAGGCTAAATAGCCCTAAGGTTGTTAACCGCTCCTCATAGGGCAGTTGCTCTAGCCCCCTGATCATTTTGGTTGCTCTTTTCTGCACCTTCTCAAGCTCGGCAACATCCTTTTTTAGGCGTGGTGACCAGAACTGTACACAGTATTCCAGGTGTGGTCTTGCCATAGATTTGTACAAGCAGCTTGTGGTAGTCCCGTCCCCACCCCCAGCCCCAGCATCAGAGTATTTGCTTTGCAGAGTTTGTGCCAGGTATGAATGTTTGAAACTGCTTTAGTACAAGGTCAAATCAATCTGTCTGGCTTGCTGCTGTCTACCACTTCAGCATCTCAGGCGAAGAAAAAGTCACTCCCAGCACAGGTTACCTGAATCCCTTCACAGATAGGATTAGAATAGTACAGGGGGAAAGCATTTAATCTGTGTAGTGGCGTAGGCTGTTCATTTCCCTCACAAATGGGAAGTGCCCTCATGGTGTGGATGGGAGCTGCTTGACCCGGGTTCAGCGGCACGCACGGTCGCCGGTTTTTAAAAAGCACTTTAAGCCATTTAAAGCTTTTTAAACATAAAGTGCTAAAAGCAGAGGGAGAATAATTAAAGCATTTTAAATGGGCACTTCCAAAGGACCGGCCACCTCCCTCTATGCCCTGGGGTCAGAGGAACAACCGAGGAGCCAGAGCAAGAGGAAACTTCCAGGGCGTTTCTAGGAATGCAGGTCTATGCCAACGTGGTGTAGTGCTTAAGAGTAGTGGTTTGGAGTGGTGGACTCTGATCTGGAGGACCGTGTTTGATTCCCCACTCTTCCACATGAGCGGCGGGGGATAATCTGGTGAACAGGATTTCCCCCCCCCCCCCACTCCTATACATGAAGCCAGCTGGGTGACCTTGGGCAAGTCACACTCAGCCCCCCCTAACTCACAGGGTGTCTGTTGGGGGGAGGGAAGGTGATTGTAAGCCAGTTTGAGTCTTCCTTAAGTGGTAGAGAAAGTCGGCATATAAAAACCAACTCCAACTCCTCCTCCTCTTCCTCTTCTTCTCCTCCTCCTCCTCCTCCTCCTCATTCAGAGTCTTCACTGGCTTCAGCAATGACCACTACAGGCAGAAACCAGCAGGTCCCCTTTGTCCTCCCCAGGCTCCAGCCCCAAATCTCCAGATATTTCCCAACCTGGAGTTGGCAGCCCTACCGGCCCCTTTCAATACTATTGCTTTATCTCTGATGCCTGGTGTAGATTTCTTGCTGAATAACATAAAATGTCAAGGGAAGTTATAAAGACATGGAGGCATATTGTGGTGTTGCTTCAGAGAGCCACATCTGATCTCACAGCTCTCTTCCAATGTAAACTATTTTAGAATAAATATTTTAAAAATACAGCAGAGAGATTTATTTACAGAGTTGGGTTCAGCATTGGAAAACTCCCTCCCCAAACCCAACTGCTGCATAAAGAAGCATTTAAAGAGCATTTTAAGAACAAAAACAAAAAACGGAGCTATTTGAAAGGAAGGGGGGGTGAGAAACCCAAGCCTTGTTTTTAAAAGCCTTCTGCTCAGAAAGAACTCCATGGAAGCATTTGAATCCCTGCCCCTTGACATGCTTCCTTGTAACTGGCTGTCTGCTTGCTGTGAGAGAAACCAAGCTTCTGTGTCCCGCGCTTTCCCTAATGCATGGGGATTTTACCCATGCTGAGCTCAGGGGAAATGGAAGACTCAGGTTATTCAAGGAATGGGAAGTCCTGGGCTTTGTGAGGGCTGGCAGCGAAGTCATCTCTAATGGATGGAAAACTCATGCATAATTCCAAGGAACAACTGAGACAGACTGGTGGGGGGGTGAATGTGAGTGAAAGTACCCATGCATAAAAAACCCTGTGAATCCCCTTTTTGTTTCTTGTAAAGGTGTTTAGGATATATACACATAGTGAAGGCCATGGTGTTGTTAGTAGCCTGGAAGAGGAACACACTAGGACCTGTAATGGCAATGAATGCATCTGAAATCCACTTAGTCCAACTATACTGTTGCCAGGTGTGGGTTGGGAAATACCTGGAGATTTGGGGGGGGGAGCCTGGGGAGGGCAGGGTTTGGGGAGGGGCGGGACGTCAGCAGGGTACAATGCCATAGAGTCCACCCTCCAAAGCCGCCATTTTCTCCAGGGGAACTGATCTCTGCCATCTGGAGACAGGGTTGCCAGCTCCGAGTTGGGAAATACTTGGAGATTTTGGGGGTGGAGTGGGGTTGTCAGGTCCCTCTTTGCCACCGGTGGGGGGTTTTTTGGGCAGAGCCTGAGGAGGGTGGGGTTTAGGGAGGGGAGGGACCTCAACGCCATAGAGACCAATTGCCAAAGTGGCCATTTTCTCCAGGTGAACTGATCTCTATCAGCTGGAGATCAGTTGTAATAGCAGGAGATCTCCAGCTACTACCTGGAGGTTAGGAAATAAACAGCACATAAGCTCAATATTATTCACAATACTCCTACTTTTATAAGTTCAATTTTTACAAAATGTTAACACAGTATAAATACTCACTATATTCTACTATCAAATGAATGTACACACATACAAATGTTTCTCTCAACTGTGGCAGTGTCCGTAAGACAAAAGAGACCGGGAGTGCCAGTTCCAATCAAAGTTGGTAATTGTGGGTTCAAAAAAGACGCTGAAGGCAAGTGCGGTCGCGTCAATGAAGATCCCAGCAGCGTCCTGAAAGTGCCCCAAGGCTACTAGTACTCTTCACCTCCCGCGGGAGGCAAAGCCGGGAGACCGGGAGGTCCCGGCACGGCGGATGTGAGCCGCGCTCCAAAGCAAACACAGAGAACGTTCTATCCGGAAACGCTTTCGCCAATCGGCTTCATCAGCCCAACTTTCATCAATATTACTTTCTGCAGACCTACACCTAGGTTTCTATGGCAGGCTTCACAACGAATTCTCCAGCCATTCTTCTTCAGCACCGAAGCCCCTCTTTGCTGCACGGATCATACTGAGGTTTCATGACAGACTCCAGCACTACTATTGTTTTTAAACTTTGCTCCCACCAAATTCAGTATGGAGTATAGAAAAACAGTGGGATACAAATCTGGGGTAAATAGCCCAAATTATCTTGCTCTAGGTCAGTGGTTCCCAAACATTTTGGGCCACCACCCCCTTGGTTCCCCAACTCAACCCCAGTGCCCCCTACCCTATCCTACAAAAAGCATTATTCAAAATAGGGGTTTGCATGACTCACTAAAGAAGATAATAACAATAAAATTTCAAAACAGTAACAATCAATTGCACATCTATTCAAAATCAAATTAAAACTTTTTAGTTGAAATTTATTCAACAAAACTGATGGACTTGATCCAGTGGTACCAGCTCTTCAAAGACTGGAACAAAATTCTGATAGTTTCCACCAAATTTGCCAGCATGGTGCCATAGCTCGATCTATTGCAAATTAGTGAACAACACAGCTGAAGGGGCCCACCTGTAGCGCCCCCTGATGCCCCCTTGCCTCTTAGTGCCCCCCTAGGTAATCCCACTGCCCCCCAGGGGGTGGTACTGCCCACTCTGGGAACCACTGCTCTAGGTAAAGGAGCATAGAGGAACTGCTGCCTTTGAAAGCCACCCCCCACTGCCTTTATGCTAGAAAATGTTTCACGGCCTGTTAGAATTCCATCGCCTCCTACATGCTGATGTTCACTCTGGTACAATGCCACACAGTCCCTTTCTCCCAGGAGCACTTTGAAGCAATGCATCTGCCATGACATCAGCTGGGAATGCTCCGATTTTGATGTGCAGAGACAATGCTGTTCCTCAGAGACGATCCAAGTCATTTTGGTGCCTGAGGCTGAAAATATAAGCAGTGGCGTCCAGGATGGTAGAAACACACAATAAACCAATTTATGTGATGCGGCCCTTTAGTGGTACCATGGCGTCACTACCCCTGCCTTTTTTCGCATCCCCTCCCTTCTTCAAGGACGCAGAATGGGTAGTGTTGCCAACCTCCAGTACTAGTTGGAGATCTCCTGTTATTACAACTGATCCCCATCCGATAGAGATCAGTTTGCCTGGAGAAAATGGCCACTTTGGCAATTGGACTCTATGGCATTGGACTCTATGGTGGTGGACTCTAATCTGGCGAACCGGGTTGATTTGCCCGCTCCTTTACATGAAGCTAGCAGGGTGACCTTGGGCTAGTCACAGTTCTTTCCTAACTCTCTCAGCCACACCTACCTCACAAGATGTCTGTAGTGGAGAGAGGAAGGGTAGGCGATTGTAAGCCGGTTTGAGACTCCTTAAAAGGTAGAGAAAATGGGCAAAGAAAAACGAACTCTTCTTCCCTGCGACTCGGCCTGGAGCGTTCTGTACCAACTGCAGTTTCCAGACAGTCTTCAAGGGCAGCCTCTCATAGAGCTAGGCTTTCCAGACCCTGTAGCTCCACTGGCGGGAGCTTTCTGGGGCTGCAGCCAAGGTGCACGATGCGTGCGCGCCTGTCACGGCAGGCGCGCACACTCTGTGCGACACGGATGCTCTAGCTATCTCGGCCGAAACTCTATGTTTTCCATAAAGTTTTAGCCGAGGTTGCCAGTGCGTCTGCATCACTTCCGGGTAAATCCAAAAGTGACGCGTGCTCTGCATGTTTGCACATGTGCACACACTGCCCACCGGCCCTCAGCTGGTCGGCGGGCAGCCTGGTGGATTGGTGGGATTTTACCTGCCACCACCGGGCACTTGGCAACCCTACATAGAGCACATTGCAGTAATCTAATCTAGATCTTATCAGGGTATGCCCCAGAGTGGCAAGATCTTTTCTGATGAGGAATGGCCACAGCTATGGTGACGGCTGCCAATTTGGAAGGCTTTAAGAGGGGAGTGGACATGTTCATGGAGGAAAGGAGTATCATGGCTACTAGTTAAAATGGATATTAGTCAAAATGGAATCTTATTTAAGTTCAACAAAGTTGGGGAACCCTGAGATAGAGAGATGGAATATCATGAGGATGGGCAAGAAAAAGAAGGGATAAGAGAAGACAGGGACGAATAAGGTACGGGCCTGAACAAGCAAAAAAACCTGGGTTTGAAATCTGATAGAAGCGCTTGTTTGTGGTTAACGGAGCAGTGCTACCCTCTTGAATTAATGGAAATGTGAAAGTGGTCCTTGGAGCCCTTTGAGTGGGCCACCCCTGCTGTGGGGTTCAAACCACCTGAGAGGACAGCGTTCAAGTTCAACAGTGGCTGTGAGGATTAGACTACGGCAGAGAAGAGAGGCCAGGTGAAGCGGCGTCTGGAAAAGCCGCTGATTGGCAGGCAGCTTGGGACTGGCAGCTTTTCCGGAGTCCCTGTTTAATGCTAGTCCCTGCCGGAAATTCAGCAAAGCAGAACAGTCTCCTCTTTAATCTCCCGACAAGAGGAACGAAACTCACTCATGGAAACCCCCAGTCTTCCTGACCTCTCGAAAGCCACGACATGCCGCCGTATGCTTCAGTATTAAAGAGAAAGCGGAGCTCTTTGTTCTGCCCTTCGGGAGAAGAAAAGCCACGCAGTGATACGGCTGGCTGGCTCAAAGGAGGCGCCGAGGAGCTGTAGCAAAGCCCCTTCTGATGGCCCAAATAGTCCTTGATCTTGAAATGGAGACTCGAAGGATAAGAAGCAGCTAAGATTCCCAAACTAAACGCCTATGACTTCTGTGAGGATATTGCTACTTGGAGTGGCTGTGGGAAGGGAGAGAATCAGCGTTGGAAACACCCCTTAGAGAAAAGGCCCGTTTGAGAGGGGAGGAAGATTTCCAGGGCTAACGTATCTGTGAGTTGGCTAGTCCATTCAAATGCTAAGTTGTGGCCTGTGCTCAAGTAGGGCCACGTCATTTCTTTGCTGCTTGTTGTCAGAGGGGAAAAGGAAGACTTCGAAGAAAAACAATGCTGCATCATGGTGGATAGGAAGGGATACCAGCCTCCAGGTGGGACCTGGGGATCCCCCAGAATTATAGCCCATCTCCAAACTACAGAGACCAGTTCGCCTAGAGAAAATGGATGCTTTGGAGGGTGGACTCTGTGGCGTTGTACCCCACTGGGGTCCCTGTCCTCCCCAGGCTCCACCCCCAAATCTCTAGGAGTTTCCCAACCCTACCACCCCATCCCCTGCCAATGGCCAGGGGGGAACCTGGCAACCCTATGGATAAAAGATCCAAAATGGCAACTGTGGAACACATGGACATCAGCTGCTGGTAGGATTGCCAGGTTCCTCTTCGCCACTAGCAGGAGGTTTTTAGGGCAGAGCCTGAGAGGGGTGGGGTTTTGGGAGGGACCAATGCCATAGAGTCATATTGCCAAACAGGCTATTTTCTCCAGGTGAACCTATCTCTGTCGGCTGGAGATCAGTTGTAATAGCAGGAGATCTCCAGCTAGTACCTTGAGATTGGCAACCCTAGCTGTTGGGCAGGGGAGAGAAGGACAACCTTAAAAATGTGAAAGTGGGCTCATGTTAAACATTCCCATCTCAACGGGGACTACAAAAGTGACAATCAATAATTTCATTTATTTTGCTTGGGGGACTGTCTTTATCTGCCCATCTTTTTAAGGTGGAAGAGGTAGGGCTCAATAGCCTTCCAAGTTAGTGGCCATCACCATATCCTGGGGCAGGGAGTTCCACAATTTAACTATGCGTTGTGTGAAGAAATACTTCCTTTTATCTGTTTTGAATCTCTCCCCCTCCAGCTTCAGCACATGACCCCGCATTATAGTATTATGAGAGAGGGAGAAAAGTATTAACTAGCAGGATCTTCCTGTTTCTCCCCTGCCGATACCATCAGTTCAAGAGCAGACCAGCCAGGAAGGATAGCCAAATGCTTGTCAGAGGGCAACTTTATCAGTAAGATATGACTACGTGCCATATATATTTTTTGGTACAAGCATCGAGAGGTAAAATTCTTCTGCCCCCCCCCCCAAGAGCCCTTCCATTTGCATATGAAAAACACCATCGCTGCCACAGTATGCGATCATGTTTATCCTCAAGCACTGAAAGTCAGTTTACCCCATTCTTTCACCCTCGACGTGCTTTTCTCCCCCTCTTGACATCTTTTACATTGAATTTTAATCTTAAGAAAAAAAGATTGCAGAGTTTCATTGAACAACAACAGCAAAAAAACAACAACAACTCAAACCATGTATCAAGCTGAAATGATCTCGGATTAATGAGCTGCTGGGAGCGTCACCCTGAGCTTTCTAAATGACAATGTTCACTTTGTGTGCGAGTGTGCACAGCAATAGTGGCTTCCAAGATGTTTTGACGATCATCTGTTATCAAGAGAAATTCATTAGATACGATCAGCGCACTTCAAGCTACCCTGAACAACTCTTTGTGCAGAATTAGACATTAGAGCTAAATTCTCATCAGCCTGTTGCTCCTTATTCCCAATAAGGATACCCCAATAAGAACAAGGATGTCCCAGTTCATACAATTTTGTTTTTCTCTCTGTCCAAGTACAAAATACAGATTGTGCATCAGGTGTGTTCCAGGTGTGGCTCCTTTAAAACACAACAACAACAACAACAACAATTCTCAAAAGAAGTGTCCCTGGATATTACACTGTATATCTGGCTCTTTTGGGAAAAAGAGTCTCCCTTTCACTAACTTATTACACTGTAAAAGCAATCCTGCTCACGACTTTGGGCTGAGATGGGAAGCAACGGAAGCATACTGAGATGGGAAGCAATGGGAATGGTAGACTTTGCAAAAAAGAGTCACATCACGAGTTCTGTGAGATCAGGCTAGCCTGCAGTATGACTGAGGTAAGCTGGACTATCTCAACCATGTTGGTGTGTGCAAAGTTCCATCAAGTGGCAGCCGATTTACAAGGCAAGAGATGAACAGAGGTGGTTTGCCATTTCCTGCCACTGCGTAGTGACCCTGGACTTCCTTGGTGGTCTGGTCTCCTATCCAAGTACTAACCAGGGCTGACCCTACTTAGCTTCTGAGATCTGACGAGAGATCAGGCTAGCCTGGGAACCTCCAGGTCAGGGTCAACCATGCTACCTCTGATAATAATCTGGGATTTCCAAACTGAGATCCTAGGATTAGTTCTAGAGCTCTTGTGCAAGCAAGAAAGCAAGAAAAAGACTGTGGTAGCTGCTTGTGGAGATGTGTGTGTAAACTGCTGTCAAGTCGCAGCAGAGTTATGGCAACCCCTCACAGAGTTTCCAAGGCAAGAGACGAACAGAGGTGGTTTGCCATTGCCTGCCTCTGCATCATGATCCTGGACTTCCATGGTGGTCTCCCAGGGCCGACACTGCTTAGCTTCCAAGAGCTGATGACATCGAGCTAGCCTGGGCCATCCAGGTCAGGACATTATTGTGGAGATGTGTGTGTGTTTTACTGTCAAGTCACAGCTGACTTATGGCAATCCTGTCGGGTTTCCAAGGCAAGAGATATTCAGAGGTGGTTTGCCATTGCCTGCTTCGGCGTCTCACCCCTGGTATTCCTTGGAGGTCTCCCATCCCAATACTTGCCAGGGTTGTGGCTGAGAGTGTGGGACAGACCCAAGGTCACCCAGCAAGCTTCCATGGCAAAGTGGGGAGTCGAACCTGGGTTTCCCAGGTCCTAGTCTAACACCTTAACCACTTAGGGTTGCCAACCTCCAGTTACTAGCTGCAGATCTTCTGCTATTACAACTGATCTCCAGCCAATAGAGATCGGTTCACCTGGAGCAAATGGCCGCTTTGGCAATTGGACTCTATGGCATTGAAGTCCCTCCTCAAACCCTGCCCTCCTCAGGCTCTGTCCCAAAAACCTCCCATTGGTGGTGAAGAGGGACCTGGCAACCCTATAACCACTACTACACCATGCTGGCGTTCATATTGTGGAGATATAAAGGGGAAATTCCTGTTTTTAACTCAGTGGACAAAGTCAGTACAGGCCAACACAATAATGATGCTGTGTGTATAAATATCTTTAAACCATTTATCTCACCTAGTCAATTGTTAACATATATAGTTGCATTTTACCTTTAGGTATAGAGGTGTAATTTTCTGGTTTATTTTCAACTCAGTGGAGCCACTGTATACTTCAACACACAAACCACCACCCAAAAACCTAATACAGAATAAACACGTTTATTTTTCTGGGTAAGATCTGGAGTGCGAATGTTACAGACTCACAGCTGACAGAATAATTGATGGGGGAGGGGTTACATTCAATACGAAGAGTGCTTGCATAAATATCTTCCTTATCTCAGCTGCAGCCCAGGCCAAACAGACTCGAGCTGCAGGCTGCCAGGGTAAAAAACGCAACGCATACGAGCCATTTCTCCAGCCGCCTTCTAGCACATGGCTGCATTGTTCCTAACATCCATAGCTGACCCAGGACCACTCCAAATTGGCCAGATGGCAACGCAAGCTCGGCCCACTTAACCCAGGCTACATCTGTGATGGGGACAGACACACACCCCCTTACGGGAAGTATCGACGGACGTGGCAAGGTATGCCAGTGCCATCTGCAAGAGAGCAATTAACACAAAATTGAAATCCTCCCCATCGCAAACACAACAAAATGTGTCACGCTGGCATCAGCAGCCCCACTGCTGCTTCCGCGTGTGCACATATGCTGCTTTTAGCGAGTTAATTATTTGTAATGCAGCCAGCAGCGCTAGCGGTCGCGCGCTACCTGGCGTGCCAGCCCCCTTTCCCCTTTCTTAATCCACTTGCCTTCCGTGGTGGCTGGTGCTAAACGCAGTGAGGCAGGAGATCTTCAAGCTGCTGGAGCTCAGGAAACAGCACAAGGACGAGAGAACGAGGGATGAGTCTCTCGCAAGGGTGCCAACGATCTTTCCCTCCCAGTTCTGGAGAACTGCTGGGGCACACTAGGGCTTGGCAGTCTCCAATGAGCAGATGGGTCCTGAGGAGCCCTCACCAGCTGGTGTGTTTTGCAGCTGCCCCCTAGGGGGCTTTAAACTGTGGCCAAGCCCAGGTGCTTTTGCTACAGCGCGAGGGAGCGTTGGCCATCTTTCCAACCGCCTACTCTAGCCCACCCACCTTCTCCCAGCTGCGCTTCACGTAGGAGGTGGCGAGGGTCTACTCCAAGCTGATCTTATGTAACTGGCACCCACGGAACAGGGAAGGACGGCAACGGTCATTGCGGATTTACACCATTCACAATCGTGAGAGCCAGCATGGTGTAGTGGTTACAAGCTGTGGTTTGGAGCGGTGGACTCTAATCTGGAGAACTGGGTTTGATTCCCCACTCCTCCACATGAGCGATGCATGCTAATCTGGTGAACCGGGTTGGTTTCCCCACTCCTTCACATGAAGCCAGCTGGGTGACTTTGGGCTAGTCACAGCTCTCTCAGCCCCACCTACATCACAGAGTGTCCGTTATGGGGAGGGGGGAAGGTAAGGTGATTGTAAACTGGTTTGATTCTCCCTTAAGTGGTAGAGGAAGTCGGCATATAAAAACCAACTCTTCTTCTTCTTTTCCTTTGCAAGGGTGGTCCACCACCACATTGACGCAATTGCTATGAGGCTCCCACCACCAGACTTGAGAGTAAACAGGCAGCTGCCTCCCAAACACCAAGTCCTTATTTTTAATTCTCCTTCCTTTTGTTGTAATTTTTAGAACTACATATGTGCCCTGACAGCGCACCATGGTTAGTGGGTGTTATGGTGAGAACAGGAAAAAATGTAATGCCCTGATGGCAAGACATAGGTAAGTTGTTCTGAACCAACACATGAATCATGACCCTCTGGTGGGTCACAGAACCATTGCATTGCCCTGTATAGAAGCCTCCCCCTTTAGGCTGCTTTTGGGGAAACCTGCTGCTAGAATGCAGGCATAGGGAAGAATATTACCATGCCTCCCTCTGCATGCATGAACACATGAAGCTGCCTAATTCTTAATTAGGGGAGAAAAAAGGCACCACTGTACTGGTATCAAAAGATTAGGAAGTTGGCACAGGAGCGAGATGCTTACAAACAAAGTGCAAAAAGTGATTTTATAAACTGCTAAATTCTGAATTAGAGCATAGATGACCCCAAATAATCATCATAAATTGAACATCATAAATTAAACAGACCCAAACGAACAACCATTACTTTAGTGTGTATTTGTTAACAATGATAATATCCTATCTTACCAGATAAGAAACTACAACAATATATCACTTTACAAACTTTCTAATATAACAAAGAATACTCTTAAACATCAATTACACATAAATCAAGTGAAATAGCAGATAGCAGTCCCAATTAAACAGTTGAAGAGCTAATATAAAAATGTAGATATCTTGATATGCTCAATGATGAAATTTATCAGTCCGTTGACCGGTTGGATACCAACAGGTAAATTATATCATGGAGACAAGGTCGATGTAGTCGTCTTTGGTCTAAAACGCATGGTCCCTAAACCCGCTTTCTTCCCCGTTTCAGCCAGGATAAAATTAACCCAGGCTGGGAGGGGGGAAACTGTACGCATTACCTTGAATGATCTGGGACGAAACTGTGTGCTGATCCATCCATGAAAACAGAAAATGTGGGAGACGTGTACTTCCTGTTAAATTAGCAAAAGGCAGAGAGCTCGCAAGGGGAGGGGTTCAGAGTAGGGTGGGCTGTTATGACACGGGAAGACTCAGCCCGTGTAATATGTGCACTCGTTCAGTTTATCTGAAATGAGCCAGGTATAATGGTTTGACTTGGGAATTGCAAAATCTGGGTTTGTTTGGCGTCAAGACAAGGCTGAGCCAACAGTAAATAAGGTACTGTCTGTTCACGAAGATTTGATCCTGGGTGAAACAGGGAATAAACAGGGAAGAAAGTGGGTTAAGGGACCATGCGTTTTAGACCTTCATGTTTAACACGCTGAATTGCAACAGGTGGAGCTCCTTTTTTGCTATCTTGCACTTACATGCTCCACCTGCTGCAATTCAGCGTGTTAAACATAAAGACTGCTACCCATGTCTTCCAAATTTGGGCTCAAACAAGGTACTTTTGGGCACTACGATCTGTGGTCTTGCCTCTGTAACTCCTAACGAAAGGATGCCTAGTAACATCAGTCTGTAACTTTGTGAATTTTACTCCTCAGAAATGGTCTCCTGTCAAGTTAACACGGTTATTTCTTCTGCTGCTCTTTACCTTTTTGGGAAAAAATTGTGCTAGATTGGGCACTTCTTTGGTCACACCTCTCCTTGCCCTTCCTTAGTATGGAGAGGTTTTAAGGACCCAGGAACAGCTATGCCTTCTCCTCAAACCAATCCAGATGCTTCCCTCTGACATTATCACAACCAGGGTTGCCAGGTCCCCCTGTGGCCATTAGTGGGGGATGGGGGATAGGGTTGCCAGATCCAGGTTGAGAAACTCCTGAAGATTTGGGGATGGCTTAGGGAGGACAGGGAGCTCAATGAGGTACAATGCCACAGAGACTGCCCTAGGGGTGTGCATTCGGCTAACGCCAAACCAAACCCCCCCAAATACCTTGAGCCCAGCGTTCAGTTTGCAGCGCCTACCGCCTCCGAAGTCCACATGGACTTTGGAGGGGGCAGGCAGTGCAGAACAGAATGTTTCCTTCTGCGGAGCCCAGCGTTCAGCTCTGCACCACATGTTTTCCAGGTTTGGGTTTAATAAACCTGTCAATTTTCAATTATTCAAAAAAGCCAAATCCTTCATATTTGGCTTTTTCTGATTTTTTAAAAAAATTCTGAGTTTATTAAACCCAATCCTGAAAAATACCAGAAAAAAGGTGCACAGCCCTAGTCCGCCCTCCAGTGCATCCATTTTCTCCAGGAGAACTGATCTCTGGAGATGAGCTGTAACTCTGGGGGCATCCCTAGGTCCCACCTGGAAGCTGGCATCCCTATACCTCACCTTCCTCTAAGCCCAGGAGGTTCAAATCCTTTATTCCTATTATTCTTGGGCTTCTGTATTGCCAGCTGCTAACTCTTTCTAAATTTTTTTTTTTTGCATCTTGAGATGTTCCTCCCCCCATGTACCCTGAGTTCTTGCTTTCACCCAGTCCTGTTTCACATGCTTTCCTTTCTGGATCTCCATTGGGTTATTGCCTGAATCTCTGTTTGGAGTCCCCGCTTAGCTTCCTTGCCAAGCCTTTTCTGCCTGAAACTCCAAATGTTCCCAGATTAGGGTTGCCAGGTCCCTCTTCACCACTGGCGGGAGGTTTTTGGGTCAGAGCCTGAGGAGGGCAGGGTTTGGGGAGGGGAGGGACTTTAATGCCATAGAGTTCAGTTGCCAAAGCAGCAATTTTCTCCAGGTGAACTGATCTCTATCAGATGGAGATCAGTTGTAATAGCAGGAGATCTCCAGGTCATACCTGGAGGTTGGCAACCCTATCCCAAATCTGTAGATAGGTTTGAAGTTTGCTGCGATTGTCAACAGTCTGAATGTTGTACAGGAGTGAGAGGAGGTGAAAGAGGGGTTTCCTTTTTATTTTTGACTTTCTCATTATGAATGGACCCTAGTGGGAAGCATACCTCATTCACATAGGCATGAGTCTCATGCGTCTTTTCGAGCATGCATTGTATCACAGCATTCAGTCCTTCCATACACTTTGTGCCTGTGTTAAAAACAGGAGAGGAGGGACAAACGATTCTCATTGGGGAGCTGAATTTGGCCTTGGGATCTCTACTTGTTGTTTTTAGAGATTTCCATATATCATTGTGAGTGTTGTGTACTGTAAAGTCGCTTCCAACTTATGGCGACCCCATGATGCCCAAAAGGTCCTATTGTTAACAGCCTTGCTTGGGTCACATGAAAACATGAATCTGCCTTATACTGAATCAGACCCTTGGTCCATCAAAGTCAGTATTGTCTACTCAGACTGGCAGCGGCTCTCCAGGGTCTCAGGTCTTTCACATCACCTACTTGCTTAGTCCCTTTAACTGGAGATGCCGGGGATTGAACCTGGGACTTTCCGCATGCCAAGCAGATGCTCTACCACTGAGCCACAGCCTCTCCCCTTGCAAACTGAGGGCTGTGGTTTCCTTTATTGAGTCAAGCAATCTCATGTAGGGTCTTCCTCTTTTCCTATTGACTTAAACTTTTCCGAGCATGATTGTTTTTCCCGTTGAGTCTTTTCTTTTCACAATGTGACCAAAATATGATAGCCTCAGTTTAGTTGTTTTAGCTTCTAGGGAGAGTTCAGGCTTCACTGGATCTAGATTTGTCTTTTTGTCTTGATTGGATCTAGATTTGTCACTTTGGCAGCCCATGATACCCATAAAACTGTCCACTAGATTGATGTATTTCACATATTTATAGGCTGCCTCTAAAAATGCTCAAGATGGCTTAATTCTTAAACTTACTAAATGGAAAATGAAAATTCTGAGGCCACAGTTGGGAACATGACAGCTAAGAGAAAGGGAGAAAAACTGGAGGGTGGTAATGAACGTGTTTAGCTGACAAAAGTGTTTGAGAGAAGTCTTGAGGTAAGACTCCAACCTAAACCCAATACAAGGAAACAACAGGTGGTACATAGACAGCTCCTCAGAAACAGTCAATGTGAAGAAGAGTTTGAGAAGGTATATTTGCATGGTTCCCACCTCCTGGGGCTTCCTAGAGGCACCTGGTTGGCCACGGTGTGAACAAACTGCTGGGCTTGATGGGCCTTGGTCTGATCCAGCAGGGCTTTTCTTATGTTCTTATGAGAAGACAAATCTCCAAGGGGGCCATTCTGCTTCTTTCCAACTCTTCTACTATTTCTACCTTATCCTCTGTGTTCTGAAGGAAGCCCCCGTGTGCCCCTTTGCGTTGCTACTTCAGTTTGTATTAGAATTACCTCCATGTTTTCAAATGCACATTTTGATTACTCCAACTTTGATTGCCTGATATAGCAAATTAGAAAAAGCAGGATTCCTTCCAGAGCACACAAAATAAATAAATGCCTGTGATTTATTATGCCATAGGCCCATTTCACTTTGATTCTCTAACATGCTGGCAGAACCTTGGAACTAGGGTAATGCTGTAGCATCTGCTTCACAATGAGTCATGCTCGCTCAGTATTCTATCCATGGGGGGCCTTCGGCAAGGTCCAGCATATGATATCATATATTAGAGAAAGGGGTTCTCAAATTTGCCATGCATTTATGCCCTGTGGATTTACCAGGCCCTGAGAGTTGACCAAGTTACAAGACATATGCCCTCCCGATTTTTCCTGCCCATGGTTTCTGATTGGTAGGCACTGTTTGGCCAATCGGTGTCTGGATGAATTCCCTTCACAGGTATATTTGCATGGTTCCCACCTCCTGAGCGCTCCAATTGGTCTGGCAGCATCCTGCCTTTTGCATAATGTCACAGAATGTGGCGCTTGATGAGTCATGGCCGCTCTGATTGCTTTGCACAGCAGCACCCTGGCACAGACTGAGATTTCATACGGCACCGCAGACTGTACATAACCATTTGACATATGGCACCTGGGAAGAAGCCAGGTTTTTGGGAGGCGTTTTAAATTCAGGTCACAGGATACGTTTTCGTGATTAATTATAAAGAACCTCACAGGACAGAAAGAGTGCTGGCGGAATCCCAAATGTTTCTTTACCTACAGTAATCGGGGTGGGGGGAGTGAAAAAACATCGGCAGATTTCCACTGCTTATGACTCTTCCTGTACAAATGTTTAACCTCACCAATGTCACCAGGAGCAACTGATTATGCCAACAGTGGATCAACTCCTAACAGCAAGGGCTCCTAAGCTGCTGTTCACCAATCAGATTTATATTATATTATATTGTATTGTATTGTATTGTATTGTATTGTATTGTATTGTATTGTATTGTATTATATATTTAAGTCTTATTAATTGTCATTAGGAGCCCCGTGGCGCAGAGTGGTAAGCTGCAGTACTGCAGTCCAAGCTCTGCTCACGACCTGAGTTTGATCCCGACCTTCCATCCTTCCGAGGTCGGTAAAATGAGTACCCAGCTTGCTGGGGGTAAAGTGTAGATGACTGGGGAAGGCACTGGCAAACCACCCCGTAAACAAAGTCTGCCTAGTAAACATCAGGATGTGACGTCACCCCATGGGTCAGGAATGATCCGATGCTTGCACAAGGGACCTTTACTTTTTTTAATTGGCATATGCTATAGATCAAGTGTATCATCTAGAACATTGTCACTTAAGTATATTTCTGTAAAGAATCAAAGGTGCCTTGGTGGAAGGGCCAGATAAAAATGTGATTGCAGCTGCTTTCAGGTATTCACGTTTTAGAGCACCAACCATGTGTAACAAAAGCATGCACTAGCCACAGTCCTCCCAATACACGTGGTCACCATTTTGTGTGAACAAGGCAATGCACATATTGTCCAGCTTTGGTACATCCAACTAGAACACTGGGTTTTTGATGGTACTCATTCATGGGTATCAAAGACGCCCATGTGTGGGAAAACAGTGTGTTACCCTATTCACACAAAATGGTAACCATACATATGGGGAGAATTGTGAGTAACACTCGGTCCTATTACACAGAGATGAATTACCAAAATTAAACTTCTGAAAAGGAACAGAAATATAATAACTCAGTGCTGCCAAGATGCAACGGACTTACAATGAGCTTCTCAAAGGGTTTTCAAGGCAAGAGACAATCAGAGGTGGTTTGCCATCACTGCCTTCCTCTGCGGAGCAACCCTGGTATTCCTTGGTGGTCTCCCATCCAAATACTAACCAGGCCCGACCCTGCTTAGCTTTCAAGCTCTAATGCACTTGGGCGAGTCAGAGCTCTCGAGAGACAAAACAATTCAGCAGTGTGGGGGTGGCAGATTGCATTCCATTTTCTTTCCACAAGTCTCCCATCCCTTAGTTGCTTGTCCGTCAAACATGAGTGATGTGAGCCTAAAAAAAAAAAAAGCCTGCAGCCTTTTGCTTCGAGCAACAAGTACCGCTATCAAACGATTCTCCCCCTCCTTTATTAGACATACACTCGAGTGCAGTTAGTCCCAGCAACCCCTCATGCGTAACAAGGACTCCTCATCAATAGTTTAGATGAAAAGTAGGAGCCGGCGGGTGTCAATGACACGAGGACCCTCTTCTGGAGCTAATGAAAAGTCCTTACCATTCCTGATGATCATCTCATTTGGAGTTCGCGGCGCATGTGATTGTGCCCTCGCCCTCTCTGCTACAGTTTGGAGAGATAACGATCCCTATTTTTTTTTTTACTTTACAAAATTATTTGAACGTTTTCCCCCCTACACCCACTTCTGCCAAAGCCAACTTGATTGCATGCCCTTTAATTACCTGATACCAGGCTGCGGCTCTACCTAGCGCTTCCCTGATTCCGTAGCCTCCTCTCCAGGTATCAGGTCTGGTGTTAAGAGCAACGGCTGAGAATGAACAATGAATGGGGGGGGGGGAATCTTGCCTCTGCTAATCTCCGCACCTTAGCAACCTTAGAAATATAATCATAATATATTTTCCAGTTCTTTAAAAACTCTTCTCTGGGTCTTTTGTTCACGATGTTTGTCAGCTTGGCCGTTACTGCATATTCTGCTAGTTTCTCTAACCATTTGTTAGAGAACCATTCTCTATCCATTTGTTCAACGACGGGATAGAAACTACCAATTCATGTCAACAGGGAGATCCAAGCGATGCAATGGAAAAGGGAGAAACAGAAAAGGGAAAACAAGGGAAGAGAGAGAGGGACCAACTTAACCCCCTGTATCAAGTTATAGGTTTTGGCCTACAGCATTAGACGATACACTTCAACCAATGAGATCTTTCCCCCTTAGGAATCTTCCAGAAAACACTCATACCTATTCCCCTCCACCTCCATCCTTATACCACAGTCAGGCCTGGTTTTCACAAATGGCTAGTATCTGGGTGTTTTCAAAGTCCTGGCAATCCTGAACAAGCAGCCAGATTGCTTCGTCTAGAAAGCAGGTAACTTTTGGATCCAGCATTTGACATCTCAGCAATGCATGTGCCGGATGACTATACATGAGCTCTTTAATGGATTCCTGCTTTCCTAGCGCCTATCCAACAAGAGCCTTCCACTTGTAGAAGCAAGCTCATATACACTGCTCCTCTACTGGATCAGTCCCCTGACATGAATGTAAAATGCTTCTCCGTGTTCGGTGCCTCCTGTCGAACTAGAGCCAGCAAACAGCTGCAAACAGCTGGCCAGCTCTCTCAATTTAGTGGGATCGGGGACTTCAGTGC
Organism: Euleptes europaea; assembly: GCF_029931775.1. Lineage (NCBI taxonomy): Eukaryota > Metazoa > Chordata > Lepidosauria > Squamata > Sphaerodactylidae > Euleptes > Euleptes europaea. The sequence continues at coordinate 48,559,806 of NC_079326.1, forward strand.
CATGCTCAGACAGGTTGTTTTACGTCGGGGTTGCTGTGCAGATTTCTGCTCTCTCTGAGGAGGATCCAGGCAAACAATATCAATTTAACCATGCACTTTGGAAACTAAAAATTGTGAAAGAAATATCGGTTATAGGAACAGTGCGCTAATCCCTGGGGTAGCGTTCTACGAGTGACTTTTGGCTGCACTGCTGTATCTAGGAAAAAAATAACCTTGCTTGATAGATACTTATAGAAAGACACGTCTTTACAATGAATTTTCCATATTTTGCCTTAAGGGGCATGTTTGAATATTGGCTGACTTTAACTCTAGCTCCCTTGCCAGAAGCATTACGAACGCTGTAGAATGTTAGGGAATTTTGTCCTCATTTAGTTTGAAATGCTCTACTTTCAGTCGTCTCCTCCCTCCACCCCTTTGCCTAACTGCATTACAGAGTCCCTGTTTTTTTTTTTTTTTTTTTTTTTGAGTTCTGCCGCACTATACATTTAACATAACTGGAGTAAAAATGTGCAAGGCATGTGCCAACCCCAGCGCACCAGAATGCTCACAGTGAGAAAAGTCAGCAGCGACTGACTTTCGAAACAAAGAGGCAAGGGAGACGAGCTGGACAAAAAAACAGTGAGGTTTTCCCCTGACGAAGTACTCTTTAGCCTGGGAAAAGCTCATGTCATTAGGACATAATGTAGTCCATTATGCATGTTTATGTCCCATCAATTTTAATGGGAGAGTTCTAGCCAAGGCAGGCAATCAGCTTACTGGTAGAATTTTCTACTACCTGACTTTGTTGTCTGCAGTACTAGATATCTGGTATATTCCTCCCCACTCCCACAGCACATTCTTATCTGTGATAAAGCTAGGGCTCTCATCAAAGGGACGTCCAAAGATCTCTACCCAAGGAACAGAAAGCTGCTTCTCTGAGTCTGCCCAAGGGGGCAAAGTAGATATCAATGGCATGATGTTACCTGATCGCAGGTCATGTTTCTTTCTGGAAGATTTATCTGGGGACAGTTTCTGCTGTGACCTGTCTGCACCATACCTGCAAATCTCTCGGCTGGAGATCAGTTATATAATAGCAGGAGATCTCCTGCCACCACCTGGAGGTTGGCAACTCTAGAGAGAGGGCAGGAAGGGTTGCATCAGTGTTTGGCTCTCGTGGCCCTTTCTTACATGCCCAGAGAAATGCCGATCGCCACTTTGGGGTCAGGAAACAATTTTCCTCCAGGCCAGATCCTGGAGAGGTGTTTTTTTTTTTTTTTTTTTTGCCATATTCTGGGTATGGGATAGGGGTCATTGGGGAGTGGGGGGAGTAGTTATGAATTTCCTTCATTGTGCAGGGGGTTGGACTAGATGACCCTGGTGGTCCCTTCCAACTCTATGATTCTGTGATTTTTAATGGCTGGCTATTATTAAGCTGGTCATATGGAAGGTGATAACTAATTTTTGGTAGGTATATCACTTCCCCTTATTGGCTCACACTGTTAGGTACTCTTCCTGAAGTAATGCTTGTGATGACCGGTCTGTGAAGATTTGTCTGCTGACAGTATGCAGAGCTTCCCCCTCCCTAAATTCCTGCCATCCTCTACTGACTTAACCAAAAGTCTAAAACCTATACAGATTTTGGTAGTTCCCTCATCATTTGATTCTTCTGGTAACCAGAATACCTTTTAATAATCCTCCTGTATATGGAGTCATATAACCCAACAGTTGCCTACATTGCAACCTGGGCACGCAGATTGTTATGAAAAATTCTAGGCACTGATGTATAATGGAAAAGCTAAAGAAGATTTATTGTAAAAGGAAAGCAGAATGCGTTTTCAGGTTAAATAAAGCCTCAGAAAAGTTTTAAAGATAGGATAAAGGCATTCAAAAGAAATAAAATAGAGGCTTCTTATACAAAATTGCAATAGATCTTAAAAGCAGACGATACAAAAGGCTTACTTTGAGTTCCAAAGTCTTTTTGTTCAAGTGGTTTTTTAGACAGAGATAGCAGCCTATCCCCTCGGAAAGACTCCACCAAAAACAGGAATGGAAGCCATCTTGTGATGATCCTTAGCATAACAAATGGAAGCTCCAAATAGCCTTTCAAATCCGATATCCAACATTTACTTAAATCCCCTTAAGAGATCAAAAACTACATCTAGGCTAGGCTGGGGGATATGCAGTCAAGGTGCTATTCCTTTCACTTGATTAAACAGCCATTAGCTATTCATCTGCCATTTCACACTCAAAAAAACCCCCGAAATAAAGACTAATTGCTTTTTGATGCTATAAAGAGAAAAGTTGCCACATCTCTTGCGCAATTCACTGATCTACTTGATAGCAGACAACGCAGGATCTGCTTCTCAGAAAGTGTCATTAGCTGTTTTATCCAAGGAGTGTGATATTTATTTCGTGAAATATTATTTTTTGAACATGCTAAAACAATGTGGGAGTCTACTTGATCCAGACAAAATGGGCATTTGTGTTCTTCTGCAATAATTTTATTGTATGTCCCTTGCGTATCGGCTGAGTCTAAGGCATACAAGGTGCTAAGTATACCTGAGGCATAGGAAGGTAACTTTAGAATAAAGCACTATTCACTCTTTTATTTCTGTTTTGTGTCAGAGAAGATGACAAGACTAGTTGGAAACTGTTGAACTCAGAGCGGGCCCCTAGGGCCATGCTCTCTTCCACAGCCCCTCGTATATAATAATTACAATTATATCATTTGATAACACAAGCATATGTAACTGTTACAGACGTGTAACAAAGCCTCTTTTTTGCCATTAAGTCACATCTGACTTACGGTGATCCCTGGTGGGGTTTTCAAGGCAAGAGACTAACAGAGATGATTTGCCATTGCCTGCCTCCGTGTTGTAGGGTTGCCAGCCTCCAGGTATTAGCTGGAGATCTCCTGCTATTACAACTGATCTCCAGCGGATAGAGGTCAGTTCACCTGGAGAAAATGGCTGCTTTGGCAATTGGACTCTATGGTATTGAAGTCCCTCCCCTCCCTAAAACACGCCCTCCTCAGGCTCCACCTCCAAAACCTCCCACTGGTGGTGAAGAGGGATCTGGCAACCCTTCTTCAATGCCATAGAGTCCAATTGCCAAAGCAGCCATTTTCTCCAGGTGAACATATATATATATATATATATAGGGGGGAACAGCCCGAGTGGTCGCTGGTCACAGCCCTCAGTGATAGGGAAGAGCCCGAGTGGTCGCTGGTCTAGGAGGTCGTTGTACCCCAATGAAGGAATATTTTCCTGCATAATTTTCCTGCATGAATTAATCAACCGAAGAAGCTTTCTATCGGCGAAACGTACACAAATCCGGAGGTGTCGTTTTGAACTTTGAATGAATTGAATGAACTGTGATTTGCCTTGCAACTTTAATTGGACTTTAGATCCTGGATTGGACTTTGATTTCGGACCTGGGCTTTGGACCTTGGGATTTGGATTTTGGATTTTTTATTTGCTATTATATTTCTCTGACTGGTGAGGTAACCAGACATTTATACGATTTCGCATTATTTTGTTTTTGTGTATAATAATGCTGGGGTCAGCATGAAGTGGTAATTTCTTGGAATGTGTATGTAAGTTTCTGTTTAAAGTTTTTCTGAGAGTTATATTGAGACATTTTTTCTTTGATTGGGTTTCTACCCCCCTATATCTATCTATCTATCTGTCTGTCTGTCTGTCTGTCTGTCTGTCTGTCTGTCTGTCTGTCTGTCTGTCTGTCTGTCTATCTATCTATCTATCTATCCTGTTACTTGAGCCGGGTGCTGTATTTCTCTTCAACCAGCACCTGGAGGTTGGCAACCCTAGATGTAGCCCTGCATTTCAGTAGTCACTTCCAATGTGCTTCTCGGTGCTGAACAAGTTACTGGTGTTTGGGTAGTTGTTAGAGCCTTAAGCACCAGTGGCCTGGCAACTAACCGTGGATATGAAGGAAGGGCCCAGCACAACCAGCTAAGAATCAACAGCTTCCGAAAGCGTCTGAGATCAGTAGAATACCCTGGATTTTAAAACGGGGGAGCTGCAGACCTCAAGCACTCCCGGCCTAATTTAGTATGATAGGATGTTTATTACTGGTCCCGGGTGCGCAATAAAACCACCTTGAAGTAATTGCTTTATTATACGCCCAGATTCCTGGCCAGCCTGCGATGAGCTGAGTGAGAAAATTCAGAAGAGGGGGATATTGATAAATACCATGAGTGCGAATCAATTTAGGTATTGATTCGGCATTTCCCCCACTTAGTAATTTATAACCGTCACCTGAAAAGACAGCAGTCAGTCTGGCAGACGTGAGGAAATTTAGGACGCATTTCTTATCCGAGTGAATTCAGAGTTTGTATGGATTAAGTATTGTTTCCTTGAACTAAGGCCCTTCTCTACATATTGAGTGGCTGTTATAAACAGGAGCACCATTTCAAATTTCGAGACGAGGGGAAAGATTTATTGCTCTTGGCTATAGCCAAAGCCTGCATTCTTTTAAAAAACGTGTCTGTCTTTTAAAAGAGCTCTTGTTCAGGTGCCATTTTTCTCAGGTGCTATTTTTCTACCTTCAACAATAACTATAGCAATGTAACCAATTTAAAAAATGTATTTAGAACATTTTAATTAGGGTTGCCAGGTCCCTCTTCGCAACCGGCAGGAGGTTTTTTGGGCCCAGCCTGAGGAGGGAGGGGTTTGGGGAGGGGAGGGACTTTGATGCCCTAGAGTCCAATTAGGCTTTTTGCAACTTTGCTGGTTATGTACCGAATAAAGACTTGACTTGACTTGACTTGAGTCCAGTTGGCAAATTTCTCCAGGTGAACTGATCTCTATCAGCTGGAGATCAGTTGTAATAGCAGGAGATCTCCAGCTAGTACCTGGTGGTTGGCAACCCTAATTTTATTGCCACCTAGTGTTGACAGCTCTGGGTTGGGAAATTCCTCGAGATTGCTCCCCCTCAAAGTTTGGGAACCACTGGTATAGACAGAAGTAAACCTCCAGGTACTAGCTGGAGATCTCCTGCTATTACAACTGATCTCCAGCCAATAGAGATCAGTTCACCTGGAGAAAATGGCCTCTATGGCATTGAAGTTCCTCCCCAAACCCCACCCTCCTCAGGCTCTGCCCAAAAAACCTCCTGCCAGTGGCGTAGAGGGACCTGGTAACCCTAGCTATCTAGTCACAGCAGGCTTATAGAGACCCTATAGGGTTTTCGAGGCAAGAGACAAACATAGACGGTTTGCCATTGCCTGCCTTCGTGTTGTGACCCTGGTATTCCTTGGTGGTCTCCCATCCAAGTACTAACCAGGGTTGACCCTGCTTAGCTTCTGAGATCTGACATAACCAGGCTAGCTTGGGCCATTCAGATCAGGGAGGCCAAAGTATAGACAGAAGTAAACCGAGAAACACACCGTCCCCTGGACCCTCCCTCATTCCTGCTTAAATATAGCAAGGGTGCTTTGTCCAGCAACTGGGAAGCAGCTACAAAAGCCATTGAGGTATTATGACTGAAATACCCTTGAACTCTTTGTTGGTGCTAATAGTGATTATTATCTGAGGATTACATGCCTGATTATGCAGATAAGTGCTGGTCAGGGCCAAAAGGTGACTGAAAATGAAGGACTGGATATAGCAGACTGGAAAAAAAAATACTCGTGCTTTCGGGAGAGGAGAGAAGAGGAGATATTGATGTGCTTTCATACTAAGCTTGTTTCCCCCCTCCTAACAGAGTGTTGGATCCAGTGGCAATTTCCACTGATTGAAGGGATTTCCATCAGCAGAACAGGACTTTCTCACTTCTGTATATCAATGTTCCGGTTCATGCTCGTAGGTTGGGGTAGATAGTCAAAGTCTGGCACTGCAGTCCCACTATCTGCCCTACTGTTATTTATCTTTACTTCTCTACAAAGTCTGCAAAGGACTGCATTGGCCTGTGATTTTGGAACCATTCACGAGAGTAATCTCATGCTATTGTGATTCTCTCAGAGATTTCATTGTTAAAGCATTGGGGAGGATGTGCTTTTTGCCTACTCTCTCTCTATCTCTGTAAAGTGTTGTCAAGTTGCAGCCATTTGTAATGTATCTCATAGAATCATAAAATCATAGAGTTGGAAGGGACCACCAGGGAAATCTAGTCCAACCCCCTGCTCAATGCAGGAAATTCACAATGACCTCTCCCCCACACCCCCAGTGACCCCCAATTCCATGCCCAGAATATGGCCAAGGTGCCATCCCTCTCGTGATCTACCTAAGGTCATAGAATCAGCATTGCTGACAGATGGCCATCTAGCCTCTTTCTAAAAACCTCCAGGGAAGGAGCGCTTACCTCCTCCCGGGGAAGCCTGTTCCACTGAGGAACTGCTCTAACTGTTAGAAATGCTTCCTAATGTCTAGATGGAAACTCTTTTGATTTAATTTCAACCCGTTGGTTCTGGTCCGATCTTCTGGGGCAACAGAAAACAACTTGGTACCCTCCTGTATATGACAGCCCTTCAAGTACTTGAAGATGGTTATCATAACTCCTCTCAGTCTTCTCCTCTTCAGGCTAAACATACCCAGCTCCTTCAACCTTCCCTTATAGGACTTGGTCTCCAGACCCCTCACTATCTCTGTTGTCCTCCTCTTTTCTGGTGGTGGAACGTACCATTGAGTCGCAGCTGACTTATGGCAACCCAGCAGGGTTTTCAAGGAGAGGTGGTTTGCCATTGCCTGCCTCTGCACAGCGACCCCAAACTTCCTTGGAGGTCTCCCATCCAAGTATTAAGTAGGGCCAACCCTGCTTAGCTCCTGAGATCAAATGAGATAGGGCTAAGCTTTGGCTGTTGCCTACTGTAGCCAGTCAGAAAACACTGACTGCAAAGAGCTTGAGGGCTTGTGGACCTTATCTATGGGGCTTTTGCCTGCATCTTTTACACCTCTCTCTGAGGCAGGACGCAAACATAGCATTGCTAGATTTGAGCCCATTGATGCCTTTGAGACCAACAAGATTTTTGGGTTATGAACTTTTGAGAGTCAAAACTCCCTTCGTCATCGATTCCTTGCAAATGGTGGCTTTGCTCCTCAGGAGGTTCAGGAAAGCTTACCAGCCCCTCACCTTTTCAGCATGAATCACAGTTCAGAGTTGCATCTATATCAAAGCTAACCATGGTTAAGGCGAGTCAGATCCTCTTGTGACCATGGTTTACAACCCCCATGCCAAACTGCGGTTCCAAAATCTGGTTAGGATGGGAATGCAAGTTAAAATTAGACATAAATCGAAACCAGGGTTAAAGTTAACCAGGGAAGGGACAAGAGCATTCATACCAGAGAGGGATGGAGAAAGCGGGAAGGGAATATACCGCCCTGAAACGGACTCCTGATTTGTCAACTAGGGCTTGGAGCTAACCAGGGTTCCACCTCCCCCCCTTGCTCTGTGCTAAATAGTTCTCAATCCTGACAAACCCAGATACTTTCAGTATTCAAATTGAACAACTTATGCGTAACAAGCTGATTTTGCATGCACTTTGTCGATGTCTGTGTAATTTGTTTTGAGGGCTGCATTTCCTCAGCGTGTTTGTGTGTGGGTAAAACAAACAGCTTTGGGAATGTCTGCGGTTCCTGGTAGCACTGCTTAGAAGGACAGCCTTCAGGCATCGAGCATACCCAGAGAGTGCCTTATTCAAACCCGTTAACGTGTTTTTCTCGGCTTCCAGCGGTGAGTCAGTGTCTCTCTGTGCCGTGCGTTTTATCAGCATTATCTCTGCTTCAACCTGAGTATCTTGGGGATTCATCATAACTTATTCCAGAGTCAGGATACTGAATCTGTTCCATTTAAGCAATGCCGCTGCATTCATAACCTTGTCATTATCCAGGAGACGATAACCTAAGGCAGGGTTGTTCATTTTTAAAGTCATTGAGTGATGCACTGTTTACCATACAAGGTACTTCTGTAGATATCAGATGCAGGAAAGTGTTTTCCTCCTCTAGAATCACCTTTAGAATCCTCTGCCTTGGTGGGCCTGAATTCTCATCTCCAGCATCCCAGAAACCAGGACATAATTTTTTATCAGGCCCCGTTACAAGATCCCCGCATACCGTTTTGTTTTGTTTTGATTAAAGTCCCCCCTTCAGCATATTTATAAGATAGCATCTTTTTTTTTTTAAACCACAGATTACAGATAAGGTGTTTTAGTGTTGTTATCACAACACCCGTAAGCTCGAAAGCCATTTCCTCATCCCCTACTCTGTGTATGACATTGGTACGTTTTAATGAGCTTTGTAGATTAGATCGCTGGTGTGGAGTTGGATGTTTGAAAAGCGGTCAGTGAGGCTAATTAATCTGGTGTGTGTACAAAGCGCATTGCTGATTCTGAGCCCCTTCTGGATTAACTTTGATAGCACTCTGGGACTTCAGTCAAGATCTGAAAACTGTTAGCACTCTCTCTTGAATACTGTTTCAAATCTCCAGCTAGACGAGGCCGGAGTTCTTTTGAGGGAAAGTGGGAATGCATTCACCCTACTGCTTTGGCTTCGTTAGGACGTCTCTCCTTTTTTAAAAAAAAATACAAAATTCGCCCAAGAACACAGGTCACAGTTTCGCTTTCTCCTCCCCAGTTTTCAAGAACAGCCAATCAAAGTGATGATTATCCTTCTCTTATCTACTGCCGGCTCCCTGTGCCCCCTTAATGTTTCTCCATCTCTGTTTATAGGGTCACACAGCCATGGAAAGAACATAAGAACATAAGAAAAGCCCTGCTGGATCAGACCAAGGCCCATCAAATCCAGCAGTCTGTTCACACAGTGGCCAACCAGGTGCCTCTAGGAAGCCCCCAAACAAGACGACTGCAGCAGCACCATCCTGCCTGTGTTTCACAGCACCTAATATAATAGGCCTGCTTCTCTGATCCTGGAGAAAATAGGTATGCATCATGACTAGTATCCATTTTGACTAGTAGCCATGAATACCCCTTTCCTCCATGAACATGTCCACTCCCCTCTTAAAGCCTTCCAAGTTGGCAGCCACCACCACATTTTGGGGCAGGGAGTTCCACAATTTAACTATGCGTTGTGTGAAAAAATACTTCCTTTTATCTGTTTTGAATCTCTCACCCGCCAGCTTCAGCAGATGACCCCGTGTTCTAGTATTATGGGAGAGAGAGAAAAACCTCTCCCTGTCCACTTCCTTATGAAGCCAAGAGGGCCTTCCTTCATTGGTCCATGTTCTCTGGCATAGTCTATGTTCTTCAGCATGGGTGAAGATTGCACAATAAAAGTTCCATTTCATGGTGCCATGGTGCTTCTTGGTCAGCTAGACATGGGAACGCACATCAAAACATAATCTCATGTCAAATATCAACGCCTCTCTGGCATATTTTCCTATTTCCTACCTGGAATCCCCTGTAGATTTGGGTTTTATTTGCATACCAAACAGCAGCATAGTTGGGTTTTTATACTAGGATTTGTGAGATCCAAGTTCGAATCCCCACTCTGTCATGGAGGCTTACCGAGTGATATTGGGACAGTCACTCTCTCACAGCCCAACCTTCCTCATAGGTTCCGATGAAGAGAACTTTGACTCTCAAAAGCTTATATCCTGGAAATCATGGTCTTTAAGGGGCTGCTGGACTCAAATCTTGCTTTTCTGCTGAAGACCAACATGGCTACCCACCTGAACTCCTCTTCTTCATAGGGATGTCCTTGTGTTAGGGATGCCAGGTTCCTCTTTGCCACCAGTGGGAGGTTTTTGGGATGGAGCCTGAGGAGGACTGGGTTTGGGGAGGGACTTCAATACCATAGAGTCCAATTGCCAAAGTGGCCATTTTCTCCAGGGGAACTGATCTCTATTGGCTGGAGATCAGTTGTAATAGCGGGAGATCTCCAGCCGACACCTGGAGGTTATTCAAAAAACACAGCTACTATGGCTATCAAAACTGTATACTTACACAATTATTCAAATAATAAACCAAAACATAAGGTGCTAAATATTATTCTTATTGTGTGTGTGTTAAGTGCCGTCAAGTTGCTTCTGACTCATGGCGACCCTATGAATGAAAGTCCTCCAAAATATCCTATCTTTGACAGCCTTGCTCAGATCTTGCAAATTGAAGGCTGTGGCTTCCTTTAATGAGTCAATCCACCTCTTGTTGGGTCTTCCTCTTTTCCTGCTGCCCTCAACTTTTCCTATCATGACGGTCTTTTCCAGTGACTCTTGATGGTGGAGCCAAGGAATAGAAAGTCTTGAACAATTTCAGTTTCCTCATTGTCAACCTTAAAGTTGTGTAATTCTCCTGTAGTCATTACTTTTGTTTTCTTGATGTTCACCTGTAGTCCTGCTTTGGCACTTTGTCTTTTAACTTTTAGCAGTAGTCGTTTCAAATCTTTACTATTTTCTTCCAATAATGTAGTGTCATCAGCATATCTCAAATTATTAATGTTCCTCAAATTTTCACTCCACCTTCATCTAAATCTAATCCAGCTAATAAATCTAATAATAAGAAAATATTCTTATTATTCACCATTTATATTGTGGATTTCTTATTTATTCACCATTCTTTATTTATTCACCATTCATAACATAGAAAATTGGACACATTTACAGACTTTGCTAGTTAATACATGATTGCCTCCATACACATAACTTGTGTTTCAAAAAGGTGGGTTCAACAGAGAAGTTCATGAAGGTTTTTGCAAGGGGTGAATAATAAGAATAATCTTTAGCACCTTATGTTTTGGTTTATTATTTGAATAATTGTGTAAGTATACAGTTTTGATAGCCATAGTAGCTGTGTTTTTTGAATAACAATGTATAAAGCACCTGGAAGTTGGTAACCCTACTTGAACAAGAGCACTATGGTCCTTAGGCCTGTGTGAAGTAAGACCAATACACAATGTGAATTAAGGGGTAGACCACACGTCTTGCATCCCTGGATCAGTCTCCTGCATCTCCAGGTAAGGATGTCAGAAAACAGGTTTTGGGAATGATCCTAGAGAGAATCTGCCAAATCAGAGTAGACAATACTTATACTTTTTCCCCCTAGTATCTGAAGGTTGGCAACCCTACCTTGTGTGGATAAAATGGAGGAGGGGAAATCAATGCTGAAAGTCACTTTGGGTCCCCACCAGGGAAGAAAAATGGGGTCTAAACATCAAAATATATATTTATTGCATTTGTAGCCTGTTGTTCCTCCAACTGTTTAGTGTAGTCCATGTATCATTTCCAGGTGGTATCCAGACCGTGCTTGGGTCTGATTAGCTCCAGCAGCAGAAATACATTCTGTCCTTCAGATAATTCTGATGGGTGGGCAGGTGCGTAACAGCTCCACCATCTTGTTCGTATGATCAGGGTCTGTTAGAGCATTAGACTAATATCCAATGAAAACAACAAGCTTCTCTTGTCACGTATACATTCTCACCCTCTTACCTTCCTTATGAACTTCATCATGAAGAACTTACCCCATGGTTCTTAATTCAAAGTCCATTCACAGAGCAGAATAGTTTGTACATTTCATCCATAAGCATTTGGCTAAGTAGGTAGCCCACATTTTGAACCATCCTGCTCAGGCAACTTTGTTGACTGAAAGGCATTATGAAGTAAATAATGATCTGAAGGAATGAAGGTGCAGAGAAGAGCAACCAAAATGACCAGGGGACTAGAGTAACTGCCCTATGAGGAGCGGTTAAAATGCTTAGGGCTGTTTAGTTTGGAAATAAGGAGGGAGACATGATAGAAGTCTATAAAATTATGCATGGTATGGAGAGAGTGGACAGGGAGAAGCTTTTCTCCCTCTCTCATAATACTGCTGAAGCTAGAGGGTGAGAGATTCAAAACAGATAAAAGGAAGTAATTCTTCACGCAACACAAATTGTGGAACTGCCTGCCCCAGGATGTGGTGATGGCTACCAACTTGGACGGCTTTAAGAGGGGAGTGGACATGTTCATGGAGGAGAGGGCTATTCATGGCTACTAGTCAAAATGGATGCTAGTCATGACTCATGATGCACATCTATTTTCTCCAGGATCAGAGGAGCATACCTAATATATGAGGTGCTGTAGAACACAGGCAGGATAGTGCTGCAGTCGTCTTGTTTGTGGGCTTCCTAGAGGCACCTGGTTGGCCACTGTGTGAACAGACTGCTGGACTTGATGGACCTTGGTCTGATCCAGCAGGGCCTTTCTTATGTGCTTATGTTCTCAATGCAGATGCCGTTGTTCTACCTAGTAAACAGCCTGGCTGGGGGAAGACCACTGGAGACCCATTCTAAATGTCTCAGTGCTATTATACAGGGAAGAAGTTGAATAAATAAATATTCTTGTCTTGCATCTATCTGTACCCTTAATGACCTGCAAGGCAAGACTCACCAATTTGGTTCAGCTAGTGCTATTGCAGAGCAGACAGGAATTCGATGAGTGTATTGGTCTATGTAGTATATTCTGGAGTTGCCTTTTCCATTGGGGTTAAATTTAGGTATCCAGATTGGTCCACTAGGGTAAAATGCCCAGGACCAGTAATACAATGCTTGTTACCAGACCAACCGATAACAGCATATAAGCCTTTATGACCTTTTCTGTTGTAGGTTGGGCATTCAAGAAAATATTATTATATTGGGGGGGAAATGTTTTTGGATACAGCCTGTAGCCTCATTTATCCTTGTCAACCAGTTGTTTCAATTTTAAGATGGAAATAGAGTAAACATTTTGCAGACTTAATGAGGTCAGAACCTTGCCATGTGACAAGATTTCAAAATACGCACAAATCCTGTCTGCATGTTACTTTGAGTGGGCTGAGCGACTGTTTGGGGTGCAGTTTTACTCCAGTTTGCATATGTGGGTGTGTAAACATAGAAACTATGTGCATAGAACTATAAACAGTCCCTCTGCATTATTGGGAATCCTGGAGTAAAACAAGTCTTCTGAACATTCACAAAGGACATTTATGCATGTATGTTCACTGGCCCGAATACACATGTTCACCCAAAGGTGTATAAGTAAGAAGTGGGGCAGTTTGTACAGACCTGCATAATTATGCTCTTCTTGTCTTTCACACATTCAAAATAACATATTTATTGGTGTGATGGCATACAGGGATGACTTAATTTTTTATAAACACATTTTCTCAACCCTTCATTATACCTCCCTTTTACCCCCAGGGCAGGGGATTAACCACCCTTAGCTCCAATTTTTTGCCCCCAAGGAATTGAGGAGTACTGGGAAAATGCCTCTGTGTAGAGATGCTCTAAGAATTTCCCCTTGTCTTTATGGTAAAGAACATAGTGACTAGGGAAGGCAGCCTAGAGTGTCACCTGGAAGGAACACCACATCCCTCCCCAAACTTTGACCTCCCTAGGCAGTATCCCCAAATCTCCTGGCATTAACTAAGGAAGTGTTGGGAACTAGAGTTGCCAACCTCCAGGTGGGGCCTGAAGATCCCCCAGAATTACAATTGATCTCCAGACAACAGAGATAAGCTCCTCTGGAGAAAATGGCTGCTTTGGTGGGTGGGCACTGGCCTTATACTCCACTGAGGTCTTTCCTCTCACCAGACTTTTCCCTTCCTGGAGTTGGGAACCCTACTGGAAACCCTGTCCTTCATTCAAAGAGCTCAAAATGGTGTAATCCCAACAAACTGTAAAATAAGCTACGATGAGAGCATCTGACATGCAAGGCCAACTAGTGAGCCTCCTGTCTCAAGTGGGGATCTGAACTCTGCTTTCCAACATCCGAATGTGTGCCTGCACAATAGACCTCGATGAACAACAGTTACAGGTAAGTGCAACTGTTTTCTCACAAACAGGGTTTCGAAGGGCATGGGGGCGGGGAGCTGTGGCAGAAGAGGAGAGGTGGGAAAACCACGCTCTGTGTGTGGAAATCCTTGTTCCTGTGAAAACTTTAGTCTGGATCCAACCCCTAGTCTCTAGCAAATTTAAGATAATGTTTAATCCATTTCCCGATGATGGTAGACCTGCTTTCCCACCCTGAGTATGAACTTCATACAGTACTTAAGGGTCGCCCTCTGGTCAGCAGATTCCTCCAAAAGGAGGCTTACCCTGGTGTAACTAAGAGCTGAACATTTTCAATTATTCATTGTGTATTTCTGCTGCAGGTTGTTGTTGTTATTCCAGTTATCTGTGCAAAGCTGCAGAGTTGCCTATTGCTGGCGAACCGTGCTAAGAATGACTAAACATGCCCCTTTATCACTGCAGCATCTAGAGTTTTCCAGTGAGATGCAGATTTCATCTAGCAATTTCCCTGTGAAGTATTATTCTCTTCCTGGTATGCCTAGGTGGAAAACAGAGGTATTCAAAATATATGCACTTCATGTACAGCCACACAGGAATTGAAACTGGATTTAGATGTCTGCACTTTTTTTATATATAAACAACCCTCAAATTCCAATAGCAATAAAGCAGATTTTGAAACTGGAATAAACTATGCTGACTGTAAATAATTATCAGTTATCATTTGCCTTTTTTCCTTAATGCAATGTACACTTTTTATTTGTTGAAGGCAATGTGAGATTACTGGAATATTAGAAGACTATACAACTGTAGATGAGGAAGAACAGAGAGGTTAATAAAGGTAGAAAAGACTGTCCACTCACTGGGAGGGGCTGTGACTCAGTGGTAGAGCAGCTGCTTGGTATTCAAATGGTCACAGGTTCAATCCCCAGCATCTCCAGTTAAAGGGACCAGGCAAGTAGGCGATGTGAAAGACCTCAGCCTGAGACCCCAGAGAGCCACTGCTGGTCTGGGTAGACAATACTGACTTTGATGGACCAACGGTCTGATTCAGTATAAGGCAGCTTCATGGGTTCATGTGCCTTACCTAGACTAGTCTAAAACTTTATTTGCCTCAAGTTGTCACAATTCTCCTTGAAGAAATATATTAATATATATATATATATGAATGACCGTCTAGATTAGCCCCAGGATAAGGTTACCAAAGTTCTGGTTGACCTGGAAATTCTCCTGGAATTACAACTGACCTCCAGATGACAGAAAAGATGGAAGCTTAGGAGTGATGCAGTATGGCATCACATTAGGGTTGCCAACCTCCAGCTGGTGGCTGGAGAACTGCTGGAACTGGATTCTATCTTGGCCCAAAAAATAGTGGCCATTTTTGCATGGTAATTAGCAGTGCTAATTGCATGGTAATTTTGCACGCTGAACCGTCATTCCGGAAGTGACTGCGAAGCCAGCGCATACCTACTTTGCATTACTAAAGAGGCCATTTAACGCGACCTTTGGAGTTTGCCGCGAAGAATCTCCCTCAAGGAACCATGCAAAACAACAGAGGCGTGTTAGCTATGCATATTCTAATGACTATGCAAACAGGAACAAAGGAGCAGGTGAGTGGGGGGGGGAGTGGAACTTCTCCTTTTGTGTCAGGACCGTGAAAAGGCATTTTTAAAGTCGCATTTTAAAAAAGAGCTTTGAGCGAGCATCAAAATTGACCATGCAAAAATGGCCAGTCTTGGCAAAGAAATTAGTTGCTGACTGGGGGGGGACGACCTTGGGGTATTTCCCTGGGATGACACTCAGAAGTACAACACAGTTCTTTCTTTTTTCCTAAGTGTTTATATCCCAGCTTATCTTCTTCGAGTCAAGGCTGCTGGCGAACCCACAAGCTGCAAATAAATAATACATAATATAGCCATCAATCAGCAAATCTCATCAACAGACTATAAACTGCACCGCCAGATTTCGCTGAAACGTTTTGCAATTGGGCTATTATAGTTAATCTAGCCTGTTATAACTTATTTGCCACTAACTGCTTCTGTCACATGTGTCAAAGATCCCCAACATGGTTCCTGTCGGAAGCGAGGTACACTCCAGTTTCCTGACTCCCGTTTGCTTCTTCTGCAGATCACCTTTTCCTCAAATCAAGGACTCCATCATAGTTTTCTCTACCTCATTAGAGGAGGTAGGGTAGCCAGGTCCCTCTTTGCCACCCGCGGGAGGTTTTTGGGGTGGAGCCTGAGGAGGGAGAGGTGTGGGGAGAGGAAGGACTTCATTTTCTCCAGGTGAACTGATCTCTATCGGCTGGAGATCAGTTGTAATAGCAGGAGATCTCCAGCTAGTATCTGAAGGATGGCCACCCTAAGAGGAGGAGGTTCTTTAGAAGTCCCCAGAAGGCATTACCTTTGTGTCTGCAGAGGACAACCATTCAGAAACATCTGCCTCCATCACAGGAGGATACTTGAACTGCAACCTCCCAACATTTTGTGATTGGCCCCAGCCCCCATGGCAGCCATTTTGTGGTGGCGCTCACTGTCCATTCTCAAAATTCGTAAAATGCCTACAAGCTCAACAAGACTGGGGACCCCAATTTACCCCAGCGTGGTGTAGTGGTTAAGAACGGTGGTTTGAAGCGGTGGAGTCTGATCTGGAGAACCGGGTTTGATTCCCCACATGAGCAGCGGAGGCTAATCTGGTGAACTGGATTTGTATCCCCACTTCTACACATGAAGCCAGCTGGGTGACCTTGGGCTAGTCACAGCTCTCTCAGCCTCACCTACCTCACAGGGTCTCTATTGTGGAGAGGGGAAGGGAA
Source organism: Euleptes europaea (assembly GCF_029931775.1). NCBI lineage: Eukaryota > Metazoa > Chordata > Lepidosauria > Squamata > Sphaerodactylidae > Euleptes > Euleptes europaea. The sequence goes on from NC_079326.1 coordinate 48,576,309, forward strand.
GGAACTGGCTACATAACTAGAACTGATGTAACCATGTCATGGGATGTTCTAGGATTCATCCTAGGGTTGCCAACCTCCAGGTACTAGCTGGAGGTCCCCTGCTATGACAACTGATCTCCAGCCAATAGAGATCAGTTCCCCTGGAGGAAATGGCCACTTTGGCAATTAGACTCTATGTCATTGAAGTCCCTCCCCTCCCCAAACCCCGCTTTCCTCAGGCTCTGCGACCAAAACCTCCAGGTATTTCCAACATGGAGCTGGCAACCCCAGTTCACCCAAACTCGATGGTTTTTCCATCGCATTTCCAGTGAATCATACCATCCCATGATATGATTATTTCACATTTGGTAATGTAGCCAGAAGTGTCGCTGTGGTGTTGGAAGATCACCATTTGGTAGGGTTGCCAACTTCCTGGTAATAGCTGGAGATCTCCTGCTATCAGTTCACCTGGAGAAAATGGCCACTTTGGCAATTGGACTCTATGGCATGGAAGTCCCTCCCCTCCTCTAACCCTGCCTTCCTCAGGCTCCGCCCCAAAAATCTCCCGCCGGTGGCAAAGAGGGACCTGGCAACCCTACCATTTGGATAAGTCCTGCCCACCCACCCCCCCCAGCCTGAAAACTCTGATTTGGAGTGAATAGCATGACTCAAACAAACAACTTCTAATAACAATCATCTTGAGGAGGGATCAGTGTAAGCACACGAACACATGAACACATGAAGCTGCCTTGTACTGAATCAGACCCATTGGTCCATCAAAGTCAGTATTGTCTACTCAGACCGGCAGCGGCTCTCCAGGGTCTCAGGCAGGGACCTTTCACATCACCTTCCTCCCTAGACCCTTTAACTGGAGATGCCAGGGTTCGAACCTGGGACCTCCCGCATACCAAGCAGATGCTCTTCCACTGACCCCCAGCCTGTCCCACAGCACCTCACTGTAACCACCTGCCTAATGGGATGTCAGTTTGCAACCGACAGGTGGCTTAGCAGGACGAATGCAGCCTGCGGTCCGAACGACGTCGCTACGGCTATACGGATGCCGACCTTTGTACAAGCTTGCATCAGCCGTGGGTATTTATATGACCACTGGCTGCCTAATGCTAATGATACAAAACACGAAGTATTGATTGATTCCCCCCCCTTAAAAAAACTTCCCAGTGTACATTATCATGCAGAATTATGCCATTTGCAGTTTACTGAGAGGGGTTAATAGAACAGGAGACCCCTCTTCCCCCCCTCCTCTCCTCTGGACTTTTAATCATTCCCCCCCCCCTCAGTTTGTTTATGCAGCTCTATGCAAAATTGGACCAGCTATTGGGAAAGGAGAGGTGTTTGTATATTTGATGTACAGGGGGGGGGGGGGGAATCAGCATTCACCTCCATATAGCATTTCTTTCTCCCGTAAGCAAATCAGCCGAGAATTGTTTTCTTCATATAAAATGTTTGTTTTGTTATTCGGGGCTTCTCAGATGGCGGATAAAGACCGTTTGCCTCACTGATCCCCGGCGTTTAACCGCAGCCATATTAATGCAGTTTAGTCGAGGGGTTTTTTGGGGTGGTTTTCCTTGCGGAGGAGTAGTCATATCTTTTCGGTGTCCTGTGGTCACTTCAGAAGCAATTTGAAGTTTGCCAATCAAATCCCACTCAGTTGTGAAGGGAGAAATCCTAAGAAGGTCTACTCGGAATCCTACTCAGGTTTATTCAATGAGGCTTGCTCCCAGAAATGTGGTCTTAGGATTGCGCCAGATGTTTCCAGTCTGACATTGGATCAGACGCCATATTCTAGGCCCACATTAGGTATAACAGCAGTATAACAAAACGTGGGTCATCATGTCTAAGGTTGCCAACCTCCAGGTACTAGCTGGAGATCTCCTGCTATTACAGCTGATCTCCAGCCTATAGAGATCAGTTCACCTGGAGAAAATGGCCGCTTTGGCCATTGGACTTTGTGGCATTGAAGTCCCTCCCCAAACCCCACCCTCTTCAGGCTCCGCCCCAAAAGTCTCCAGGTATTTCCCAACTCAGAGCTGGCAACCCTAGTCATGTCAGTTTTGAAGAAGGGAGACCGGTGTAGAGCCAACAGGCAAAAACTGACAAACCCTTAGGGTTGCCAGGTCCCTCTTCACCATTGGCGGGAGGTTTCTGGGGTGGAGCCCGAGGAGGGCGGGGTTTGGGGAGGGGACGGACTTCAATGCCATAGAGTCCAATTTCCAAAGCGGCCATTTTCTTCAGGTGAACTGATCTCTATCAGCTGGAGATCAGTTATAATAGCAGGAGATCTCCAGCTACTACCTGGAGGTTGGCAACTCTACAAACCCTTCTCCCCCACTTTCACCCCCCCTGCTAAAATGACCTCAATCATAGTTGAATCTAGCCTTGTTCACATATTACATTTGCTTTACAAGTGAAAATGGGGATCGGTACCTGTTTTCAATCCCATGTTCATCTGTACATGTGTTGAATGTGACATGAGTATTACTTATCTCATGTATATATTTTCTATCACCTGAAGGATGCAGCTGGGGATGGAACAAATGACAGGTGAAGACAGGCTCATTACCCTCCTCCACCCTTGGCTTTTCCTGCTTGAAACTGGGCCCCACACAAATAGTAGGGTTGCCAATCTCCAGGTGGGGCCTGGAGATACCCTGGAATTTCAACTGATCTCCAGATGGGAGAGATGAGTTCCCCTGGACAAAATGGCTGCTCTGGAGAGTGCACTCTGGGATTATACCCTGCTGAGATCCCTCCCTCCCCCAATCTCAACCCTCCCCAGACTCTTCCCCCAAAATATCCAGGAATTTGCCAACCAGGAGTTGGCAACCCTACTGCCCACACACGCACCTTCACAGGTATTTGGTGGCCTCCTATGTCTGGTGGCATTCTGCTCTCAGGGAGGGTCAGCTCCGAGGGTTGCCAGGTCCCTCTTCGCCACTGGCGGGAGGTTTTCGGGGCGGAGCCTGAGGAGGGTGGGGTTTGGGGAGGGGAGGGACTTCAGTGCCGTAGAGTCCAGTTGCCAAAGCGACCATTTTCTCCAGGCAAACTGATCTCAGTCGGCTGGAAATCAGTTGTAATAGCAGGAGACCGAGTCCAGCTAGTACCTGGAGGTTCGCATCCTTAAGGTTGGCAACCCTATCAGTTCCCCTGCTGTTCTCCATCATTTCCTGGGCTGACCTCTGTAGACAAATATGCACTGAAAACAAAGTCAGACATCTGACTCTGTCCCGTGGCTTTCTTTCTGCGGCGCTCGCTCTTTTATGGTAATCAAATGTGCTGCCAACAGTTTCTCCAGCTATGTACACCAGCAAAGGGAACCAGATGCTTCTTGTTTTCCTTCGAAATAGATCTCACTGTTGGTTTTGTTTAGTGTTTCAGAGGATTGGCCAAACGACAGCGTTTAATAAACCTGGCCCGCGTCACACTGCATTTCCCAATGTACTAATAGTTTTGGCTGCAGCTTCCCATCTTGATTTGAAATCTGCCCTCGTCTCTCATACAAATGAGCCTCTTAAAAAATAGAAACCAGGCCGGTTTAATTCCGCTCACGTGGTTGACTTAGTTTTCATTCGGAACGGATGGTTCCATTTTTAAACAGGAAAGGGATGTGGGGAGGAACTACGTTTCAGCATCTTTCTCACGCGCACCAACCAATCCCCGGCTCAGAGGGGAAACGTCTGGTACTTTCCTTCGCTTTTAGTAATCACGCTGAGCTCCAGAAGACAAAATTATCAAATGATGTGTAGCGTTCTGTGCCAGATTGTTGCACAACAGAGCCTTTCCGGGCACCAATGAAAGTGGGTGGGTCCGGATAGGGCTCTTGTCCAGCAGGACTTCTCATGGGCCACCGCAGATCCGACTGGCTGAGATTAAAATAACATTGTTCCAGCGGCGGCTGCCACCACAGCGTTGGTTTTATCCTCTTTCATTCCCCTTTCCCGGTGTATTTTTGTAATCCCTCTTCTCCCCTGCATTTAGGCTTCCTCTGTGTGCATCGCTCCGCCTCTTTTGGCAGCTATTTTGTGGTTGCCCCCACCACCCTGTCTCAGAACTCCAAGGGTACCCTCAGGCTCAAAAAGGGGGAAGAGGAAGACCATCACAGATAGATAGGATTGCCAACCTCCAGGTACTAGTCAAAAATCGGCTGCAAGTGCTACTCAGAAGTTTAGAATTCAAGGTGCAAGCACCAGCAAAAGTAAACCTATAATAAGGTAACTACAATACAAAATTGCTCTTAAAATATATATATATTGAGAGTATTTTCTAACTTTGCCGTCCATGTATACAAGGAAGGCACACTCCTTCATATATTGAATGAACTTAGCACGGAAGGACTAAGAGCTTGAAAAAGTTTCATATGAAATGGAATTATACCGGATTTCCATTGCACCACGTCTTGTCTCTGTTGCTTGAATTTTGCAATCTACATGCATGGACTTGAAATTATGATATGCATTGAGCACTTTTGCCTATATTTATCTTTGTGTAATGCTTGTATGCTGTTATAATGAATCTACTTTGGACCTTTTGTAAATTTCCTGTTTGCTCAACCAAGGTTGTGCCTGTTAGAAATTACTCTCAATATATATATTTTTAAGAGCAATTTTGTATTGTAGTTACCTTATTATAGGTTTACTTTTGCTGGTGCTTGCACCTTGAATTCTAAACCTCCAGGTACTAGCTGGAGATCTCCTGCTATTACAACTGATCTCCAGCCGATAGAGATCCGTCCACCTGGAGAAAATGGTCGCTTTGGCAATTGGACTCTATGGCACTGAAGTCCCTCCCCTCTCCAACCCCTGCCCTCCTCAGGCTCCGCCCCAAAACCTCCCGCCGGTGGTGAAAAGGACCAGATAGAAGGCATGTACCGTTCTTCGGTCAAGGGTAAAAAGGTTGGGGATCATTGAGCTAGAGTATTGGACTAAGGATTGGGAGACCAGGGTTTGAGTTCCCAGGCTCGCTGGGTGGCTGGGCTTGTTATACACTCTCAGCTAACCTACCTCACAAGGTGGTAGTTGTGACAATAAAATGAGGAAGGGGTATTTATTTGTTTAGGAATTTTATATGCTGCTTATCCAGCACTTGAGGGGGCTTACAAGTAAAAACATTACCATAAAATAATGAAAAACATAATAAATTATTTTTAAAAACCACGCAAGCCATTAAAATAAGCTGTGTAACTATGTGTGACCCTCTCAGCTTCTTGGAGGATAGGTGGGATTTTATAAATTTTTTAGATGGTGCTTGCATTATATTTGTGAAATGTACAGTCAGCAGTGGGAAGGGTTTTGTTATTTATTAATTGTGTTGTTTGTGTGTTTGTGGGGAAGTACTTATATAGATTTAAAGCCCTACATCTGACATCAGTTTGAGATTTCGCTATCCTGAAATAATGACCCTTTGCACCTAAAATATTATTCCCAGTTTACAGATAGAGAACTGAGGCTGTGTGCTAGGGTTTTAACTGAGGACTGACAGCGTGGTTAATTACATGGTCATATCAGCCCTTTTCATGTAGTCACTGAATGCATGGAAGGGAATAGTTAGATCTTATCTCAAGGGCTTAGTCTTGGCCGCCGTGCCTTCCTCTGAAGATGTGAATAGAGGGCAGGTGTATGCAACCTGTACCAAAGCAAGCTTTCTTCACACCATGAACACGGGAAGCTGCCTTATACTGAATCAGATCATCAGTCCATCAAGGTCAGTAGAAGAAGGAGTTGGTTTTTAGACCCTGCTTTTCTCTACCGAAAGGAGCCTCAAAGTGGCTTACAAATTCCACCCAACCACAACAGGCACCTTGTGAGGTAGGTGGGGCTGAGAGAGTTCAAAGAGAACTGTGACTATCCCAAGGTCACCCAGCAGGCTGCATGTGGAAGAGTGGGGAATCTAATCTGGTTCTCCAGATTAGAGTCCACCGCTCATATGTAGGAGTGGGGAATCGAACCCGGCTCTCCAGATTAGAGCCCGCCGCTCTTAACCACTATACCACGCTGGCTTTCAGTGCTGCGTACTCAGACTGGCGGTGGCTCTCCAGTGTCTCAGGTGAAGGTCTCAGTAACTGGGTGGGGACAAAATGAGCAGGTATGAGAGGAGGGGGGAAATCGGCAAAAACCACCCTCCCTGCCTTCACTGATGGAAGTGCTCGTCTGTTGCCAAACGGCACCATTGAACCCAGCCCAAACATTTCAATTCCTTCTGCATTTGGTTAGCCAATATGAGATTTGACATGACTTTGATAGGAATTTGGATCCTGGAGCCTTGCGCCTTTGTCTTTAGCCACAGCCGGCTGCCAAGAATTCAGCCAACGAAGCTGTTCTCACCACGGTCCCCTGCCAGGAAAAGCTTCATCGGCCACATTTCTCCTTATTCGGCTACTGTTAAGGCACAGGAGTAGGGCTAGTTTAAAAAAAGGGGGGACAACCTTATTTGGGAAAGCTGAGAGATGAGGAGTCTCTCACAACCTGCCTCTCCAGTAAATTGTTCGCATTGTTCCGGTGCAAAAACACTGGCCCAAGACTGGGTCTGGGGAGGGGTTGGCTCCACATCAAAAGGAGCCATTAAGGTTCACCTTCTCCTTCTGATCCTTCAACCAAGTCCTTAAATTTCATGTAAATAATTTCAGCATTCCCTCTGGCCCACCCAGGAGGCAAACCAGAGCAACATTTTGTGTGCTTTTCTTTAAATAGGCTCCCCCCCCTTTCAAATCTAGGGGAAGGAAGAGAGTTGACAACCTCAAGGTGGGGCATGGTGATCTCCCAGATTTACACCTTTCTAGATCTCTAGACTACTGAGTAGAGTTGCCAGGCCCTGCCTTACAACCAGTGCTTTTCTGGGGGGAGGGGTGTATATTTGGAGAGTGGCCTAACTACATATCACACACGTAGAACAACAACTCCATGGCACGATGAAAAAAATTATTCAGGCTTGGTATTGTCATACACAAAGAAACCCCAAAATCCACGTAATACCGTTTATTAGGGCCAACCAAAATGACACAAGACATTGCGCAAGCTTTCAAGCTCATCAGAACTTTTAATTAGGCTGGATGTTGTGTGTGTGTGTGTGTGTGTGTGTGTGTGTGTGTGTGTGTGTGTGTGTAAAGCGCTGTCAAGTCGCAGCTGACATAGTAACCCAGTAGGTAGGGTTGCCAACCTCCAGGTACGAGCTGGAGATGTCCTGCTATTACAACTGATCTCCAGCCGATAGAGATCAGTTCACTTGGAGAAAATGGCTGCTTTGGCAATTGGATTCTATGGCATTGGAGTCCCTCCCCTCCCAAACCCCACCCTCCTCAAGCTCTGCCCCCAAAACCTCCCGCTAATAGCAAAGAGGGACCTGGCAACCCTACCAGGGTTTTCAAGCCAAGAGACTAACAGAGGTGGTTGGCCATTGCCTTCCTCTGCATAGCGGTAGCGCCCCTGGTATTCCTTGGTGGTTGCCCATCCAAGTGTTAGCCAGGCCCAACTAGGGTTGCCAACCTCCAGGTACTAGCTGGAGATCTCCCGCTATTACAACTGATCTCCGGCCGATAGAGATGAGCTCACCTGGAGAAAATGGCCGCTTTGGCCATTGGGCTCCATGGCATTGAAGTCCCTCCCCTCCCCAAATTCTGCCCTCCTCAGGCTCCGCCCCAGAAACCTCCCACTGGTGGCAAAGAGGGACCTGGCAGCCCGAGGCCCAACCCTGCTTAGGTTCTGAGATCTGACAAGATCAAGCTAGCCTGGGCCATCCAGGTCAGGACAGGCTGGATGTTACATAGTGTTGCCAGCTCCAGGTTGAGAAATACCTGGAGATTTTGGGGGCAGAGCCAAAGCGGCCAATTTCTGAAGGCGAACTGATCTCAATCAGCTGGAGATCAGTTGTAATAGCAGATCTCCAGCTACCACCTGGAGGATGGCAACCCTAGTGTTACATAAATGAAACAATGGAAAAGGGGGGGAATAAGCAGATTTTCCCGGTCAAGACCTTAAAACACTGTCTTGCCAGCCTTTGGTTTGAGATGCTGACACTAGTTTGAGATGCTGACACAGACACTAGTTTAATTGTGGTAGGTGTTAAATTATAGTGCCTGCATTCTGGGAAGAAAAAGCAAAGCATGGAAATTCATCCACCAAGATCCAGACATCGCTCAAAAACCCCATGTGAGAAGCACAGTTCTCTTTGCAGGCTGAGAGCAGATGGAAGAGTTGGGTAGGCTATATTTTAACAATGGGTGAAATAACTTTACGGTGGTGCACGAGGCATATCAACAAGGGCATGTCAAAGAGGGTATTCTTATGACATTCTTGACATTGCTAGTAGGGACTATGGTGAGGGGCTGTGGCTCAGTGGCAGAGCATCTGCTTGGCATGCAGAAGGTCGCAGGTTCAGTCCCCGGCGTCTCCAGTTAAAGGGACCAGGCAGGTAGGTGATGTGAAAGACCCCTGCCTGAGACCCTGGAAAGCTGTTGCCTGTCTAAGTAGATGATACTGACTTCGATGGAACAAGGGTCTGATCAATAGCAGGCAGCTTCATGTGTTCAATCATTTATTTTATTTTATGCCTTTTTACCCCACCCTTCCCCGGCCAGCCGGGCTCAGGGCGGCTTCCAACAACAATTTATAATACATGCAATAGAAACATCAAGATTAAAATGTTTAATTTAAAATCATATTTCAATGCAACTTCATAAAATGGTGCCCTATCTATGTGTCATAAAATAAAAGGAAACTCCTCAGAGGTAGGGTAGTGTCAGGCATGGCCTGAGAAAGGAATGTTGTGGTTTTCTCCAGCTGCTGGCCAAGGCCAGCTCTAGCCCTGCAAACAACGTGTTTAGACTGAACTCTGTGGGAATGCTGGTAGAATCCTACCTCCCTGACAGCTCCTGGGAGGGGGGTTGCCATGGCATCCAGATCTACCCCGATTTGCCCTATGCTTCCATATATGCCCTGTACTGTGCTTGTAGTTTTCATTAGTGTCCATTTGATTCTTAGCTTCTGTTAACCTGTGGATTTTTCCAATAAATCAACTCTCTTTGGACTGCTTGTCTGTGGATGTCTGCTTATGGGATTATCATGGGACTAGAGTTTACAGGTAGTTTATGATGAATCTGGAGACTAATGGCAACCCGAGCTCCCTGATCCCCCAGAGGGTAGAGACAGAGGGAATAGAGGAGAAAAGGGTAGTTTATCCTTGGGTACTCTCACTCACGTTTGCCCCCGGTCTGTCTCAGCTGTTCCTTGGAGTTATGCATGAATTTTCTGTCCATTAGAGTTGACCTCACTGCCAACCCTCACAAATCCAGGTCTTCCCGTTCCTCTGTTAACTGATTATTCCCTCTCCCCTGAGCTCAGCCTGGGTGAAATCCCCATGCATAAGGCAAAGCACAGGACACAAAAGCTTGGTTTCTCTCCAAGCCAATTACAAAGCAGCACGTAAAGAGGTGGGGATTCAAATGCTTCCTGCTTCCTCGGAGATCTTTCTGAGCAGAAGAAAGGCTTTTTAAAAACCGAAGCTTGGATTTCTCCCCCCCTTTCAGATTGCTCCATTTTTTGTTCTTAAAATGTTTTTTGATGCAGCAATTAGTTTTTTTTTGGGGGGGGGATTTTCTCTCACAGTAAATTCTACAAAGTAAGCCAATTACAAAGCATCATTTAAAGGGACAGGGACTTGATTTGAGCTTGGAGACTGCTGGTGCAGAGATTCCCAACAGGAAAGCATGGGTCCAGCAAGCAGCGAACCTCAGGTAAAACTCCCATGCATAAACGACCAAGTGTGTGCGGGGGGAGAAACAAGGGAAGAAAAGGAGGAGAGAAAAAGAAAGGGAAAAGAAGGGAAGGAACAAGGAAGGGAAACGGGAAGAGAAGAAAGGGAGGGAAGGCCCTCTGATCTATTTCACCGTTGCTGCCCACAACCATATTCGTAATCAGTAGGTATATTAACCAGCATTCATTCTAGAAAACAAGGTCTTATAGAAAACATTTTTAGTGCAATCCTAAGAAGAGTTATGTTTTTTTAAATCCATGGGTTTATGATAGGGTCGCCAACCCTAGGTGGGAAAATTCCTGAAGATTTTGGGGCAGAGCCTCAGAAAGATGGAGTTTGGGGAGAGGGAGGGAGCTCAGCAAGGATGCCAGCAGTAGGGTTGACAACCTCCAGGTACTAGCTGGAGATCACCTGCTGTTACAACTGATCTCCAGTGGATAGAGGTCAGTTCCCCTGGAGAAAATGGCCGCTTTGGCAATTGGACTCTATGGCATTGAAGCCCCTCCCCTCCCCAAACCCTGCCCTCCTCAGGCCACGCCCCCAAAATCTCCAGTTATTTCCCAACCTAGAGCTGGCAACACTAAGCGAAATGGCAGAGTCCGCAATACTTCGAAGTCCAGGAACTGTTTGAAAAGAATGTCATTCCTGGAGCTTTCACAGAGATCCAAACAGTATATATTTTTTTTAATGTAGGGAGCCTCAATGTGAAAACTTTTGAAAATCTCATCCTTAATACCAGCACAATTGGCCATTTGCATTTTCTTTATAATAATTTCCCATAATCCTCTTTTCCCCCTCCATCTTGGGTTTTTTTTTTTTTTTAAACTAGTGTTAAAACTTCTTCCTGGAGGCTGTTTGATTGGGCTTTATTTCTATTTGAGATTTATACATATTGTCAGGAACCCCAGACGTTCGCCTTTGCTCGATGACAGACGTCTCCCAAATTAGATTCATTGCCCTTCTTAAGGATCCCTTACTATTTTTATGCTCAAACAATAAATTTCCCTTTGCCTTAATCTTCAATCCCCTCCTAGACCTTTGAGATGCTCGATAGGGTCCCTCACCTCTCCTGCTGTGATTTGTGGCTGTTTTCATGAACCGTTTCGCAATGGATTTGTTCAGTGTATATGGCCGAGAGTGAAAAGGGGAGTTTAAAAAAAAAACACCCAACTGTTACAAATGAATTTAGTTTTTCATAAGCTCCGTCAGTTCTTCATAACTTGACAGGGAATGACATTTTTTTCCCTTCAAAGTCTTGATTTGCTGTGCCCTTGTTGTGCTTTTTATTAAAATGCTAGCGAGTGCTCAAAAAAGCTGGCTTTACAACTGCCAAACTTCTTCCTTTAAGGAAAGCATTTTCAGCTTATATTCCCCCCCCCTCTGATGTGTCAGCTGAGGGACAGGCATACTGCTCCAGCTCTCTCTGTCTCGCTTTCTCTCGCGCTCTCTGATTCAATGTATACGGGCTCTGCCGAAATCATCTTCATTTTTTATCTAGGCTAAGAGAGACTTTGGCTTTGAGAAAGTTTTCCTGTGAAAGCTCCCCCATGGATGAGGTCTTTGGAGGACACGATGGTCAGGATTTCAGGCTACCGTGGTGGATTATTGCTGAGCTCAAAAGAGCCCTTCAGCACAGCGGAGCACTTTTCGCTGTCTTTTGAATATCTGGCTTTGAAGTTTCCTCGGCTGTGACTGCCCTTGAAGAAAGCTAAAGGACGCCACCACCTCGGCTTCATAGTTCAGCACCTCCAGAATGTTGCACCTTCCTTTGCCAGGACCTCAAGTCACCTGGCATCTTCTGGCATCGGTACGCAAAGATCGATTTCTGCCCATGAAATGCCACAGGATGGTTCCCTCCACTCCACTGCCAAGGATAAACTTTACTAGGGAAGGGACCCTTCGCTGCAAGCTCGTTGCCATGATATGGTCTGTGTAATTTCCAAAATAAAATAGGGGTGGCATTCAGGCTAATATTTTCTGTGGCCACAAAGACTTCTGCCCACGTGGTGTGATTTCTAGAGTTCCTGGGCCTCCCCCCATGGCAGGAGGCTCATGCCAATTGATTTGTTGCCCACCACTGCTCCGTGTGAATGTGAGAGAATTTTTTTTTAATGGCCAGCATCGTCAGCACTGGTACATCTGGGTTGAACCCAAAAGTGACATTGGGTAGCTCTAGGAATCGCCTGAAACTCTACGGTAAAACTATAGAGTTTCTGGTGATTACCCGGAAGTGACATAGTCATGTCGCTGACATCACAGGCCCCCACATGTCCCCTGGCACATGTCCCTCCACAAGTACCAGACCTGGTTACCAGGTCTGGTAACCCCTACTTCCCCTCTTCTGCAGTAGGCCCCTTTATAGGGTTGCTAACCTCAAGGTACTAGCTGGATATCTCCTGCTATTACAACTGATCTCCAGCCGATAGAGATCAGTTCACCTGGAGAAAATGGCCGCTTTGGCAATTGGATTGTATGGCATTGGAGTCCCTCCCCTCCCCAAACCCGCCCTCCTCAGGCTTTGCCCCAAAAACCTCCTGCCTGTGGCGAAGAGGGACCTGGAGACCTCCAAGGAATACCAGGGTCGTGATGTGGAGGCAAGCAATGGCAAACCACCTCTGAATGTCTCTTGCCTTGAAAACTCTATGGGGTCGACATATGTTCGCTGTGACTTGACAGCAAAAAAAGAGGAAAGAAAGAAAGAAAGAAAGAAAGAAAGAAAGAAAGAAAGAAAGAAAGAAAGAAAGAAAGAAAGAAAGAAAGAAAGAAAGAAAGAAAGAAGACTAAAGGTCAAAGGAAGCAAACAGATACTTGGCAGCAAAGAGATGACCAAATCAGTCAACTGATTTTTTTTAAAGCCTAAGGAGGAAGGGAGGGTATCAGTTACAGTGTAAAGTGACAAAGGGAGGGGAGGCCGGGCGGGAAGGTCAGGATGTTGCTTTCTTCTTAAAGGGATGTTCGACAAGGCTCATTTTTCTCCACGGCCTGTTAAGCAAACAGTAAGATCAGAGACTTCAGCCAAGCGACAGCGCAAACGAGACCCCCAGACTCTTTACACAACAGGAGAATGATTTAAACTAGGTGTAAAAAGAGGAGCCAGCATGCCCAGGGAACGTCCACTGAACCCAGAAGGCAGGCAGCGGTGAAATCACACATGCCTCTCCAGCTGGACTCATTTTATAGGCATAGAGCCTCAGGGCAAAGCCATACAGAAAGATGGCACAGGGCCACAGGGCCAGTGCGCGTGTTGCATGGTGCGCATACAGTACTGTTTCTCCATCTCCAGAAATCTTCGCCAGATATATAACATATAATATCAATTAAGTTTAGTAGTATATAGATAGTATGTAGGTTTGAGTATAAATGGTTATATTTTTGTTTAGTTAAAGATTTATTGGTTTGTGTAGAGGTAAAGATCAGTATGAGATGGTATGGAATGAATTAGCTCTGCTCTGTTTGATGAGGATCTTGTAGACATGGAGTGTTGACTTTGTGTGAGGACCATATGTTGTATGTATGGTGTAGATGTTTAAAAAAAAACATTTGATTTTTTAGTTAAAAGAATAAAACATTTTAACACATTCGAAAACATTGGAAAACACCGAAAACCATTCTAACACGCCATATTTCCTCTAATTGCTTTGGCACCCAATTATCCCTGTAGGGAGAAATGTTATTATGGTGAGTCTGGATTGCTGTAATACCATGTCTATATACCATATATTGGGGGTGGGGGATGGACCGAACTAACAATTAGGACATATGATAAAATCTGGTAGAGCCCAAAAAGGGAGTGAGGGGGAAGGAGAAGGGAAGAAAGGGGGGGAAGGGATTCTCCCCGCATTTCCTTTTTAGGGTTGAGGTACTATTCCAACAGAGCAGGAAGCTGCTGCCCTGATGCCTCTGTTTGCTGGGTACCACGTCAAACTCCTCTCTCGTAGCAGAGGGGTGGATTCTTGGGCTGGTAATGTCAATCCAAGTTCTGTTAAGGCTCTCTGCTGATGTATGCAGAATTCTAAACTTTGCGGACTACTTGAAATAGAGATTTGTCAAAGGTACAGAAAGGGGGAGATTGGTGGCATTTAAAAAAAGGAAAATATTAGCACTCTGAGAGACTGAGCAAAAGTTACGTTCTGAACAGAAGAGATCCAGAATTTATGAATAGGTCAGTTACATTTTTATTATCTCCAGCTCATCTTTTGGGCAGCCCAGAGCATCTTACATGGGGGGTTGGGAGCTCTTTCATGTAGGAAGGGATTGACAGCTCTTTAGCCTCACCTGGGCTACAGAATGATGTGTGCCCCAAACTCTCCATGGAGCCTGTTGGTATTACCTTTTTAAAATGTTATGCTATTTTGACAGTTTTAGAGAATAGCCATATTGGTCTGAAGTAGAACAGCCAGATTTGCGTCCGGAAGCACCTTAGAGACCAACCAGAGTTTTGGGATAAAAGCTTTCGAGAGTCAAAAAGCTCTCTTCATCAGATCTGACAAAGGGAGCTTTGACTCTCGAAAGCTTATACCTCAAAAATCTTGCTGGTTTCTAAGTTGCTACTGTATGCAAATCGGGCTGTTCTACTGAAGACCAATATGGCTATTCTCTAAAACTATCAAACTGGATGCAAATTTGGAGTCATAGATGCTCTAGGGTTCCCTATAAAGCAGAGTGTGGACTTGGACTCAGTTGACAATATACCTGTCTAATTGAGAGCACAAAAATTGTGTTTATCAGGGGAAGATAAATATTTTTTGCTGCAAGCCCTAGAGGGCAATTTAAATATGGCAGCTCTGTCTAGGCCAGAAGATGGGAGCTCTGCTTTAGAGCTTTGTACCCCAATTGACATTACTTCATTAGAGAGGAAAAGGAGACTTTCATAAGAGTCGAGTACAGCTGGATATGTTAAACAGGGTAGGGTTTTAGTTGGCTGTCTATTATCAGCTTCAACATTAGCATGATCACTATGGGAACATACCTTGCTCGACTTTCTCAGATGTGAAGAAAGCTCTTGACTGAATCGACTTAAGGATTGTTGTCAAAGCTCATATCAAGCAATGTCGCAATTGCGCAGAGGTTGGTTATTCTACAGGGCCAGGTCACCGCAGCATTAGTTGTGACATTCCCAGTTGTCAACTGCTGAGGTACATGCTGTGGTCATCGGTTTTTAAAGTCAGCACTATTACACTATTTGTACTGTTTGGTAATATTCCCCACGAACTCCTTTATGAACCTACCCAACAACTATGGTCGTCTTTGGAGGTCCTGCTTTGCACGCCCTCCCTTCTGAGATTAGGCAGGTGGCGACCCGGGAGAGGGCCTTCTCAGTCATGGGGAGAGTCAGGAACTCTCTCCCTATGGAGATTTGTTTGTCCCCGTATGTTGCCATCTTCCACCAGAGGGTAAAGACCTTTTTTTTTTAAGCAATGCTTCAATTGTTTTCAAGTCTTTCGTGTGTATTTCAATTGTGATTTTATGTGTTTTAATGCATTGTTCTTTGTGGTTGATTTTAAAATGTGATTTAATTATTTACGTTTTCATTTGTTAGCCCCCTTTGGTGGCCCTTGTTAAGGCAGAAAGGCAGGATAGGCAGGATAGGAATTTTGTTACCAAAAAAATCCTGTTGTTGTGGCATAAGAGTGCTCATTGGTTCAAAGTGAACAAGAATATTATAGAGACATACTTCCATTGACTTCATTAAACAGAAGGGAAAGTGGATTCATGGTCATGATGCCAAAGGCACACAAAGGCTGCAATCCTAAGAACATTTTTGTGGCAGTAAGACGCATTGAATAAAATGGAACCTACTTCTGAGTGAACCTGTTTCCAGAGACAGCTGAATAGCACATTTCAATTCAAATAGATTTCTTTTCATTGGAAGCCAGCGTGGTATAGTGGTTAAGAACTGTGGTTTTGAACGGTGGACTCTGATCTGGAGAACCGGGTTTGATTCCCTTCTCCTCTACACGAGCAGCAGACTCTAATCTGGTGAACTGGGTTTGGTTCCCCACTCCTACACTGGAAGCCAGCTGGGTGACCTTGGGCTAGTCACAGCTCTCTTAGAGCTTTTTCAGCCCCACCTATCTCACAAGGTGTCTGTTGTGGGGAGGGGAAGGGAAGGTGATTGTAAGCCGGTTTGATCTTTCCTTAAGTGGTAGAGAAAGTCAGCATATAAAAACCAACTTTTCTTCTTTTCTTTTAACTAAGTGCCGTTTAAAATTGGACATGGCCA
Organism: Euleptes europaea; assembly: GCF_029931775.1. Classification (NCBI taxonomy): domain Eukaryota; kingdom Metazoa; phylum Chordata; class Lepidosauria; order Squamata; family Sphaerodactylidae; genus Euleptes; species Euleptes europaea. Next base: position 48,592,273 of record NC_079326.1, read on the forward strand.
TAGATGAGCAGCCAGTTAAATGCTGCGAAAAAGTACTCTAATCATGCAAGAATGCAGCATAATAACATGAAAAGGACATATCTGAATTCTTTCAGACACATCCAAATTCTTGCCGAAAAATTGGCTCCCTGCTTGCAACCAGTGAGCCGAACATGACCGAATGTTTGGGAGCTCGAACATGTGGCTGTTCATCCCAGAAGGGAATTTTCGGATGCAAGAGCCAACCCCTGACACGTTTGATTCGTTTGAATATTTTATAAGATTCCTTAACTCCGTGACAAGGAATTAAGTAAAATGGGAATGCAATAAGATCTTGGGAGAAAGGAAGAGAATGGCCGGTCTACCTGCACCTGCTAGCAATTAATAATTGCTTCATTCATTAAGCTAGAACTTGGGCTTTCACCCTTCCTATTGATATTCAAATTTCTGGGGGAAAATATATATAACTATATGGTATTATATAACTATATAATATTATATAACTGTATAATGTTATATATAGGAGCCCCAGGCGCAGAGTGGTAAGCTGCAGTACTGCAGTCAAACGCTCTGCTCACGACTGAGTTCGATCCCGACAGAAGTCAGTTTAAGGTAGCCAACTCAAGGTTGACTCAGCCCTCCATCCTTCCGAGGTTGGTAAAACGAGTACCCAGCTTGCTGAGGGTAAAGTGTAGGCAACTGGGGAAGGCAATGGCAAACCACCCCATAAACATAGTCTGCCTAGTAAATGTCGGGATGTGACGTCACCCCATGGGTCAGGAATGACGTGGTGCTTGCAAAGGGGACCACCTTTACCTTTTTATAATATTATATAATTTTTCCTCTCTCTCTGACTCATACAAACACATTTTTATAATGGGGATATCCTTAATCTTCATTAAGTAAAACTCTGAACAGTTGCACAGCAAGGGGGAATATATTTGTTAGATAGTAATCTGCACTTGAGAGTGCTTTGGAGGGAACGGATCCCAGTCTCAGAGCAATCTGGAACAGAAAGAAATGGCTTTCATTACAATGTTAAGCCTGTGATTACTATTTTATCACACAAAATCAACTCAGCAGCTGGTGTTCGGAGTTACCGATGAACAACCCCCCATATGTAAAAATACTAGCAAAGAGGAACCATCATTTTGGATGGTTTGAATTTTTCAGTCATACTTTTTACCTAGCCTCCCCAATAAAAAAAGCAGCGCAAAGCATAAGCCAATTCTGCCTCCCAAGCTAAATGAAAAAGCTTTTAGGCTTCATGAAGTGTGGGCACCTCTCCTCGGCACATCGCCCGAGCGATATCCCAATCTATTAGGCTTTAAACAGAGCCAGCGAACGCAGCTGCCTCGCCTCTTGTTTTTCTATTACCTGCGTTTTCGCTCTCGGCCGCAGTGGAGGAGGAATCTCGAGCCAAAGTGATTTACGGGCCCGTTATGGAAGGACAGGCCTGACACTGATTGAGTCGCTTATCTGCCTTTTTGTGGCCGTCCTGGTGACAGCCCTTCCCGCAGGTATCAATCAGCGCATCAGTTCTTTCAGCCTAGGTGAGGGGAAGAGCTGTCAGGGTCGCATCTTGACTGTCATATTCATCTAACTGCCAGCTGCCCTTCTTTGCCTAAAGAGCCACCCACATACAAGGAGGAAGATTCTGAACACAGCTTGGCTTTCAGTACTGCTCCTTCCAGTGTCCATTTACCTCCCATTTTCCAAAACGTCTCCGAGTTAACGTGAATTTCCCCTTTTGCCACATCAATTTGTCATCCTTGTGATCTTGCAGTCTCAAAAAAATAATAATCCGTCAGTAATTTGCTATTGGACGTGGACCCAAAATGGACATGATGTCATTACCTCTGAGGAAATCTTGTTTACATGCAAATCTCTTGTCATAAACCAGGCAAGATGATTCAAATATCAGCCAGCAACCATTCCAGTTGACCTTCTTACAGATAATGGAAAGAAAGTTGGAGAAGAGGACATGGTTGAAGTCTGGCCACAGACCACATCCCACTCAGACTCCACAACATTTTCTTCTCACATCTTTGAAAAATGATTTTTAAAAGCGGAAAGCTGGCAAAATGGCGCTCAAGATAGATGGCTTCTGTGACAAGCTGTATATTGCTAGAGACCTTCATAGCAATGAGAAGGTGGTACAAATTGAATTTTTGTTTTTGGGGGGGTTTTTACTCCAAATTTTTATTTTTAAACTTACAAATAACAATAACAAAACAAAACAAAATGACATAACATGACATCACACATAGCAAACATTATTTTAGTCATTACCAAATGTGCCTTTCAATTTGTATCTACCATCCCTTAAAGCAATTTGAATCTATAATAAAATACATGTTGATTATACCCTATTTAATAATGTATTACATTAATTATCTTTTTTTAAAAAGAGATAGGATCTCACTTGAAGCTGAAGAAGGTGATTTGATTGCAGTGTGGTAATACATTTAACACTTGACTGGGTGATGTCATAAAAGGCCATTCTCCGGCACAAAGAGTGATTGAGGCCCAAGAAAAAATTGAGATATAGGGCATTTTGAACCAGTGAGATATTTCAGGAAGGTTATAGCTCAGACTGCAGAACTGGTTTCAGTCTCAGGCACTTGGAAGACAGTTCTTTGTGTACACCTAAGCGCTGTCCTATGGGCACCATTTTAAATCTCCCTGGACTGTAATGGTGGTGGAAAGGGCCAGCGAGTCGCAACCAATTTATGGTTTTCAAGGCAAGAGACTTTCAGATGAGGTTTGCCATTGCCTGCCTCTGTATAGCAATCCTGGAATTCCTTGGTGGTCCCCCATCCAAGTATTAACCACGGCTGACCCTGCTTAGCTTCTAAGATCTGACGAGGTTGGGCTAGCCTGGGCCGTCCAGGTCAGGGCCTGGACTATCTTACTGGGCAACAAACTTCATTTCACTTAAACAGGCTGGATTTGTGGTATTTTTCACTGAACATAATACATAGGGCCTGTTTATGCCAATGAAGGTTGTCTGATTGTGATCGAATACATAGGGCCATTGAGGGGCAACATTAAAATATGTCAAGGTCTGCTTCACTTGATGAACCTACTTGAGGATACGATTTAAGTGGTTCTTGGATTATTCCAAGGTAACAATCGCATGTATGATTATATTCCAGTTACTGAAGGGGAACTGAGGCAGAAGGCAACTTACCCAAAGATTTGCAGCACATCTGTTGCCACACAGAACGTTGAATCCTGGCCTACCAGCATCAGTTTTGCTCCATCGGTCATTACTTATCTCAAATTACCCTGTGAACCACAGTTTAATCCTTTTGGAACGGTCTCTTAGTAGGGCAGCAGTCTCTCTAGTGTTGTTCGACCACATATATGGAGGCTCTTATAAGAAGGACCAAACATTCTCTTCAGGATCCCTAAATCCTAATTCTTCACCATGCAGAACAAATTACTGAAACTCTACACATTATTTTATTTAAAATATTTATATACCCACCTTTCTCCCTAGCATTTCAGGATCCAAGACAAGTAGCAACAATATAAAACAACTTGATTAAAAAAAAAAACCCAGCATAACAGATAAAACTATATAAAAACCAAATGTTCATTTCCAGGTCAATCTGCATTTAGAATAAATTACATCTAGAATTACAGCCACTCCCCCTGCTTCTATTCTTTATAGGTCCAGGAGCTTCTAAGTGTGCAAGCTTCCAGATATGTCAATGAGAGGGGAGCTGTGTGTGGGCAGATAATACGCCCATTCCATTGAAGTGACTAGGGAGCCTCTGCACAATGACTTGCTTTGGCAAATCAGAGCAACATGGGGCTCTGGAGAAGACGAATGACTCATTTTTTATACCCCCATTTTCTCTACTGGCTTACAATCACCTTCCCTTCCTCTCCTCACAACAGACACTTTGTGAGGTAGGTGGGGCTAAGAGAGTTCCAAGAGAACTGTGACTAGCCTAAGGTCACCCAAAATCACAAAATCACACAAGATTGGAAGAGACCACAAGGGCCATCAAGTCCAACCCCCTGCCATGCAGGATCCTACAATCAAAGCTCTCCTGACAGATGGCCATCCAACCTCTGCTTAAAGACCTCCAAAGACGGGGACTCCACCCCCCCCCCGAAGGTAGCGCATTCCACCGCTGAACCAGCCTCACCGTCAGAAAGTTCTTCCTAATGTTTAGGTGGAATCGCTTTTCTCTTAGTTTAAATCCATTACTCTGTGTCCTAGTCTCTGAAGCAACCGAGGACAAGCTAGTTCCCTCATTAACATGGCATCCCTTCAAATATTTAAACATGGCTATCATGTCACCCCTTAACCTTCTCATCTCCAGACTAAACAAACCCAGCTCCTTACGTCTCTCCTCATAGGGCATAGATTCCAGACCTTTGACCATTCTGGTCGCCCTCCTCTGGACCCAGCAGGCTTCATGTGGAGAAGTGGGGAAACAAACCAGGTTCACCAGATTAGAGTCCGCCGCTCATGTGGAGGAGTGGGGAATCGAACCCAGTTCTCCAGATTAGAGTCCTCCACTCTTAACCACTACACCCCTCTGACTCTTTACGTCCTGGTCATAGGTTGCCAAGATTTCTGCTGGGGCCCTTCCTGCCACCAATTAGCTGGGAGGTGGGATAAAAATTGAGGAGAGAAGGGGGGAGGAGTGACAGCCTGCATCCCAATGTGCTGACATCACTTCCCCGTGACCAGAAGTGACATCAGCACATCAACGAGGGTGTTAGAGCAATCCTGGCAACATGCTGATGTCACTTCCAGTTGCATGGGAAGTGACATCAGTAGATCACCGACAACATCAGTACATCGCTGAGAAGGGCCCATCTGCTTTGATGAGTCTCCTGCCAGTTTCCAGCCTTGTGCTGGCAATCCTACTTGATCACCATTGTGCAGTTTGTTAAAAAAAAATAATTAATGATTTTTCATTTCTCAGGAAGCTCAATTCTTACCCCACTGGGTCTTGTAAATGCATGCACTGGCCATGATCTCCATTACTGAGGCAAAAACACTGCTCCGTCCGTGACACGCAGAACACTATCGCCGCGTCTATTTATAACTTTATTAAAGCCAGGATTCTACCACATGCAGAGCAAAGAGTGGAATTTGCCAGAGAGAGCAAAAGGGAAAAAAAGGCTGGCACCAGCTGGCGCTGTGAAGTCAGACAAAACAAAGGTCGGCTGCCTTCCACACGAGGCTCGCGTTTGATGTTGACACCAGAGCAGGCCGATCCGCCTGAGTATACAGGAATGATATTTGAAGGGGGAGGGAAGGAGAAGAGGCCCTTTTCAGGAAGAATGCTTGATCTTTCCATCTGTCTCCTGTTGGCTGGCTCCCCCGAACCTGCTACCCCAGGCAATCGATCCTTTGAGCAATAATCAGTGGGGAAATGCTAATGTCAGGATAAACTAATATTTGCTGCGAATAAAGTCAGATGCTGGACTGAAATTGCAAACTCCGCCGGCCTGCCTAGGATCAAGAGCCGCTTTGAGGACTGATAGAAATGATACAAACAGGGCTGGAATAACACATGGAGGCACTTGGGCTACAATCCTTCCTTCCTTCCTTCCTTCCTTCCTTCCTTCCTTCCTTCCTTCCTTCCTTCCTTCCTTCCTTCCTTCCTTCCTTCCTTCCTTCCTTGGAGTAGTGGTTAATAGCGGTAGTTTGGAGCAGTGGACCCTGATCTGGAGAACCGGGTTTGATTCCCCCCTCTTCCACATGAGCAGCGGAGGCTAATCTGGTGAACTGGATTTGTTTCCCCACTCCTCCACACAAAGCCAGCTGGGTGACCTTGGGCAAGTCACAGCTTCACCTACCTCACAGGGTGTCCGTTCTGGGAAGGGGAAGGGAAGGTGATTGTAAGCCGGTTTGATTCTTCCTTAAGTGGTAGAGAAAGTCAGCATATAAAAACCAACTCCTCCTCCTCCTCCTTCTTTGATGGACCAAGGGTCTGATTCAGTATAAGGCAGCTTCATGTGTAGTTTAACAACTTGCAGCACATTTTTGTCAAACGTGTCACCTGGGCTTTAGGGGTATGTTCCTCCCTCCCTGCCCTCCAGAGCCACTGAAGTATATATCTGTGACTCACCTGATACACTCAATTCTGCAATGTATGAATTGAGACATGTGCATTTTCCATCTGACTACGGCTACATTCTCACAAAGAAGAACACTGGCTTCTGCGTTACATCAATGATAACTGTGCCTGCATGGAAAATCCACACGTTGCCCAATTCACACATTACAGAACTGCATGTACCACACTCCCAAAATGCACAGCTGCTGGGCCCAGTAATGTGTGAACAGAACCCTACTGCAATATCTACACAGGCCTACACTTGCTTGCTATTCTCACCTGAAGAAGGGACCAGTTTTTTTTAGATTGTGGAAATTTGTAAGTAATTACTTTGCAATAGCGACCTATGCTCACATCTTCCAGCACCTACCTATCCTTCTTATTTCCACCCCACTTTTCCTCCAAGGAGTTTAGAGAATAGCCCCCCTTTTTTGACTGAGCAAGGGGCTGAACCCAGATTCTCATTCACCTCTACAACCACTATACCACACAGAGAAATGAACACAGGAAGCTGCCTTATACTGAATCAGACCCTTGGTCCATCAAAGTCAGTATTGTCTACTCAGACCGGCAGCGGCTCTCCGGCAGAGGTCTTTCACATCACCTACTTGCCTAGTCCCTTTAACTAGAGATGCTGGGGACCTTCTGCATGCCAAGCAGATGCTGTACCACTGATAGATGTGTTTTTGTGAACTAGGCCATTACCAAGCAACTGAATGTGTGAAGTGACTAAAATAACAAGCTGTGAGCATGCATATACAAGTTAGCGCTTCATTCCAAGAAATTCTTGCATTTGCATCATGGGGATAATTTTGCACTTTTAGTTAAACGGTATAACCGCTGAGGGAGGCAATGTGTCTTAGCTTTCCCTGTATTTTCCCTTCTTCGTCTAATGAGGCTCTGGTTACTGTTGTTACATACGGCGAGTTAGTGAAGAATTTCAATTGAACTGTGACCACTGGCAAAGTACATCTCTTCCAGTTTTCCTTTCCAAAAAACAACAACATTGCCGGGGGTTGGGGACCACTCACGATTCCATCCTCTGCCCCTTATCTCAATCAGTTTGCGTTTACATCCATTTTAGAGTCCACTGCTCATGTGGAGTAGTAGGGAATCAAACCCGGTTCTCAAGATCAGAGTCCACTGCTCCAAACCACTGCTCTTAACCACTACACCACGCTGTCTCTCTCTAAAGCAGTGGTTGCCAACCATCTTTCGCTTACATACCCCTTGGCAGCCCATTTCCATAAATTGTACCCCTCATATTACCAAAATGTTTGTAATTAATATAATTGCTGTTATTTCAAATGCCATTATTCATTTTTTTTACGTACCCCTAAATGTCCTGATTTGTACCCCCGGGGGTACGTGTACCCCAAGTTGGGAACCACTGTAATAAAGGATAACCCTAGCGTGGCTGAAGTTGCAACCCCCAATGAGGACACGCTAAATACAAGGTGACATGAAGAGGGGAAAGGATTAATGTCCTCGACCCCGAAGGAGGGATGCTGAACTCCGCCACTGCACAGACACCCTGTCAAGTCCGCATACCGCCACAGGAAAGATGACCATCCCTCCTCCGAGACACCAGATTCCCCAAGGCTTGGTTTAGTTCCAGCGGTGATAAGCCTGGCTGAAAGATATGCGAGTGGAAAGCCAAGTGTCGCTTCTAAACACAACAGTGGCTAGAATGGCCCCGGGATCCAGATGGTCGATGTTTCTCCCCTAGCCCAGCCTGTCCCTTCTCCAGTCTGAGACCTCTGCCATGCCTAAATCTGGCACCGTTTTCCACAGGCCTGTATAAACATTTGTGGGGGGGGGGGAGAGGGAAAGATAAGAGGGAACTGTTCTCTGTAAATAACAGATTGCAGGATGCCAGCAGGCATTATTAATACATTAGAAATGTCAAATATTTTGCCTCAAGGACATGGTGCGAGGCACACATGCACAAAAAAGAGGTAAACGTGAGGGTTGCAACTTGCTTTTTCCGATTCTTAATTTAATGCGTCCACTAATATAGAAGGATGTAAAAGCGTTTGAAAAATTGCAGCGGGATTGAACTAAAGAAGAGCCTGACCGACAGCTGCTTGCGAGGAATTTACCATAACTGAAATACGGATAAATGTTGCCGCACAATCTTAATGTAGAGAAGCCGGGATTGTCGTCAACGAGAATGTCTTCAAAATAACCCTCACGGCTCTGGTATGACATTTTTGACAGATTTAAGTGGTAATATATGAGCTACAGTTACCGCTTTCCGTATATCTGTTTGGAATTCACATTCCTCATAGATGAGGCCTTGTCAGAATGCCTGATTTGGTTGATGCCTTAATCTCGTCCATCCACACCACACGCGTGCGCACATTTTGCCCATCATCCATACTACGTGTTGCCTCAGATAGATTCTACTGCAATCACAGGAGGTAAAGTGGACGTTGGAGGGGAGCCGGCATGGCAGAGCCCTTATGGTAGAGCTAAGCAGGGTCAATACTCGGAAGGGAGACCGCCAAGGAAGACTCTGCGGAGGAAGGCAATGGCAGGCAAACCACCTCTGCTTCTCACTTGCCTTGAAAGCCCCTGGCTGGGGTCGCCATAAGTCGGTTGCGACTTGACGGCACTTACGTACGTTGGGTACCCAAGGTTGGGTGGGATAAATAAAATAGATAGATAATGAAAATATAATTTATTTAAAGCGCTATGTCAAGATAAAAATTATCCCCCGTCCCCTTTTCCACCCTTCTCTTTCTTTTTTGTACCCCATAACTTTAAAAGCAAATAAAAAATATTTTTTAAAAAAATTATTTTAAAAGTGTTAAAACAGCACAATGGTATTTCCTAAGGTTGATATTTATAACCACATGCCAGACGCATTTTGGCCTGGTCAATTGAAACCCATATAAAACATATAAAACATACGCACATTTACAGATGTTCTTATGAGAGAGAGAGAGAGAGAGAGAGAGAGAACATATATCAGACCAGGCATGTATATAGGTTGTATAATATATTACCAATTATACAAACATCTGGTAAGATTGTCTAAAGTTGTTATACTGGGCTATATATGTCTCCCAGATAAAATGTTTGCAATTATCAACCTGGTAAAACAATGACATAGCGCTTTAAATAAATTATATTTTCATTATCTATATATTTTATCCCACCCAACCTTGGGTACCCAGCTTCTGTTTTCTAGGTTGGGTTTCATTCCCCTCTTTTTTCTTCTATTATGGCACTTACGTACGTACATAAAGTGGATGTTTTCAAATTAATTTGGAGGGGTGTCTGTTTAGCTGTCATTAAGTACTATTGGACATGGTCCTGTTTGAAAATGAACACCAGTTCTACCCCCTACACACATACAAGTGGATTAGCTTGCGATCCAGATGATTTGCACCCACTGAGACACTAAAATGTGCCCAAACGGCATGCTGCAGCTGGTGCAAGTGAACAGCTCCCTGTGTGGCACAACACAGCGCGATTTCTGCAGTGCTTGTGTTCTTTTAGCACTGGTGTGCCAGGCAGAAGTTAAACAGGTAAAACTCCATCCAATGCTAGATTCCCATGTTAAGGAAAGCAACACCTGCTGATGCTTCTGCCAAATGTCCTACTGCTAAAAGGCACCATAGCTAGGGTTGCCAGCTTCTAGGTGGAGCCTGGAGAGCTCCCAGAGTTACAATGGATCTCCAGACAACCGAGATCAGTTCCCCTGGACAAAATGGCTGCTTTGGAGGGTAGACTCTATGGCATTATACTCCACCAAGGTCCCCCAAACCCTGTTCTCTGCCGACTCCACCCCCAAATCTCCAGGAATTTCTCAACCCAGAGATGACAACCCTAACCTTAGCCCTGCCAGAAAAGGAGTGGAAACCGACCTTCAACATCCACTACCGATGAACATGTTCTGAATGTAGCTACCCTGCCTAGAAAGCTTTTGCCAGAGCGATATTCCTTGTCTCCCCTTAATTGAAGAGATTTAATTTCGGTAGACAAGGGGATAGTTCATTAGCCTCTCCTTCCGACCAGACACCTCTACTAAACCTGACAATTAAATGTCAATTAGTATAGTTTATGAAGTTGACGTTTATAAGGAATACACCTTTCCACTTAAAAGGTAGTCCGAGACCAATTGCGTATTCTGAATGGGTCACAAGACACCGTTCACAGCAGCTACCCGCTTTTAGTTCATCTCCAACCTGTTATCAGAAATGATGCAGTTCTTCAACTTTTTGCTAAATGAGACATTAAGACCAGGAACAGAGAACAGAGTGCAAAAAAATGCCACCAACATGAAATTCAAAATTTTGAAATTCAAAAATGATTGGTGTTACAGGTGGCTTTTTTACATTGGCATGGTGGTTGTGCTCATCATGGCAGGTGGTTGGGTAGCCACAGTTGAGACACATTCATAATTGACGGGCTTGCTTGAATGACATATGCTCCAGGGTGATGACAGCCAGTGTAGTGTAGTGGTTAAGAGCGATGGTTCAGAGCAGTGGATTCTAATCTGGAGAACCGGGTTTGATTCCCCACTCCTCCACATGAGCGGAGGATGCTAATCTGTTGAACCAGGTTGGTTTCCCCACTTCGACACATGAAGCCACCTGGGTGACCTTGGGCTAGTCACAGCTTTCTTAGAGCTCTCTCAGCCCTACCTACCTCACAGGGTGTCTGTTGTGGGGAGGGGAAGGGAAGGTGATTGTAAGCCAGTTTGATTCTTCCATAAGTTGTAGAGAAATCAGCACATAAAAACCAACTCTTCTTCTTCAGGGTCACCTACGGATGGGTCATCCACCATACCTAACATGTGTGTGTCATTAGCATCATTCCATCAGTTGGCAGCATTCATTATACTGTCACGTGTTCAACTGGGTTCAACTATACTTCCTACCCAATTCATACAAAGAAAGAAACACAAAGCTTTTCCACATTCTCATTTTCCTTGCTTCTAAGTTCCTGTTTATTTTTGGGGGGTGGGGGTTCTGTTCCATATGTGGTTTGCTCCCTCTAGTGGTCAATTCGATATTACACCAGTTTATGTCCTGAATATCTACCTGCAGATTTAAACTGCAGGTTTTTATGCCAGACATAAACCAATGTAATATTGAATTGACCACTAGAGGGAGCAAACCACATGTGGAACAGCCCCCCACAAAAGAAACAGGAACTTTTCCTAGCAAGATTGTCTTTCCCAATGACACTTGTCTTCTCATAATGTGACCAAAGTACGACAGCCTCAGTTTAGTCATTTTAGCTTCTGGGGTCAGTTCAGGTTTGATTTGATCTATAATCCACTGATTTGTTTGGTTTTTTTTTTTTTTTGGCAGTCCACGGTATCTGTAACACTCTCCTCCAACACCACATTTCAAAGGAATCTATTTTCTTCCTATCAGCTTTCTTCATTGTCCATTGTAAAATTTAGCTTCCTAGAAATGTGCACTTTCATTTTTAAAAAAAATCTCACAAGGCTCTGCTCTTTGTAGCTGCTAAAGTAGGCCTGAAGAAGACCTCCAGAGCTAGAGGTCGAGCGTTCATTATCCCGCCTTGCTCCCAGTCTTGTTCCCCATCACTAGAAGAACCAGAAAACATGATGCAAAATGAAGACAAATGTTACATCAATTCCCTCCAGCTTTTCTTTGTACAGAATCTAGGTTACTTTGGCACACATTATTTAATTGGTTGCCTACAGAAATTTTTGTATGAATTATTTTATAGAATCCAGCTACAGTCAGCCGTGATTTTTGAATAAGCCCCACTGAATACCCTGGATGTAAAAATGCACAGGATTGCTTTGCACACCCCACTGAAAAGCAACAGGGATTTATGCCTGTCGTGACCACATTTCTTCATTGGCTTCCATGGCATAGTCGTGACCTGCTTTAGATAGATCGCAGTCAAGATTACACATAGAAAGATCTGTTACCATCCTAAGTGGACTAGATGACCCTGGTGGTCCCTTCCAACTTTATGATTCTATGATCTAGGATTGGTTACCATCCTAAGAGAGCCAGCATGCTGTAGTGGTTAAGAGCGGTGGTTTGGAGCGGTGGACTCTGATCTGGAGAACCGGGTTTGATTCCCCACTCCTTCACATGAGTGGCGGAGGCTAATCTGGTGGGTGACCTTGGGCAAGTTACAGCTCTCTTAGAGCTCTCTCCATCCCACCTACCTCACAGGGGGAGGGGAAGGGAAGGTGATTGTAAGCCGGTTTGAGTCTCCCTTAAGTGGTAGAGAAAGTCGGTATATAAAAACCAACTCTTCTTCTTCTTCTGACTGAAGCAACATCATGGTTTCAGATATCTATAACTACTGGGAACCCCTGAGGAACTGTGAGAAGGGGGAGAATCTACAAATTTCTCCAGCCTCTCAGAGACTAGAGCAGGTGGATATCTCCTCCGTTTTTCCACTTTAACTCTCACCTGCTTTCAATAGTCAATGCCTCCTAAAGCGTGTTCATACCTCATCATACTATTTTTGAGGGCTTTCTTTCCTATTGTTTCACTTCGAAAGCAGCATTTTAATATATACTTGGTGAGTCCCCTCCTGTCTTGTCTGTGGGTGGCCCTCTGTGTGACTTTCATCATCCACACAGCCAGTTTTCTGTTAGCTATAGTAACAAACTGGGGTCCATAAGAAATTGTGGAAGAATATGGGAGGAAAAAAGGCCCCACCCCCTAGGCTGCCCTGGACCCACTCACAGAAAGGAGGAAGGGAGGAGCCCATCAGCACTGTGGCTCTGCCTGGGCTGGAAGCAGCATTTCCTGGGCTGGGCAAGAATCCCACTGGCCAATGGTTGCCCCCCCCCCCAAGCTGGGTGCTGCCTTCCTCTGGCTGGATTCCACTCTCCTGGGCTGGGAGCCACCTTCCCTGGGCCAGTGAAGCTCTTCTGCTCTGGGATAGACTGGCCAAAGTTGGGGGGGGAGGCACCATCGGCCCACTGGGTAATTCCCCAGTGGCTATAATGGCCAGTCCACTGCTGCAATGCTCCCTGCCAATCCTCCGTGTAAGCCTTTATAAGCTCTCTGGTGCTTCAGCAGTCTAACTTCTCCTTCAGCCTCTCCTCTCAACATTCCTCTCTCAACCTTCTGTCCCTTTGGGGGCATATTTAGTCCTCATCAACCATTTTTTTAAAAACTTTGCAGTCATATTCTCCTGCATAAGTGGGAAGTCCCCTAAGTATGCAGAGTCCACAACCATGCCCGTGTGTTGTCCATTTTGTGCTGCTATAGTTATCCACAAAGGGGCCAGCCAGTTTACCATTAGATACAGCATTTGTGTGCAGTTGCTTGGAGGGAGAAAGCGCACCCCCCACCCTACTCTAATAGCACCTCTAGATAGTTCCCTTGGGCCATGGATTGTCAAATCCACCTTTGCACCCAAAGGTGCCCATCCCTTTTCCTTGTCGGATCACAGTGACAAAGATTCAGGCAGCCAGAATGGACCAGAAAGAAGATCTCTACTATAATGTTTATTAAATAGTAATTTTAAAAGGCTTTTATACAAATCATAGAAACACAGTTTGAATTTGCTTTTTTTTCCCTTTAAACACTGAAGAATCACAGTAAAAGCTTTGAAGACCACATGATCTGGCTCAGCCAGTAAAGGATTGAACTACGTTGAGCTGGTAACGTGAGAACTTTAGCTTCCCGCATACCACTTTTCCCCAGTGGATTTTTTATCCCCACGCTTCCATGTCGACACCTCCCTACTAAGCTAGGGTTAGCTACGATGTGGCCCTCCCATTGACCATGACTGGACAACCTTGAGAGGCAGTGGGTGGGAATAACAGGTACTTCAACGAAGGCATCAGTGATGTGAATTGGATTGCGTGTGAGTTTAGGAAAGGGGGGGGGGAGAATCACCAAAGCACACGGATCAGCAAATATAACATATATTTGCAAACGAAGATGTGTCGGCACGACTGTGCACCAAAGTTTATTTCTCACTCTCTTCAAAGTACAATCAAACACAGTTTTCTGCATTAGAACAGTAAAGCACCCAGCAGGGAGGTAAAGTGAGGTATCAGCGATGCAGCATTATGGCCCCGATTTCGCTCCTCTAGTGCACGCAGCCAAACCCCTGTCCCAACAGATGTGGAGTACCAAACATGACGCCTCCCAGAGGGAGTTGGTTCCTTCCACAGAATGCCATTTGCGCCGAACCCCTGTGGAATTCACACCGAGGTCGATGGTATCCTCCAGCCTCAGGTAACAAGTAGATAACAAGTAGTCCCACGTAGAACCTTTCACAAATAGAACACATACAGAGAATTCACAAGGACGCGCAAACACATATCTAATTGAAATATATGTATACACGAGCTCTCCCTCTCTGTATGCCAACTACACACGGACACGCTACTGTTTAATATATCTATGACTCCTATCAGGTGACCTTTACAGATTCAGCCTGTCCTCTGTCCCCCTTCCCCTCTTCACATAGAAGCATAAGAGAAATCAAATGGGGCCACGATCCAGGCAGAGGTCAGCATGTGCTTAACTCTCCCATCAAAATCAACAGGAATTAAACGTGGTTGAAACTGGGGCTGGATCGTGCCCCTCCCTTTTTAAAATAGCAGTAGCAGCAATCTGTCTGCGAAATCACCCTGAACCGCTGTTTCTTTAAAAGAGAAAACGCAGGGCATGGATATATGTTTGCCCCAGGGGCAGGATGGGGAGGGGTCTGGGTGCCTTTGTTTTTTACACAAAAAGAAGCAAGGAGGTGAGGGGACCCAAGTCCATCCTCACCTTACTGTGCTATCCTCTACTGCAGGGGTCCCTAACATGGGGCCTGTGGGCCCCATGGCGCCCACCAACACCTTTTCTGGCACCCATCAAGTGTTTTTAGGAAGTGGGTGGGGTAGGGTTGCCAGCCCCGGGTTGTGAAATACCTGGAAATTTTGGGGGCGAAGCCTGAGGAGGGCGGGGTTGGGGGAGGGGAGGGACTTCAATGCCAGAGAGTCCAATTGCTAAAACGGCCATTTTCTCCAGGGGAACTGACCTCTATCGGCTGGAGATCAGTTGTAATAGCAGGCGATCTCCAGCTAATACCTGGAGGTTGGCAACCCTCAGATCACATGAGCCTGGGAGTATCAGTAACTGCTGAAGTTGCAGGGGCACTACAAAACTTCTAGTTGCTTTGAAGCCCCCCCAAAAGGGAGATGGACATGCGGTTTCTTAGGAGGCAATAGCATTGTCCACTAGGCATGCCTTTTGCCCACTGGCAAACACCCACCCTCGCCCTCGATCATTCGAAGAGCAGTCACAAAAATGGTTGGGAAATGGCATCAATGGTGATGCTTTAAGATCTTCCCCCAGTCTCTGCGTTCTTCACCATAGATACTAGCGAAAATCCCTAGAGCTTCACCCGGGAGTGACATCACATCCTCCTGAAACGCCACCCTCCCTAGACACCACTCCCTTAATCTCCTGGCATTTGCCAGAGCAGGGCTGGGAACTCTACTGCCCATGCCTCCTGACTAGGCTATCCCTAGTGAGGAGGGGCTGTGGCTTGGTGGTAGAACATGTGCTTGGCATGCAGAAGGTCCCAGACTCTTGAACGCGTGGATATGCTGCACAGGTGTTTGCCCAAAGCTGTTCTAAGGACCGTTTCACACACTAGAGGGCAGCAAATGGGGACCGCTGTCATGTGCAGACTTGAGAGGGGAACCACAGCTAATTCTGATTCTCTAACAAGTGTACTCCTGACCTGGATGACCCACGCTAGCCTGATCTCATCAGATCTCAGAAGCTAAGCAAGGTCGGCCCTGGCAAGTATTTGGATGGGCGACCTCCAAGGAATACCAGGGTTGGGACACGGAGGAAGGCAATGGCAAACCACCTCAGAACGTCTCTTGCCTCGAAAACCCCACCAGGGGTCGCCATTAGTCAGATGTGACTTGACAGCAAAAAACAAAGAAACAAACAAGGGTGCATGTTAAAAAGACATGTTTTGCAAAGACACGTTTGTTGCAGTCACCACTGACATTTTTTTAGGCGTACACTCAAAAAGAAAAAGTATCCTTAAGGTATACATGTAAAAAAAAAAAAATGTAACATGTGAAACTACCCAGACCCTTGATGAATCAGTGCACATGTGCTTATGAGAGAGAGAGAGCTTACTCAACAGCCGTGGTAGCGCAACGCCATGACACCGGATGTCATAATGCCGATATGAAGGCTTAGACCCTAAGCTGCAAGGTGACACCCTACCCAAGATTTCTGAAGTTCTGCTGACGATTCCGTCCACTCGTTCTGGCAATCTTATACAGACGCTGCTGACGCTGCTTGGATTTCTCCCCAGAAAGTGGCTAGAAAGCTAGTGCCAAGAACAGAGCTAGAAGGCACTGGGAATTGAAGATTAGCAGTTGTAAACTTTTCTTCCACTGGTCCGCCACGCGCCTCCAGCGTAGCACAGCCGTACACGCGACAGCGTTCAAAATATATCTGACCCCTTGAAAGGACAGCGCTCTATTCAGTAGAGATTCAGCCAATAAGAGAATGTTGGAAAAGAAGAGGAACAAGGGGAAAGGGTGAACGGCTCCCTTTTTTTATTTTGATATGTCACACATCTCTACGTCGAAGGGGGGGGGGATAGATTTCTAAGGCACTTGATTAAAAAAAAAAAGCACACCAAACCCTTCGAAAACAAACGATCTGCTTTGTAAACGAGACTAAGCAGCAAGCGGCGTCACTCGAAAGGGTCGAGAAGGTTGACAGCAGTTCGGTCCGGACCCTGTAATTCGACATCCACACGAGAACTTCCGCTCAGTGCCAAACCCTGCCACGTTGCCTGGGTCCATGGCATAGCAGCGGTTGGCCGAGGGCCTAACTCTGCGAAAAAAGCACATGCCTCCGCCGGACAGCAAGTGTCAGGATAATTCGACCGCTGTCCGCACACCGCCTGTTCAGAGGGCGTGCCTCGCTGCCAGCGTTTGCAGGATGGAGCCCTTAGTGCTAATAAAATGAAGAAATTAAATCATGCCTGTCGGAGAACGGAGGTACGGTGCCCACTCAGCGGCGGGCTAGATAACACTACGCTTCCCCCCCTCCCACCCCGCAGCCCCACCAAAGATAGTGGCCCCCTGTGCCTTCCTCTCCAAACATACAAAAATGCCATCTCCTGAGTTCTCGGGCACCTTATTTATCATTGTGTCTTTTGTTTGCGGCGGTTTCCTTATAATGAAAGAACAGGGTGCATTTTTAAAAAAAAACAAAGGGAGCAAAAAAGGACAGAAAGGAAAGTAAAAGACAAAAAGGGCCCTTATGAAGAAGAAGGCCTCTGCTGTTTCAATCCAAGATCTGGATTTAATAAATGGCTCTTATTCGCAAATCGTTTTAAGGCTCTTCTCCTTCTTCCGAGGAGGTGTCGCTGGGGATTCCCCCCCCCCCACCGGCACCTCAGGCTCGCCTCTCTCTTTCGCTTTGTAATCTGGGAAGAAAGCAACAACTGCTCCCATTGACCCCCCAGCCTAAATTCTTCTCCCCTCCCGATCAGGGGAGGGGAAAGGCATCGATAGGGTTTTGTTCGGGGGGGGGGGGGCTGGAAGCCACAGCTTGCCGGGTTTGTACTACCTACACCAAAGAACAAATCTCTTAAAATCAAGGAGCCTTTTCTGAACTGTGACAAACCAGACTGGGGGGGGGGCTTTTGTGTGTGTGTGTGTGTGTGTGTGTGTGTGTGTGTGTGTGATTCTGTATAACTTCCAAACACGGAATGGCCACCAAAAGGGGGCGGGTGGAGTTCTCAGCCATTCCGTTCGAGAAAAGGAAGCGGGAAATAACGATCAACATTTTCTCACTTCCCTAAACGCAAACCAAACATTCTGACGGTTGCGGATCCGAGTCACTCATAAAAGATGTGAAAATGATCGGGACGGAGCATCTTCCCTCGCGCCCCAGCCCAGCCCTTATTCAAGCAATGAGCCGGCAGTTCTTGCAGATTTGTAATCCTCTTTTTGAAAGTTTATGCCTTTCTCCTTCTCCGTTCCTCCCCGTGCCCCAGACAGGGCTCTTGGTGACCCCCCTCCCCACTTCAGCGTTCCAGCACCGGCTCGTGTAAGATTATGGCGTTCGGTTCCCATATAAAAAGTAATCTTCGCCAGCCACTCATGCCGGAATGAAATGTCAAATGCGATTCCGGTGCAATCAGTCATGCCTCAGAGCAGCACTTTTGGTGGTTCATTTTGACCTTGTGCTTGATGCCGTCATAAAGCTCAAAATTGTAATTCTCCAAAGTTGTGGAGCTCCGGGAGGAGAGGCCCGTGTAGGAGCAAGTGCAGTACAGCAGCAAGCCGGCGCAGATGGCCCCCAGGAGCACACCCAGGGAGCTCATGGCGATGATGGTCACCAGGATGGGATCCAGAGTGTACAGCCAGCTCTTCTCCTTGTCCACCTTGGGGGTCAGCGGAGAGTTGGTGGGAAACAGTGAGCCGTTCTTGTCTAGGCCTAGGTAATCTGCAACGGAAGAAGAAGAGTTGGTTTTTATAGGCTGACTTTCTCTACCTTTTTAAAAAGGAGAATCAAACCAGTTTACAATTGCCTTCCCTTCCTCTCCCCACAACAGACACCTGGTGAGGCCGGTAGAGCTGAGAGAGTTCAGAGAGAACTGTGACTGGCCCAAGGTCACTCAGCTGGCTTCATGTGTAGGAGTAGGGAAAGTAACAGGCCCCCCAGATTAGAGTCCACTATTCATGTGGAGGAGTGGGGCTGGGCTGTGGCTCAGTGGTAGAGCATCTGCTTGGCATGCAAAAGGTCCCAGGTTCAATCCTTGGCATCTCCAGTTAAAGGGTCTAGGCAAGGAGGTGATGTGAAAGACCTCTGCCTGAGTCTCTGGAGAGCCACTGCAGGTCTGAGTAGATAATACTGACTTTGATGGACCAAGGGTCTGAGTCAGTCTAAGGCAGCATCATGTGTTGTGTTCAAGTGTTGTGGGAATCCAACCCGGTTCTCCAGATTAGAGTCCACCGCTCTTAACCACTACACCACGCTGGCTTTCAAAAGAAGTGAGGTGCTAAAAGGAGGGGGTAGCCTTTCTTATTCATGCAACATCTTAAGGCCAACCCACGCAAGAGGCACCCCTCGTGGGAACACCTTGCAGAGTGTTGTGTCATGGGCTCTGGAAGCTTGCTAGTTAGGGTGGTTTTTGGGGCAGACCTGAGGAGGGTGGGGGTTTGGGGAGGAGAAGGATTTCAATGCCATAGAGTCCAGTTGCCAAAACAGCCATTTTCTCCAGGGGAACTGATCTCTATCGACTGGAGATCAGTTGTAATAGCAGGAGATCGCCAGCTAGTACCTGGAGGTTGGCATCCCTACTGCTTGTTGGCCTCAGGCCAGATATACACTGTCAGCCTAAACTACCTCACAGGGTTGTTGTGAAGATCAAACTGAGGAGAACAGAATGATGTAAGCTGTTTTGGGTCCCCATTGGGGAGAATGATAGGGAATA
This sequence comes from Euleptes europaea, assembly GCF_029931775.1. Classification (NCBI taxonomy): domain Eukaryota; kingdom Metazoa; phylum Chordata; class Lepidosauria; order Squamata; family Sphaerodactylidae; genus Euleptes; species Euleptes europaea. Next base: position 48,611,790 of record NC_079326.1, read on the forward strand.
AATAAAGCAAATAGATATCCAGTACAGAGGCAAGCAAGAAAGTCCACAGTAGAAGGTGTTACCCGTTCCAGGGAGTGATCTCCCTGTGGGGATCTCCAATGCTATCTTATCACTCTGCCTTTCAAAGAATTACCCTCTTTCGTGCTCAATAAATGAAGAGAGAACCTCCCCATCAAGAAAATACCGATTATCTGTTAGTTGCCAAACCATCCGCACCTAATTTGTCTCCAAATTTACAAGTCAACAGGTGTGTCTTTACGTTTTTATTCTTTTTGATCTCTTACATCTGAAGGATGGTAATTCCTCAGTGTTTACAGTAGCAAGGGGGAAAAAACCCAAAGAGCTTATACGTTCAATAGCAAGGTGCTCTTTTTATATAATTTCTCCCGTATGACAGCAGTCAGTTTTCATACCACACTAAATCTGTCAAATGACCTTGCTATGTATGCAAGCTGGGTAGAAGCCGGCTACGCATTAAAATAATCTAGATAAATACATCTGTCATGATCCAAAGAGGAGGGTGGGGTGTTCCTCCATCCATGGAACAGATTTGGATTTTCTCTCTACCCTCACTGTTGAGTGTCTCCGAGGATACACGTGCCCCATGCACACATCCATAATTTGGGTTGCCAACCTCCAGGTACTAGCAGGCGATCTCCCGGTATTACAACTGATCTCCAGCTGATGGAGATCAGTTCCTTTGGAGAAAATGGCCGCTTTGGCAATTGGACTCTATGGCATTGAAGTCCCTCCGCTCCCCAAACCCCGCCCTCCTCAGGCTCTGCCCCAAAAACCTCCCGCTGGTGGCGAAGAGGGACCTGGCAACCCTATCCATAATACCCTCCCCAACAGTCAGAGAGAACCAGCTCCTTGTTTACATCACAGCTACAGCGCTGTACAGACATTAGTTAACCACACCATTGTGAAGTCAAAGCTCGCCCGAAGCCATCTTGGCCAACCGACGCAGCTGTTATTGAGACACAGATGTTCCAACGGCCCATAAAGGAGTGATCTGGTTCACCAGATGAAACTTGATTGTTTTTGCCAATCTAACCGTTTAAGTTCAGGTTTGCAGCTGCAGAGGTTTAGGCATGCACATAATGAATCCACCCCACTAAACAAACAAAGCATTTTCCTTAATATCATTACATGGACAAATAATGACATTTACAGTGCAATTCTAAGCAGAGTTACTCCACTGTGAGCCCACTGATTTCAATGGGCTTAGACTGGAGTCACTCTATTTAGGATTGCACTGTAAATAATCTTTGGGTTTATCTGGGGTTTATCTGTTGTTTTTTACTCTGGCTGCTTGTCTTAAGACTTCATGGAAGTCAGAGGCAAGGGGGGGGGGAGGAAGAAAGAACGTGCCAGAAAATAAGGTAAGGAGGTTTTCTAGTTCGCAGAGCCATGCACATCTTGCCACTGAAGAGGACTGCACTTATTGGTGTGTCTTTCCAGAAATATTTAAACATTCTTGCTTAATTTTACCATTATTATTTAATATTATTTGTTCCCTGTCTGACATGCTACCTGTTTTCTTGGGTTCTATCGCCAAACATTTCCGTCTGCTTGCTCCGTCAACAGAACAAAGCAAAACGGGGACCCCTTCTTCTCTCTGTCTAAAAGTTGGAAGGCAAAACCCCCATGTGAGGGGTATATTCTCCAAAAACTTCATTACCAATTGAACAGAAAACAAACATGTTACAGCTGGAGTGGAAATGTGCTTCCCATTGAAGCCAATGGAAATAAAAGTGGAAGTAATAATTAAACCCGTAGAATTAAATGACAAATTAAACAAAAAGCCTTTTTTTTTTTAAAGAATGTGCATTCCCAGCACAGACCATAGTGTATTGCCCTGTAAGAAACTGAGAGATAGATCCAACCAGCTTTTCCACTGGTGGAAAAGGGAGGATCTCCCCTTTCACCACTAAAAATGCTATGCTAGAGATCGTGGGACCTGCATGGGAAAGAACCATGTGGAATGGGTGCTCCAGTACGAAAGGGAATTGAGCAAGATCGAGTGAAAAAGCTTGGCTGTATCCAACCCTGAACGTGACTTGAACTGACAGGTTTTAAAAATTGACTACTGGCCACTCCATGTTATGAAAACAGTTTACTGGGTTGAGAAAAACAAAAAGAACAGCTCAGACGTCTCCAAACTTAAAATGTACCCTTATAATTTATGAAGATTTCTGCTTGAATCTGTCCTATTATCCTCCCAGATGGTTAGGCGTGACCTTTGCTAAAATGAGCTCAGTCTCTCCAGCCATCCTGGTAATGCACTTCTAGACTGAAATAGCTGCCGACGTGAATATAACACACTCCACATATGCCATGCTTGCTGTCAGTGGTTGGCAGCTTAGGGAGATGCAGGAGTCAATATGAATGAACCACACAATTTTAAGAACTCCCTCAAGCCTCATCCGAAAAATCATGGATTTGTGTAATGGATAATCAGGTTGCATATCTATACGTAATTTGATTTTAACACTGAGCTGTAATGCATTGTGGTCAGTATTATTTCCTGATTATTCATTCCAGAGCTGTTTAGCCTGTGAATTCACTCCTGAATTAAGATTGCAACATGTGGTTGAGTCGGACTGTATCCCTAGCCTTGTTCATATATTATAGTGAATGCATGTATAACCTGCATGTATGAGCATACTTCTATTTGTAAGAAAAAGCCAACGTGGGTTCACTTGAAGAAAGAAACTGGGGACTAGTACCTGGATAAATGTAAAGTTTTTATAAGATGTTCACCTGTACATGCATTTACTGATAGAAACCACTGGATATCCAGACAAGTAGCTAAATTCTGTCTAGGGATATGTAAGACATGGGGAAACAATATTAAAGCTGATGCAGAGTTTAAATCTATTTGACTAGCTCCAATGTTCATGGAGCTATTTTTTGTTGTTGTTGTATTAAACTATTGTTGTTTTAATGATGTTTTAAATTTGTAATACTGGTCAAGGACTGCAATAAATTAAATTAAGAATACCGTAACATAAGAATTACTCAACACACATACAAAGAACAATCAAGTGCACACTGTACACAGATTGTACATGTGTTCACAGTAACTTGTGAACAGGGTACTGAGCAAAGGATTTCAAGGGGAATGTCCATTGGAACACCGGAAAATTCACCATGTCTCTAAGGGTCAAACTAGATGATACCACATCCCTGAGTCTGCCATGTGTTATGCGAGCCACAAATTCATACTCACCGTCATCAGCGTCTTCTCCAAAATCTTCCCCGTGCATTGAAACACCATCCTCTAATCTTGGGAAATCCACTGGAATAACAAAATGAGTTTTGTTGTTGTATAAGTCTTATTTTACAAACCAGCAACAACCAATAATGTTCATAAGATCTGAAAGCTTAAAGAAGCAACGTGGGCCCATTTGAAGTCTCTATATAAGCATGGGTAACTTCCATGAGTATTTGTGAACATACAGTGGATGTAGGGTCACCAACTCCAGCCTGGGAAATTCCTGGAGATTTTGAGAGTGCTGAATAGGGAGGGTGGAGTTTGGAGAATGCAGGAAGAGATAGATCACGATGGGCAGCAGTGTTAGTCTGTCACTAGCAATAGAAAAGAGTCGGAGTCCAGTAGCACCTTGTGTGTGTGTGTGTGTTAAGTGCCATCAAGTCGCTTCCGACTCATGGCGACCCTATGAATCAATGTCCTCCAAAATGTCCTATCATTAACAGCCTTGCTCAGATCTTGCAAATTGAGGACTGTGGCTTCCTTTATTGAGTCAATCCATCTCTTGTTGGGTCTTCCTCTTTTCCTGCTGCCTTCAGCTTTTCCTAGCATGATTGTCTTTTCTAGTGACTCTTGTTTTTCCCAAAAGTAGCACCTTAAAGACTCACAACATTTCTGGCAGGGTATGAGCTTTCGTGAGCCACAGCTCACTTCTTCAGATACAGCTAGAATGTCATTAAGGGCTTTTCTTTCTCTTAGACTCTATGGTATACCATAAAGTTAGCCCTCCAAAACTGCCATTTCCTGCAGGGAAAATGATCTCAGTAATGTGGAGATCAGCTCTAATTCTGGGAGAACTCCCGGCTCCACCTGGAGACTGGTCATCTTAAACAGATGACGTGCTTCATAGTACCTCTTATTAAATTTCTACCAAATGACCAGCTTTTAGGGAAATGTGAAGAGATGGGGGTGGCGGGGAGGAAAAGGAACCAGATAATTCTGAAGGCCACTGAAATATTGTCAGTAGCGTCTCCATAATGGCTATAATTCATTAGTAGTGTGATCACAGGTATTATCCCCACAACTTTCAACAGTGCCTGTCATTAGTCACCATTAACACGGCATCCATTTAGCCCACTCTGCATGTTATCATCTGACATGCATCTCAGCGGATACAAAGACCAAATGACCCTCTTTCAACTTGGGATTCAAATAAACTCAAGGTAATTTGCTGTGTATCATCATTACCTGTATTAATGTAAAAGCTAAAAAAAGGCTAGCGAGATGGAGGCATTCCATACCGGGGCATTTATGCAAATCATCACTATAATCCCAACCCTTTCATTAGTGGAGATTTTCCCCCCTTTCGGTTCTTTGAAAGAGATAAAAAAAAGTTCAGATAATATCAAGAAAACTACACTAAGATCCTCCCACAGTGTATATTTCATTACACCTCACACTGGGAAGATTTTTTATTTAGAGGGAGGAAGTTGATAATTTTGTTTAAAAACACATAAAGGTTTTTAGCATATTTTCACTGTACTGTACTCTTTTAGTGATAATAAGATGGACCTTTTATTCCTCCTGGCCACCAATGTCTCAGATTTTCAAAAGTGACGGGAGCTCAGTTGAGACACATCTTAACATTACTTTCAGTGCCATACTGAGCCGAGTTACACCTTTCTGAGTCCATTTAGAAGGGTGTAATTCTCTTTAGGATGGCACCGGGGATCATTTGATGCTTGGGAGCAAACTAGATGGCATGGAGGGCGGAGGTTTCGTTGGGTCGAAGAGGGTTGGGAGGGTGAGGAGGATGGATTTGAGAAACAAAAGGGGCCCAGGAACGCCAAACTCTCCCTGAGCCTGCCGCTTGTAACCCCACAGCTGTTCTCCCCAAGTATTCTGCTGCTCCCCTTAAAGATAGAGGAAAGCGGGGTATAAAAACCAACTTCTTCTATTTTTCCCCAAAGGCCATCCCTTCCTGAACTGGAGTTTGGCTTTAGGAGAAGGGCAGGGAGGGAAAGAAGCTTTGTGGAGATAAGCGACAGGCAAGGGGGAGTCCTCCGCGCTCCTCACCTGCATGCTCTTCTTGGTGTCAAAATCAGACCCCCTGCCATCCTTCTATATGATGGGCGTCCGCCCAAAATTTGTGGACCCTCTCTAGGCTTACCATTCCCCCGGTGGGGCTGGGGAATGCCCTGCCCCCAGCTCCCATTGCCTCCAGCCGCTTCAAGAGGCATCAGGAGAAAAAATTTAAAACCTCCATCTGCTTCCTCTGCACCGCTACATCACTTCCAGATAAAACCCAGAAGCAATGTAGGATAGCTCTAGGAATTTCCAGAAACTCTATGGTTTACCTAGGGTTGCCTTATATCACATCCAGGTTCCTCCCAGAAGTAGCGTAGCAAAGGACCTTGCTTGCCCCACGTTTCCCTGCCTACAACCCTCCTGCCGGTTGACAGGCAACGCCTGACAACCCTATCTCTGCTGTAAAGTACTGTATCTGAAGTGATAGAAGCCACACTTTGGGGTGTCAGACCTGTAATGGTTAGTACATAGGGTTGCCAACCTCCAGGTGGTGGCTGGAGATCTCCTGCTATTACAACTGATATCCAGCCGATAGACATCAGTTCACCAGGAGAAAATGGCCGCGTTGGCTATTGGACTCTATGGCATTGAAGTCCCTCTCCTTCCCAAACCCTCCCCTTCTCAGGCTCCACCCCCAAAATCTCCAGGTATTTCCCAACCTGGAGCTGGCAACCCAATTAGAACACATGCTAGTTATCTAGGGTTGCCAGGTCCCTCTTTGCCACCAGCGGGAGGTTTTGGGGGCAGAGCCTGAGGAGGGCAGGGTTTGAGGAGGGGAGGGACTTCAATGCCATAGAGTCCAATTACCAAAGCAGCTGTTTTCTCCAGGTGAACTGATCAGCTGGAGATCAGTTGTAATAGCAGGAGATCTATAGCTACTACCCGGAGGTTGGCAACCCTAGTTGCCAGGTTCCTCTTTGCCACTGGCAGGAGATATTTGAGGTGGAGCCTGAGGAAGGGGAGGTTTGGGAGGGGAGGGGCTTCAATGCCATAGAGTCCAATTGCAAAAACAGCCATTTTCTCCAGGGGAACTGATCTGCATCAGCTGGAAATCAGTTGTAATAGCAGGAGATCTCCAAGTAGAACCTGGAGATTGGCAACCCGATAGTTATTATTTGATGATACAGCCCCTAAATGAGGAACAACGTGGGAGAACCGGGCCTAAAATGCCAATTGTGTAAGCCTGCTAACCACAAAAGCTTTCCAGAGAGAAGGAACAGCATGTAATGGCTGAGTGTTTGGCCTAAATGACTTCAGGTTATGTGCCCAGAAGTGGAGTTTGTTTAAACTCATTCATATGGTTCCAGGGTATTAAAAAAATGTATTGCGCTGCTCAGCATCTCTCACACAAGCTGAAATACAAACAAAACAAAACAACCCAGCTGACAATTTGTAAGGCCAATGAAGTGAAACGTGAACATGTGCCTGACAAGCATAGCACAAGCAACTGCCTCACAAGCAACGGGGTGACACAACGCTCAGGAATTATAGGCAGTTATTAAAACTACATGTGTCCATGCCACAGGAAGGGGGGGGGAACTAGATACCAATTGCTGTGCAGAAATACCGAAGAGCCTCTAATGCTGGAAGCATCTATCAGCTCGGTATATCTACGAAAATCTCACAGCCTTATCTGAAGAGCCAGAGAACGTCTACAGCAGTTTGTATGAAAGGGCTTTCAGAGTCCCGTCACGCTCATTTCCTGACACCAACGCCACAACGTGCGCCAAATGTTGGTGCAACATTTGCTGTCGGGGCCGGGTTCGATTGTTCAGTGGTAGGAGTCCTCATAATGCCTATCATTACTTCATGGTCCTGTAGCAGAACAATGGCTAGGGTTGCCAACCTCCAGGCAGTAGCTGGAGATCTCCTGCTATTACTACTGGTCTCCAGCCGATAGAAATCAATTTGCCTAGAGAAAATGGCTACTTTGGCAATTGGACTCTATGGCATTGAACGTGGTTGCTGCCCTGACAGAGAAACGAGGCAAGGGGACAGCTCAAGCATGAATACGCCTAGCCAACTTTCTTCACGTACCCAGCGGCAAGTTTCCCTGTTACATTTTGCAAGTCAGCCCCTCCAAAGGGAAAGTTCCAGTTCTGGCCTTAGACATCTCAGTTCTCGACTGGAGTTCTTCTTTTAACAAATATATAAAACACCGAGGTAAAAATTGGAGGCAGGAAAATGGTATCCCCCTTTGGAATCCATCGCCTGGAGCACATGCTTCCGATTATTTCATGGCGAACCAGGCCTCAGAAGTTCCCTCCAGGCAAAGTTATAGACTACAAAGGGTCGTTTCTGGAAAGTAATTCTGTCCAGCTTATCCCCAATTGGAATCAGAACTGAAGGAAGGGCAGGGATTGTTTTTCAGACCAACACAACCAATAAAATAAAATAAAATCCCAAACTGTGCACGAAGTAATCATTTCTTAAAAGTTAGTTCAGATTTCTCAGTCCACTTCAGGACCCGCAGACCCAGATGGAAACATCTTCCATCTTAAAGAGCTGAAGGGGTGCCAGAGCGCCTCTCAGAATCATGTGCGCACGGTGTTACTGAGGGCAGAGAGGGTGCCAGAGAGGATGCCTGATGTGCCAATTGTAAATCAAGAAACACAAGGTGATGTTCACCCTCCTCAGCCCCGAGGATCCAAGAGGAGAGCAATAGCAGGCACACGATACGTGTGTGTAAAGTGCCGTCAAGTCGCAGCCGACTTATGGCGACCCCTTTTTGGGGTTTTCATGGCAAGAGACTAACAGAGGTGGTTTGCCAGTGCCTTCCTCTGCACAGCAGCCCTGGACTTCCTTGGTGGTCTCCCATCCAAATACTAACCAGGGCTGACCCTGCTTAGCTTCTGAGATCTGACGAGATCAGGCTAGCCTGGACCATCCAGATCAGGCACATGATACAGCCGACGTTAAAACACTCTGAATGTGAGAGAAGAACTATGCTTAATGCGCCCTTTAAAACTGACAGGGCTTACAGGTGTTAAACTCAAGCGGGATTATTTCCAAGTTTGATTTCACGTGTTCAGCCTGGATTGAACCGGCCCTGACTACTGGGAAGGGTTGCTAGAAGAAGAAGAAGAGTTGGTTTTTACATGCTGACTTTATTTACCACTTAAGGGAGAATCAAACCGGCTTACAATCACCTTCCCCTCCCCTCCCCATAACAGACACCCTGTGAGGTAGCTGAGGCTGAGAGAGCTCTAAGAGAGCTGTGACTAGCCCAAGGTCACCCAGCTGGTTTCATGTGGAGGAGGGGGGAAACCAACCCAGTTCACCAGATTAGCCTCCTCTGCTCATGTGGAGGAGTGGGGAATCAAACCTGGTTCTCCAGATCAGAGTCCACTGCTCCAAAGCACTGCTCTTAACCACTACACCACGCTGGCTCTTTCCACGCTAGGTCCCTCTTTGCCACCAGTGGGAGGTTTATGGGGTGGAGCCTGAAAAGGGTAGGGTTTGGGGAGGGGAGGGACTTCAGTGCCATTGAGTCCAATGGCCAAAGCGGCCATTTTCTCCAGGGGAACTGATCTCTATTGGCTGGAGATCAGTTGTAATAGCAGGAGATCCCCAGCTACTACCTGGTGGCTGGCGACCCTACTACCCGGTAATTTCATGGGCCCAGGTTTGTGAGTGTGTGTATGTCTACCCATACTGTCCCAGTTTGTCGTAGCAGCAGCGTATCTATACAGGACTTTTATGAGGGCTATTCCATGCCAGACATTTGGCTTTACAGTGTTCAGACAACAGCCTTCATTTAAAGCATGCTTGCAAAAGTACCATATGTGAAGGCAGAGTTTAACAGAAACATCTACCGTCTGCAGTACTGGTGGTAGCGGAAAGTGCCGCTGAGACACAGCCGACTTATGGCGACCCTGTAGGGTTTTCAAAGCAAGGGATGTTCACAGGCGGTGCGCCATTGCCAGCCTCTGCGTAGCAACCTCTGCAGTATTCGCCACTGCCAAATGCTCAAGGCTTGCCCTCTGGGAATTCATGTTTAAAACATGTTTGAAGAAGAAGGAGTAAACAAAAAGAGAATTATAGAGTGGCCAAGCGGTTAGGAGCCTGGCTGATCTGGGCTCCCTGCTAAGTCGGTTGCCAGTCGGCTGGCTGTAGGCAGGTTTGCTTTCGTGCTCTGTTCTTCATTTTCCAAACAGCCTCGTAGGGTTATTTTGAGGACAACGTGATATCAAAAACCAGGGAAAAATAAAGCTGAACAAAAAGAGAAGTGGAAGGAAGAGGGAATCGAAGAATGGTCAGAACCGGGGAGGGGAGGGGGGAGAATGATCTAGTGGGTGGAAGCCCTAAAATCAGGAAAGTGAAGAAAGACACTCAAATCACACTAAAGGGCAGATGGTGGACAAATTGTTCCTTTTGAAAGAATGCTAAAAGGCTGCCAACATGAAAATCTTGAACAAGGATTTGATAAGAAAAATTAGATTGCTTCCATCTACCCCTCAGTTTGGTATAAGTGGACGTTTAAAGTCCAGGATCTAAATTCTTGGCCAACTACATGTCTGGCACCTCTGGAATGGTGAACACCCCCCTTTTCTATGGGACCGTTCCTCATGCTCTCTTAAGTGTTTTTCTTACTAGTGCAGGAAAACTTTTGCTAGTGAACTGGGATGGAATTTCGTATCTGGGTTCATGGTTTCTTTCTCGTCCCTTACATCTCCCTCTTCCTTTCTACCCTAAATATACCCTATTTAGACTGCTCGGTTCCTCTCAAACTTCTGATTGTAACCAAAGCAAAAACAAACAGCCCCCATTAAGCAAGAGATAATTTGGGCACACTGGACCCCATCCACGAGGGCACCCCCCCCCCCCGCGGGTTAGGAGCCCTGGTAGTGGTTCCCTCTCCTCATCCTTTTCTCCAAGAGCCAGTGGTTGGGGTCACCTCTTTGATGGGAGAAAAGGAGGCTTCACAAACATAAGAGCGCTTGCTGTTCCACTAGGGTTGCCAACCTCCAGGTAGTAGCTGGAGATCTCCTGCGATTACAACTGATCTCCAGCCGATAGAGGTCAGTTCGCCTGGAGAAGATGGTCGCTTTGCCAATTGGACGTGGAAGTCCCTCCCCTCCGCAAACCCCGCCCTCCTCAGGCTCTGCCCCAAAAATATCCTGCAGGTTGCAAAGAGACACCTGGCAATCCTACTAATTAACTATACAGAACGTCACTGGCATAGCAGTCCAAGTTTTGTCTGGGGCTTGTAAACAGGCATACGTTAAGCTGTTTGATGGCATTCTGGCTCCGCCTCCTGTGGCAGCCATTTTGTGGCTATTTTGTTGCTGCGCCCACCATGCCATGTCAGAATTCCAAATGGGCCCGCAGGGTCAAAAATGTCGGGGACCCCTGACCTAAGGGATCATTGCTGTATCAGGGCCAAAGCATGAGTCAGACAAAAAGCAACCAGACTCCAAGGCCCACAGTTTCCGCTCTGGTCATGGATAGAGTTGCCAGGTCCCTCTTTGCCACTGGCGGGAGGTCTTTGGGGCAGAGCCTGAGGAGGGCGGGGTTTGGGGAAGGGAGGGACTTCAATGCCACAGAGTCCAATTGCCAAAGTGGCCATTTTTCCAGGTGAACTGATCTCTTTTGGCTGGAGATCAGTTGTCATAGCAGGAGATCTCCAGCTAGTACCTGGAGATTGGCAACCCTAGTCATGGAACAGCCCGGGTTTAATGGCACTAATGCAACGCCTCTGCAATCTGCCTCCCTCAACCTTTTCTGTGGCCAATGTAATGTATAAACAACTGAAAAGGAGGCTGACGGCAATGCCCTTGAACAGCCCTCGGTGACAAGGGCTGATATGCATTTTTAAAAAAGAAACAATGTGCAGTCGCACATCTTCTAACATTTAAACAAAACAAAAAAATATGCCGATGCTGCCATGCCATTCTGGGAAGTCTAGTATCAGAGCCTTTTAAATCTATACAATTACTTTAATAACATATACTCGGGTGTTCTGGAGATTAATGGTGTGAAGAACAATGATTTACAGCAGAGCCTTAAGCCAAGACTATTTTGCATTAGCAGAGGGATGGACTAAGGAAGCATTTGGCACCAGCCTTTCCCCAGAAAAGCAGCAGACTCTGGCTGTTGCCTAAGAAAAGTCCCTGGGTGGGTTGGAGAGAGGGACTGCAGGAAATCTTCCTGCACTAGAAGGTAGAAGGGGGTGGGGAGACCCTTATTCCCCATTAGTACCCTTCAAAACATGCCCACTGCTGATTACAAAGATATTTATTTCCTAGATGTGCATTAGAGGTCAGAGATGTACACATTTGAAAAACAGAGTAAGCACAGAGCCAGAGTTTTAATAGCATCAGTGGATAGACCCTGTGCCCCCGCCCCGTTAAGGTTGCCAACATCCAGGTACTAACTGGAGATCTCCTGCTATTCCAACTGATCTCCAGCAGATAGAGATCAGTTCACCTGGAGAAGATGGCCACTTTGGGAATTGGACTCTATGGCATTGAAGTCCCTCCCCCTCCCCAAACCCCACCCTCCTCAGGTTCTCCCCCAAAAACCTCCTGCTGGTGGTGGAGAGAGACCTGGCAGCTTTACCTGCCCCCCCCCCACTCCAGGTGGTGCCTGGATATCTCTAGGGTTGCCAGGTCCCTCTTCGCCATCGAAAGGTAGAGCTTGAGGAGGACGGGGTTTGGGGAGGGGACGGACTTCAATGACACAGAGTCCAATTGCCAAAGCGGCCATTTTCTCCAGGTGAACTGATCTCTATTGGCTGGAGATCAGTTGTAATAGCAGGAGATCTCCAGCTAGTACCTGGAGGTTACAACAAAGAAAAGGACAACTTTGTTGTAACCCTGGAGGGTTTGGAAATCAGTACAGAAATAGGCATAAATGGTGAAATGCAAAATCTATTGAAAGACAGTCAAACATACAAACAAAGTGTAGATACAAAAATCATCTAATCCTAATCACATACATACAAACTGTTCTCATAGGTCTTGTGTGAATTTTAAATTTCACCGTGGTCCACATACAGGTACCACCGGGAAGAGTCCCACACTGAAGGTAGAAGGGGATACGGCCGTTTCGAAGTCTTCTTCAGTCCCACTTCCAAATCATTTTTCAATATACGTTTTCCATCTTACAAATTTCCAGTGTAATGATAACAACAACAACCTTCTTACATCAGGATGGCTTGCTAGTTCCTCATCAGGATACCCAAAGTAAATCTACGTCTAAATTTGGCAACCCTACCTAGTACTGCCAGCCTTCCATCTGGCAGGGCCCTTGTGCCTTTAACATCTGCAATGCAGTTGAATAATCAGCAGCTGAAGGTTTGCCAAGCATGGAAATGCAGCATGTCGTCTGCCGCAGTTCTGCCTTTTGGACAGCTGTGGATGGGAGAGAGGCCTTGGTGTGGCCAAAGGCACGAGCAGTTTGGCCAGGGCGGAATGGCAAAAGCCAAAGGCCTCTTGGCCCTTGGCTCTCAACCAGGGGCCATTGAGCGAGCTGATCACTAGATCCAGAACCTGCTCAATATGCATTTTCGTGTTTTTGCTGTGTTTTGTTCATACTTTGCTTGCTTATTTAAATCAGGTATTTCCCAAATAGGCCTTAGGGACCTATTAGGGAGAAAAGCGGAGTAAGTATACTACCTGATAAAGAAATGCCTAGACCTGGATAGCCTGATCTAGTCAGATCTTGGAAGCTAAGCAGGGTCGGCCCTAGTCAGTATTTGGATGGGGGTCTTTGCTGTCCTATAATTGCCAATCTTGCCCATTCGGGAGTTTAGGAGGGTTGCCAACCTCCAGGTACTAGCTGGCGATCTCCTGCTATTACAACTGATCTCCAGTCGATAGAGATCAGTTCACCTGGAGAAAAAGGCCACTTTGGCAATTGGACTCTATGGCATTGAAGTCCCTCCCCTCCTCAAACCCCTCCCTCCTCAGGCTCCGCCCCAAAAACTTCCCACCGGTGGCGAAGAAGGACCTGGCAACCCTACACATACTGTGCAAGGCTACCACTGCTCAGTTTTAAACATCTTAAGAACTTAAATATTCAGATCCCTAACAAACAGCTTTCCTCTTGCAAAACTCTTTTTTAGTTTATATAAGGGCTAGAAACCATGCCAAGTGGAAATGTTTAAAACCATACCCTGCCAAGTGGAAATGTTTTGGACACTCCTTCCCCCAAAAACAAAATGTTTTTGATATCAGCATGACAAGCTCTGGGTGGGCTCTGAAATTCGTACGCTCCATATGGAGATCTCCATTGATGATGACCTTTTGAATGGCGAATGACCAACTCTTCAGCTCCACAGAGTGCTACAATGAAGTTGTGTGGCCTACCTCAGGAGAAGACCAGCAAATAAGAAATGGGGAAAAAAACGGAGGCCCCACTTTTACGAACAAACCACATGGAACCTGCCCAAGCCACTACACTCAACTACTCCTCACACAACCACCAAATTACCCCTTGAGCAGAGAACATGTGAACACATGAAGCTGCCTTGGACTGAATCAGACCCTTGGCCTATCAAGGTCAGTAATGTTTACTGAGACTGGCAGCGGCTCTCCAAAGTCTCATGCAGAGGTCTTTCACATCACTTTCTACCTGATCCCTTGAACTGGAGATGACCAGGATTGAACCTGAGACCTTCCACACGACAAGCAGATGCACTACCACTGAGCCACAGCCCTTCTCTATCACCTGGAGATCAGTTGTAATAGTGGGAGATCTCCAGTTACCACCAACCCTAGCCAAACCCACGTTGGACCAAAAAAAGGTGCTCATTCGCATTACAAATGCCTCGGCTGTTTTCTGTGCAATCAGATGACAACGTATTTCACACAAGAGGAGATCAAAGGTGATTTGAGCCTCGTGTGTGATTGCTGAGTGAGGAGTATCCTGAATTACTAATCCTTTTTTATATTTTGAACTAAGTCCAGGTCATAAAGTTAAGATGGCTTCTCACATGTTGGCTTGTGTTTGGCCACGCAGAGAACGCCAGATTACTCAAGATTACTCTCTGCCCTGGGCGCCCAGAGGAACGTGCCATCTTTCCAACAGCTGCAAAGGGCTTGTAACCAAAACATCTCCTGCCATGCTCACCCCGGGTTGCCTTGGGCCCATTCTCCCCTTCGGCATCTGCAGGAGCAAAACAGTGACCCTTCTTCATAGAGAACAGATTATTTCCCTCCTCTTAATGTGCCAAGAGGCCTTCAAACATCTGAGTGGTTGATGTAGGTTGAACTCTACACAGCTCAAGAGCTTTGCTTGTTAGCGGGCCAGGGAGGCCTCCAGCCCAGAATCTAGTTCATAAGTGGTCAAAACCCAGACGCTCCCAGCTGTTTGGGAATACGCAAAAGCGTCCTCTTCTGTTTACGACCACCAGAAAGAACACCCAGAAGGGCTGTTGGACGTTTGGAGAGCAGGAAAGACGGGTTGCTCAGAAGACCTTTCCAATTAATCGCAGTTATTTGTTCCGAGCTCGCGTTTTAAATCATTTTGAGTGACAACTGGCGGAAGAGAGGGAGCGCCCCAGGTTAACATTGTGCTGTGCAGGGAAAACACACACATCATCTTGTTTTGGTTTTAAAGCCAGCCACGTTAATTTGATTTTGATCGAGAGCATCCAGCTCTTCCATCGTTACGCGGAAGGGTCCGTGGATGCCATTTCCTGGCTCACACCTTCCAAACCGTGCACGGTGGTAAGTTAAACTCTGCTCATTCAGTCATTTTTTTGTTTTTGCCATCAAGTCACAGCTAGGGTTGCCAACCTCCAGGTACTAAGCAAAAATCAAGCACAGATACCTATAGACAAGCTGGGTAAAGATAATGGTATCAAGCTCAAAATAGTATGCAAAAGTGATGTATTATTTACAAGTGCAGATATTATACAAAAATACAAAGAATGTGTAGCATATAGCTACTCAAAGAAGGCAAATAATTTTCAAGGTAAGTACAATGACTAGTGAAATACTTTCAAAGATAAGTACAATGACTTGTTCATTTTTCTTTACAGAATGAAATAATGGAGCTTGTGAATGACGTAGGCACGCCTCTGCTGGAGCGTTTTCCGGATGCTTTGAACGCTTTCGCCATCCAAAGACAGCTTCATCAGCCGGTAGCCTCAAATTGTTGCTCCTTCACAAATTTCTTATTATTCACAATATTTGTATAATCAAAGTCTTATTCTTCCATGCACCAGAATGGCTGCCAAAATAAAGCTTGATACCATTATCTTTACCCAACCTCCAGGTACTAGCTGGAGACCTCCTGCTATTACAACTGATCTCCAGCCAATAGAAATCAGTTCCCCAGGAGAAAATGGCCGCTTTGGCATTTGGACTCTATGGCACTGAAGTCTCTCCCCTCCCCAAACCCAGCCTTCCTCAGGCTCCGCCCCAAAAATATCCAGGTATTTCCCAACCCAGAGCTGGCAACCCTAGTCACAGCTGACTTATGGTGACTAGGGCTTGCAAGGCAAGAGACAATTGGAGGTATTTTGCCATTGCCTGCCTCCACGCCATGAGGTCTCCCATCCAATAACTAGGCAGGGTCAGGGCTGAGAGTGTGTGACTGGCCCAAGGTCACCCAGCAAGCTTCCAGGGCGCAAGTGGGGATTTGAACCTGAGTTTCCCAGGTCCTAGTCTGACACCTTAACCACTACACTGTGCTGGCTCTCCATTCAGTCATACTCATCCCTTAATAATTTCATGCCTGAGTCAGACTGCATCTTCCTCTTTTTTAGCCTCCTCTGAGAGCCAGCGTGGTGTAGTGGTTAAGAGTGGTGGTTTGGAGCGGTGGACTCTAATCTGGAGAACCGGGTTTGATTCCCCACTCATCCAAATGAAGCCAGCTGGGTGACCTTGGGCTAGTCACACTCTTTCTACCTCAGAGGGTGTCTGTTGTGGGGAGGGGAAGGGAAGGTGATTGTAAGCAGGTTTCATTCGTCCTTAAGTGGTAGAGAAACCCATATAAAAACAAACCCTTCTTCCTCCTCTTGCGCAGAGAGTGTTTTGCAGCCATGAGCAATGCCGTTTCAAGCGATAACCGCTTGAAGTCTGACCCCAATCACCTGCTTGGCATTTGGACTTCCGCCTCTTCCCCATCTGAAGTCCTCTAACGACTCACATTTGTTCCTTGAGGCTGCCTCTATCTCCAAAGTAATCAATCAAGCTCTTTTGGTGAATCCGTCGAATGCCCCCGAAGACAGGAGAATTATGACAACTGATATCCGCTGAGAACATGGCCATTTTTGTTCTCCATTACTGCGTCGCTCAGATTAAGACAACGCTAAAGCTGAAAGCATTAAATTGCTAATTGCTCTGATGAACCGATACAGTTCACTGAACACAGAGGAAGGCGGAGGGGGGGGAAACACACGGAGTTTTATAAGCCTTTAACCTTTGCGAAAGGGTGTTAAGCGCTGATAGCATTGTTGCGAATGATCTAGGTGTGTTCAAGATGGCTTTCTAAACTATGATTCATTGGTCACGAGGATGGCAGCTTTTCTGCACCGCTAAACCAGGAGCGGGGGTGGGGGAAGTGGCGTCTGTAAGAAAACAAGGTATGGAGTCGCACGGTCTTCTACAGGGTGTAGTGGTTAAGAGCGGTGGTTTGGAGCGGTGGACTCTGATCTGGAGAACCGGGTTTGATTCCCCACTCCCCCACATGAATGGTGGAGGCTAATCTGGTGAATTGGATTTGTTTCCCCACTCCTACACACGAAGCCAGCTGGGTGACCTTGGGCAAGTTACAGCTCTGTTAGAGCTCTCTCAGCCCCACCTACCTCACAGGGTGTTTGTTGTGGGGAGGGGAAGGGAAGGAGGTTGTAAGCCAGTTTGAGTCTCCCTTAAATGGTAGAGAAAGTCGGCATATAAAAACCAACTCTTCTTCTTCTTCTACACCATAACCTCTCGCTAATCCCTAGTTCGAATGGTGCCACTCAGATACGTCCCTCCTAGTCGCCTGTCATGCAGACTAGTGGGGAAAGCTGCAACTCCTTCTGGTGGTAGGACTGAAGATTCGGATTATCTAACAACCCTAACCCCCTTTCTTCTTTTCTGAAAGAACTTCTGTGGAGAAGTTCCTTGAATCTGTATAATGCTACCTGCTGTGAAACAAGCATGTTTGTGTAAATTTACTGACTTATTAATTTTTTTAAAAAAAGGAAACTTGTGATCAATTCAATAACCAGTTCACAATCCTAGACAAATGCCATTTTAATTACAGATATTGCTATGAGCTGTACCATCACAATCCTTTGGAGAACACAATAGAAGGGGGCTGCTGGGCAGGGCCTGAAACATATCTGCTCCGACCACCTAGCCTAAAAGAAGGACCCTTCACACTTTAAACAGGGCTGTATGAACAGAAGTATAGTGTCCAGATCACCCGAAGTGATGGTATCGCTTTGCTCTGGTTAGACCTCACCTAGAGTATTGTGTTCAGTTTTGGGCACTGCAATTTAAGAAGGATGTAGACAAGCTGGAACGTGTCTAGAGGAGGGCAACAAAGATGGTGAGGGGGGTTTGGAGACCACGTCCTATTTGAAGGAGCTCGGTATGTTTAGCCTGAAGAGGAGAAGACTGAGAGGTGATATGATAACCATCATCAAGTGCTTGAAGGGCTGTCATATAGAGGAGGGTGCTGAGTTGTTTTCTGTTGCCCCAGAAGGTCGGACCAAAACCAATGGGCTGAAATTAGATCAAAAGAGTTTCCATCGAAACATTAGGAAGAACTTTCTAACAGTTAGAGCAGTTCCTCAGTGGAAGAGGCTTCCTAGGGAGGTGGTGAGCGCTCCTTCCCTGGAGGTTTTTAAGCAGAGGCTAGATGGCAATGCTGATTCTATGACCTTAGGCAGATGATGAGAGGGAGGGCATCTTGGCCATCTTCTGGGCATGGAGTAGGGGGGTCACTGGGGGTGTGGGGGGGAGGTAGTTTGGAATTTCCTGCATTGTGCAGGGGGTTGGACTAGATGACCCTGGTGGTCCCTTCCAATGCTATGATTCTATAGATCTGCAAACCCCCTATGAGAACCGTCACCCCCACTGCCAGAAAATAAAATAAAGGTTTCTTAAAAATCAAAATGGTACCGCCCTTCTGCATATAAGTTCATTCAGATTTATGGAAACGGCACTAAAACAGCACTGGGGCTCAGTTAATTTTTTTAAAGCATCTATTGAGCAAGCTGGCCAGATACTCTCCCTAATTAGAGAAGGTTTTTCCAAATGTGCTTTTTGAATGGCAGCTCTTTGCTTTGTTTTGCTATAGAGGAGCTATCCGGAATCCTTTGGGAACATTCTGAAATGCCGCAGCTTGTCTCCTGGGTCTGCCCCCGAAAAGCTCTGCCATAATCACAATCAGCGGCGGAAAAGCAACCCCCCCCAACGAATCGTACAAGTTGGCAAAGCTGATCGAGATGACTGCGCCCCTAACAAGCACCGACAGAAAAGAAAAACGGGGAAAATACACAATTAAAGCCCGAACTTTTTTGCATTAATGGGATTAGTCAGCAGAACACGACCAATACAGACAGCCAGGGCGTACATTTCTGAAATGAGAGGATCCAGGACTCAGACCCACCCAGAAGTCCTAGCTCAGGGCTTGGACGCCCTTCCTACCACTCCCATTCCAGATGTGGGGTGCTGGCTACGATTACTCAGCAGTGAACGAAAAAGTCTCTACATGGCCACCTTTGATCTTATTAACGTCTTGTAATATTTCAGCAGCCTTAAGAGAAAAACCATTTAGGGTTGGAGTTTTTGCAATCCCTGGCGCAAATGAAGCTTGCACATTTGCCATATTTGGGGAGGGGCCGTGGCTCAGTGGTAGAGCAAATGCTTGGCATGCAGAAGGTCCCAGGATCAATCCCCGGCATCTCCAGTTAAAGGGACTAGGCGGGTAGGTGGTTGGGGTATGCATCAAGACTAATATTCATTTTGACTAGTAGCCATGGATAACCCTACCCTCCATGAACATGTCCACTCCCCTCTTAAAGCCTTCCAAGTTGGCAGCCATCACCACATCCTGGGGCAGGGAGTTCCCCAATTTAACTATGCGTTGTGTGAAGAAATACTTTCTTTTATCGGTCTTGAATCTCTCACCCTACAGCTTCAGCAGATGATCCCGCATTCTGGTATTATGAGAAAGGGAGAAAAGCTTCTCCCTGTCCTCTCTCTCCATACCATGCATAATTTTATAGACCTCTATCATATCTCCCCTTAACTGTGTTCTTTCCAAGCTGAACAGTCCTAAGCATTTTAATTGCTCCTCATAGGGCAGTTACTCTAGCCCCGTGATCATTTTGGTTGCTCTTTTCTGCACCTTCTCAAGCTCTGCAATATCCTTTTTTAGGTGTGGTGACTGGAATTGTACACAGTAGTCCAAGTGTGATCTCACTATAGATTTGGTGGTCTCACCTGCCCCATCCTCCTATCTCTCCTCACCACAGGTATCATATACCTATGGTATCCTGCCCCATGAAAAAATGCCGGCTTTTCAGGATATTTGGAAACACATCCCCTCACCTTCCCCAGATAAACACTATTCTCATAATCGGAAAGGGACAAGGAAAAAAAATCCAGATATATGTATAAAAATATCATCATTTTATTACATTCCACACAATACATCGTCAAGAATTTCAAAATTCCACAAGATATTTTCACACACAGGCAACTGGGCGATGCTGATGATGTCACAGTTGTAAGGGGAGGGGGGGTTGAAAGGCGGCAGTAAAAATTGGTGACGGGTGGGGAAAGGGGCAGTCTTTGGTGAATTTCTAAAAACAGGATCAAAGGTTAAACACACCCAAATTGAGCATCATTAACGCAAGATGAAATCTGAAAAATCAGTGGCTGTATTTACACATGACCGCCACTAGGGGCAGTGGTAGGGAAACCAATGGGAGGGACTAAGTTCATTGTTACCTGTGATTCTTTTTCACCTTGGTTTTTTTTTCCTGTCACGTGGACCAGCATCACAGAAATCAAGATGCTCACAAACAAATTATTTCCATCACTGGAAACAGTTTTCTGGGCCCACAAAGCACATTTGAAGAGGTTATTTCCCGTTGACCTCCTGGCCTAAGACCAAGCCACCTTGTGAACAAGAAAAAAAAAAGTCTCCTTCCCTCCCCCATGTTGTGAAACCAGATGGGCGACTGCTTCACTCTCCCCTGTCCCATCTTTCTAGATGCAGTTTATCAGCACACACGCTCATTTCGTTTCATATACGCTCTGCGCTTGAAAAGAACAGTTTCTTGACTAAACAGCACTGCGGCATTCACCCAGCTAAGCAAGCACCTTGGCGGAGTAAATCTGCTACATGCATGAGAGCATGCTACCTGAATAACACAGCGTGAAGGGAACGGGACAGATGTCCCTGGGCGAAGCGTTCCTTTGGGGAACGAACCAAGATCCTCCAGTCTCTTTCATGACTCATGCTGACCCTATGTATAAGTGGGATTCATTCCACCAGAAATTTAACCTTACACAGTTAAATCAATGGCAGTTGTGTGTGTATGTGTGTGTGTGTGGGGGGGTACCACCAGGTTGGACCTCATGAGGCAATAGGGGTAAAGATGCTTTACTCAGCTCTGTTTGAACAAGAGTCTGGGTTGGATCCAGTAACAAACAAACAAACCAACCTGTGCACGGAAGCACAACTTCCCTGCCTAATCTCTTCCACGGCAGCCTGAAATGCCCCTGAAACACTCTTCTGGGGACAGTGGATCCAAGGACCACTGTGAAGGGGAAACTGGGGGGGGGGGCATATGACGCAAGAAGTTGGCAAAAATTGCCCCCATCTGTGCACATGGATCTTTCCCACTGGATCCAGGAGGAGGAGGAGGAGGAGGAGGAGAAGAGTTGGTTTTTATATGCCGACTTTCTCTACCACTTAAGGAAGAATCAAACCGGCTTACAATCACCTTCCCTTCCGCTACCCACAAAGGACACCCTGTGAGGTAGGTGGGGCTGAGAGAGCTTGAAGAGAACTCACCCAGCTGGTTTCATGTGTAGGAAGGGGGAAACAAATCCAGTTCACCAGATTAGCCTCCGCCACTCATGTGGAGGAGTGGGGAATCGAACCCGGTTCTGCGGATCAGAGTCCACTGCTCCAAACCACCGTTCTTAACCATTACACTACGCTTTACAGAGCAGCTGTAAAGAACAAGCCCTGAAATATACCTTGCTCTATGTCCTCCATAACCAGAAATACAAGATGAATTACAGGCAGGTTTACTTAGCGCAAGGGTTACTTGCAACAGCTTCTTTGTGTTTCTGTTTGCACAACAGTTCTCACATGAGCAAAGCTGTTCCCTGGGATCCCACCCAACATTTTTGCACAAGCCCCATTGATTTCAGCAGAACACGGGCAAGAGAAAAGCCCATGATGGAAAGAACCCCTAGGTCTTTGCCCTTTAGCGTAACGGTACTAAAGCGACAGACTTCGCTTCTGTTTCTCGCGAGGGACAAAGGGTGGCTAGAGATTTTAAGAAGGGCAGAACAACTGGTCATGACTGGAGCTTTTTTCTTTTCTTTTTGAAGAAGCAGCAAACAACATTGGAAAGTCACATTGCATGGCCTGAAAAAACACATACGATTGAACCATTCCAGCCACCTTTGTGCGTTATCCCTGGTTAATCTATACAAGGCATTTCCATCGCATTACTTCAGAGCAAATCAATAGATGGAGGCTTATCACAGACTCCGTTATGCCTCTTTCACTAAAAGATGCAGAGATATCTGGATTTTAACCACCCCAATTCTTGGGGCTTTGGTTGACAGATGTCATCACCAACATCTTAAGGAGCTACATGACCACAAATATAAACTGTGCCGGTCAGACATTCGCGTCAACTCCGAGAGAGAACAAAGAGGAAAGTATTCTTTTGTCTTTTGTAAATTACTGGTAGAAATCCTAGGAAGAAATTTCCTCATTCTTGCAAATAATGGAAAGGAAAAGAAAGCATCGCTAAGAGTGAGGTTTACTCGTCAAAACAAATAAACCTCCGGTTCATGGAACTACAGCATTTTCAAAACCTGTGACCTAATAAAGTCTACTCATTACTCTAAGGCTGGGTTGAGAAAAGGAACATTCATTATGAACTTTTATTTTATAAGGCAACTTGAAAAAGATTTATTTTTTTGAGGGAGTTATTCCACTACCAAAACGATGGCTATGTTTTTGTGGCGGTGAGGGGGGGGGGGAGAGATCTTAAATTTGACCATCTCTGAAGCCCTTTCGGCTCTTCTAATCATCCATTGAGGCTTTAAAAAAAAAACTTGCCATTTCTATTTTCCTTTGGCACAGCCTCTCCTTTTTCACCAGTATGAACCTGCTGACATTCTCACGGATATCGGTATGTACCCTACCTTAGGCTGAAGAAAGTTTTTCTCCAGCCGAAGAGACCTTCAGACAGCTGAAGTGTCTCTCCCGTCGGAGAAAGAGCGAGCCACTGAAGCTGGACGAAGTCTCCTTAGGCTGGAGGAAGGCTTCGAACTGTGCTCAGGAGAGCGGAAGGATACGTGCCGAATACCGATAAACCCAGTCAAAAGCTAGATAAGGCAACAAAAAGCATCGATCACTTCTCCAAGTAAACAAAACTAGAGTCTTCATCATCAGAAAGGTATCCCAGGCCGTTTAGGCAGGGGAGAAAGAAAACCCACTCCTTGTGAAAGTCGAAGGGGTACAAGCAAGTTCCATAGGACCTCTCTGAATAGCCATTCTGAAGATACCACACATGCACTTACATACAGATATATAGATAAAGGTATACAAGCACACACACATGTACTCTTGCATACCCCTCCTGACTTGCTATTCTCTTGCATGTTGTCTACTGGGAAAAAAATAAAGTCTTTGAAAAATAATCATAATCATAATAATAACAATAATAATAATAAAGGAGCATTCACGTTCAAAGAGACGGGGGGGGGGAAGCGAGTCTCTTCTGGCGATCCAAGATGCAGCATTATCGTTAAAGAGTTCGTAAAAGAACAACGGGGGGTGAAGGAAGAGATGTCTAGAGTTCACATATATGCTGGGCAAAGAGAAAAAAGTGCAAAATTGAGGCAGCGTATTTGAAGTCTTTAAAAAAATTGTTTTGCTTTGTCTGTTGTGTCTCCCGTTCCACTCTCAGCAGTGCGAGCCGCGGTCTTGCTCTAGTTTTATCGTTAAGGTGGGCTCCACTGCCAAAGGGGCCCCGTTGGCATAGTGGGCGGTTTTGTAGGTGATGGAGTGATCGCTCTTCTTGGCCGCATAGCGGAAGCGGTGGTAGTGGAGCACCAGGGCCAGCGCGACGGAGACCAGCACCAGCACAGCACCTCCGGCGGCCATAACGTAATACCAGTAGGCTGGGATGGGCTGCACTGACACCGTGTCCACTGTGGGGTCGCTCCCTGGCAGAAGGGTTCCCCCTGGGGGAGAGACAGAAGAACGTTGCTAGGTGGGATGCATGCAGGCTAATATAAAGAAAACACACATTCACACGCGCACATGCTTTCGAGCGTCTGAGGTCATTTCTGCATGGGTACTCGGACTCACATTCGCCCCCCTGTCTGAGTCGGTGATTCCTTCGAGTTCTGCATGAGTTTTCCGTCCATTAGAGATGACCTCGCTGCCAGCACTCACAATGTCCGGGTCATCCCATTCTTCCGTTAACCCGACTCTTCCCTCTCCCCTGAGCTCAGCCCAGGTGAAATCCCCGGGCATAAGGCAAAGGGCGGGACACAGAAGCTTGGTTTCTCTCATGCCCAGTCACAAAGCAGCATGTAAAGAGGAGGGGATTCAAATGCTTCCGGCTTCCTTGGAGCTCTTTCTGAGCAAAAGAAAGGCCTTTTAAAACCGAGGCTTGGATTTCTCCCCTCCTTTCAGATTGCTTTGTTTTTTTGTTTTTTTTTGTTCTGAAAATGCTTTTTTTATGCAGCAATTGGGTTTTTTGGGGGGGATTTTCTCTCACAGTGAGCACTGTGAAGTAAGCCAATTACAAAGCAGCATTTAAAGTGGCAGGGACTTGATTTGAGCTTGGAGACTGCTGGTGCAGAGATTCCCAACTGGAAAGGGTGGGTCCAGCGAGCAACGAACCTCAGGTAAAACTCCCATGCAGAAATGACCTTAAAGCGGCTTCAACAACGTCAACATGACCGAGCTTTCTCTCTGGTAGGAACGGCAATTTGGGTTTCTGACAAGCAGGCAAATGAAAGCAATTCATTAATTAGGCAGGGGTGGGGAAGGAGGATGTAAATTTTGCTAATAGCCATTATATTCGGTAGGAGCGGCCCCTCCCACACTGCTCCCTCCCCTTAATCAGCCCGGTTTCGTTCCTGCGTGGCACTTGTTTGTCAAGCGATGACAAAACACATCACATTTTAAAACAAGTGACAAGGGCTTAATTGCAAAGTACGAAGGAGGTTGTGACAGGATCGCTGAGAAGATACCGGGGAGGAAAACATGCTGCGCTCCTGAGGGGAAACGGAAAACGGAAAAGAACCGGCAAGCAAAACTCTTTCCTTTTCCACAGGCCGTCATGCAAAGACCTAGAGGTAGGGTTGCCAATCTCCAGGTGGGAGCTGCAGATCTCCTGGGATCACAACTGCTCTCCAGGGGACGGAGATCACTGCACCTGGAGAAAATGGCCGCTTCGGAAGGTGGACTCTAGGGCATTATACCCAGCTGAAGTAACTCCTTTCCCCAAACCCTTCCTTAGGCCCCACCCCCAAAATCTCCAGGTATTTCCCAACCCGGAGCTGGCAACCCTGCCTAGAGAGAGTCTAGCACCCCCCATACCCCCCACCTGATTGGACCCTCTGAACAGAACAGGCCGTCAGACCCAACTCTAGTGATTCTGCCATGTCTTAAACTATGACTTGATTCAGTATATTTAAGAGCATCAGGAACTTTCCGATGAATTACTGCAAACCACCAATCCAGGCTTTGTAACTGATTTGGAATCACTTTCCTGCCAACAGCTTCAGAGGGTAGCTGTGTTGGTCTGCAGTAGAATAGCTAGACTGGAGTCCAGAACCACCTTAGAGGCCAATGTGATTTGTGGGGGTGGGAGTTTTCGAGAAGGCGGCGTTGGCTCTCAAAAGCTCATACCCATTTTGATTACATGAAGTGGAAATAGTAATTTAGTAGAAGGGTGGAGATATATTAGTGCATAACAGAATGGTAACATAAAGGAAGTAGTTTTTTTTGGCATATGTGAAATAGTCTAGTTTGGCGCAGTAGATAGAGAATAAATGTATAGCATAGATCAAAAGGTACGATAAAAACGGATAAAATAACTTGGAAAAAAGTGAGATGTGAATTGTATTAAGCATTGCATCGATAGTTAGCTAGAAGGGCAGTGGAAATAATGATGAACCCTCAGAAGATTGATTATACTGTATATATACTGAATAATTTTGTTGTTTGTCTTTTTTTCTTTGAAAAATTTCAATTATATATATATACCTATACATACACATATACGTATATACGTGTGTGTGTGTGTATGTATATATGTATATATACACACACACACACGTCTATATGTATATATGTATATATGTGTGTGTATATATATATGTATGTATATATAAAGTTCATACTCCACAAATCTTGTTGGTCTCTAAGAAGCTACTGGACTCCTATCCATTTCACACTCTCCTGTGCCCATGTTTAAGCGGAGCAAGCTATAATATATAACGGGGGTTGTCGGCCACAATTTTTTTTCAGTTGATTCATCATCAAGTAATGTATTAGATCACCAACCGCTCTATGTATGTGATTTTTTAAAAGATACTGAAGGATGTGTAAAATAATCTGCAAATTATTAAATAAAAATACCATTGGTGGGTAAGGCCATATATGTGTTTTTAGTTTTTGTTTGCAAAAACAGACAAATCTAAAAAACAACAACAACATCTGCCCTTGACTCACTGGCCCACTTACTAGCTAACATTTCCTTCACCGATTAATCAACTACCGGCTCAGTTGATTAATACGCGAATTAAACCAATTATAGTTTGAGGCTCTAATTTATCATTTGGGGGAAGGGAGCAATACTTTCGAGGAAGGTCAGGTCAGGACTCTTTTGTGTGCATTTTCTGCATGCGCAGATGAAAACAATTCTTTCGCCAGTCCACAAACATGCCCAGGCTATCTCGCAACAGATGTGGAGAACTTTTTGGTTACCTGCTACACAAGTGTCCCTTCCCTACTGAAAGCTAAGAGTTGCGTACACCGTTCAGACCTCTCACACTCAGCACTGGGAAATAAGACATCATAAATAACTTAGGATACGCTCCGGGAAATTTATTCCCTCTTATGCCACTCAATGGCTGGTGTCCCAGAGATGGCTTTCCAAACTACGTGACTCTAGTGCTGGAAAAAAAGATGGCTCTGATTTCTCTTACTTTTCATTTTCTGCACTTGTATCTGTGAGGAGTGAGATGCAGACTTCACAGAAAAAGCCAACAGAAGGTTCTCTGACAGGCATTTTACAAAGTCTGTGGCAAACTAGAGTTGTGATCTGACACTGTGGGTTGTGTGATAAACTGGAGTCCCCACTTCTGTTGTCCTATTGCCTACAGCCACTCTTGACCAAAGTTGTATCTGAGGGACAAAGCAGATGTGAGAGGGCAGCCATGTTTGTTATTGATACGTTTGCCCCATTCACAGGTAAAATGGGGGTGGTGGCAGCGTGGGTAATTTTCACCTCACAAGGGGTGTGCGGATGAGGGACGTCAAACTCTCTTCCGTCTCCTATGCCCTAGTAACCTATTGCTTTAGGCGCTTTTCTCCCAGCCTGATTCATTTCTCGGATGAAAAGAGCCTGAAGGGACAGAGACCAGTAACGTCAAGCAGGGGAGGGCTCGGCTTGCGTCACAAATCTTTCATTTATAAAACAGCATTCTTCGCCCTCTCAACACATCAAGTAGGGAAGGGCTTGGCAGTCATGTGAACAAACAAATTCCTGCAGATTTTGGGGGTAGAGCCAGGAAAGGGCAGGA
This sequence comes from Euleptes europaea, assembly GCF_029931775.1. Classification (NCBI taxonomy): domain Eukaryota; kingdom Metazoa; phylum Chordata; class Lepidosauria; order Squamata; family Sphaerodactylidae; genus Euleptes; species Euleptes europaea. The sequence continues at coordinate 48,639,063 of NC_079326.1, forward strand.
TTTAGGGAGGGAAAGGACCCTCAACAGGTTATAATGGTATAGAACCTGTCCTCCAAAGCAGCCATTTTCTCTGGGGGAACTGATCTCTGTGGTCTGGAGATCAGCTGTCATCCCAAGAGATCTCCAAGCCCCACCAGAAGGTTGGCAACCCTACTCCCAATCGACCCTGAGCTGCTGATAAAACCCTATGGATCCTGGGCTGCTTCGTACGCTATCTTTAGCCTGAAAAGGTTTGTTATTGTGAGGCTACCCTTGCAGTAGGGAAACACGCACAGCTGTATTATAGGGAAGCCACTGTGCGTTTCAGTTCCTCCCCATACACATGTATGGCTGCATCCACAGGGTGCATGAACCCACGGGTAAAGAAGAGCTGTCACATACGGTCTTCCTCCCCAGTGAGAACACTTCTCTAAGGAAAAGGCAAGCCCGGGCAGCCCTACTGACATTATGTTTAGCTTGGGTCAGCAACAGCTGCCGCACAAACTAATTAAATTCTGGCAGCCCGGTTGTCCTCTGTGAGTGGGTGGGGGTAATGATCAGTCTTCCCACCCTCATCCCCCTGCTCCACACTTATAATGCAAGGGTACATGCAAAATGGATCGTTTTCCTTAGGTCAATAATTTCTGGGCTTCTGTAAGCTGGTGTCCATTTGCGATTTGGCTCAGAGACAACAGTCACTGCTGCTTGGCAACTGTATCTGCACGTATTGCTTCAGTGTTGAAAAGATTCCAAAGGGAGAGCGAATTAGAGAGGGATAAGCCATGGCTAGAAACAGAGCAGGGGAGGTTTCCCTCCATCACAAGACCACTGAACCCTACTCTTCTTCAGACATGCGGAGGTTGGCTTCCATGCATTCAATGCTCTTTCGTCTTGCTGCAGTCTGCCTACGCAATTCCTTCAGGTATTCTTCCAACACACACTGCACTGGGGTGCAGAGTGAAGTTTAAAACAACATATAGAGCATGGGCTTTCTTTAGGAAGAAGAAGGAGGAGGAGGAGGAGGAGGAGGAGAAGGAGGAGGAGAAGAAGGAGGAGAAGGAGAAGGAGAAGAAGGAGGAGAAGGAGGAGGAGGAGGAGAAGGAGGAGAAGGAGGAGGCGGCGGCGGCGGAGTTGGTTTTTATATGCCGACTTTCTCTACCACTTAAGGAAGAATCAAACCGGCTTACAATCACCTTCCCTTCCCCTCAGAAAATCAGCAGCAGCTCTGGCGTTCGAAGCGAGAAAGATTCAATTTGTGGTACTGTGCTGTACAAAACCTGCAATCCCTTCCTCACACGCGCCATCACGGCCATCAGCAAAGTGACCTTTCTTCTCCACAGAGGGGCCGTATATTGGAGAGGGTAATGGAAAGGTAACCTTTCTTCTCACCCTCCACCAGAGATGACCCTTCTGCGGCAGGGGTGGAATGAACGTGCAGCAAAAAGCGTCCTCTCAGCCTGTTGCATGCATAACTGGAGCGCTTGGGATGTTAAGACTCTCTAGAGCAGATATCGGCTTGTGGGCTCCTCCTCACCCTGAAAAACATTTAGGAAAGTGACACGGTTCTCTTGCCCCCTGCCATCATTCCTCATCAACTTATACGGTTGGCAAGAGCCAGAGTAGGGGCTGGAGTTCTTCCGGAATGACAACAGATAATACAGTCATAGAATCACAGAATCATAGAGTTGGAAGGCACCACCAGGGTCATCTTGTCCAACCCCCTGCACAATGCAGGAAATTCACAACTACCCCCCTCCCCACACCCCCAGTGACCCCTACTCCATGCCCAGAAGATGGCCAAGATGCCCTCCCTCTCATCATCTGCCTACGGTCATAGAATCAGCATTGCTGACAGATGGCCATCTAGCCTCTGCTTGAAAACCTCCAGGGAAGGAGAGCTCACCACCTCCAGAGGAAGCCTGTCCCATTGAGGAACCGCTGTAACTGTTAGAAAATTCTTCCTAATGTCTAGATGGAAACTCTTTTGAATTCATTTCAACCCGTTGGTTCTGGTCTGACCTTCTGGGGCAACAGAAAACAACTTGGCACCATCCTCTATCTCCAACCTACAGATATCAGTTCCCCTGGAGGAAATGGCAGCTTTAGAGGGTGGACTCTATGGCATCACATAGAGAACTATCTCCTCCCCCAAACCCTGCCTTCCTACCATGCCCAAATCTCCAGGGATTTCTCAAACTGGAGTTGACAACCCGATAAACGTAGAGAATTAGGAGGGTAATGTTATATCCCCCTTCTCAATACATTACGCCAAGGTTTGAGAAGCAGAGAGGTTGAGGATAGGCTGACCTGTTTCCCTCGCAGGAGTTTGCTGTTCTGTCTCTCTCATTCTCACACATGCTGAAAAGGAGGCCTGTAGCTACACTTATACAGTTCGGGTCCAAGGTGCAGACAAGAAATTCAGTTTGTGTTTCTAGTGGAAATTTGAGAAGACTTCAGAATATAACATTGGCAGGGACCGAAGGCCACCTAAGACCAGTCCCCATACCTCCCGTGGAAGGGCCTCTAGCTTAATCCTATCAAATTCGGCCCACAGTGTACAGCACTTAGAAGGATTTTGTAAACCAGAGAGCTCCAGGGTCAAACCATGCTCTAAAATAACAATTAAGTGCCATCAAGTCACAGTTGACTCATGGTGACGCCATAGGGTTTTCCAGATAAGAGATGAGCAGAGGTGCTTTGCCATTGCCTGCCTCTGCATAGCAGCCCTGGACTTCCTTGATGGTCTCCCATCCAAGTACTAAATATGACCAACCCTGCTCTGCTTCCAAGCTGTAACAAGCTTGGTGTGTGTGTGTGTGTGTGTGTTAAGTGCCGTCAAGTCGCTTCCAACTCATGGCAAACCTATGAGTCAATGTCCTCCAAAATGTCCTATCTTTAACAGCCTTGCTCAGATCTTGCAAACTGAGGGCTGTGGCTTCCTTTATTGAGTCAATCCATCTCTTGTTGGGTCTTCCTCTTTTCCTGCTGCCCTCAACTTTTCCTAGCATGATTGTTTTTTCCCGTGACTCTTGTCTTTTTATAATGTGACCAAAATACGATAGCCTCAGCTTAGTCATGTTAGCTTCTAGGGTCAGCTTGGGGTAGTTTGGGCATTTCAGGCTACTTCATGCTCTATAGAAGGAGGCAAAATTTTGCTCAGGGTCACTAGTCCATCCAACTTGATCTAAAGAAGGCAATGGCCATGGACAGACATTTCACAGTGGCAATTCTAGGCCAGTTCTAACTTTGACATCCCCAATGTCCCAAGATTGACAGGCCCCTTGTGCCTTTGTGGGAGAAGAGTGGGAAAGGATTTCTGATTAGCTTGGTCTCTCCCCCTGCTCCTGCCCAAACAAGATACCCCCAACAGAGGGTTTGTTTAATTTTCTAGTGGAAATTGTGCCCTGTTTCAAACACTAAGGAGAAAAGTTTACAAAAGGGGCCCTTAAAACAACACTGAAGTAATAAAACTGCCCATCTCCTTCGGGAGCGTGAACAAGTACACACTGTCCTGGAACGTGACAAACGATGTAAATATCTCCAGTTGATCTCCCTGCTTTGCCACCCAGGCAGCACAGGAATGAAACCACAAAACGACCATTCAAACACCAGACGTCTCACTGGCTCTTCAAAAGTCTGGATTCTCAGGTAGCGCAATTTGCCACTAGGCTGAAGTCAAGAGAACTCCCGTTGAGCCTTTTCTCTTCCCAGAGACCACACAGCCTTCCTGCCTACCCCTAAGAAAGGATGTCGTTCGTGCTCTCCAAATCCTACCAGGCACGGGGTGGGGCAGGGGAATCAGAGAACATGAAACAAGGCAATTGTTCATAAGACCAGGATAACATGCGGACTTTCAGGTCCCTGCTGATTGGGGGGAAAGTCGGACTGAATTGAAAGAAAGCAAAAGAAAAACAAGAGGCCAGTGAAAATATATGGTCTGGTGAAACTGTGCTACAAAAGGAACATTTTCATTTTTTGTGGGGGAAGAAGGAGGAGGAGGAGGAGGAGGAGGAGAAGGAGAAGGAGAAGGAGAAGGAAAAGGAGAAGAAGAGTTGGTTTTTATATGCCAACTTTCTCTACCACTTAAGGAAGAATCAAACCGGCTTACAATCACCTTCCCTTCCCCTCCCCACCACAGACACCTTGTAAGGTAGGTGGGGCTGAAAGAGCTCTAACAGAGCTGTGACTGGCCCAAGGTCATCCAGCTGGCTTCATGTGTAGGAGCTGAGAAATAAATCCAGTTCACCAGATTAGCCTCCACCTCTCGTGGAGGAGTGGGGAATGAAACCCAGTTCTCCAGGTTTAGAGTCCACCGCTCCAGACCACTGCTCTTAATCAGTACACCATGCTGGCTCCTCTGATACTGGAGAGAATAGGTATGCATCATGACTAGTATCCATTTTTACTAGCAGAATGGAACGAAGAGGGCTAAGAACCACAAAGGTCTACTGATGGAAAATAAATTGTACAAGAGTTTTGCTTAAAATGCAATCTGTTCTGCATTCCTTTCTCCATGAAAACAGACAGGAGTGGGGGGGGATCACCTAGAGAATTGGGGGAGCTTAGCATTTCTTGTATAAATTTCACAAACACGTGCAGATTCTTTCCATTGTTTCCTCCGAACGGACCTTCCAGACCTTTCTCCTCCACTTAAGTGGTTTGGGCCTTTCCTGCAAGGCATCACTCCCAAAAAAAAAAAAAAAAAAAAAAAAAAAAACACACCAAAATGCTATTCTGGAACTTCCACTGTAGTAGATCAACCATAATGTGGCCATAATCCTTTAACAGGTTGCTGAGGAACAAAATCAAGACTGAGACCCTCACTAACCCTCCAACTGCTGACATCATTTAGAGCAGCTTTGGATGGACCGTCATCACACCCACCGTTGTGTTTTGGGGTATCTGGTGGCCTCCTCCCTGTTTTCTGTCATGCAGTTGGGCCCATGGTCATCTCCTATAACACGGAAATATCACAAGATACTGGTGTAAATGTGGTAAAGTACCTGAAGCCGTTCTTTGTTCTTAAAAGGTAAAGGTAGTCCCCTGTGCAAGCACCGGGTCATTACAGACTAGGGTTGCCAGGTCCCTCTTCGCCATAAGCGGGAGGTTTTGGGGGCAGAGCCTTAATAGGGCAGGGTTTGGGGAGGGGAGGGACTTCAATGCCATAGAGTCCAATTGCCAAAGCGGCCATTTTCTCCAGGTGAACTGATCTCTATCGGCTGAAGATCAGTGGTAATAGCAGGAGATCTCCAGCTAGTACCTGGAGGTTGGCAACCTTATTACTGACCCATGGGGTGATGTCACGTCATGACATTTACTAGGCAGATTGTGTTTATGGGGTGGTTTGCCATTGCCTTCCCCAGTCGTCTACACTTCACCCCAGGGGGTACTCATTTTACCAACCTCAGAAGGATGGAAGACTGAGTCAACCTTGAGCCGGCTACCTGCAACCAACTTCTGTCGGGATCGAACTCAGGTCATGAGCAGAACTTGGACTGCAGTACTGCAGCTTACCACTCTGCGCCACAGGGCTCACTTTGTTCTAATTGTCATCTAATTTGTGGCTACGTCCACATGGGGATTTCTGCCCACATGAAAAGGAGAACATAAGAACAAAAGAAAAGCCATGCCGGATCAGACCGAGGCCCATCAAGTCCAGGAGTCTGTTCACACAGTGGCCAAGCAGGTTCCTCTAGGAAGCCCACAAACAAGATGACTGCAGCAGCACTATCCTGCCTGTGTTTCACAGCACCTCATATAATAGGCATGCTCCTCTGATCATAGAGAGCAAAGGTATGCATCATGACTAGTATCCATTTTGACTAGTAGCCATGAATAGCCCTCTCCTCCATGAACAAGTCCACTCCCCTCTTGACAGGCATCACCACATCCTGGGGCAGGGAGTTCCACAATTTAACTATCGGACAAAGCTTCCGATATAATAAGGAATGTCCCCATGACACCATGCTCGTTTTCAGCATCACTTGAGGCATTCTAGGGCTTTCCCCTTCAATCGTCAGGGAGGGGGGAAGAAAACCCTTGTTTTTCACAGGTTAGAGGGGTACCGCTGGGTGGCTGGAGGTCAAGATTCGGTCTGGCTGCTCCACTCACAGCCACCTCAGGGGTGCAGGTGGATGGCAGAGCTAAACTTCAGTTCCAAAATGGCTTGGGACAATTCACTACTACTTGGCTCTGAATGGGCCATCTTCCATTTTCAAGATGAACTGTGATGTGATGGTACAACATGGCTCAGCAGGGAACGGGAAGAAGGAGGAAATGGGAGGAGTTTCAATTCCCCCTACACCTTTGCATAGGCATGTGGGACGGGCCGTGGCTCAGTGGTAGAGCATCTGCTTGGCATGCAGAAGGTCCCAGGTTCAATCCCCGGCCTCTCCAGTTAAAGGGACCAGGCAAGTAGGTGATATGAAAGACCTCTGCCTGAGACCCTGGAGAGCCGCTGCCGGTCTGAGCAGACAATACTGACTTTGATGGACCAGGGTCTGATTCAGTATAAGGCAGCTTCATGTGTTCAAGGGTTCATGATGAGAGGAAAGGGGGAGGGAGGAGTGGGGGGGGGGGTTCGGGGACTGCAGCGGTAGGGAGGGGGACAGGATCGGTGGTGTGGACATTGTTCCTGCCCATTCCTGCACCGCGTGTTGCTGCTGCTGCCATGATGGGGCTGCATATCGGCATCCCTATTTGGAAGCAGCCCTTAGTAAAACAGTCTGCAGCAACCGCCCTACTGTCGTACCGCTAAAAATAGTTGCTGCGGCATTTCCCACTTAACACTATTTGACACTGTAGATACCACCAACTTTGGCGGACGTATTTAAGGAACTGTCATACTGCGTCATACCAACGGTCCGTCTTGCCCGGCGCTGTCAATTGCTACCGGCATTTGCTTGGCGAGCTCTTCCGCTGATGTCTTTCTTAGTCCCGCTACCTGACACACTCCAGAGGGAAGTACACATTATATGAGGCACACAGGGCTGCTGCAGGAAACACCGGCACTGTATCCTCAGTCTCCCCCTTCTTAATGTGGTACTTCCACTTGTCCTGATGTCATGGAGAGCCAGCGTGGTGTAGTGATCAAAAGTGGTGGTTTGGAGTGGTGGAGTCTGATCTGGAGAACCGGGTTTGATTCCCCACTCCTCCACATTAAAGGCGGAGGTCAATCTGGGGAATTGGATTTGTTTCTCCACTCCTACACATGAGGCCAGCTGGGTGACCTTGGGCAAGTTACAGCTCTGTTAGAGCTCTCTCAGCCCCACCTACCTCACAGGGTGTCTGTTGTGGGGAGGGGAAGGGAAGGTGACTGTTAGCCGGTTTGAGTCTCCCTTAAGTGGCAGAGAAAGTCGGCATATAAAAACCAACTCTTCTTCTTCTTCTTCTTCTTCTTCTTCTTCTTCTGCTTCTGCTTCTTCTGCGTTTGCCTGCCCTGCCTCTTTCCCTCTTAGCAGATGGCCAACAGAGCAGCATTTTGGCAGGGAAATTTTCAACTTAAGATTCTCAAGCAGCAGAAGAATGGGAAGAATGGTATTTGGAAAGTTTTGCAAGCTGCTGCCACTCACAGGTGACAGCACTGGCTGAGATGGCTTGACGGTTTGATTCATTACGAGACAACTGCTTATGTATTCCAGCGAAGGAGCCGTATTAGCATGTCACGGCAAAACAAAAGAGAGTCGTGCAGCACCTTAAAGACTAACTCATTTACAATAAATGATTCCGGTAGTTTTTAATCACTGTAGCTAACAGCCCGCCCCCCTCTTGCGGACAGGCAAATCCGTGCAATGAGGCCAGCCACGGTTTAGGGCAGGGGTGTCAAATATAAGGCCAGCGGGCTGGATCCGTCCCCTTGACAGCTCTAATTTGGCCTGCGAGCCAGCCACCCCCCCTCACTCTTGATCTGGGCTGGCAAGGCATGGCCCAGCCCGACCAAGTGGCATTTATGTCATACCCAGCCCTCGTAGCAATTGAGTTTGACACCCCTGGTTTAGGGGTTTGCAAACCTGGGGGAATCTCCAGGTTTCCAGAAAAAAAACCCACTTAGTTAAAAAAAACCACCTTAATTTGGAGGCAGCCTTCCCAATTTAGATCATTATCTGCACATGTGCAGATGTTATAAAAATGTGCTGGAGTTTGGGCAACAACCCCAAAGCAGCGACTAGGACGGTCAGCAGGACAAGGAGTTAAGAGATGGCCAGCAACAAGAGAAGGTGGGAAGGAGGGAGGGAACCTGGAGCTGCCAGGAAGGGAATGCAATTTCCCATTCCCTGAGGATCCCCCTCTTGTACATAAGAAATAACTAAATGTATTTATACGCTAAACAAAGCTTTATAGTGCCAAAAAAGAAAGAAAGAAAAGAAGAAGACTTTTTGATTCTTTTTCCCGGACTGAAAGCAGAAGAGCAACCATCACCAAAGACCTGATGGTAGCTGCAGTGCTAATTAGGAAGGACACTGGCAACTTTTAGAAGCAGATTGCTAATGCCTTGTGACGCAGAACAACGCCCTTTAGAGATACGCTCTTCACGTTATGGTTTTATATGCTCTGCTGAAAGTGGAACTACATTGCTACATGTTCGTCGTATTTTTTTTTTTGCCAACTGGGAGGGGTTTCAAGTGGAATATGGGTGGCAGAGGGAGGAGAAACTACTTTCCTTCCTGTCTGGGGACAGCCCTGGACGCCTGCCTCCAGATTCCCCCAGTGGGCTTAAAGGTACAGGGGGAACCCAACCCTACTTGTTGGGTTGGATGCAGACTGAACAGGCAATTATTATCCCCTTCCCACGACAGATTCCCCCATCATGTCATTCTTTGGGGTCACATGAACACATGAAGCTGCCTTACACTGAATCAGACCCTTGGTCCATCAAAGGCAGTGTTGTCTACTCAGACCGGCAGCGGCTCTCCAGGGTCTCAGGCAGGGGTCTTTCACATCACCTACTTGCCTAGTCCTTTAACTGGAGATGCCGGGGATTGAACCTGGGACCTTCTGCATGCCAAGCAGATGCTCTACCACCGAGCCACGGCCCCTCCCCGATGGAATATGGGTCCTCCATCCCATTAAGAGCAGCAATTTGTGGAGATTGGTGGGCTGCAGTGTGTGTGTGTTGGGGGGGGGGGAAGCAGGAAAGTTCCATTCTGCCACTGGAAGAATTTATCTGGAGTCAACCTATTCTAAGAGTTTAGGAGATTTTCTTTTGACACAGAAACAGCCTATGAAAGTCATCCCATGGTCTTTCAGTTATAACATGTGAAGTACTACACATAAAATCATAGACCTGGAAGGGGCCATCTAGGCCATCCAGTCCAACTCCCTGTTCAATGCAGGATCACCCTAGAGCACCCCTGGCAATTCCTTGTCCAACCTCTGCTTAAAGACTGCCAGAGAGGGGGAGCTCACCACCTCCCTAGGTAGCCTATTCCACTGTCAAACAACTCTTACTGTAAAAAATGTTTTCCTAATACCCAAACGGTACCTTTCCTCCTGCAATTTAAAGCCATTATTGCGAGTCCTATCCTCTGCTGCCAACAGGAACAGCTGTGGCAGCCCTTCAAATACTTAAAGAGAGCAATCATGTCCCCCCTCAACCTCCTCTTCTCCAGACTGAACATTCCCAACTCCCTCAGCCTTTCCTTGTAGGGCTTGGTTTCCAGGCCCCTGATCCTAGAGTTGGAAGGGATGACCAGGGTCACCTAGTCCAACCCCCTGCACAATGTACAATTACATAGTTTGTGACAAGTTTTGCCAATGTGGAATATAGCTGTGCCTGGATTTTAACCTGGTTAAGGTGCCCTGCGTACAAAACACAGCAGAATGAAAGTCCTTTTTACTAGCGTCATAAAGCTCATCTTCCTGCCTTCCCATCTCATATGTTCAAAATTATTATTTTCAGGCTGGTGTTTCCAAACTCTGCTTTCAGTTATCACAGCATCTTTCCCATACCCACTTTCTAGAGTAACTGGCAACTTTCACTTGCCTAATTTCTCATGCCAAAAAAAAAAATATTTAGCGGCATCCAGTGAAGATTTTAATGAAGAGAAGAAAAAGACAAAATGGACGTACGATATCTTAAGAAGGTATGTCTGCACCCTGTATAAAGATAAGAATGCACACCCCCTTCACAGCAAGGCACGAAGGCATGCAGGACAGATATCCTAGAATAGGGTTGCCTAGGTCAGGAAATTCCAGGCGATTTGAAGGTGGAGCCTGGGGAGAGCGGGGTTTGGGAAGGGGAGGTATCTCAGCTGCATACAATGCCACAGAGTCCATCTGACAAGTGTGTGTATAAAGTGCCATCAAATCGCAGCCAACTTATAGAATAGAATCATAGAATCATAGAGTTGGAAGGGACCACCAGGGTCATCTAGTCCAACCCCCTGCACAATGCAGGAAATTCACAACTACCTCCCCCCCACACCCCCAGTGACTCATACGTCATGCCCAGAAGATGGCCAAGGTGACCTCCCTCTCATGATCAGCCCAAGGTCATAGAGTCAGCATTGCTGACAGATGGCCATCTAGCCTCCTCTTAAAAACCTCCAGGGAAGGAGAGCTTACCACCTCCCGAGGAAGCCTGTTCCACCGCTTTAACTGTTAGAAAATTCTTCCAGATATCTAGACGGAAACTCTTTTGATTTAATTTCAACCCGTTGGTTCTGGTCTGACCTTCTGGAGCAACAGAAAACAACCCCGTGCAAGAGACTAACAGAGGTGGTTTGCCATTGCTTGCCTCTGCACAACCCTGGCATTCCTTGGTGGTCTCCCAACCAATTACTAACCAGGGCTAACCCTGCTTAGCTTACGAGATCTGACGAGATCAGGCTAGCCTGGGCCATCCAAGTAAAGGCCCTGCCTGCGTACCTGCCATCAATCAGAGGAAGCTCCAAACAGTTTAAGCCCAGTTCTAAGCAGCTGCCTACCATGCTAACCTCATATCCATGCAATATCAAAAACTGATATGCTCATAAAAAGTGGTCAATCTTAGGATCTGGGTCTATGGCTGCTTTTCGCTTTTTCTTTTTTCTTTTGCTGTCGTCATATGTGACTTATGGTGACCCTGTAGGGTTTTCAAGACAAGAGACACTCAGAGGTGGTTTGGCATCGCCTGTTTCTGTGTAGTGACCCTGGTATTCCTTGGTGGTCTCCCATCCAAATGCTAACCGGGGCTGACCCTGCTTAGCTTCCAAGATCTGACGAGTTTAGGCTCGCCTTCACTACGGAAATATAGAAGTCCTACAAATAAGCCAGCAAATATTAAGGATCACAATAACCACAATCATGTGTCTCAAGAATATGTAACAACTTCAGACCAACACAAACTGTTTTGGATGCCCCCTTTACCAGACTCTTGGTCGCAAGGCCAAAAAGACTCTGAAAACTATTTTTTTTGCAAAGACTTCAACTTCTCCCATCCCCCTGGAAAACAAAAACAAAAAACTCGCATCTCTTCTGGAAGTCGAAGCCAGCAATATGTCAGCAACAGCTTGAGAGATTGCTCCAGGAAGAACACTCTAACCAATAATAAATAAAAAGGGAATGATTTAATATCAGCAGAAAGCTTTTGGGAAGCGGGACGCTCCTCGCGTTCACCACACTGGGGTATTCCATCCCGCAGGTGAAAGGCAGAAAGCGTTACACGAGGAAACGAAATGAAAAATCCCTCCAGACACAGCAGAGCTCCTTCGCCCTTTCTCCCCCTCGCCGAAGCATCACTGACTCAGAAACAAGTTTAATGAGGAGGCCGCTATCTGCGAATTCCTTTCTCCTTTTGTTTCCCTCTACAGGTTTTTTATCAACGCGAAGCATCCCATTTTCTTTTTTTCTTTTTCCAGGCTGGCATTAAGCTATTTAATGCACCATTTCACCCTGCTTCTCTTTTACTAAGTGCCAGCCTTCAAACTGAGGGTGACAGTCGCGCCTGCCTTCCCGTGCCCCCGCCCTGCTGGCACGAGTGGGCCAGCTGCCACGGCCCCTGGCTAAGAGCCCCCCAGGGCAGCCCAGACTTGCCTCTGGGGGCCGGGAAGGAAATCATCTCCACACTCCATATTAATCCTTGCCACCTCATTGCGCTCCTAATTCACTGCTGATTTTGGGGCTGAGCCTCTCTGCGGCTGCCACTAATTCCCCCGGCCTTATACCTTTTAAAGCTTCGCTGCTCCTCCCTAAACGTCGCAAAGGCAGAAGAGTTCATCTGTATCCCTATTTATTAATTGCCACAAATTTTATTACACCAGGACGTAGATGCTGCGTTAGTCCCAAAGCTGTGAGAGCCGGCATAGAGGAGTGGTTAGAGGGCTGGACTGGAATCTGGGAGACCCCCGGTTCAAATCTCCACTCTGACATGGAAACTCACTGGGTGACGTTGGGGCCAGTCACACACACTCAGTCTAACCTACTTCACAGAGTTGTTGTGAGAATAAAACGGAAGTGAGGAGAACAATGTAAGCCACTTTGAGCCCCCATGGGGGAGAAAAGCAGGGTATAAATGAAGAAGAAAAAGAAGAGTTGGTTTTTATATCCCGACATCCTCTACCACTTAAAGAAGAATCAAACTGGCTTACAGTCGCCTTCTCTTCCCCTCCCCACCCTGTGAAGTAGGTGAGGCTGAGAGAGTGTGACTGGCCCAAGGTCACCCAGCTGGCTTCATGTGGAGGAGCGGGGAAACCAACCTGGTTCACCAGATTAGCTTCCGCCGCTCTTGTGGAGGAGTGGGAAATCAAACCCAGTTCTCCAGATCAGAGTCTACCACTCCAAACCACCACTCTTAACCACTACACCACGCTGGCTATCTGAAGGAAACAAACAAATAAATAAAAGCGCAACGCTCAATATATCCTTTCCAAGCCCCTCTTCTGGAAAGACTTCTGGGTGGGTCCTAAGTAGGGCTGCCAACCTCCAGGTGAGGCCTGGACTTCTCCTAGAATTACAAGTGGTCTTCAGATTACATAAGCAGTTCCCCTGGAGGAATTGGCAGATTCAGAGGGTGAACTCGAATGGCATTACTCCCCTGCCGAGCTCCCTCCCCTCTCCAAACTGCTCTCCCCAGTCTCCACCCCCATCTCCAGGACTTCCCAACCTGAAGTTAGCAAACCTAGTCCTAAATCCACATTAATGTTTCATCACAGTTTTCATCACATGTAATCCAGAAGCATGGGACATTGACTTCTCCCACTCTAGGAGAGTTTCCTCTAGTCCTTACAACCAGGCAGAGTAGGCTGTGTAAATATGTACCAGCCGCCCTTGAACAAAGGTGTCTGTGCCTTTGAACAGCTGTGCAACAGGCAGAAATTCAACAGGTGGAGCACCGCCAGGTGGGGAGCTACAATGAGAACAGGGGAAGCTGATTTACATGGTTGTTAAACTAGTTGAAAAGTTTTCTGTGTTCACCGGAAATCTTTCTCCTCCTCCAGTTGAGCACTATGGTGTTCAGCAAGGTGCAAAAGAAGTCAGCCCCTGATTGATTCCTCCCCACCCCCCGCAATCTCTTTGGTAGCAGAATACTCAGGTGGGCCAGCCAGGAAACATGCATCAGTAAGCGCATCCACTTTTATTTCGTTTTGAAGCTGAATATGTATGACTGACGCAGAGACCTGTTTAGTTTGAAAGCTTGCAGATTTACTAAATGACGGAATGGCCCGATGATGACAGTCAACAGCATTCCTGCTTCTAACCAACCCCACTGCCTTCAGACCTTCTCTAGTCTAGTGCCACCTGCTGGTAATTATAAAGCATGTTGCGAATGTAAATCTTTTCTTGCATAGCAGCAATCTCTGTTAGTTTGTTTTTTTCTTTCCTTGCACACACATTCAACTTTTTTTTTTTTTTGAAAAACCATGCGATAAAAATATTGGTAAAATAAATACACCCTTACCTGAAATTCCAAAAGTGTGCTCCCCTGGAAAAGCGGAGATGGGCTCTGCAAAGAAACAGAAAAAACTGAAATTTAGGATTTCCAAGGCAACAAACTATAGACTTCCGGGATGACTGTAGATCATGGGCGGTCCTTGAGATCAATGCAGGGAACACAGATCCTCAGGAACCAGCCTGTGCAGCTTTTCCCAACGGGCAACTGCAGTTTTAAAGGGGGATTAGACAGATTTAGAGAGCCAGCGTGGTGTAGTGGTTAAGGCGTCGGACTAGTGCTTACACTTGGAAGTATCCTACGGGAACCAGTTAACTGAATGCAGGATATTTAACATTGTAAGATTCATATTGTATTGATATAGGAATAATTTGGGGCTGAAAAAATTTTCTTGAAACGGCCGTCCCCCAGCTATTGTCCTCCTCCACAGATTGGAATATTACAAGTACCTCATGGACTTTAAAAAAAAACATCTAAAGACATAAAAGACATTCTTTACAACTATTGTTACCTTTTTAAAGGAAAATATTTTTTGCACAAAGACTGCATTAGAAAGAACATTATATATTTGTGTATATAGTTGTATGTGTGAGTTATGTGTATCACTGCACTTTGGTAGAATATATGTTAAAACACGTTATTTATGTGTTCGCTTTGTACAATTATTGCTGTGCTGATTTCCAAACCGTGTGGTAATAGCACAGGAGTGCTCTTTTTTGTGGTTTGCTAAACCTCCAGGTAGTAGCTGGAGATCTCCCGCTATTACAATTGATCTCCAGTCAACAGAGATCTGTTTCCCTGGAGAAAATGGCCACTTTGGCAAATGGACTCTATGGCATTGAAGCCCCTCCCCTCAACCAAACCCTGCCCTCCTCAGGCTCCGCCCCCAAAACCTCCAGGTATTTTCCAACCCGGAGCTGGGAACCCTACCACAGACAGATTCATGGAGGAGAGGTCTATCAGTGGCTACCAGCCATGGTGACTAAAGAGAACCTTCCCATCAGAGGCAATAAACCTCCACAGACCTGGGCCAGGAAGTAACATCAGCAGGGGGCTCGGCCCCTAGGTTCTGTTGCTGGCCCTCCAGGGTAAACTGGTTACTCGCTGTGTGAGACAGGATGCTGGACTAGGATGCTCAGACCACTGGCCTGATCCAGCAGGGTTCTTCTTACATTCTTATGCTCTTCCCAATACCCCCCCCCCCAATTAACATTATTATGAGTATCTCTGTGACAATGTCAACATTCAAAACCTTAAGAGACTGGGCATCAAAATCAGTAGCAAAAAAAAAAAAAAAAGACTGTCCCTTTAAGGAAAGTAAAGCCTGTAATGGAACAAACTGAGAAGAGAAGAGCTCCCATTATCGTTTGTGCGAACGTTTATTTGCCTGAGTAGTGCAGTGGGTCATTCTGGATCAGACCAAGGCCCATCAAGTACAGCAGTCTGTTCACACAGTGGCCAACCAGGGGCCTCTAGGAAGCCCACAAACAAGACGACTGCAGCAGCTCCATCCTGCCTGGGTTCCAGATAGGCATGCGCCTCTGATCCTGGAGAATAGGTATGCATCATGACTAGGATCCATTTTGACTAGTAGCCATGAATACCCGTCTCCTCCATGAACATGTCCACTCCCCTCTTAAAGCCTTCCAAGTTGGCAGCCATCACCACATCCTGGGGCAGGGAGTTCCACAGTTTAACTATGCGTTGTGTGAAGAAATACTTCCTTTGATCTGTTTTGAATCTCTCACCTTTCAGCTTCAGCAGATGACCCCGCATTCTAGTATTATGAGAGAGGGAGAAAAACTTCTCCCTGTCCACTCTCCCCACACCACGCATAATTTTATAAACCTCTCTCATGCCTCCCCTTAACCGTCTTCTTTCCAAGCTGAAAAGCCCTAAACGTTTTAACCGCTCCTCATAGGGCAGTTGCTCTAGTCCCCTGATCCCCTCCAAGGAATCCCATGTTAGACATGGGACAGTGGAAGCTGGATTCAAATTCCTGTTCAGTCATGCTGCTCACTGGGTGACCCCCAAGGAATTTACTGCCTGTCAGCTTAATCTTCCTGACCAGGTTCTTGTCAAAATGAAACAGCCCCAAGGTTGCCATCACTAATTCTTTGGAAATAAGGTGGGATAGAAACATGGCCAAGGAAAAGTCAATACACAAAAAACTGAATGCCTTAGGAACGAACAGCTTGTTGTTCTCAAATAACATTGAAAGCTCACGAATAATCATCTTGGGCTAGTATTTCAGCACTTCCTTATTGGCCCCATCTGGCGGGGTGAACACATGTAACACCACCTTCGTTCAGTATCTCCTACACCAGCATCGATTTCAACATGGTGTCCTGTTTCAGCCTACTTGTTTTAAGGAGAATATAAGGGGGGAAAGATTCAAAAGTGTAGCTTCAGAGGAAGAACAGGGCTTTGGAAATGCATGAAAGTTTTTTGACACTGGATATGTTTACTGCAGAATAAAGCCTAGATAAAGCTGGACATTGAAGAAAGCTGATAGGAAGAATGTAGATTCTTTTGAAATGTGGTGTTGGAGGAGAGCGTTACGGATACCGTGGACTGCCAAAAAACCAAGTCAGTGGGTTATAGATCAAATCAAACCTGAACTGACCCTAGAAGCTAAAATGACTAAACTGAGGCTATTGTATTTTGGTCACATTATGAAGGCAAGAGTCACTGGAGAAGACAATCATGCTAGGAAAAATTGAGGGCAGCAGGAAAAGAGGAAGACCCAACAAGAGATGGATTGACTCAATAAAGGAAGCCACAGCCCTCAGTTTGCAAGACCTGAGCAAGGCTGTTAAAGATAGGACATTTTGGAGGACATTGATTCATAGGGTTGCCATGAGTCGGAAGCGACTTGACAGCACTTAACACACACACAAGTGTGTTTGGTTGGGGGGCGGGAGGAGAATATGACTCGAGTTTTTCCTCATATCTGAAAGGTTTCCCTAAAGATGTATGTGTGTGAAGGAGCAGTAACATTCCCATGAGCTTAGGACTCTAAATGAAATGCTAGAAGAAGTGGGTCAGGAAGGAAATGCTTTCGAAATGTAAAAATCATTGGGAACAAGTTGCAGAGAATCCTTTGTGGAAGGCTCTTAAAACTGACGCGTCTCTCTCCTGAATGGTCTTTTTTCCTCTCCCAGGAAGGAGAACCAATGCTTCTTTCCTTCAGCCACTTTATGTACATGTGCACAGTGTTTGCCAAACCACTGAGGGAGTTCAAAATTTCTTGCATACTGAGAAGGGTTGAATTGTAAGACTCCCTTAAGTGGTAGAGAAAGTCGGCATATAAAAACCAACCCTCCTCCTCCTCCTCTACTCCTTAAGACCAGTGCTGATAATTGAGGACATTCTGAAGATCCTAAGACTGCTGGAAGTGTTTGCCCCTGATTTTGTATTCAAAGAATGGGTCTAATCCATTTTCTTTTTCTTGGCTGGGCTACTGTGCTTTTACAAGCTGCCTTGCAACCAAACACTCGTCCAGTAAAGCTTTTCCCCAGCATACAATAGAAGCCATAACGGCAGAAGCTTCACCGGCTGAATTTCTGCAGATTGCTGAACTGCTGAAGGCACAAGAACTTTTAAAGGGGGAAACAGGCTGACAATTCTATATGCTGGTAGCATCCAGAGACTTCTACATGGTGCTGTTCAAAAGGAATAGCCACATGTGCCCGTCCCCGTTCCATTCCAGCATATGGGAACCCACCACCCGATCTCTGCTCCTTCAGCCAACATCTCTTCAGTTCTCCTCCTGGCAGTTGTCGCTATTTCATCACTTTTGCCTGTCCTCCAAAAATTGCCAAGGACTGCTGAGAGTCTGCCAAACAATTGGTTTTCCTGCACTTTCCTTCATCTAGAAGCCCCTTCTTATCCTCGCATCTGCTTCCCCCTGTGGGTTTCCACCAGTCCAAGGAGCCCCACTTAAGTAACCCCTGGAACACAGACAGATAATTTCCTAGTTCCTTTGAAGAAATAATATGTTGCACACAACTGGATCAGAGAAACCACACCCCGGTGCATCGTACTGATTCCCTTCCTGGGAAAGGAAAGGACCTATCTGATTATTTCCAGATTTATGCCTGGGACCAAAGACCCCCGGGGCCCAACGACAGTTTAATAATGCAGCGAGTTATTAGATCCTTTCCTCAATTTGAAAAGGAATCTGATTACTTCTCTGGATTACAATTTTAAAACAGAAGCTTGCCCCTCCAGACAGTTCCCTTTCAGGGTCCTGACGGCGGTGGAGGAGCAGAATGGAGATTTCCACATTTCATATCCTGAATGATTCATTTCAAGAACCACCTCTGTCGCTCAGAAAAGTGTGGGAGTCCAGTAGCACCTTAAAGACTAACAAAATTTCTGGCAGGGGTAATGTGCTTTCGTGAGCCACAGCTCATTTCTTCAGATACAGCTAGAATGTGAGTCCATCTGTCCTTCAGTAGAGAAGAGTGGATTAGACACACAATGGCAATGTAAATGTAAAAAGCTTCAGCAAATGAGACTGGATTAGGTGGGATACGCAGAGGAGTAGAAGGCGTGGAGAAATCAGCATTGGTAATGAGACAGGAATCCCAGATCTTGATTAAGTCCTGGAGAATGCATAGTCTTGAGCTTCAGACTAACACAGCTACCCATTGTGATCTTTTTAGCTCAGTTTCTCCCCCCCCCATGTGTCAGGAAGTATCTTCCTGTTTAGAAAATCTACTAAAGAGGCCCCCCCCCACCAGTACAGCTTATAACTTGTAACTGAAAAGGGAGTACATTGAAGCATCCCATTAAAATGTGCCCCCCATTGGAACTTGGGAGGGGGTCTTGGGTGTGATCCAGTTCCACTCAGATCACTGACTATGGTAATTAGATTTGACACAACAGAGCGATTCTCCTAGAGATGGAGAGGACCAAGTCCTATGAGGAAAGGTTGAAGGAGCTGGGTATTTTTAGCCTGAAGAGGAGGTGACCAAGAGGGGATATGATAACCAATTTCAAGTACTTGAAGGGCTGTCATATAGAGGAGGGTGCCGAGGTGTCTTCTGTTGCCCCTGAAGGTCGGACCAGAACCAACGGGCTGAAATTCAATCAAAAGAGTTTCTGTCTAGACATTAGGAAGAACTTTCTAACAGTTACAGCGGTTCCTCAGTGGAATAGGCTTCCTCGGGAGGTGGTGAGCTCTCCTTCCCTGGAGAGTTTTAAGCAGAGGCTAGATGGCCATCTGTCAGCAATGCTGATTCTATTACCTTAGGCAGATCCTGGGAGGAAGGGCTATTTGACCATCTTTTGGGCATGGAGTAGGAGTCTCTGGGTGTGTGGGGGGGAAAGTAGTTGTGAATTTCCTGCACTGTGCAGGGGGTTGGACTAGGTGACCCTGGTGGTCCCTTCCAACTCCATGATTCTAGGAGGAGAAGCCAATCCCCTTTGACAGGCACCTGGCCGAAGCAGTGGTAGGGCAGAGAGATGCTCACCTGCGCCTTCAAAACCAAATGCGGCCATGACATTGAATTTCATGGACATCTAGAGCGGACCCAATCCATCGAAGCCTCACCTAGGAAGCTGGGGTTATGTAACCGACACAGTGTTGAGACTATTAGCAGAGAGAACTTTGGAAGCTGGTTGGAAATCCTCACCCAGTCACAAACTTCGCTGGGGCGGTTTCAAGTCATTCCCTTACTTTTCAGCGTAACTTCATGAGGTTGTTACAAGGATAAAAATGGGCAACCCTCTCTCATAGGGTCATCTGCTGAAGCTGGAGGGTGACAGATTAAAAACAGATCAAAGGAAGTATTTCTTCACACAACGCGTCGTTAAATGGTGGAACTCCCTGCCCCAGGATGTGGTGATGGCTGCCAACTTGGAAGGCTTTAAGAGGGGAGTGGACATGTTCATGGAGGAGAGGGCTATTCATGGCTACTAGTAAAAATGCATACTATTCATGATGCATACCTATTCTCTCCAGGATCAGAGGAGCATGCCTATTATATTAGGTGCTGTGGGACACAGGCAGGACAATGCTGCTGCAGTCATCTTGTTTGTGGGCTTCCCAGAGGCACCTAGTTGGCCACTGTTTGAACAGACTGCTGGACTTGATGGACCTTGGTCTGATCCAGCAGGGCTTTTCTTATGTTCTTAAGGGTGTGTGTGTGTGTGGGGGGGGGGGAAATGTGATAAATGAATGAAATGTATACTCTTTGATCAACATCATGTCAAAGAAAAACGGTAGATGGATAGGACAGGGAAAGGGCATATAGGAAAAATGAATACTCTTGTGACAAAAAAATACTTCACTTTTTATTAAAAAAATATTTCACGGTTTTTGCAACAAACTTTCCTATCTGGTTTATGTCTCAGCACTGAAAAACTGATGAATTCCACTGCAGGGATCTGTTTTGTTACTGTTAATAATGCTCTAAGACTTCCCCACTGATTATTTCTTATTAACAAAAGTCTCGCATTGATTTGATCAGCCCTATCAAGCATGTAATGCCATCTGACAGCTGGTTTCTTGTCTCGAATGTTTTCCCCTTCGCAAAACTTGGTCAGGTTCTTTTCTCAGATGTTTTCCCCAGGAAACCCCCTTACCTAATATGTCTGCCATCCCCTTCTGTCGCAGAGGCAGACATTATTCTCCCAAAGCATCTGAGAGTAAAATTGTGAGTACCCCAAGGTTCTTCCCTAGGCACTGGTTTTCCTTGACTCCCTCCAGAAGGAAAGAGCGAGCTAAACCAATTCCCAAAACTTACCACAAATAGAGAGGTTCTCTCTATTTAACAACTCTCATAAAGGATAGAAACAAATGCGAATCCAGTAGCACCTTAAAGTAGGGTTGCCAACCTCCAGGTGAAGAAGAAGAAAGGGAAATGATTGCAAGCCGGTTTGAGTCTCCCTTAAGTGGTAGAGAAAGTCGGCATATAAAAACCAACTCTTCTTCAAATTCCCAGCAGCAAACACCATGGAAATATACACCCATCTACGCAATGTTCTCTTGGACCATCCTGAGTTGGCAACTGTCCAGAATTCATCTGTCATCTATGGTCTCCTCTATCACATGAAGTAGAAGAGTTGGTTTTTATATGCCGACTTTCTCTATCACTTAAGGAAGAATCAAACCAGCTTACAATCACCTTCTCTTCCCCTTCCCACAACAGACACCCTATGAGGTAGGTGGGGCTGAGGGAGCTTGAAGAGAACTGGGACTAGCCCAAGGTCACCCAGCTGGCTTCATGTGTAGGAGTGGGGAAACAAATCCAGTTCACCAGATTAGCCTCCGCTGCTCATGTGGAGAAGTGGGGAATCAAACCCGGTTCTCCAGATCAGAGTCCAACCCAAAAACTTTCCCATGTCCCAGTGTTGCTTTGGAATGAAATTGTGGATCATCCTAACACGGGCCCAGCCAGGGAATGGAAAGGATGAAGAAAGACACAACGAATGCCCTCTTCACATGGAAAATGTGAAGGCCGCCGAACAGCATCTGCGTTTAGGCTGCTCTGTGAAGCGCGAGTCTGGACCCATGGACTGCTCCATGCCGTTGCCATGAGCCACGTGGCAGAGAAAACCAGACAGGGGTGACCAATCCACATGAACACAAACAGCCGTCATGACTGAAAAATGATGGCAAGCCGGTGCCGCACTGAGCAGAGGTCACACAATAGCAAACAGCAGCTCTTTGACACGAAGCGGGCCTAAGTCCAAAAACATACACACACCAGAAGTGACCTGATCTTCCTCATATAGATCAATGCCTGCATGTGCCGTTGGTGCCACCCAGGCTGGCTATGAGAGCTCATGCGACTCATAGCAAATCCTCAATATAGAGCAGTTGTTCCCAAAGTGGGCAGTACCACCCCCTGGGGGGCACTGGGATTACCTAGGGGGCAGTAAAAGGCAAGGGGGCAGCAGGGGGCACTAGAGGTGGGCCCCTTCAACTGTGTTGTTCACTAATTTACAATAGATCAAGCTATGGCACCATGCTGGCAAATTTGGTGGAAAGTATCAGAATTTTTTCCAGTCTTTCAAGAGCTGGTACCACTGGATCAAGTCCCTTAGTTTTGTTGAACAAATTTCAACTAAAAAGTTTTAATTTGATTTTGAATAGATGTGCAATTCATTGTTACTGTTTTGAAATTTTACTGTTCTTATCTTCTTTCGAGAGTCATGAAAACCCCTGTTTTGAATAATGCTTTTTATAGGATAGGGTAGGGGGTGCTGGGGTTGCGTTTGTGGAAGCAAGGGGGCGGTGGCCCGAAATGTATGGGAACCAGTGGTATAGACCTTTACCACTTGCCTCTCCTCCTGCAGGTGAACAAATGAGCTTTGCTTCCTAGAATTACAAAGAAGTGCTGTAGATCAGATATGTGTGTACATACCCATACAGTTCTCCAGGGAACTATCAGTGCCTATTCGGACATCGTCGATGGCTATCTCTCCCGAATGTCCTTCTCCTATAATCCCTTCAAACACAATCTAGGAGCAAACGAGAACAGCCAGTGTTAAAGGATTCGGGCCCCGAACAGCCCTTCTATCCTTCAGAGAAAGGCAAAGATAGCAAAAGGCATCTCTGTCAAAGCAGCAATGGAAACTGTATCACAAGAGAAACATCTGAAATCTTTCCCACAAAACTCCAGAAAGCAAACTCACCCATTCGTTCATCACCAGCTTGTCGCCTTTATGTCCAACTCCCCTCAACCCATTCAAGCTACTCATGACAAAGGGAAGGTAAAACTACATGTTGGCCATGATCCAGCAGTTGGGTCTGGAAGTTGGGCCAGGAAGTGGTGGCAAAATCACAGCTCGCAGGTCTGTCAGGAAGACAGAGCAGTTCCTCAGTGGAACAGGTTTCCTCGGGAGGTGGTGAGCTCTCCTTCTCTGGAGGTTTTTAAGCAGAGGCTAGATGGCCATCTGTCAGCAATGCTGATTCTATGACCTTAGGCAGATCATGAGAGGGAGGGCAGGAAGGGATGAACCAGTGCTTGACTCTCAAGGCCCTCTCTGACATGCCCAGGGTAATGCCAATTGCCACTTTGGGGTCAGGAAGGAACTTTCCTCCAGGCCAGATTGGCCCAGGGATCCTGGAGGTTTTTGACTTCCTCTAGGCATAGAGCAAGGGTCTTTGGGGGAATGGGGGGGGGGAGTTGATGATAATTCCCTGAGTTGCACGGGGGGTTGGACTAGATGATTTTTGAGATCCCTTCCAGCTCTGTGTTTCTAGGTATACAACTGCAACATGCACATTGGAAGCAAATTTTTTCACACCCGCACCCAAAATTAAGGAAGGCCTACTTCTTTCTTTCTTTTTTTCTTTTTTCTTCTTTCTTGCTTTTTTTGACCCCCCTTCCCCAAATACAGTTCTGTATTTAAACCCCCCCCCCAAAAAAAAAACCCTCTTGTTCCCAAGATGGGATTGGTGTTTGTCCCCTTTTGGGGCTTGTATCTCCTTGTCAGACTACCCAAGAAAATGGGGGGGAGGGTCATTTGCCAAAGCAGAGGCTTTAGGAATACAAAAGGCGAACAGGATGAACAAAGACCCGCATCTATGTATAAAACAGGCAAATTCTGAACAACAAAATAGAGTGTCGCTTAGTTTCTATAGCAACATGAGAAACACAATGAGGTAGAAGAAGAAAAACCCCACTCTACTATGTTTGCTAATGATGAAAGAAACAGGGTGTGTTGACATATTTGCAATAAGCAGGTGTGCTTGAATCTCCAACCAAGACCTCCTTAGAATGAGCTTACCTGATATTCCATGTCGTAGCTCCGCAGCAGGATCCTGCCCTCTCTCCACTCGTCCCCTTGATCCTCCCGGACGATCCACAGCGGCTTGTTCTCGTGGTTCGTCTCCCGCCACACCCGGAGTGTCGTCCCAGTCCCACCGGATAGCTGGTACCGGAACACCATGCAGAAAGTGCTCCGGGGTGAGAAGACCACGGGGCTGACCAGCCGGGCGTGCTGCCCTTCTCTTCTCGCGCTGCTCTGCAGCCTCAGGTGATGCTTGCCATCTGTGGAAGGAGATGGTTCAACCCAAGTCAGAGTTTGTAACGAGTAGGGCGGTGTGCTGTGTGTGTGTTAAGTGCCGTCAAGTCGCTTCCGACTCATGGCGACCCTCTGAATCAAGGTCCTCCAAAAGTCCTATCTTAAACAGCCTTGCTCAGGTCTTGCAAATTGAGGGCTGTGGCTTCCTTTATAGAGTCAATCCATCTCTTGTTGGGTTTTCCTCTTTTCCTGCTGCCCTCAACTTTTCCTAGCATGATTGTCTTTTCTAGTGACTCTTGCCTTCTCATAATGTGACCAAAATACGATAGCCTCAGTTTAATCATTTTGACTTCTAGGGTCAGTTCAGGCTTTATTTGATCTATAACCCACGGATTTGGGTTTGTTTGTTTTTGGCAGTCCACGGTATCCGTAGCATTCTCCTCCAACACCACATTTCAAAGGAATCTACTTTCTTCCTATCAGCTTTCTTCATTGTCCAGCTTTCACACCCATACATAGTAATAGGGAATACGATGGCATGAACGAACTTGATCTTGGTGGCCAGTGACACATCCTTACACTTCAGAATTTTTTCTAGCTCCTTCATGGCTGCCCTTTCTAGTCACAATCTCCTTCTGATTTCTTGGCTGCAGTCTCCCTATATATAAAGTCTTGAACAATTTCAATTTCCTCACTGTCAACCTTAAAGTGGAGTGATTCTCCTGAAACAGGAGAATTCTCGAAAGCTTATACGCTTGAAATCTTGTTAGTCTTTAAGGTGCTGCTGGACTTGAATCTTGCATTTAAAAACAAAACAAAAACAATGCTTAATAGGGGCACAGTGAGCAGAAATTCAACTTGTGAAGCTTTCCCCCCTCACACTCTGGGGAGAAAACATCTGCTAAATTTCTATTGACAATGCTGATGTTAAACTTATGGGGAGACAATAGGCTGGAGATCCTACCTACTAATGAGCTGGTTGAAGGGGGGGGGGGACTTGTAAGGTTTGATTCAACCAGTTTTCCCACTGGTGAATAAAGGGGTATTCCTCAAAAAGGAGATCGTGGGACCTGTGTTTACAGTAACCATGCGGGAAAAGAAAAGACTGTTTCCATTTGCGCAGACCGCGCCAAGCAACTAACATGTGTCTGTGCTGTACTGCGAGCAAGCAGTCACTGGGATGCTAGAGCTGGGAAGATTACTATCCACTGTATGAAAAGAGAAAGAAGGAGAGGGTGTTTCATCGACGGAGACAGCTCAGTAAGGGGGATGTCTATTTTACCAGCAGCTATAAGTGTGGAAGACTGCTGATTAAGACCCTGAAAAGCTCAAGGCGAAAGATTGACATAATTAGGACAAGTGAAAGTGCAGTAATTGTCAGGGGGAAAATTGACTCTGTAATCATGACAATATTGGGGGGGGAGGGGGGCTCATATTTATTCCATCTCAGATTTGCTTGGGTTACGGAGCCAGAGGCCGATCCCAGCTCTTCCGCCCAGCCCCGCAGCTTGCCAACACTGCAACTTATCTCAGGGCTGGACGGGGGGAAGCGAGTCGAGCGGGGCTTTTCTTCTTGAAGCCTTTTTCTCCCCCCCACCCGCACCTCTGCTCATCACCAGCAGTAAATACTTTGCAATCAGAGCCCGGCTGACAATTTAGTTGATGATACAGGAGGCGGGATGGGGTTTCTCATCATCATCATCTCTCGGAGCCTCTTTCTCTCCTCCCTTCTTCGTCTCGCGGATGATTGGCCCCCCAAGCGCAAACAGCGGGATGAAGTTTTTTTGCTGTCAGTGATCTAAGCAAAGGCAACTCAAACGCACAAAGCAGGTGTTTTGTAGAGTTGCCAACCTCCAGGTACTGGCTGGAGATCTCCTGCTATATTACCACTGATCTCCAGCCGATAGAGATCAGTTCTCCTGGAGAAAATGGCTGCTTTGGCAATTGGACTCTAGGGCATTGAAGTCCCTCCCCTCCCCAAACTCCACCCTCCTCAGGCTCCACCCCAAAAATCCTCCCGCCGGTGGCAAAGAGAGACCTGGATACCCTAACCAATGGTCTGATTCAACATAAGGCAGCTTCATGGGTTCATGAGTGTGGGGGACTGGAGAATTCCCCAGAAAACAAATTACCATGCAAGTATCATGTAGAATCTGGCCTGTGGGCAAACAGGAAACTCTTTGAACATAAACCATCAATCATACTGTTAGTCATCTATTGAGATTCTTCTTTAAGGGCCAATTCTGACTCAGGTAGTAAAGTTGCCTGGTCTTACACAACTTCAGACCCCAGGCATGACTGAATTTTCCTTCATGCAAAAATGTTCCCTCCGCAGAGAAAGTTGCAGTGGCAGGAAGGAGAATTCTAGGTGAGCCTTTTTCTTAACATGCTAGCTTTCTGCATGCAGAGATTTTTTTAAACGCCTAGACTTCAGCTCAATGTTATTGCTACCCACTGGGCAACATTTCCATTTCCATATTCATAAAGGAGGCACCAGGAACCACATGAAAATGTTGCATTGCACACCTGTCTTGCTTTTGGCAACAAAAGTTTCGGCAAGCCAGACTTGAATACCACCATGCAGGGCATGACAAAAACAAATACCACATTGTGAGACATTGAGTCATCTGAGTACTCCTTTTGAGTCTTTCCACAGGTGGTACCCAATATACACATGAAGCTCCCTCATACTGAATCAGATCATTGGTCTATCAAAGTCAGTGTTGTCTACTCAGGCTGGCAGAGGCTTTCCAGGGTATGAGGTGGAGGTCTTTCACATCACCTACTACCTGATCCTTAACTGGAGAGGCTGGGAATTGAACTTGGGACCTTCTGCATGCCAAGCAGATGCTCTGCCCCTGAGCCACGGCCCCACCCAGCAAAGGCTCATCTTTGTTTCAAGAAGAAAACTGATGCTTCACAGCTGTGCCTACCTCTACAAGCTGAATAAGCTCATGGTGGACTTTGACTCAAGTTATTTTTCATGCTCTCTCCCTCTCTCTTTCCAAAAGCCAGTGACATCCAGGCTGATGAGAGCTCAGTTTCCAAGAAGTAGATTTTTTTCAAAGGCAAAATTGCTTTCAGGCACTTATCTTCTATTGAAATTAATGGGTGTCAGGCACTCAGGTGTCACTCGGGCATGAAAAATCCTACAGGCACGCAACTACCGCCCCACAAAGTAGACCTCTTCATTAAAAGCACATCATCGAAGTGTTGCTTGGTCTAGAGAGGAGTCACGTGCAGGGCATCAAGTGAAGTTTGTCCAGGCGCTCCACCAACCCTTCCCGTTTCCAAACTCCATTGGTTCTACCATAGAGTTTCCAGCAATTCCTAGAGCTACCCATTGTCGCTTCCAGGTTGTACCTGGAAGTGACACAGCGACATCAGTGACATTGCCAATGTCACATTCCTGCCATGTCCCTGACCCCCCTACTGCTGGCAACTCTAATGTGGCGTTATAGAAGAGAGCCAGTGTGGTGTAGTGGTTAAGAGCGATGGTTTGGAGCGGTGGAGTCTGATCTGGAGAACTGGGTATGATTCCCCACTCCTCCACATGAGTGGTGGAGGCTAATCTGGTGAACTGAATTTGTTTCCCCGCTCCTACACACGAAGCCAGCTGGGTGACCTTGGGCTAGTCACAGCTCTCTTAGAGCTCTCTCAGCCCCACCTACCTCACAGGGTGTCTGTTGTGGGGAAGGGAAGGGAAGGTGATTGTAAGCTGGTTTGAGTCTCCCTTAAGTGGTAGAGAAAATTGGCTTATAAAAACCAACTCTTCTTCTTCTTAATTGGAAATTGTATATAATGTTCTATTTCAGCATTGCATTCTAAGCAGAGGAGGTTTTTAAAATATATTTGTAACTGCTGTTGCTGGTATTTGGCGATAATAAAGTGTTCCTTGAACCATAGCCCATTTGTCAAGATGCACAGCTTCATGCACCGGATGAAGTGGGCTCTGGCTCACAAAAGCTTATGGCACAGCGAGTGTGTTTGTCTTGAAGGCGCCACCAGACTCTTTTGTCATTTTTTGAGCATAAGTGTGATGCAAAGGTTATATGGATATTTGGCAAGACTGGAAACGCTGAGGTGCATTCAGTGTGGGCGGGTGCGATCCTAGTCCTTTACTCTGAGCAAAAGTTCACCCGATTTACAGAGGCCCTTTTTAAAAAAATTACATCTCGAATCGTAACTAAGAACAACAGTAAAAAGGGATGTCATGGGGATGGCTTTGACTTTCCTCTAGAAATAGTTCCAGGCGAAGTGGGGGGGGGGAGACTGAGTAATAATTCCCTGCTGGTTTCTCCATTGTATTAGTCGAAAGATGTAGGAGGAAGCAGTTTACATGGTGGAGAAAGAAGAGGGAAGGAACTGAGTAAATTGGCTTTCCGAAGGTTAAACTGAAGCATGCGCTAAAACTGGGCTGGGAGATTGTTGGCAGAGTATGCTAAGTATGCAGAGAAGGGTCAGGCTCACTGATTAAAGATAAAGTTGCCTTTATTGAGGGAACTACATTTTTGGATAGGAAAGCTGAGAGACAGAGCCTCTAGTTGTCTATCTAGCTAAGGAGGGAGAAGAGAGGGAAGAATGACTTCTGAGAAGGAGGAGAAAATTGTCCCCTAAGAATATCAGACTAAGGACAGACAAGAGGTGGGAAAAAAGGGTAGAAAGGTCTCCAACCTTACAGCCCTAACTAGCTGACCACTTGCCCGCCCCCTGCTGGGTCTTCTTCTCAGTTCCTTTGCAAGCTAGACATTGCAACTCTTCCAACAGGAGGAGCTTGCACATCACTTGAGAAACAGTTTTGAAGCAGAACCTGGGGCCGTCTGCCTTGTTTTGAAAGTTATTGGTCAGTAATATCTCAGGCAGGGTAGGGTTGCCAGCTCCGAGTTGGGAAATAGCTGGAGATTTGGGGGGTGGAGCCTGAGGAGGGAGGGGTTTGGAGAGGGACATCAATGATAACCATCTTCAAGTACTCAAACGGCTGTCTATAGAGGAGAGTGCCGAGTTGTTTTCTGTTGCCCCAGAAGGTCAGACCAGAACCAACGGGTTGAAATTAAATCAAAAGAGTTTCTGTCTAGACATTAGGAAGAATTTTCTAACAGTTAGAGTGGTTCCTCAGTGGAACAGGCTTCCTCGGGAGGTGGTAAGCTCTCCTTCCCTTGAGGTTTTCAAGCAGAGGCTGTCAGCAATGCTGATTCTATGACCTTAGGCAGATCATAAGAGGGAGGGCATCTTGGCCATCTTCTGGGCATGGAGTAGGGATCACTGGGGGTGTGTGGGGGAGGTAGTTGTGAATTTCCTGCATTAGCAGGGGGTTGGACTAGGTGACCCTGGTGATCCCTTCCAGCTCTATGATTCTGTGATTCTATGAATGGGGTATAATACCATAGAGTCTCCCTTCCAAACTGGGCATTTTCTCCAGGTGAACTGATCTCTGTTGCCTGGAAATCAGTCGTAATAGCGGGAGATCTCCAGCCACCATCTGGAGGCTGGCAATTATAAGGCAGCACAGACTCGAAACATTTCCCATCCCGATCACTCCCCCCCATGCCACCCCCACTGATCCAAAGTGGGGTACAGAGATGTTCTCTTGCCTCTCTTGGTCCTGGGTGGCAAAAGCCCTCAGAGGCAATGGCGTGCACAATCCATGTTCTCTCTCAGGCGCTGGACATAGATTGTGTGTGCCATTGCCTCAGTACTATATCAGGCAGGGTAAGTTTGCCAGCTATTACACACAATCCATGTCTAAAATCTCCAGCCATTTCCCAACCCGGAGCTGGCAACCCTACCCTCAGTGGTAATTACTTTCCATTGCGCCATCTGTTGTTTTAGTATGATTATTGTTTTAATGAACATGTACTATTATTGTGTCTGTAAAGGTAAAGGTAGTCCCCTGTGCAAGCCCCAGGTCATTACTGACCCATGGGGGGATGTCACATCCCGACGTTTCCTAGGCAGACTATGTTTTACGGGGTGGTTTGCCAGTGCCTTCCCCAGTCATCTTCCCTTTACCCCCAGGAAGCCGGGTTCTCATTTCACCAACCCCGGAAGGATGGAAGGCTGAGTCAACCTTGAACCGGCTACCTGAAACCAACTTCCGTCGGGATCGAACTCAGGTCGCAAGCAGAGCTTTTGACTGCAGTACTGCAGCTTACCACTCTGCGCCACAGGTGTCGGTAGGCAAGTTTTAATGTTGTCACCCGCCCTGAGCCTGGCTTTGACTGGGGAGGGAGGGATAGAAATGTAAGATAATAAATAAAAAAATTAATAAATATGGCATTTCTGGAGAGCACAGTGCAGGAAAGACCTGCTCCTCTGTCATGGGAAGAGGAAATTGGTGGGGTCACTCCAACCGGCTGGAGGCAACTCGGATCAAATTCTGGCGGTGTGCAGGGACCACTGTAGAGCTAATCGCCAAAACAGCTTGCCAGAGCCAAACCCTCCCAGTAATTCATATTTTCAATGTGGCCAACAGAAGGGGAATATCAGCAATAAAGGGAAGGAGGCACCTGAAGCGGCAGGGAGGCGACTCTCCAACCTGGAGACATTTGAAGAGAGAACGCTGTAGAAAACTCTGATCAATACCTTCAGGAGCAGAAGTGCCTATTAAGCCCCCTCTTTCGCTCTTTGAATTGTAAAAAGCATCCTTTTTTGGAAAGAAAAAGTAGTAGAGACTGCAAATAAAGCCGCTATCAAATCGGCATCCAACGTTCAAAGGAGTGACCCTGGGGAGCGGAGGGCAGATTGGTTCTGGCATTTCCGCCTGCTGCTGCTTCTGCGGCTACTGCTTCGCCCAGAGATTTATGAGAACATCTGGATTCAAGAGAGGCAACGAACGTGAAACTGACTGTCGCTCAGCACACAGCAGCGCTTGACGCGAGCATCTCAGAGAGTCCCAGATAAATCACGGACTGATCTTCCCATCCAGCCATCTGGAAAACCAAACAAATCATCTGGCTAACAGGAACGGCTTTCATCTGGCATCTCTCTTTCACTCCTTCCTGCTGTCCTCGAGGAATGCTTAGCAAAGTGAGAATTGGGAACTTCACTGACACTCAGATGGCGGAGAGGGTGCAGCCGCTTGGCTCTGGAGGTCCAGTGATCTCAACCTGGCCTCCCCAATAAATAACAACTAATTCCCAAGGAAGACAGTCAAGGAGGATGGTGTTGGCTGTCAGGACAGCACGGATGGGACAGTTCTCCAGCATACTGTCATGAGTTGCACTCAAATCAATTACTCAGTTGCAGCAATAGGCCTTAGGGGCTGCTTGTTTCTGGGCAGATGCTCTAGCAAAGGACGGTCAAAAGCCAAAACCTTTTCCCCTTTGCATTCTTCCCTGCTCCAAAGCTGAGGAGGAGGAGAAGGAGGAGGAGAAGAAGGAGGAGGAGGAGGAAGAGGAGAACAACTCTGACTTCCTGACTTCCTCTACCACCTAAGTAAGAATCAAACCGGCTTACAATCACCTTCCCTTCCCCTCCCCACAACAGACACCCTGTGAGGCAGGTGGGGCTGAGAGAGTTCAGAGAGAACTGTGACTAGCCCAAGGTCGCCCAGCAGGCTGCATGTGGAGGAGTGCGGAAACCAACCCGGTTCACCAGATTAGAGTCCACCGCTCTTAACCACTACACCACGTTGGCTCTCACAGTATTGGGTGAATATTGCCAATGCAGGGACAGAAGGAGAAAAGGGAGCCGTTTTGTAAAGTCTGCTGTGCCTTGCACCCAACGTCAGCCAGATGTTGTAGCTACTGACAAAATAAATGCAAAAAAGCACTTTAAGAGTCTTCGTCTGCAACATGCTCTTCCCTCCTCCCGTCCTCGAGACCCAGTTCCCTTGATCTTTAAAACGGGGTTAACAAATCCATAATTCACAGATTCTGGGAAGAGGAAGCCCCTGATGGACTGTAAAAAGCTCTGAGGTAACAGTAATGACGGACACAAACATGCAGCCAGGCAAACTCAAGACCGAGGCTTTTAAAAGGGTCCCTCTGCCGTCTCCGTGACGTCTTCCTTGCCCCGCGGTGGTCTTCTTGATAAAGGCAAATCGATCCCTCGGTAAGTGTAATGTTTTATACCAGGTGGTATAAATGTTTATTCCGCATCTGGCAGGAAAACCTTCTCAATCCAATTACTTGTTAATTTACTCGCCAACTCATCGCCGCTTTATTTTTTAAAATAAAAAAACCTATCTGCCAGCCACATCAATGAAGACTCACCACACCGCAAGCCTGCAGAAAATCAAGCTGGTAATCTAATTTTGGGGAGCCGGCAAGATGATCAGGCCCCACCGCTTCAATCGCTTTTAATTAAGTCTGATTTTCTGAAGTGCGCACGGCAACCGCGGCCCCCACCGAGTTCGGCTACAATTCCAGTCATGGCAGCCTGCTGAATGTCTCCAACAAACCAGCAACCAGCGCTATGTAATTTTACAGGGGTATGCGCCATAGGATAGTAGGACGGGCCTACATACCAATACCAGAGTGTTGCCATGATGTCATTGATGTGATGACATCACGTCCAGGGCACGCCAGAAGTGCCGTTGCCTCCCATACTGATAAGCCCCCCTGCTGGCCAGCTAACTGGTTGCGGGGGCACGGTCTGGAAGTGGGGGAGCCCCCACCAAGGGGCCAGCAACCCTACTAGGGCATTATACCCCAGTGAGCTCCCTCCTCTTCCCAAACTCCACCCTCCACCCCTAAATCTTCAGGAATTTCTCAATTCAGAGTTGGCTACCCTAATTTTGAAGCAAGACTGATGGTTGCTTCTAAAAGTGTTACCTCTGCAACTAAGAGCACAGAAGAACTTCCCCACACATATCCGTACAACTAGGCTTGCCAGGCCCCCTAGCTCCACCGGCGGGAGCTTTGCGGGGCCATGGCGTTAGTGCAATGCGCCTATGTCACTTCCAGTTTAATCCGGAAGTGACGGGGACGCTCTAGCGATCCCGAGTTTTAGCCGAGGGTGCTAGAGCGTCCGTGTCACTTTCGGGTTTACCCCAAAGTGTGTGCGCACTGTGTCTCTGCATGTGTTCCCGCAGTGCTCACGCGTGTGCCCGCCGGCCCTCAGCTGGCCGGCGGGCAGCCCGGTGGATGGGCGGTAGTTTACCCGCCACCACCGGGCAATTGGCAACCCTACGTACAACCCACAAAAGTTTAGTTTTTGTTACACCCAAACTTTAGATTGGATATAAATGACAGAACAAAACCAAACACGGCATGTTCAAAACACAAGGATCTGAGTGCTTAACTTGTGTTTGTTGACAAGCAAAGCGGTGTATATGGGGGGGGGGGGGGACACAGAACTCACACTGTAGCCAAAAAACCCCCACTCCTCTTCAAAGATACATCTGCATTCATCCTGAAAGACATGACTAAACCTGATTTTAATGCTGTCAGCCCCTTCGCTGCAGCTGACCAGGGAATGTTTCCATATGGAAAGCATGTGAAAATCCATAAGGGAAAAATGTTTGCAATCTCTCTGGGGGCCACATGGATTGGAGGACGCATATTCCATTACCTTGAATTACAGCTGGAATCCTGATGGGATTTGTTGGTGGGTGGGTGTGGGTGGCGGGTGACTACACTTTTGGCCAATGGAGGGGGGTTACTGGATTTGCAACAGGCGCTTTCAAGGGGACAGTATGAAGATAATCTGTGAAGCCCAAGGTATAAGGAGTACGGTGCTAAAAAAGGAAACGCGAAGCCGCCTGAAAGGCTATCTTGGAAAAAAGCGGAATGGAAGTTGCATGTGTCTCGTCAGTCTCCAGAAGTTCACCCAGTGTCAAAGAAGAATGGCGGAAATGGCCACACGCACACACGGGGCTGAAACCAGAGGGCGGCGGTGGTCAAAGCCCTTCCCCGTGCCCAATCAAATGCCTTTCAGATGATATCGCCACCCAAGTATTGTTCTCCCTCTGCTTCCTCGCTTTCGCTTGCATCGAGAGACAGTATGGTGTAGCGGTTAGACTGGGCTCTAGGAGTAGGGTTGCCAGGTCCCTCTTCACCACCGGTGAGAGGTTTTTGAGGCGGAGCCTGAGGAGGGGGTGGGTTTGGGGAGGGGAGGGACTTCAATGCCATAGAGTCCAATTGCCAAAGCGGTCGTTTTCTCCAGGGGAACTGATCTCTATCGGCTGCAGATAAGTTGTAATAGCAGTAGATCTCCAGCTAGTACCTGGAGGTTGGCTACCCTATTGAGGCCTAAGGGTGGCTCTTTTGCTTGATGGCAATTGCCAAGGTAGCTCTCCTCGACCCGCAGAGTGAGTACCACTGGACTAGACACTTTGGGCAATTTGATGCCTCCTTCCTCCCTAGATCCCATAGAGTCCAGTTGCCAAAGCACCCATTTTCTCCAGGAGAACTGATTTCTACCACCTGGAGATCAGTTGTAATAGCGGGAGATCTCCAGGCACTACCTGGAGGTTGGCAACCCTATGCAAAATGCATGCACCTCCCTGCTGAATGACTGTACCTTTTGCTGGGTTACAATCACCTTCCCTTCCCCTCCCCACATCAGACGCCCTGCGAGGTGGGTGGGGCTGAGGGAGTTCAGAGAGAACTGTGACTAGCCCAAGGTCACTCAACTGGCTTCATGTGTAGATTAAGATAGATCTTCATGTGAAGGAATGGGGAATCAAACCCAGTTCTCCAGATCAGAATCCACCGCTCCAAACCACCACTCTTAACCACTACACCACGCTGGCTCCCAAGCACTTTGCAGTCTCCCTTTCCACTGTTGGTACGCACATGTGAAAAACAGAAAGACAGTTGTAGATATGATTCTACCAGGTTCAGTGAATCTATCTACTACCATGCCAGGAAACCTGATTTACAGCCCCGCCTCAGCCTCCCTGTGCTTTACAAAGCGCATGTGATTTTTTTGTCCTTCTGTTCCCTCCACACGCACAAAAAGAATCCCTTCCAGGTTTTGTTTTATTTTTATATTTTTTGAATCTCCCATCTCTCTGATGTATGCCCTGTTCTTGGCAAGGCTTCCACAAACGCATTACAATATAAGGTATGACATCGCCGTCCACATATCATTTCTTTCACCGAAAAAATCTGAGTAACGTTTTTGGGTGCAATCCATTGAGACGATCTGCTGTGCAAGCACCCCAGAAATAGATGCCAGGTGTCAGGGCCGGTAATGGATATTGTTAGTGGCCGTTACTCATGACATAGCGTCCTACGTTAGGCCTGTGCTGTCTTGTGAACACTCCTCCCTTTTATGCTTGCTTGCACATCTAGCAGATTTTTTTTAGGTGTATGGGGGGGGGAGAAGACAGCAGTGGGTAGGGTTGCCAACTCCTGGAGACTTGGGGATGGAGCCTGGGGAGCCAGAGGTTGTTTACGCGTGGGGGTTTTACCTGAGGTTCGTTGCTGGCTGGACCCACACTTTCCAGTTGGGAATCTCTCCACCAGCAGTCTCCAAGCTCAGATCAAGTCCCCACCCCTTTAAATGCTGCTTTGTAATTGGCTGACTTGTAGTGCTTACTGTGAGAGAAAATCACCCCCCAAACCCAATTGTCACATAAAAAGCATTTTAAGAACAAAAAACCGGAGCAATCTAAAGGGGAGGGGAGAAATCCAAACCTCAGTTTTAAAAGCCTTTCTTCTGCTCAGAAAGAGCTCAGAGGAAGCAGGAAGCATTTGAATCCCCGCCTCTTTACACGCTGCTTTGTATCTGGCTGTGAGAGAAACCAAGCTTGCATGTCGTGCACTTATGCTCAGGGATTTCACCTGGGCTTTGCTCAGGTAAGATGGAAGAGTTGGGTTAATAGAGGAATGAGAAGACCCGGACACTGCAAGGGCTGGCAGCGAGGTCATCTCTAATGGACGGAAAACTCATGCGTCACTCCAAGGAACAACTGATTCCGACTGGGGGCGAACATGAGTGAAAGTACCCATGCATAAACACATGAACACATGAAGCTGCCTTATACTGAATCAGACCCTCAGTCCATCAAAGTAAGTATTGACTACTCAGACCAGCAGCAGCTCTCCAGGGTCTCAGGCAGAGGTCTTTCACATCACCTACTTGCCTGGTGCCTTTAACTGGAGATGCCGGGGATTGAACCTGGGACCTTCTGCATGCCAAGTAGATGCTCTACCACTGAGCCACAGCCCCTCCCTTAAACGACCTGAGGGACCTGCATGGGTTATAATGCCAAGGAGTCCACCCTCCAAAGCAGCCACTTCCCCCAGGTGAACTCAGTTCTGTCATCTGAAGGTCAATTGTCATTCTGGGAGATCTCTAGGTCCCGCCTGGAGTTTGGCAACCCTAGCATTCTGGATCAAGGGTGCTTCATCTGCAATGTAGCTCAGCACCCACATTTATTACGACGAAACAAAAGACCACGCGAGGATGGCTGAATAGGGTGCCTACTGGAGTATCACGCCAAATGCAACGGGGCCCCCACGTGGACCGAGGCACGGGGAACGGTTAATCTGTACATAAGTAATCTAAAGTAAATTGCTTCTTTACAAAACACATGGAGACATAGATGCTTAAGAAGAAGGGGGGGAAGGACAATTAATTACAAGAAGCGTCAGGGGAGAGGAAATGGAATGAAAAATTGAGTCTGAGTTATAAAAAAATAAGTAATATTTTGCCTACTTTGCAGGAGGCTTATTATATTAATTAAACATTATTACGGCGGATGAGTTGGGGAGGGTTATGGAGTCTGAGGCCGGCTGTAAGTGTTCTCTCCTGTAGCCTGAGGCTCCAGCCATCCTCCAATATTAATCTTCTAAAGCACTCTAAATGCTGAAGAGATAAACACTTGAAATATGAAAAATGTTTCTCCCCCACCCAGGGCTCCCTCATAGACTCCGTGACCCTGCGTCAACTCAAGGTATAAATGAGAGGCCCAGACAGGGCCTGCGTTTCCCTCTGCGCTGGGCTTAACTTTGTAAGCTGCTTGGTTGCTTCGGGATTCGCAGTGTGTGGAAACGCGTTAAGCCCTTTACCGAGTGACGCTGCACAGCCCACGGAAATAATGTGGTATAGTGGTTAAGAGCGGTGGTTTGGAGTGGTGGGCTCTGATCTGGAGAGCCGGGTTAGATTCCCCACTCCTCCACATGAGCGGCGGAGGCTAATCTGCTGAACTGGATTTGTTTCCCCCTTCTTACACATGAAACCAGCTGGATGACCTTGGGCTAGACACACTCTCTCAGCCCCACCTACCTCACAGGGAGTCTGTTGTGGGGAGGGGAAGGGGAAATGATTGTAAGCCGGTTTGAGTCTCCCTTAAGTGGCAGAGAAAGTCAGCATATAAAAACCAACTGTTCTTCTTCTAATTCCCAGCAGCAAACACCATGAAAATATACACCCATCTACGCAATATTCTCTTGGACCATCCTGAGTTGGCAACTGTCCAGAATTCATCTGTCATCTATGGTCTCATCTATCACAAGAAGTAGTAGAAGAAAAAGAGTTGGTTTTTATATGCCGACTTTCTCTACCACTTAAGGAAGAATCAAACCGGCTTACAATTACCTTCCCTTCCCCTCCCCAAAACAGACTCCCTGAGAGGTAGGTGAGTCTGAGAGAGTGTGACTAGCTCAAGGTCACCCAACTAGCTTCGTATGTAGGAGTGGGGAAACCAAACCGGTTCACCAGATTAGCCTCCGCCGCTCATGTGAAGGAGTGGGGGAATCAAACCCAGTTCTCCAGGTCAGAGTCCACCGCTCCAAACTGTGTTTCAGGTAAGCAGGGGGTTCTTAGGGAACTTATTAGTTAATGAATGAGAAAAGCAGTGTTGGCTGACAGTATTCCTTGAAAGACAGTATGCACAGTATTACTGATCAGTCCCTATAACTATGGTTGCCAACCTCCAGGTGGTAGCTGGAGATCTCCTGCTATTACAACTGAACTCCAGGTGACAGAGATCAGTTCACCTGGAGAAAATGGCCGCTTTGGCACTTGGACTCTATGATATTGAAATCCCTCCCCTCTCTTAATCCTGCCCTCCTCAGGCTTCACCCCCAAAATCTTCAGGTATTTCCCAACCCGGAGCTGGCAACCCTACTTATAACATGTAGCTGCAGGGAAAAATTGTGTGCTCTGAGGCATATTCTCTGTTCACATTAAGAGTCTCAACAGGTTGGGCTAATGCCTTGTTTGAAATGTAAACACCCCCAGAACAAGTACTGAAATTAGGGTTGCCAACCTCCAGGTAGTATCTGGAGATCTCCTGCTATTACAACTGATCTCCAGCCAATAGAGATCAGTTCACCTGGAGAAAATGGCCGCTTTGGACTCTATGGCCTTGAAGTCCCTCCCCTCCCCAAGCCCTGCCCTCCACAGGCTGTGCCCCCAAAAGCTCCCACCGGTGGCAAAGAGGGACCTGGCAACCCTAACTAAAATCCCCTGCAGTGTGTAAGGGGGTGGCAGAAATTTAGGAGTTCACTGGCAGAAAACTGATTTAGAAAGTGTTCCCTGAAAGCTGGAATTTGGCAAAAAACAAAAAACCCAAACATGGCTATAAACAAAGACAGATGCTTAACCATCTAAAAAGCCAAATTAATCATCAGTCTATTTATATTTCATGCTCTTGTTTGTTCGGCCTAGCAGGGGGACGCTGTCTTCCCCTTCAACCACCTCACAGGCTCAGTCAACCTCGTTATTAATGGCCATGAACAGACAGCAGGGAGAAATGAAGGGCCAGCTTCCAAGACGCAGGCCTATTAGTCAAGAAACCTGAAGGGGAATCAATTGGAATTATCGAATGTTCACATTCGTCACATTCAGATGTTACTGCGATCAGTGGTAGTGTGCTCAGGTAACCCGGGGGATAAAATTAGGCAATGTAAAAGATTCCACTCAAGCAGCAGTCCCACTTGTAGTAATCCATGGATTTGTGGCGTGAAATCTTAATGCATATTCATGGGAAATGAATAAGTACAGACAACGGTTTCTCGGAAGCAGCGAGCCTCGTCTGCTCAGTCCCACTTAAGGGCACGAGTTTCGGGATTCGTTGCAAGGTACGAGGAAACCAGAACTTCAGTTTAAGCCAGCGGTTCCCAAACACTTGGTCCTCCTCGAAACATCTCCTAGTGCTCCGTGAAGAGACTGGAAAGAAAATTACTACTGTCATTCGGTTTACTACAAGGGTGCTAGGTGAAAATTAGTGCTCCGTGACTAATTTCTCTCCTGAATAGTACTCCATGACTCAGAAAGTTTGGGAACCGCTGGTTTAAGCAATTCTGATATGAACGTACAAGAAGCTGCCTTCTACCAAGTCAGATTATTGGTCCATGCGGCTAAGTATTGTCTACTGTAGGATCATTCCCAAAACCTGTTTTCTGAAATCCTTAACTGGAGATGCCGGGGACTGATCCAGGGATGCAAGATGTGTGGTCTACCTCTTAATTCACATTTTTTATGGGTCTTACTTCACACAGGCCTAAGGACCATAGTGCTCTTGGCAGGGTAATCATTTTTAAAACAAACAAACAAGCAGATGTGTTATGCAGAGGATATCTCTTCTTTTGTACATAAATCGGCTTACCCGGGTAGGCCCCGATGCCTGGTCCCACATGGCTAGTCCAGGTGTTTCTAGAATGGAAAGTCCACGTAAATCCTGTAGATGCATCATGCGTCCAACCACAAAGGTCTCCGGGAAGATCAAAGTTGCAATTGAATCCTACGGGGAGCTGGAAATCTTGTAATGAGAACAAAACAACATAAAAGAGGATCAAAGGCAGGCTAGCCACAGAGAAATGTTAACCAGCATACTCAACAAATCACAAACAGTCAAGCAAGTAGGAAGTCTCTCTGGCTGGTGCGCATGGCCCCTTGGTCTTTCTGCTCCACAATACTTTTAAGCAAGTCTCAAGTTTCAGCCGCTTGTGAGGATCAGTCTTATGGTCTGAATCATCAGAAGGAACATACCGCCATCCTTCACCTAAGCGAGTGTAAAGAAAGACACCATGTGTCTCCAGCCTCTCTAGCCAGCCCCTTCTCCGCAAAGTGCGTTTTAACTATTAAGAAATATTTGCCAAACTCTCCATGTGTGCTACATTGTTCTATAGCGGGGCCAAGAAGCCAGAAAAATCCCAAGGGGCCTTAAAATTGCTAGTAATTAAATGATAGATGAAAATGCTAGGAATACTGCCAAAAGGTCTATCATGGATTGAGTGCCCAACTATTGGGGGGGGGTTGCCATCAAGTCACAGACAACTTATGGTGGCCTTGTAGGGTTTTCAAGGCAAGAGACGTTCAGAGGTGGTTTCACCATTGCCTGA
This sequence comes from Euleptes europaea, assembly GCF_029931775.1. NCBI lineage: Eukaryota > Metazoa > Chordata > Lepidosauria > Squamata > Sphaerodactylidae > Euleptes > Euleptes europaea. The sequence continues at coordinate 48,679,134 of NC_079326.1, forward strand.
TTCTGTGTTAACAACCCTGGACTTCCGTGGTGGTCTCCCATCCAAATACTGTCCAGGGCCGACCTTGCTGAGCTTCGATCTGACAGCAGGAGGAGGAGGAGGAGGAGGAGGAGGAGGAGGAGGAGACGACGACGACGACTTGGTTTTTATTGACGACTTGGTTTTTTATTATTTATTTTATTTCTCTACCACTTAAGGAAGAATCAAACTGGCTTACAATCACCTTCCCTTCCCCTCCCCACAACAGACACCCTATGAGGTGGGTGGGGCTGAGAGACTGTGACTAGCCCAAGGTCACTCAGCTGGCTTCATATGTAGGAATGGGGAAACAAATCCAGTTCACCAAATTAGCATCTGCCGCTCATGTGGAGGTGTGGGGAATTAAACCCAGTTCTCCGTCCAGGTCAGGGCACAAGCAGCTACTGTGGCCTTTCTCTTATGTTTCCACTTGCTTGTGTGAGAGCTCTAATGTAAGAGGAACTTTTGTGCTGCATCCAACCCATAGCCCTCAACACAATAATAAAAATCCAGTAGTTATAACCATCACTCATATTTTCCCCCCAGACATGGGATGAGTCCTGAAACTCACCGGCATGCGTACTTGCACAGGTATAAATTACTTAAACATGCAACTGGTTAATCCACAGACTAAAAGCTAGCATTCATGCTCCATGAGCCAAGTCGGACAAAGAGTCACTTGTGCGCTGGACATTTCTTCATGGACGTGAGGAGAGGACAACCTGAAGATGTCACATGATTTCCCAAAAGAACACAAGTTTTAAGAATGGGCCTCCAAGCTGAGCAAGTCAGATTTTTAGAAGAAAGAAGACAACTTCTTGGTTTTTAGGATAAAGGGCCTTGTCCGTCGTGGAACTCTTTCCCCAGGGAGACTAGGGGAGGGGCTGTGTGTCAGTGGTAGAGCATTTGCTTGGCACACAGAAGGTCCCAGGTTCAATCCCCGGCATCTCCAGTTAAAGGGACTAGGCAAGTAGGTGATAGGAAAGACCTCTGCCTGAGACAATGGAGAGCTGCTGCCAGTCTGAGCAGACAATACTGACCTTGATGGACCAAGGGTCTGATTCAGTATAAGGCAGCTTCATGTGTGTTCATGTGCTCATGTGAGACTTGCCCATCCCATTTTCTGCTGCTGTTCTCCACCAGGAGGACTTTTTTGTTTCACTCGTCATCCCCTCAGCGATCCCTTCTTCTTATCCTATATTTTAATTGTTGTTTTTACGTTTTGTATGTGTATTTTAGCTTTCATTGTTTTAATGTTGAACATTTGCTTGGTTTTAACGGTTTTAAAGATGTGTTTTTATAATGCTTATTTGACCTGTTAGCCACTTCCCTAGCCCTGATGAGGGCAGAAAGATGGGGTATAAATGTGGTGTACAAAACTTTAAAGGGAAGGTCAGCAGGGAAAGTGAGAGCAAAAAGACTTTCTGAGGAATGATTTCTGGAGCCGCTCCTAGCAAGGAAGAACAATTAAAGACTGAGATGCCCAGAGATAGCCAAAGTCTGTTTCTAGCTTTTTTGAAAAAGGAGAAAAATTTAAATCATCAAGTCCACAAAGATAACAATCACCAAGAAGAGGTTAGTGGCCTCTTCGATAGCCATCAGGGAACCACTTATAGAGAAACAGAAAGAACTTCTCCTGGCTCCAGAAGTAATAATAATTAAATAATACTGTAATATTAATAGACAAGACTACATTCACATTACGATCTAATCTAATTTTGCTTCTAAGGAAGGTAGCATTTGTTTTAGACTTCCATAAATCTGATTGTCCACAGAAATGTACACTATTGTTTGCAAAAAAAAACAATAATGAAAATTATAGTTGAATCAAGAGAAAAACAATATGAACTACTGGCTTCTGGCCTTGAACATGCAATTAAATGTGAATCAAGCTCTCTTTGTTGAAGGGAAAGATAAATGTAGTCACCAGCTCTGCAGTAAAGTAATGAATTAGACTTCCTTCTAACTGGTAAACCTGTGGCTGGACCCAACTAAAATAAAACTAAAATAAAAACACAGAGAAAATACTCATGCAGAACAAAAAGAAGAAGAAGAAGAGGAGGAGGAGGAGGAGGAGGAGTTGGTTTTTATATGCCGACTTTCTCTACCACTTAAGGAAGAATCAAACCGGCTTACAATCACCTCCCCTCCCCCTCCCCACAACAGAGACCCTGTGAGGTAGGTGGGACTGACAGAGCTGTGACTAGCCCAAGGTCACCCAGCTGGCTTAGTGTGTAGGAATGGGGAAACAAATCCAGTTCACCAGGTTAGCCTCCGCTGCTCATGTGGAGGAGTGGGGAATCAAACCCAGTTCTCCAGATCAGAGTCCAACGTTCCAAACCACCGCTCTTAACCACTACACCACGCTGGCTATGTATACATGTGTGCACATATGCACGCATGTCAAAAACTTCGATGCCCAGATGTCAATGTACGTTATCCAACGAATGCAGATGTTCCCAGCCCATTTGATTAAAAGAGGCCTATTATCATAACCTACTCAATACAATCTTTGGACGGCTCAGAAGGATATAAGATATACACCCATACATCAGGGCATCTGTCCAAACCCCATTCCTCTTTTTAAAAGAATGCTCTCAACGGTGCAGTAAATCAATGCAGCGTTTTGTGAAGTCACTCACTCTTTAGTGTTAAATAAGATCCGACTTCTGACCCAGCCTCTCCAGAGCTTGGTCTGTCACTAGTAATATCATTCTGCAAGCCTTGGCAAGCAGGGGGAAACACAAGAGTGATCACTTAGCTGCAAACTCATTATTGACAACAATATAACTGGAGTAGTCGAACTGCAGCTCAAGAGCTAAATGCTTATCTCAAGCATTTTGAGCCTGGCTCTTGGCCAGCCTAAGAAAGAGACTGTTCAAGGCAGGGAAGGTATCCTTGCCCAGCCAATTAAAGAGTGGGGTGGAAAGCAGAGGGCATGTTAGACCACATTCCCATGGTGAGTTTCTTACCCCAACAAAGTTGTGATGGGCAGTCGGTTCAGGAAAGACAAAAGGAAATTACCCGACAAGTAATTAAATTCACAGTCAGTAGACTGAGCTAGAAGCTAAAATGGCTCAACTGAGGCTATCATATTTTGGTCACATTATGAGAAGACAAGAGTCACTGGAAATTACAATCATGCTAGGAAAAGTTGAAGGCAGCAGGAAAAGAGGAAGACCCACCAAGAGATGGACTGACTCTATAAAGGAAACCATGGACCTCAATTTGCAAGACCTGAGCAAGGCTGTTAAAAACAGGATGTTTTGGAGGACATTGAGCCGTGAGGTTGCCATGAGTCGGAAGCGACTTGATGATACTTCACACACACACAAACACAGAGCAATAGCTACTAGCATGTGTGTGTGCGTAAAGTGCCGTCAAGTCGCAGCTGACTTACGGCGACCCCTTTTGGGGTTTTCATGGCAAGAGAGTAACAGAGGTGGTTTGCCAGTGCCTTCCTCTGCACAGCAACCCTGGTATTCCTTGGTGGTCTCCCATCCAAATACTAACCAGGCTAGCCTGGGCCATCCAGGTCAGGGCAGCTACTAGCATAGGGGACTTTAAAAGGAGATCAGACAGATCCATGGAGAGCAGGTCCATCAGTGGCTTCTACCCATGATGACTATAGGAAACTTACACATCCAGAGGCAACATCAGGGGAAGGCCTTAACCTCTATGCCCTGCTGGCTAGCCCTCCAGGGCAACTGGTTGGCTGATGTGTGAAACTGGATGCTGGACTGGATGGACCACTGGTCTGATCCAGCAGGTCTCTTCCACTCATAACCCAATGATCAGAGGCTACACACACGTTAAGTAATAGATGTTATGGTGGCCTACACGCGGGCAGAGAACTTGCTACAGGAATGTCACTGATTGTAACATGTGCTCTGGCCCTAGGACTGAGCAAACTCAGGAGGTGCAACCTGGCTCCCTTGGGGGCTGCGATGTGGGTTAGAAAGGATGAAAAGCTTGGAAAGTATGAAGAAGAAAAAGAAGAAGAAGAAGAAGAACAACAACAACAAAAACAACAACAACAACAGGACTTGGTTTTTATAAGCCGCCTTTCTCTACCTTTTTAAGGAGAATCAAACCCGGCTTACAATCGCCTTCCCTTCCTCTTTCCACAACAGACACCTTGGGCTTCATCTGTAGGAGTGGGGAAACAGACCTGGTTCACCAGATTAGAGTCTGCCACTCATGTGGAGTAGTGGGGAATCAAACCCGGTTCTCCAGATTAGAGCCCCCTGCTCCTAACAACTACACCACGCTGGCTCTCTAGCGACTCTTACAGGAGTTGCAGAGAAAGCATGAGATGTGGGGTCCTGTAGAAGCTACTGGTGAGGATGCGTGTGAACTGAGCTGCACAGGACAGGCCTCTGGGCTGAGAGCCCTTGTCTGCCTCGCAGGAGATGGCAAGGAGGAATTTTCAAGACTCGGGAGATCTTATTTTGCTTACTGACTTCACGGTACAGGGCATCACCTATATATAAAGGCTGTCTCTGGAGCTGGCTGAGGAGAAGGAGATCTGGGGCGGTGACTTTCCCCTCTGAAAATAATTGCTGCTCCCTCCTTCTCTCCTTCCTTTGAGTGTGATTGCTCTGGCTGACGGGAGTCTTGAAACCCTCACAAGGACACTACAATCGTCTAATGAGAACTTACTGGTGGTCCTTGGCCCTAAGAGTGTGCGGCTGTCCTCAACAAGAGCCAGGGTTTTTTCGGCCCTGGCTCCGGCCTGGTGGAAAGCTTACAGAGTTCCGTGGGGCCAGTAAAATGGAGCTTTCCCACCAGGCCTACAATTGAGGACAGCCGCGGGTATCATCTTTACTGGCCTCCCTACCCTTCCCCCTTTCTCATTTGTATAAAATCATGAACCTGAAGGGGTGGCCTCTTGCTCGGCTCTCACAGTACCATTGGGATTTTGAGCGCCATCTTGCTGTTTTGGGGTTTTTCAAGGTATTTTATTGTTGATTTTATGGTTAGCAACTAGTAAGGTAAAAGTAAAGGTCCCCTATGCAAGCACTGGGTCATTCTTGACCCATGGGGTGATGTCACATCCTGATATTTTCTAGGCAGACTTTGTTTACGGGGTGGTTTGCCAGTGCCTTCCCCAGTCATCTTCCCTTTACTCCCAGCAAGCTGGGTACTAGTACATACTAGTACTGTATGATTTTATATGATGTTACGCACCCTGAGCCGGCTTGCTGGGGAGGGAGGGCTACAAATCCGAAAAATAAATAAATAAATAAGTTGTGACTTCTTGGCTTACCTCCCGTTTTTTGTACTCCCTGTGCAACGTAATCTAAATCATATTGGCCTGTAGATGTGCTGTTTAGGTTCTGGGTTTTTATTAGCTGGTTCTTAACAGTCTGTTCATTTTAATGATGTTATGGCTTTTTTATTATTTACCTTGTTTTTTAAAAAATAATACAAAGCATGACATAATTAAAATGAATAGCCCTAATAGCCCACACTAAACTGATCTTAACAGAGCTTGGAAGCTAAGCAGGGTCAGTATGCGGATAGGAGACCCAGGGCCGCAGGTAGGGAGGGGTCGAGGAGGGCAGCCACCGCCCCGTGGGATGCAGAGAGGGCAGCAGAACTGCCTCTCCTACAAGAGGAGCGGGCCAGATAGGAGAGGCAGTTCTGCCATCCTCTCTGCATCCCACGGGGCGGTGGCTGCCCTTCTCGTCCCGTCCCCCCCAGCTATGGCCCTGGGGAGACCAGCAAGGAAGACCAAGGTTGCTATGCAGAGGAAGGCAATGTCAAACCGCCGCCACTCATCTCTTGCCTTGAGAACCCCATGAATTCGGTGTGAGCCAATGGCGCACTTCACCTTTATCTTGTTTTATGAAAACGTGAAGCTGCCTTATACTGAATCAGACCCTTGGTCCATCAAAGTCAGTATTGTCTACTCAGACCGGCAGCGGCTCTCCAGGATCTCAGGCAGGGGTCTTTTACATCACCTACTTGCCAAGTCCCTTTAACTGGAGATGCCGGGGATTGAACATAGGACCTTTCTGCATGCCAAGCAGATGCTCCACCGCTGAGCCTCAGCCCCTGCCTAGTTATGAGTTGCCTGGAGCAGGTCTCTGAAAAGGCAGCATATAAATTTTTCTCAATAACTAAATTAATAAATAGATACCTCCATTCTCCATGCAGACATCACCGCACTCCGTGACTTCTTCATCAGTGGGGAACTGCGTGGTGGTCTCTTCGCTTTTCAAGGTGGGCTTCAGTGTCTCTGCAGTGGACTTTACGTCTGCATTTAGAAAGAGAAGAAAAGTGGGAAAAAATCTCGCTGGGTTAAGAAAAGGAGTCAGACCAAATAGCAACCCTACAGGGACAAGAGGGGGAGCCTTCCCTTCCCATGAAACGTGTAGTTTAAGTCTCTCGCTTAAACCAATGCATTGCAGAATTTATCCAAACATCAGCAGCAGCGGTTGAACATTTAAAGAACACACTCACACAAAAAGTTTTCCATGTTTTGTGAATCTGCATTAGAATCGCAGAATCATAAAGTTGGAAGGGACCTCCAGGGTCATCTAGTCCAACCTCATGCACAATGCAGGAAATTCACAACTACACACACCCAGTGACCCCTATTCCATGCCCAGAAGATGGCCAAGATGCCCTCTCTCTCATCATCTGCTTAACGTCACAGAATCAGCATTGCTGACAGATGGCCATCTAACCTCTTCTTTAAAAACTCCAGGGAAGGAGAGCTCACCACCTCCCGAGGAAGCCTGTTCTCTGAGGAACCGCTCTGTCAGAAAATTCTTTCTAATGGCTAGATGGAAACTCTTTCTGCTTCATTCCACAAGTTATTAATTGGATTGTTACGCTGAACTATTTCTCAAACGTCTCTTGCCCATGAAACGTCACATTTAGCCTTGATCTGGCATGCTGCTATCGGAAGATGTTTGTGATAGCACAGATGCAGATATGGTTTGGCCCAGACGTCATTTTATTCAATTGAGTTATGGAGACACTCCCCACCTGGCCTTAGATTTGAGGTCCTTGGAGGGGCAGGGGGAGGGAGGGGAGACTAGATTAATCTGTTTCCCTTATGCCCAATCACCTGATGCTCATGTTGTCAGCCAATACCCCAGTCCTGGCAACAGCATTTCCTTAGGGCACTGTACCTGTGCATCAACAGGAGAAAGAACGGCAACCAAGACTGTGACAGCTGCCACTGCGTGCCAAATGAAGGGTAAAAGGTGAAAAAGGGAGGAAGGCATATCGAGAAGGAGTGGCAGATGGCTGGTGGACCCACTACTGAAGATTTGGTAATATGCAGGCCCCTGCCTGCTCCACAATTCTATGGAAACCTCAATGGATGGAGAGATGTTTGGAAACATTTGATCCCATGAGCAGGAAGCATGCCTCGGAAGTTGACTGAGAAAGAAAGGGAAGAAGCAAAACATCTGATGAACATAAACTACCTCTCTAACGAATTCAGACTCACCGCATCTAAGCTGCAAATCCGAAAAGAAAAGCTTCCTTATGCGCACGGTGATAAGGTAATGAAAGAAAAGCCACGAAGTTTTCCCACATGCTACAGATGTCAACATGGCTCAAATCACTTGTAAAGCTTGATTTACGGATGTAGAGGAAATAAGGGATTCTTTCATCTTTGGACTCCAGTGGACAACAATATCCTTTACACTTACATTCCTACTGTTTTTTTTTTTTTACTTCTTTTTAAAAGCAAATTAATTTACTGAAACTCAAGGAAAACTGAGATCACAGGCAACACATTCGTTTCCTTCATAATATGACTAAAACATGAAAGAAAGAGAGGCGCATAAGCACTCCAAACATGCCAATGTATAAGAACAGCTCGCTGAACATGGCAAACAGCGTGCCTACAAAGGGGACCGAAAGAATCCCTAGTGTGCCGTGGCTCTTTGCCAACAAGCATCTGGTTTCACACTCTGGCTGCACACTTCATCCTTTCCTTACCCTACAACTCCAGGAACCTACCTAAAAGCAGGTGTTGAAGGCAATTTCAGCCATAAAGAAGTGATGTTCAGATCAACAGTAACTCACCATGCAACTGCTGCTTTACTTAACGAAAGGAAAGAGTTGGGCTGGAATACCAGCTTGGAGAATCTTATTAAATGCCTGACTTCTAGAAAGGTTTGTAAGATGTACCTTGTGCAGGACTTTTCAGAGGCCGTGATAAAATGAAATGCAAGGTTGTGATGGAAACGAAATCAATGGAATTGACAGGAGTTTGCATAAATGTGCCCAGTGCTTTATACTGAGCCCAATAATTGAGGTTTTGCAAAATGTTTTTAAAAAATCGTTTTTGAACACAACACAGAAAGAGATGGGTGTCAAGGGCAGGCGGGTTTTCTGGAGATAAGATTACGGGCTGGTGGAATCGCTTAGATAAAGTCACTGCCCTCCTCAGAAGTGGATGTGTGTGTTCCAGGGAATCACCTTCCCAAGAAATCCAGCCTGCTATAGTTATTTGTGCCAGACTAGGAACAGGGAGACCCAAGTTCAAATCTCCGCTCTAGCATGGAAGCTTGCTGGGTGATCTTGGGCCAGTCACTCTCCTTGGCCTAACTGGTGGTTGTGAAGATAAAACAGAAAAGACAATGCTGTTGTAAGCCAGTTGGGTCCTCAATGGGGAGAAAAGTTGGGTATAGACAGCTACTCCTAAACTGCTGGCACTCCCTTCCTCAAGAACCTCATATCCCCTCCTTAGACTGCCCAGCTTTTAAAGACCTATGTCTTCTAGAAGGCCACTATGGCGATTCCACCACTTTCACCCCAACGAATGAAATGTACTTAGTTGTCTTCTTACTCAAATTTAGGAAGAAGAGGAATCAAGAAACTCTATAAGTCTCAATATGGTACATGAGAGGCTGATATGAATTCTTAAAACTGTTTTATGTTTCTCTTTTGGGGAAATGGTCAAATCAGATTGTCAGGGAGGTTTCAGGTTTAAACTTGGCAAGTGAAAATGCAACAGGAATGAGGGAAACTTCATATAACTATATACTATAGGTAGTTTACTATAAGAATGAAGCTGTTGGGTTCTACTGATAGGTGTTTGTAACTGTTAAGAGAGAGATCAGTTGGCTGTCACTTCTTAGATGAACAATCATAAGCATATTTGATACAAAATATCTAACATTTGTGGAGGCAAGAACAATACAGACAGGTTCCAATTGTCCTTCTGGCTTAATGAATTTTCCTTCTTGCTTAATGAATTTGCTGTTGGTCCGCAAGCATAAAGAAAAGAAATGAAGGAAAATTTTATTTCTTTAAAACTTGATAGGGATCACCCCCTTTTTCTTGGAGCCATTTTCCTCAAGGAAGGTCTACCAGTTTCACTTCCCTATCTCAGGATCCTCCTCGATCCTACACAACTGTCCTACTTCCACTTAAGCTGCCAACCTCTAACTGCCACTCTCAACTGTCAGTCTCAACTGCCAAAAGCAGAAGTCTGTTTGAACCCCCTCTCAATCAAGGTTTCTAGACTGGTACAACATGTCAGCAGTTAGCTGTCCATCATAGTCACCAATTAGGATTTTACAATATCCCACAATTTTATTCATTTGAGTTTTTGTGCTGTTCAATTTTAGGGTGTTTCTATGGAAAATACTGTATTTTATGTGATTTTAACTTTCGTGACCTGACTCCAGTGTGTTTTATTTATAGAAGGGGGTGGGTATTTAAGATGACTGAATCGATAACATAACTAATAATGGTCCACAAGGCAATTGAACTGGTGCATACAACAATGCTGATGTGTGGGTCCAGTAAGAACATGCTATGGATGAGCATGGGGGTGAAACCTTCATCTAACTGTTTCACCACACATCCTGTTCAGCATATGACTAATTGAGTATCTGATCCATACTGTTAGCAAAGGAATGTGTGAATCTGCCCAATCACCGACTGCCAAAGGAGAAAAGCAGACACGTGGGACACAAACTCTTTGCTCTTTGGCACTGGAGCCTTTTGTGAATGCAAAACTCCACATCAATGAAGATGTTTTGTTAATGAAAACAGAGCCTCTCAATTAAATCTAATACAGGATACCAGATTCTGCATGAAAGGAACTGGCAATTATATTTTATTTCTTTACACCCACAGGTTCTCATGAAAGCTGAAGGAAATTGTTTTAAACTCCTCGACTTCCATTCTGTCTTCTGCCCAGGGCTTCTAAAATAACCTCCAACATCCTGCTTCCAGTTTTCAGGAGAATGCTACGCAACCTCAAATCTGCCTAATCTTCTACGGCCACAAAACTCCAAAGGCATCTGAGAAACAAATTACATGAAAAGGATTGTACTACATGACTCTCAAAAACAGACAGTGAAAAAGAAGAAGCCCCAAGCTGAAAGGCAGACACACAAAAAACTGTTTCCCCTTGCATACAGAGGTTTAAAGTAGGAGCACACCCATGTGAGAGAGATCTCTGAACAGGAAAGCCCCATACGGCTCTTGCATCCTCTGCTGGGGGTGATTCAGAGTCTCTTTGGAGTCTTGTGTGGTCAATAGAGCTGTATAAGTTTCACGGCAGGAGAAAGCAATGTTGCCACCGCAGCAGGCAGCATGCTCTAAGCATGGAAAGAGCACAAGAGACGGCTTCCCTCCTGCCGGGCAGGGTAGAGACCGCAAGAGGCATCTGCAATCCTGTTTCCAAACTGCTGAGGAATGGAAACCAGATGTTCGCAAGTTCAAAGGAGGGAAGACCAGTCACGAGCAAATGTTCGTCAATCTTCAGAACAAAAATAAATGCTGGCAGGTCCTTGAAACAAGCCAGCTGTTGACCTACTGCTTCGGTTTCTTCTCCCTACCCCTTAGCTAGAAACAGTGAGTTAGGACCTGATCCTGGCTTCTATCAGGGCTGCTCCAGGTGTTCCTTGTACCCAGAAACAAATTCCTCACACAAAAGTGCAATTACACACATTGCATGTGATTGTCTGTTAAAAGTCTCTATCGATAAATAAGGCTAGTCAATCAAAGCTGATAGGAAGAAAGTAGTTTCCTTTGAAATGTGGTGTTGGAGGAGAGAGTTACGGATACCGTGGACTGCCAAAAAATCAAATCAGCGGGTTCTAGATCAAATCAAGGCTGAACTGACCCTAGAAGCTAAAATGACTAAACTGAGGCTGTCGTACTTTGGTCACATTATGAGAAGGCAGGAGTCACTGGGAAAGACAATCATGCCCGGAAAAGTTGAAGGCAGCAGGAAAAGAGGAAGACCCAACAAGAGATGGATGGACTCTATAAAGGAAGCCGCAGACTTCAGTTTGTAAGACCTGAGCAAGGTGGTTAAGGATAGGACGTTTTTGAAGGACATTGATTCAGAGGGTTGCCATGAGTTGGAAGCAACTTGACGGCACTTAACACACACACACAGTCAATCAATAAACAAGGCCAAGTTGTGGTTGTGGCTTCCCTGGACAGAGACACCTAGAACTGTGATGCAAACCAGCTCCTTAAATAAGAGTTTGGGGACCCAAATTTATCCCTGAATATGTTCATTGAGAAAATAAATAGCCCTCATTCTATGACAGGGGTATCAAATATGAGCTCTTATTCGGTCCACAAGCCAGCCAAGGCAGCCACACACACCCAAGTCCTGATCTGGGCTAGCAAGCATACAGTGGGCTCGCCAGCCGAGGCATCCACCCCCCTCTCCCAATCTGAGCTGGCGAGGCATGGCCAAGCCCTGGCAAAGTGACATATATGTCATATACAGCCCTCAAAACAAATGAGTTTGACACCCTTGTTCTATGAGATGGGTTTCCCATTGGAAGAACAGGTCATTGGCTGACTAAGAGGCAAATTATACAATACGTTTCTTCACTCATTTATGCTAGTTTGCCTGTGTTCCCCGCAGCCACACAACAGCTGTGGGGAATTGCTTCTCGAATTCTTGTGCAAAATCCATGCTGCTCCAAGTGAAGTATCTGTGTACGTGAAACAGCAAAATCAGCAAAAAAAACCTTGTGTGGTTATCGCGAGATAAAACTGCGGGGTGGGGGGAACCCTTCCTCTCCTCACGGCACCTTCTGCGACTGTTTGGGCTCTCTCTCTTTTTTTTAAAGAAGCGATTACGGGAAACATGGACAAAACAGTGAAAGAAATGTATTGTGTAGTTTGTCTCTAAGTAGAAGCTCTTGGCAAGGCAAAAGCTCCTTCCATTCAGGATATCTCAGACAATAAGGCAGACAGCCACGCCCTCCTTTCTCCCCAAAAATGTAAATATCTTCTTCCTGTTTGGTGATACACTCATATAACTCTTCCATTAAAAAAAACAAACCCAGCTGCACATAGAAACTTTGGTTAGATTAACTTCTTTCTTGATAACTAGTTTTCTAAATGCCAGGATTTTTTTTCCCTATGGAGCATTGCGTTATGGGATTCCCCCCCCACCACAGTTTAAAATAGAAGAGCCCAGAAGTAAGTTTACCCACTTCGGTGAGAATTAGACCAAAGGAGGCGCTCCTTGCTTCATCTGCCCACCTGCCAGGGAAGTAGGGCCACATCTCTCTCTTTTTTGGGCCACATGCTCTTTGCTCAACCAGAGCTCTTCCATCCAAGCATCTTCACAAGGCAGTATGCTATTCTTCCCTCCTCCTTGTCAAAACCTCCCTATCCCCCCGATAAGACACCAAGGGCAATCAGCCTATTTTCCTTTGCTACTGGTGGCGCGTGGCGACTGCCAAAATCCGTCTTCCTCCCTGGACTATATCCACCTTTGACTGGCAAAGTACACATGCACATATCGTGTGGGTAGTCTAGACCACATGATTACTTTCCAGTCTGCAGCGATGAATGCACGTTTAGAATGGGAAGTGCCCACATGGTCTCCTGAGTGGGAAAGGAGAAGCCCTGGCATTCAAGTCAAGTTTGGGTTTGTGGTGTAGACATTCCCAGTAGGATAAGTAAATGCACTCAAGTAGACTTCCACTCGGTGGTAGAATTTCCAAAGAGGAAATTTAATTTATTGATACGTGTTTCAAGTTTTTAAGTCTCCCATTATTATTATTTGTGTGTGTGTGTGTGATAATTCGATGATGGATACTTGCAGTAGGTTATCTCAAACAGGATAATTGTTAAAAGGGTAATAACAATCTAGTGAAAGGCTAGGCGTGGACTGCTTTGTTCGGAGCTCCTTGCGGCAGAAGCCCGTTCAAAAATGCTTTTTACAGATGCGGTTTGTAAATGGAAATCAAGAGGCTCTGCCACAGCCATCTGGAAAGTAGATTGAAAGTTAAGGACATCTTAACAAAATAACAGAGAAAGAATAGCTTTTGGCCCTAACAACCCCCAACCAAAAACAAAACAAAAAAAGATTTTTTTTTGTTGCAGTTATATTGTCCTTTGGATTCTTGTCATTTCAGATAAGCACTCGAAGCTAGAGGGCTAAATTCAGCTGATAGCTTTCATAGTTTATAGCTGAGCAGAGGCAAAGACGAGCATTTCACATAATAAAATTGCTCGGGTAACATGTAGGTTCCTTGGACTGAGAAGTATTGGAACCATATCTCAAGACCTCTCAAATGTGAAACGTATACTGTGTAGTCCACAGAAGAACAATAGCTCCTCCGTTTAAGGTCTGCCTGCCTCTGTAAATCTATGTCATCCTCTCTCCCAATTTTTTAAATTATTCAGTAGGTTCTCAAGGGGCACAGACTGTCTGGCATTAGGATGTCACATAGCATCTAGCAGAGATAGGTCCAAACAAGAGTAGATTTGCCAGATCCACAACTACAGAGAGACACACAAACACAGTGCTCAGCTAGCGGTCAAGTATTTGAGATTGAGAATACCCACTCCGGAACGTCAGAATTCTGTGAAAGTTCTGCTACTGGACTAAAAGCCCATAATATCTTCTTTGGCAGCTAGGCATTTAGGACACGTGAAGCATTAGGATGAAACGTTCTACCAAAGAATTGTTTCTCTCTGTGGTCTTTATTGAACTGTCTGTGACATTCATTAGCATTTGCGCTAGTACAAATGAACTGGATACTGGGCCTAGGGCTGTGCATTTGGTAAAAGCCGAACTGAAAAAAGCCCCAAAAAGCCATTTCGGTAAATTTCGCATTTGGTTTACCAAATTCCAAAACCTGGTGGGAAAGCCAAAGCCGAATTGGCCATTCCTGGAAAAAAATGGGTGATATTTACTGGTATGGGAATTCAGCTTATTTTGGGTTTTCCAAAAAAAATCAGACCCAATAAACCCGAACCCGAATTTTACTGGATTTTTTTTTTTGCACACCCCTAACTGGGCCTCGATGGATTACATATCAGGGTGACCAAAGTGAATCCTTATACCAGGGTTCCCCAACCTTTTTGGGCTTGTGGGCTTCTTTGGAATTTGGACACTGTGTGGTGGGCACAGCCACAAAATGGCTGCCACAGTTTACCTTCAGTTACACAGAGAGGACCCTTGAGCTGTGGTGGCACCTGCTACCAAAACAACGTATTGTTGTTTTTTAAATCTGCAGAGGCAATCAAATCGCCAATGGCCAATCAGAAGCCTTGCTGAGCAAAAGCCCCATCTGGCCCTGCCCAATTTCTAAAAACACTTGGCCGGAAGTAGGAAAGGTGTCCATGGGTACCATGGCACCATGTTGGGGACCCCTTCCTTATACCAAGACAGTATTAACCAGGATTGTCTATTCCAACATGCAGCCACTCTTGAGATTTGAAGTATAGAAACATCTAACTCCTGCTACACAGTGGTATAATCCTATGGCCGGAGTAGTCAGTTTATTCTCAGAAGCGTTACCTGTCCAGTCACACCCGAGCACCTCCAAGCGCATCCCGATTCCTGCTGGAGACCACCTTTCTGGATGAACCCTGATGTACTGTGCTGGAACAGGATCAAACCTTCGAACTTCGGGGGTGTCGTAGTGCATGTTTCCTTCAAACATCTGAGAGAGAAAAACCGAGGTTAAGTATGAAACAGGTTGGTAGGAACCTCCCTGGCATTCTCCAAGGGGCAGCAACATTGTTGGAAATGAGACGCCCTTTCAAGCTCATTTCAACTTTGTGTTTTACTGAGCAACAACCACGCTTGGTGAAATAAACTAAGACCCCCTGGAGAATGCCGGTTGTTGCAAAACAAGTCACTGGAAGAAGCAAAGACGGGAATCCTGAAAATAAACTTAATGGAAATCATGGGGTAAGTCAAGATGATATATTTAATGGAACCAACTCTATTTGTTGTTGTTGTTTTAAAAAAACTGATTAGATGGTTTTCATATGACACAAACGCTTTCCCTCAAGCGCAGGCATTTTAAAACCCAAACCAAACTACTCTGAAAGTCTGTGTTATTTATATGTCCGGGCATAGTATCCTGTCATCAGGTTGAGATGAGGAAGGGTGGAGGGAATGAAAGCCTTTTACAAGCATCTAAGAGAGAGCCATAAAAAAAGAGAGAGAAAGATTTAGTACAACCGTCCACCCACTGCCTCTGAGGGAAGGTCAAAAACCAGCAGGTGAAATCTGCACCGAGGTTGGCCTGGAGTTATCAGGAAAAACATTTCTTAATCTGAAATGCATAAATGAACAATGCAACCCAGCTGCCCAGGGAAACTGGAGACTCTCTTTCCCTGAAGGTCTATTAAGCCGAATCCTGCAGTCGCTGGCAACTAGATAACCAATGGCATCCCCTTGACTATATTAGTCTCCAAAACTGAACGCTGGCCAGGCTATGTTAATTTAATTATAGTTTGCTTTGGCTTGTCCGGTGCAGACAGAATGCTACAAACTCAGCGCAGCGAGTTATACACACCCTTGGCTCCCGTTCCATTTGAACTGCAGAGAACCCACAAAAGCATTACAGTTGCCATGCTGGTCATTTTTCTCCATGGGAAGACCAGCGCCTTGGTTTAATCATATTCTGCACTTTTGCAGTGGGCGGCTGTAGAAATAAGGACCAGGGAAGAACGATTTCTACAGTATTGTGCCCACAATGGTAAAGCTTGTTGTTACCGTTCAACAACAAATTTTGATCTGGAAAGCAGGGACCCGAGAGGCCGCCCAGACTCCAAAATCTGGCAGTGTAACTTCACATCAGGATCAGACAGTGCTTCCTTCCCTTATTCCACCCGCCCAGCATGTTTTGGCACCAAACGTGCATCCTCTTAACCAGATCCTGATCCCAGATAGACTGACCCAGACCAGATACAGCTTTTCTGATTTCTTGTCTAAACACAGCTTCTGGCTTTCTGTATTTAAATAAAGCCTTCCCCCGCTGATCCTCTCCTGCGCCCCCAAATTTCCAGAGAAGTCCAAAAGGCTTCTTTGAAGCCACATGCACCATTTCAAGGAGTAAGCCCTTAGGAACACAGCCTTTTATTTTTGCAGGAATTAGATCTTCAAGCCCTCCTGATTTGTTGGATTAAGGTTATTACAAGGATACAAAAGTTCATCCACCAGATAAGAACGTTCACAGAGAGAAACGAAGCAGAACATTCTTTTTCCTCAAGCATTCCCTCACACATTCTTCCATCATAAAAGGTGCATATGTTCACCAGCTTGGATTCCTACCAAGGGTACAGCATGATGCATGGCCCACTTCTACATTTTTTGGGATGCTGATTGGTTCAACAATATGACAAGATCCCCTAAAAGAAATGTTTGGGCCCTGTGGAAGCCCATCTGTCTGGGCGAGTGGACTTATTCGCCTCAGAAAGCCAATTCCTCTCGAGACTCATTGTAATGTATTTAATTGGTGCAAGGTCGATGCGAACTATTGAACTGCTGAACTGTTGAACTCGGCCGGGCTGGGCTGGGCTGTGTTGAGCTTGAGGCCCTGCTCCAGGCTCCATCATCTGTTGTTCCGATTGGACTGTGGACTTTGCCCCATCCAACCACAAACTTGTGGGTGTGGCTCTGGGTGGTTGGGAATTGTATATAAGTTGAGTTGTTTTGCAGTTAGCCAGTTTCCCCCCTCCTGCTTCCCTGTTAGTTGAATAAAGGGGTTGATGTTGGAACTCTGTCTCCAGCCATGTGTATGACCTACGCATACATAACACTCATCATCCCTTCACACACACACAACTCTCATGTTTAGGGAAACAAAACACATTTTTGTCCACACACATGCACACACTGAGGCCACGCCAACACATGCAGAGAATGAGGTGGGGAAATAGACAGTATTTCAGACTTGGAGGGAGTAACATTTTCAGAGGCTGCCTGTCATGAAAAAACTCCCCTCAACAGAAACCTAGCACATTAGTAGAAAATGCTCTCAATAAGGGCCCCCCTCCATGCTTTCTGTTTTATCTGCAGGAGGGGTTTTTTGCCCCTTACAGTGGAGAGCATTAAAAATGTAATTCTTAGTGACAAATATGATAAATATAATGAGGCTATCGCCCTGACCTGGATGGCCCAGGCTAGCCTGATCTCGTCAGATCTCAGAAGCTAAGCAGGGTCAGCCCTGGTTAGTATTTGGATGGGAGACCACCAAGGAGTACCAGGGTTGCTGTGCAGAGGAAGGCACTGGCAAACAACCTCTGTGAGTCTCTTGCCATGAAAACCCCAAAAAGGGGTCGCCGTAAGTCGGCTGCGACTTGAAGGCACTTTACACACACACAATGAGGATATCAAATACAATAAGACTTAAGAAATGGGAAACGGGAAACTTTGAAAGTTTACAATAGTTGAATATTGTGCTTTTGTGCACACATTCAATGGAACTTTTACAATTAATGGGTGTTGTTTTAATACAGTTTGTGTCCCCCCCTCACAATTCTGTAAGAATAATTAAAAAAAGAGAACAAATTCTCCTGTAACTGATGTTATTCGAGCTGTCTACTGTATAGTCACATCTATGGGAAGTCAAGTCTGTGCTGAATATATTTCTGTACCCTTCAGAGCTAAGCCACAACATTTTTGGCAATGGCCCCACCCATCTTGAGGAGAGAGGTGCCTAATGTGTATCTCTTGAGTGGATGGAGCTATGTCTGTGTAACTTCTTCTTCATTCAAACTCAAAGATGGATCTCAAAAGAATCCTTCCTTGACTGTTTTGCCCCTTAGTACAGTCAGGGTTACATCTGCACTGGGGTGTGTGTCAGATCTCCCGCTATAGTGGGAGAACTCCTGGCCATTCTCTGCCAACCAGAAGTGATGTAATTACATTGGTACAATGCTGTAGGATTCACCTAGAGTATTGCCCCAATATGATGTCACTTCTGGTTTCACTCCAAAAGTGACCCCTCCTTCCTTCCCTTCCCCCTTTCCCCTATTCCTCCCCCACCCACACTATTTATGCCCATCCTTTAATGCATTGTGGCTCGCCACACTGGGTACGCATGGTTTCTCCAAACGTAGAAATGACACCATCATCTGAGAGCCATCATCAGGGCACCCTTATAGTTTATTGATAATCTAATATCTTAATTATATTTATGATATTTAAGATTTTGATTGTATTTCTATGTTGTTAGCCGCCCTGAGCCCAGCTTTAGTTGGGAAGGGTGGGAGAAAAATACAATAAATAATAAAATAATAATAATTGGCGCGATATTGAAAAGATTGTCCCTGTGCCCCCCCCCCCAAACTCTCCTACTGGGGTGCCAGCTACAGCTGGCAACCATAGTCTGCCTGCTTATTTATTTGTTAGGTGACCCTGCAAGATAAACGGCATCTGTTCCTAGGAAGGAGAATGAGTTACAGGTAAGCAGTCGGTCCTTCTTCATAGTCTCTGCATAATCACACCTATGGGAAATATTAGTAAGCTGACCTCTCTGGTGGAATAGACCGGTGTTCTCATGAAAATAAGAAAAAATATGCCGCTTGGCTGAAGTTTGCGCATTTCCTGGCTCTCGCATCCAGGCATGATGCTTCACAAAGATTAATAGCTGAGCCCAAGTTGCTGCTCTGCAGAGTTCTAGTAACTGTATGCTGAAAGCAGCAGATGCAGTGGTTACCCTGGCCAAGTGGGCTCCAATAGTTCTTGGGAGTGGCTGCCATGCCAGTTCACTGCATTGTGTAATCAGAGTCATGTTCCAGTGACTGGGGTGCTGAGAAAATACCCAATTTTTTTTAAGCGATCCACCATAACAAAGCAACGAGCTGGGAGGTTTCTCTAAAAACAGCGGTCTTATCCATATAGAAAGATATCACTCTGGAGGCATCTAACGAATGTGATAGCTTTTCTATCAGCAGCAGAGGATAGGACTCACAATAATGGGTTTAAATTGCAGGAGGAAAGGTACCAGCTGGATATTAGAAAAATTTTTTTTACAGTAAGAGTTGTTCAACAGTGGAATCAGCTACCTAGGGAGGTGGTGAGCTCCCCCTCTCTGGCAGTCCTTAAGCAGAGGCTGGACGAGCACTTGTCAGGTATGCGCTAGGCTGATCCTGCATTAAGCAGGGGGTTGGACTAGATGGCCTCTATGGCCCCTTCCAACTCTCTGATTCTATGATTCTGTTTCGGGTAATGGTTTTGGAAGTAGACGAGTTTTGGATTTAGGAAAAATCTTGATACTGTTGTCTTGGTGGTGGTGGAGAGATGAAGACTTGGAATGCATGGTGTGCTGGCTGCACCAATGTAACGGCTACAAGAAATGAGAAATAGGTCTGAATGAGAGAAAAGATGAAAGGGGCTCCAAGATTTCTACCAAATGATCATGCCTTCCAGGCAGAGAAAGATTTTCCGACACAAATATGAGCTTCCGATCACCTTGGAGAAGACAGCAGCTCAAGGATCAGTAATGCTTTCCTAGAAAAAGCACAACCATAGTCCCAGATGTCCAAAATGGATTAGGCTCTATTACTTACTGTGTGGATTAGATACTAATGGTTGTATTACGACATTACACGTGGGGTCCAAGAGCAAATGGACCATTTCCTTCATGTTTCCTCAAACCTATGTTCTCCCTTAGTCTTAACCAATGGGCAAAAGAGGCCACTACCTTGGGCCCTACCTCCCATGATCCTGCCCCCCAAGAGAAGGAGAGCTCAACAGCAGTGGCTTCTCACACCCGCCCCATCTGGGTCTTACGCAGCCAACATGGCGGAGCCTCACATACGGGCCATCTGAGGCCTGGGAAGCCAGCTTCTGGTGACAGCTACGTCTCCTACCCACCTCACATAGGGTGAGGACCACTCCCTGCTTGGGCCCCAGAGGCAGAGGGTAGGCCTGGAGGGGGGTGGCAGTGATTCTGGGGCCCCATTCTGGATCTTTATCCAGGGCTCCAGAATCACTAGGACTGACCTCTGTTCTCACCCACATGGTTAGAAGAAAGAAAGAAAGAAAGAAAGAAAGAAAGAAAGAAAGAAAGAAAGAAAGAAAGAAAGAAAGAAAGAAAGAAAGAAAGAAAGAAAGAAAGAAAGAAAGAAAGAAAGAAAGAAAGCTGTCATCGAGGCACAGGCAGTTCCACATTTGTTCCTTCTGGAAAGTCCTACCTTAGGTTGCATCGTCTTGGGGTCTTGTAGAAATTCCCAGTCCTTCCCGTTCAAGCTGTAAGCTACTTTGAACTTCCTTACAAAGGCTCGGGCTTCCCCCACGCTGATGCTGTCCCCTCCTCGAGCCCCTTGAATAATCACTCCTTTCACGTTCTTTGGGACTCCCAGATCTACTTGCAGCCACTCCTCCCCGGGCTGTGCTTGAGGTATGCGTGGGAACCATCCCGAGCGGCTGCTGACAAGGCGTGCGGTGCTGGGGGCCCAGTGATATTCTCGGGTAGAGGAAGCCGAGATCTGGGAGTCGGGGATGAGCCCGGAGAGCATCCCCAACATATTTGAGCAGGGTGAATCTGGGTAGAAAAAGAAAGGGGCGGGTGCATGAGTGGCTAAAACACAATGATCGGTTTTAAGATGTAAGTACCAAAACAGCACTGGAGGAGTAACATCCCATGGTGACTAACTGCTAGGTATGAAATGTCAAAACACTTAAACCAGCTGTGCTTGGCTTTATAACAGCTATCACAGGCTGCAGGGCCCCCTCAATGGACGCTCAGTACATCCTCACTATTGCAGCCTCTGTACAAATTGCTCTCTGCTTCCAGCTAGCTTTGCTCTCCCAGCCTCCAGTCAATGGAAAAACATCCGGGCCTCTTTTAAAAATAAATACTGGTTAAGTCCATTCAAATGAGAGAAAACCCATGTGGAGGCAATAATATTAAACAGTGCAGATGAGAAGTTGGCTCAGATGTCACTCTCGTATGGTGGTAACATACCACTGAAGCCATAGCCTGATGTGCCCAATTTGGGTAGGGGAAGGGGCCAGGCCTGCGAATATTCCAGCAACTGGGGAATCGAGCCCAATTCTCCAGATCAGAGCCCACTACTCCAAACCACTGCTCTTAACCACTACACCATGCTGGCTCTCAGAGCCCAGAGACTTTCCCTCTGAGCTGACCTTCTTGAATTATCTGAGGTACCAGCCCTTGAGTTGGATCCCACTGATAATTTCTGCTGCCCAAATGGGGTATGGGCGATTCTTGCAGATTTCCCCCCATGGCTGTTCCTGGGGGTCCCCCTGTCCTTACCCATGCAGCAATTCAGGGGCATTCTGGGGAGGCAGAGATTTTCAGCAAGATCTTAGTAATTGTTCCAGCAAATCTCCCCTTCAGTTCAGTGTTGGTTTTTTTCTTTCTCCCTTATATTTTTACGAATTTTTCAACCACGAAAATTGTTGCAATTTTTTAAAGGTTACAGATTAGGAGACTGCAGGAGGTGGCCTGGCTCTCGCAGAGGCTTAGCACTTTCTTACAAATCTGCTTTCCTCTGAACTGCTGCAAGATTCGCATAGGTTGGACTGGCACCAAGGATAAATTACAGGACTTCTTCTATATTGCCTCACTTCACTCTTGACCATCTCCGCCTAAGTTATCTGTCCTGAGTTCAACGCTTTTGGGAAGTGTTTTTTTCCCTGCTTCCTCACAGCATTGCGGTGCATTTGTGCATCTCCAAGGGTTTCCTCGGCTTTTCTCCAATCTTTCTCAAACCTGCTTTGTTCCAAGGTTCTGGGGAAGATCACATAAATGCCTGGATGGCTCCCATGTAGGCGTAAATATTCGGCCATTTCCCCTAACCCTATCCCCATGGTAGCCATTTCCTCCCTCTGCTAATTGGGGGGGGGGTTGTTTTTTTTAAAAAATTGGCACTATAATATCACTGTATTGATTGATATGCCATTGTAACAATAGGTATAGAAGGTTCTTGGAATTCTCAACTTTCCCTTTTAAAAAAGCAACTCTTTAGCTCCCGGCCTTAAAAAGGCATATCTTTGCAAAGGAAGGAGACGGGGATATACTTTGAAATCTGGGAATTCAGAGAGCCTGCTTCACCTGTTGTTACAACAGTATAGCAATATTCTAGAGACAATTTTTAAAAAAGAGAGTCACCTCTTCTGGGGGGTTGGGGCAGGGAAACCTTTCACGAGGAAGCTCATTGCTGCTGTGCTTAATGTCCAGGCCCACCAGCAATGGGAAAACCCAAATTCCCATCCCCTTGCGGAAGCCACCCTTCAAAATGAGCGTTGGAGTAGTCAAGCAACTAGAGTTAAAGGAAGGTATTGCATGTGCAAATCGGCACTGTGTCTGTTACTGAAACAAGAGTATTTTATGTCTGGAAACCAAGTTCTATGAGGAAAGGTTGAAGGAGCTGGGTAGAAGACTGAGAGGTGCTATGATAACCATCTTCACGTACTTCAAGGGCTGTCATGTAGAGGATGGTGCCGAGTTGTTTTCTGTTGCCCCAGAAGGTCAGACCAGAACCAACGGGTTGAAATTAAATCAAAAGAGTTTCCGCCCAGACATTAGGAAGAATTTTCTAACAGTTAGAGCAGTTCCTCAGTGGAACAGGCTTCCTCGGGAGGCAGTGAGCTCTACTTCCCTGGAGGTTTTTAAGCAGAGGCTAGATGGTCATCTGTCAGCAAAGCTGATTCTATGACCTTAGGCAGATCATGAGAAGGGAGGGCAATTTGGCCATCTTCTGGGTATGGAGTAGGGGTCACTGGGAGTGTGGGGGAGATAGTTGCATAAATGACCTGAGTGACGCCAGGATTAGCTGCTGTACATGTAAAAAAAAGGATGCAGTTGATTACAAGCTGCAAGAAAGCCTAATGTGATTTTAAACTGCCTTAACAGAAACACCACATCCAAGAAGTAATGCTTCCACTCGATTCTGCACTAGTCAGGCCACATGTGGAATACTGTGTCTGGTTCTGGGCATCGCACTTCAAGGGAAAAGGAAGACAAATTGGGACGGGTTCACAGGAGGGCAACAAAGATGGTCAGGCATTTGGAAAGTCCTGTACAGAGAGGCTTAATGATCTGGGTAAGTATAGCCCCGAGAACTCTCGACTGCCAGGAGACATGATAACTCTTTAAATACCTGAAGGCTGTCACATGTCTCTGTAGCTCCACAGGCCGAGAGCAGATCTAATGGGCTTAAGTTCCTGCAGGGTAGATCCTTGCCAGAGATTAAGAGAAACTGCCTGACAGTCAGAGTAGTTCAACAAAGGAAGCCATAACCAAGGGGAGAGTGGGCGCGCTCTACCTGCCTGGAGGTTTCTAAGCAGTGAAAGCCGAGCCGTCTGTAGGGAATGCTTTCATTTGGATTTCCTGTACTGAGTTTGAGTACCTGACCCATATCGCCCCTTACGACCCTATGATTCTTGGCTATGTCACCCTCTATTATGGAACAAAAAGTTTCCCAGAGGAAAAGCCTCAGCTAAGCTGTATGGAGTGTGAGGGCTACGTGCTTAGACTTGATGGCATCTCGGGGCCTCCCATATCTGCCATCCTATATAGAAGAAAAAGAGGAGGAGGAAGAGGAAGAGGAAAAAGAGGAAGAAGAAGAAGAAAAGTTGGTTTTTATTTGCTGACTGTCTCTACCACTTAAGGAAGAATCAAACCAGCTTACAATCACCTTCCCTTCCCCTCCCCACCACAGACACTCTGTGAGGTAGGTGGGGCTGAGAGTGTGACTAGCCCAAGGTCACCCAGCTGGCTTCATGTGTAGGAGTGGGGAAACCAACCTGGTTCACCAGATTAGCCTCCGCCACTCATGTGGAAAAGTAGGGAATCAAGCCCAGTTCTCCAGATCAGAGTCCACCACTCCAAACCACCATTCTTAACCCCTACACCACCCTGGCATATAGTTATGACTTCAGTTGAGCACACAGCCATCAGAAGTGCTTCAGGTGTGACATGTTTTTGCAGCTGGTGTGAAGTTTTAATGTTTTTAGTGTTTTAATGCCTTGGGGACCCTATTTGGGTGTCCACTGCCTTGGGGACCCTATTTGGGTGGGAAGCTGGCATATAATAAATAAATTAATTAATATGTTTTTGCATTGACAATCAGACTCCAAGATCTACTATGCGGCAGATGCAGGAACATCTGGACTGACAACCCAAAATGCATACCTGTGATGCGGCAGCCGTAAAGTTCCAATCGGAGGGCAATTCCGCTGTGCCATAGTTGGGGCCGGATCCGTACGAACCGTGTCAACACAGGAGCGTGGAGTTTGTTCAGAACCACTTCTGAAGCGTCGGTGTTTGCCTGGAATACCTAGAAAGGGAGAAAGGCTGAAAATTCAGCTTACCCTTTCCTAATTAAAACAGGAAAGGGATGACATGAGAAGAGAGAAGGAGGGACTGAAGCATAAAAGGCACCTGTCCAAATGGTAGCAAATAATGACAGATCTTCCCCCTATGTCTTTAAGAGCAGTTTCACCTACGGACATGAACCAGTGACGTTCATGATTTCTCCCAATCAGGCTGCTGTCAAAGGCACAGTATAGGGTTGTTGTTTTTTCTTGTCATTTGGCAACCGCTAAGTACAACAGGTGGATCCTCCATGCTGTCCCCTGTTCTGTTATGACGACAACTGAAATACAATCTCAGGCAAAACCAATCAAACAGAAAGAGCTTCTGATTTTGGATGGACAAGTCTGAAACACCCTTGGCACAATCCCTAGATCAGCAAGATGTTCAAAAACACTCCTAAAAAATGCGATCTCATCTGCCTGGAACGAAGCATACATGCAAAAACTAGCAGTATTGGTTGAACTAATGACTATGCATTTGTACTTCACTTTCAATATTTACAATGTGGGCGTAGTTATGATTATTCCCTTTCGTAAGCTGCAAGGATGCAGATTCGTATCAGCTTGTTAACATCTGATCATTGCTAGCACTGAAATGTCGTGGTTTCCTCTATGCATGTAACAATTCCTCTAAAGAGAAGCAAGCCGGTCGCTTCCTTTACACCCACAACCCCAGAAATAAAACATTTTTTAAAAAAACGCACACAAGAAGACCTTTATTTGGTGCAACGTATGCTGCAGTATTATTCAAACAAACTGCTGTCTCACCAGATGGCCATAATCAATAATTACCATATGGACCTTACATTCCTCCCCCCACCCTTCCTTTCATTATTTTAATAGCTTGGTAAATTGTCAGCAAATTTTGTTTCTGTCTTTGTCTTTGATGTAACAGGGTGGAACAAGGAGGAAAGACAAAAAGAAGTCCAAGAAAGAAAACAGCCGTCATTATTCTGGGGCACTCGAGATCGTGAGGCGGATCCAACCATCTTCCAAGGAGCCTTTCTCCAGCCTAAAGGCGTTTTCTTCCCATTTAAGTGGTTTGTCCTCCATCGTAAGGGCCAATTAAGTTGGAGGAAGACTCCTTAGGCTGGAGGAAGGCTTCAAACTTTGTTCAGCCAGCGTGGTGTAGATATCAAGAGCTTTGAGAGCCAGTGTGGTGTAGTGGTTAAGAGCGGTGGTTTGGAGCAGTGGACTCTAATCTGGAGAACCGGGTTTGATTCCCCACTCCTCCACATGAGCGGCGGATGCTAATCTGGTGAACCAGGTTGGTTTCCCCACAGCTCTCTTTGAGCTCTCTCAGCCTCACCTACCTCACAGGGTGTCTGTTGTGGGGAGAGGTAGAGAAGGTGATTTTAAGCCAGTTTGATTCTTCCTTAAGTGGTAGAGAAAGTCGGCATATAAAAACTAACTCCTCCTTCATCTTCTCCTCCTCCGATGTGGGAGAACAGAGGGAGAGTCTGTCCCTGTACTTCCCATATAAACCAAGGTACTTCTTTGCATAGCAGCCCTAATAGCCCAGACTACCCTGATCTCACCAGAGCTTGGAAACTAGACGATTCGTACATGGGTGGGAGACCATCAAAGGCTGTGGCTACTACACAGAATAAGGCAATGGCAAACCACTTCTGCACATCTCTAGCCTTGAAAACCGCATGAGGTGGAACTCCATGGGCTTGCCATGAGTCAGTTGTGACCTGAAGGCACACTTTACCTTTTACTTTTTCTGAATGCCAGATTTTGGGGTCCTCACAATTAACTCATGCATTTCAAGCCAGAGAACACATCTCCTACTATGTTGCCCAGCCCAAACACTGAGATAGTAATTGGACGTTCTCCTCTGGGACCCTTCTCTGCCTGACGTGAGGAGGGCACCCCAACTGAGAGAAAGAGAGCCTTCTACGTAGATGCTTGCCCACCCTCAGGAATGCCCTCATGTTGGCAGCCCTCCCTGGCTGCCTTTCGGGAGCAGCTAAAGAGACTCCTATTTGGACAAGCACGGGGCTGAGTAGTGCGATCCTTGTGTAGTGTTTGGTGCCGATGGCTAGCTTGTACACTGACGGCTGTCGTGTTTACTGATGGTGTTGTACGGTTCGACTTTATTATCACGCTGCCTCGAGCACATTGTGGAGAGCCAGGATGCAAATATTCCAAATAAATAAATTCCACCCCGTCGTCTGCTCCGCAGGGTGCAGAAGTCTCCAAGGAGTTCACATCGAACTTTCCCCCCTCTCTCTCCTTTTTTAAAAAACATATTTTATTCATTTTTAACATAAAATAACAACACAAACATACATTCCATTCACACACAGATTAGGCTTCTTCCAGGGTTATTGTTTAACAGTTCTTGTAGTCCCAAAGCATGGTCCTCTTAATAGTTGTACAGTTATATAGTTCCTCTATTCTATTTGCACTATGATGTTATATAATATTTCTTATTTATATATTTAAAGTTATAATATCTATCTGAGATTTCTGCTATATTTATATTGACTTGACACAATTTCCCTCAGCTGTTACTATTCCCCCCCCCCCGAGAATCGTTTACACTCTGCTATGTAAAAAAGGTAAAGGACCCCTGTGCAAGCACCGAGTCATTCCTGACCCATGGGGTGACGTCACATCCCGACGTTTCCTAGGCAGACTTTGTTTGCGGGGTGGTTTGCCAGTGCCTTCCCCAGTCATCTTCCCTTTACCCCCAGCAAGCTGGGTACTCATTTTACCAACCTCGGAAGGGTGGAAGGCTGAGTCAACCTTGAGCCGGCTACCTGAAACCGACTTCTGTCGGGATCGAACACAGGTCTTGAGCAGAGCTTGGACTGCAGTACTGCAGCTTTACCACTCTGCGCCAGGGGGCTCTTAAACTCTGCTGCGTACACCAACATATATTGTTACTGTTGTCTTGATTATAACTTCAGATTTGCATATTCAGCATAGCTCATCCAACTCTTTTGAAATTCAATGATCATTCTTCCTCTGAGCATATTGGTTAGTTTGGCCATCACTGCGTATTCTGATATTTTCTGTTGCCGTTTCTCTATTTCTGGGATCTCCTCTTGCTTCCCCTCTCTCTCTCCTATGCAGAATCTTGGTTCAATGCTGACTGTGCATTAATTAGTGCTGACTGTCAAGCAGAAGTTAAAATGCTTAATCCCAGAGTCTTGGGATTTAGGACGAGGCGCTGTTTGAAGGCCCAGATATTTCCCTGATATTCCAGAGGAGCCTGCCTTAAAGGGATAATACAGATGTTTCCTGGGTTTGGAACAATTAACTCCAGTTATCTTGGGGCAGATGGAGTTTGCCAGAGGCTATGTATCACAAGCACAGTGTCCTCTCCGTGAACTTACTCCCGGCAAGAATGTATGGGATAGCCATTCCCCTGCACGAAGCGTGGGAAGAGAGTCATGGAGAGATCGTAGCGGGCAGAGTTTT
The DNA here is from genome assembly GCF_029931775.1 of Euleptes europaea. Lineage (NCBI taxonomy): Eukaryota > Metazoa > Chordata > Lepidosauria > Squamata > Sphaerodactylidae > Euleptes > Euleptes europaea. The sequence goes on from NC_079326.1 coordinate 48,707,140, forward strand.
CGCAGGCCTCTGGGCAAAAGGCTGGTCCCACTTAGCCCTTAAATACAGGAAAGCACCCTCGAGGACATACAGTGCTTTTGTGTGTGTAATCTGCCGTCAAGTCACAGCTGACTTACGGCTATCCCAGCAAGGGGCTTTCAAGGCAAGCGATTGAGCAGAGGTGGTTTACCATTGCCTTCCTCTGCAGAGTCTTCCTTGGAGTTCTCCATTCCGAGTACTGGCCCTGCTTAGCTTCTGAGATCTGACAAGATCAGGCTATACTATGCTGCCTTCCCTCCCCGAAGGCTGCTTTAGGTCCTGCCAAATGGCATAGTTAAATTGTGGAACTCCCTGCCCCAGGAGGTGGTGATGGCTGCCAACTTGGAAGGCTTTAAGAGGGGAGTGGATATGTTCATGGAGGAGAGGGGTATTCATGGCTACTAGTAAAAATGGATTCTAGTCATGATGTATACCTATTCTCTCCAGGATCAGAGAAGCATGCCTATTATATTAGGTGCTGTAGTACACAGGCAGGATAATGCTGCTGCAGTTGTCTTGTTTGGGGGCTTGCTAGAGGCACCTGGTTGGCCACTGTGTGAACAGACTGCTGGACTTGATGGGCCTCAGTCTGATCCAGCATGGCCTTTCTAATGTTCTTATGGAGCTATCTATGGCTATTAGTCAAAAAGGACACTAGTCATGATACATACCTATTCTCTCTAGGATCAGAGGAGCATGCCTATTATATCAGGTGCTGTGGAACACAGGCAGTACAATGCTGCTGCAGTTGTATTGTTTGTGGGCTTCCTAGAGGCACCTGGTTGGCCACTGTGTGAACAGACTGCTGGACTTGATGGACCTTGGCCTGATCCCGCATGGCTTTTCTTATGCTATGTTCACCATTGATGCGCGCCACGCACAGAGGCAAAGCAGAGCTGTTATCAAGAAAGTTACCCATAAGGGGTATGATCAGATATAATTACCCTTGGAAAAATAAGAGGGAATACATATACCCCTTCAGATCTTTAGCTGAGTATGTACTTGGCTCAGGAGAGGGGACGAAAACTCCTTTCAGGGAGTTCAGGGACTTGTTATTAACTTTCCCTCGAAATACACAAGCCTGCAGGGAGGACTCGTTAATGCATCTCACTTGGAGTCCGGCATGTTGATGCATGGAGATTGCATTAGCAGACAAGAGAATAATTCAGTGCTAAAATCCATGACGGCGACTTCCCCGCGTTAACAGCAGTGCCGCAGCCGGAGCAAGTGCCACACAGTGGCAAACTCCTGCCTTAAGTGGAGCGGCGTTAAGCGATAGGGTAGGAAGGAAGCCCTTGCCTGCAAATCGGTGTGGATAATTGGGATTTGGAGTAGATTTAGAGCCAAACACGAAATGCTAATCCAGAGAATATAGATCATGCTGGTACCGTTTAGAAAAACAGCATGGTTGATGGGTTTTTAATATCCTACTTTATCCCAGCAGACCCCCTCTCTCCTCTGCTCCCTTTCCTCAGCAAGTCACCAAATAACCTTTTCCCAGCAAGACAGTTAGAAGCATCAGTGTCCGCTGCAAGTGGTCTCCCTGTGTGCCAGTATCGGAGAACGCGTGTATATTTCACCACTGAAGGAAAAGGCCACTGCCTTGCGTCAGCCCGCAAAGCTGATCTGCGGCGTCTCATCCAAGAACCGAAGTGAAACCCCCACCTGGCCCTCACGTCTGACCTCGCGTCGTTCTCTTCTAAATCACCCTCTGCTGCTCCCTCAACTTCTGCTTCAGGTCCTTCCTTCTCCAAAAACACATCTAGGTGTTCGTGAAATTTATTTATCTCCCCCCCCCTTTCAGAAGAAGAAGAGTTGGTTTTTATATGCCGACTATCTCTACCACATAACGGAGACTCAAACTGGTTTACAATCTCTTCCCCTCGCCACAGCAGACACCCTGTGAGGTAGGTGAGGCTGAGAGAGCTCTAACAGAGCTGTGACTAGCCCAAGGTCACCCAGCTGGTTTCATGTGTAGGGGTGGGGGAACCAACCCATTTCACCAGATTAGCCTCCGCCGCTCATGTGGAGGAGTGGGGAATCGAACCCGGTTCTCCAGATCAGACTCCACTGCTCCAAACCCCCGCTCTTAACCGCTACACCACGCTGGCAACTTCTCCACAGATTTTTTTTTCCATATGGCAATTGTTCCCTAGTCCGGCTGGTTTCCTTAGTAGGCAGACTAGTTCTGTTTTGAGCCAGTGTGAAAATCTAAAAATTTTATGATGTTTTATGAAAGCTGTAAATGTAATTCCTGTATTTGAGCTTGTATAATTAATTATTATGTTATTTAATAGCGTATCTTTCTCCCATGCTTATGACTGATTGGTCTATGAGCATTAAATAAATGAGCTACGAACTTCTAACTACATATAAATACAAAATTTAAAACAGTTAAAATCATAAAACCACCTTAACAATTACTATCTATAAATGGCACCTTAATCAACAACTGCACTTCTGAAAGGTTAGGGTTGCCAGCTCTGGGTTGGGAAATAACCTAGAGATTTTGGGGGTAGAGTCCGAGGAGGACAGGATTTGGAGAGAGGAGGGGCTTCAATGCCATAGAGTCCAAGGGCCAAAGCAGCCATTTTCTCCAGGACAACTGATCTCTGTCGCCTGGAGATCAGTTGTAATAGCGGGAGATCTCCCACCTGGAGGTTGGCAACCCTAAGGATAGTCCAACAAGGCGCCCGTGAACCTAAGATTGACAATACGACAAACTCACACCGTTATAAGAGAAAGGTACAGCGAGATGGGGAAAGTTTTACAACTGTACCTTTTTCTTTTTCTCTTTCTTACAAAAAAACCTGTCTCCTTACTTCAAGGCTAAATGACAGCCCCCAGGTCACCTCCGATAAGACTCTTATTTCAAAGAGAAAAAGCGCTAACAACTTTTAACGACACACCACATCTTCAGGCTACGTTCCTTCATTACGTTCAGGGTGGTGGTGGTGGTGGATTCAGCCAGGTGCTTAATCGTATGCCTAATTCCAAACAGATGGGCAAGGCCTTGAAGATTTCTTTTTCAGCCTGCACTTTTCCTGCAGAAATTGAAGGAATTAGGTACGTGTAACTTGCAATAAAGATCAAGCGGAGCATTCCTGGGCAGATGGTGTCGTTTTAAAGGCCAGGGAACAAGCACTGTCAAGCTAAAGCTTTGCCCTTTCCTTAGCAGTAATAGCTACTGCACAGACAGAGTGATACAGAACACAGCGCCCAAACCGAATTACTTGTGGTATTTCTTTCAAGGGCTTTAAAAGGCAACAATATTATCTCTTACATTCTACACAGCTTTCGAATCTTGGCTGTTCCTCTTATCGGTGCTTCAGCTGTGAACTGGCGGCTCAAATCCGCCCCCCCCCCTCCAACCTTCTTTTGAACATGTTTCCTAAATTTGGTCCCATGGCTCAATCAAGACATAAATGTGTTCATACAGCTCGTGCCACTGAGGATGCGTCTAGGCACAAGGCCGTTTTCAAGTCTGGGGCACAATTTGCTGGTTCTGTGCAGCTGCCACCCGTCTTGCACACCACAAAAGGGGTACGGTGAGCCTCATGCAGATTGCAGGTAGTTCAGATTAAGGTAGGGTTGCCAACCTCCAGGTACTAGCTGGAGATCTGCTGTTACAACTGATCTCCAGCCGACAGAGCTCAGTTCACCCGGAGAAAATGGCCGCTTTGGCAATTGGACTCTATGGCATTGAAGTCCCTCCCCGCTCCAAACCCTGTCCTCCTCAGGCTCCACCCCCCAAAAACCTCCTGCCGGTGGAGAAGAGGCACCTGGCAACCCGACACCCATCCCACTCCACAAAAGGGGTACAGTAAGCCCCGTACAGATTGTGAGTAGTTCAGATTAAGGAATATTAGAATCAGTATTGAGGGCAGCAGGAAAGGTTGAGGGTAGCAGGAAAAGAGGAAGACCCGACAAGAGATGGATTGACTCAATAAAGGAAGCCACAGCCTTCAATTTGCAAGACCTGAGCAAGGCTGTCAAAGACAGGACATTTTGGAGGACATTGATTCATAGGGTCGCCATGAGTCGGAAGCGACTTGACGGCACTTAACACACACACATAGGATCAGTATGGGTTTCATAGCCCAAAACTATGGCTGTAGTGCAATCTAAAGATGAAAGGGTGACCCGATGCAAAGCATAACAGGGCTACCCCATTTCCTAAACAGTGGTGTAGAAAAGGGCAGTAGATTTTTTCACACACACACACAAGACACACTTTATCTACGGAAATTCATCCACAAAATTCACATGAAGTTGCCTTATACTGAATCAGACCATTGGTCCATCAAGATCAGTATTTTTTTTTATTTTTTTTTATTTTTAAAACAACATAAAACATACAAAACATACAACATACACACCTTGTACATAATCAATGCTCCATACCTGCAACAAGACATTTATCAACTGCTATTTAAAGTGGATCTAAATCATTCTATATCTTCTATTCTAATAGCTTGTCTATAAATCTTAAGAAAAAACAAACCTTTAACAAAGAAGGAGATACCTAATCATACTCTCATATCTTCATACGAATTAGATTGCAGTACTTAATTATTACTCTATAGTGCTGATATTGTACACTGAGTCTTGCACTCAGCATATTTAAGAAATGATTAGCACAGCATAATTATTATCATCAAGAACAGTATCAGCACCTACTACCTTTTATCAGGGGGTGCCAGGGATTGAACCTGGGACTTCTGCAGGCCAAGCAGGTGCTGTCTCTGAGTCATGCCATTTCCCCCCCGTTCCCCCCACCTCTATAAATCTATTAAAAGGTATAAAGGCCCTGAGAGCCAGCAGGGTGTGAGAGCCAGCGTGGTGTAGTGGTTAAGAGTGGTGGTTTGGAGCAGTGGACTCTGATCTGGAGAACCGGGTTTGATTCCGCCACTCCTCCACACGAGCGGCGGAGACCTCGCTCCTACACAGGAAGCCAGCTGGGTGACCTTGGGCAAGTCACACTCTCTCAGCTCCACCTACCTCACAGGGTGTCTGTTGTGGGGAGGGGAAGGGAAGGTGATTGTAAGCCGGTTTGATTCTGCCTTAAGTGGTAGAGAAAGTCGGCATATAAAAACCAACTTTCCCTCCTCTTCTTCTTCTTCATTCTTTAGCATCTGGATCACCCTATTAGTTGGTAACCTCTTCTAATTTTCCTCTCATTCGTTCCGGTTTAGTACTACGGTGTAAACTCAGAGTTGAGAGAAATCAGCCATCTGCCTGCCACCTAAGGCAAGAGCCAGGTGAGAATTTTGACAGATGAGAAAGCGCAAAGTGATAGGCTTGGCCCACGAGGGCCTGTGGAGCTCTCCCTGCACAAAAACGCACCGAAAACTCTCAGCCTTCCCCCACCCCCATCCAACCTGTTTGACCAGAAGCCAAGAGTGAAACAAAGAAAATGACAGCACACACCACGGGCATCGATGCCTCTATGAAAAATTAAGAGAGTTGTTAGAATGTTATGTTATTGCCTTCTTGTTAGTAGTAGAAGAAGAAGAGTTGGTTTTTATATGCCGACTTTCTCTACCACTTAAGGGAGACTCAAACCGGCTTACAATCACCTTCCCTTCCCCTCTCCACAACAGACACCCTGTGAGGTAGGTGGGGCTGGGAGAGCTCTAAGAGAACTTTGACTAGCCCAAGGTCACCCAGCTGGCTTCATGTGCTAGGAGTGGGGAAACAAATCCAGTTCACCAGATTAGCCTCCGCCGCTCATGTGGAGGAGTGGGGAATCAAACCCGGTTCTCCAGATTAGAGTCCACTGCTCCAGGTACAGTATCACTTATCTGGACATCCCATATCCCGACTGATCTAAAAACAGGACCCTTCAAGCAGGCCTGCAGGCAGATCCATGCTGCCTCCTTTCAATGTATCCTCTCACCTAAAAAACCAAAATACCATGTACCATCTTAGGTGGAGACTGAAAGCCTGCCGTTGCTGGTTTGTTTGTTGTTGCTCTTGTTTAACATCTGATACAGATATTCTGGTGAGATAGTTACACCTTTGCTTTCTGATGGTACACAAAATTATTTAAAAATACTGTTTAAAATTACATTCAGGCTATGTGTATAAAGTGTATATAAAATATAAATGAATTTGGGTCCCATCCCCAAGATATCTCATTATGTATATGCAAAAATTCCAAAATATTCAAATATACAGAAAGATCTGAAATATGGGCTACTTCTCGTCCCAAGCAGTCCTGATAAGGGATACTCATCCTGTATTTTGCAGTGTTCTTATATATTTACATCTGTGCCAAAAGGTGGGACAGATAAACAAATAAAATATTACCCTATTATATTGTTAGTGCCATATTGGGAACCAGGATGCAGCCAAACATTCTGCCCTCTTCTTTAAATCTCACTACCCGACCTAAGGGAGGGAAGGCGGCATGGTATATCCTGGGTTGTGTCAGCACTGCACATTTGCCACTCTGATTTCTGCGGGGTTTCCTTGCATGTTCCCACTTCATCTCACCCAAAGGATTCCGAGGACGTCTCCAGAGTGCAATTTCTCCGCGGTAAGATGATCCGCTAATACGGCGGATTATAAAAATAAAACGTGTTCCTCACGCGGAGCAATGAAGTGGGAACATGCAACCCCGCTGAAAGCCCACCGCCCCGCCCCCCCATCCTTCCTAACAGCCCACACTCGTTCCCCCCCTTTTCGGCTTTGCAAAGGAGGAAGGGGGGAAATTGGGGGGGGGGTTTGCAAGCGTCGCCTGCCAGATTCCGGCACAAACTCCCAAGTCAACCGGAGTGGGGCGGCATGAGTGGGGGGGAGGGGGCAGAGGGGGGAGGGGGCGGAATCGAGGCTTGCAAAACGAGCCCACCCCCCTTTAATTTGCATGCTTAGATGCGAGAGGGTGGGATGGCGACAGGTCCCGGCGGCAAGTTTCGCTTTCCCCTCGAACTCCCGCCACGCAGTACAATTCTCGGGTTTTTTTTCCTTTTTTGCCATTTTCTAAACAACCTTCCCCGCTACCGTTATGGGATGCCCCGCGAATTCCTGGACCAATCGCCGTCCTTCCTTTGAGCGCAGTACAGCGGAGAAAAGCGGCGCAGTGGGAACAGAAATCATGCGAATTTTATCAAAAAACCGGAGAAAGGCGGCACGGTGGGAACAGAATTTTTATTTCGTTTTCGATTATTTTGTACTCGACACGTATAAATAGCGAGGTAAGTTGCTGGTGCGTTCACGGGCCTGATCTTGTCAGATCTCAGAAGCTAAGCAGGGTCAGTAGCTGGAAGGGAAACCACCAAGGAAGGCTCTGTGGAGAAGCGCAAAGGCCAACCACCCCCGCCTTCAAAGCGTGAGACATAGCAGGGACAAACCAATGACATCCCAGCCATATCTTAATGGCCAATAGCTGCTTGCTCTCTGCCTGTTTTGCTTGCAGATGGAAAAGAGTCGGTGTGTATCTGACAGGCACAAAGCTCCACGTGTGATGGGAAGGTCCTCCTGTTGTATCCCGACAAACACGAGGACTTTGCCATGCGTCGCTGTTCCCTTATACCCAGCATGCAACAGGGCTACTACCAGCTGCAGCCAAAACTATGTTTAATCAGCTATAAAGCATACAGTTTCCTATCCTCTGTCTCTGCCCAGTCAAAGCCAGTCTCACTGAAGAGAGAAAAATATTTCTTTAAAACAAACAAACACCTGGCTCCTAATTTGGAACGATGGCCACCAACGTTTCAGAGTCTGTAAAGACACTGCTCTCCCCAGGCATAGTATTCAATTCATTCAGAATAACAGGACTGTTTAAGTGCCTTTAGACGAGCTGCAAGAGCCAAGATGTGTTTGGATAACACAAAGGTCCATTTCCGACTTTGGAGATCTCTGTACTTGATCTACTGCTGAGAGTGCACTACGTAGTCCCGAAGTTTTTACTGGAACTAAATGCAGACAGGCAGTTTCTCAAGACACCAACAACATCGACGAGTTACATTATTAAAGGAAACGTGTGAGGTTCAGCGCTTCTAGAAAGTAGTTTTTTTCAGTCATCACACAAGCACGGAACATTCGAACTTCACACTCTTGCCCAGAATTGAGATCTTTCACCTCCGCTATCATATATCCCATGTCGTTGCTTAACCAATACAAAGCTTTTTTCCTTGGGAACCACAACACAAACCACAGTGGAAGGGGAGGCCAGAATAAAAATCTGAAAACACTCATTCCCGAGTTTGCATTATTTGGTAGACAAGGCACATGGAACGTTGGCTTTCGGAAAACTGAAGATAGGTGAACAGAAATGAAAGTAGCCCCCTGGTGAAAGCCAAATGCAGACCACCAATCAGATATTGCCTTGATGGTCCCCATGTTACTGCAGTCCCAGGTAGGAAAAACAAGAGGCACACAGAGCCACAGGTGGGCCTCCACACGTGGTTGTGGGCTGTGCTCAGCTTGGAGGTCCATCAGCGGTACATGCCAACTTAGAGAGTAGGAAAGAAATACAAGAGAGACTTAGCCTTCCAAACCTTCACTCTCAGTTGCATGTGGCGATCAAGGAAAGCAAAAGGGGGAAAATAACGGTGTGGAGGCCCTGGCCGCAAAACCACACTATAAGGAGCTCCCTCATGGTTAGGCTTTGGCTGAAGAAGAAGCATTGTCGCCTAGATGCTCTGGATGGAGAAAATATATACAGGGTGAAATTCTACACAGATGGGAGGGAAATTAAGTCGAAGAACAGAATGTTTTCAATCTGCTGGCAGTTGTTTTGTTCAGTAGCCAAGGGAAGGCAATTTCCCCCTATAAGGGCACCACCAAGATCACCACGTGAGCTCTACAGCCGAAGTGTGGGACATCTGTACCCAGGTCTCCCCAGTCTGACGCTCTAATGGCTACACCGCACTGCCTGTCGATATGCACATTCCACCCGCCTCACGCAGACAGCTTTTACTTCCTTCTTAGGCTAGCGGTCGGCAGGACTACATGCAGAATGTTATCGGGAATCAATGAAATCTGACCTATGTAATTAATTTGCTTTAAGACACCAAAGGAGTAGAGAGAATGACACGGGTGGACGGGTGTGGGTTAATCCTCTCCCCTTTCCCTCCTTCACCCCAGTTCCACTTCACTGTAAATCAAACTTATGCCGCTCTTCATGTTAAAATGTTCCCTTGTCAGCTTAGGGATTTCTTTTTCTTTTTTTAAAGCAGCATTAGTTCCAGTGAGTGTGGGAATCCTGCCAGCTGCATTACGTCCAAGAGGCAGTTTATGATCCTGAAGACCCTTCACCTTATTTATTTTTAGTGCTGCTTTTGTCGTGGAGAGTTTCTTAGAATGTTAAAGAGAAAAAATTGTATTTTCTGGGGAGGAGGAGGAGAGGCTGGGAGAAACGTCTCAGAGTGCATGGCTGTGTGCTTCCGCCAGTCTCCGTGGACTGTCTAGATTTTGTGTAGGATTATATCACACTCACACCCATACTAACAAGATTAGGGGTTCAGGTTCCAGATGGAGAAGCAGGAGGGAATTTTTTTTTTTTTAAGAGGGGAGCTTGGAGAGATTTTTTTTTTGGTCAGAGAGAGAGAATGTCAAATGAGTAACGAGGTGAACAAGAAGATTCGGAAGGGAACACGAAAAGGACCCCAACCTTACGGACATTCCTATGTGATATTTGAACACTTAAATGAGCTAGGTGAAGGTCCCCTGTGCAAGCACCGGGTCATTCCTGACCCATGGGGTGACGTCACGTCCCGATGTTTACTAGGCAGACTTTGTTTACGGGGTGGTTTGCCAGTGCCTTCCCCAGTCATCTTCCCTTTACCCCCAGCAAGCTGGGTTCTCATTTCACCGATCTCGGAAAGATGGAAGGCTGAGTCAGCCTTGAGTCGACTACCTGAAACCAACTTCTGTTGGGACTGAACTCAGATCGTGAGCAGAGCTTGGACTGCAGTACTGCAGCTTTCCACTCTGCGCCACGGGGCTCTTGTTAAATGAGTTAGGCCGATTAAGCATGCTCACTTTACCCTTCTTTATTCCCCGTTTCAGCCAGGATCAAAGCAACCTGGGTTGGGGAAAACTGTATGCATTGGCTTGAATGATCAGGGAATAAACTGTGTGCAAACCGGAGGCATGCATACAGAAAAACAGTCTCCCAGGTTCAAATCAAGTCCCACCCCTTTAATTGCTGGTCTGTGATTGGCTCACCTCGTGAGAGAACATTTCCTTCCCCCCAGACCCAACTGCCGCATAAAAAAGCAATTTTAAGAACAAAAAATGGAGCCATTTGAAAGAAGGGGGGGCGCAAATCCAAACCTTGTTTTAAAAAAGCCTTTCTCTCTCAGAAAGAGCTCCCGGGAAGCGGGAAGCAATTGAATCCCTGCCTCTTCGTGATTGGCTGTAAGAGATGCCAATCTTTGCTGCTTCCCCTGTATGGCTATCAGCAAACAGAACAGAAGAGGGGTTTGGAAAGGGGGCGGGGAAAGGTCAATGCAAGGCCAGTGTATGCACGCTCTTTGGATCTGGTTTCAGCTGGCAAAGACCGTTTGTCTCCAGCAAGAAGAGGAATGGGAAAAGCCAAGTTCGTTTAAGGTTGAAACAGGGTTGAGCCAAAAAGGAATGAGTGCATTTTCAAAAACTTGATCCTGGCTGAAACAGGGAATGAAGGAGGCTAAACCGACCATGCAGAACCGACCTTAGTGACCTACAATACATTAGTTAGGTTGGAGCTGGCTAAAGAGATCTGCAAGGAGTAGGTGGGAGGCCTGTTTATGGAGATTCCCATACCTACGTTACAGGTTTCACTTGGGTGGCGATTGTAAGCCACTTTGAGACTCCTTTGAGAGAGCCAGCTTGGTGTAGTGGCTAAGAGTGGTGGACTCGGATCTGGAGAACCGGGTTTGATTCGTCACTCCTCCACATGAGTGGTGGATGCTAATCTGGTGAACCAGGTTGGTTTCCCCACTCCTACACATGAAGCCAGCTGGGTGTCCTTGGGCTAGTTACAGTCTCTCAGCCCCACCTACCTCACAGGGTGTCTGTTGTGGGGAGGGGAAGGGAAGGTGGTTGTAAGCCGGTTGGATTCTTCCTTAAGTGGTAGAGAAAGTCGGCATATAAAAACCAACTCTTCTTCTTCTTCATTAATGTTGCTCAGATCTTGCAAAATGGAATCCCATAGCAACGGGTCTATAGGTTGCCCGTAGGAAAAGGGAGCCGCAAAAGTTAGTCAACAATGCATGTATGAGCTCCAAGAGCTTCATGACCTTTGGAGCCTGACGGTGGTGGAAAGGGCTGTCAAGGCACAGCCAACTTATGGCAACTCCATAGGGGTTTTTAAGGCAAGAGACGTCCAGAGGTGGTTTACCACTGCCTGCTTCCACATCAATGCCTTGGACTTCGGGAGTGATCCAAGTACTAATCAGAGCCGACTCTACTTAGTTTATGAGAGCTGACAAGATCACACTAGCCTGGGCCACCTAAGTAAGGGCTGACAGCCTGAGAGGGCGCCTTAATTTTTCCTGTCAAGAGAAGTCCTTGGATAGAGCTTTCATCAAGCAGCTCTGTGATGCACTGTGAGGCGTGTCACACTACCATCATCACATTAAAGAATCTCAGCTAAGTAAGCTGACTTGTAGATTTGGCAGGAATTCTTGGAGGGTTATCATGGAGTTTCCTTTTGGAGGCAGGATAGGTTACTTGAGGCCAATTTTAAAGTGCGATCTGACACTTTTGGCAGAGTTAGCTTCACAGTTTTCTTTCAGGGCGCGTTGAGAAGCCAGAGGCATGACTGGATACTGGTTTAGGCAGAGATCTCACCCTTTCTTTACTTTCCCACCCATTTTATTGGCCGTTCATTAAGAGCTAAGCTGTTTGGCTGTGTTACTGTTACACTTTGTGTGACAATATGGTTGTTGCCCAGGTTATTAATCCTCGGACGGCCCAGCATCATTGAGCAGTGAGATTCGTGAGTGAATTTGTGTTGCAGTGCTCGAAACTCTGCATTTTGTTAGTGGCACAGCAGGTATCTGATCTGAATAACAGCTGATGCTTTATCTTGTTTCCAGGAGAACCAGGAGAGAGCTGGTGTAGTGGTTAATAGCACAGACTCTAATCTGAAGAATCGGGTTTGATTTTTTTACTCCTCCACATGAAGCCTGTTGGGTGACCTTGGGCTAGTCACAGTTCTCTCTGAACTCTCTCAGCCCCACCTTCCTCAAAGGGTGTCTCTTGTGGGGAGGGGAAGGGAAGGTGATTGTAAGCCACATTGAGACTTCTTTCGGTAGAGAAAAGCGGGGTATAAAAACCAACTCTTTTTCTTCTTTTCTAACAGCTGGCAACAGGAGAGCCAAACACAACCCTTCCTGCCCTCCCTCTCATGGTCTGCCTAAGTTCACAGAATCAGCATTGCTTAGCCTCTGCTTAATAACCTCCAAAGAAGGAGAGCCCATCACCTCTCAAGGAAGCCTGTTCCACCAAGGAAGAAGAAAGAAGAGTTAGTATTTATATGCCGACTTTCTCTACCACTTAAGGAAGAATCAAAGCAGCTTACAATCACCTTCCCTTCCCCTCCCCACAACAGACACCCTGTGAGGTAGGTGGGGCTGAGAGAGCTCTAAGAGAGATGTGACTAGCCCAAGGTCACCCAGCTGGTTTCATGTGGAGGAGTGGGGAAACCAACCCGGTTCACCAGATTAGTGTCTGCCGCTGATGTGGAGGAGTGGGGAATCGGACCTGGCTCTCCAGATTAGTCCACCACTCCAAACCACCGCTCTTAAACACGACACCACGCTGGCTCTAACTGTCAGGAAGTTCTTCCTAATGCCCACAGAGGCAGGATGCATGGCCAGAGTTGGGGAAGAGGGGAGAAAAAAGGAGGAAAAAAAATCTCCCTCTTCCCCCTACCACTTTTCTCTGCACAAATTGCAGGTCCCCCTTATTGCAATACATATGTAAGCCACTCGTCAGGAATCCCATTTCCAATTCGCATAAAAGTTGCTTATTCCACAATAATTATGCTTAAATAAACCTTTGCAGGAGTGGGGGGGGGGACGCAACCACAGCTGTACTCCATAAGTGCAAAAGGCATCCTTCTCTACCTGCTGGGTAAAGAAATAATTTGGTGGCAGGTAGGTTGGGAGAATGCAGTCGCTTCTGGTCAGGTATGCAAATGCCTTCCCATAAACCTCCCCTTTCCATCCCTTCTCCCCAAACACAGTCCCTCATATGCATGAGAAACAAACACCGTCTCGGTCCCCCACTGCTATAAACTCCCATTAATCTTGTTTTTTTTCCTCCTCTTTATTCCACTTATCCCCATTGCCTCGCCTTTGGTTAGCTGTATCAACACTGACAGAAGCCAGGGAATTGGAAGTCTTTTCGCCGTCAATGTCCTACAGAAACGTCCCCTCTTCTTTCCCGCTCTTTCAGAACCGGAGACAACTGAAACGGGGGAAGGAGGCCGCTTTCTACTTTCTGAAGAAAATATTATCTTTCTTCTCCAGCACTCCTTCATGCGGCTCTTCCTGTCTCACTGGCGCTCCCTCTCTCTCAATTTCTTTTATGAAGATGTAGATGTTAGGTGACCTGTCGGTAGCACCAGTTAAATTTGGCTGCGAGCCCACCTTCCCGATTCAGCACAAAGGGACTTGCGGCAGGCTCGAGCGGTCTGACTTGTGTGTGTGTGTGTGTATGCACACGTCTACTTGCATAAGTGGGATTTGACAGAGTCCTCCTCCGTTTTTTTCTCTTCCCCCCGCACTCCATGGCACCAACTCAAACTGCGGCAGAACTGACAAATCTATTTGGCATCGCTGACTCAACGGCTTCGGTTTGAACCGCACGGAGTGCCGTACTGGCGTGCCACAACAAAACCTTCAGCACGGAATCTGTGCATTAAAATGTGGACATTTGGGAGCTCCCTTAGGAAAAGAGTCCTCGAAAAGAGGAGAAGGGGCAGAGCTGGCTTCCCTCGAGAAACCGAGGTCGTTTTCACAAGACACTTGAATCAGTTTTGGGTTGCGGTGGTTTGGAGCGGAGTACTCTAATCTGGAGAACTGGGTTTGATTCACCAGATTAGCGTTCGCCACATGAGCGGCGGAGGCTAATCTGGTGAACCAGTTTGGTTTCCCCACTCCTTCACATGAAGCCCACTGGGTGACCTTGGGCTAGTCACAGCTCTCTTTAGAGCTCTCTCAGCCCCACCTACCTCACAGGGTGTCTGTTGTGAGGAGAGAAAGGGAAGGTGATTGTAAGCCGGTTTGATTCTTCCTTAAGTGGTAGAGAAAGTCGGCATACAAAAACCAACTCTACTTCTTCTTCTTCTCTGTGTCAGTTGCCTGCCTCTGTGTAGTGACCTTGGACTTCCTTGGAGGTCTCCCATCTAAGTATCAACCAGGGCTAACCCAGTTTAGCTTCCGCGATCTGACGAGATTGGGCTAGCCTGGTCCATCCAGGTCCATAAAGATGAGAGAAAGGGTAATTATTGCCCCTCACATCAACTGAATGTCTAGCTTTACATAAGAACATAAGAAAAGCCATGCTGGATCAGACCGAGGCCCATCAAGTCCAGCAGTCTGTTCACAGTGGCCAACCAGGTGCCTCTAGGAAGCCCACAAACAAGACAACTGCAGCAGCACCATCCTGCCTGTGTTCCATAGCCCCTAAGATAATGGGCATGCTCCTCTGATCCTGGAGAGAATAGGTATGCATCATGACTAGTATTCATTTTAACTAGTAGCCATGAATACTCCTCTCCTCCATGAACATGTCCACTCCCCTCTTAAAGCCTTCCAAGTTGGCAGCCATCACCACATCCTGGGGCAGGGAGTTCCACAATTTAACTATGTGTTGTGTGAAAAAATACTTCCTTCTATCTGTGTTGAATCTCTCACCCTCCAGCTTCAGCAGATGACCATGAGTTCTGGTATTATAAGAGAGGAAGAAAAGCTTCTCCCTGTCCACTCTCTCCATACCATGCATAATTGTATGGACCTCTATCATGTCTCCCCTTAACCGTCTTCTTTCCAGGATGAACAGCCCTAAGCATTTTAACCACTCCTCATAGGGCAGTTGCGTTGCCCATAGGTTCACATAAAATAGGGGAAGATTTTGTTTGAAAGGAAAAATCCTGAGGGGGGATAAATAGCCACTTTGGGTCCCCATAGAGGAGAAAGGCAGGATATGAACGAAGTAAATAAAATAAAATAAATATGAAGGAAATTGTTTTTCTGGATAGCCTTTCCAAATAACAAATGATGAAGTTGCGTGGCTGGGATAAATCGGAATTATAAAAGCAACTGACTTATTCGCTGATGCAAGCTACTTGCCCCGGATGAGGGCTCCTCAACCAGCATGTCAAACGGGTAAGAAGATAGCCAGATGCGACGAGAAAGCCTTATCAAAATCCACCTCACATCTTGGTTTGCTGTGAATGGCAAATTTCCTACAAGTGACAAACCCCACATAATTTATGGCCTTTTCTTCCTGAGCACGATTTTTAGCTATTCCCCAGATCCATGCGCACTGCAGATATAATCTCACATGAATCATCTCCCTTTGCTGGAAACTGAAACTTGGCTCCGGTTCAAAAAAAAAACCCTACTACTAAATTATTTTCTCTCTTTTATTTCTGGAGGTCTAGGTTGAAAAATACTTGGGCCTCCAATGTGTAACTAAGACAAAACAGAGACAGGTGGGGTCAGTAGGTGGTGGTTCTCATTTGATCAAAGATGGGCCTCAGAGGAGTGTGAGGAATACCAAGTCTACCTCAATCTGTTGTTAAAAAAAAAAACACACACCCTAAAAAAGCATGCCCAAAAGGGACCAGAACTCTAGGGGAAACTTCCCCTTTAAAATGAGGGACGAGAGAACCATGAACACATGAACTTGCCTTATACTGAATCAGACCCTTGGTCCATCAAAGTCAGTATTGTCTACTCAGACCGGCAGCAGCTCTCCGGGGTCTCAGGTAAGGGTCTTTCCTATCAACTACTTGCCTAGTCCCTTTAGCTGGAGATGCTGGGGATTGGACCGGGGACCTTCTGCATGCCAAGCAGATGCTCTACCACTGAGCCCAGACCCCCCCTACGATTGAAGGAAGGGTGAGGTAAAAATGTGACAGACAGGGCGAAAACACATGGTCGATTTATCCTCTTTTAATCCCTGTTTCAGCCAGGATTCAGCCTGGATCGAACACATGCATTTCGCCTAATGTGCGTTTGATCCTGGCTAAAATAGGGATTAAAGGAGGATAAAGCAACCAGCTGGGTGACCTTGGGCCAATCACAGCTCTCCCAGCCCCACCTACCTCACAGGGTGTCTGTTGTGGGGAGGGGAAGGGAAGGTGATTGTAAGCCGGTTTGATTCTCCCTTAAGTGGTAGAGAAAATTGGCATATAAAAACCAACTATTCTTCTTCTTACGGTAGAGAAAAAGCAGGGTATAAAAACCAGCTCTTCTTCCCTCCCTAGCAGTGAACAGAAAGCTTCGCAACCATGCTACCAAGTCCCATCCCTAGATACAAACTGGGGGTACGGTTGCCAAATTCCAGATAAAGAAATTCCTGGAGATTTGCGGGTAGAGCCTGGGTAAGGCAGGCTTTGGGGAGGGACCTCAGCAGGGCGTTCATGCCATAGATTTCACCTTCCAAACCAGCCATTCCCTCCTCTCTGTGGTCTGGCGATCATCTGTTATTCGAGGAGATCTCCAGACCCCACCTGCAGGCTGTCAACCCTAACTGGGGTGAGAGGGCAGCCAGCAAACGCTGGGTTGCAGAGAAACTATTCTGCTCCTTTCTCCCTGGGGACTCCAAGGACTGGAGAGGAATGAAAGAGGAAGCTGAACCTCCTGAGTCGACAGTCAAAGTCTTCTTCAGGGAGGCCTAGCAAGAAAGATGAAGACGTCACTCAACCTAGCTGACACTTTGGTAATTTTGCGTTAGTTTCCACGGGTTTTCTTCCCTCTCCCCACCTGCCTTGATGTGAGGTGGTTTTACTGCGACCAGGTTTGAGAATCCCTCTTCTTCAGTATTCTGTGGCAGGGCACGCAGGGTCAATTCAGAAGTGCCTTCCCAAGAAAAGCAAGGTTGTGTGACAGCTGCATCCCTTCCCAAGTTAAGCCGTGGCTTCATTATACCAGAGCCAGCGTGGTGCAGTGGTTAAGAGCGGTGGTTTGGAGCGGTGGGCTCTGATCTGGAGAACCAGGTTTGATTCCCCACTCCCCCACATGAGCAGTGGAGACTAATCTGGTGAACTGGGTTGGTTTCCCCACTCCTACACACGAAGCCAGCTGGGTGACCTTGAGCTAGTCACGCTCTCTCAGCCCCACCTACCTCACAGGGTGTCTTTTGTGGGGAGGGGAGGGGAAGGCGATTGTAAGCTGGTTTGTTTCTTCCTTAAGTGGCAGAGAAAGTCGGTATATAAAATCCAACTCTTCTTCTATACACAGCTGCACTCCATACGGCCAAGCTCTCCCGCACACACCTGACCAGATCGCGGAACTGCTGCCCTCCCCACTTTTGCTGAGCACACACTAAGTATTTCGAGGTTCAGGGATCAGCAAGGGTCGACACAGCGGTCTTGATGAGTCAGAGCTGGCCCAAGTACGGCGCGTTCAATGCATCACTGCCAACCGCTGCTGTGGCTACGGATCCCCCTATCCCTGACAAACCAAATTGCTCCTCATTATTTATCGTCGGGCTTTATTCTCCGGGACGTTTGTGATCTCCTCTCAGGATTTGTGCCCTTTCATTTTCCAAGCCTCAGTAACTCCTGAACTGCAGTTTAGTGTGGTTTTGTGATGGTTAGCCCAGCATGGGGAAAGGGCTCAGGCCACAAATGCTCAATGAATCTTGTATGGCAAAAAAAACATAGGCTGCAAAAGCATTTTCTCCTTCATTTGCAGTCAAGAAACACTCTGCGGACGCTGAGAGGAAGGCTCAACAGCGGCCGGGTTTTCCTCATCCCTCAAGAGATAAGAAAGACGGCTGGAGGAGAAAAGAACTTCGAGCCTCGCCTCTTGGCAGTGAACCACATCAACAACAACAAAAAAAGCACCCAAAACTTGCTTTATTATGGGCTCCAGTTGATTTAAAACCGTCCATTTAACCATCAGCACAATCTTTTGCAGGTTAGAACTGGGGGTGGAGGCGTTGGGGGGGGGGGAAACAGCACTTACTTTGTGGTTTTTACCGTGCCGGTACATCATCCAGTCCTCCCCATTCGTGCTGACCTCCAGCTTGTACGACCGGACATAGTAACCATTTTGGGTTTCTCGAGAGATGGCCCCCTGGGTAGCGATGGCTGTCAGCACTGTTAGAAAGCGAAGATCCACCTGGGCGGGGGCAAAAAAAAAATCAGAATGGAAAGTGGAATTACAGTTTGTTTATTTTGAAAAAGATCATCCCCCTTACAATGGGGATATATAGAATCATAGAGTTGGAAGGGACCACCAGGGTCATCGAGTCCAACCCCCTGCACAATGCAGGAAATTCACAACTGCCTCCCCCACACACCCCCAGTGACCCCTACTCCATGCCCAGAAGATGGCCAAGATGCCCCTCCCTCCCATGAAACGCCTAAGGTCATAGAATCAGCATTGCTGACAGATGGCCATCTAGCCTCTGCTTAAAAACCTCCAGGGAAGGAGCGCTCACCACCTCCCGAGGAAGCCTGTTCCACTGACGAACCACTCTAACTGTTAGAAAATTCTTTTTAATGTCTAGATGGAAACTCTTGATTTAATTTCAACCCGTTGGTTCTGGTCCAACCTTCTGGGGCAACAGAAAACAACTTGACACTATCCTCCATATGACAGCCCTTCAAGTACTTGGAGATGGTTATCATAACCCCTCTCAGTTTTCTCATTTTCAGGCTAAATATACCCAGCTCCTTCAACCTTTCCTCATAGGACTTGGTCTCCAGACCCCTCACCATCTTTGTTGCCCTCCTCTGGACACGTTCCAGCTTGTCTACATCCTTCTTAAATTGCGGCGCCCAAAACTGAACACAGTACTCTAGGTGAGGTCTAACCAGAGCAGAGTAAAGAAGACTTTTTGTAGACGTTGTGTTTGAAGCACCTGCCAAACCCAACCAGGGAGCAGACCAGGAGGCTAAGCATCAGGAAGCCACCCGGTACAGAGCTTGTGACAACTGCATCTCTCAGTCTTCTCTCTAGCTGACCCACAGCGGGTCTCCGATACTCACTGCAGTACATAATAGCAAAACTGTGTGATCTACGCTAAGGGCATTCTCTGGGATGGGTTTGTGGAGCTGCTTCAGAAAGGGGATCACAAGCAGAGCTGAGGATCGGGGGTGCTCAGCTGGTATGAATTAGCACAACACTGTTTCATTTGCAGCAGATCGCCACGTCGCAGCTGTAGCTTTTGCCACTGGCCACGCTCGGAGTTGCCTCTTCTGTCTGCGCTCCGTTCCGACATAAGAACTTAATAGGATCAATTTTTAGACCAGCCGAGTTAACATTCCTAGATGTGGCAGAATGTGAGCCATAGAAGGAAATGTTTTTCAGGCTGCCCGGTTTCGTTACAGTTTTCGTAAATTGAGGGAGGGCAGCGTGTTTTGGAGTGGCTCGTTCCCCTCTCTCGCTTTGCCTCGTCGACTGGGCTGTAAACCTCTCTGGGATAAAAGCTTCATGAGTCTTTTTTGCAAAATGCCCAGCAAGGCCAAGTTCCACCCTCCCTTGCAAACCGTAATAACCCCCCCCCCCCAAAGAATAATCATAATTATGCACTGCACTGGAAGTAATTTGAGCATAAGCAAAGCCATGCGCCCCTTTACTGGTGCATCATTAATCATACAGAGCTGAACCCCTGATGTTTCGCTAAGTCGATTGCAGGCAAATGCCGACAGCTTTCACCAGTGTATTGGGGGGGGGGGGGCGCAGTTTCTAATTCAGGCAGGATATGTGCTAGGATACAATTTTTTTAAAAAAAATCATAACCCTAAGTTGAACAATGGACTTAAAATTTTTGCCCCTAATAGAGAAGTCAAATCTGATAGGAAGAAAGTAGATCCCTTTGAAATGTGGTGTTGGAGGAGAGTGTTACGGATACTGTGGACTGCCAAAAAAACTAATCAGTGGGTTATAGATCAAATCAAGCTGGAACTGACTCTAGAAGCAAAAATGACTAAACTGAGGCTGTCGTATTTTGGTCCCATTATAAGAACACAAGAGGCACTGGAAAAGACAATCTTGCTAGGAAAAGTTGAAGGCAGCAGGAAAAGAGGAAGACCCAACAAGAGATGGATTGACTCAATTAAGGAAGCCACAGCCCTCACTTTGCACGACCTGAGCAAGGCTGTTAAAGATAGGACGTTCTGGAGGACATTGATTCATAGGGTTGCCGTGAGTCGGAAGCAACTTGACAGCACTTCACACACACACACACACACACACACTGAAGTCAAATAGCCGCCACACACAATCAAACAACGGAGTCATCATCAAAAAGGAGATTCTGCACTGCTTATAGTGGAACCGAGGCCAACATACGCTTGGAAGGGTTGTATGAATGCCTTATTCGGCAAACACAGTGAAGTCATGATGTCCAGTTCACGCTTTCCAGAGATTTCTTAGGGATGCAGGTTATAAAAGGTCATGGCCTCTAACTCTCCCCATGAAGAATCGGACATCTGCTGCAGCTGATGACCTTTTAGTACTTCCAGGGCTAAATGCCCTCGAGCACTTGCTACCCCATAGAGATCCATCCAGCCCACAACTCTTTGGCCACCACAGATTGGATCCGTGCAGGCTCTGCTGAAAAGCCTTTCCCTTGGAACATTCCTGCCGGAGCTCCCAGCTGCTGGTACGTGTTACAATTTCCCCAGCAGAATAAATATTATTCTAGCTGTACTCGCCCATTGCGAGAAAGTCCGGCTCGCTTAGATCACCGCAGAGCCAACTGCGGGGCTTGTAAGTGGTAGCGCTTCTCTCCCTCTTAGTCCTCTGGAAAGCCCATCAGGGTCGGCGGGGGCACGGGGGTCAAGCCGAGACTTCTGTCGGAATGTTAATGGTCCGGCAGCGATGCCTTCAGCTCACGGAGGCAGAGTCGGGCTGCTCTTCTGCCAAACAGCAGTTCAAGAGTCCCCCGCTGGTTCCCAGCAGGCAAGAAGAACCGCAGAGGACTCGGACGAGCCTCGTATTCTGGGGTCAATTTAACAGCGTGGTAAATCGGTTTGGTTCGAGAAGGGTGGAGAGAGAGAGGGAGGGGAACCCGAAGGTCCGGAGGGTAGTGGCGGTGCCCTGCCAAGATAAACAAAGAGGCTTTTCTCCCCTAGCATCGCTCTGCCAAGACCGCTTCCATGGACACGCAGCACGCCTGTCCATGCCAAGCCAAGCTTTTTGCAGAACAAAATGCTAGCTGGGGGCTCTCGCAGGCCGTGTTTTTGAGAAAAACAGACTTAAACATCAGAGCGCACCAGCTGTCTGGCAACACAACTGTTGCTTGGCCTGACAGGACGGCTTCCCGCCCTTCCAAAGTTATGTTGGGTATCCTTGCTTAGTTAACCGAAGGCTACGGTTCCTTCCTTCTGACCACCGGAGCAGATAGTACCTGCAAGTATTCCCTGTTGTTATCCATATTGGGGGTCCACCCGTTGTCGTCGCTGTTGAGACGGCTCTGCTGTGGAGTCCACCTGCCATCAGAGTAAGCGCTGGAGGCGGTGATCTGTTCGCTGGAAATCCGGCCAGATTCCATCCCCAAGGGAATGTTGCACTGGAAGTCTGGAGAAGGCAGAAAGAGCAAAAATGCAGAGAAATCTCTCTACAGGACCAGTGAATTCCACTCCCAACTGAAAGCACTGCCACTAATTGCCTCCCACCATCCTATTCAAACAGGCTGTTACATAAGAATATAAGAAAGGTCATGCTGGATCAGACCGAGGCCCATCAAGTCTAGCAGTCTGTTCACACAGTAGCCAACCAGGTGCCTCTAGGAAGCCCACAAATAAGGCGACTGCAGCAGCACCATCCTGCCTGTGTTCCACAGCACCTCATATAACAGGCATGCTCCTCTGATCCTGGAGAGAATAGGTATGCATCATGACTAGTATCCATTTTGACTAGTAGCCATGAATCTCCTCCATGAACAACTCCCCTCCCCTCTTCAAGCCTTCCAAGGTGGCAGCCATCACCTCATCCTGTCAGATCTCAGAAGCTAAGCAAGGTTGTCCCTAGCTGGTACTTGGATGGGAGACCACCAAGGAACACCAGGGTCACTAGGCAGAGGCAGGCAATGTCAAACCACCTCTGTTAGTCTCTTGTCTCTGTAAGTCTCTTGTCTTGAAAACACACACATATCCCCAAGAGGAAGAGTATGGTGGTAATATTCCAAATCTTCACTTGTGTAAATTCTCAACATCGGGGAAGACCTTGGCCTCTGTGCCCCATCTGTTGGCCCTCCAGGGACACCGGTTGGCCACTGTGTGAAACAGGCTGGACTAGACAGACCACTGGTCAGATCCAGCAGAGCTCTTCCTATATTCTTAACATAGTTTTAAGGGCCTATCCACAGCATACATCTCAACTAATTTCTGTTCTACAATCCTTCGTAAGATTTCAGACTTTTAATTTTCAACATTTCTATAGTGCCCTCAAAAATATTTGATTACTTCTCCCTGATTTTTGTACTTGCATTCAGAGATTGGGGGATTCAGGGGGGGAGGAATCACACAAGAAGAAGAGTTGGTTTTTATATGTTGACTTTCAATACCACTTAAGGAAGAATCAAACCGGCTTACAATCACGTCCCCTTCCCCTCCCCACAACAGGCACCCTGTGAGGTAGGTGGGGCTGAGAGAGCTCTAAGAGAGATGTGACTAGTCCAAGGTCACCCAGCTGGCTTCATGTGGAGGAGGGGGGAAACCAACCCGGTTCACCAGATTAGCATCTGTTGTTTATGTGGAGGAGCTGGGAATCAAACCCTGTTCTCCAGTCCACCGCTCCAAATCACCGCTCTTAACCACTACACCACGCTGGCTCTCTACAAACATATTTGCCCCTAGCCTTATACAAGCGCCGCTCTCTGATTCATTCAATGTCTCTTTCAAAAAATGCAGATTTGGAAATGCAGACTCTGCAACCTGCCAACTTACTCTCTGGCACCTCCTGCTGAACCAAATAGTAGCGAGCTGAAAAGCCATCTTTAGCCACAGCCAAATCAGTGTGGAATGTGAGCGACAGGATGCCGGTGGTCGAGCGGATCTCTGACGGGGTTTTGGTGCCACAGTACCTGCCGATTAAGGGGCCAACTGCAACAGAAACAACAGGAAAACTCTCCTTTGGGTTCGTTTCGAAGGACCAATCGTCAATTTGGCTGTTGGCAGCAAAAAACAAATCATATATATCCAACCAGGTAAAACATGGTGGGAGAAAGGAAGAAGAGATATCGCGTTTATTGAAACTACCACCGATTTTTAAGAGCTGTTCTTGGCAAGTACGGTAACGCACAAATGTTTATGCTTAGTATCAGTTGCAGCAACCTTACAAATATGTCAAGCAAAAGTTCATAAAAAAGAAGAGGAGTTGGTTTTTATATGCTGACTTTCTCTTCTACTTAAGGAAGAATCAACCCGGCTTACAATCACCTTCCCTTCCCCTCCCCACAACAGACACCCTGTGAGGTAGGTGGGGCTGAGTGAGTGTGACTAGCCCAAGGTCACCCAGCTGGCTTTGTGTGTAGGAGTGGGGAAACTCCCATTCCATTTAACTCTTCCAGTAAACTCCTGTTCCATTTAACTCTTGTCCTCACCTAAGGACAATAACACGCTAGATTGGACAGAGTTGTGAAGTGTTTACAATTTATGACCTTCCTCGTGGTACCTTCAGCCCAAAACAGCTGGGTGTAACTTGAAGCCAGCAAGTAGCCTTACCAGGACTCACCGTCATGTTCTGAGGGATTTCCCCCCCCCCTCTTGTAAAACACTTATTTGTTTGTTTGTTTGTTTGTTTGTTTGTTTGTTTTAGTAGCATCCAGCCTAATGAAGAGCTCTGGAGAACTTGAAAGCTCCCATACACTCTTATATGTCATTCAGTTGGTCCTCATAAAAGGTATCATGGCCGTTTATGCATGGGTACTTTCACTCACGTTCCCCGCCACTGGTCTGTCTCGATTGTTCCTTGGAGTTATGCATGACTTTTCGTCCATTAGAGATGACCTTGCTGCCAGCCCTTGCATTCCCATTCCTCTGCTAACCTGATTCTTCCCACTTCCCTGGGCTCAGCCCAGGCAAAATCTCCATGCTGAGGCAAAGCACGGGACACACAAGTTTAGCTTCTCTCACAGCCAATTGAAAAGCAGTGTGTAAAGAGGCGGGGATTCAAATGCCTCCTGCTTCCTCAGAGCTCTTTCTGAGCAGAAGAAAGGCTTTTTAAAATTGAGGCTTGGATTTCTCCCCCCGCCCCTTTCAGATTGCTCAGGTTTTGTTGTTGTTGTTCTCAAAATGCTTTTTTATGCGGCAATTGGGTTGGGGGGGATTTTCTCTCACAGTAAGCACCACAAAGTAAGCCAATTACAAAGCAGCATTTAAAGGGGCGTGTGCCGGCCAGTGCCCGCAGTCCTCAGACGTGCGAGAGGTATCTAGCCCCTTTCGGAGCAGGTGACAAAGATTATGCTGTCTACCGAGGTCAGAAGTCGGAGGCGTCGTCAAAGCAGGCAGGAGTCAACGGCTGGAGAGATTAATCATGAGCGGTAGCTGGAACACAGTCAGTGCAATTTCAGGCTAGGCTTCATCCTGAAACGACTCAGCACCAGTTCTCTGTCTGCTTAGCCTCTCCAAGCGAGCTCTTCTCCTTCTACCTTGCAGAACTACACGCTGCAGAGTCCTGATACGCCTATCAGGTTCAGGTGAGCTTGGAGGGCTGCCGTTCTCAGCTTCCACTGCAGGGGTTGGGGGAAGAGTAGCTTCTGTCTGCCCTTGTTCCATCTCTCTGCCTAGCTGTGGTTCCTGCTGAGTTGTTTCAGGCTCCTGTGCTACTGGCTGCAATGGAGGTACTAAGGGCCCAGAGGCAACCTGTTCCTCCACTTCAGCTTCAGAGTCCTCCGAGTCCTCAGCTCCCAACGCAGGGCCCATGACAGGGTGGGACTTGATTTGAGCTTGGAGATTACTGGTGCAGATTCCCAAGAGAAAAGTGTGGGTCCCACCAGCAACGGGCCTCAGGTAAAACTCCCATGCATAAATGACCTATGTGGACTCTGTTCAAGATTTTTTTAAAAGAAAAGATCATTTTCATCCTTACCTTGAGGAATACCATCCCAGATGTCCAGCCAATCATACTTGCAGTCTCCCTCCCCAACTTGCAAGGGGTCATTTTCTAGGTCAAAGGTGAGGAACTGAAGGATGATCTCCATCTTTGGCTTGGCCATGATGGTGAAAGTGCAGTCCAAATTATGAGGATACTTATCAGGAAATCCTGGGGATTCGATGGTACCGTTTGAGCTGGTGAAGTTTCTAGAACAATCTTCCGAACCTACAGCAAGAGAAAAGGGGGATCCAAAAATTAAAAAAATGGGACCGTTAATATACTACATCATCAACCGCCTCACTAACAGTAGCCAGACCGAGAGGCATAATTCGCAATTGTTCTCAAAGCACTCAAATCCCTCATGCAGAAAATTGCTACAGCCTTGCAAAAAATATTAATTATTAATTATTACTGTCCCCATTTTATTTTCCATCAGAGTGGCAATTAGCAAAGCTGTCTCGCTGAAGTGACACCCGGAGTCTACCAGCATCTTCCGAGCCGCAAAATGACACACAAACAGCCCCAAATGTCACAGCGGCTCTGATTTAAAAAAACGTCTGGGATCGGAAGGGTGTATATACGAGCTATTTTGCTGAGACCAGAAACAGAGTTGCCTTTCTTACTCGTCCGCGTTATCTACACCAGAAATGTAAGTTATTTCTCTGCTGGAGGGACGCGCTCTGGCGGCCAGCAGGGCAGACAATATTGCCACTTATTTAGAGATGACCCCGATGCTGCCCTCCACTGTGCCCCAGCCGGCTAAGTGCCTCTGTTTCTTGCCGACCCAAGGTGCCTGAGGGAGAAAGGGGTTGCATTCTGTTCACGCTATGACTGAGTTGAAACCACGACTAGACAATTAACAATTGAATTCCTACTGTACGGGTCATTCAGGAGGGAAGGGGGAGGAGGGACAGGGAATGTCACAAGACCCCTACAGTCCCACCGCTGTAACAAAGGATTAACTTTCACAACTCTTCTGACTTCCATTATGCAGAACCGACTCGGCACCGTACCAATTCTGAAAGGGCTTCAAATGCAATGGTAAAACAACCCCCCAAACGACAAAAAGTATATGGGTACTTTTTGTCATTTGGGGGTTGTTTTACCACTGCATTTGAAGCAGAGATTCGAGCCCATATAGGACGTTTAAGGAAGGGGAAGGCTCCAGGAGAGGATGGGATTCCCCCTGAGTTCATTAAAGATCAGGTAGACTGGTGGGTCCCTTTCTTGGCAGCCCTATTTATATTCATTGACGCTACTGGCTTCATTCTGAAAGATTGAGGGACTGTATATTCTCCAATTTTTAATTCTGTAACTGATATGAATGTTTTTAGTGGCATTTGCAGTATTAATAAATGAATCTGAAGTATATGGGTATTTGGTTGTGCTTTCTAAAAAGAGTTGGCCCCTTTAAGGAAGAGGGAAAAATGAACAATGATGTTATACTAATGGCTATGGAAATTTATTTAATCAGATGACTTCAAAAATGAGTGGGACTTAATTGGATGACCTGGCACTGTAGGACTGGACCGCCACAGATATATGTCTCTGAAAACAAATCACTAAAATTTGTGAACGCAAGAAACCTCAAGTAATTGGCTTCATCCCCACTCTCCTTTCATTTAAAGACACTTAAAGAATATTGAACAGTATATATTCTGATTGTGCAAGTTAGTGACAGTGTTCTGAGCAATGAAATCCACACCATTTTGTATACCTGTATTTACTGTAATCCTCAGGGTACAGTACACCACAATGTGTGAATATACCAAGGGATTGCAAAGATTCAGTCCTTTCTTTGTTTTTTGGAGTAAAATTAAAAGTGGACAAATTCTTGAGTCCACAGCTCATGTGGAAGAGTGGGGAATCAAACCCGGCTCTCCAGATTAGAGTCCACCACTCTTAACACTACACCACTACACCACACTGGCTCTTTGTATCTCTATTAAGCCTGCAATAGAACAAGTCCTGTCTTTCCACCTTTTTTTGGAGATCTTTGAGGACCAACAAATATTTGTGAACTTCTAAAAAAGCTTCTATATATTTGAACTTCTAAAAAGCTTTTGATATAGTTGTTCACCAAAAGCTCCTGAGAAAACTTAACTGCCATGGGGCTAGAGGATGAGCTCTCACATGGACAGTTAAATGGTTGAAGAATAGGAAGCAGATGGTATGAGTACATGGATAATTCTCACAACAGAGGGAAGTAATCTGTGCGATCCCCCAAGGATCTGCATTGGTACTGATGCTTTTGAAACCTATTTGTAAATTATCTGGGACGAGGAAACATCTAGCCAAGCCTGCAGAACACACCGAGGGTGAAAACTCATGCAGATTATGAGGAACTTCAAAGAAATCTGCCCAAGCACTGCAACAAAATGGCCAATGAAATTAAATGTAAATTAATGGAAAGTGGTGACCACTAAAGCTAACAAAAAAATCTTAATTTAACATATACCTTGCTGGAGACCAAACTGGTGGTGACTAAACTGGGAGTGGGGGTGGGGGGGAAGGTAGCTGTAATTTTCCTGCATTGTGCAGGGGTTGGACTAGATGGCCCTGGTGGTCCCTTCCAACTCTATGGTTCTATGATTCCATGAAACTGGTGGAGACTAACCAGGAAAGGCATCTTGGGTAATTATGGATTTTCTATTAAAAAAAATCAACTGTGTGTGCAATACTTAAGTGAGAAAAAGAGCAAAGTTTCATATTTCAGATTATTAGGAAAGTGACTGAAAACAAGATGATCGGCAGAATGCCTTTTATTTAAATCTGCTTCGTTGCTCTATTTCATTTGTATCCTGCCCATCCTCCAAGGAGCTCAGGACAGCACCCACAGTTCTCTCCTCCTCCATTTTCTCCTCACAAGAACCCTATAAGGTGGGCTAGGCTGAGGGAGAGCAACACTGGCCCAAGGTCAACCAATGAACTCCATGGCTGAACCCGGGTCTCTTCCCACTCTGCCACAATATAGCAGGTGCTTCCACAAGGCCACTATTCTGTTGTGGCAGGTGGCAGGGTACCTGTTGCTCCACGCTTGACATCTTCAATCTCCGGGCTCCAGCAACAACTTGAACCCATTTTAGGAATCCGAAACTGATCATTTAACCTTTTGCTTAACTGAAAATTATAGACGTGCTCCCCTGCGGTAGGAACCCTTGTGATGATTCCTGGCATGGTGTAGTGGTTAAGAGCGGCGGACTCGAATCTGGAGAACTGGGTTTGATTCCTCACTCCTCCACATGAGCGGCAGACTCTAATCTGGAGAACCGGGTTGGTTTCCCCACTCCTCCAAATTAAGCCATCTGGGTGACCTTGGGCTAGTCAGTTCTCTCAGAAAGCTCACCTACCTCACAAGGTGTCTGTTGTGGGGAGAGGAAAAGAAGGCAATTGTGAACTGCTTTGAGACTCCTTAAAGGTAGAGAAAAGCAGGGTATAAAAACCAACTCTTCTTCTTTTAGTTAAGCAATGGGTTAAAGTGAAAGGTTCTGGATTCCTAGAGAGGTTTTCCCCTTTAAGTTCTGGTGAGCTCCTTCTCCAATACAAACACTCACACCGCATATACAGATGTGTTGGTACCATTCCCCCCCCCCAATTCCTTCTTAATTTTGTGTTTCTTTAACTGTGTTGAGGGCCCCCCAGGGGAAATTGTTGACAGACTTGGAGAGGCTAAAATGGACTCTTGAGCTGACACATCAGTGCTCTTCTTTAATTTCTAATGAAGGACTGGAATAGGAATGTTTCTGGGTAAAGTAAAACGAGGCCACCCGGGCAAGATTCTATGCCACTAACTGCCTTCATAAATTAAGAATACCCCCCTTGGGGTTAATGGACCGTTTAGTGATGCTCTAGAGTGAGCCACCTGGACGCCATGTGAGGAGGAGGAGGAGGAGGAGACGAAGAAGAAGAAGAAGAGGAGGAGGAGCTACCCAAGGCGGTAGGGAGGGAAGAAGAAGAAGAAGAAGAAGAAGAAGGAGAAGAAGGAGGAGGAGAAGGAGAAGAAGGAGAAGGAGGAGGAGCTACCCAAGGCGGTAGGGAGGCAGACTTCCCAAAGAAGATGTTAGAACTTGTCAAGACTGACCCCACTTTCCTTTTCTACGTTTGGAAGTTTACGTTGGGATTCTCTTGTACCTAGAGAGAGGAGAGGGATGCTAATTCACTTGCAACTCATTCTGTGGGGCCAGTTGCAAAGTTCATTTATCCTAGACATAAGCAGCCGCGGCCTACTGTCAGACGCTCTCTCAGCCCCACCTGCCTCACAGGGTGTGTGTTGTGGGGAGGGGAAGGGAAAGTGATTGTAAGCTGGTCTGAGTCTTCTTTAAGTGGCAGAGAAAGTCGGCATATAAAAACCAACTCTTCTGTTGCTGCTGCTTCCTCCTCCTCCTCTTCTTGTTCCTCTTCTTCTTCTGCCTCGCCATTGCCCCCCCCCCCTTTGCTTCTTTGTGTTATTTGTTTCATGTTCTGAGGGTGACGTAAATCTTCTGTAGGTTTCCATCCAAGATACTACCAGCGGAATGTGGGCAGGCGGCCGGGGTCCTGTGACCAAGCAGCCCCCGCTATCCCTTGCGAGACACAGCCAGGGCACTCCAAGAGCACACAAAAACATTGTCTCGCCCCCACTCGCAGGCAACAAAACAAGGCTATTTTTATTCCTCGAGGAGCCTCATCCCCACGCACGCCAGATCTGACAAATATTTAGACAGAGCCAATTTTAAAAAGGCCTCTGATCGGGTTTTTTCGTTGTTGTTGTTTCACTTTCTCTGAGAATAGTTTTGCATTAAGAAGTCATGATGAATAGTTCCTCTTATATAGAGTTCAAGAGGCGCCCGTCTTGTACCCTTGATGGCATTGCCAAAAGCCCTCTGTTTAAAACCAGCAGTACGCACCAGTTGGAAAAACCCTTGGCTTCTCAAAAAGAGAACGCACACAAGACTATTGATCAAAGCTCGAATCACACAGACGCCCGGGCAAGGCGGGAGAGAGAAAAAAGGAGGAATCATTATGCTGATCTGAGGGAGGACAGTTGTTGCTTACCTTTGGACTTTAATGAGGGTTTTTTCCCCCCCCAAACATGTGCCACAGAGAAAAGATATAATTTTTCTACTTCTGGAATATGCACAATCATTTAATGAAGAAGCCTGCTTTATGTGCCAAAGCGGGGGCAGCAGGGGGACACTGCTAAAATGCCGCAGAAATATTTTACCTTCTTGGAACTGTTGATGAAACAGATTTAGAAAGGGGAGCAGTGTATGACTGGAGGAGGGGAGGGTGTTAAGTGCCATCAAGTCACTTCCAACTCATGGTGACCCTATGAATCAATGTCCTCCAAAACATCCCATCCGTAACAGCCTTGCTCAGGTCTTGCAAACTGAGGGCTGTGGCTTCCTTTATTGAGTCAATCCATCTCTTGTTGGGTCTTCCTCTTTTCCTGCTGCCTTCAACTTTTCCTAGCATGATTGTCTTTTCCAGTCACTCTTGTCTCCTCATAATGTGACCAAAGTACAATAGCCTCAGTTTAGTCATTTTCGCTTCTAGGGTCAGTTCAGTCTTGAGTTGATCTATAACCCACTGATTTGATTTTTTGGGCAGTCCACGGTATCCGTAACACTCTCCTCCAACACCACATTTCAAAGGAATCGACTTTCTTCCTATCAGCTTTCTTCATTGTCCAGCTTTCACACCCATACATTGTAATAGGGGAGACTGAGGGATAGGGGACATAACAGAGGCTGGTTGAGTCCCAGGTTTGTTGAACACATGAAGCTGCCTTATACTGAATCAGACCCTTGGTTCATCAAAGTCAGTATTGTCTTCTCAGACCGGCAGCGGCTCTCCAGGGTCTCAGGTAGAGGTCTTTCACATCACCTACTTGCCTAGTCCTTTTAACTGGAGATCTCAGGGATTGAACCTGGGACCTTCTGCATGCCAAGCAGACACTCTACCACTGAGCCATGGTCCCTCCCCTCCCCTCTTATATACGGCTAGGATAAGGGATTATCAAACATCGGTCTCATTGTATCTGCTAAAAGGTGAAAGAAACCAATCGCTTCCAGATGTACCTGAAAACCACATCGCAACCCACCCCCATGACACAGCACTTCCCTCAGAAAGTAAAGGATGGAAACAGCCAGTGTGCTGTTGTGTTTAAGAGTGGTGGTTTGGAGCGGTGGGCTCTGATCTGCAGAACCGGGTTGGATTCCCCACTCCTCCACATGAGCAGTGGAGGCTAATCTGGTGAACTGGATTTGTTTCCCCGCTCTTCCACATGAAGCCAGCTGGGTGACCTTGGGCTAGTCACACTCTCTCAGCCCCCCCTACCTCACAGGGCGTCTGTTGTGGGGAGGGGAAGGGAAGGTGATTGTAAGCTGGTCTGATTCTCCCTTTAGTGGCAGAGAAAGTCGGCATATAGGAACCAACTCTTCTTCTTCCAATAAGTGAGTAAGCAACGTCGAGAGTTTGACTTTTTAAAGCAGGGGCTGAACAACTGTGGGCTGAAAGCAGTTAAGCGCCCTGTTTTGTCTGATGGTCCTCTCTGGCAATGGATCCAGCCTCTCCTCCCCCTTCCTTTCCCCAGCTACAAGCGGCATGTGCAGGTTGTCGGCTGTGTATCCCCCGCACTCATGGGGGATAGCAGTTGAAACGGATCCAAATCGAGAGTCTGACACTTCGAGCGCCAGTTCTGTGTTCTAACTAGCAGCCCCCAGGTTGAACGAGCCAGTAAGAAAGGCAGCCAGCAAACGCTCACACTTCCTAGGATGCCAGCGAGCAGATAATTTAAAAAGTGAACAAATAAGGCGAGGTTTTCAGGGTTTTGTTTTTTCAGGGAAAGCAAAAAAAAAAAAAAAACCCTGGAAGAATAAAATAGGGAGTTGTTACATAGACCAGGGTTACTGTAGGAGATGGAGCAATCTTGCTCAACTAAAAAATATGCAGACTTAGCGGAGGAGAGGCAAAACTGTGCAGCTTCCAGAGAAGTCAAGGCCAAAGCATTGGGCAAGGGTGAAGGAAATGGATATAATGTATTGGGGTCCTGGCTAGCCTGGCCCTGACAGTACAGTTAGCAACCTTAAAGTGGGACCTGGAGTTCTCCCAGAATTGCAACTGATCTCCAGACTAAGGTGATCAGTTCGCTGAGAGGAAATGGCTGCTTTGTAGGGGGGACTCTGCGGTACACCTTAGAGTCTAGGAGAAATGGAAGTCCTAGAGTGACATCAAATCTCGGCTGTGTTCCCTTTGCTCCCCAAACTTCGCCCTCCCCAGGCTCTGCCCTTAGGTCTCCTGGAATCTCCCAAGCAGGAGTGTGTGTGTGTGTGTGTTCAGTGCAGTCAAGATGCTTCTGACTCATGGCGACCCTATCAATCAAAATCCTCCAAAATGTCCTATCTTTGACAGCCTTGCTCAGATCTTGCAAATGGAGGGTCGTGGCTTCCTTTATAGAGTCAATCCATCTCATGTTGGGTCTTCCTCTTTTCCTGCTGCCCTCAACTTTTCCTAGCGTGACTGTCTTTTCCAGTGTCTCTTGTCTTCTCATAACGTGACCAAAGTACGACAGCCTCAGTTTAGTCATTTTAGCTTCAAGGGTCAGTTCAGGCTTGATTTGATCTATAACCCACTGATTTGTTTTTTGGGCAGTCCACGGAGTCCGTAACACTCTCCTCCAACACCACATTTCAAAGGAATCGACTTTTTTCCTATCAGCAGGAGTTGGCAACCCTTAACTAGACAGCAAGCTCATTACCATCATACAGTTTATTTACATCATTTCAGAAATAAAATGCAGACGACTTTCCTTTTCCTTGACTCATGAGACTGTACATATGGGTTTGGATCAAGGGAGGAGAAGAGTGGCAAAAAGAAATTTTAACATTAAAATAATAAAAGAAGTATACCCCCTCCTTCCCACTCTTTGTTGTACTTGGAATCATGGACTACTCTACCACCAAAAGAAATGCAAGGCTACCAAATGACCCCCAAGAATGTTGTGCTTTAATCAGGAAGAAAGAACCAATGAGAGCCCCGTGGTGCAGAGTGGTAAGCTGCGGTACTGCAGCCAAAAGCTCTGCTCACGACCCGAGTTCGATCCCGACGGAAGTCGGTTTCAGGTAGCCGACTCAAGGTTGACTCAGCCTTGCATTCTTCTGAGGTCGGTAAAATGAGTACCCAGCTTGCTGGGGGTAAAAAGTAGATGATGGGGAAGGCAACGGCAAACCACCCTGTAAACATAGTCTGCCTAGTAAACGTCGTGATGTGATGTCACCCCATGGGTCAGGAATGACCCGGTGCTTGCACAGGGGACTACCTTTACCTTTTAAGAACCAATGAGAATTTATTTAAGACATACTCATTAAGTTGCCTTTTACTGAATTAGAACACTGATCCATCAAGGTCAATATCGTCTGATCAGACTGGCAGCAGCTGTCCAAGGTAACACGTAGAAGTCTTTCCAAACACCTACTACCTGATCCACTTAACTGGGGATACTGGAGATCGAACCTGGGACCTTCTACATGC
Source organism: Euleptes europaea (assembly GCF_029931775.1). NCBI lineage: Eukaryota > Metazoa > Chordata > Lepidosauria > Squamata > Sphaerodactylidae > Euleptes > Euleptes europaea. Next base: position 48,740,892 of record NC_079326.1, read on the forward strand.
AGGCACTCTAGCATTGAGCCTTAGCTCCTCCAAAAGAGTTCCTAAAGCAGAGAGATGGTGGGAAGCATGTGGTACGTTCGGACTGCCATCCAAGGAATTATGCTGGGGCTCCACGAACCCTGACTCAATGATAGAGCCCCTGCTTGGCATGCAGACAGTCCCAGGTTCAATCCCCAGCATCTCCAGTTAAAAGGACCAGATAGCAGGTGATGATGATGATTAAGATGAAGAAGAGTTGGTTTTTATACCCCGATTTTCTCTACCTTTTAAAGGAATCTCAAACCAGCTTACAATCACGTTCCCCTCCTTTCCCCACAACAAACACCTTGTGAGGTAGGTGGGGCTGAGAACATAGTTCGGAGAGAGCTGTGACTAGCCCAAGGTCACCTAGCTGGCTTCATGTGTAGGAGTGGGGAAACCAACCCAGTTCACCTGATTAGAGTCCACCGCTCGTGTGGAGGAACGGGGAATCGAACCCAGTTCTCCAGATTAGAGCCTGCTGCTCTTCACCACTACACCACGCTGGCTCTCAAGACCTCAGCTTGATACCCTGAAGAGCCGCTGCTAGTCTGAGCAGACACAACTGACCTTGGTGGACTAAGGGTCCGATTCGGCATAAAGCAGATTCATGTGTTCATCCTATGGAATCATAGAGTTGGAAGGGACCACTAGGGTCATCTAGTCCAACCCCCTGCACAATGCAGGAAGTTCCAAACTATCTCCCCCCCCACACCCCCAGTGACCCCTACTCCATGCCCAGAAGATGGCCAAGGTGCCCTCCCTCTCATGAACTGCCTAAGTTCATAGAATCAGCCGTGCTGACAGATGGCCATCTAGCCTCTTCTTAAAACCCCCCAGGGAAGGAGCGCTCACCACCTCCCGAGGAAGCCTGTTCCACTGAGGAACCGCTCTCACTGTAAGAAAATTCTTCCTAATGTCTAGACGGAATCCTGATCAAGGCGTCCTGACTTAACGGTCCAGAGGTCACCTGCCTTGAATCCAGAGAGGCCGCCTCACACACTAACCTGTCTTGTAGATCTCGTAGCGCAGGGAGAAGCCGGCACCTTGGCGCGCGTAATCGGAGGTGAATTTAATATACAGAGAAGGGCCGGAGGAGGTGATGGTGGGAGGAGCGATGTTCCCACAGTGCTTCCCCAGCAGGTCAGCTGAATCACTGTCCCCATCTCGTATCTCAATGAAGTCATACCTGTCAATAGAGAGGTGGAAAATAAAACAAGGCACAGTTCGGAAAGCAACAAAAATTAATCTTTTTCCCAAAAGGAAATATCTTCATATATGGACACACTGTATATTTGCATATTGACTTATCTGCTTTGGGATTTCAGCCCCTCCTCTCTAAGGTACTTGGACTCACATTTGCCCCCTGTGTGACTTGGATATTCTTGGTAGTTCTGCATGAGTTTTCCGTCCATTAGAGATGACCTCACTGCCAGCCCTCGCAATGTCTGGGTCTTCTCATTCCTCTGATAACCCAACTTTTCCCCCTTCCCTGAGCTCAGCCTGGCTGAAATCTCCATGCAGAAGGCAAAGCACGGGACGCAGAAGCTTGGCTACCCTCATATCCAATCACAAAGCAGCGTGTAAAGAGGTGGGGATTCAAATGCTTCCTGCTTCCTCGGAGCTCTTTCTGAGCACAAGAAAGGCTTTTTAAAACCGAGGGTTAGATTTCTCCCCCGTCCCTTCCTTACAGATTTCTCCATTTTTTGTTCTGAAAGTGCTTTTTTAAGCGGCAGTTGGGTTTGGGGTGAGGGTGGGGAATCTTCTCTCACAGTGAAAACTGCGAAGGAAGCCAATTACAATTTAAAGGGGTGGGGACCTGATTTGAGCTTGGAGACTGCTGGTGCAGAGATTCCCAACTGGAAAGGGTGGGTCCAGCAGCGACGAACCTCAGGTGAAATTCCCATGCATAAATGAAGTTAAACTTCCCCATGGATAGGCTTAGTTCTTTATACTTTATACTTGAAGCGTAAAAGCATCATATCTTCATTAATATGGTTTCTGCAGCCTCTCACTATTTATGCTTCCACTATCCAATTATCCTGCTGATCAGAATTCACTGCACACCCTGCGAATAGATCGACAGCAGCAAAATCCTGTGAAATCTGCACTTCTGCTCATTTAATTCAGAACTTTTCATCATCTGAACAGTCAACATGTTCCACCAGCCATTCTGATAAATGTATCTTATAAAATACATAAAAGCAGAGTACACCCTCACTGCACTCCATAAATGATATGGCTTTTCATGCATTTATCTAAAATTCAACTTTTCTCTCTTCCCGCGTCCGGAGCTGTTTTCCTTAGCTGACCCTTTTTGGGCAAAATTCAGTCCAGCATTTTGACCCACGAAAAGGTAACTCGAGGAAATCTGGCAGTTTCTACAAAAGGCATGCAAAGATTCTGTGCCCAACTCAGATACCAGACTAGTTCTTATGGCTTCCATTCATGACTTCCCTGGTGCTTCTAATCATCCAAATAGGGGCATGCTTATGCCATACTCCACTGCTACTTACCCCAAACTCAAAAAATACAGAACATGTCAAAATTAGTTTAAAGGTAAACTAATAAAATACGGAAAAGAATTGTGCCAACTGGGAAAATCTTGAATAATGCAGATATTATTTTCATTAAACAACATGGGTTTCTTTGGCATTATGTCCATTTCTCTCTTGTTTATGGAAGGAACTCTTGATCACAGACCATAATTTTCTTATCCTCTTTTAAATCTTAGAAGCCAAGGTTTTAAAACATTCCAACCATCTTTGCATACTTTCCAACAAGACTGTTTTTCTCTCTCTCTCTTTCTGTCTCTGTTTTCTTTGCCATTGGACATGGTGAAAACAACTGTAAATGATTGCTTATGGGATTATAATCCATTCTAATTTGTTTTTATTTTAAACATGTATTTGCTTTTCAAAGGGTAAGATGTTTTGCAGGCCAAATACACACAAAATACAGAACAAAGGTTTGAAAGCAACCTTCCCAATCACAGCTAGTATGTTTCTCTTGAAAGGGATATAAATACATCAACTAAATGTTAAGTCTGTCTTCCACAAATCTTTTTGAACTGTAGGCTGATCCTGTGCATTAGACTCACAGTGTGTGAAGATCCCAGGAAGTCACATGAACACATGAAGCTGCCTTATATTGAATCAGACCCTTGGTCCATCAAAGTCAGTACCCAGACCGGTGGCGGCTCTCCAGGGTCTCAGGCAGAGGTCTTTCCCATCAGCTACCCGCCCAGTCCCTTTAACTGGAGATGCTGGGGATTCAACCAGGGACCTTCTGCTTGCCAAGAAGATGCTCTACCACTGAGCCACAGCCCCTCTACCACAGCCACAGTCACAAGCCTGGGCATTCAGAAAGTTTGTCTTCTTCTTTGTTGTCCTTGTTTACTATCTTCCTTAATAATTTTAAACATGTTATAGCGCTTTAAAGTATTCAAAGCACCTAACATACATTTCAGTAAGCCCTGCAAAAAAAAAAAAAAACCCTCACAAAGTAAGGTAATATTATTATTATATGACATTATCCATGGGTAGGGCTGCCAACCTCCAGGTGGGGCCTGGAGATCTCCCGCTATTACAATTGATCTTCAGGCAACAGAGACCAGTTCCCCTGGAGAAAATGGCTGCTTTGGAGGGTGAACTCTGTGCCATTATACCCTGCTGAGGTCCCTCCCCTCTCCAAACCCCACCCTCCCCAGGCTCCACCCCCAAAATCTCCAGGTATTTCCCCACTCAGAGCTGGCAACCCTAACCATATGTCATAAGGCCTGATCCTCTGAAATGGCCTACAAGAGAATGTGACCTTCATTGGCTACATCTACCATTGCTTCTGAAGAAGCGAGCTCTGACTCATGAAAACCCTTGCTGCGATTTATGTTGGTCTTCAAGGTGCCACTGGGCATTGTTCTTATTTTGTTATGTTTTAGTCCTTGCAAATCATTAGCCAGCTTGAGTCTGAGGTAGGGCTGCCTGCTCTGGGCTGGGAAATACCTGGAGATTTTGGGGCGGAGCCTGAGGAGGGCAGGGTTTGGGGAGGGGTGGAACTTCAATGCCATACAGTCCAATTGCCAAAGCGACCATTTTCTTCAGGGGAACTGATCTCTGTTGGCTGGAGATCAGCTGTAATAGCAGGAGATCTCCAGCTAGTACCTGGAGGCTGGCAACCCTAGTCTGAGGAAATAAGGCAAGTTAGAAGTATTTTCAATGAATAAATTGAAATAAACATTACCACCCCCATATTACAAAGAGAGGGCTGAATTGAGATTGGCATTGGAACAGTGCAGTCCTATGCAGAGTTAAATCCAGTTTAAGGCCACTGGTTTCAATGGGCTTAGACTGGAGTACCTCTGCAGAGGATTTGCAGTTGCGAGACCTACAATGAATGCCTTGCTGAGAGAAGTCAGAAAACCAAGGACTTGCTGGTTTGAAACTGTTTCCCTACACTAACTCTTCCACTGTTTCCTTCCTCCCCCTGTATCTTTCTCACAGTTGCTTTCCTTTCACTGCTTTTGATCTCTGCCTCTAAGTTTACCCCTCCCAGAAGCTGCCCGATCTTCCTACAGCTGCACCGTGACCCTCGGCCCCATCATATTTCCATTCAACAATTCCTCGCTAATTTCTGAAGACAATCCAAAGGATGGGGAAGGTGTGTGGATCATAGATCTGGGAGGAGGAGGAGATGGAGTTGGTTTTCATATGCCGACTTTCTCTGCCACTTAAGGAAGAATCAAACTGGTTTACAATCTCCTTCCCTTCCTCTCCCCATAACAGACACCCTGGGAGGTAGGTGAGGCTGAGAGAGCTGTGACTAGCCCAAGGTCACCCAGCTGGCTTCATGTGGAGGAGTGGGGAAACAAATCCATTTCACCAGATTAGCCTCTGCCGCTCATGTGGAGGAGCGGGGAATCAAACCCGGCACTCCAGATCAGAGTCCACTGCTCCGAACCAACACTCTTAACCACTACACCAGGCTGGCTCTCAAGAATCTACCACAGAAATCTGATCCAGAGCCAAGCTAGATCCTAAGAATCAGGCCCATGCTCTGGACTTTCCAAGTCCACTGGAGGTGGTATTTTACACAGCGGGATTGTTTGTTCGAGCATTGTGCAGTCTAGCGGGGCTCTCCAATGCAAACTCTCTCCCACACACATTAAGTACCTGGTTACAATAACACCTCTGGTAGGAAAGTGCTCTACTCCCTTTCTCTATTTATTTGCATTGTGTCAACATGCTAAAACAGCATGTTACCACTCTCCTCCTCAAAGGGGCAGAGGAGGAAAAAGAAAAGTGATACTTTGCCCAGCTTCTGGCTCTGTCACAAGATCCTCTTACTTGCAAATCAAGAGTTGAAAGGAAAAATAGCTCGCTGGGCAGCGAACGACTCTCATGTGACTCATTCCTTCCCCTGCAAGACACACATCACCAAACAACCACCCGAAACAAACTTACAGGAACTCAATGTGCTAACCAGCAAGAAGCACCAACTGGGTAGCGTCCACATTTCACTCCTTTCTGGGAGTCGGTCAGGCTTCGCTCCAGGAACAAACGCCTGATGCAAACTTACCCTCTATCCATAGGTTACATGTATATACTCTTGCAATAAGAGGGTCCGTTGCAGGTTGCAAGGAGAGAAGGTGGTTGGATCCCCCAGTGTTAAATGCCCCCCCACCCCAAGACTGGATCTTCCCAAATAAGAGGCATTCATTTGCATGGGATACTATTGGGAAAACCAAAAGGTCTCAACCACAACCATGCAAGCGATGTCGGCTAAAAGCCAGCGTGGTATAGTGCTTAAGAGCAGTGGTTTGGAGTGGTGGAGTCTAATCTGGAGAACCAGGTTTGATACCCCACTCTTCCACATGAGCGGCGGAGGCTAATCTGGTGGATTTGTTCCCCCACTCCTACACACGAAGCCAGCTGGGTGATCTTGGGCAAGTCACGCCCTCTCAGTCTCACCTACCTCACAGGGTGTCTGTTGTGGGGAGGGGAAGGGAAGGCAATTGTAAGCTGGTTTGATTCTGCCTTAAGTGGTAGAGAAAGTTGGCTTATAAAAAACAACTCCTCTTCTTCTTCTTCTTCTCCTCCGAGGAGGCAAGGAGAACTGAGGCAAGGAGAACCAAGGCAATTGGATGGGTCTCTGGGAGAGTAGGACTAGCAAAGCCTTAGTGTGTCTATTCCAGGGGGGCCTACCAAAGCAAGGATCCAGCCCTCTCTACTTCAAGAGTGGAAAGGAAGGAATTCAGACAACGTCACTTTGCAATGGTTCCACCCATTCGTACCTTGGCACTCCTTCCGTTTCTTTTCAGGAAAATATCATTGGACAGACAGGCTTGGATGCAATGATGTGCAAGCAGAAACTTAAGACAGATCTTCTTGAACAAGATCATGTGAAATGCCTAGCACTTTCATCCTTATATATTACAGTGGCCAGAAATGGGTTGCACAAGATCTTGCACAAGCGGAAACGCAAGTGAGTATAACAATATGCTTGACCGGATGCAGGCAGTTACCCCAGTTTCTTTCTTCCATTTATGCTTGCACAAGGACTCTAACACAAGCGGCAATTTTGAGCTAGAGCAAACCCATACGTTGGAAAATCTAATCACAAAAACTGCTAATAGTTTGGATCAAAGAAACTAGCATGATATGACCCAAGTTCAATTGTCAGTCCCTCCAATCCCAAGAAAGGTCACCATGCTTCAGTCCCAACACAACCACCAAGAGTAGGTTATGACACCTTGCCTCAGCCAACTTCAAGGGGTCATAGAATCATAGAATCAGAGTTGGAAGGGACCACCAGGGTCATTGAATCCAACCTCCTGCTCAACGCAGGAAATTCACAATGCAGGAAATACCTCCCCCCCCCCACATCCCCAGTGACCCCCTACTCCATGCCCAGAAGGTGCCCAAGATGCCCTCCCTCTCATCATCTGCCTAAGGTCATAGAATCAGCATTGCTGACAGATGGCCATCTAGCCTCTGCTTAAAAACCTCCAGGTAAGGAGAGCTCCAGGTAGGGTCGCCATGAGTCGGAAACAACTTGACGGCACTTAACACACACACACACAAGGAGAGCTCACCACCTCCCGAGGAAGCCTGTTCTACTGAGGAACCACTCTAACTTCAGAGCCAATCCATGTAAGATGGCTTTTGAAACCTCCTGCAAAAAGCCCCTGACTTGCAACCACCACTCAGTAGGGGGGGGTGGGGCAGAAAAAAATCACTGGCAGAGCAACGATGGGACATCACTTCCATCACGACACCAGAAGGGATGTCATCGTGTCAGGTTGACGCTCTAGGATTCCACTGAGACTGTACAGTAAAACAACAGAAATTTGCCTGTCTTCAACCCCTACCTTGGACAGAAAGCCGGACTCAAGGCTGAATTTCAGAAGAGCAGCTCATGGAGTTGTTTCTCTGGTTTTGTCAGGCACAAAGGAAACTGGCCTTCAGACACTTGGGCGCATTTTAGAAACGGAAGGTTGTTATTATTATTGTTAACGCTAATAAGATGAATCGCCTTCTGCTTTATCTTCTGACAAATGGCATTGTTTGAACGCGCTTCTCAAAGACAGGGAATTTGCAACGTTATTTGTCAACAAACCCACAGACAAGCAGAAGGCGTCATTAGAAATTAATTCCTCCCCCTCCCCAAATCAACTGAAAAATTAAGGATTTAACAATCTGCCCATAGACGATTCATGCAGAAAAGACAAGCCAACATTTGTAATTGATTTGTTGAGAGGCATTTCCCCCCCCTTACAGCTAGATTACACATTGGCTCTAGCCACACATTTCAAGACTTCCTCCCTCCCCTCCTATTACTGTATATCCTTAACAACAAATGTTGCACGAACAGCCAGGGACTTCTCTGAGCCAGAACCCCAGAGCCTATTATTAATGCCAAAGCTCAGCTCTGGCTGGAACACATGGAGGAACTAATAGCAAAAGAGAGAGCTTTCAGGCAAGAATGCTTTTCCCTCACCGGTGAATAAAAAGCAAATCCGCCTCTCTCCCCGCCGCTGAAGGTAGCTGTACTGAAATCCCTCTGACATCTACAGGACACTCGACTTGTTCTCCAGAGTTGCCAGGTCCCTCTTTGCCACTGGCGGGAGGCTTTTTTGGGCGGAGTCTGAGGAGGGCGGAGTTAGGGGAGGGGAGGGACTTCAAGGTCATAGAGTCCAATGGCCAAAGCGGCCATTTTCCTTCAGGGGGACTGATCTCTATCCGCTGGAGATCAGCTGTGATAGCGGGAGAGCTCCGGCTAGTACCTGGAGGTTGGCGACCCTATCGTTATCACTGATTTAGCCAGTGTGGCATAGTGGTTAGAGTGTCAGAACTAGGATCTGGGAGAAGCAAAGGGTTGCCATCTCAGGATTTGGAAATACCTGGAGATTTGGCAGGTGCAGCCTGAGGAGGGAAGGGGTTTGGGGAGGGAAGGGAAGGGACCTCCGTGGGGTACAGTGCCATAGAGGCCACCTTCCCAAGCAGCTGTTTTCTCCAGGGGAACTGATCTCTTTCCGCTGGTTGTAATAGTGGGAGATCTCCAGCTACCTCCTGGTTGCTATTTTGTCCCTAAAAGGGTGATGCTTAAAAGTCTATGAGAATTTTGAAGCTACAGAAGCTTATATTGAAATGAGTACATTTTGAAATCAATATATGTAAGTATATCTATATTTATATTGTTTAAGTGACTTGAGAGAACATTTATGAGAGATTGTTTATTGTAATATATACATATTTGTACAGAAACGGGACTGAGGAAGAATTGAAACGATTGTATCCCTTTCTACCCTTCTTCACTTGAAGACATTGACCTCGGATTGATTGTTACTGTACCAGGACTGAGAAATACTTTGTTGTACATATACAATTGGCTTGTTAGCACATTGTTATATACCCAGAACTGGGAAATACTTGGTTGTATATATGCAATTGGCTTGATAGCACATTGTTACATTCAATATACTTTTGTCATTACATATTGTTATCTGCCTGTTTCTGTACGAATTTTCTGCAGTTTGGCAGCCCTAGAGAAGCAGGTTCAAATCCCCACTAGCAACATGCAACTTCCCTAGACGACCTTGGGCTAGTCGCACACTCTCAGACTAACCTACCTCACAGGGCTGTTGTGAGGGTAAAATGGAGAAGGGGTACAACAATGTAAGACACTTCGGGTCCTCACTGGGGGGAAAGGAGGGGGTATAAAGGAGGTAAGTAAGTAAGTGCTGTTTTTTTTTTACCCTCTGTGGCCCAGCTCCCGAAAACTCTTCACTGTTATTTTTCTCGCAAAATTCTTCAAATGTATTTTTAACCTCTCCCCTGAAGAGATCTGCGAAGTGAGAGATAACCTGTATCGTGAGGGTACTGCTGCCAGAGTAAACTGTCTGGGTACTTGGCAAGAGACGGTGTGTTTTGCTTCGGCAGGAAAACGGGGAGGCAGGGCGGGGAGGAGGAAGTGAAACGGTTGCATTCCAAACGCCTGGGCATTCATACAAAAAAACAAAAATCCCAGGTTGCTGTGTGGAGAACACTGTTGTTTTTTGGTTGTTGTTTTTTGCTTCACATCACAACTCACGCATGCATATTTCACACACAAAGCATACTAGGGCTGTCCCTGTTCAGTGAATCTGGGGTGTCTGTCCCTCAACCCAGGCCCAGACTTTTTCTTTTCTAGTTTTCCAAACACGCACACGTACTCCTCCGGATAATTTCTAGTTTTGTTTCCAGAAAACTATGAATCAGTCCGTCCGTTGCTGGGTGGGTCCCATTTTATGCTGTGGTGGCATCCAAAGCTACCTCACTCACATCTGCATACAGCTGTTTTTCACTGACGTACACACTATGGTGGCACTGGTTTTCTCTCTAGTTTTCCAAAAGGAGAAATGCAAGCCCCCCGAGTACCATTTCTCTGCAACAATACTGCCCCTGCACAGGGGGACAACTGTGATCTTGCAGTAAAGCGCGAAAATGCTTTTTGCATAGGCAAAAAATAATCTCTCTCCAGCAACTGATCTTAAGCCACAGAAAAAGTAACGTAGCTAATATACATCAGGCACATTAGGTTCTTCTTAGATACATTAGGTTCTTCTTCTGGGCCGAGATCAAATCTTGTACCACTACAAGAATCAGTTTTGGGGCATGGATAGCGATAATTTCCCACCCCACTGCTTTTTCGTAATGCTAGGATTGTCTTGTCTTTATTAATAAGGAGGCCTGGTAGAAATAACAACTTTATTAGTTAATAAAAGACCAGTAAGAAGCAGAGTGGTAGGAGCCCCATGGCGCAGAGTGATAAGCTGCAGTACTGCAGTCCAAGCTCTGCTCACGACCTGAGTTTGATCCCGACAGAAGTCAGTTTCAGGTAGCTGGGCCGGCTCAAGGTTGACTCAGCCTTCCATCCTTCCGAGCTTGCTGGGGGTAAAGGGAAGATGAATGGGGAAGGCACTGGCAAACCACCCCGTAAACAAAGTCTGCCTAGTAAACGTCGTGATGTGACGTCAGTCCATGGGTCAGGAATGACCCGGTGCTTGCACAGGGGACCTTTACCTTTTTAAGAAGCACAAAAGATTCCAGCCTCTAAATGTATTCATTATGCTCTGTGCCAATTTGCCTCTGCTGTGTATCCGCATTAGAGTAAGGCCAGGCAAGGTTCTAGACTCCAGCTGAAGGAGTCGATCCCTGACCTTCTTGAGGAACTAACCCCAACTTTTGTCTCTATTGGTCTCTCACCTTGATAACCCTACCAGGTCACCATAAGTCAGCTGTGCCTTGATGGTACTTTCCACCACCACCTGTATCACAAGGACCACCCAGAATATCCTTTGCTCCACACAATGCAAAACTCATTGTCACAGGAGGTGGCAACGATCACTAGTGCAAATGGTACGTTAAAGGATTAGACAACTTCAGGAATGACCACATAGTTAAACCAGCATGGTGTAGTGCTTAAGAATGGTGGTTTGGAGCGGTGGACTCTGATTTGGAGAGCCGGGTTTGATTCCTCACTCCTCCACATGAGCGGCGGACGCTAATCTGGTGGACCGGGTTGGTTTCCCCACACCTACACACGAAGCCAGCTGAGTAACCTTGGGCTAGTCACAGCTCTTAGAGCTCTCTCAGCCCCACCTACCTCACAGGGTGTCTGCTGTGGGGAGGGGAAGGTGACTGTAAGCTGGTTTGATTCTTCCTTAAGTGGTAGAGAAAGTTAACATATAAAAACCAACCTTCTTCTGAACGGACTCCCGTGAACAAACCTGGGACTCAACCAGTTTGGGGGGCGCTGCTTTTATTTCCTGCTTTGGTTTGGGGGCTTGTAGCAGCCTGAATAGCCCCCCCCCCCAGCTAAGCACGGCTGGCCATGGTTAGTACTTGGATGGGAGGCCACCAAGGAAAGCCATGGTTGTTATACAGAGGAGGCAAATCACCTTGGCTCACCTCTTGCCTTGAAAACCCCATCAGGGGTTGCCCTAAGTCAGTTACAACTGGATGACATTTAAATAATATTATTGTGGGGCTTGCACACGCGAACACATGAAGCTATCTTATAAGAGTAAGGCTCTTGACCTCTCAAAGTCAGCAGTGGCTCTCCAGGGTCTCAGACTGAGGGTCTCTCCGATCGCCTCCTACCTTATCCTTTTAGCGGGAGATGCCGGGGATCGAACCTGGAGCTTTCTGCACTCAAAGCCAAAGCTTCGCCCACAAACAAAGGGCTCATCTTGTCATTGTTGCAAACATGATGCTGCACTTCACAAAATATGTAACTAGCCTAATATTTCCAACAGAAGCTACTGGACAAAGGTTCCTTAGGAGGAATGGTGTAGTAAAAGGGAACTTGTGACACACGTTGACCATGGCTGCCCCCATCAACGCAACAGAATAAGTCTTATTTTGAGGAGGAAAAAAATGATAATACAGAAAACTACTTTGGGAGGGAGGTCACAGGGGTGAGGGACCATGTAATTTCATCACAGTGGGCTTTTGTGAGGAGGAGAGTCCAACGTGTGAAGTGCTTTTAACCAGGAAAGCATTTCCATATCCCATTTTATTAAACAGATATTCTCTTCAGAGAAAAATCATCCTGATGTTCTGTTTTGTTATTATTCAACTAAAGCCACTTCTAATGTCTCTTCTGTCTCTTGTGGCTAACACTTCTCCATTTCCCAGAAATTCATTCCTCTGTTTTCTCCATTAGCCCTGGAAACATTATAGGCAAAAATAAAAAGGGGGGGGGGAGAACAAACAAACAAAGTCATCTATTTGTTGCTCCGGTTTATAGCACTCAGGAGGAAACCCGTCACTTCATTTCTGTCCTGCAGCTTGGTTCTATCCACCACCCAAGAAAAGCAGGAAATCCACTATTATCTTGCAAATGAACAAACTGAAATCCTTCCCACTCAATTCAGAGATTATAAGAAAGCTCACTTATCCAAGGACAACCATAACTGCTAGTCTGGGGGTGTCAAACTCAATTTTTAAAAGGGCCGGATGACATAAATGTCGCTTGGTCGGGCCAGGCCATGCCTCGCCAGCCCAGATTGAGAGTGTGGGGCATGGCTGGCTCGCGGGCCGGATAAGAGCAACAGACCAAGAAAGGGATCTTGGGGTGGTAGTGGATCGCTTGATGAAGATGTCAACCCAGTGTGCGGCTGCTGTAAAAAAGGCAAATTCCATGCTGGCCATAATTAGATGAGGAATAGATAATAAAACTGCTGCTATCATACTGCCCTTGTACAAATCTATGGTGAGACTACACTTGGAATATTGTGTACAGTTCTGGTCACCACACCTAAAAAAGGATATTGCTGGGGTTGCCAGGTCCCTCTTTGCCTCCAGTGGGAGATTTTTAGGGTGGAGACTAAGGAGGGTGGGGTTTGGGAAGGGGAGGAACTTCAATGCCATAGAGTCCAATTGCCAAAGAGGCCATTTTCTCCAGGTGATCTGACCTCTATCAGCTGGAGATCAGTTGTAATAGCAGGAGATCTCCAGCTAGTACCTGGAGGTTGGCAACCCTAGCAAACAAACACAAGATAAAATGATTAATTTCAACTAACAAGCTATCCCCTCTAGATTCCTACTTTGGCCCCCATCTCTCAAACACAGTCGTGGGACCGAGCAGGGAACACTAAATGCAGTTAAAAACAGAAAATATAACATTCAGGCCACTAGTTTGCATCAGCTACCTCAAAATTTAGTCTCTCTTGACTGATTCTCTTTCCTTTCTTCCTGATAAAAGTAAAAATGCACCCACCACTTCTGAAGATCACCAGTGAAATATAGCTTCTCCTAGCTCTTCACAGTTTACTGCTCACATGCAGGGGGAATCGGAGATAAGATGTGTCCTATTATTTTAGTTAGCCTGTCTCCAGAAATTACAGAGCCTTGTTATCTCCCAGAAAGGAGTGAGCGACACAAATCTGGATTCAAACTTTTCCAACCATTTATTATGATTGCTTTTATCAGCACGCATTTATTTCCGTGGCATTCTGTCCCTGCCTTAACTGAGCCTTTGGCAAACGCGAGCAAGTTTATCCTCACAAGACCCTGTCAAGGGAGGAAAGAAAGGGGTGGGTGGGTTGAGTATTTCGCCCAAGGTCACACAGGAAGTTTGCGAGAGGACCTAAAATAGAACGGAGACTTGCTTTGACAGATATTGTAGGAGACTAAGCCCGTGTCAGATAAGCAACACGAAAAACAGAAAGATTAAGGTACTAGGTACCACCCAAAGCCTTAATCTTCTAAACCTCTGATAACTGTTTGTGCTGCTCGGTCCTGCAGTCAGCATTGGGTCAGAGGGCACAAGGGAGCTATCACAAATCAAATGAGAGCACCAAACATCTAACCAAACTCATGCTCTCTGTTATGCTTGTGTTTTGTTTGGTCTCCAAGGCTGGGTGAATTTTGTCCTTTTATTGTTGACCACCTTTTTTTGAAGGTTTTAACCGCTCTTTCTTCTTGAGTTTCTTGCAATGACCACCCGACTTTATTGACCACCCAAGAAGACAGAAATGTCGCTGTGGTAGCTGCCTGCGTGCACACTAGGTAACACAGTTCTGAGCCCGTAAAAGTATAGAAGGACAAATGCAAGAGACAGTTAATCCAGGTTACTTCTGCTGCCTCCTACCATTACCCTTAGAGCAGGGATCCCCAACATGTGTGTGTGTGTTAAGTGCTGTCATGTCGCTTCCAACTCATGGTGACCCTATGAATCAATGTCCTGCAAAACGTCCTATACTTAAGATCCTTGCTCCGGTTGTGCAAAATGAGGGCCGTGGCTTCCTTTACAGAGTCAATCCATCTCTTGTGGGGTCTTCCTCTTTTCCTGCTGCCCTCAACTTTTCCTAGCATGATTGTCTTTTCCACTGACTCTGGTCTCCTCATAATGTGACCAAATTACTACAGCCTCAGTTCAGTCATTTTAGCTTCTAGGGTCAGTTCAGGCTTGATTTGATCTAGAACCCACTGATTTGTTTTTTGGCAGATCACAGTATCCGTAACACTCTCTTCCAACACTGCATTTCAAAGGAATCTGCTTTCTTCCTATCAGCTTTCTTCCTTGTCCAGCTTTCACACCCATACACAGTAATAGGGAATATGATGGCATTAATTAACTTGATCTTGGTTGCCAGTGACACATCCTTACACTTCCATACTCAATGCCAAAAAAACACCAAAAAAAACCCTGTTACAGTTCAGAGTACAAAAACCAGGGATTACTATGAAAAAGGTGAAAATACCTGCTCAGAGTGGGAGCTGAGAAGAAATGTGAGGAGGGATGCCAAAGACTTGCCTTTGAAAGCTCGCCTTCCATAAAGACAGGTCTTTTATGCATGGCTGTTTTACTCGCCGTCACCCCTCCGACAATTTCAGGTCTTTGTGTTGATTATGCATGCCGTTTCCGACCTTCAGAGGGCGCCTCACTCTCCCTGCGCGTTTCCCCGTGTTTTGCCCATGTTTTCAGAGACTTGTTTTATCTCGAATTTCAAAACACCAACAAAATGCTAGGAAAGGCGGAGGGGCAGAGCGAGGCGACATCTGATGGCCGGAAACGGCACGCATAATCAACACAAAGACCCGATGTCGTCAGAGGGGTGTTGGCGAGGGAAACATGCATAAAAGACCATAGTTCCAGATGGCAGCCATGCTGGTCTGCAGTAGAACAGCTAGATTTGTGTCCAGTAGCACCATAGAGACCAACAAGATTTTTGGGGGTATAAGCTTTCGAGAGTCAAAGGGAACATTGTTCGGGTATCTGGCAAAGGGAGAGTGGACTCTCGAAAGCTTATACCCCAAAAATCTTGTTGGTCTCTATGGTGCTACTGGACACAAATCTAGCTAAATTCCTCACTCTTTTGTTTTGAGTTACACGGCTGTTGTTTTTCCGAGGACTCGCCAGCATTTTAAAAGGAAGGCAAAAGGCTCATAATGAAATCTGGAACAGAACAGATCAAAAATACTTTATAGAATACTATTCTGCATTCTATTATAATCATTTCCATTTCACTTCACACTCTGTTATAATCTGTAACTAAAATACACCTTGAAGAGAAGCAGAGCCCTTATCTCTCCAGTCCACTGGAAAACGCAAGATATATGGGTCCTTGAAAAACCCTATTTGCACCTTCCAAGTGCTGCTACAAGCCATTTGGGGAGAAAATTGGACTTTGCTTTCTATTTCCTTGTACTGTCACTGCTCACTGCCACTTGATCACTTAAAGGAACAAAATATAATAAAAGATAATACGCTCATTCGCTTCTGAACATTACCTTGGGCAATGGATCGATGACAGGCCAATCTGGAATTAAGTCCTTACATGCAGGCCCAATCTGCCCATCACAGATCATTTCAGAGGAATTCAGAAGTCGGGCACCAGAAGAGAACTTTAAATCACAGAACTTTACCAGCTGGATCTTTTCCAGTTTATTTCTCTCACTCGCTGTTTTATAAACCGGGGGGAAATATCCGTTTTTCCAACACCGTGACATCTCTTCCAGAACAACTCCCAAAGTGACTCCATTGCATCAGAATGATGCTCTAGGACTCCCCCAAAACTCTATAGAAAAACCAGAGAGTTTGGAAGGAATCCCAGAGCGTCATGCTGATGTCACTTTTGGGGTGGCGCCAGAAGTGACACTGCAGCATCAGAACACCACACAGTTACATGTGCCCACCCCCGTCCCCACTGGTTGCCAATGTTCAGCTGGCAACCCTAAAAAACCCTCCCAACATATAAGATACCATCACAGCCGAAGCCCTTCTTACACATTCAGTTTTGGCACTCCAAACTTGTATAATAGAAGCACATGCAACACACAATTCACTTTCCATGCAAGCAATAAAGCAAATATGAAGCTTGCCAAGAAATGCCTCACATTTGTTTTCTCATTTGCACGGGATGCTGGAGTAGAGAAAGATTCCCCCTGAAGAACCTTACGCAAAACATTTTCTCCCTCTCCCATACTAGAACATGGGGTCATCTGCTGAAGCTGGAGGGTGAGAGATTCAAAACAGATAAAAGGAAGTATTTTTTCACACAACGCATAGTTAAATGGTGGAATTCCCTGCCCCAGGATGTGGTGATGGTTGCAACTTGGAAGGCTTTAAGAGGGGAGTGGACATGTTCATGGAGGAGAGGGGTATTCATGGCTACTAGTCAAAATGGATACTAGTCATGACGCATACGTATTCTCTCCAGGATCAGAGGAGCATGCCTATTATATTAAGTGCTGTGGAAAGAATAAAAGAGCACTGGTATACCCCTGCAAACTATAGAAGGGAACAAGAGTCTCATCAGGGCACATTAATTTTTAGAAGAGTGTATTTATTTTCTTGATGGCAGGGTCTTAATAAGCTCTCTCCCGGCGGCTGGTTTGCTGACACCGCCTGTTCTGTTCAGTGATTTTCTTAGCTCTCTTCCAGTTCACACGCTGGCACCTCCCGTCAAATGAATTATGAAGACATTGTTCTGGCTGGGTTTAAAGGCAGCCCTGACACCACGGAGGCTGGATTGAAGATTGAATTTTTCCTCCCGTGCCCTGGGGAGGGGCAGGAACAGTGACAAGGCCTGAATAATAGAAGAAACTACCGTTTACTGTATTTCGCTTTAAAAAAATGCGTCTTAATAACGACAACCCATACATGAGCAGTTAAAGGTAAAGGACCCCTGTGCAAGCACCGGGTCATTCCTGACCCATGGGGTGACGTCACATCCCGATGTTTACTAGGCAGACTTTGTTTACGGGGTGGTTTGCCAGTGCCTTCCCCAGTCATCTTCCCTTTACCCCCAGCAAGCCGGGTACTCATTTTACCGACCTCGGAAGGATGGAAGGCTGAGTCAACCTTGAGCCGGCTACCTGAATCCAACTTCCATCGGGATCGAACTCAGGTTGTGAGCAGAGCTTGGACTGCAGCACTGCAGCTTACCGCCCTATGCCACGGGGCTCTACATGAGCAGTTACATGGGGGGCGGGGAACACTACTGTTGACCATCACAGCAAATTGGAGAGTGTCGAACTACAGAGTTCACGCCAAGCAAATAGTGACTAACTTATTTGCTGTGAGCATTTGGACCTGTGCTTTGCCTGAATTTTCTCCTGCGTGGGCACAGGGTCTAAACATCCAGAAACACAGACCGAGAGCTGGAGAGAAAAAGAAGCCAAGATAGCTTTGAATGGTTAAAGAAAACAAAGGGACTTGTAGCGCATTAACACCCTATCTACTTGATGCTTCCTTGACTACTGCTGGAGCACATTTCCTCAAGAGGTACCAGATGGGTCTTCTGACCATTATTCCAGTGATAGCTAACGATTCCTGAAATTGGAATGGTACCCCTGAAACTGGGAAGGTACTCTGTAGGACTGTCAACTATCTAGGAGAACTTTCTACCAATTTGTTTCTGGACACAATTCAGTATACTGGTTTTAACAGAGGAGGAGGAGGAGGAGAAGGAGAAGGAGAAGGAGAAGGAGAAGGAGAAGGAGAAGGAGAAGGAGAAGGAGAAGGAGAAGAGTTGGTTTTTATATGCCGACTTTCTCTGCCACTTAAGGGAGAATGAAACGGCTTACAATCACCTTTCCCTTCCCCTCCCCACAAAAGACACCCTGTGAGGTAGGTGTGGCTAATATAGTGTGACTAGCCCAAGGTCACACAGCTGGCTTCGTGTGTAGGAGTGGGGAAACAAATCCAGTTCACCAGATTAGCCTCCCGCCCCTCATGTGGAGGAGTGGGGAATCGAACCCGGTTCTCCAGATCAGACTTCACTGCTCCAAACCACTGCTCTTAACCACTACACCACGCTGGCTCTTTAAAGCCCTACCTGGTCTACAACCAAGAATCGACTGCTCCCTTACAAACTTACTTGATTACCGAGAGCATCTTCAGAGGTCCTACCACATGTACCCCAACCTTCATAGGAGAGGCGGGTGGCTAAGTGGGGTACCACCTTTTCTGTGTGGCCCCGTGTGAAACCTGCATGAATTTGCCTGGTTTCTACTCTGTTGAAAGTTAGGCCCTGGGTGAAGATATCTTTATTTTCCCAGACTTTTGCTAACATTTAATTTTGTTTTCTGATGTTTTAATGCACTTGACCTTGCTAATACTGTATTTTGGCTTTTATAGCGCTTACCAGCTCAAACGTTTCTCAGATACGTTTGTTGCTATGGCCAGCAGGGTGTAACCATGTAACCATGGTGGACTAGGATCTGGGAGACACAGGTTCGAATCCCCACTCTGCCATGAAAGCATGCTGGGTGACCTTGGGCCAGTCACTCTCTCTCAGCCTAACCTACCTCACAGGGTTGTTGTGGAGATAAAATAGAGGAGAGAAGAAGGATGTAAACTGCTTTGGGTCCTCACTGGGAAAAGAGACGGGGTAGAAATGAAGTTAAAATAAATAAAATAAAATATACCCTTGAGGCCTGAGCTTCTGCTGTTTTATGCATTTGATGACATAATTTAATGCTGGTGACTTGCATTTTTATTACAGTTGGGATAATAATACATATTATTGTTATGCCGTAAACTGGTTATGCAGTAACCATGGTTGGGAGAACAGGGGGCAAATGTCTTAAATAAATGTCACAAATGAGGGCTGAGGGATAATGGTTAGCTTAAAGCACTCAACAGACATGTGGCTGAGGTGAGATTTATTTTGTTTGTTTTCAATAGTTACACCACATGAATTTAGCCCATCACTTGGCACTCAGATCAAGATTGCAGTAATTACAATGCAACATAAAACCAAGACTTGACAAATGTGATACAACAAAACAAAAAGCTAACAGAGGAAAACAAGTGGAAAAATCAAAACACACTTGCCACCATCATCAGTTATAAAAAAGCAAGGAAGTCCCCATGAATATTTAATATGTTGTGTATGCCAGGAGGGAATTGGCCAACATCTATGCCATGGCACTTCCAAAGATCGGGTTACTCTACCAAGAAAGCCCGGGACCTGAACCTCCACCGTTGGATATCCCAAGACAAAGGGGACGGGTGGCAATGCCTTCCAGACAGGCCATGAAGGGAGACATCAAGAAACTTCTGTTGATGCTTCTTCAAAAGCCCTGGTACCTGATAATTTAGAACTTAACAGCAGGATTTTCAGTTGGGTCCAGGAGCAAACCGGTCAACAGCCCAGCTCCTTTAGGGAACGGCGTTACACAATTCCTACAGGCAGCTCCTGAAAAGTGGCTGCCAATTCATTCTGAACTTGTCATAGCTCCCGAATACTGTTCAAAGGACAGTGGAACACATGACACTAAGTCCAGTGGGAGGTTTCTGTGACATTCGCTATGGTAGCAATGTCTTGTTTCCCAAGACAGGATACAGTTGGCTTACCAAACTTAGATGGGAAAAAAGGCACTCTCCACCGCTGCAACCTGAGACTCAATGAGCAGCCGTGGATTAAGGAGTACCCCCAAGCCATGAACCTGATCCTTCAGGAGAGGTTGACCGTGAACAGAATAGGATGAACACCTATTTCTAGATCAACCGTGCTATCCTGCATCAACATTTCTGTCATAACTGGATTGTGTTTCATTATATTATCCTTCATCCAGCCCATCTCTAAAAGTGACAGTAGAGCGCCATCAGAAAATGACACTTAACCCAAACTTCCGAACAACTTCCCCTAGTGGTTTCATGTACATGGGAAGGGCCATAAGGTCCCTAGTAGGACACACTGTTTTCTTTTACATTCATTCATTTTTGGTCTATGGCATCAGCACTTAAGCCCGCATGGTGTAGTGGTTAAGAGCGGTGGACTCTGATCTGGAGAACCGGGTTTGATTCCCCACTCCTCCACATGAGAGGCGGACTCTAATCTGGTGAACTGGATTTGTTTCCCCACTCCTACACACTAAGCCAGCTGGGTGACCTTGGGCAGGTTACTGTTCTATTAAGAGCTCTTTCAGCCCTACCTACGTCACAGGGTGTCTGATGTGGGGAGGGGAAGGGAAGGTGATTATAAGCCAGTTTGAGTCTCCCTTAAGTGGTAGAGAAAGTCGGCATATAAAAACCAACTCCTCTTCTTCTTCTTCAATGGATCTCTGGCCAGAGGACTAGAAAAAGACCTCTATCATACGAACCATAAGAAAGGCCATGCTGGGTAAGACCAAGGCCCATCAAGTCCAGCAGTCTGTTCACACAGTGGCCAACCAGGTGCCTCTAGGAAGTCCACAAACAAAGCATCTAATATAATAAGCATGCTCCTCTGATCCTGGAGAGAATAGGTATGCATCATGACTAGTATCCATTTTTTACTGTCCAATATCCTAGAGAGCAAGCATACATCTGATTCACTGTAAGGCCCTTTCTTACGTTTAAAATGTATGGCAGATATGGTGGACCTCCACAGGACCATTCAAAGAGTTTTTTAGGAGAATTAATAAGAATCAACAGTACATAGACCCATCTATCCACCAGCAGAGGAAGTAATCAAGCAAGTTCAATCTAGAAGTGGGTCTAAGGCAGATTATAATGAGCCCAGATGATCCACTTCATTCAAGAATCTGTTTCCTTGCTCAGGAAACACAAATCTGAGGCTGGAGCATAATTCCACCAGTCAAATGGCAAGCCCGAAACCCCTCTGTGTTCCCACTGATCCAACCACAACCTCTCCCAGTGAGGCAATTACTGCCTTCCTATCAAAACCAGCTGCGTAAAGCAAGAATCTGAAGCTGAGGTGATAGCCCAAATGGCTAAAGAAACTTGTCCACATTCTCAGGCTGCAACAACAGAAATTCATCCAAAACAACTGAATAAGTGGCAGCAGAGGAGAAACTGTACTCAAAGTGGTGTCAAAGTTGGGAGCAGTAAAGGTGCTTTGAAAACCTCTCACCGGAGGTTACCAAATAACGCATCCCTCAGACACAAGGCTTACATCATAGCCAAATCTTCTTCTTAGAATCACAGAAACATAGAGTTGGAAGTAGGGTTGCCAGGTCCCTCTTCACCACCGGCAGGTGGTTTTTGGGGTGTAGTCTGAGGTGGGTGGGGTTTGGGGAGAGGAGGGACTTCAATGCCATAGAGACCAACGGCCAAAGCGGCCATTTTCTCCAGGTGAACTGATCTGATCAGCTGGAGATCAATTGTAATAGCAGGAGATCTCCAGGTAGTATCTTGAATTTGGCAACCCTAGTAGGAAGGGACCTCCAGGGTCTTCTACTTCCTGGAAAAGCTTCACTGGGTGGT
Organism: Euleptes europaea; assembly: GCF_029931775.1. Lineage (NCBI taxonomy): Eukaryota > Metazoa > Chordata > Lepidosauria > Squamata > Sphaerodactylidae > Euleptes > Euleptes europaea. Next base: position 48,762,612 of record NC_079326.1, read on the forward strand.
GCTGAGCTGCAATGGGAAGAAGCAATCACGCTTTTGTCTCCCTTGTGGTCACAGAGCAGGCTTTAATAAATGCTTTAACCTGTGTCTGACTAGCCTCTAGTTCACCGATAATAATCTAGACCAGGGGATGTCAAACTCATTTGTTAGGGGGCCGGATATGACATAAATGTCACTTGGTCAGGCCGGGCCATGTGTACCATAAAATGTATGTTGGCGGAGTATGCTAAGTACCTTGAGAAGGGTCAGACTCACTGATTAAAGATAAAGTTGCCTTTATTGAGGGAACTACATTTTAGGATAGGAAAGGTGAGAGACAGAGCCTCTAGCTGTCTTTCTAGCTAAGGAGGAAGAGGGTAGAAGAAGAGTTGTTTTTTATATGCCGACTTTCTCTACCACTTAAGGGAGACTCAAATCAGCTTGCAATCACCTTCCCTTCCCCTCCCCACAACAGATACCCTGTGAGGTGGGTGAGGCTGAGAGTGTGACTAGCCCAAGGTCACCCAGCTGTCTTCGTGTGGAGGAGTGGGGAAACAAATCCAGTTCACCAGATTAGCGTCCGCCGCTCATGCGGAGGAGTGGGGAATCAAACCCAGTTCTCCAGATCAGAATCCACAGCTCCAAACCACTGCCCTTAACCACTACACCACGCTGGCTCTCTCTTCTTCCAAGAAGAAGGAGGAAATTGTCCCCTAAAAATATCAGTCTAAGGACAACAGACAAGAGGTGTGAAAAGGTCTCTAACCCTACAGCCCTAACTAGCTGACCACTTGCTCGCCTCCCTGCTGGGTCTTCTTCTCAGTTCCTTTGCATGCTAGATATTGCAACTCTTCCAACAGTTTTTGGGGCGGAGCCTGAGGAGGGTGGGGTTTGGGGAGGGACTTCACTGCCATAGAGTGCAATTGCCAAAGAGGCCATTTTCTCCAACGGAACTGATCTCTATCAGCTAGAGATCAGTTGTAATAGCAGGAGATCTCCAGCTAGCACCTGGAGGTTGGCAACCCCAGCCGTAAGTCAGCTGCAACCTTACAGCAAACCTCCCCACCTTAAAAAAAAAAAAAAAAAAACCTCTACAGTTTATGTAAGTAGGAAGAACACACTACAAGTAGTTCTGGTATTTTTCCTGTCCTTTTTTATACAATGCATACTGAGTCTGTAATTTGGTACCAAGGAGAAGGTACTTCTTAATCTTTCCGCTTCTGGCTGGCTTTTGTTTTTGGTTTTGCTGGCAATCGCCTTTCCCTCCCTTCACCTGCTGTTAACCCTTCGGGGGGGGAAAGATAACTTCGATTCAGTAATGCCAAAACTAACGAAAACAGAGAAACGGGCAAAAAGGTTGCCTTGGCTAGGTCAGCGAGAAGGAGGGGCAAAATGAGTGAGGGGGAGAAAATGGAAAGGCAGGAAAGGATTGATACATAAGCTCTTGTAATTAGGCAAGGTTCAGAGATAAAAGGCTCTAGCCTTCTCGCTGCACAATTCGAGCATCTATGATTCTCCTCCAGCTCACAATAAAGGAACTCCTCACAGCGCTTTGCTTAGAAACATTTTCCCCTTTCCATTAAGTCAATGCTTTATTTCACTGCCAAGACGTCTCCCACCCCGTCCCTGCCCTAACCTGACAGCTCAGTCACGGATGTCTCTCTTACCACCCCAGGCTTTGGTTCAGCTGTTACCAACAGGAAAGGCAAGATAATTTTGCCTGTGAGGAATCCATTGCTTCCTCTGAAAATCTGGCTGCTTTCACACATGCTGAATAACACACTTTTAATCCACTTTCAATCCACTTTAGTGATAGTTCGCAAGCGGATTTTGCCGAGTCACACAGTAAAATCCAGCAGCAAAGTGCATTGCAGCAAAATCCAGCAGCAAAGAGAGCCAGTGTGGTGTAGTGGTTAAGAGCGGTGGAGTCTGATCTGGAGAACCGGGTTTGATTCCCCACTCCTCCACATGAGTGGCGGAGGCTAATCTGGAGAACTGGATTTGTTTCCCCACTCCTCCACATGAAGCCAGCTGGGTGATCTTGGGCAAGTTACAGCTCTCTTAGAGCTCTCTCAGCCCCACCTACCTCACAGGGTGTCTGTTGTGGGGAGGGGAAGCCAGTTTGAGTAAGCATATAAAAACCAACTCTTCTTCTTCATGTGGATTGAAAGTGCATTATTTGGCACGTGTTATGTTTCAAGTCATTACACCTGTAGCTGAAAGCGGAAGAGGAACCCAGGTAAGCGAAAGTTGGCAGAATTACAGATCAGCCTTAAACTGGACTCTGTGGTATTATACCCAGCTGAAGTCCCTCACAAGCCCCTCCCTCCCCAGGCTCCACCCCCCCAATCTCCAGGAATTTCCCAATCCAGAGCTTTCTAGCCCTTTTCAGATGTTCAGTTTCAGAACTCCAACCATCTGTAACTAGTAGGATTGCCAGGTCCCTCTTCACCACTGGCAGGAGGTTTTTGGGGTGGAGCCTGAGGAGGGCAAGGTTTGGGGAGGGACTTCAATGCCATAGAGTCCAATTGCCAAAGTGGCCATTTTCTCCAGGTGAACCGATCTCTGTCGGCTGGAGACCAGTTGTAATAGCAGGAGATCTCCAGCTATTACCTGGAGGTTGGCAACCCTAGTAACTAGAGAATGCACTATGCATGAGTTTGTTAATGTGCACGGTTGCCATTTTTGCACGGTGGGGCAACATGTATTTTCCATGCACATACAGCTTCCCAACTCCTGCCTTCCCCAGGCTGCATCCCCAAATTTCCAGGAATTTCCCAACCTGGAGTTGGCAACCCTATCTCCAGGCATCACCTTGATTGTGGTAACCCTAGTGGGGGACACGGACAAAGGGGGGAGGACTAAATTCCATGGGTGCATACTTCAGGAACCCCAAGAACTGAGGATTATGGGGAAAATACACCAATATGTTTGAAATGTAAAAAGACAACAAGACAAAAGCCTCTATAAAACCCTTTGCCAAAAATGTTTGAAAAACTAAGAACATAACATTTTTGGCGTGCAAAGCTAATATCAAACAGGTTTCTGTTATTTTGTTTGTTTCAATGGTACAGAAGAATGCAATGCAATTATACACTTCTGCAACATGGGAAACCCCTTCAAAGTTAGCCATGTGTGTCAACACACAAACACACACACATTGGTTTTTTCGTACACAAAAGGCTAATTTTGAAGGTTTCTGGTTTATTTTGTTTCTGTGGTACAGAAGAGCACAGTTGTCTACCTCTGTTGAAAACACAAAAATAAGAGAAGGCGCTAGCCCTTGACATGCCCCCAAGTTTAAAAAACTTTTAAAAATGCTTTTCAAGCACACAAAGGGGTAGCTTTGGAAGGTGTTCTTTCTATTACCTTTATGTGACACAGAGATGTGATCTTCCTAGGATCCTTGCTGCAGATGTACACAGAAAAAAAATTCTTCAATATTTGTGATAAAAATAAAAACACCCCTGAGAAATGCAAACTCTCTCAGACTATTGTCGAAGGCTTTCACGGTCAGAGTTCATTGGTTCTTGTAGGTTATCCGGGCTGTGTAACCGTGGTCTTGGAATTTTCTTTCCTGACGTTTCGCCAGCAACTGTGGCAGGCATCTTCAGAGTAGTAACACTGAAGGACAGTGTCTCTCAGTGTCAAGGGTGTAGAAAGAGTAATATATAGTCAGAAAGGGGTTGGGTTTGAGCTGAGTATTGTCCTGCAAAAGTATTGTCCTGTAAGTATCAAGATAATGTGCTAATGAGGGTATGGTATGTTAATATGGAACCATTGTATCCTGAAGTGATCTGTTAATGTGTGTAATCCAAAAACTAATCTGTATGGCTATTGTTGAATGTTGTCTTTGTCTGGAGGTGTTTCAGGGCAGGAAGCCAAGCCTTATTCATTCTTAAACTCTCCTCTTTTCTGTTAAAGTTGTGCTGATGTTTGTGAATTTCAATGGCTTCTCTGTGCAATCTGACAAAATAGTTGGTAGAATTGTCCAGTCTTTCAGTGTCTTGGAATAAGACCCTGTGTCCTGTTTGTGTCAGTCCATGTTCAGCCACTGCTGATTTCTCAGGTTCATCTGATCTTCCATAGACTGGATGGTTGGTCCAAAAAGCAATCCCATGGTGTTAGACGTAAGGCCAAACTATGTGTTTGGTTTTTTAACAAGTTGGATCCATGTTTCTGTGGAGTGTTCTGTGCATGTAAAGCAACAAAAATGGGAAATCCCCTCCCCAGTGCTATTTCTGCTAGCCCATTTGAGTTCACCTTTATTATTTAAAAGCCAATTGGGAAACTCACGTTAAGTCTGGGGAACCCGGACTCAACCCATTAAAAACCCAAACATGTAGTCTGGCCCAAAGATTCAGTTGCTAAATCTATCTCAATAGGATTTCATGATCATCCCTTGTAAAAAAACAACAACCAAGTACGGAGACAGCCATGTTAAAAGACCTGGTTTCTCTCTCGCAATCATAAACAAAATTACACCCTTCTAAACCTATTGACTACAAGTGGCTCACCTCTCTTCTACCAGGGCGAGGGCCTTCTTTGTGGTGGCCCTGTCCTGGTGGAATGGTTGATCAGAGGACGCTCATACCCTGTGGGACCTTGTTAGCCTCTGCAGGGCTTGCAAGACAGAGCTCTTCCAACAGGCTTTTAATTAGTCATCGTGTATGTCTTGAAATTCTTGTATTGTTTCCACTACATCATTTTACTGTACGGTTGTTGGATGTGGCTATGTTTCAGTAGGAGATTTTTATAGTTGGTTTTAAATTGTGCTGTATATTTATTATATCGTTATTACTATTGCTTTTAAGATTGTCTATTGAATTGTATTTTACTTTGTTGTAAGCCACCCCAAACCTTGCTTGTCAAGGGAGTGGCAGGGTATAAATTTGATCCATCCATCCATCCACCCATACATACAATGGACTTGGAAGGGTATAGCGCTGCTTAAGACTGCACTGGAAAGACCTGTCAGCTTGTGCACTGCAAAAGACATCAGATGGATAATAATCTCCATGCCAATATTTAGAAAGCTTCTTGAGTTAAAGCCAGTTAATCCCAAAGTAGCTACGAAAGAGCAATATGCAAGGATTAGATGAAAAAGAATTCTATTAAAAGAAGTAATAGAAATTACAAGAAAAGTTCTCTGCTAGATATAGTAGAGGATAACAGACACCAACCGCTGCCTACAACAGTAATAAATCATCTCAGGAATTGGCCCCATAACTATTGCAAAGTTGTAACATCTGATGCTGCTCACAGTGGATGGTTTTTTTTACAAGCGCGGACTCTGGGTTTACCTGGAGCCCTGTTTGCTGGCCTGCGTAGGGGTGGTGGTGGAGGAGATTCAGCTCCTGCTGGTCTCGCGTGGCAGCACAGCTCCAGGGAAACTATCGGGGAAGCTTATATGGCTGCACGGGCTCCCCGGCGTTGATCCCCTTCTGTACCAACTGTTTCCCCCTCGGCTTTCTCCCTAGGGTTGCACAACCTCCAGGTACTAGCTGGAGATCTCCTGCTATTACAACTGATCTCCAGCCGACAGAGATCAGTTCCTCTGGAGAAAAAGACCGCTTTGGCAATTGAACTCTATGGCATTGAAGTCTCTTCCCTCCCCAAACTCCGCCCTCCTCAGGCTCCGCCCCAAAGCCTCCCACTGGTGGTGATGAGGGACCTGGCAACCCTACCAATCAGGTGTAGCCTGTTGCGCTGGAGGGGCGGTACCAGAGCCGGCGGACCACAGCAAAGAGGTTTTCCCTCTGGTCCGCCAGCCCTGCATTTATACAGCGTTGCTGAGCCGTATAGGGTCAGCTGGCCCTGCACCTTCGCCCCAGCCTCGCACCCTTTATCAGTCATGTCTGTTCATTTGTTGGTGCTTTACGGTTCATCTGTTATTAGTTCTTTGCTGTCACAACTTGTTGGCAATGTCTGCATGGGGCCAGATCCATTTTGTGGGGAAAGCTTCACACGAACAGAAAGGGGACAATGTCTACAGGGAGCTACCGGAAATAATAAAATAAATCAAACTAGGAGGGGACTTGGGGAATGCCCACCAACAGGAAGGGACGACCGTTCAGCGTCCAATGTGAAAAAAACCCCTATCAGGAACAGGAACCTCTGCACGACATGTGAACAATCCAGTTGGTTTCGGAAAACAAACCCATACAAATGTCTCTTAAAATCGGGGAGGACAAACCACTGATAGTGTTGCCACGCTCCAGGGGCATGGTTTCTATTTCGAGCAGCTTTATCATTTCTGGAGATAAATCTGTATTGTTTTCCTAATGATAACACATGAGCTAATTATTCATCAATTTCCAAAACACTGACTAATTATCCACCAGTAATTGCTGCCTCAACTGCTCTTTGGACCTCTGCGGATGGAAAGAAGACAGTTTGCAATGTTGCATTCTTGTGTGGCAGGACCCAGCCAAGGCTGAGGGTCTGAAATTACAATCATCAGCCACTGTTTTGGTGAGTGTGCAGTCAAGTCAATAGCCATATTTCACCGACTCGCTATTTTCTCTTCTGCTTTCTCTTTTTGAACAACAAAAGAACAGAAACATCCAGAAAGCCACACTACCACAATATACATCTCTTCCTTTAAAATATTAGAATAATGTATTAGTATGCAAGAATACTTATTGTTTCCATAATGGTGTTGTTCTTCTATGATGATTCCCCCCACCAAAACTCACAGCTCTTAGCATTTACACATCTCCATCTCCATTATACTAGTAAGTAGGCTTGCCAATTGCCCACTGGGGGCAGGCAAAAGGCCGCCAATCCACCGGGCTGCCCACCGACCCTCAGCTGGTCGGTGGACAAAACAGGGCCAGGCGGAGGGGGAGGCACGTGACGCGGCAATGTCACTTTCGGGTTTACCCAGAAGCGAGGTGAATGCTCTGACAATCTCCGCCGGCTAGAGTGTCCGCACCAGCATATCACGTGGCCCCAGCCACCCCTGCAAAGCTCCTGCTGGTGGAGCAGAGGGACCTGGCAACCCTACTAGGGCCAGCGTGGTGTAGCGGTTAAGAGCGGTGGTTTGGAGCAGTGGATCTGGAGAACCGGGTTTGATTCCCCACTCCTCCACATGAGTGGTGGAGGCTAATCTGGTGAACTGGATTTGTTTCTCTGCTTCTACACTTGAAGCCAGCTGGGTGACGTTGGGCAAGTCACACTCTTTCAGCCCCACCTACCTCACAGGGTGTCTGTTGTGGGAAGGGGAAGGGAAGGTGATTGTAAGCCGGTTTGATACTTCCTTAAATGGTAGAAAGAGTCGGCATATAAAAACCAACTCTTCTTCTTCTACTAGTAAGCCTTGCAACAACCATGTAGAGTAGGCCAGCATCATTATTGCAATATCTAAGATGGTGGCTTAAGAAATCGTTTGCTTGCAGTCACATAGCAAGTTCATTGCGGAAGCAAGATTTGAACCAGAGATTGTCCAAGCTCACAAGAGGTACTACTACAGTCACATGAGTCAGACAGTCGTAGGTTCTACTACGTAATGATCCTAGAAATCCAGCCAGATACTCATGAGCTCACACTAGGGTTACCAACTGCCAGGTACTAGCTGGGGATCTCCTGCTGTTACAACTGATCTCCAAGCAATAGAGATCAGTTCACTTGGAGAAAATGGCCGCTTTGGCAATTGGATTCTATGGCACTGAAGTCCCTCCCCTCTCCAAACCCGCCCTTCTCAGGCTCCGCCTCCCCCAAATCTCCCACCAGTGGCGAAGAGGGACCTGGCAACCCTAGCTCACACTCCCCTGGAATTTTTCAGAGGGAGCAATGAAGCAGCTGCCGGGGGTGCATTCCATTTGTAGGGTTGCCAGGCTTGGCAACCACCAGGAAGGTTGGGGGTGGGGGACATGAGGGGTGTGTGATGTTGGCTGCATCCCCATGCCACTTCCTGAAAAACCCCAGGAGTGATGTAGGGTAGTTCTAGGAATCACTGGAAACTCTTTGGTAAAACAATAGATGTTCCCAGTGATTCCTAGAGCTACCCCCTGTCACTTCCATCCCCCCCGTGGAAGTGACATAGCGACGCAGCCAACGTTGATGAGTTTTTTTTTCCCTAGCCACCCTTTGGAGTGGTGGCAGGCGACAGAAGCTGGGGGTAGGGGGCTGGCAGGCCTAGCCATTGGATGCCCTCTCATCCCATTGTGAGTGCTTCCCAAGCACCTGAGAAACCAGAATTGGAAGGCAACTGTGTCACACTTTGCCTTCTCCTCACAGCTTTTCCTCTCAGACATGAAGGGAAGGAGCGTGCTGCTCGCACCTTCCCTCATGCGTGTGAAATTGCAGAAGAAAATGGTGCAGATAAGGAAATGGGCTTCCGGGCAGGCCAGAATTTGCAGTAATTGGAAGAAGGCAGATAGTCGAAGTTGATATTGTCCAAAAAGCAGCTCTACTATTCCCTTCGAGTGACCAAAAAAAGCTTTTGCCAAAGGGGCCTGTCAGATATCGGCTCACGATTATATAAACCACGCTCCTTTGAAATGCTGTGGCGTTTGCTAGTCTCGCTTAAGATTTCTAAGGTTGTTACGAAGTCTTTGTTCTTTTTTATTTTATCTATCACATTTTCATACTGACCTATCTCCAAAATTGAAGGCAAGGGGCATTTCCATCTAGACCAGTGGTTCCCAAAATGGGCAGTACCACCCCCTGGGGGGCGGTGGGATTACCTAGGGGGGCACTAAGAGGCAAGAGGACAGCAGGGGGGCGCTAGAGGTGGGCCCCTTCAACTGTGTTGTTTATTAATTTACAATAGATCAAGCTATGGCACCATGCTGGCAAATTTGGTGGAAACTATCAGAATATTTTCCCAGACTTTTGAAGAGCTGGTACCACCAGATCAAGTTCATCAGTTTTGTTGAATCAATTTCAACTAAAAAGTTTTAATTTGATTTTGAATAGATGTGCAATTAATTGTTTCTGGTTTGAAATTTTATTGTTATTATCATCTTTAGTGAGTCATGCAGACCCCTGTTTTGAATAATGCTTTTTATAGGATAGGGTAGGGGGCGTTGGGTTGAGTTTCTGGAACCAAGGGGGCAGTGGCCCCAAAGGTTTGGGAACCACTGATCTAGGCTGTCCCCAACAGGGTCTGACTTCTACCTGGCCACCGGTTGTTAAGGCCACCGGTTGCCGTAAATCAGCTGTGACTGGACGGCACTTTTCACCTCCACCAAGGTTACTGTTATTCTCAGCATTTTTCCATCCTGTGCAAAAACACCCCCTTGCAAAATCAAATCAAGTGGCATTATCTTCAAGCACAGACAATCCAGAGGATTATCAGAGGTAATGAATGGCACCCAAGAAAACTCGGTTCAGTCCCATGCTTCATCTGCAGTCAGAAAAATTACTAATACACCTCAACGCTGAACATGTTTACTTGGAAGGAAGCCTCAAATACAGTGAAATTTACCTCCAAGTAAGAGTGGGTTACAGATCAAATCAAGCCTGAACTGACCCTAGAAGCTAAAATGACTAAATTGAGGCGATCGTATTTTGGTAACATTATGAGAAGACAAGAGTCACTGGAAAAGACAGTCATGCTAGGAAAAGTTGAGGGCAGCAGGAAAAGAGGAAGACCCAACATGAGATGGATTGACTCAATAAAGGAAGCCACAGCCCTCAATTTGCAAGACCTGAGCAAGGCTGTCAAAGTTAGGACATTTAGGAGGATGTTGATTCATAGGGTCGCCATGAGTCGGAAGCGACTTGACGGCACTTAACACACACATAAGAATAGGAATCCTTGAAGGTTAGCTGCTGGGCAGCAGCATAGGGGAAGGTGATGCTGGCGGAGGATCTTTCGTAGACAATGGCGGTGCCACTACAACTAACCCTGGTTAGTACTGCGCAGAAGAAGCCACTGGTAAACCACTTCTGACCAACCTTTACCTTGAAAACCCTATGATGAGACAATTCAAAATAGAAAAGATAATAGTGCTGGAAGATGGGACCCCCAGGTTGGATGGCACTCAATCAGCTAAGCCACAGCCCTCAATTTGCAAGATCTGAGCAAGGCTGTCAAAGATAGGACCTTTTGGAGGACTTTGATTCATAGGGTCACCATGAGTCGGAAGCAACTTGACGACACTTAACACACACACAAGAATGAAGTGTAAGGCAACGGCAAACCACCTCTGCTTCTCACTTGCCTTGAAGACTCCTTGCTGGGGTCACCCTAAGTTGGCTGCAACTTGACTGCACTTTATACACACACAAGCATGAACTGTAAGCTCAGCTTAAATCTCACTGTTGATTTCATTTCCCCATGTATAGATCTAAAACAGCAATGCCACCTGATGCAGGGACAAGCTGTGAAAGCGTTTAGATTGAAAAGTGAGCAGGAATCGGATACTGCCTTCCTCTGGCGGCTGCTCAGTCCTTTATTCCTGGTCTACACGTGAAGCAAACTGGGGAGCCAGGACAGGATGTACAGCTTCAGACTGCAAATGGGGTGGGGGGCCTTACATTTCTACTAATGCTTCCCCATATAAAAACAACTCCCTGCCCTCCCCAAAAGCATATTACAGAAAAAGGTTCAAGCTTACCTCTTCGCAAGATGTACCAGTTTTCTATCTACAGGGAATTAGGAAAGTTGGGGAGCTCACAAACAAAGCTGCCTTTCAGTGAAGTAGGTTCCCAAGCTTTTTTGTGTCTTGGAGCACTTTTCAGGAGAGAAATTAGTCATGGAGCACTAATTTTCACCTAGCACCTACATACTAAACCAAATGACAGTAGTATTTTTCTTTCCAATCTCTTCACGGAGAACTAGGAGATGCTTTGCGGAGCACCGAGTGCTCCATGGAGAACCATTTGGTAACCTCTGAAGTAGACCATCAAGGTCAGTATTATCTACTCAGGTTGGCAGCATTTTCCCAGGTCTAAGGTATCCTGGGTCTTTCGTATCATCTGCTGCTTGGTCCTTTTTTAACTGGACGTGCCTAGACCTGGTCCTTGTTTAACTGGACAAGCCAGGGATTAAACCTGGGACCTTCTGCATGCAAAGCAGAGGCTCTTCCACTGAGCCACAGCCCCTCCCCAGCTCTTGACAATATAAACATCACCGACCTTCTAAATTGGTACAATCCACTCAACCCTCTCAGCATTATGCCACCTCATTCCGCTGAGGGCAGCCAGTCATTGGCTGGCAACCAGCAGGAGGAGGCAGGGAAAAGGGAAAACAGTGGTAGCCCATCAGTGCAATGCCACTTGTAATAACTAAATGGAAGGAATGTCACTGCATCAGTGGGATTCTCTAGGATTCCCCCAGAACTCTATGGTTCGGGGAATCTTGGAGCATCACACCAACATGGTGACATCCCTTCTGGTTATTCATCCAAAGTGGTGCCACGCTGTTTCCCAGCTATTGTGGGAAACCACTCCGAGTTTTGTGCCCATTTTCGTCCCCACCAAGCAGCAGCAGGTAGTGTAGGCAGGAGGGAGACCCGATCTCCATAATCCTGCTGCATGTCCAGACCAAACCTTAGATCAGATGAGCCAGCAGGCAATTTTGGAATTGTGAGATTTGGTAGTGCACACCACCAAAAACAGCTGCCATGGAGGACAGGGTGAATTACACTTCTGCCATGGGGTGTTGGCTCTTTGCTTTGGAGAAGAGATGCTGTTCGGTTTCAGTTTCCAAAGAAAGGACAAGGTTTGCTGTCTGCATGGCCTCAGGGAACGGTTGCCAAGTCTAGAGACATAATGAAGTCTGTGCCTACAGCCAAGGCAAAGGTACATGGCTGTGGTGTAGAGATTAAGAGCAGTGGACTCTAATCTGGAGAACCGGGTTTGATTCCCCACTCCTCCACATGAGCTGCATACTCTAATTTGGTGAACCGGGTTGGTTTCCCCACTCCTACACATGAAGCCAGCTGGGTGACCTTGGGCTAGTCACAGTTCTCTTAGAGCTCTCTCAGACCCACCTACCTCACAGGGTGTCTGTTGTGGGGAGAGGAAGGGAAGGAGACTGTAAGGTGGTTTGATTCTCCTTTAAAAAAGAGAAAATTGGCATATAAAAGCCAACCTTCTTCTTCTAACGTACCTGCCAAGTATAAGCTTGGAGGTTCACTGCTGGCTGTAGAGAGCCACTGGAAACTTCCAGAATTGTTTGTCCTGGTTCCATTTGAAACCCTTTGAATTCCATCCCCAAGATTCAGTAAGTAAGAGAGATCTGCAGGCACCATGGTACCCACGGACACCGCATTGGGGTTTGCTGCTTTAGATTGATTGGGAGGGAGGAGGCCTAACAAATGGATTCAGAGGCCACAAGAATAAGTTGCCACTAGGTTGCCAGGTCCCTCTTCGCCACTGGCGGGAGGTTTTGGGGGCAGAACCTGAAGAGGGTGGGGTTTGGGAAGGGACTTCAATGCCACAGAGTCCAATTGCCCAAGCTGCCATTTTCTCCAGGTGAACTGATCTCTGTCGGCTGGAAATTAGTTGTAATAGCAGGAGATCTCCAGCTATTACCTGGAGGTTGGCAACCTTAGTTGCCACCAACACACTCTCCAGTCACTTCACAACTGTTCATACCCTCCCAACTTTTAATTTTTAAAAACAACAACAAGTTTAGGACATGGAAAGTCTTCTACTGTGCAGTTTTTCACACGCTTTTGCATATAGGGGCCTCAAAACAAAGCTGAGATAATTATAACACTGCAAAAAAAAAATGAAAACCTGCGTTTTAAACCAATGCTGATAATATACTCTGGAGGCCGATGATCTATTTTCCAGTATCTAGTCAGCGGTTTTACAGCATAATGCATAAGATGTCTAATATGAGTTATATAACTGGAGAGCCTTTCAAAAGCCTCACCACAGTGAGGTAAGGTGCGTTCGGTTCCACGCCATGGGGATTTGTAAGAAATCTATTCTCACTGCATCCTAATTCAACAACAACAAAAGATTTCCCGTTACCCTGAAGGGTGAACATTCCCAAAGATTTCACATTACTCAAAGGGCGAACATTCCCAAAGATTTCCCATTACCCTGAGGGGTGAACATTCCCAAAGATTTCACATTAAGGACATAAGAACATAAGAAAGGCCCTGCTGCATCAGACCAAGGTCCATCAAGTCCAGCAGTCTGCTCACACAGTGGCCAACCAAGTGCCTCTAGGAAACCACAAACAAGACGAGTGGAGCAGCACCATCCTGCCTGTGTTTCACCGCACCCAAAATAATAGGCATGCTCCTCTGATACTAGAGAGAATAGGTATGCACCATGACTAGTATCCATTCTAACTAATAGCCATGAAAACCCCTCTCCTCCATGAATATGTCCACTCCCCTCTTAAGGCCCTCCAAGCTGGCAGCCATCACCACATCCTGGGGCAGGGAGTTCCACAATTTAACTATGTGTTGTGTGAAAAAATACTTCCTTTTATCTGTTTTGAATCTCTCACCCTCCAGCTTTAGCAGATGACCCCATGTTCTAGTATTATGGGAAAGGGAGAAAATCTCCCTGTCCACTCTCTCCAAACCATGCATAATTTTATAGACCTCTATCATGTCTCCCCTCCCCTCAAAGATTTCACATTACCCAAAGGGCAAACATTCCCAAAGATTTCAACTCTCTGACACAATTTTTTAAAAGTCTGATTTCATAATATTTTCTCTTCTTCCACAGCCCTCAATCTCAACAGCCATCTCTTATTTTGGGGAGGGGGGGGAACCAATGGCCTCTTTGACACGAGGCCAGCAGAGGGGGCTCCAAGCTACCAATGCTAAAGCCACAAACATTCTCACACACTCACACACACATGTGAGAGAACACCAGAGACAGGATGTCCGCTGGATTACTCATAATTCAATCGGATGTCATGTTCAGTAAATGACGACGGAGAAAACACGCTGGGCTAGTTGTTGTGGATCTTTCTTTGAAATGTCTTTGTTTGTGGTGGGAGCGAGGCTTCCCCCACTAAAACATGGAGGGGGCGGTTTTACGCACAAGGGCGTTAGGATGAAAATGCCGCTGAAACACCCAATATGCCTTCCTTCGGCATGATGTATAGAACGGTGGGTGGCAGATTTCAGCAGCATTAATTCAGAAGCTGGACGGGTGGGTGGGAGGTGAAGGAGAGGAAGACACACTTATGGGTCGCAAAAAGAAGCCTGAATTGGAAAGAGGCTACAAGAGGGAGCCGGTGGATGGAAAAGGTGGGCCTTCAAATGGAGCAAATCTCATACTGATGAGATTTCAGAGTTGGATTTTTCCCAATGTAGACGGTGGGAGGGGGGGCAAAGAAAACGAGAAGGAGCAATTCCAAGAGGACCAGGCCATCCAGCTACGTGACCGAGTGGGACTTCAGAAGGGGGGCAGGGGGTGGGAAGAATAAGTCACCCCCCATCACTCAACCCCGGGAAGGCCGGTTCAAGTCTCTCCCGAGATCAAAAATAAACCTTGGCACGGACAGGGCGGCCGCGCTTCGCCCGACGTAACGTGACAGAATGGCAACCTTTTAAAAAAGCAGCATGCTCTTTTCAAATGCGATGCCCCTTCCCGGTTCAAATAGCAGATACCCAATCCCACGGCATGGGGGGCTGGAGAACAGCGGTAGGAAAAACGGCAGCTGCACTCACAGCCGCCGAGAGGAAGAAATGGCAAGCAGACGGGGGCTATTACAGTTATTTCCGAATAGTTTGGCACGCCTCTAATCAGAGCTTCTGTTCCCCTCTCCCCTCTCGGCTCTCGGTTTACTGCTGTGTCATTGCTTCTGAAGGGCAGCCGCACAGACAATGGCTCAGCTTCTAACCTTCATTTCAGAAAAGTGCCCGTCCTGCAAGTATTAAGGGTCCCGGCTGTGCCTATCACAAACACACACGGGGTACAATAACAGAAGGGAGCCAATTTCCTTGGGTTTTGAAGTGCTTTCCAAAACTAAGGAGCTTTCCTGGAGCAGAAATGAAGGCGTGGGGGTGAAAAGAGCCTTTGATTGTGCCAAATGATTCCTTTCGTGGCAGGGAAGGGGGGAAAGACAGAACCTTTCCCTAACACGGATGGACAAAGCCAAAGAGAGGGAATTAACTATTTCGGTGAATGAATACACCTCCACGAAATACTCAGAAGCGAATGCAAATGGGAATTTAAATGCCACCCTTCATTTGGCCCTGTTTCTTATGGCAATTTTTTTTAGAAATAAATTAATTCAGTCTCGCCAATCAAACATTTCTCTGAAGACCAGCACTGAATTTATTCTCCAATTTGGATTTTCAGGTAGCAATCACTGTTCATTTCGGTGGGGTGGTTCCCACTCCCCCAAACAATAAGTTTTTTCGCTTTTTTAAAATTTGGCTACGATGTCTATGGTGCTTTTGTTTCCCTTCCACAATTACTACTTTCCTTCCTGAATTAATCACACAGGTGATTCCACCCAGTCAAGAACTGAATCTTAGGAAACCATGAGGTTTAATCTTTCAAAGCCAGGTTCTTGTAAAGCAGTTTTCACTAGAGCTGAACCAAACCTACTCCATATTTTCAGTAATGCTGAACAAATGTCAGACTTCTTCAGTGATTTTTTTTTTGGGGGGGGGCGTTCCTTGTGAAATTTTTTGCTTATTCCTTTACTTTTCTCTTCACTCTCAAAGTGCCTTCGCTTGCCCTCAATAACCTCATTACGTAGCTAACCCTGATTGGCTAGGTAGTAGGAACCAATCGGGTGTGGCTACATGATGATGTCACCAAGGGCAAATGAGAACACTTGAGAGTAAGGACAAAACTAACATTTTTACAAGGAATGCCAAACCCTCCCCCACACACACACACACGCTCAGCATTACTGAAAAATATGGAGGAGTTTTGGTTCAAGTCTAGTAAAAGCTGCGTTGCAAATACCTGAAAGATGAGGATTTCTATATTTTAACGGTATGCAAATTACATGCAGCCATATTACAGTCTTAATGCAGCAAGTCTAATTACATATGTACAAGCTAATGTGCTCCACAATATAGCACCGCAAGCAATATTGGGTGAGTTTTACAGCCATTTGCAATGTAGAACAACATACTGCTGCTTGGCACAGTACGGAGCACAAGGTTGTTGTTTGTTAGTTTTTGAAGCCACTCTGCATATGGGGATCCTGAGCTTCCCAAGATCAGATTCTAAGGCCAATTTTGATGCTCCATGGTCAATTTTGATGCTCGCTCAAAGCTCTTTTTTTAAATGCGACTTTAAAAATGCCTATTCATGGTCCCGATGCAAAAGGAGAAATTCCACCCCCACTTGCCTGTTCCTGTTTGCATAGCCATTACCATGTGCATAGCTAACGCGCCGTGGTTATTTTGCATGGTTCCTTGAGGGGATTCTTCAGGGCAAACACCAAAGGTCGCGTTAAATGGGCTCTTAAGAAATGAGAAGCAGGTATGCGCCGGCTTCACAGTCACTTCTGGAATGACAGTTCAGCGTGAAAAATGGGATAGATGGTCATAGTGAACTGATTGATTTAGACATTAGGCTGACTTTACAGATGTTCACAGAATAGTCCACTAAGAAATGAGACTTAGGTTGCAATTATTTTTAGCCAGTGTGGTGTAGTGGTTTGGAGGGGTAGACTCTAATCTGGAGAACCAGGTTTGATTCCCCACTCCTCCACATGAGCAGCAGACGCTAATCTGGTGAACCGGGTTGGTTTTTCCACTCCTACACATAAAGCCAGCTGGGTGACCTTGGGCTAGTCACAGCTCTCTCAGCCCCACCTACCTCGCAGGGTGTCTGTTGGGAGGAGGGGAAAGGAAGGTGGTTGTAGGCCAGTTTGATTCTTCCTTAAGTGGTAGAGAAAGTCGGCATATAAAAACCAACTCTCCTTCTTCTTCATCATTGAAACAAAAAGCTGGAAGAAGGAGCCTGCAGGTGCTTTTATTAAAGTCCAACAAACTCCCATCCTGCTTTTGTTAAAGTCCAACAAACTCCAAGCAACAGCAAAGCTTTATGCAGTTCCTGAGGCCTATCACACCAAACCGTGGTTACAAAAGCTTAACTGTGCCATGGTTTTCAATCAGCCAGCAAACCAGAATTAAAAACTGTGGTTTGAAGTGGTTTTCCAAACCATGGCTTGTGCTAACTACGGTTTGGCATGATACCTACACATTGACAGACTGCACGCCAGAATCAGGAACTGTAGCTGGTTTTCAAACTACTATTTGTGCTAACTATGGTTCAGCAGGATGTCCAACCTGACGAACCATACTTACGGCTGCCGCTCTGGCCCTGCCCCATAGAAACAGAAGTGCTGAAGAGAAGGAAAACCAAAGCAGGCAAGCAGTGCCAAATCATGGTTTGCCAAGGGGGCAGAAAACAGCAGGAGACAAGCAGCTACAAACAATGGCTTGGCTTCTAACCTATGGCTAGCACAATCCATGGTTTGGTGTGATGTCAGAGTTGTGTCATTGTTTCCCCCCATAAAGAATCATCCGCTGCCACTGATGGTCAGTGAACCGGTGTTAGAACAGAGGTCAGGACAATAAAGACCGAACTTCAGAGCCGACCGGATTTTATTGAAATCATTGTACGGTTCTTTGGTCACACCGACAGGCACAAGACCTACTGCCGTAATCGGTATCAATGTAGCCAGTCAGGTAGCTTGTTAGCTGCTGCACCCGACCCATTTGAAATAAACAGGACAGAATGTGCAATAAGACCCATTTCTAGACGCTCAAGAAAGCAGAACAATTTAGACAGCCTCTCCGCTGGCCAGACATTCAGACAGGGCTATAAGACCCTCGGGATCAACCTCATTAATACATTTGGTATCAGTGTAGCCAGTCAGGGAGCCTTTCAGCGGCTGCATCCCGCCCCTTCGAAATAAACAGGATAGAATGTGCAAAAAGACTCAGTTCTAGACACTCAAGAAAGCGACACATTTTAAACAGTCTCTCAGTTGGCCACAGACATTCAGACAGGGCTATAAGGCCCAAGGGACCACCTCATTAATTCCTGCTTTTAATGGTGCTCAGTGAAGCTGTTAATTATTTCTTACTAGCTGCTAATTGTTTTTCTTGGACATCCAGCTCCTGGTCTTACAAACCACCAAGCGCAGCAGAATATGCCAGATTTGTGCCAAAAAAGGGGAAATGCCTTCTGCATGGGAACAGGTATTATAGACCTAGATTATAGGGGGGACCAGCTGCAAAGGAAGAAAAGGCTCCTGTGCTGTTAATAACTGCACTGCAGATGGGCTTTGGAGAGGGAGAACTTCCCTCACACCTGCACGACCAGCTACACCTGCCAAAAAAAAGTCCTGTTCACACCTGCATCTGATCACTCTACCAAAATCGGGTTGTTGAGGTTGCTGAGAGTTACAGGATTATAGATACAGTATTCTCTTCAGGACTGAGATTCAAATGTATAACCGAGCGTACTAGAAGTAGCAGTGTTTCTTTCATCAGTGGTCACATCAGAACCCCCTTCAGTAAATAATACGGTTGCCAACCTCCAGGTACTAGCTGGAGAGCTCCTGAGATTACAATTTATCTCCAGTCGATAGAGATCAGTTCATCTGGAGAAAATAGCTGCTTTGAAAGGTGGATTCTATAGCATTATATCCCACTGAAGTCCCTCCCCTTCCCAAACACTGCCCTCCTTAGGCTCCACCCTGAAAATGTCGAGGTACTTCTCAACCCAGAGCTGGCAACCCTAGTAAATAATCATTGCCAATTGGAACTGCTATGCCTGAGTCATCAGAATTAACTGTCACTGAACATATCAGGAGCCACAAGGCCCCATGGATCAGGTTCTCCATGGATCAGTCATGGTTTCCGGGCTTCCTGGATTACCTCAAGGAGGCAGCCTACAGGGCTTTCCAGCTGAGACACTTAGCAGCTCATAACCTTCCTACCCTGGAAAACCAAGTGATGCTGCAGAGTGCCAATCTGGGACAGAAAGGCTTGCAGATCTACTGATTTCCCTCCATTTGGCCAATGTATCACTGGAGGAGGCCACGTGAGGAAGACCACCTTCTCCATCTCCAGACTTCTGGCTTCCACCCAACTCATCTCCAGCTTGCGTCCTGCCTTTAGCCAACCAGCCAATGCATGTGTTAGTTTCAGGAGCAGTTCGTTCAAGCTTGCAGTGGCCATAACAGGAACTTCTTGAGTTAGACCTGGCTAGGCTGACCACTGTGCTAACAACATGATCTACAGTAAGTCCCGTTGAATTCAGCTGTCTTTACTTTTGAGTAAACTCGGTTAGAATTACACTATGTGTGTTTCAGTGCAAAATGGCTAAACTAGTGCTTTCATGAGGCAAATCTAGATCTCACTAGATTTTCCTGCATCTCAGAAGAGGGTAGGATTCCCTCTCCCCCACCCCATATCTGATAACCAATAGCCATCTCAGGAAACTGAAAATGATAACATGATCTCATCAGATCTTGGAAGCTAAGCAAGGTTGGTACCTGGAAGGGAGACCTCCAAGGGAGACTCTGCAGAGGAAGGCAATGGCAAACCACCTCTGTTTCTCACTTGCCTGGAAAGCCTTTTGCTGGGGTGGCCGTTAAGTCGGCTGCAACTTGACGGTAGTTTGCCCGTACACCTGGTGGTAACCAATCACTATCTGAAGAAACTGAAGATGTCAGATATTGGAAGCTAAGCAATATCAGAGTGTCGGCTCTGGTTTGTACTTGGATGGGAGACCACCAATGAAGTCTAGGGTTGTTACGCAGAGGCAGATAATGGCAAACCACCCAAGTCGAGTGTGACTCGACAGCAAAAAAAACCTATTAAATAAAAATACAGCTGCTTCTCTACATGAGTCAGAGAATTATCTCAATGAACATTTATGGGCAATGACAACTTGAACCCCACAATACAGTCCTCCATACTCTCCTGGCAACCTACATCTTGCTGCGAAGTAGAACGCAATTCTGGGTTGGAATGCTCTACTGGAAATAACTGCTGGAGTATGCATTCACGGGAAAGGGGGTATGACAGAACAGGGGCTTATAGACATTTGTGGTTTTCCAACTATGTTCCAAGCGCAATATATACGTCTATTATATGCAACTTTGCAGAACGGTATAATCAAATTGGGCAACTTCTCCCTTCCTGCTCACCCACACTCCCTCCCATCCTTCCGTTCCTCAGCATCAGTTTTTATGGTTCTGCTCCGCTCCTTGCACTGTGAGATTAAGGGCAGCAAAAGTCCTGGAATAAGAGGAGGTAATAATTCAAGGGAGGGGGGAGGCGGCAGGAAGGGGGGCTCTTACTTGCAGTCGTGTTTCTCGATTTCAAAGTGAGGATTGAAGTTGAGGATAATCTTCTGATTGGGCTCCGGCGCATAAATGATCCACTCGCAGTTCTGGTGGGAGGGGTAGTCCTGCGGGTAGCCAGGTGAAGTGATGTAGCCAGCATCTTTGGAATTCAAACGGCCCCCGCACGACGGAGCTACAAAAGAAACAAAAAACCAAAAGCCTTTAAATAAAAACAGCGGCTGAAATCAGTTAGGAACTTCAAATGCATTACAGTTTTCCCCTCTTGAGTCTGAACCAGCGGATGCCTGAATTGGGGGTTTTTTCCCCCTCCTGCTGCCTTTCTTTCCTTTTTAAAAAATGTTTTACAGACATATAGTCTCCAAGTACAAAGGAAATCTCTGGACACTTCGAGTGAAGGTGATTACTATACACATACCACATCTTAGAAAGACCATTAAAAAGCGCAGCTATATATGAGCCCGCCTACGCAATTTCAGATGTGGGTTTTTTTTTCCAAACAGACAACACAGACATCAGATTATTTGGAAATGGAACGGCCTCTATTTCTCCCCTTCCGTTAGCTCTTTTACAAGCAATTCTATGGCTTTCTTCCATCGTTACCCTAACGGCACCTCACAGACATGATTACATCCAAACTGAACAATACCACCCCTTGTAAAACAGGGGAGGAAAAAAGATGTAATCCCTGCTTTAAAACAGGAATTGCTCAGGTAGAGCAGCGGGACCAACTGTGACAAGTTTGATGCCCGCAATAAAATTAGACGCAAGGCAAACCAGGCCTTGACCCTTCTTTCCCAAGTCTTGGACTGACCTCTTTCTAGGGTTGCCAGGTCCCTCTTTGCCACTGGCGGGAGGGTTTGGGGGCAGAGCCTGAAGAGGAAGGAGTTTGAGGAGGGGAGGGACTTCAGTGCCATAGAGCCCAATTGCCAAAGCAGCCATTTTCTCCAGGTGAACTGATTTCTATCGGTTGGAGATCAGTTGTAATAGCAGGAGATCTCCAGCTACTACCTGGAGGTTGGCAACCCTACCTCCTTCTCCCCGCCATTCTTACAGGCCTGTCTGCCCCTTCCCTGACATAATATGATAAGGTAAAGATCAGGTTGCCAGCTCCAAATTGGGAAATACTTGGAGATTTTGGGGGTGGAGCCTGAGGAGAGCAGGATTTGGGGAGGGGAGGGACTTCAATGGGGTATAATGCCATAGAATCCATCGTTCAAAGCAGACATTTTCTCTAGGGGAACTGATCTCTTTTGCCTGGAGATTCGTTGTAATAGCGGGAGATCTCCAGCCACCACCTGGAGGTTGGCAACCCTACATATTTGCCAAACATCCTGTTTTGGTCATGTTGCTTTAGGAGAGGAACATTCTTGTGGTTCCCTAGCAGAGACCTGTCTAAATGTGCTTCAGCACTGGGGAAGTACTTTTTCAGATTGGAGGGGTGGGGGGAAGCTCTATGGAGGGTTGGAAACATTTAGCAAGTGCTAAAGGCTGGCCCTAGATATATATTCAAGGAAGGAAGGAAGGAAGGAAGGAAGGAAGGAAGGAAGGAAGGAAGGAAGGAAGGAAGGAAGGAAGGAAGGAAGGAAGGAAGGAAGGAAGTTTTCTTTAAAAAAAACTCCTAATAATTTTAACAATGTTGTCAACAAAGACTGATTAGTCATCTTTTTGTCTGTCTTTCTTCTACAGACAGTTGTGTGTCTTTGTCATGACCACCAAATACCTGAGCCATTTGTAAGCCCCGGCACAGCAAAATACAGTGCTGCTCGTAAAGAATAATCTGAACATGGCACAGCTTCAACAATGTTTAAATGGTGCCCCTGCAAACCTTGAAGTGTATTTGGAAGCAACCTGAGAAGTTATGAAACCACATAATGGCCCTTTATAGGCCAGCATCCTAGACAAATATCCTCCTTGACAATGTCAGGGTTGGGTCTGCAGAGAAGGCCTCCATGTCCCACACAGGCCCACACAGGAGTTTTCCGCAGCAATGGCTTCCAGATCACATCTTGGGATTCCTCGATTCAGATCCAACCACAAGACTATACTTCCACACCCCCTCTCCTCTTCCCAAACTCTCCCCCCCACCCCCTCTTGGCTTTCCCTTCATCTCCTCCCCATCTTCCTTCAAGATTTCAAGCCAAACTAAGCAGCTGGAATTAAAGACTGCAATAATCAACAGTGGTGGTTTTTGTGGCGCTGGCCCACAAATGGCCTGGTAACAATTACATTGTGAGCGAGGAAAAGCACTTTCAGCCCTTGGTTATAACATCAGGCCCTGGAGGGTGATTTCATCTTCAAGAAAACATTTCATCTTATGAATGCCACAAATCTGATTTATTATTTCATTACTGGCTGGGGGGGGAAATCTGCATCATACACACAACTGATATCATAACTGCAGAATCCCAGCACTGCCCCCTTTTCCCACACAACGTCTACAAGGCGCATTACTTTTATTCTCCCTGGACCCATCTAAAGTGATGTAGCTGCACATTTGATGTTGCCCCACAACAATCCAAAGAGGATTGCCCTCTACCATGTCCATGGACTATCCATCTTGAATGGCGATGGACTGGGGGGTCGGGGACAAGGGAAAGTGGGGAGAAGATATGGCTCAGTGGTAGAGCATCTGCTTGGCATGCTGATGGTCCCAGGTTCAATCCCCAGCGAGATATGTAGCTGGGGGGGGGGGAGAACTTGTTCAAGTACTTGAAGGGCTGTCATATAGAGGAGGGTGCCGAGTTGTTTTCTGTTGCTCAAGAAGGTCGGACCAGAACCAACAGGCTGAAATTAAATCAAGAGTTTCCGTCTAGACATTAGGAAGAATTTTCTAACAGAGCGGTTCCTCAGTGGAACAGGCTTCCTCAGGAGGTGGTAAGCTCTCCTTCCCTGGAGGTTTTTAAGAAGAGGTTAGATGGCCATCTGTCAGCAATGCTGATTCTGTGACCTTAGGCAGATGATGAGAGGGAGGGCATCTTGGCCATCTCCTGGTCACTAGGGGTGTGGAGGGGGGAGGTAGTTGTGAATTTCCTGCATTGTGCAGGGGGTTGGACTTGATGGCCCTGGTGGTCCCTTCTAATTCTATGATTCTATGAACTAGCAACACCCACCAGCTCGCATGCACAGATATGCTTTCTGCTCATATACAAGGGTCGCTGGATCATGGCCCAAGTGAAACATTGTGGGGAAATGGTGTTCCCACAACATGTTAGCTCACATTTCTGTCCAGTGGAGGCAACTGATTCAGGTCTACTACTACTTGGATGTCCCAGACTAGCCTCTTCTCATCAGATCTCAGAAGCTAAGAAGGGTCAGCCATGGTTAGTATTTGGATGGGAGAACACCAAAGAAGTCCAGGGTCGCTACGCAGAGGCAGGCAATGGTAAACCACCTCTGAATGTCCCTTGCCTTGAAAACCCTACTGGGTTGCCATAGGTCAGCTGTGACTTGGAGGCACTTTTCACCAGCACTCCACTTCACAACTGAGAACAAAACAAGGCCAGGACTGGGTATGGGCTGAGTACCTGAATCCGTCCTGAGATGGAGAAAAGCATTGGTATTGCATCCATGATGCACAGCTGTGCCCTTACACAGGAAATCTTGCCCCTGCTTGGTCAGCAGTTACTGCCATTGAGAACTAAGGTTTATCAAGCTATGTATCAGTCGAGGATACCTTGACCTACCCAGACAGCGTGGAAATACCTTTAATTGCTACTATAGACATATTCTCCCTGCTGTTTGAATCTCTGTTCCAAAACACCTCATAGAATCTTAGAATCATAGAGTTGGAAGGGACTTCCCTGCACAATACAAGAAATTCACAACCCCCCCACACCCCCAGTGACCCCTACTCCATGCCTGATTAGAAGAATTAGGCTGACGAAATGAAGTAAAATATTGGGCACCGTGGACTTTGGCATTCATGAAATTGTTTTCTGTGGAATCCATAATGTTTTGGATGTGAGTGATATTCAGGTGCTAGGTAGGGTTTCCACTTGGCTAATAAGAATATTTCTTCATGGTTTGTGGGTCGGCATCTTTTTTTTGTGGTAAGGGCCATATTTTGATAGGGGTTGAGAGGGTCAGCAGTAACAGCTCTGCTGAGTTACTTATTGACACCCAAAGCCAGGCATGAGCAAAGGATTCTAGCCCAATCTCGTCCAATCTCGGAAGTTAAGCAGGGTCAGCACTGGTTAGTATTTGGATGGGAGACCACCAATGAAGTCCAGGGTTGAAACACAGAGGCAGGCAATGGCAAACCACCACCGAATGTCTCTTGAAAAACCCTAGGGGGTCACCATAAGTCAGCTGTGACTTGATGGCCCTTTCCACCACCACTTTAGATCTATAAAGATGCAATGTTCCACCCCTACTTACTGGGGTATCTTGTTTTAAAGGGATTTAAAACAAGATATCCCAGTAAGTAGGGGTGCCAGCCTCCAGGTGGGACCTGGGGATCCCCCGTAATTGCAGCTCATCTCCACCTTACAGAGATCAGTTTCCCAGGAGAAAATGAATGCTTTGGAGGGTGGACTCTATGGCATTATACCCCGCTGAGGTCCCTGTCTTTCCCAGGCTCCATCCCCAAAACTTCAGGAGTTTCCCAACCTAGATCTGGCAATCCTACTCTTCTCATCCCTGCTTATCTAAAGGGGGAACCTGGCAATCCTACCAATGCTTAAGTACGTGTTCCCGCACAGCCAAAGTAGCCATGGGAAAATGATATCCCTGCTTATCTAAAACCTCCGATTACCCAAAAGCACTGGATAACCTCCTGGTCCTTCAGACACAAGAGGATGGGAAACGTTTGCCTCAGCCGCTCGGATCTATAAGCAAAGGCTGAAATTAGAGGCTAGCAGAAGAACATAAAATTATATAGTGCCAGAAGTTTCCAGGTTTAGGAGATTTTTTTTTTAAAAAAAGAAACAAACATCAAGAGCTCCAGCAGACCACAGCGGAGTCAGGCAGGAGAAAGGGCGACGAGAGGAAAGGCTTCAGAGATTTCACTCCTCTAATGTCAGTTATGCTTGAATATCACCATCTGCATGAAAGCAGCATGGCCTTGTGAATTATATATTACTTCTCAGCGGTCACCTCGACAGGAGGACAGGGGCCTTCTTCCTTCACAACGTGCCGTCCCTCCCCCTCCAAACCCCCAACCTGACCAAATTACCACCTCCCTCATTGCCACCTCAGAAAGCCGGCAGCCACTGGAGGGCCCCAGGCTGGAGGGCAGAGAAAGAACTCAGCTTCCCCTGGCCCATAATTCGCCCGGCATCCTGGCGCTGGGCTGGGCCTCCTCTCCGGCATCAAGTGGGGAACCCCTTGATGTGGTAAACCGAAGCTGCACTAAATCACGTTAACAAAACCAGGCCGTTGCCTTTAATGGGGGACGCGCAATCCTGTGCTTCAGAGGCGGTGCGCAGGAGGAGGCCTCCTCTCTGGCACAGAAGAACAATTACTCCGCTCCTTAGCACAATGGCAGAGATAGCGGCGGTAATTAGCTCCTCGCAAATCATCCCGGCTTCCTAACCCGAGCCTTCTCCCATCCACCCCACCTTTCAGGCAGCACAAAGCAAGCCAAATTGCACTGTCTCCGGGCACCTCACGCATCCGCGGTGAACCACAGGGCCACCGCTTTAGCAGGAGTGCCTGAAAGCAGCACAGGGGCTTAACCTTGCAAAATGAGAAGGCCAAGACACCTCATCGAGCACGGAAGAGTCCAGGCGAGGGGGCCGCAAGCCGACTCTGCCCAGCCAGGATCTGGCATTTCAGGTGTAACTAAGAGGGGGGGGATGCCAGCTGGTTGGGGAGCAGCCGAGGGTGTAATTTTCCAATTTGTAGGCTCCGCTGCCAACTCTGGCAGCAAAAAAACTCAAACCCCTACAGTCAACAACCCACACACCCCTGGAGGGGCCGTGGCTCAGTGGTCGAGCATCTGCTTAGCATGCAGAAGGTTCAGTCCCCGGCATCTCCAGTTAAAGGGAACAGGCAAGTAGGTGATGTGAAAGACTTCTACCTGGGACCCTGGAGAGCCGCTGCCAGTCTGAGTAGACAATACTGATTTATGGGGAGGGCCTGTGGCTCAGTGGTAGAGCATCTTCTTGGCACGCAGAAGGTCCCAGGTTCAGTCCCTGGCATCTCCAGTTAAAGGGAACAGGCAAGTAGGTGATGTAAAAGACTTCTACCTGAGACCCTGGAGAGCCACTGCCGGTCTGAGTAGACAATACTGATTTATGGGGAGAGCCTGTGGCTCAGTGGTAGAGCATCTTCTTGGCATGCAGAAGGTCCTAGGTTCAATCCCCGGCATCTCCAGTTAAAGGGACCAGGCAAGTAGGTGATGTGAAAGACCTCAGCCTGAGACCCTGGAGAGCTGCTGCCGGTCTGAGTAGACAATCCTGACTTTGATGGACCAAGGGTCGGATTCAGTATAAGGCAGCTTCATGTGTTCACACGCCCTAGGGGGACCAGTGAGAAGAGCAAGCTAGAAGCCCACACCCAGTAGGCAGGGAGGCGGGCCCTGCCAAAAACAAACAAAAAAAGAAGTCACTTCCACTTTGCAAACTGCC
Organism: Euleptes europaea; assembly: GCF_029931775.1. Lineage (NCBI taxonomy): Eukaryota > Metazoa > Chordata > Lepidosauria > Squamata > Sphaerodactylidae > Euleptes > Euleptes europaea. The sequence continues at coordinate 48,789,381 of NC_079326.1, forward strand.
ACGGCCCTCTCTTGCCTCCCTTTGAGGCAACTCTCTGGAAGAAAAATCTCCCTTTCCAACAAAAGGCGCCCTGCCTTGCACAGAAGCTGCAAAGGGGAACAATGGCAACAGGAACCCCCCCCCTCCCCACACGCAAGACTCCCCCCTGTCCGACTCACAAGGGAGGCATCGCTTCCCATGCCACAAAAGAAGCCTATTTTTATCTCTCACAACAAAGTCCATCTCCCGTGTGTGTGGTGCGCTTTGTTCTAAACACATTGATTATTTAAACACTTTCTCCTCACACATCCGAAAGACTCTGTGTGACTTTCCCCTTTTGGAAGGGGGGGGGAATTCCTGGAGAAATCTCACCAGAAAGCATTCAAGAGCTACGAACTTATAAAAACATCTGGTTTTGTTCCACGGAGAGAGGTTTTCTCAACGCAAAAACATTTACACAAAGCCACAGTTCTTATTCAAATCTCGTTCCCCTTGCTTGGAAGCAACTCATATACACACACAAAACTGCCAGCACAGATTTTATGCAGGCTAGCTACACACCCATCTATCACTGATACAGATGTATACACAATTCACACTTCCCTCCTGTGCACACTCCAGCCGCCCTCCTCAAGAAAAACGATCGCATGCCATTTGCACAAGCGGAAACCCTTCCAACAAAAACATTCAAGCGACAGATCATGTTTTGCTTGGAGCAGGCTGATGTCTTCAAGCAAAGGAAACACGTTCACGCCTTCCGCACCTCATCATCCGCTCACATTGAGTACAGAATTCCCACGTACGCTTCAGCCACTCCTCTGGGCCAATTTCCCAAATATGAAATAACTACCCCGAGATATTAACACAAAGTTCCCTACTTTACCCTTGCTATGTCAATGAGAAATTCCAAACCGCTTAAGCGATCTGAAGTTTCACACTGACAGAAAGGGCAAAGGAGGGGAAATTTGTGTTAATGGTCAACATTCAGGAAGCTGGCAACTCTCATTATCTGACCTGATCCTGAAGCAGAATACAATATCGAAAAAGATGATAACCATCTTCAAGTACTTGAAGGGCTGTCATATAGTGGAGGGTACCGAGTTGTTTTCTGTTGCCCCAGAAGGTGGGAGCAGAACCAACAAGTTGAAATTAAATCAAAAGAGTTTCTGTCTAGACATCAGGAAGAACTGTCTAACAGTCAGAGCGGTTCCTCAGTGGAACAGGCTTCCTCAGGAGGTGGTAAGCGCTCCTTCCCTGGAGGTTTTTAAGCAGAGGCTGGATAGCCATCTGTCAGCAATGCTGATTCTGTGACCTTAGGCAGATGATGAGAGGGAGGGCATCTTGGCCATCTCCTGGTCACTAGGGGTGTGGAGGGGGGAGGTAGTTGTGAATTTCCTGCATTGTGCAGAGGGTTGGACTTGATAGCCCTGGTGATCCCTTCCAACTCTATGATTTTTTCACTCCAACCTTTAACTTAACAACACTTACATTTGGGGTGGTTCACACATTACACACATTATGCAGGGAGACCCAGATCTACCTGTCAGTGAACACTGAGCGGCAGCAAATCTTAGTTCAATATACCTCTTCTATGATCAACGTGTGTTTGCAAAAACATGCTGAATGAGTTCTTCGCATTTTAGATTTTTAGGTGTACGCTTCAAACATCTGAGGCACACACCTAAAAAAGAACTGCGCTAAAAAGCCCTTGAACCTAAACACCTGCAGTTTTATGTATCGCAGCTCAACCCCCATTGAGTTTTTCTGGAGGCATTCAAAATTCCCAAGATCACAGCAAAATTTCGCTCGTAGCGAATGAACCCGATGACCCATTTGCCACAAGAGGAGGGAAGGGGGGAAGAAGAAGGAAACAGCTGCTACCTTAAATAGGATGGTCATACAAACACACACACAACCAGATGGCTTAATATCTTCACTTCACAGAGCAGGGGTCCCCAAAGTGTGGGTACTTTTGAATTTAGAGAAAAGATAGTGGCTAGCCTGATCTTGTCAGATCTCAGAAAATAAGCAGGGTCGACCCTGGCAAGTATTTGGACGGGAGACCTCCAAGGAATACCAGGGTTGTGACATGGAGGCAGGTAATGGCAAAGCACCTCTGAAGACCTCATCTTGAAAACCCCACCTGGGATCGCCATAAGTCAGATGCGACTTGACGGCAAAGGGAAAAAAGTACCACCACAAAAAGGGTGTCATGGGGGTGGGAAGGGAAGAGTGATCACCAAACACTGGACAGCTAAACACCTTCCTACAGTGGATAGTGTTGCCAGCTTCCAGGTACTAAGTATACAATACCATTATACTCAGTGCATCAGTGCATCATATACTTTATGTATATGTAGCTTCCAGATACCAGCTGGTGATCTCCTGCTATTACAACTGATCTCCAGCCAACAGAGATCAGTTCACCTGGAGAAAATGGCTGCTTTGGCAATTGGACTCTAATGGCATTCAAGTCCTTCCCCTCCCCAAACCCCGTCCTCCTCAGGATCTTCCCTAAAAACCTCCCGCCAGTGGCGAAGAGGTACCTGGCAACCCTAACAGTGGAGGCAGCAATTTCTGAACAAGTGCACCCCCTCACTAGGGTTGCCAGCCTTCAAGCGGGTGCTGGAGATCTCCTGGAATTACAACTGATCTCCAGACATCAGAGATCCATTCCTAGGGTTGCCAGGTCCCTCTTCGCCACCAGTGGGAGGTTTTTGGGCGGAGCCTGAGGAGGGTGGGGTTTGAGGAAGGGAGGGACTTCAATGCTATAGAGTCCAATTGCCAAAGCAGCCATTTTCTCCAGGTGAACTGATCTCTATCGGCTGGAGATCAGTTGTAATAGCAGGAGATCTCCAGCTACTACCTGGAGGTTGGCAACTCTATCCGTACCCTGGAGGAAATGGCTGCTTTGAAGGGTGGACTCTATGGAATTGTACCCCACTGAGGTCCCTCCCCTCCCCAAACCCTGCCATCCCAAGGCAGTGACACCCCAAATCTCCAGGAATTTCCCAACACAGAGTTGGCAACCCAACTCCCTGCAGACACAATGGTGATGCCTCCTAGAGTCTTCTCCCAGTAAGCACATTCATTATGCGCACTTAGAACCACTGAAAAAGAGCAGGAATTATGTGTACATTATGTGTGTGTTGTGTTAAGGGCTGTCAAGTCGCCTCCGACTCATGGCGACCCTATGAATCAAAGTCCTCCAAAATGTCCTATCTTTGACAACCTTGCTCAGATCTTGCAAACTGAGGGCTGTGGCTTCCTTTATTGAGTCAATCCATCTCTTGTTGGGTCTTCCTCTTTTCCTGATGCCCTCAACTTTTCCTAGCATGACTGTCTTTTCCAGTGACTCTTGCCGTCTCATAATGTGACCAAAATACGATCGCCTCAATTTAGTCATTTTAGCTTCTAGGGTCAGTTCAGGCTTGATTTGATCTAGAACCCACTGATTTGTTTTTTTTGGCAGTCCACAGTATCCGTCACACTCTCCTCCAACACCACATCTCAAAGGAATCTACTTTCCTTTGAAAGTAGGACTGGACTTGATGGGCCTTGCTGGGCCTTGGTTTGATCCAGCATGGCCTTTCTTATGTTCTAATGTTCGTGTCCAAGGGCTTGTCACCACCAGCAGAGGGCCAAGGGCACAACCTGGTGGGGGGTTAAAAGTAGGTAGAGAGGATGAGGAAGAGAATGACGAAAAGCTAGGAAGAGGAGAAGGAACAGCAGAGAAGGGAGCTCCAGGCAGGGATCAAGGGCCCAGCTCTTGGACGAGTCACATGAACACATGAAGCTGCCTTACACTGAACCAGACCCTTAGTCCATCAAAGTCAGCATTGTCTACTCAGACCAGCAGCTGCTCTCCAGGGTCTCAGGCGGAGGTCTTTCACATCACCTACTTGCCTGGTCCCTTTAACTGGAGATGCCGGGGATTGAACCTGGGACCTTCTGCATGCCAAGTAGATGCTTTACCGCTGAGCCACAGTCCTTGCCCAAGTGGAACCAGGAGGAGTCAAGTGGGCCCAGAGGAAGCCTTTCCTAGACATCCAGGCAGCGTTAGAGATAGGTCAGGCAGTATCCATAGGGATGAAACTAACCTGTATGGCACTGATTGCGCTATACACCGTGTACAAGAACATTGTGAAAAGTAGTCTCTTGAGGACAGCCCATTTGTTCAGAGAATGGTCACAGACGGGTTCAACGCTCCCGTTAACCAAAACGATCATAAATAACAACTCACAGATGCCAGCTAGAACTAAATATACACATATTAAATGGTCCATCATGCATCATGACACATCAACGTAGCTTTTAAATTTAGCAGTGCTTCTAACAAAAGCTGTTATTTTATTTCCTCCAGGCATATCAAACCCTCCAGTTATAAAAGTATAAAAGACAGCCAATGCAGTAGTAGCGGACAGAGCATCAGGCTAGGATGTGGAAGATCTAGTTTCGAGTCCCCATTCTGCCATGAAAGTTTAGGACAGTCACACTCTCGGCCTAATCCCCCTCACAGTATTGTTGTGAAGTAGAAGAGAAGGAAGCCAGCTGCTTTGGCTCCCCATTGATGGAGAAAGTGCGGAATAAATGAAGGAAATACTTATAACACTAAGCAATTATAAGTGGAAACCTGCAAGAACTTGCGGGAGACATCTATTTCCACCCTCCCTCACTGTTTCCTCTTTCCATGTCCTGGAAGCCCCCACAGGCTTTCCCCGTTTCTTGCTTTGTTCTCCCCTTCCCACCCAACAGTCAACCTACCCCTTTGTCTTCAAGTCCCCCCACCCTGCAATCTCTACCTAGGAAAACTATGGCCCAGTTGTGAGGTGCTGGGTCACTGGGACAGGCCCACTTGCATGGTAGGGAACCCTCAAGGCCTTGTATGCGGGCACCTCACTTTCCCCATATCCCCCTCCCCACACTATTTCCTCTTTCCCTTCTCCAGGCAACCCCCGTATCCTCTTCGCTTCCTTGCCTCGAACTCGCCTTCTCAGCCATTCACCAACCTTTTCTCTGCCTCCCTTTTTCAGCTATATTTATTATTTATTTATACCCCACCTTTCTCCACAGTGGGAACCAAAAAGGTTTCCATTTCCTCCTCTCCTCCTTTTTACCCTCACAACAAACCTGTGAGGTAGTTTAGGCTGAATGTATGTGACCGACCCCAAAATCACCCAGTGATTCGAACCTGGGACTCCCAGTCCAGATTCTGAAGCTCTAACTGCTATACCACACTGGCTTTCATAGGGTGGCTACTGTTGAAGAGTAGCAAGGAGCTAGGCCTAGGTGAGTCATGCAAGTCAGGTGGTATCAAGTGGCCCAGTGGTTGCTGTCAGGCCTGGCTCTGATGAGCCCTCCCTCAAAAAACAAAACAGCCTTGTAAAGGACACTACCCCTCCCTTTTACTCACAGAAACCAAGCCTTGGAATGCTGTGGTTGCCTATAACAGCCACTGAGGAAATCCGTTTGTTAAAGCTACAGACACTCCTTTGATCATTTTGGGTTTTTTTTTAAACCACCCAATGTATTTTTTTTAAGATTTCAGATTTTTCTGCAAACCTGGGCCATTGTTCAAGTTTGTAGAAAGATCTGTCTCACCAGTTCATTGCTCTAGTCTCTGGATTTAAGTATCCTCAGATTTGGCTAACTTCGCTATTAGTGTACAGATTATAAACACTGACACAGAATCCTTCGTGCACACACAAAATAGATGCATGGTATTAGCAGAAGTTGTTTTCCCCCCTCCCTACTAGCCTGGCAAAGTAGAACAACCACATTATACTTCTGCATTTTTTAAAAACCCTATACCAAAACACTGAAAATACTAAAACATGTAAGGCAAACACTGCGACACACAAGCCTAGAGAAAATCTGAACACAATTTTTCCTTGGGCCTCCCAACTGTATTTTAAAAGCTCCCAGTAATTGGCAGCATGAAGCTAGTAGATTTTGTATTATTGTTTTGGAAGAGGATAGAGGAAAGAAGGGAGCTAAGAGAGAGAGACTTAAAAAGCTCCTTGCAACAAAATTGGGAGCATCTGTGAAATAGCAACGCTGCCCAGGCGTGCTCCGAATCCCAGGAGTTGCCCTGCCCGCTGCCATAAAATGCACACATCATCCAACCCCGAGGGGGAAAATAAAAGCAACTCCGCAGTCGAGAGCATCACATGAGTTAGTGGCACGTAAGACCCTTCCCCCAAACGAGAACTCGGCTTTCAGAAATCACAGTGAGGAAGGCAGAATACTGTGGATGCTGTGGCTAAGAGAGCCGAGTCAAATCGCGAAAGAAGAAAAGAATACAGAAAGTTGCATTTCTGCGCTGGCAGAGCTCTATCCCCTGAAGCCGAATTCTGTATTTACTCTTTTCTAAATGCCACGCACATTTGGGTCCCCACTCAACTCCTGCCTGCCTTCCAAGCAAAGGAGATTTTCTGCTCATTACAATTCAGGACAGAAGAGGGGAAGATTTCCCCGAAGGCAGCTTTCCACACCAGCCCGTGAGTCCACTTATAGCTCACTGCTGACTGCATCCAGAGAAGGCTGAGCACCTCTTCCAAGAAGCGCTGGATTGTCCACAGCTCTCCAGGCAGATGACAACGGAAAGTGATCGGCACCACCCTGGATCAGGCCTTTTGCCCATCATAACTTCCCCCGGCAGAATCCAAGAAACCACACGTGCATAAAACCACACGTGCGTGGATCAATAGTTTAAAGTCTTAATCCTGCAGGGTGCTGAGCACCTCTGCATTGTGCTTAAATACCCATCTGCTCAGGGCCGCTTCCCCAGTTACAGCTAAAGCATGTCCTTGAGTTTCCACCACAGCCAGTCGCATGTCTTTGCTGTAAAAGTATGAAGCATTTCAGGATGTGTGAAAACAAGCAGTAAACACGATCCCTGGGAATCACGCCCGAGTACAAATGTTCATACACGCTGGCGCCCTTCAAACATTACAGAAGAGAGGCTGTCATTCCAAAGCGCAAGCACAAGAATTCCTCTTTTGCCGTAACACCGAAAGTGATTATTAACATGGAAAGCAACACCAAATCCTTTTTTTTTTTTTTTAAGATGCAGATTTCAACAATCTCATAAGAACATAAGAAAGGCCCTGCTGGATCAGACCAAGGTCCATCAAGTCCAGCAGTCTGTTAACACAGTGGCCAACCAGGGGCCTCTAGGAAGCCCACAAACAAGATGACTGCAGCAGCATTGTCCCGCTTGTGTTCCATGGCTCCTAATATAATAGGCACGCTCCTCTGGTCCTGGAGAGAATAGGTATGCATCACGACTAGTACCTATTTTTACTAATAGCCATGAATAACCCTCTCCTCCATGAACATGTCCACTCCCCTCTTAAAGCCTTCCAAGTTGGCAGCCATCACCACATCCTGGGGCAGGGAGTTCCACAATTTAACTATGCATTGTGTGAAAAAATACTTCCTTTTATCTGTTTTGAATCTCTCACCCGCCAGCTTCAACAGATGACCTCACGTTCTAGTATTATGGGAGAGGGAGAAAAACCTCTCCCTGTCCACTCTCTCCAAACCGTGCATAATTTTATAGACCTCTATCATGTCTCCCCTTAGCCGCCTTCTGGGATTTGTTTGCAGTGGCAGGAAATTTCAAGACACTTTAGGCCTATCCCTGTATTCCAACTAAATCAAATAACATTCCTTGTTCTACGGAGGTTCATTGTAGGACGAGGTTTAGAACTGATACTTCTGAGTTTTTTTGCAGAGTCACTTAGAAATTATCAGAGGTAAAACAAAAAAAATGCATATGCTAAAGATCACAAGACAAAATCCCCACAGAAAGTTGTAGCCTAGAGGCATGAACAGGGATCGAATAATGTAAATCTGACATCCTCTGATTTAAAAAGCAGCGCTTATGAAAGTCGTTTATCAAAGAGCGACATCCAAGACAGGAGCCGCTAATAAGGTGGAGAAAAGACAGCTTCAACCCGATGCCAAAGGTCGTTTTTAAGAGCTGTGTCACCGGCTGCTTTAACACTGGTTTAATTTGTGCTCTGGGGGTAGACTTTAAGAGACTCCTGAACCAAATTAATAACAGTGCCAAAAAAAAAAAAAAAAAGAGAGACATTCTCAACTCTGTTACACCTGTACAATGCCACACACTTTTCATAACAAGATAGTTTCATAACGTAGGCATGTGGGATCTCCAGTAGGACAGATTCGAGTCCAGTAGCAATTAGACACCAACAAGATTTTCGGGGTATGAGAGTTAAATTGTGGAACTCCCTGCCCCAGGATGTGGTGATGACTGCCAACTTCGAAGGCTTTAAGAGGGGAGTGGACATGTGCATGGAGGAGAGGGCTATCCATAACTATTAGACAAAATGAATATTAGTCATTATGAATACCTATTTTCTCTAGTATCAGAGGAGCATGCCTATTATCTTAGGTGGTGTGGAACACAGGCAGCATAATGCTGCTGCAGTCGTCTTGTTTGTGGGCTTCCTAGAGGCTTTGACTCTTGACAGCTTCCTACAGGCTCTGACTCTCGAAAGCTCATACCTCGAAAATCTTGTAGGTCTCTAAGACAGCCAGTGTGGCGTAGTGGTTAAGAGTGGTGGTTTGGAGCAGTGGACTCTAATCTGGAGAACCGGGTTTGATTCCCCACTCCTACACATGAGCAGCGGAGGCTAATCTGGTGAACTGGGTTGGTTTCCCCACTCCTCCACATGAAGCCAGCTGGGTGACCTTGGGCTAGTCACAGCTCTCTTAGAGCTCTCTCAGCCCCACCTACCTCACAGGGTGTCTGTTGTGAGGAGGGTAAGGTGATAGCAAGCTGGTTTGATTCTTTCTTAAGTTGTACAGAACGTCGGCATATAAGAACCAACTCTTCTCCTTCTTCGATGCTACTGGACTCGAATCTAACTTTCCACAACAGAATCACATTTATGCACGTATGTATATAAACACAACTTTCCATCAGCATTTTACAAGTTACAAGAATTCATGCCCATCTCCCCACCACCACCACTAAATTCTTCAGTGTTCCTCCAGCCCACAGATTTTTAAACAGAATTTCATGCTAGGGAAACGACTGAGCCGAGTTTCAAAACTCCCCCCCCCCGTCCTGTCCCGTCCCGTCTGAACGAGGATTCGGTTGTACTTGAAGTGACTTCGGGCCTGTCATGAGACCACCTCATAAATGCCATGTCTGGGCTTAAGCAAAAGAAAGGAAGCCAATCCATCAGTTCAGGAATGCTGCCATCTGACCACTTCCTAAGGCAAAGTGGGGAAGGGGATAATATATCCACTTTATAGCACAGGGCAGCAGTCAGGAATGAACTCTTGAAACCTCGGCATATGGCTTTGTTTTGCCTGTGAATTTTCACAAGAAGCCGACCGAAACTTGCCTTCCTCAAATACGAACTTACAAATGAGAGCTGTCTTTCTCACTCACGGTCCCAACTAAAGACTTTTCAAGACCTTGCCTTACCTCCAGTTTACTTCAACTATTTTTGACAGCATTTATTACGCTATAATCTTCCTCCAGCGAGCTCCAGCTGGCATATATGGTTCTTCCTCTTTATTTATTGATTTAATTTATACCCTGCCTTTCTCCCCAATGGGGGCTCAAAGCAGCGTATATCGTTGGTCTTTTATGCACGGCTACTTTCACTCATGTTCGCCCATGGTCTGAATCAGTTGTTTCTTGGAGTTATGCATGAGTTTCCCCCCCATTAGAGATGACCTCGCTGCCAGCCCTTGCATTCCTCTGTTAACCCGAATCTTCCCTCTCCCCTGGGCAAAGCCCTGGTGAAATCCCCATGCAGAAGGCAAAGTGCTGGGCACGCAAGCTTGGTTTCTCTCACAGCCAATTACAAAGCGGGGATTCAAACACTTCCCACTTCCTGGGAGCTCTTTCTGAGCAGAACAGAAAGTTTTTTAAAACCGAAGCTTGGATTTCTCCGCCCACCCCTTCCTTTCAGATTGCTACTTTTTGTTGCTACTATTTGTGACACTTGAAACTTTTGGTTAAAGGGATTCCTGAAGAAGAATTTTCACAGACTACAGGGAAACTAGAGCATCATCTGCTACCTCCATGGAGCCAGAATAATTTAGGGTCAAATGACCCTATATCAGTTTGCCTATTTAAAAAAAACATGAAGTCACAATACCCCTTTTAAACAGGTAAAATGGCTTTGGAAAGGGAGAATTTTAAAGTGGAGAAGCAGGGAGAGGATGCATCATGCTTTCCTTTCCACTCAGGATTCCCTCAAACTTGTTTTGCCCTGGCTTGTAAGGGCAAATGGCCAAACGGGTTAAGCAACCCCCCCTTTGCCCATTACTTCTGGTCTCTAAGTAGGGTTGCCAGCTCCATGTTGGGAAGTACCTGAAGATTTTGGGGGTGGAGCCTGAGGAGGGTGGGGTTTGGAGAGGGGAGGGGCTTCAATGCCATAGAGTCCAATTGCCAAAGCGGCCATTTTCTCCAGAGATCAGTTGTCATAGCAGCTCTCCAGCCACCACCTGGAGGTTGGCAACCCTATCTCTAAGTTCCACACTTTTGAAGCTGCTTTTTCTTTTACAAAAACAAAACAGCCAGCAGGGCTTCGCTACACACACATTGTGTGCCATGCGTAGCTTGTTGTTTTGCCGAGCCGCCAGACAGTCAATACAACAAATCCATCCACATAAAGGCTGAGGGACAACCCAAGATTTATCTTTTAATATTCACATTTTGCTTTTTAACAAATGTAACTCTGATGAGATTTCACATTCTGACTGGCCCCTAATGCCGCTCACGCTAACCTCATTATCTGTCATCTTAGATCATCAACAAATGTAATTCCAATAGGATATCTGACTTAATGGCGTTAATTTGTATTTATGTCCCCTGTTGTCTAAGCATTACTGCAAACGCAATTCTGGGGGCATTGCTGATAGCAATTACAATCCATATCAGCACCAACAATCACTTGCTCTGCTCAATACCCGGCAGCCAAACAAATGCTTTGCTAAATATTAGCTGTTACACACACGGACAACCCTTACACACACTTGCACCTTGTACGGGTCCCACTGCTTCTATGGTTGTTGGTTGTATGCCAAGAAAGGCTTCCAGCCACAGGTTTGTCCCAGCATGGTCGTTTCACACCACACAACCAAGGCCCAACACCTCAGATAAGTGCTCAAGTGGTATGTAAACACACCAATGGGGTGAATCTCGCCAGCTCAGGGCCAAACTAGACGTTCGCTCCCCATGAGTCCACCACGGGGACTCGCAGCCACACTGAAAATGGGAGTGGAAACTCCTTTTCAAAGCATTGAGGATCACAACCACCCTGATGGGCCAAATAACACTATTCCTGTGCTGTTTCGGCTTGGGGAAAATGGCATGGGGGGGAGGCAGGAACCCACCCTCCACCATTGCCACAATCCCAAGCAGAATGAGGGCCGCACGGCGCTCTGAAAAGGAGGGAACATCCATCTCCAATACGGCAGCTAGTCCCTGTGACAGAATCGCAGGGAGGTATCATCTCGTTCGGCCCTCGGGTACTTGTAAAGGAGGAGCAAACAGAGTACCAAGATCAGATCCACTTCCTCAGTCAAGAGTCCTGTTGATCCTCCAGAGGAAAACCCTTTCATTTGAATGATGGCAGCCAACAACCACCCCTGATTTACAATGGCCCCACCCACTTTCTGATAAGCTCGGTGGGCACCCAGGCATTCATGGGCACCACATTGGAGAACCCTGGGTTAGAGTATCAAACGAGGACTGCCGAAAGCTGCATTCAAATTCCCATACAGCCTCAAGGTTCATTGAGTGACCTGGGACAGTTACTCACTCGGCCTAACCCATCTCCCAGGGTCGTTGTGAGCATGAGTGGGGGGGGGGGAAGAGGATGCTCTGCACACTACCTTGAGCACTTTGGTGGAAAGCTGGGATAAAATCTAACCATAACTATATGCGCACGCAGATATAACCACTATACCACACTGGCTCTCTCATAAATATACCACTACACCAGCATAGTTTAGAGGTATACATATGTATCTATGTTAGGGTTGCCAACCTCCAGATACTAGCTGGAGATCTCCTGCTATTACAACAGATCTCCAGCTGATAGAGATCAGATCAACCGGGAGAAAATTCCCGCTTTGGCAATTGGACTGTACGGCATTGAAGTCCTTCCCCTCCCCAAACCCTGCCCTCCTCAAGCTCTGCCCCAAAAACCTCCCGCCGGTGGTGAAGAGGGACCTGGCAACCCTAATCTATGTATATGTATATCAGTGAGAAAGAGAGAGCGCCAGAATGTTGTAGTAGTTAAGGTGTCAGACGAGCGTTCAGGAAACCCAGGTTCAAATCCCCACTAGCACCATGGAAACATGCTGGGTGACCTTGGGCCCGTCACACACACACTCAGCCTGGACCTTGACGCCACAAGGGCTCCCAGGGTCCTGACAGGGAGGCAGGCCATGGCAAACCACCTCTGAACATCTCTTGCCTGGAAACCCTATGGGGTCGCCATAAGTCAGCTGGGACATGACAGCAATACTATATATATTTAGGCAACCAAGATGCTGAATGCAACTTTCCCTGCATTCCAAGCAACACACTCTAGACTGGACATTCTCGCCAAGACTCCTGAGCTAGTCCATACACACACCCTTGTTCTGGAAATAAAATGGCTCTAACCAGTCCCATATGATGTTTGCATGATTCCTAAAACACAGGTATGCACAACAGTATTACACTGGAAACTGCACAAGACAACACAGCCAGAGAATGCAATTGAACGGCATAAGAGCACTTCTTCCCAGCTCTTTCCAGCTAAGCTGTTCACCCAAATGGTAAAAAGAGGTAACTAGTATTTCCTCTAGCTCGAGCACTGATCGATAGCTGTATGCACAACTTCTGGGATATATTACTGAGAAGTAGGGTCACACCACAGTCGGTGTGTTCTTCCTTTCCAGAACCCACATCCGGACAACTAATATCTACAGCGGGAACACTAAAAGTTGTGTCCTTAATATATTTTTACGCATGAAAAATGTGAATTCCACTAATGAACCTTTCGTCCTTATTCCAGTATGATTTTTCCACATTTTAGGGTTGGATATAATCCCTCAAACTAAAGTGAGGCTACACACTAGCTCGATTCCAGGGCAATGTTGGTACCCTAATACTGTGCTTCTGTCCCAGCCCTTCCCCAAATAGTGAGATACATAGGGTTGCCAACTTCCAAGAGGTGGCTGGAGATCTCCTGGGATCACAAGTGATCTCCAAGTGACAGAGATCAGTTCCCCTGGAGAATCATAGAGTTGGAAGGGACCTTCAGGGTCATCTAGTCCAACCCCCTGACAAGGAGTTATATCCCACTGAAGTTCCACTCCTCCCCATACCCCACCCTCCCCGGGCTCCACCCCCCAAAATCTCCAGGAATTTCCCAACCCGGAGCTGGCAACCCTAGTGACAACCTTTTGCAAAGGAACCTCGCCTTCTCCATCAAGGAAGCTCAAATCCCATGCCCAAAACTAATTGTATAAATCAATTCCGTGTTTGCAAACAGACTTGGCATGCATAAATTTGTTTCATATGACTGATTCACTCAAAACATTCTGAATCTGAGGGACGAACTAAATGTAATTAAGAACCCGTGTGTACTTATTCTGGTGTCCTCCTGTTTGCATGCACAGCGTGTGAGTCTGGGGGCGGGGAGGGGAGTGACGGGTATTTTTAAAACTCAAAAATGAAATGAAATCTTGGTCTTTAAAACGCCCCTATTGTGTATTTTTTAGTGCTACAGACTACCTCTATGAATAAACATTAAAAAGGGTTGACTTACACTTTACATTTAGCTCTTGGGCATAAATACTCTAGTACAAACCACATGTTTCGGCAAAGTGGCCATTATGGATGGTGCACATGGATTTAAGTGTCTGTCTTTCTCCGAAACTGAAGAAGAACATGCCATTGAGAAGAAGAAGAAGAGTTGGTTTTTATATGCCGGCTTTCTCTACCACTTAAGGGAGACTCAACCCGGCCTACAATCGCCTTCCCTTCCTCTCCCCACAACAGACACGCTGTGAGGTAGGCGGGACTGAGAGAGCTCTAAGAGCTGTGACTAGCCCAAGTTTACTCAGCTGGCTTTATGTGTAGGAGCGGGGAAACCAACCCGGTTCACCAGATTAGCGTCTGCTGCTCATGTGGAGGAGTGGGGAAATCTTATCTCCCCCCTCTCTGACAGGACACCATCACTTTAAGAATTTCCCATTCCTTGGGAAGGTCATCTGAAATGTTAACCACAGGACTATTGTTCACACTACCTGAGAGCCAGCATGGTGTAGTGGTTAAGAGCGGTGGTTTGGAGCGGTGGACTCTGATCTGGAGAACCGGGTTTGATTCCCCCCTCCTCCACATGAACGGCGGAGGCTAATCTGGTGAACTGGATTTGTTTCCCCACTCCTACACATGAAGCCAGCTGGGTGACCTTGGGCTAGTCACACTCTCTCAGCCCCACCTACCTCACAGGGTGTCTGTTGAGGGGAGAGGAAGGGAAGGTGATTGTAAGCCGGTTTGATTCTTCGTTAAGTGGTACAGAAAGTCAGCATATAAAAACCAACTCCTCCTCTTCCTCTTCTTCTGCCTCTCCTCCAAATACTAACCATGGCCAACCCATGCTTAAGCTTCCCAGCTTTAATGAGCTTGGGCTAGTCCGGGGTATTCAGGCTACTAGAGACATCCACAGAAGCAAAAACGTCTTGCAACCCTGCTTTCTGCAGTTCTTCAGACTAGTACCACTTTAACAGTTATCATGCCAATGGTATTCTGGGTGTGTGCACAGAATCATATTTGTGTTTTATCCTGAAAGGGAGCCCCACTCGGTATACATGTAGCTCTTAACTGGTTGCATTCTGCGTAACCTCTCCTATGAAACTGTAGAATGAAGAGAGAACTGAGAACTTGCCCCCGACGTACCCCACCCTTGCAGAGTGGTGCTACAGACAGCGTACGTGGCTTATCTCATTTTATGCTCTCCGAATGCCCAGGGAGCTTCATGGCTGAGCATTAAATCTGAACTTTGATCTCTCCAGTCTGAGTTTGGCACTCACTCCGCCACAAAGAAGTGACTAAGAAACCCTCAGACTCCAAAGAATGTGACTAGTTGCAACCCATGAATCAGCCGGAGCCGCTGAGCAACCGCCGTTCTTTCCACGGGACAACAGGCAAGATGCCGTCCAGCAGGCCTCCCTGCCCCATGCCAAAGCACGCAACCACCATGGCAACTATCCCAGCATCATTCTTTCCCTTCCCATCCCCCAGTCCGCTGGATTAGATTAGGATTTTTCTGTGGAGGCGAGGGTGGGGTTGGGATTATTAAGAGCCTTGCTGAGTGGAAAGCAATTTTGTCTTCAGGACCACCTCTCGTTCAGCTACTGCTTTGTGTCTTGATTTAGGGGAGGGGCCGTGGCTCAGTGGTAGAGCATCTGCTTGGTATGCAGAAGGTCCCAGGTTCAATCCCCCGGCATCGCCAGTTAAAGGGACTAGGCAAGTAGGGGATGTGAAAGACCTCTGCCTGAGACCCTGGAAAGCCACTGCTGGTCTGAGTAGACAATACTGTCTTGGATGGACCAAGGGTCTGATTCAGTACAAGTTCGATACCACGGCAGAGCTGATTATGCATGCTGCAGAGTGCCTTAAACACACCATTCCCTACTGAACAAACTCTGTCAGGAAGGAAATAAGGGAGATGGGGGGGGGAGAGAGAGAGCAGAGAGCATGTACGGATCAACAGTCAAGTGTTCACATCAGTCTTAACGCTTTGGTGCAAATTATTTATTTACAAAACACCTAAAATTGCTCACAGCTATACAAAACTTAAGTACTAAGTTCTGTAATGACTCAGTTCTACAGCCTCATTGTGCAGACAAGACAGACTGTAAGACTGGAGTAAAGTTGCTTCTGTACTGACTTCTATTCATGGGTCGACTGAGCAACTGGGGGCCAATTAGCGGAGACTCCAGAACAGGGTTACCCAATGTGGTGTCAGTGGGTATCATGGCGTTCACTGACACCTTTCCTGGCACCCATCGAGTGTTTTCAGAAAGTGGATGGGGCTTTTGTCCAGCAGGGCTTCTATTTGGTCATTGGAGAGATGATTGGCTGTGCAAAATTTTTTTTAAAAAATCCCTGCTTCAGCAGCAGCTGCCACCACAGCACAAGGATCTTCACTGTGCGACTGTAGGTAAGGTGTGTGTAAGCAAGAAGATGTTTTTAAACAATATGTTCATTTTAAAAACGTTTCCTGTTAAGCACAGCTTCTGCCAGAAATATTGAAGAGTTATTATTGGTATTATGCAAAACCTCCCTCCCTAATATTGTCGAAGGCTTTCACTGTCAGAGTTCATTGGTTCTTGTAGGTTATCCGGGCTGTGTAACCGTGGTCTTGGAATTTTCTTTCCTGACGTTTCGCCAGCAGCAGTGGCAGGCATCTTCGGAGGAGTAACACTGAAGGACAGTGTCTCTCAGTGTCAAGGGTGTAGGAAGAGTAATATATAGTGGGGTTGAAACAAGAACCCTCTTCCAATCCTACTCCTCATTAGGCTGAGGTGACACCCAGTCCCGGAAGAGGTTGAACAAGCCCTCCTTCCTGTAAACCTTCCACATTTCTGAACAACCCAAGAGTCAAGTCCCACCTCTTCCCCCTCTTCCTGTGGCCACCACAGACTCCTAGGTAGGGTCCCCAGGACCCCCCCTTACCAGCGGCAGGGTACAAGGCATAGGATTGCCATCTCCTGGTTGGGAAACCCCTAGAGATTTGGGGATGGAGCCTGGGGAGGACAGGGACCTCATAAAATGTCACAAAGTCTACCTTCCAAAGCATCCATTTTCTCCAAGGGAACTGATCTCAGTAGTGTGGAGATGAACTGTAATTCCGGGAGGTTCCCAAGGCCTCACCTGGAGGCTGGCATCCCTACTCCTAGGGTTCCCCAGATACCTGTGGCATTAAAAAAAACACAGCAATCCAGGATCACTACGCCCCAAAAAAGGGCAGGTGTGTGGAGAAAGGTAACTCTGCCAAGGAATCAAAGATTAAAAGCTAGGGAGAGGGAGGATGGGAGCTTGACAGAAAAATTGGTAGTTTGTCGCTCAAAAGTGGAGAAACGGCACGTCTATTGTAATTGCCTAGCAACGACAGAGAGCTTCTTTCTGCCCCCCTCGCTGGCAAAACAGACGTCCAGGGGATGTACTGGATGACTAGGATAGGAAGTTGCCCATTGGCTGCCTGCGTGAGACCCCCAAAAAGTCTGGGCCGTGGACAAGGGCTCTACTTATCAGATACAGAGAAGTCCGCCCTTTTCTTATTGGAGCTTTGGGAGTGTCAGATTTAAAAAAAAAAATATATTAGTTTTTTATAATGAATCAAAAAAATATATACATAAGAAAAAAAATACATACATATATAGAGCGTAAGTTTCTGTTAGTAGATTATTATTCATATAAGAATATATATTACGCCCTAGTTCAAAATCCCAGATTTTTAAGCGGTTCTGAAAAAAAAAATAACAAACTGCTCCGAGAAAAAACAAATGCGTAATAACATGATCCCCAGAGTTCATGCTTCAAGGGAGGGGGACGACCACGGCATCTGCAGTGTGATGTTTTGATAAAGCAAACCATAACCGAGGACTGCAACCTTGTCTTGAAAAATACATGCCACCGAATGCCGGCAAATTCCTGGAGGCTTTATTAAGGCAAAACTCCCATCCCGGGCCACGTTCTCCTGTCTGTAATTACACACAGAAAAAACACAAGGACGTCGGGGCCTGGTCCTTTGAGAACTGGAGGCGACTTTGGACTTCAAAAGGGCTCGGCCCTTTCTTTCACAACGCAGCGACTAAAAAGCCCCGCTGCCGTTCAGCACCAGTGTCAAACCATGACAGAAACAGTGGCGATTTGTAATACACCATCACGGCTACCACGATTTCAGGCAGTTGGACGCGGAGAAAGGTTTTTCCCTTGCTTGCTTTCTGCAAAGAACTACATTCCCTTTCTGCCTGCCTGTGCATTAATTAGACGTGTCAAAGGGTTGTGGTTAGGGCGAGAGCGAAGCTGGAATTGTTAACGCCTCCCTCTCTCCCTCGAGAGCACATTCGCTGTCATCTGGCCACACTTTCTGGATTAGACGGCTAATCTGGGACCCCCGAGGGGGGACGCAGCGCTTGTATCTGCAACTGCATATCGCCGAGAGGAGAGAGGTCTCCGCCGACTTCTCACTCCAGCACACAACGGCCCCCTTCCCCCATCATCACAGATAAATTCATACTTCAGTCTTGAGAAAGGGGACTTCTCCCCCTTCCCCGAACCATTCTTAGATAGCTGCAATTTAAAAAAAAAAATAGCACAGCCGGTCTTCCAAAAGGTCATATGATTTGGCAGCCATCCCAGTGTTTAAAAATTAATTTTTCCTTATTAATACTACAGAGGGTCCCACAGGATGGGATCGCAGCCTTATCTGAACCAGACAGCTTCCTAAAGCGTATGAAGGATGCTTTCTCCTCTAAGGCTATCAGGCGGGACAAGGCCGCGGCGTCCTGGAACTCGGCTGCTCTGGAATCCTGTTAGGAAACCAAACCAAATTCTTCATACATTGTTTTCTTTTTGCATGCAGAGGATGCTGTTGTTTTTGAAGTACATAAAGAAAGCTGGGTTTTTTTGGGGGGGGGGCTTAGATAAAGAAAAACAGGTCTCGGTTGCTTCCTCAAAACTGGCCGCACACAGGTGTCCAACAGCACATTGAGATATAATTATCTGGAAGTATTTTATAATTTGATTTTTTAAAAATTCTATACCTTTCTCCCAATATGGGATCTAAGAAGCACCAAAGAAAACAAACCTTTAAAATCTATTAAAACGCCAGTGTAAAACTGGAGAGGAACTTAAAAATCAGGCCAGGAACATCACAACACCCAGATTCCCATGGTCTGGGCGACAGTAAGAAATGAATAAAGGGTAGGGAAACAGAACATACGCACAGAGAGATAAAGCACAGCAAAAGCCCAGGTGAACTGGGCAGATTTGGCCTCACACACACACACACACAAACCAAAGAAAAAAGCAACAGAGAACCCACCAGGTGGATCTCCCTCAAGAGGTTTTCTATACAAGGTGTTCAGACACTGAAAATACTCTCCCTCTTGTCACCCACCATCTAATCTAAGAAAACAAGGACATCCAGAAAGGATCCACCAGAAATAATTGTCAGGTAAGCAGGCAGAAACAAATGGCTGGAGGAAGTCTTTCACGCACCCGAGTTCACACCATTTAGGGCTTCAAAGGTCAAATGCAAGACTTTGGCTCGCGCCCAGAAACAAACTGTTCAGCTAGTGAAGATATTTGAATAATATGCAACGTACTCATTATGACAGAGCCAGCGTATAGATGCGCTTAGAGTATCAGGCTAGGATCTGGGAGATACAAGTTCAAATCATAGATATCTCAACATCTTTTAGATGGAAATTTCTGGTGCGAGGTGTCCCAATTTGCAACACAGCTTCAAGGGAAGGTGAGGGGGTAACTCTTTCCCCCAGTATTATTTCTCATACCAAAATTTCTCTTCCCCCATGTTGACACTAGCATGACAAGAGCGGAGACCAATTCCCACCCCCCCAAGGGCTGGAAGTGTGGGGGTGAGCTGATGAAACTACACAGGGGGGAAACACACCCTTCATATAGTTTCATCCAAATCAGGCCCCTGTTCTGCTTATATTAACATTTTTTTAAAGGGTAGAATTATAAATCTCCCTGCATCGCGGCTGTTTCCTGCTTTAACACTCAGCATCTGGTTTCTCACCTCTACGAGAAGGATAAGTACATCGTCCCACAGGATATTCTCCAGAGCCTTATCACACAACCCAGGTGTAGGAAACAGCATCAAGAAGAAAAAGAATTATGTTTCACAGAGTGTTCCACGTGTGTCTGCCATGTAAATCCTGCCACGCAACGGCAAAAAGGGTGCCTGGAGACGTTCAACCTATAGGCACGGTGATGTTTGCAAGGAACAGGACACCAAACCACCCGCATACTAGACAGCTACCACAAACGTATACAATTCTGTGGTTTAGAAATTGTTTTCTTAAGATTCTGTGTAGACCCAATATCTCTGAGGTAGATGTCTAGTATGCAGGAGGTTTGGTGTCCTGATCCTTGCAAACAGTATCGAAAGCCGATGAGTTTTAAATTGATGGTTAAATTTTAGTTATACTGTTGAATTGTGAGTATGGAGTATGGAGATACATGTATTTTTGTGACTACTATTTTTTTATCATGCCATTAAAGGTTACTGAAACTAACTAATTATACATCAGTGGAAAATGCAAGAGACAGAGTGCCATGAGTCTTCCACTGGCACATTTACATGAGCACATGAAGCTACCTTATACTGAATCAGACTCTTGGTCCATCAAAGTCAGTACTGTCTACTCAGACTGGCAGCGGCTCTCCGGGGTCTCAGGCAGAGGTCCTTCACATCACCTACTCGCCTTGTCCCTTTAACTGGAGATGCTGGGGATTGAACCTGGGGCCTTCTGGATGCCAAGCAGATGCTCTACCACTGAGCTATGTCCCTTCCCAGCTCATGAACACATGAAGCTACCTTATACTGAATCTGTCCCGTGGTACATCAAAGTCAATACTGTCTACTCAGACCGGCAGCGGCTCTCTGGGGTCTCAGGATGAGGTCTTTCACATCACCTCCTTGCCTAGTCCCTTTAACTGGAGATGCTGGGGATTGAACCTGGGACCTTCTGCATGCTAAGCAGATGCTCTACTACTGAGCCACAGCCCCTCCCCATAAATATTTTGAAGAAGCAAAGCAGGAAAAGTGGTACATGTGTGGCTCACTCATTGCTGCTGTCACCTTCTTGTTTTAAGACATTAGAGCTCACTCCCAGGTCTTAAAACAGGTGTCCCCAATGTGGCACAGTGCCGCTACCGGCAGGAGGTTTTTTGGGCGGAGACTATGAGGGCGGGGTTTGGGGAGGAGAGGGGCTTCAATGCCATGGAGTCCAATTGCCAAAGCAGCCATTTTCTCCAGGTGAACTAATCTCTATCTGCTGGAGATCAGATGTAATAGCAGGAGATCTCCAGCTAGTACCTGGAGGTTGGCAACCCTACACAGTGCCCACCGATCCCTTTCCTGGTACCTGCCAAGTGCTTTTAGAAAGTGACTATGGCCAGGTGAGGCTTTTGCCCGGCAAGGGTTCTGATGGGCCACTGGAGATTTGACTGGCTATGCAGACTTCTAAAAACGCTGCTCTGGCAGCAGCTGCCTCCATAGCACAAGCATCTTCACTGTGTGACTGAAGGGGAGCCACAGAAGCCCCTTTGTGGATTTCTCCGCCTCTTGCAGCAGCCCTTTTGTGGCAGCGATTTTTGTGGCAGCCCCCATCACATTGTGTCAGAATTCCAAAGGTACCCGCAGGCTCAAAAAGGTTGGGGACCCCTGTCTTAAAATATGCGCGACCATCATTCAGAAAGGGATAACGTTCACACTGATTTTCTCTAAAAAGCACTCTTTTGGCAAAACTCTGGTCAAAGAATATGGCAACTTTTTTCTGCGAGATATGTATGTGCTCCTTTCCCCATATTATGTTTGCTTGCGCTCAGCATAAGAAATTCGTGCATGACCCAGTCAATGTGATGCATTTTTGAATTCAGTGTTTTTTCCCCAACCACACAGTTAGTTCTTCTCGTGGAAAAGTATTTCCATTAATACTTTTTTTTGGGGCAGTCCACGGTATCCATAACCCTCTCCTCCAACACCACATTTCAAAGGAATGTGAATAAGAAGCTGCCTTATATTAAACCAGACCCTTAGTCCATCAGGGTCAGTATTCTCGACTCAGACTGGCAGCAACTCTCCAGGGTCTCAGACACAGGTCTTTCATATCACCTACCACCTGTTCCTCTTAACTGGAGATGCCAGGGATTGAACCTGGGACCTTCTGCATGCCAAGCAGATGCTCTACCCCATGGCCTCCTCCCTAGTACAACTCCCCAGAGAGAATCAACATTTAATTTTCAGGTATCCAAACTTGAGCCCATTTTCTGGGTAAGAGATGGACACGCCCAGCCAAAGGACACCATCAGACTTGTCCAAGGATAGTCAGAGCCCGTTTTCAGCCAGCGTTCAAAGCCCACTGGGGAACTGCATCTGCTTGTTGCTGCAGATCTCCCGCCTCTAGGCCAGATAAGTTAGCAAAGCAAATGTTACTGACCCACTGAGGGATTAGGATTCTTAATTAAAGGCAAGCTCAGATGTTTTAATGATGCTTGTGACAGCTGTCCACTTCCTCGTTTCCCATACGAGCTGAATTTGCTTCAAAAAAAAAGACAACGCAGGGTTTCCAGAATCCTCAAACAAAACCAGCGACTGTGTACAAAATATTTTGCTGCGGGCCTGCCTCTTCCCACTGCAATACGTTCTGCTAGATTTATTGAAGTCATTTCTAAAAATACTAGCTCTTAGCAAAACATTTCGAAGCCTTTATGAGCACACATTGCTCAGAGTTGCATAAACAATATCTGCATTGCTCTGCGCCACAGTCACACGAAATGCTCTTTTCTTCCTGCTGGGGTTTTCACCGTCTTGGCTACTAGTAAAAGGCTCAAAAGTCCAGGCATCTGATTGACCCCTTGGTCTCTCCACCCACTGCCTTTCACGATTATCTTAACATTGGCTTGCCTGCCTAAAAATTGGCAGCGACACTGTTTACCTCCTCCAGTTCTTTATATATATATATATATATATATATATATATATATATATATATATATATATATATATATATACACACACACACACACACACACATACATACACACACACACACACACACACACATCTAAGACTTCCCCACCCCCTGCTTTTGTCGATTACCATATTATTGTCTATTTAAAACTTTTTACCCTTCTCATCTTACATTCCTTTAGGGAGATGAGAGAGGCTTTCATAATGGGGGAAAGCTTTCAAACACGCCAGATTTTGACATAAATCTATCTACCGCTAGCATGTCTCCCCCCCCCCCCCGCTCGCCTTACCGTTCTTTGCTAATTACCAAAGCCATCTGTGGTGAAGTCAGGGTTTCCTCCTTGTCACAATTTATCTTTATCATTTGCCGGATTACGCTGTGAAGTCGCATGACTGTATCTCCGATATCATGCTTCTTCCTTCGATGACAGATCTCAAGGCCGTAAACAGGATTGAGATTTAATTACTAGATTCGACACTGGGTCTGTTTCTTTTTTTCAAATTAACCAGAGCTGGGCAGAGAACGAGATGGAAATAGTACTCGAGTGAGAGAGAGAAGACAAGAGGGTTGTTGGTGAGGAAAAGCAATTTTCACGTACGCTTTTTACCGTTCCATGGCTTACTACTAGACTGCTCGGTGATTCACATCAGAATGACATCCTCTGAAAAGTACGGCATTAGAACTAGTAACGTAATGAAGCAATTCCACCTCATATGAACATTTGAAGCAGCCTGACACACAGTCTGGCCATTCCTCCAGTTACCTCCGTATGATTCACCATGGCTGGTGGCAGCGCTCCAGGCAAAAGGAAGCCTCACCCAACACAACCTGAGGTCTCCTTCCGGGAGATGCCAGCATGTAAATCTGGAAGCTTCTGTTCTACCATCAAGCCACGGCATATCCCATTACGGAGATGCCACCCAGAGCAAAAACATTATAGGTCGCCATCTTGGCCTAATTCAGTACATCTTTTTTTTTAATTAAGGTCAATCAAAACATCATAAAATAGCAGTTGCAAGATTTTAAGCTCCTCAGGATTTATTCAAGTTGGATATTTAAGGGGAGGGAGGTTCACAGCTGGCATTTGTATTTCCAAAGGGAGGGAGACTTTTATTGTGGCTTCTTCTCTCCAAGAAGCCTCTAAGGCAGTCCATGAAGTCAGTCTTGTGTCCCTCAGTTTGAAAGCTCTCCTAGCCTCCATTTTATGCGATGGCAAACCACCCCGTAAACATAGTCTACCTAGTAAATGACGTGACGTCACCCCATGGGTCAGTAATGACCCGTGCTTGCACAGCGGACTACGTTTACCTTTTACCTACAAACTGCAGACTCTGGGCTCTTCCAACATGCCCTGTAATGTCTCCTTTCCCTCTACCTTTACTGCACTTATCAGCCAACCTGATTTTTTAAAAAGTGAATACATACATGAACGCATGAAGCTGCCTTATACTGAATCAGGCCCTCGGTCCATCAAAGTCAGTATTGTCTACTCAGACCACCAGTGCCTCTCCAGGGTCTCAGGCAGAGGCCTTTCACATCCCCTACTTGCCTGGTTCCTTTAAATGGAGATGCCGGGGATTGAACCTGGGACCTTCTGCATGCCAAGCAGATGCTCTACCACTGAGCCATGGCCCCTCCCCAAAGTGGGATCTGCACCCACTGTTTTGTGCTATCGTGGTTGGTTCTAATGAAAAGGTATTATTCCCCACCACAAGCCTAGCCTAAGTAAACAGAATTTATCAGATTGGAAGAAATTCACCCATTCCTCTTCTGTTCTCCTCCCAAATATCAGTCAACTTTCACCCTCTCCCTCACTCTTTAAAATGAATGAGTTACCCAGAAAGAATTCCCCCCCCCCTGTATAAACTTGACCAGCTGCAAAATGTAAAGTTGCAGGCACAATTTTGATTAACTCAACAAATGTCCTCGCCATATTTTGGAAACAGATGACCTTCACGCTGTTCCAATTATCCCCATTAAACTGAACTTGCAATTTTTTTTCTTTAAAAGATCAGAAGTTCCCTGATAGCAGCTGCCAAACGGATAAGCATTAAAACTGATGTCTCGTTAAACCACGTCTCAGCAACGCAAGGCAAAAAATAAAAATACATAATGCCTTGTGTACTGCTGGCCTTGCACAGAACATCAGCAAACGAAAGGTGGAGGCATCAATACTTTGAACTCTGAGAGGGCAGAGCTGAGAGGAAGAGGGGAGGGCAGTTACACGCAAAGATAGAGCCACTTGCCTATCCTTATACTTCTGGCATGCCCCCCATCTCACCACCCCACCATGCCCTGAACTAGGTATGCCCTCCACTCTATGAATTACTGGGAAACAAGCAAGGAAGGCAAAGGGGTCTAACCACTGCAGGGGCCCACAAGGGGAGGAGGAGGCAGAGGAGGAGGAGACGGAGACGTTGGAGGAGAAGGAAGAGTAGAAGAGTTGGCTTTTATATGCCGATTTTCTCTACCACTTAAGGGAGAATCAAACTGGCTTACAATCACCTTCCCTTCCCCCCCCCCCAAACAGACACCCTGTGAGATAGGTAGGGCTGAGAGAGCTGTGACTAGTCCAGGGTCACCCCGCTGGCTTCATGTGTAGGACTGGGGAAACCAACTTGGTTCACCAGATTAGAGTCCGACACTTATGTGGAGGAGTGGGGAATCAAACCTGATTTGCCAGATTAAAGTCCACCGCTCTTAACCACTACACCATGCCGGCTCTCTAAGGAGGGCCCCAAGGTTGTGTTTTGCCCTGGGCTTCCTCTAGGGTTGCCAGGTCCCTCTTCACCACCAGTGGGAGGTTTTTGGGCGGAGTCTGAGGGCAGGGTTTGGGGAGGCAAGGTACTTCCCTGTCATGGAGTCCAGTTGCCAAAGTGGCCATTTTCTTCAGGGGAACTGATTTTTATTGGCTGGAGATCAGTTGTAATAGCAGGAGATCTCCAGCTAGTGCCTGGAGGTTGGCAACCCTAGGTTCCTCTCTGCAGCCCAGACAAAAGGCTAGCTGGGCCTAAGGTCCACCCCCCCCCCACAGGTTCAAAGGTCTCCCGATCCAAGCCTAATTCTCCAAACAGTGGAGGAGATGAGGCAGTTTCAACATTCAGACCTCACAATATCAGAAGAAACCGTTAGTCAAGGCTTGACTTGACGCCTTGTGGTCAAATCAACCCAGCAGCCTGTAGAACTGTGCGGGCAGAAAACAAGCACTCCATAAGGCAGCCCAATGAAACAGACTTTTTCACTTTGTTTATGGTTTATACCCCATCTTAAGTGGCTAACAACCAACCTGCGGGTTTTTTTTAAAGTTAATACAGTACACGTTTTTAAAAGTCCAGATTAAAACCAGCACTACATTTAATTGCAACCGATCAGAGAAAGAGAGAGAGAGAGCGTGCGCACACTACAGAAGAGATCTGGTAACAAAGGTGCTTTCCAGACGTCTTGTTGGCAGCTCTTCCATTGGAATAAATGCTTCCACCCAAAAAAGCATGACTTCTTGGCAAAGAATGTCCACACCAGGCAGATGCAAGGAGCAGCCAACAGGGCCCGCTAGGGTTACCAACCTCCAGGTTCTCCTGGAATTACAGTTGATCTCCAGACGACAGAGATCAGTTCCCCTGAAGGAAAGGGCAGATTCAGTGGTATGCCATAGAGTAGGAGAAACAGAAGCCTTAGTGTGGAATTACCTCCCCGCTGAGCTACCTCCCTTCCCCGAACTCCACCCTCCCCAGGTACCTCCCCCAAATCTCCAGGAATTCCCCATGCTGAATCTGGCAACCCTAGGACCTGCTAAGCAGACTTAATTTGGTCTCTGGGCCCATACAGGCCGCAATGCTAAGCCCACTTGTTTAGAAGTAAGCTATACTGAACTTGTTGAGACGTATTTCTGAGTAAACATGCTTAAAAAAAGGTAAAGGTCCCCTGTGAAAGCACCGGGTCATTCCTGACCCATGGGGTGACATCACATCCCGATGTTTTCTAGGCAGACTTTATTTACGGGTTGGTTTGCCAGTGCCTTCCCCAGTCATCTCCCCTTTACCCCCAGCAAGCTGGGTACTCATTTTACCGACCTCGGAAGGATGGAAGGCTGAGTCAACCTTGAGCCGGCTACCTGAAACCGACTTCCGTAGGGATCGAACTCAGGTCGTGAGCAGAGCTTCGACTGCAGTACTGCAGCTTTACCACTCTGAGCCGCGGGGCTTCTAAACATGCTTAGGACTCACTTTAAATGGCGTTTTCACACATGCCAAATAATGCACTTTCAACCCACTTTCAATGCACTTTAACGAAGGTTTGCATGTGGGTTTTGCTGTTTCACACAGTAAAGTCCAGCTGCAAAGTGGATTGAAAGTGCATTATTTGGCATGGGTGAAATGTCCCCATAGTGTGCAGGTGTAAACATAGGGTCACCAACCTCCAGGTGGAGCCTGGAAATCTCCCATAATTACAACTGATTTCCAGACTAAAGATAAATTCCGCTGGACCAAAATGGCTGAGGGCGGGCTCTATGGCATCATGTCCCTGCTGAGCTCCTTCCCTTCCCCAAGCCCTGCCCTCCCTTGGCTGCGCCCCCAAATATCCAGGAATTTCCCAACCCAGAGGTGGCAACCCTACTTAAACGCAAGCATTTGTTTGTAAATAACACTGATTTCAATAGAACCTACTTCCAAGTACCTATGTTTGCAACCAGAGACTTGGCTTCCTGCCACGGTCACTATCAGAAAAGCTCCCACAAGAATTTCCCCCTCTTAATTTTATACACGCCCTGCCAGCAGCACCAGAAGCAAGGCATTCCTCCTCTGGGTTTCCTATTTATTTTATATGTAGCTGTTCTCCCCTTGCCACAGTGAGGCAGTGGAACTTGGCAAAGAAAACTACGCGCAGTACATTTGCTGGGAATGTTTACATTTGCTCTTGTAAAATATATGGAGTTTAGTATACAGTAATGTGTTGGGCTTATAAATGTTGCCTAACCATGGTGTGTGAGACAGGAAGAGAGCAGACTCAAGGGAAACTCAGTAACGGAGCTGAAAGTTTCCCTCTCTGTATATTTTGATTTCTGTATATATTTTGATTTCTCAGAATTATGAAGTAACTCGTTTGGTCTTCAGAAAGAGTTGGTATTAATAGCTGGTCAACTGCTGGCTCTTCTTCTGAGTCGAAAGTTTCTAAATCCCACCTCCCTGACATTCTGTGTTTAGGATTTCTCAGGGCAAGATAACCCCAACACTGGGGAAAGTTTCAATTGTTTTGAGAGACTCACAGTGAAATCCTAAAAAGCTCATATCCTGTCAGAAATTGTGTTACTCTTTAAGGTCTTGCTCTTCTCTAGTGAAATCATAAGAACATGTTCTTGAGAGTAAGCCCCATTAAATAGACCTGAGCAGGATTCAGAAGTACTTAGGTCTGCTCTCCCAGGTTATGATTCAGCACATCTACACAATTTAATTTTGGTGAAACATCATTAAACTATCAGGAACTCCTCCCGAAACCTTGCAGACACACCGCAGTTTTCAAAAGTCCCAGCAACTTTCTCCAATTTCTTTGTTGCCAATTTAAAGCATACAGTTGAGGTGAGAATTTGTTGAGAAATACAAACATCCTAAAACTGTGTGACATATCTCAGGAAGGGGAGAAGACTTTTTCCTTCTCGGAATGAAAAGCTCTGAGGTTATGAATTTTTACATGCAGCATAAGTATGCACGTTCAATGGAAGATTGTTTGGATGTTAGGTACATCACTGTCAGATACAAAGAAGATGCTATTTATAAGTGCCACAACTGTGCTGAGCCAGGGGTTAGTAGAAAATGCTGTGCCCAGAAGTTTCATATATTGTTCCAAAATAATCCGTCAGTCCCTAGATATTAATAATAATTTGTGTAGCGCATTAACTGAGCGAAAGATATCATCGCCATGATCTCATTCAATCTCTCCAGTTCTTAGTAAAGTAAGTCATTATTTGTTCCGCTATGAGAGACGGGGAACTGAGGGTCGCTAGTCTACAGAATCCATGAGTCAGACCTCTCTCATCCCAAGTCCAGTATTCTAATCACCGGCTGCTACTTGAATGAAACAAACAGAAAAAAGGATTATCGAATTCAGGGATGACCACAACTTCCTCCTCAATACGTTGCCATTGGCAGCATAACAACTTGCTCCCCAGACAACATGGGGAGCGACCGTGGCTCAGTGGTAGAGCATCTACTTGGCATGCAGAAGGTCCCAGGTTCAATCCCCAGTATCTCCAGTTAAGGGGACTAGGCAAGTAGGTGATGTGAAAGACCTCAGCCTGGAGAGCTGCTGTTGATCTCAGTAGACAATGCTGACTTTGATGGACAAGGGTCTGATTCAGTATAAGGCAGCTTCATGTGTTCACGTTGGAGACCCCTGCTATAGACAATGTTGTACTGTGCAAGTTCAGAGTATGAAAGATCGCTGCACCTGAGCAAATGCAAACCTTGCATCAGGCAAGAGGATTGTTGTAAAATGTTGGTAGCCATACTTGAAGACTGAGCAGAAGTTAGAAGGGACTCCGGAGTCTTTGCAACGATTCCTCACTTTTTGAAGGTGTGGATGCGTCTGGAGGTAGAGGGGCACGCATAGCTGAGAAGGGCAAGCATGCGAGGAAGAGGAAATTAAATGACTCGCAGAATTAGCGAAAACTTCCACGGTTGCCAGCCGTAACTGCTGCATGTGCATGGACACTTTTGAGGAGGCAAAGGACTCGCTACGATGGCCCAGCTCTCCTTTCGTTTGGTGCCTCTCTTGCTGTATGCTGAAATCTTTCGCTTTGGGAAAACTCAGTTTTATACCAGAAGTAATGGTGATTGACTGCATGAAGGCTCCGCCTCCTTGGTGCCACTCAACCAATTGGAGCTCTTAGAGCTGAGCTGTTGGTTCCCTGCAACCAATCAGCTCATTTTCTGCCTGGTGCGCTGATTCTGTTCCCCGTTCCCCTCGGGGTTTCTAACCTCATTCTGAGAAAACCGTGTGGGCTGTGGTTTCACTTTTAACTAGAAGGGCATAAGAAGGGCTTGCCCTCTGTCCTTAATATAGACTTGAGCCCCTCCCAAGTACCCACATGCACCCCCAATGCTGCGATGCATACCGGTAGTAGGGTTGCCAACTCCAGGTTAGAAAATTGCTGGAGATTTAGGGATGGGGTCTGGGGAGAGACCTCTCAGTGGGGGATAATGCCATCGTATCCACCCTCCAAAGCAACCATTTCCTCCAGGGGAATGGATCTCTGCCGTCTGAAGATCAGTTATAATTCTGGGAAAACTCCAGGCTCCACCTGGAGGTTGGCAACCCTACCTAATGGGTCATAGGACACTCTTTCCCCCCCCCAATTAAGGAAAACTGACACCCCTCCCCTCTCACACACACTGAACACCATCACCTTTCTACTAAATTATGGCACCCCAAGGCAATTCCCACAATACAAACAGATATATTCACTAAAACAGTGAAATGTAGCTTTTAAACCATTCAGAGCTAAAACAAATCGGAACATTTGGCGGTAGCAAAACAGGTGTTAGGCAAACAACCACAAAACGAAGGCCCATCTATGTACACGAAAGAAATCAAACTTAGTTCCCCTCCAAATATCCAACCAAACAAAACAAACATGTTCAAAAAATATATATACTGGAAGGCCTTATGTGAGAGAACAATGTGAGAGAGTTTTTAAACCACTCAAAACTAAAACAAAGCAGAACATCTGGCGGCAGCAAAACAGGTGTTAGGCAAACAACCACAAAACGAAGGCCCATCTTTGGACACTAAAGAAATCAAACTTAGTCCCCCTCCAAATATCCAACCAAACACAACAAAAATCTCCCTGCCACCCACCCACCCACCCCAAAAAAAATACTGGAAGGCCTTATGTGAGAGAACCATGCAGGTTTCTTGAGGCAGAGAGTTCCAAAGTCTGGGCACAACAACCAGGAAAGCCACAAAAGGGAGGCGAAGGGAAGAATATAAGCAGTTTTGGGTCCCCATTGGGTGCTTTGAATTAAGAAATAAATCTCATACCCCCCTCATCCTACCTGTGCCAATGTCAGCATGGAACTCAGGGTACCATCAACACATCTGGTTCATAAATAAACCTAGGAACCATTTTCAAAGTTATAAGATCGTCCACACTGAACACTTGGTGTAGGGAAGGCATTTTCCCTGGTTACCTCTCCTGGCAGCCTTGTTTGTTTGAAACTCAGAATGGAGGCCATTTTTTGCAAGCCCAAGTAATCTATGAGAGGTCTAATTCACCTGAGTCATGCGTAGGGTTGCCAGCTCCAGGATGAGAAGCACCTGGAGATTTTGTGGGTAGAGCCTGAGGAGAGCAGGGTTTGGAGCGGGGAGGGGCTTCATTGGGTTATAATGCCATAGAGTTCATCTTCCGAAGCCGCCATTTTCTTCAGGTGAACTGATCTCTATTGCCTGGAGATCAGTTGAAGTCCCAGGAGATCTCCAGCCACCACCTGGAAGTTGGCAACCCTTAGTCATGAGGTGATTTCACTTCATGCTCTGTAAGCAATATCTCTTTTTGAATATGGCACACCGCAGTCTGGATTCTGCAAGCCGATGTTCAACAGGGCAAGTAACAGGGGGTAGATTGCTGGGTAGCTTTGGTTCAAGTTCCATGAAGCCAATGCTTGCGAGCATCCGAGAGCACGAGTCCTTTCCCCACTTCCTTTCGGTGACAGCGAGCAATCCGGAACAGATATTTTAAACACAGAATTGGAACAGGGTGGTGGTAATTAATCAGATTGGATGCACCGTGTTAAACAGAGGCGAGGGGCCGCTTGTTCGGCCTGCTTTAGTAGGTTAATAGCAACACGAAAGGGGGATCAAAGAGTACGGCTGCCAACTCTGCGTTGAGAAACTCCTGCAGGATATGTGGCTGTCCTCGACAAGGGCCAGGGCTTTTTCGGCCCCAGCCCGGGGGAATAGTCCTCCTAGCAAAATCAGGGCCAGCGTGGTGTAGTGGTTAAGAGTGGTGGAGTCTGGGTGGCCTTGGGCAAGTCACAGTTCTCTCTGAACTCTCTCAGCCCCACCTACCTCACAGGGTGTCTGTTGTGGGGAGGGGAAGGGAAGGTGATTGTAAGCCGGTTTGAGTGTCCCTTAAGTGGTTGAGAAAGTCAGCAGATAAAAACCAACTCTTCTTCTTCTGCGGGACCTTAAAGAGTTCTGCAGGGCCTGCAAAGCGGAACTGTTTTCCCCAGGCCTACAACGGAGAGCAGCAACGAGTTTTCCATTGCTGCTGGCCTCCCCATTTCCCCACCTGTGTTATCTGTGGGGATTCAATCTGCTAGCCTGGTTCCATAGAGGCTACTATTGTTATGACTGATGTGTTTTAATCTTGATGTTTTATGTGGTTTCAGAGGTTGTTACCCGCCCCGTGGCACACAGTGGTAAGCTGCAGTACTGCAGTCAAAAGCTCTGCGCATGACCCGAGGTCAATCCCAACATAAGTCGGTTTCAGGTAGCCGGCCCAAGGTTGACTCAGCCTTCCATCTTCCAAGGTCAGTAAAATGAGGACCCAGCTTGCTGGGGGTAAAGTGTAGATGACTGGGGAAGGAAATGGCAAACAACCCCGTAAACATTGGAATGTGACGTCACCCCATGGGTAAGTAATGGCCCGGTGCTTGGACAGGGAACTACCTTTAACTTTTACCCACCCTGAGCCCGGTTTGACTGGGAATGAGGGCGGGCTATACATTTGAATAAATAAATAATTTGTGGGCGGAGCCTGGGGAGGAGCGGACACTCAACGGGGCATAATGCCATGGAGTTCCCCCCTCCAAAACAGCCATTTTCTCCAGGGGAACTGATCTTTGTCATTAGAAGATCAGCTGTAATCTCAGAAGATCTCCAGGCCCCACCGGGAGGCCGGAAACTCTATCAAACGCGAGTTAAAAGGCAGGTCCCCCACTCATATATGGACCAAGAACGGTTCTGGGACCACTGGAGCCGCTTACATTGGTGCCGTTCTCTGAAGCCAAATATCCTATGTCAGATTTGGTCTTCCACATGGCTCCCTTTCTCTCTCCTCTTTAACCGTTAACAGCCTTGTTCATCCTAAACAAGTTTCAGGCCTCCTTGATTATATTTGTAAAGAGCAAAGAGATTCAATCAAACCAAGTCAAGCGGCTGGGGCTCTGTGGCTTAATCACAGCTCTCCTCTCCTCTATTAACTTTATGCCAGTATTACCGAGAAATCAATCAGGTGAAATGAAGCATTAGCCACAATTTCCTCCTCACGTGGGAAAAGCAACAAGGGGCAGAGAGGCTCATTTGTGACTGCAATTGCTCCAGAGGGTGGTGGGAGATTGAGCTGTGGCTCAGTGGTAGAGCATTTGCTTGGCATGCAGAAGGTGCCAGATTCAATCCCCATCTCCAGCTAAAGGGACTAGGCAAGTAGATGATGTGAAAGACCTCTCTGCCTGAGACCCTGGAGGGCCGCTGCCGGTCTGAGTAAATACTGACTTTGATGGACCAAGGGTCTGATTCAGTGGAAGGCAGCTTCATGTGTTCAATGGTCCAGATCCCCAAACACAGGCAGCTTTCCCTGCAACAAATTCCCTACCTTGGGTTTCTAAAGCAGGCTCACCTTTCTGCTCTAAGTAGAGTTGCCAACTCCAGGCTGGGAAATTCCTGGAGGTTTGGGGGTGGGGCCTTGGGATATATCAGTCAGTGGTGTATGGCATAGAATCTGCCCTCCAAAGCAGCCATTTTCTCCAGGGGAACTGATCTCTGTGGTCTGGAGGTGAGTTATAATGCTGCCAGGAGATCTCCAGGCCCCACCTGGAGGGGGGTTGGCAACTCTAGCCCCAGTTCAAGGCCCACAGAAATATCAGCAGCACTGAGGGCCGGGCCAGAAATACATAATCAGGATTGAGAGCTGCAGCTAATTTGCATGATGTCGTTACATGTCATTAATTCAATTTGCATATCATTTTCATGAACACAACAGATGCTGAACTACAGTTGGTGGTCTCCTTCTTGGATCTCAAATGCAAAGAAATGTGTGCCAGCCCTTGAAAAAACTCTTGGGATTTACAAATCTCGAGAGTTGCAAAACCTTACAAGAGCAGGCTTATTTTCCTTACTTACATCTTGAACACATGAAGCTGCCTTATACTGTATCAGACCCTCGGTCCATCAAAGTCAGTATTGTCTACTCAGACCGGCAGCGACTCTCTGAGGTCTCAGGCAAGGGTCTTTCACATCACCTACTCGCCTGTCCCTTTAACTGGAGATGCCGGGGACTGAACCTGGGACCTTCTGCACGCCAAGCAGATGCTTTACCACTGAGCCATGGCCCCTCCGTCTTCATTTCTAGGCCTTTGGCTTTGGTCTGCCAACCATTTCAAATTTTGAGGACTGGATGCTTCACTTGAAAATAAATGAAAGGCAGGTTTCCCAAGGTACCAAAAAGTATCAGAGGTGGGTAGCTTGCGCCAATGATACATTCTCTGTCTACCTATCTTCTAAGGAAAGGCCCTGCTTCCCAAACATGATATCCTCACTGTGCCAAATTAATTCCCATTATGTTAAGCCACAACTCTTATTTCCACTGCTGCCTGCAAAACATCCCCCCCCCCGCCGTGCACACCTTCCTGTTGATTTGTTGATTCGACCACTAAAACAGCTTCCCACACCATGTTCCGCCTAGATCCTGTATGGGGAAAGCCATTAACAGAACCACTTGGGACTGGGGGGCGGGGGACGACGACTGTTTTGTGTTGCTCCGTACTCGGTATTTTGTTTGGGTGGGTAATCTTTGTCTTAATAGAATTTTTATAGATTGCCTGGATTTCATTTCTGCTTCAGTGGCCCAAGCAAATCAATGCCAAGTGGTAAAAAGAGATTGTTCTTCGCTGCACATAGACAGCCCTCCTCCTCCGCTCTCCCCCCCCCCTTGGGTCGCTTTCTGGAATCCCACTCGTTCTTAGCGGCTGTGCTTTGGCCCAGGTGCAAAGGAGCGGGGAAAGCAAGGCTGCTCTTGCACCGGATTACTGCTGGCCAAAAGCCAAGTCACCTGATTGACACCTCTCCTAACTCCTTAACAATGCCATTTGGTTTGAATCAAGCCTTGGTTGGAATTTAACAATACAGGGAATTCCCAGAGTGGTCTGGGGGGGAAAAGTTACATCATGCGCTGCAGTGCTCCCTTCATGTGTAGCAAAAATAATAATAAATCCTCCCCACGCATGCAGGCTCTCAGGACAGGCAGCTGCAAGGCAAAGGTAGATGCTTCTCTTCACAGCATCAGAGCACTAGGAAGTCTAGACATTAGGAAGAATTTTCTAACAGTTAGAGCGGTTCCTCAGTGGGACAGGCTTCCTCAGGAAGTGGTAAGCTCTCCTTCCCTGGAGGTTTTTAAGTAGAGGCTAGATGGCCATCTGTCAGCAATGCTGATTCTATGACCTTAGGCAGTTTATGAGAGGGAGGGCACCTTGGCCATCTTCTGGGCATGGAGTAGGGGTCACTGGGGGTGTGTGGGGGAGGTAATTGTAAATTTCCTGCCTTGTGCAGGGGGTTGGACTCGATGACCCTGGAGGTTCCTTCCAACTCTATGATTCTATGAAGGTCCAGGAGGACCTCCCCTCCCCAGCAAGGAAACCAGCACTTTCTAATCCCTTCCCTCTCCCCTCCCTCCTCAAAATCCAGACCATTAAGTGCAGTAAACAGGTGCACTACCAAAAAAAAAAAAAAAGCAGCTTGCAGAACAAATCTGCTCCAGATGGTTTTTGCAAGCCGGCCAAGCCCCTCATAACTCAGCATGGAAGCACTTTTCAGTATCTAGTGGCACAGGTTTCTTTCGCAAAGCCACATGTAGAAGCCGACATCGCAAAATACACCCTGTGCCTTCATCGTTTCCCTGAGCTGTGAAGCCTGAATCGGGAACCAAAGCCCAAACCAGTAGCAGATGAACCACATTCCGGCACATGGGGTGGGGGGAGCTTACAAGGCACATTTTCGTACACAGGCTTAGAATCACAGAATTGGAAGGGACCTTCGGGGTCATCTAGTCCAACCCCCTGCTCAAAGCAGAAATTCCAAACTACCTTCCTGCCCCCACACCCCCAGTGACCCCTACTCCATGCTCAGAAGATGGCCAAGGTGAGGTGACCTCCCTCTCATGATCTGCCTAAAGTCATAGAATCAGCATTGACAGATGGCCACCTAGCCTCTGCTTAAAAACTGTGCTTTGCAGTGCCTTCCCATAAGCAGCTAGGGTCGTGGGGGGCAGCCCATGGGAGCCCTGCCACAGCAAGCAAAACCGGCCCAGCCCCCTGCCAAAGAGCTGGTTTCGCCTCTGCTGATGTGGATGCTTGGGGGGGGGGGAAATGGGCAGGGGCCTAAAGCTATGGCTCAGTGGTAGAGCCTCTGCTTGACATGCGGAAGGTCCCAGGTTCAATCCCTGGCATCTCCAGTTAAAGGGACTAGGCATGTAGGTGATGCGAAAGACCTCTCTGCCTGAGACCCTGGAGAGCCGCTGCCGGTCTGAGTAGGCAATACTGACTTGGATGGACCAAGGGTCTCACTCAGTACAAGGCAGCTTTATGTGTTCACTGTAACTTGTGAACAGGGTTTCTGCCACCACATTCTCCTATTTGCATGAACCCAGTTTTCCCTTTCTAGCGTCTATATTTTAGGGGAGGGGCCGTTTCTGAGAGTTAGAGCCTCTGCTTGGCATGCAGAAGGGTCCCAGGTTCAATCCCCGGCATCTCCAGTTCAAGGGACTAGGGGAGTAAGTGATGGGAAAGACCTCTCTGCCTGAGACCCTGGAGAGCCGCTGCCGGTCTGAGTAGGCAATACTGACTTGGATGGACCTGATTCAGTAGGAGGCAGCTTCATGGGTTCATCCGTAAAGCGGCTCCCCCTAAGGAGCGCCGCACCCCTGGCGCTGCGGCCCCGGCCTGCGCAGGGAAGGGGCTTTGGGGGTCCTCCGAGCCTGCCGCAGTGGCCGGCGAGGCGAGCCTCCTCCGCAGCGAGGCACCGCTGCCAAAGCGTCGGGAACAAGCGTGGCCTTACTACGGATCCCCCCCCCCCCGCCTCCCCGCCCTCTCCAATCGCGGGCCTCGGCTTCCCCTGCCGGTCTGGCTTGAATCACCGGGGCGGGGCCGGGAGGGAGGAGCCCATCCGCAGCAGGGGAGATTTCCCCCATCCGGGGAGGACGTAGGATGGGCAAAGCACCCCTTGTCCCGTCCCCCCCAATTCTCTTCGACGCAAGGAGCCGGGGGGCGCGCAACCGGAGGGATCGCCGCTGTCCCGCGGCCTGGGATTTCTCCCCGGTGGACTCTGCAAGGATCGCGACGAATCCCCCAGCAGGGGATCCCGCCTCTCTCCCCAGCCCCCTTCTGCACGGGAGGTTTTGCCTTAGATCTGCCGCTCTCGAGATGCTCGTTTTCCCCATCCGAATTCTCCAAACTCTGCAGGGGGGGCTTGTGGTTGAGTTTTGAGAATCTGGACGGGGGGACATGTGCATCTGGAGCGCGGCAAATCCAAGGCAAAACCCGGCGTGCGTAAAAGGCCATCTCAGCTCCCCAGAGGCGGCTGTTCCCTGCAGGAGTTTCCCTGCAGGAGTTTCCCTTTGGGATTTTTTTAGTTGTCTGGTTTCGGAAAGGCGGCGGTTCAGCCGTCACCCCGGCCGAGATCGGTCCGGTTCGGCCTCCCTCGCCCTTGCCCATTTGATCCAGCCGCACTTACACGTTGGGGAGGGGCCCTGGCTCAGTGTTAGAGCCTCTGCTTGGCATGCAGAAGGCGCCAGGTTCAATCCCCGGCATCTCCAGTTAAAGGGACCAGACAAGTAGGTGATGTGAAAGACCTCAGCCTGAGACCCTGGAGAGCTGCTGCCGGTCTGAGTAGGCAATACTGACTTTGATGGACCAAGGGTCGGATTCAGTAGAAGGCAGCTTCATGCGTTCCCTTCCCGCGCCGGTTGCAGCGGGTCTTCGGGCGAGCGGAGCCGCGTTTGCAGCAAGCCAGGCGCGGGTGCCCAAACAGGCACAAGGGGTTCCCCTCCAGAGTAGCGCGGCCTGCTTGGCCACTCCGGGATCGAGGCCGCGGGGATCCCTCCGATCCCGAATGCAGCCGGGGGGGGGGGGCAAACCGCTGCCTCCCTTCCGTGAAAGGGGGCAGACCCCTTCGCTGGCTCCCAGCCCCGGGGCGCCCGACCCCCGGCAGGGGCCGCCTGGCGCGGCGGGGGCGCGCAGCCTGGGCCGAGAGCTCTGCCGCAAGGCTCTCGGCTGCCAACAAACTTGGCCGCTGACGCACGGGCGGTTTTGCCTGGGATTTGCCGCTCTCGCCATGCCCGTTTCCCCCACCCGGATCCGCAGAACTCTGCCTGGGGGCTGATGGTTGAGTTGGGAGGATTCAGATGGGGGAAAGGGGTTTGCCTCTCTCGAAACGCACCAGGCAAAACCTCCCGTGCGTCAATGGCCACGTGGCCGAACGATCGCCGGACCCGGGGGTCCCGGGAGGGCTCTCGGTTGGAAAGCAGGCCCGCGCAGCCTCTCGCCGGCCTCGCCCCGGAGGACCCGCGGCTGCTCCGGCAAGAGGGACCAGAAGGACCCCCGAGGCGCCGCCTTTGGCCGGAGGAGCTCCGGGGGTGCCTCCCTCGCGCCCTCCCTGCGGGTCTCGGGTCTCCACCAGCGGGGGCCAAGCGCGCCTCCCCTCCCCTCCATCTCTCCAAGCCCCCTCGGCAATCTCCGTCTGCCGTCCCCCACACGTGGCTCCCAGTACGGTTGCCAACCGTGAGTAGGGAAATTCCTGGAGATTTGGGGTGGGGCCCGTGGAGGGCAGGGGTTGGAGCGGGGAGAGACCTCCGGAGGGTGTATCGCCGCACAGTCTCTTCTCCGAAGCGGCCATTTTCTCCAGAGGGGCTGATCTCTGCCGCCTGGAGATCAGTTGTAATTCCGGGAGATCTCCAGGCCTCACCTGGAGGTTGGTAGAAGACCCACTGGCTTGGATTCCTCGCTGGGGAAGAGGCGCTCTGTACATACCCAGAGGCTCTTTTTAAATGTCTTATCTAGACCCTGAAGGTAGCAATCAGCTCTGGGGTTAAGGAAGGGGTCCGGCAAAGCCGCGCCGCCTCGGTTTCCGCCTCGGGAGAATGGGTCCTTCGCCCGGAGACGCGAGGCCCGGGCGAGACGAACGGCAGCGACGAGGCTGAACCCTGCCGTACAGGAGGGGAAGCCCCGCTGCGCGCCCGGAGACTTACTTCCGAGTAAAGGAAGCACGCCGGAGAGCGCTGCTTGGCTCTGCAGCCCAGATCGCCTGCATTCAGTGGGACGAAGCATGCTCGCGGCGCAATGCTCTGCAGGGCCGCCCCCCCGTCCAACCCCACTGATTCCCGCGGGCTGCGGACGGAGCCCCCCGGCAGGGCCCGGCGCAGTCGGACTCGCCCTGCAAAGCCGCGGCCGCTACCCGCCCGCAGCTGCAGGGATCGTCGGGCTCGCGCGTCTCTTCTTCTCCCCCTCCCGGGTGTTTTGCAGCGCTTCTCCTGACGCCTCCCTCCCCCCCCTCTCCAAGTCCTGTTGTTTTTTGCTTCTGATCGGCCTTATCTGCGTTTCCACGGCCTGCTCGACGCCTAATTCGGAGGGAAACGACGCTCAGGTCTCCGCCGGAGTAATTAAAGGCGGGCGGGTTTAGCGCGCCCTCTGCGCCGGCGAGCGGGGATGAGCTCCAGCAGCCTTCGGTAGCGAGAAGACGACCGGGGGGGCGCAGCTGTCCGTGTTGCAAATATTGCTGAAGGGGGTCAGGGTGTGATCGGCTGGCGACGATCTCCCCCCACCTTGGAGGAGCAAGTTCCGCAAGGAAAAGTCCGTCTCTCCACCCACCCCCCGCGCGCTTCCTAAGGCTGTCCGGGGGCGAAAACGCACGGGAGCTTTTTGCCTTGGATTTGCCGCTCTCGAAATGCGCGTTTTCCCCAGCCGAATCCTCCCAACTCAACACTCAGCCCCCAGGCAGAGTTTTGAGGATTCAGATGGGGGAAACGGGCATCTAGAGAGCGGCAAACCCAAGGCGAAACCTCCCGTGCGTTTTCGCACCCTGGCTCCCGGAGGACCAGGCATGGCCCTTGGGGCTCATCGCGGTCCGTCGTACCCATCTCTGCTTCTGTAGAGTTATTTGTAAGACCCCCCCCCCCGACGACGCCCGGATCGTGCGGGATAAACCAGAAGGGCATCCCCGAAGGCTGCGGTTTGCCAGGCAGACACGGTGTTCACACGCACTACACACCAAGGCGCCTACAAAACACAGCTTTCCCACTTCGGGGAGTAGGTGGGCTTCTTTCCCCTCCCCCAGGCCCTTCTCGTTTGGAGACCACGACAGTCCGATCTGTGAAATGGCCCGCCTTGGTTTCGCCTGGCTTGATGCCCAAGACCCTGGAGGCCACTTGTGCACGGGAGGTTTCGCCTTGGGGTTGCCGCTCTCTAGATGCACTTTTCCCCCACCTGAATTCTCAAAACTCTGCATGGGGGGCTTATTGTTGAGTTCTGAGAAATGGGATGGGGAAAATGTGCGTGTAGAGAGTGGCAATTCCAAGGCAAAACCTCCCATGTATAAGTGGCCTGGAGACTTCTGTTTCGCACCAATATATATATATATATATATATATATATATATATATATATATATATATATATATATATATATATATATATATATATATATATATAGACTTGGTAGTATTTTTAAACCTTTGATGTATTCCAGATGTGGCATCCGACCGCAAACGCGTACAAAACACAACCCTGTCGACTGCGAAGCGCCCTGTCCACCCTGCTGACAACGCCAGAGCGGTTTGGGGGAAGAAGAGAGGGGGGAAAGTTGCGCTTGAAGCCAAGAGGAGCGCGAACAGATCCGCTGGGGGAATCTGGCGGCGCAGGCCGGCTCCTCCGCCGCCGCCGCCCCTTCCCCGCCTTGCAAGCCCAAATCCGGGCACCCGCCCGTTCCCATCGGACGAGCCTTACCTGCTTGGCCCAGGACCCCGGATCCGGCCAGGAACAGCAGTACAAATCCCCAAAGGCGAGGAAACGTATCCATTTGGTACGGCGGCGGCGGCGGCAGCAGGGCTCCCGGGGAGGGGTGGTGGCGGCGGTGGTTCCCTCCGGGAGCGCCCCAGCCCCCCGCTCGGCCGACGCGCGCCTCCTTCCCCTCTCGGAGGGGGGCGATCCCCGGCGCGATCCGGCCGCCGGCGTCGCTCCTCTCCCGGAGACGCTCGAGCCGCCGCCCCGGGTGGCCGCGGGGCTCCTGCCTTCAAGGCGGCAGCATCGCTCGGCTGGGGGCGGCCGGGGGCGGAGGGCGAGCGGCCGGAGGCGTCTTCCCCGCCGCCGCTCCGCTTCGCTTCTGGAGCCGGGGCTGCTGCTGCTGCTGCTGCTGCGGGAGTCGCTGCCCCGGGCCGGCTCTGCCTCCGGCGGCGGCTCTCCGTGCCTTGCTCGCTGCTCGCCTCCCTCCGCCTGCGCGCTGCTGCTGGGGCTGCTGGGGCCGGCGGAGGCGCGGGCGTCGGTGCGCGAGGGTCGCCTTCCCCGCCGCCTTTGCCTGCCTCTCGGCTCCCTCGCCGCCTTTTCAGCATGTGGATGTCAGGCAAGGAGGCTGAGCGATCCCGTTACGCGCCGGCCCAGGGACCGCCCCTTCCAGGCTGCGCCGCCACACCGCGCACGCCGGCCGCCAGGCAGGCAGGGGGAGAGGCGCCGCCGCGGCCGGAGCCCCCCCCCCCACCTCCCGCTCGCCCCCCCCCCGGCCTCGCTCTCCTTCTGGGCCCCCCTCCCGCCCGGCCCAAGGGTCCCCGGGCTCGCCCGCCCCGCCTCGCCCTTGGCCAGAGCAACAAGTCCCCGGGAAACGCTGCCTGCCTCCACCGCAGGGCATCCCCCGGCTGGGCCGAGGCTGACTCCGGGTGGGGAAGGACCGTGGCTCGGCGGTAGAGCCTCTGCCGGGTATGCACAAGGCCCCGGGTTCAATCCCCGGCATCTCCAATTCAAGGGAGTAGGTGATGGGAAAGACCTCTGCCTGAGACCCTGGAGAGCCATAGGGAGGGGCTGTGGCTCAATGGTAGAGGGTCTGCTTGGCGTGCAGAAGGTCCCAAGTTCAATCCCCGGCATCTCCAGTTAAAGGGACTAGGCAAGTCGGTGATGGGAAAGACCCCTGCCTGAGAGCCATGGAGAGGGGCCGTGGCTCAGTGTGCAGAGCATCTGCTTGGCATTCAGAAGGTCCCAGGTTCAATCCACAGCATCTCCAGTTAAAGGGACTAGGCGATGTGAATGAATGTGAATGACCTCTGCCTGAGACCCCGGAGAGCCACTGCCGGTCTGAGTAGACAATACTGACTTTGGGAGGGGCTGTGGCTCAGTGGTAGAGCATATGCTTTGCATTCAGAAGGTCCCAAGTTCAATCCCCAGCATCTCCAGTTAAAGGGACTAGGCGATGTGAATGACCTCTGCCAGAGAGCCACTGCCGGTCTGAGTAGACAATACTTACTTTGAGAGAGGCTGTGGCTCAGTGGTAGAGCATCTGCTTTGGCGTGCAGAAGGTTCCAAGTTCAATCCCCAACAACTCCAGTTAACGGGACCAGGATGGTAGGTGATAGAAAAGACCTCAGCCTGACACTGCTGGTCTGAGTAGACAATACTGACTTCGATGGACCAAGGGTCTGGTTCAGTACAAGACAATTTCATGTGTTCATGTGACTCTGCCCAACGGCAGTGGTGACAGATATTTGTATGCATACATGTGGGAAAGACACACGTGCCCCCCCCTCACACACACAGGTCAAGGAAATGGAGATCTCCCGGGAAGGGGAGGGGGGAGCCCAGCTCCAACACCTAACAGCTTTCACCAAAACGGAACAACAAAATCCAGAGCTCCAAAACACCACCTACACAAATTGAGAGACGAGAATGATGCTTACCAGCCTGGCAGGAGACGTGTTGTTTGCTGTAACACCCTGGAAAAGGTTTTTTTTTACTTAAAACTTGCCAGCAATGGAATAAATAAATTTACTGGCTCTGGGAGGAGGACCGAGCAGGTAGAGATTTCAAGCCCCACAAAGAGACTGGTGTAGGCCTTTGTCAGCCTAAGACACTAAAAGAATACCCTGGCACCATTCAATGGGCTGGGATGAAGCACTCCGTGTAACTCGGCGGCTGGCACATGCATCAACCAAAGAACCATCTTGATTTTCAATTTGCTCCCTAGTCACACTAGGGTTGCTAATCTCCCAGTACTAGCTGGAGATCTCCTGCTATTACAGCTGATCTCCAGCAAATTGAAATCAGTTTCCCTGGAGAAAATGGCCGCTTTGGCACATGAACACATGAAGCTGCCTTATACTGAATCGGACCCTTGGTCCATCAAAATCAGTATTGTCTACTCAGACCGGCAGCGGCTCTCCAGGGTCTCAGGCAGAGGTCTTTCACATCACCTACTTGCCAGTCCCTTTAACTGGAGATGCCGGGGATTGAACCTGGGACCTTCTGCATGTCAAGCAGATGCTCTACCACTGAGCCACGGCTCCGCCCTTCTATGGCATTGAAGTCCCTCCCCTCCTCAAACCCCACCCTCCTCAGGCTCTGCCCCAAAAACCTCTCGCCATGGCGAAGAGGGACCTGGAAACCCTAAGTCACACGTTCCTAAAAGCATTTTCTGGGAAGCCAGGCCCGTGAGACTCAGCAAGACTTGGAAGGTGATTCTCATAAGAACCTCGGGCATGGTAAGTGCTGTGCGCACCAACCATGGGAGAGCCCACATGTGGA
Source organism: Euleptes europaea (assembly GCF_029931775.1). Classification (NCBI taxonomy): domain Eukaryota; kingdom Metazoa; phylum Chordata; class Lepidosauria; order Squamata; family Sphaerodactylidae; genus Euleptes; species Euleptes europaea. The sequence goes on from NC_079326.1 coordinate 48,832,907, forward strand.
CATAGCGAACATGGACTTTTAGCATGCCTCTCTCAGAGCGACATATTGAAGCCCTGCAGCGCCATTCTCAAAGCCAAGGAGCACAGAGTCTGGTGTGGGTACAAAACCTCTGCCAGTTGAGGCACTGCGAGTTGGAACACAGCGTGTGCTCCCGTGCCAGAGGTGGCCGGAAGATCTGGCCGGAGCGAGTCCATTCACACAATCGTTACGCACAGTCTCAACGCTGCTAAGTTTCAACCAGGGCTCAAACACTGCTTATTTATGTATGTGATTTATTTATACTCCATTTCTCTCCCCCACGGGGAGCCAAAGGAGATTACCACATCATTTCCCCTCTTTCCTTTTATCCTCACAACAACCAACCATAGGTTAGGCTGAGACGGTGGGACCAAACATCCGGCAAGCTTCCATGGCAGGCTTGGGATTCGAACCTGGGTCTCCCAGATCCTAGTCCGATGCTCCAATCACTACACCACCCTGGCTCTTGCTTGTGGTGAACTGGTCTAGTGAGCTGTTGGTGTGAGCTGTGATTTTGCACACCAACGAACACCAAGTTGCCGAGTTGTTTTCTGTTGCCCCAGAAGGTCGGGCCAAAACCAACGGGTTGAAATTGAATCAAAAGAGTTTCCGGCTAAACATTAGGAAGAACTTTCTTAACAGTTAGGGCAGTTCCTCAGTGGAACAGGCTTCCTCAGGAGGTGGTGAGCACTCCTTCCTTGGAGGTTTTTAAGCAGAGGCTAAATGGCCATCTGTCAGCAATGCCGATTCTATGTCCTTAGGCAGATCATGAGAGGGAGGGCACCTTGGCCATCTTCTGGGCATGGAGTAGGGGTCACTGGAGGTATGTGGGGGGAGGTAGTTGTAAAACTCCTGCATTGTACAGGGGGTTGGACTAGATGACCCTGGAGGTCCCTTCCTACTCTATGATTCTTTGATTCTATGATTCTACCTCCTTAAAGGGACAGAACCAGTGCGATGCACATCACAGCACAGGCTCCTGTTAACTGTTCACGGGACGATTCATCTGGAAGCAAGCTGGCCTGGAAGACTGAAGTCTCCTTACAGGCAGCCCATAGACATAGAAAGCATCTGAACAGGCCCTTAATGATTATTTATTTCTTCAAAATATTGACCTTCTACCTTTCCCTTTAGCTACCACCATACTAAAAAAACAAATGGTCACAGTTAAAATCTTCAAAAAAAAAATATTCAACAGAACAAGAAGTAAAAACAAAAGTACAAAGCAAATCACCAAAATGTGTGTGTGTGTAAAACAATATATATGTGTGTGTGTAAAGTGCTGTCAAATCACAGCTGATTTATGGTGACCCCTTCATGGGGTTTTCAAGGCAAGAGAGGTTCAGTGGTGCTTTGCCACTGCCTGCCTCTGCATAGCCTCTGTGTTGGCGAAGGGCCATAGCTTCATGGTAGAGCATCTGCTTGGCATGCAGAAGGTCCCAGGTTCAATCCCTAGCATCTCCAGTTAAAGGGACTAGGCAAGTAGGTGATGTGAAAGGCCTCTGCCTGAGACCCTGGAGAGCCGCTGCTGGTCTGAGTAGACAATACTGACTTTGATGGACCGAGGGTCCGATTCAGTATAAGGCAGCTTCATGTATTCATGTGTGCAGCGACCCTGGACTTCCTTGGTGGTCTCCCATCCAAGTACTAACCAGGGCCCACCCTGCTTAGTTTCCATTCAGGCCAGGGTGTCTCTCTCTGTGTGTGTTTTTACATACATATGTAGAATCATAGAGTTGGAAGGGACCACCAGGGTCAACTAGTCCACCCCCTGCACAATGCAAGATATTCACAACTACCCTCTACCCACACCCCCAGTGACGCCTACTCCGTGCCCAGAAGAAGGCAAAACAACAAAAACAAAAAACCCTCCAGGATTCCTGGCCAATCTGGCATGGAGGAAAATTGCTTCCTGACCCCAAAGAAGAAGAAGAAGAGTTGGTTTTTATATGCTGACTTTCTCTACCACTTAAGGGAGACTCAAACCGGCTTACAATCACCTTCCCTTCCCCTCCCAATAGACACCCTGTGAGGTAGATGGGGCTGAGAGAGCTCTAACAGAACTGTAACTTTCCCAAGGTCACCCAGCTGGCTTTATGTGGAAGAGTGGGGAATCAAACCCGGTTCTCCCGATCAGAGTCCACCGCCCCAAACCACTGCTCTTAACCACTACACCATGCTGGCGATCAGCACTACCCTGGGCATGCAAGAAAGGGCCACGAGAGCCAAACACTGGCGCAACCCTACCTGCCCTCCCTTTCGTGATCTGCCTAAGTTCACAGAATCAGCATTGCTGACAGATGGCCATCTAGCCTCTGCTTAAAAACCTCCATGTATGGGCTGCAACCACAGTGCCATTGTTCTAAAGGCCCTAGCCTATGGGACCATCTCCCAAACTTCTGTTGGCCAGGTAAAAAAAAAAAAATCTGAGGAACAGCTTCATACACCCATAGCTTCACTGCCAGCCGAGGAGGAGAATCTGTTCCCATGTTTACGAATGATGTGCTAGGCCCCAATGATGAGAATGGTCTCCAGAAGCACGACCTTTCAGGCTCTCTTTGAGGTGACCTCAGCTATAGTTTGGGCCCGACGGGGATGGCTCCATTCGGTCCCTTCGTCCTTCCAAGGGAAAGGTAAACATGCAGCCATTTAATGCTAATGATCCACATAATTAAAAACAGAGTACTTGTTTGTCATTGCGATAAGAGCAGGCATTGATTTACCGTTGCATGCTCCAAACACACACACACAATTATTCCTAAATATACATCGGGGAGAGGAAATATCTTTGCCAAGCCACTGTTACTGGTTGCTTCTCAGTGAGGCAGTATAAAAAGATATCATTAATCTCAATGTGAAAGGAAGGAAGACGAAGAAATGACTGAACTTCTTTACTAGTCATCCTGACAATTGTGGCAACGTACATTTCCAAAAGGTGGAAAATAAAGCAGAACTCCAGTGTTACTTTAAAGGCATTTATTCCAGTGTAAGCGTTTGTGATTTTTATATAGTGCTGGAATACATGTTGTTGGCCTTTGAAGTGCCAATGGACTCCTGTTTTATTTTGTTGCTGTGGACTAACATGGCTCCCCATCTGGGATCAGCAAAGAGGGCGGAAGAACAGCATATATACCTACCAAGTATTTTGAAACAGTCTGTGTACATATGTGTTTTCACAACTTCACACAGAGCCAGGGGGTTAAGAGGGTTGAAAACATTTCCGCGCCACCTCTGAATCGTGGGTGGAAATTTGTGGATTCTCGGTATCAGCCTTTCTTCAACAAACAAAAATATGCATTGAGGCTGTGAAGAGACGTAAAATGGGTCCAAGCGGTTGTGGAAAGACGCTGTGCTGCCTTCCCTGGTTGTGAGAATCACCACAGAAACACAACACACACATGTGTCCTTGTACACCTGTCTAATTAGACAGCACCATGTCAAACTTAGGCAGTTACCGCACTTGTATTCCCAGCGATGTATTAAGAGTTTGAAAACATTATAAAAAATACTGTTCGCACTTTCTATGTATTCCTACCGATGTATTAAGAGTTTTAAAACGTTATAAAAAATGCTGTTCGCACTTTGTTTGGCCCCTTTAGCTGTGAAGACGTCTTCGAACCATTTTTTAGCCGTGGTATCAAAAAACCCTTTTAAAGCGATGTTTTTTATAACATTTTCAAACTCTTACTACATCGCTGGGAATACAAAGTGCGGCAACCCCCTTAGTTAGGGACATTCCAAAGAATCAAAATAAACACATGCAATCAGGTTTTTTTGGCACTATAGCAAACTATGGCCCTGACCTGGATGGCCCAGGTTAGCCCAATATCATCAGGTAGCTTCTAAGCAAGGTCGCCCTGGCTAGTACTTGGATGGGAGACCACCAAGGAAGACCGGGGTTGTTACCCAGAGGCAGCAAATGGCAAACCACGTCTGTTCATTTCTTACCTTGAAAACTCCATGGCAGGGGTGTCAAACAAGGGCCATGGGCCAGATTCGGCCCCTTGAGAGCTCTCTTATCTGGCCCACGAGCCAGCGCCCCCCCCCCCCAATTTCTATCTGAGCTGGCGAAGCATGGCCTGGCCTGATGAAGTGGCATTTATGTCATATCTGGTCCTCGTAAAAATTGAATGACACCCCTGGTCTACGAGGTCACCATAGGTTGGCTGTAACTTGATGGCTGTTTCCACCCCAGCAAACCATGACGTTGCCCCCACCCCAACTCAATATAGAGAAAAAAGAGGGGAGTCTAGAGATTACATTAATTTTTAAAAAGAGAGAAAAGAAATTAACTTCCATCTAATGTGGTGTCCCTTAAAGCCTGGCGCCCTCGGCAGCCGCCAGGTTTGCCCATACGGTTGAATCAGCTGGTGTTACCACCCTGTTACAGCTTCAGAAAGAAGGAAGAAGAAGAAGAGTTGGTTTTTAGATGCCGACTTTCTCTACCACTCAAGGAAGAACCAAACCGGCTTACAATCCCCTTCCCTTCCCCTCTCCACAACAGACACCCTGTGAGGTAGGTGAGGCTGAGAGAGCTCTAAGAGAGCTGTGACTAGCCCAAGGTCACCCAGCTGGTTTCGTGTGTAGAAGTGGGGAAACCAACCCAGTTCACCATATTAGCCTCCACCGCTCATGTGGAGGAGGGGGGAATCTAATCTGGTTCTCCAGATCAGAGTCCAGATCAGAAGAGTTTATGTTGTTTGTATTGTGTGTTACATTGCATGATGCTTCTTTGATACCATAAAACTAAAGCGGAAGCAGTGATTTGCTCCTAAGACTTCCTTTCAACGACGCCTCTCCCCATCTCACCTTACCCACATCGCCACTGGTCACCTTTGTCTTACGCCAGCAGCTCATCATCTTCAGTCAAGATCTTCATTCGCCCTTCCAGTCTTCGCTCGCCATCTAATGCAGATTGAAGAGGATCAGTTCAAGGATTTTTCAAGACAAGTGAAGGGCTTTCCCCTTATGGGGGAAAGGGTTATATCACAAAGAGTTCTAATACAAGTAAGGAGGAAGAGGATCACAATAAAATGGAACTGTTCAGGAGGGTTCTTTTATAAAAAGAATAAGATTGTCATTCATGATATTGTTTATCACATCTTATTTTTATTGTGTTGTTTTCTAATTTTTGTAATCCAGTTTTTTCACTGTTAAGGTATGTCATGTCTTATACTTTTTTTTGCATTCACTAATTTTGTAATCTACACTTATTGCATTATTTATTGTATGTCTTACACTGATTTATGGTGTTTTTTAATGCTTTGTAATCCCCCCTAAACAAAGCAAAATAAATAACACGAATAAATCTCTGCTGCTCACTTCCCTCTGGAGTTTGTTGCAGCCCAGAGAATCTCCCCCCGCTTCCAACCTACCAACTTTATCTCCGTTCAGGTCTCTCTGTTGTCAAATCCTACAGAGTTGCTTCTGAGTTTTAAAAAATCTTATTGGCTTAAGTCATTGCCACACATTTTTCACTCACTCAAAAAACTGGGCTAGATTGTATTTCTGGAGCTTCTGTTGCATGCACATGTTCTACATGTGTAGATTTGTTGCATGGGATGTGCTAACATGGTGAGCCAACGTGGTGTAGTGGTTAAGAGCGGTGGTTTGGAGAGTGGCCTCTGATCTGGAGAAACGGCTTTGATGCCCCACTCCTTCACATGAGTGGCAGAGGCTAATCTGGTGAACTGGGTTGGTTTCCCCACTCCTCCACATGAAGCCAGCTGGGTGACCTTGGGCTAGTCACACTCTCTCAGCCCCACCTACCTCACAGGTTGTCTGTTGTGGGGAGGGGAAGGGAAGGTGATTGTAAGCCGGTTTGAGTCTCCCTTAAGTGGTAGAGAAAGTCGGCATATAAAAACCAACTACTCTTCCTCCTCCTCCTCCTCTTCTTCTTCTAGTGCTATTTCTTTTTGGAATAGTACATCCCCAATAGTGACTGGTGTAGCACAGCGGTTAAAAGTGGGAGCTGCAAATCAGGAAAGTTGCTGTTAAAATCTCAGCCATGAACTTAAATTTCAGCACCAAAAGCTTTCTTCTTCTGCAGGAGGGGAAAATAACAAGAGTGGCCTACTTTGAGAGCCAGTGTGGTGTAGTGGTTAGATTGTCAGACTAGAATCTGGGAGACCCCAGTTCAAATCCCAACTCTGCCATGGAAGCTCGTCTCAGCCTAAGCTACATCTCAGCCTAAGCTACATCTCCCATTGGGGAGAAAGGTGGGGTATAAATGAAGTAAATAATAAATAGTAGCCCAACTTACAAGATTGTTGTAATTAAATATGCATTATTTATTATGATTACTTGTTACTATTATTTGTTAATTACTATTATTACTATTAAGGAGCCCCGTGGCGCAGAGTGTTAAGCTGCAGTGCTGCAGTCAAAGCTCTGCTCACAACCTGAGTTCGATCCCGATGGAAGTCGGTTTCAGGTAGCCGGCTCAAGGTAAAATGAGTACCTGGCTTGCTGGGGGTAAAGTGTAGATGACTGGGGAAGGCAAACCACCCCGTAAACAGTCTGCCTAGTAAACGTTGGGATGTGATGTCACCCCATGGGTCAGTAATGGCCTGGTGCTTGCACAGGGGACTACCTTTACCTTTATTATTATTTATGGATCATAAAACTGCTTAATATTTGCATCGAACTTTAGGGTGTTCACAGCACTTTTCTTCCTTACAGTAAAACCTACTCCAAAAGAATATAGGCATGGCATCTCTTCCCTAACAAACTTGTGACTAGGGGAAATTATTATTCATGAGACCACTGGGGGTCAGTTCCTGTATCTGAGCTATTTATAGAACATTTTTGCATGAATATGCAGTCCTGGGACTCATAGGAGTGATTAAAAGCAGCGTGCCCGGTCAGTAGGTTCTTACTGTGGTTTTATCCTGGCTGTTTTCATCTAAGGTGCTGCAAAATGTTTATTATTTCATCAAAGACTTCATAAGAGTAATTACAATAGAAGTTAGAAAAAGTAAAGTTGATGTGCGAGATGAAACAAGAGGGATGGGGGGAAAGACTGGGAGGCCAAAGAAAAGCCCCTCACTACAGTTTGGCTCCTCTGTAATCCAGACAAAAAATTTTCACTGATGGAAGAAGAAGAGTTGGTTTTTATATGCCGACTTTCTCAATCACTTAATGAAGAATCAAACCGGCTTACAATCACCTTCCCTTCCCCTCCCCACAACAGACACCCTGTGAGGTAGGTGGGGTTGAGAGAGCTCTAAGAGAGCTGTGACTAGCCCAAGGTCACCCGGCTGGCTTCACCTTTCATGTAGAGGAGTGGGGAATCAAACCCGATTCTCCAGATCAGAGTCCACCGCTCCAAACCGCCGTTCTTAACCACTACACCACGCTGGCTCCGCTGTAGGCAGAACAGAACTTTCCTGCCGCCTCCCTCCACCTGCTTCAGTCCACAGGTCTCCCCAAAATGTGGTTCCTGGGGGCGGGGGAGACAAAGAACCCTCAGACATGGCATGAGGAGAAAATCAGGGGTCTGCAGAAGGAAGAAATTGGGGGAATTGGCAGAAATTACACCTCCCCTTCTGTAAGCAGCAAATGTAGTCTGGATCCAACCCTAATCTATGATGAGCTCAATAATTTTCGCAAGAGATAGCTGCCAATCCTTAAAGGTTAAAATTATAAATAAACATAGATTTAATATCTACCAAACAACTTAAAATATTGACAAAGTCTTTTGAGTACTGCTTGGTCTGAAGAAGAAGAAGAGTTGGTTTTGATATGCCGACTTTCTCTACCACTTAAGGCAGAACCAAACCTGCTTACAATCACCTTCCCTTCCCCTCCTCACAACAGACACCCTGTGAGGTAGGTGGGGATGAGAGAACTGTGACTAGCCCAAGATCGCCTAGCCAGCTTCATATAGAGGAGTGGAGAAACCAACCCAGTTCACCAGATTAGCCTCCGTCACTCATGGGGAGGAGTGGGGGATCAAACCTGGTTCTCCAGATCAGACTCCACCACTCCAAACCACCGCTCTTAACCCCTACACCATACTGGTTTTAACATACAAAGTGTGACATTCTTCAAATGTGACTGTATTTAACTCATTCTTTCCCAGCATGGTGCAAAGCATGTGAGAGGACCTGAAGATGTCTCAGTCTAGTGGAAGACTCCCAGTGTGGGTCTGCTGCTTTGGGATTTTCATTATAACCCCCCTTATTGGTGCTTCTTCAGAAGAACTTCTTTGTATATTCTGCCGATTGGTATTTGTAATAAGTATTTCTATAAGCCATATGATAATGTATATTTTTGTCTTAATGACACGTTGCACCTGCTCGCTGATTTTTTTAAAACTTCTTGTAACTAGTCACAGATGTCTACGAAGAGCTTTTAATAAAACGCGGCCAATTTCCCCCCCCCCCCTTGTTTTGAGAGCCAAGAATGACTCTTTTTTTGGGGAAGGGGGCTTGGCCACAAACAAGTTGAAATAACACCCTTCTTGTTTTCAGAGGGTAACTACACTTGTTGTTTACCATAAGCAACAAGGAATATCTCCTAAAAGGATACTACATGTAGTATCATCTGAGTATTGACCTAGAAGGGCGGCGACCTCTGACATCAGGACACCTGGAGCAACTGCTAATATAACAAAGGATTCTTTGGTAGTTCCGATTTTTTTAATGGTTATGTGCAGACTATGGTGCACTCCTAGACTGAAACATTTTAAGAAAAAAGAAACTCCTTCTTTTTGTACATGACGGATCGTTTAGAGGCATAAGGGGTATTAAACAAATAACAGTGTTGTACTAAAATTAAATTGGTGGCAATGCTTTTGGATTGAGGGTTGGTTGAATTCATACCAATAAAGTTTTTATATTTCACAAATACACTACATGTAAATATGCCTATACTTCTCAGGTTGTCAAGGGGTCTGTTTCGTAAAACAGTCATAATGATTTTTACCTTCTGTCTTTGCCACCTTGCCGTTTCTTCTTTGATCTGTCTCATTCACTATCTTTACCAGCCTATTAAAACATTAATGAAAATGAGGTCATTTATTCATTGCATTTTCAGCATGGAAATATGTGTGTTGCAACATTTAGTTTATGGCTATTAAATTAGTCAAGCATGGGTTTTAAAAACGTGTACAGAACCCTGGCCAACCATAAAGGAGTTGCTTGTGTGTTATAAAAAAATGTGTACTCCTTCAAATTCCTAATTTGGTACAAAGATGTGGATTAGTGATGAAAGAGCCGAGGACCCAGAAAAAGACCGGCCTGAAATAGAATGACACGTTCTACCAGTATTTTCTGTGGGCTGGCAAAATAAAATAGTCATAAACATTAATAGAAATTCTACAGTCGTAAAGCTGCATGGTTAGAAAGCTACGTATAAAATTCAGCTGAAGCAATATGGCATTTCTGCCAAAGTAGACATTCATTTTAGAAACAAAGAGACTGGTTGCCAGCTCCAGGTTGGGAAATACCAAGAGATTTTTTGGGCAGAGCCTGAGGAGGGCGGGGTTTGGGGAGGGGAGGGACTTCAATGCCATACAGTCCACTTGCCAAAGCGGCTATTTTCTCCAGGTGATCTCTGTCAGCTGGAGATCAGTTGCAATAGCGGGAGATCTCCAGCTATTACCTGGAGGTTGGCAACCCTAGTTGCCGGAATTAAGGTTATCAGTTGATGTCCAGAGTTCTTCCTCAGCTGCAGCAGAACCCTCCAGCTACCATGCCAATGCCATACAGCAAAACTGAGTCTGGTGGTACCTTAACAACCCAAGAAGAGCCATGCTGGATCGGACCACGGGCCCACCGAGTCCAGCATTCTGTTCACACAGCAGCCAACTGGCTGATTCCAGGGATCCCACAAACAGGGAGACTGCAAATGCATTCTCCTGCCTGTACGCCCCAGCAACTGATATAAAGAGGCAGTATCCTCTGGTACTGGAGGGAGCAGACAGCCCTCATGACTGGTAGCCATTTATCCCAGCATAAGAATCTCTAAACCGGGGTCCACTTCTTCAGATGCAATAAGCGGATCCTCCCTATGCTGCCGTTTTATGTAGGTTGAACACAACAAATGTGGACTCTAGTCCATAAAGGTTTGCGCTGGAATTAAAAAAAACCCACCCCTGCCAGTTCTTTAATGTCCCACAAGATCCCTGTTTATCTTTGCCACAACAGACTAACACAACTAACCCACTTGCAGTCAGCGTGGTACAGTGGTTAAGAGCGGTGGACTCTAATATGGAGAACCGGGTTGGTTTCCCCACTCCTGCACGTGAAGCCAGCCGGGTGTAGTGGTTAAGAGTGGTGGTTTGGAGCAGTAGATTCTGATCTGGAGAACCGGGTATGTTTCCCCCCTCCTCCACATGAAGCCAGCTGGGTGACCTTGGGCTAGTCACAGCTCTCTTCCAACTCTCTCAGCCTCACCTACCTCACAAGGTGTCTGTTGTGGGGAGAGGAAGGGAAGGTGATTGTAAGCTGGTTTGATTCTTCCTTAAGTGGTAGAGAAAGTCTGCATATAAAAACCAACTCTTCTTCTTCTCCTCCTTCTCCTTCTCCTTCTTCATCATCGTCTAGTTTTTCCCCTGTGGCAGAATTCCTGCCCTTTGCCCATCTCTAATTTGTACTAATAATCTACCTGCCTACAGAGGTATGCAGTGGCATGTAGCGAGAGAGACGGCTGATGGGGACCACCGTGCTTGACCAGAATGCGGCTTCTGCATTTCCACTAACTGCAGCAGGAGCTCCACTTACAAAGGGTAGAGAAGATTAGGCCATGTGTGTTATTTTCGCTGGATTGTAAAGGCTCAGCAGACGCCCCGAACACACTACTGGAAGGAACTAGTAGTCTTTTTTCCCATCACGGTATATGAAAAACATCCACAAAACCTCGCTGAAAAAAATACGACAATCTGTAATTTAATTGCTCTTTAATAGTTTGTTTACTTCACCATCTGTATTAAATTTAGCTGGAAGGATTTCACAGATGAAGAGCCGGCTGTAGCTCGCAAGGGATGGAATTTCCTTTCACTGGAGAGGAAGCCCGCTGCCTCTTCACATACGGGACCGAATCCCCTCCCCACCCCGTCCCGTTTTTCTCTATTCCTCTTTTGACATACAGGATTTTCTTCATCCCTACAATGTCTTACCTTCCTTTCATTACTATCTCTGAAGGTGATCTTTCCTTTCTTCATTTCTGAATGATGCCACTTCACTTCCTGACGACGTGACTTGAGGAACACAAAGGATTCTTCACTGCATTCATGGACCCAGCTCTGACCTTAGCAGGCAGACATATAAGAGATGGATTATTTTTGTCACCAGCCTGAATGACCGAAGCTCCTCTAAATCATCCCTGCAGAGGGGCTTCTGCCGGAGAACAGAAGCTTCTTCACTTCCTTCACTTGCTTGTCCCAAGAGGCAATAAGTGATTCCCCAATATGGTGCCCCTGGGCACTATCACGTCTACTGATGTGTTTCCTGATGCCCATCTGCTTCTTCTCCAAAACGAAGAGGTGCTTCGGAAGAACCCAGAAGGCATCACCTTGGTATGTGCAAGGAGCCCTCATTTGGGGGGGGGGGAAGCTGACCCCATAAGAAGAAGGTTTGTGTACGTCGACTTTCTCTACCTTTTAAGGAGAATCAAACCAGCTTACAATCCCCTTCCTCTCCCCACAACACATACCTTGCGAGGGAGGTGGGGCTGAGAGAGTTCGGAGAGAACAGTGACTGGCCTGAGGTCACCCAGCAGTAGGGTTGCCAACTGCCAGGTAGTATCCACCTCTCTTAACCACCACACCACGGTGGCTCTCACATGAGGATACTTGGCTTTAAACCTCTTGACATTTTGTTGAATCTCCTTATGTTTTTGTTATAGGACTCAGCCCCTGTGGAAGCCATTTTGTGATTACACCCATCCCCTCCCCATGCCAGCAGGGTTCTTGCCGAGTCCACTTCCTGTTTTCCAAATTCCACAGATTTCATGGGGTTGGGAACACCCTCCCCCTCAATAAGAGCAGGGATGACCAGGACTCGGCCATACAAGAAGATGTAGGCAATGTGAGATGTATTGCCCAGATCTTTTCTGTCAGTAGGGCCATGGAGTAGGGAGACACAAAGCCATATGCCAACTGCAAAATTACGAGTAATCATCTAACTGAATTCCCACCATGTGGCAGGTCAACCATTGACAATTGCTATATATGAAGCTTTCTTATACATAAATATTTCTAAAGGCCAGGTAAGTGTCCTACATGTGGCTTTTATCCATTTCCAGGCCGCATATGACAAGATATCGCATGAAAAAAGAAACGCCTCAGGGGCCTGATCAAGACTGGGACCATGGTGGGGGGAAAGAGGCTCTTTTCTTCCCCTCTTCATTGGTTTCCCAACCCCAAATAGCCATGGGAGTGTTATTTTCCCCATTGGGGTATATGCTTGTGAGCTAGAGTTGCCAACCTCCAAGTGGTGGCTGGTAGGGTTGCCAACCTCCAGGTAGCGGCTGGAGATCTCCTGCTATGACAACTGATCTCCAGCCGATAGGGATCAGTTCACCTGGAGAAAATGGCCACTTTGGCAATTGGACTCTATGGCATTGAAGTCCTTCCCCTCCCCAAACCCCATCCTCCTCAGGCTCTGCCCCAAAAACCTCCCGCCGGTGGCGAAGAGGAACCTGGCAACCCTAGTGGCTGGAGATCTCCCAGTATTACAACTGATCTCCAGGCGACAGAGATCAGTCCCCCTGTAGAAAACAGCCGCTTTGGCCACTGGACTCTATGGCATTAAAGTCCCTCCCCCCTCCAAACCCCACCCTCCTCAGACTCCGCCCCCAAAATCTCCAGGTATTTCCCAACCAGGAGCTGGTTACCCTATTATGCGCTGAATGCTTGCACGTTCAGCCTCCGCATGGGACAAATAACACCCCCTGAGGCTGACTTGGTGTGAGGAAACAGCACGAAGGAAAGCTGGAGCCACTTCGTGCTGTACCGCGGTCCCTGAGGGTTCATCTGAATTGAGTCCCCATAGGGAATCCGCAAATGGCATCCTGCTGCAAGTCTCCATGTCCAGACATCCAGCAGACTGTCTTCTCATTAATCTATTTTTAAGAGGACCAAGTTCAAGGGAGTTCAAAAAATCTTACCTTTTATGAATCTTCTTTCCCCCCTTCTGGTACCAACTTGGCAACCACAATATAAACCAAGATGTCGTCCCAGCCAAACCCAACCAATATCTCAGCTTATCCTGTTTTTTTAAACAAAATAGAAATGAAGGATCATCCCCAACAAATTCCTATTTAAACAGGATCAGATTTATCTTGGGGGGGGGATTTAAAGAGGGATGGAATAAACAGATTTGTTGCTGCTGCATACAGGGCTTCAAATTACTTTCTCCCTGAACTCGCAAACTACTGTTAGTTTAATTAGCACCTTGGGTGGAGAGCCATTGTTCCAGTGCAAAAGCAATCTAGAAAGGCCGAAACAAAAGAGGTGGCGACCAGGGGGAAGATGACCTCAGGGGACCAAAGAAGCTTCACAGTAGGCCCAAGGAACAACTACAATTAGTTCTCACTCCTCATCAAACTCCTACACAGTTTGTAGAGATGTCAGGCAGACATCTCAACAAGGGGAAGGCGGGGCTGGAGTTGCTACACAAACATACCCGGCTTGCTTTGTTCCTTAATGAACGTGGATGGATTTTTATTTGATTGCGTTGTCCAAAATAAAGCTAAACCCGTTTGATATTATCAGCATCATTATTATTTGCCAGCCAGGGTGTACTCAGTCAACTGATCTTGGATACCTTTTATATCTCTGTTTTTACCCAAGAGCCAGCGTGGTGTAGTGGTTAAGAGCTGTGGCTTGGAGTGGTGGACTCTGATCTGGAGAACCGGGTTTGACTCCCCACTCCTCCACATGAGCGGCGGAGGGTGAACTGGATTTGTTTCCCCACTCCTACACACAAAGCCAGCTGGGTGACCTTGGGCTAGTCACAGCTCTCTTAGAGCTCTCTCAGCCCCACCTACCTCACAAGGTGTCTGTTGTGGGGAGGGGAAGCTGGTTTGAGTCTCCCTTAAGTGGTAGAGAAAGTCGGCATATAAAAAACCGACGCTTCTTCTTCTGATGAAGGGAACTTTGGCTTTGGAAAATTAATACCCTGGAACTCTTTTTTTAAATTTAATTTTATAAAAGGAGGGATACAAAAGGAAAAAAGGGGGGAATAGGGGTATCCAGAGTACAATTAGAAGGACAAAGATATAGAAATAAATCAAACGGATTGCATTGCCATGCTATTCAGCGCCATAATACTATCAACTAATTACCCAAGCAGTATGTGTGTGTGTGTGTGTGTGTGTGTGTGTGTGTGTATGTATGTGTGTATATATATATATATATATATATATATATATATATATATATATATATATCATTGCTAATCATATAATATGATCAAAAATGATCACCTTATCACATCTCTCAAACATATTTGATATCTCTGCAATCAAAGTAACTATCTAAAAAAATTAATTAAATATCAACTCTCTTATTTTGTTAATATTGGGCCTCAATATATTTGTAGAATAAATACCATGGAACAGTTGTTGTTGTGGGTGGTCTTTAAGTTGCTACTTATGTGAGAACCAGTGTGGTGGTGTAGTAGGGGTTAAGAAAGGCCCAGGTTCAAATCTCCACTAGTCTGTAGGTGGTACCTAAGGCCACCTTTTGAGTTCAGAGCCAAGACCGAACGCTACACCAGCCTCCAAAAGCATAAAATATAACTTATGTTATATATATTTTAATCTTTCGCCAAGGAGCTCAGAATACCATTTAGACAGTGCAGTCCTTAGCAACGTTACACCCTTTTAAGCTGACGGTCTCCAGTTGGCTTAGAAGGGTGTAACTCCGCTTAGGATCGCACCGCCAGCCTCACAAGTCTGAGCTGGGCTCGGCGGAGAGGCAGTGACTTATCTAAGGGCCACCTGGTGAGCCTCATTGCGGGAGTGGGAACTTACATTTCCTCCCGTCAAAGCCTAGCGCTACCTCTCAGAGAACCACACACGGACTTATTAGTTCCTCTTTCCCTGGATGTCATGCCAGGCTAGGTCTGCGTTTCCTAACTCCTCTCTGCTTCTTTTCAATAACAGCTGCAAGAAAAGAAAATTAATGTAGTGTTTTTTTTTTAAGGAGTACATCTGAACGCAGAGCTTCTCCACTTCTCACTCAGATTAATCGGCTTTATGTTAAATCCACGTTAGGCGTAGCTTTGAACCTGCAACGTGACCGGGAACCATCAGGGGGCAGCTGTGACCAGAAAAGAACAAAACCAGAAGGAGGCAGCGGGGAAAATAAAGAACAGAGAGAAACGATGGGTAAAATCAGGGAAACAGCTAAGAAGAATCAAGGCAAATGGAAAAAAACAAAAATGGGTGATGGTGGTGGTGAAAACCCCTGTGGAAAGAGCAGAGGAAAAGAAGGGAAAAGTTAAGACATGGAGGAAGAATCAGAGAATAAAAAAAATTAAAAACCCAAATCAACCTAAGCTAGGGTTGCCAGGTCCCTCTTCGCCACCGGCGGGAGGTTTTTGGGGTGGAGCCGGAGGAGGGCGGGGTTTCGGAGGGGAGGGACTTCAATGCCATAGAGTCCAATTGCCAAAGCGGCTATTTTCTCCAGGCGAACTCATCTCGATCGGCCGAAGAGCAGTTGCAATAGCAGGAGATCTCCAGCTAGCACCTGGAGGTTTGGCAACCCTAACCCAAGCTGAAATACACAACCCGTAGTAGAAGAGGAAGGGAACTGAACATGGGGGAAATGGAATGGGGCTTATTTAAGCTCTTTACAAACTCCTTCAGAGAGAAAAAGAAGGGGAGAGGGAGAACACGCCGCCCCTTCAGAGTTAATAAAAAAAAAGCTTTCAGACCTCAGCAAGAGAACTAAATGAGACTGAATATAAAGGTGCCATATAAAGAGGGCCAATGGAGATTTTTCCTTAAAAAAAAGGGGGGGAGCAGCTGCTGTACAATCTAAGGATGTTTGCAACCAAGGTGCACTTCATCCCAACCGCTCGCGGTTCCAGCAGGTTAACTTCATTAAAGGGTTCCCTCTGCCCCTTTCATGTGTGCCGGGATCCCTACTGGGTGGCTCCATCAGGCAGAGAGAAAAAAACCCTCGGCTGGATGATTATAAACGGATGTTTTACACCCGGGTGAATGGAATGAGGGGTGTGGGGGGCCTGTGGAGCCAGAGAAGCAAGAGACAGACCCTCCGCGGCTATTAATTTCCCACCACACAAGGCCTCGGCCCTTCGCGAGGAATAGCCTTAGGACTGGAAGCGTCGCTGATTGAATTCCCAGGAAAGGAAGAGACCCAGCATGAAGTCCGCTGCCGATCTCTCTGTGACCAGGAATCTCTTCAATGGATGGTCTTTCCCTCCTTATTATGCAGGGCCTGATGTCTCTAAGCTATATGACGGGGTTTCTTTTTTCCTTTGTTGGGTTTTTCTTCTTGTGTTCAAAAGCGCACCGCAGGCCTCGGGAGAGGACCCGGACGCTTGACATTTGACAGGACCCACAAATAAGTTCCCAGAAATTAGTAGCCACAAATGTGTGCGCACATTTGGGTGTAAAGTGCCGTCAAGTCACAGCTGACTTATGGTGACCCCGTCGGGTTTGCAAGGCAAGAGACGTTCAAAGGTGGTTTGCCACTGCCTGCCTCTGCGTGGGCTGAGAGAGTCCTGAGAGAACTGTGACTGGCCCAAGGTCACTCAACAGGCTTCATGTGGAGGAGTGGGGGAATCGAACCCGGTTCTCCAGATTAGAGTCTGCTGCTCTTAATCACTACACCACGCTGGCTCTTACACCCATTCTTGAGAGCTGCCAGGGACGGTGTGGCCACGGCACTGCCGCAACGCATCCAATGAGGTTTCGTGACTGCTCCGGGAGGGGGGGAAAAGGACATTAAAAAAAAATACGGAAATTGGGGGGGGAGCCCCATAGAGAACAGCGATGCTGCACCAACAAAAAGATGGCGCAGCATCGCTGTAGCTTTAGGGGGCGTTCCCGGGCCAAAAGGGGTTAGGAATGTTCCTATTAGCAATGGGGTTGTTCTTTATGGCCGGGATAATCAGGAGATTCTATTTTTGCACTAGGCAGAGGGGTCTTTTGAACACACGAACACATGAAGCTGCCTTATACTGATGCCCTTGGTCCATCAAAGTCAGTATTGTCTACTCAGACCAGTAGCGACTCTCCAGGGTCTCAAGCAGAGGTATTTCACATCACCTACTTGCCCAGTCCCTTTAACTGGAGATGCTGGGGATTGAACCTGGGACCTTCTGCATGCCAAGCAGATGCTCTGCCACTGAGCCACGGCCCCTCCCCTAAAGGGTTGGAAAGGGTGGCCCTTAAAGCCCTAGTCAACTCTATGATTTCTTTCTACCACAGTACTGCAGCATGCTGTGTCATTTTTATCTTTCTTCTCCCCCTTGACAAATTATTTACCAATGCTATGGGCAAGCTCCAAACTCTCCCCCCACGCTTTTATTTGTTTGTACGAAGGATTTACAGGCCTTCCCTTCAACCATCGGGTTCCTCCTGGGATACAGAATAACTACATAAAATCAACCATAAAAATATAATCAATTTAGAACGCAGCATCCTATAAACCAAACCATAACCAAACCAGGAAAACGGAGTTAAAATATCAACTCTGCTCATGGAGGAAGAAGAAGAACGGGAGGAGGGAACTCAGTCGGTCCAGACAGATGCCTAGTTAAACAAAAAGGATTTTACTCAGCACCTGAAATGCAAGAACACAAGAGTTTCCCTGCTGCATCAGACCTGTGGTTCATATAAACCAGTATCCCGTTTCACACACAGTGGCCAACCAGTTGCCCTAGAGCTGCTAGCTAGGGTTAGGAAATTCCTGGAGATTTTGGGAGTGGAGAGTGGAAAGTAGGATTGCCAGATCCCTCTTCGCCACCAGTGGGAGGTTTTGGGGGCAGAGCCTGAGGAAGGTGGGGTTTGGGAGGGAGGGACTTCAATGCCATAGAGTCCAATTGCCAAAGCAGCCGTTTTCTCCAGGTGAACTGATCGCTGGAGATCAGTCGTAATAGCAGGAGATCTCCAGCTACTACCTAGAGGTTGCCAATATATCAGGCAAAGAGGCCAAGGCCTTCTCCTGGTATTGCCTCCTAGCACTGGCATGTGGAGATTAATTGGAAGTTGGCTTTCGCCATCTTGGCTAGCAGTTATTTGATGGACCTGTCCTTCATGGATAGGTTTTTTACTCCCATCTATCTGTTTTGTTTGTTTACTGACCCTGAAGTCTCTTCACAGGCTCTCTATTGGTTTCTGGATCTAGTTTAAGATGATGGTGCTTACTTACCCTGGGACCCACATATTCGAAGGACCACCTCTCCCTATATGAGTCCGTGTAGCAAATGCTCTCTTCATGACAAGGACTCCTAGCAGTCAAAATATTGTCGAAGGCTTTCACGGTCAGAGTTCATTGGTTCTTGTAGGTTATCCGGGCTGTGTAACCGTGGTCTTGGAATTTTCTTTCCTGACGTTTCGCCAGCAACTGTGGCAGGCATCTTCAGAGTAGTAACACTGAAGGACAGTGTCTCTCAGTGTCAAGAGTGTAGGAAGAGTAATATATAGTCAGAAAGGGGTTGGGTTTGAGCTGAGTATTGTCCTGCAAAAGTATTGTCCTGTAAGTATCAAGATAATGTGCTAATGAGGGTATGGTATGTTAATATGGAACCATTGTATCCTGAAGTGATCTGTTAATGTGTGTAATCCAAAACTAATCTGTATGGCTATTGTTGAATGTTGTCTTTGTCTGGAGGTTTTTCAGGGCAGGAAGCCAAGCCTTATTCATTCTTAAACTCTCCTCTTTTCTGTTAAAGTTGTGCTGATGTTTATGAATTTCAATGGCTTCTCTGTGCAATCTGACAAAATAGTTGGTAGAATTGTCCAGTCTTTCAGTGTCTTGGAATAAGACCCTGTGTCCTGTTTGTGTCAGTCCATGTTCAGCCACTGCTGATTTCTCAGGTTGGCCAAGTCTGCAGTATCTTTCATGTTCTTTTATCCTTGTTTGTATGCTGCGTTTTGTGGTCCCGATGTAAACTTCTCCACAGCTGCAAGGTATACGATATACTCCTGCAGAGGTGAGGGGGTCTCTTTTGTCTTTTGCTGATCGTAGCATTTGTTGTATTTTCTTGGTGGGTTTAAACACTGTTTGTAGGTTATGTTTTTTCAAAAGTTTCTCCATCCTATCAGTGACTCCTTTAATAAATGGCAAGAATACCTTTCCTATGGGAGACTGTTTTTCTTGAGTTTTCTGATTTTTGTTTGGTTCAATGGCCCTTCTGATTTCATTCTTGGAGTAGCCGTTTGCTAGCAGTGCGTGATTTAGATGGTTAGTTTCTTCCTTGAGAAACTGTGGTTCACAGATCCGTCTTGCACGGTCCATTAATGTTTTGATTATTCCTCTTTTCTGTCGGGGGTGGTGGTTGGAGTTTTTGTGTAAGTAGCGATCTGTGTGAGTTGGTTTCCGGTAGACCTTGTGACCTAACTGAAGGTTTGATTTACGGATGACAAGGGTATCAAGAAATGGGAGTTTACCCTCAATTTCCTTTTCCATGGTAAACTGAATGTTTGGATGGATATTATTAAGATGGTTTAGAAAGTCCATTAATTTAAAAAAATTAATGGACTTTCTAAACCATCTTAATAATATCCATCCAAACATTCAGTTTACCATGGAAAAGGAAATTGAGGGTAAACTCCCATTTCTTGATACCCTTGTCATCCGTAAATCAAACCTTCAGTTAGGTCACAAGGTCTACCGGAAACCAACTCACACAGATCGCTACTTACACAAAAACTCCAACCACCACCCCCGACAGAAAAGAGGAATAATCAAAACATTAATGGACCGTGCAAGACGGATCTGTGAACCACAGTTTCTCAAGGAAGAAACTAACCATCTAAATCACGCACTGCTAGCAAACGGCTACTCCAAGAATGAAATCAGAAGGGCCATTGAACCAAACAAAAATCAGAAAACTCAAGAAAAACAGTCTCCCATAGGAAAGGTATTCTTGCCATTTATTAAAGGAGTCACTGATAGGATGGAGAAACTTTTGAAAAAACATAACCTACAAACAGTGTTTAAACCCACCAAGAAAATACAACAAATGCTACGATCAGCAAAAGACAAAAGAGACCCCCTCACCTCTGCAGGAGTATATCGTATACCTTGCAGCTGTGGAGAAGTTTACATCGGGACCACAAAACGCAGCATACAAACAAGGATAAAAGAACATGAAAGATACTGCAGACTTGGCCAACCTGAGAAATCAGCAGTGGCTGAACATGGACTGACACAAACAGGACACAGGGTCTTATTCCAAGACACTGAAAGACTGGACAATTCTACCAACTATTTTGTCAGATTGCACAGAGAAGCCATTGAAATTCATAAACATCAGCACAACTTTAACAGAAAAGAGGAGAGTTTAAGAATGAATAAGGCTTGGCTTCCTGCCCTGAAAAACCTCCAGACAAAGACAACATTCAACAATAGCCATACAGATTAGTTTTGGATTACACACATTAACAGATCACTTCAGGATACAATGGTTCCATATTAACATACCATACCCTCATTAGCACATTATCTTGATACTTACAGGACAATACTTTTGCAGGACAATACTCAGCTCAAACCCAACCCCTTTCTGACTATATATTACTCTTCCTACACTCTTGACACTGAGAGACACTGTCCTTCAGTGTTACTACTCTGAAGATGCCTGCCACAGTTGCTGGCGAAACGTCAGGAAAGAAAATTCCAAGACCACGGTTACACAGCCCGGATAACCTACAAGAACCAATGAACTCCTAGCAGTCCCTTGCTCTCAATAACACAATCTGGTCCTGGGTTTTATCTGTTGCTGCCCCACTTCTGTGGAACAACCTCCTGGAAGAGGTGAGGGCACCAAACTACCCCTGGGGTAGTGTTGCCAGGTCCCTCTTCACCACCAGCGGGAGGTTTTTGGGGTGGAGCCTGAGGAGGGTGGGGTTTGGGGAGGGGAGGGACTTCAGTGCCATAGAATCCAATGGCCAAAGCAGCCATTTTCTCCAGGGGAACTGATCTCTATCGGTGGGAGATCACTTGTAACAGCTAGTACCTGGAGGTTGGCAACCCTAACCTGGGGCCTTCCAGATAAAACAGTGCTATTTCAGAGGGCTTCTGGGGATGGTTGAATAGTCTTAGGCTTAACTATTTTAGCTATCTGTTCACATTTACTTTTTAAATTGTTTTTTTTTGTCGTTTTGATTATTTATTTGTTTGCTTGTTTAGAAAATGTCTGTGCCACCTCTCCAGAGAACCTGCTTAAGGCAGCTTACGAAATAAAACATAATACAAATGCAGAAGACAATAAAAGTCTGGCAACCCTGTGTTAAATGCTTATGCATCCTATTCCTGAACACGCTATTTGGTCCTAAAACAATAACGGCAACCACAACGGGACACAGAAATGTAGGCGCAACGAGGTACAAAGGGAAACAAAGCAGATGGAGATAAAGATGTTTGCAAAAAGATATTCACCCTCACTTTCCTTTTTCTGTAGGAGGAGAGGGTTTTTTTTTTTTTTTGTATTATTGTTGTGCTTATTGCTGTTCTTAAAGGGGAATGGCAGCTTTTGATGGAGCTGGTCCCCTCACTGCAGTCTACATTTCATGGTAGTTTTCAACACTCCAGGATGCGACACTCCCCGTTTCGGAGTCCAGGGGCAGAGAATTAAGTGCCAGAAGGCATGTGCAGTATTTTATTTTATATTAATTTTTTCCCTGCCAGCAGTTCTGTTACAAACGCTGCCATAAAAATTTAGAACCCCAAACCAAATTATCACAAGGGTATTTCATCTCCCTCCTGACTGAAACTTAGCAAATAAATTCTCAGGCCAGAAGTGATTCGTTCCTTACCTCCTCCCTTCTCCCCCTCCTTTAAAAAAAAAAAGAAAAGAAAAGTGTGATTTGCAATGTTTTGACTCTCCTTTTGATCGGTCCTGGCAACGAAATCTCCATATGTTTCGGTTGCCTTGGACTCACCCTGTAACATTTTGTCATGTTTTAGTTTGCGACCTCTCATTCCCCCCAATATTTACACACATTTTGGAATATATTTTCATTGTAACACACTCACATAATGCACAGGGAATTAATTCCACATACATTTATTTGGAAAGACTGAGAAACCCCTGCCCCGTTAGCTGAACAGTTCAACCAGCTAGCGCCTTGCTTGAATGCGGGGACTTGTTCCGTTTTTGCCTGGGGGCCAACACTACATTTTAAGAGATTTGAGACAGACTTTGGCTTCCTATCATGTCTATACACATTCCCTTTGTCTGTAAGGACATAAGGGGAGCCCTACTGGATTCAGTTAAGGGCAAAGCTAAACCATCGGTCTTCACAACCTTTATTTATTTATTTTACAAAACTCAGATACTGCATTTCTGCCCTCACAAGGGCCACTAAAGCAGCTAACAAATTAGAACATGCATAAAACCCCACATTTTCAAACCATTACAATGAACCAAAAGTCTCTTTCTGTGTTAAGTGCCTTCAAGTCGCTTCCGACTCATGGTGACCCTATGAAAAAGTCCTCCAAAATGTCCTATCTTTGACAGCCTTGCTCAGATCTTGCAAACTGAAGGCTGTGGCTTCCTTTGTTGAGGCAATCCATCTCTTGTTGGGTCTTCCTCTTTTCCTGCTGCCCTCAACTTTTCCTATCATGATTGTTTTCTCCAGTAACTCTTGTCTTCTCATAATGTGACCAAAATACGATAGCCTCTGTTTAGTCATTTAACTTCTAGGGTCAGTTCAGGATTAATTTGATCTATAACCCACTGATTTGTTTTTTTGGCAGCCCACGGTATCCGTAACACTCTCCTCCAACACCACATTTCAAAGGAATCTCTTCCTATCAGCTTTCTTCAATGTCCACAAGGAATTAATTCCATATACATATAATTCCAAAAGCCTACACATCATTAAAACAATTAAAAACAGAGCGGAAGGACATGCAAACAACAATTAAAACATTGGTTATGAAGGAGGGGTCACATTATGAGAAGATAAGGGTTGCTGGGAAAGACAATCATGCGAGGAAAAGTCAAAGGCAGCAGGAAAAGAGGAAGACCCAACAAGAGATGGGTTGACTCAATAAAGGAAGCCACAGCCCTCCATTTGCAAGACCTGAGCAAGGCTGCTAACAATAGGACAATTTGGAGGTCATTAATTCATAGGGTCGCCATGAGTCAGAAGCGATTTGATGGCACATGCGCGCACGCGCGCACACACACACACACACACATGTGTGATGATGATTCTTCAGGCAACCTGTATCTTTTATTATTACAGAAGTATAGAAAAAATATCTACAGCAAATGTTCTTAGAATAAACTGGGCATGACCCTTCCCCACACGGGTACAACGCTTGTGGATGGACGCCTCTCTCCAGATCTAACAAAGCTTTGTTTTTCTTCTCTCAGTGAACAAACAGGCACCAAGCTAGGCCACGAGAGGGAAATGGGAGGCCTGCGCATAGCTCACTCCCTTCTCTCTTCCCTCACTGAAGTCTGAAATGGCACCTCTGCAAAGAGGGTTGTGTTTGTTGTTTCTGAAGGGAGACCTTTGCTTTCTCAGTCACTCAAATAACACATCCAAGAATTTCTTGATCAGCGTTGTTTGGAGACAATTTCTCAGTATCTCACACAAACACAGTGTGAAAAGGAATGAGTCCCAAGAGGGGCTGTTCAAATTCCAGAAAACATTGGTTTGTGTGCTAAAATAACAAACGGAGGGCCACCACGCGTCCATACACAGTGACACTTTACAAAGGAAAATAGGTACGCTTGTTCCCCAGTATGGGAGCAACAGATTTGCAGTGTGGTAGTAGCCAAAGCAAATAATCACACCATGCTGGTCATGGAAAGTTAGGGTTGCCAACCTCCAGGTACTAGCTGGAGATCTTCTGCTATTACAACTGATCTCCAGCTGATAGAGATCAATTCACCTGGAGAAAATGGCCGCTTTGGCAATTGGACTCTATGGCATGGAAGTCCCTCCCCTCCACAAACCCCACCCACCTCAGACTCCGCCCCCAGAAGCTCCAGGTATTTTTCAACCCGGAGCTGGCAACCGTATGGAATGTCCCAGCCACATACCTGTTGAAATCTTAATCTTCAACCTAGGAAGGACACCTGTCACAAGCTGATCACACACATGTGTGGTTTTTTGTTATCTCGCAGTATCTCAGTCCCAAATACTATGGTTTTTGATACCGTCAGATTTTGAAATGACTAACTTTGATCCCACATAGGACACACAACACTGATGAGCCAAGAACCTAGTGCAAATTTTCTCTCTACTGGACTGTGACTCGGTTTAGATGTAACCCTGTACTGTGACTTATTTTAACTGCAACCTATTTGTGAAAGCAGAAGAAAACAATCCTAGTTTGCCTTGACAAATCCCAGTAGCAGAGATTTTCTCACTCTTCCACTCCTGTCCAACAAAACAAAGAAACTAAAACAATCCAGGGGCTATCCCAGCCTGCAATGCAATACTAGGATAAAGAAAAGCTTCTCTGTGTGAACAACTTTACTTCTTAGTTGGCCTTATTGCAGGGCCCAAACCTACACCCCCTTCTCAAGCTGTATGGTCAGGCAATAAAAACAAAATAAAAAAACAGCAATAAAGTAATACAATAAAATAATAAAAACCAGGAATAATTAAGAATAATACAATAAAACGATAAAAAACAACCATTGAAATATCAGTATTAAAAAGCCATTTGCTTCCTGAGTCTAGGTTACCACTAGTGTTGCCAGGTATAGCATGGTGAACCAGTGGGAGACTAGGGAGGTGGGGACATGGGGGAGTGTGACATCACTTCTAGGAAAACCCAGAAGTGACATCACACCTCTCTAGGAACTGCTGAAAACTATAGAAAAACCATAGAGTCTCTGGCAATTTCTAGAGAGGACTGATGTAACTTCCAGGGTTTTCCTGGAAGTGGTGCCACACTGTTAGCCCGATGGCTATTTTTTAAAAAAGTTTTCCTGCTGTTATTTTGAGTGATGGGGGATCCCCAGCCCTTGGCAGGAGCCTGGCAACCCTAGTTACCACCTAAGGTTGCCAACTTCCAGGTACCAGCATGAGATCTCTTGCTATTACAACTGACATCCAGCCGATAGAGATCAGTTCACCTGGAGAAAATGGCCACTTTGGGAAATGGACTCTGTGGCATTGAAGCCCCTCCCCTCCCCAAACCCCGCCTGCCCCTGGCTCCACCCCCAAAACCTCCCATCAGTAGCGAAGAGGGGCCTGGCAACCCTAGTTACCACCTCCATGTTAAGTTGCCTTATACTATTTAGCTCTGATTCTAGCAGTCCAAGATCTTTCCCAGGCATCATACTGGAGAGCTTTTTTGGCTGGAGATGCCAGGAACTGAACCAAGGACCTTTTTCTGCATGGAAATCATGTGGCTCTACCACCGAGCTACAGTATCTGCCCCCAGCTTATGAAACGGGCGACGAGCTTGTTCTGAAACGTGAATTTCCCCCAAAGCTTCTCTGCAAGCTACCCAGGGATCTATACATCTATATAAATGCAATTTGTCCTTGTGAGGCTGGGCACGATAATTTTTCATATTGAAATTGTCATCCTTCTACGCTGTATGCTCTTCTACAATTTAACTGCTGAAAGGGAAATTAAGATCTGAACATTTCTCTGCAGGTACACGTGATGGAGAGAAGGAGACGTTTGAAGCCATGGTTAGGGAAGCCTGAATGGTAGGGTGTCATTTTGCCCAGCTCGAAGGGTCGGTTCTTTGTCCAAGGGACCAAGGCAAGCCCCCGATCTAAACACTACACCATACTGGCCATAGGGCAGGCAGCTATTCAGGAGGAGAGGCTCACTCTGTCTATGCATCTCCCTGCTGGGAAACTTTGCATTCTAGCATTCCTGCCTGTGACACGGTCATTAAAACCAAAGAAACCCTATCAGACATTAAGGTTGCAATAACTCCAGCTACTAAGGGAAATCGTTATAGAGCTGTGGAAAATAGAAACAAACACACACCAACTTTTGGAAGGAGGGTTTGTGAGCTTTTTTTAGCCCGAGAGAGAGGAAATCCAAAGTAGTTGCCAAGGGACAGTGTCAGGTTTAGGAGCCAATTCAAACAACATAGCTCCAAAATGGAAGCCACTGAACTGCTCCCAAACACCAGATAGCAAACGTACAATCCTGGGCAGAGTTACTCCAGTTTAATCCTGTTGAAGCCAGTGGGCTTAGACTGCTAGGGTTGCCAGGTCTCTCTTCGCCACCGGCAGGAGGTTTTTGGGGCGGAGCCTGAGGAAGGTGGGGTTTGGGGAGGGACTTCATTGCCATAGAGTCCAATTGCCAAAGTGGCCATTTTCTCCAGGTGAACTGATCTCTATCGGCTGGAGATCAGTTGTAATAGCAGAAGATCTCCAGCTACTGCCTGGAGATTGGCAACCCTAGTAACTGCATAGGATTGCACTGGGGAAGGCTAACATATTATATGGATTAACTTGATTCAATGGTCTGTGGTAGGGGGGGTCAGAAGCTGTTTGTTTATTTATTTACTTCATTTATCCTGCACCTTTCTCCCCAGCAGGGACCCAAAGACACTTATCTCGTTCTCCTCTCCTCCATTTTATCCTCACAACAACCTTTTGAGGTAGGTTAGGCTGAGAGAGAATGTGACTGTATCAGGGTCACCCAGCAAGCTTCCATGGTAGAGTGGGGATTTGAACCTGGGTCACCCAGATCCTAGTCTGGCGTTACCACATGGGAACAGTCTCCTTCTTGAGGTGGCAGATTATTCATTGTTGAAGGTTTTAAGTGTCAATTGGATACCTTCTTGACAGGGATATTATAGCTGTAGCTCCTGCATTGTCTGGGGGTTGGACTAGATGACCTTTGTGGTACCATCCAACTATGAGATTGATTAAATAAATAAATAAATAAGTAGCCTAGCCACTACACCATGCTGATACCACTACAAATGACTGGCAGTGTTATGGAGACTTTCCACATGACGAGGGCAATCCACATGGGGAGCGACTTTCAAACTTCACAGCTGCTACGTGGGGGCCACCACCAAATGGGACATGCTTCCCAGCAGCTTCAGTGCGATGCCCAACATTTTAAAAGTCATCCCTAAGGATTACCTTCCAGAATGCCATTTTCTTCCTACTGGGCCATCAAGACCTTCCACCATCCTCACAAGACATTCACTGATCATTAAAATAATACATATAAGGCATGCATGCAGGAGTTTCCTTTTTTTTTTTTTTTTGTGCTACACCTCTTTAAAATGTATCCAGTGGAAATACAACACACTCAGATGTCTTGTCAGTTTTCAAAGCACGGCACCAGTGAGATTCAGTCATCCATAATTCACCAGGCAAAGTTGGGACAAAATTCAAAGTTTGCGCGCGCGCGTGTGTGTGTTCGATTGTGAGTGTGAGGATCATTACCATTTCAGCGGCTGCGGGATGGCAGCTTCTAGTAAAACAAATGAAAAGCTGTATTTAGTGTCTTTTGCCACATTGTGAGAGGAATGAATAAAACACTTTATAATATATTTTACAGCTGCTGTTTCTTAGGGTTTTCTGCTGCACAATAGTCAGAGCGGCTCTGGCTGGGGAGTAACTGTAAAAATACCCCCCCCCTTTGTTGTTTTAAACCATTCTGTTGAAAGCATGCATATTAATTGCCTCATCGTTCCTGAAAACTGCGGTTGGGGAGAGTTTGGGAGTGGGACTGGAGATAGCGGTGGCAGCTGAGAAGGGGCCGAGGTGGGTGAGGGGAGTTCAAGGTTGTGTCAGGGGTGGACAACGGAAGCCGGGAACCAAGCAAAACAGGGACTGGGTGCTGCCAAAACAAAGACACAGATAGTCAGATGGATTGCTACCAAAGTGTCCCCGAGTATCAGGGAAGACAAAGTACCAGGGAACTGGGGGGGGATGCAGGGACTGGAGGAGATACGGAGTACAGCAAAGGAGGGAAACTGTGCAAAGGGAGCTGAAGGGGAAAGACAAAGAGGTGAGGGAGGCTGACAGGAAAAATTTCAGCCGAGCAGGGCGTAGGGTTGCCAACCTCCAGGTAACCAATATAAACAAAACAAAAGCACTCCCGTGCCTATACCATATGGTTTGGAAATTAGCACGGGTAAAAGGTACACAAATGCACAGAGCCAAGTAGCAAAAATGCAAATGTTAATAAGTGCAAAACATCAAAGACAGCAGTGTGAGACAAATAGACCTAACAGCAGTGACTACACAATGTACACTAACAGCAGTGACTACACAATGTACAATATATACATGGATTATAGAATAACCAGGCAAAAAAGTCCTCTTCTTAAGTCTATCAAAGTTGGTTGGTTCCAATTGTATAATATGTTCACCTGGTATGAATCCAGTGAATATAAATCCAAAGATGGGGGACGGCCGTTTCACCTTGGTTTCTTCAGCCCCATATTATCTCATCCATGTAATGGTAATTCCAGTATATAACAAAGTCCACAAAGGTACACTATTAAGCCACAGCAATGTCCACAGGTTCCCAAGTGGGATACAAGCTAGTATCCCACTTGGGAACCTGTGGACATTGCTGTGGCTTAATAGTGTACCTTTGTGGACTTTGTTATATTCTGGAATTACCATTACATGGATGAGATAATATGGGGCTGAAGAAACCAAGGTGAAACGGCCGTCCCCCATCTTTGGATTTATATTCACTGGATTCATACCAGATGAACATATTATACAATTGGAACCAACCAACTTTGATAGACTTAAGAAGAGGACTTTTTTGCCTGGTTATTCTATAATCCATGTATATATTGTACATTGTGTAGTCACTGCTGTTAGTGTACATTGTGTAGTCACTGCTGTTAGGTCTATTTGTCTCACACTGCTGTCTTTGATGTTTTGCACTTATTAACATTTGCATTTTTGCTACTTGGCTCTGTGCATTTGTGTACCTTTTACCCGTGCTAATTTCCAAACCTCCAGGTAACAGCTGGAGATCTCCTGCTATTATAACTAATCTCCAGCCATTAGAGATCAGTTCCCCTGGAGAAAATGACCGCGTTGGCAATTGGACTCTATGGCATTGAAGTCCCTCCCCTCCCTTCCCCAAACCCTGCCCTCCCCAGGCTCCGCCCAAAAACCTCCTGCCGGTGGCGAAGAGGGACCTGGCAACCCTACTTAGGGCGCTTTCACACATCCTGAATAAGGCACTTTCAATCCACTTTCAGTGCACTTTAGCGATCATTTGCAAGTGGATTTTGCCACTTCACACAGTAAAACCCAGCTGCAAAGTGCATTGAAAGTGGATTGAAAGTGCATTGTTCAGCATGTGTGAAGGTGCCCTTAGAAGTGGGCCCCAAACAGCACAGTAAGCTTAGAAGTGGACTCCACTTCAAAACATTGCCTTAGACCAGATGAAGTCTGGCCCTTTAACTAACTGTGGAAGTTCCTGGTGAATTGCCGCCTGGAGGACCACTAGTGGTCAGAAGCAAGCTTACACCATTCTTCTGACCAAAGTGGACTCTGCAGGTCTACCAGGAGCCACTAGGCTAAGCTTATCCCTCAGGTTGCCATCCTCCAGGTAATAGCTGGAGATCTCCTGCTATTACAACTGATCTCCAGCCGACAGAGACCAGTTCCCCTGGAGAAAATGGCTGCTTTGGCAATTGGACTCTATGGCATTGAGGTCCCTCCCCTCCCCAAACCCTGCCCTCCTCAGGCTCCGCCCCAAAAACCTCCTGCCAGTGGCGAAGAGGGACCTGGCTACCCTATCTGGTGACCAGCTGCCAGCCAGCGACCATGTTGAACCCCAAAAATCACCAGGTATTTCCCAACCTAGAACTGGCAACCCTAACTATGGAAGTCTTAACATCCCTGCCTTTAGTGCAGCAAATCCTACCCCGCAGCTAGGAAGGGAGAATCAACCACCAACACCACCCCAGTCTGGAAACCACAACGAGGAGGGGGGACGGAGAAAGAATTTGGAGCCAAGCCTAGGTACAGGAGAGTTTGTGGGAGATCTCGTAAAGAAAGATGCTGGTGTGATCTGCATGTACAAATGAATCAGCACACATAAAACACCACATGCATAAACGAGTGTATTCTCTCCCATCTCCCTCGCACACAATCTTTTCCTGTCATGTCAGCTGTGAGACATCCCATTTGGGTTGTGAACTGGCCCTGGAATTACAGAACTTGCAGGAATCCGTGGAGTTCATCTAGCAGAGGAAACATTCTGGGGAGGCTTTGGATTCACAACCTATTACTCCTGCTGTCCGTCTGGGAAGCTGCCCAAAGCTTTAAAATACGTCGGTTGGGGACAAATAGAAATTGGCATTGAGTGGCTGCGTTTCTGGGCTTATGATGATTGCCAGATTCAGAAAGGGAAAACCACCCTCCTGTGACTGCCTTATGGCTTCATCGCTGAATTTACAGCTTTTTTTAAAAAGAGAGAGAGAGAGAAAGAAAGAAAGAAAGAAGCAGCTATGAAAACAAGGAAATCATCCAGCCTATATTGGGGAATGGAGCACCCAAGAAAATGGGCGGAAGTCCTCATCTACTAGGAAAACATACCTGTGCCTTTCAAGATTTCCTGCTGAGACAAGACATCATTTCAAAGCAGATCTCTCCCGCAGTATAAGGTTCCCTTCTGTTTCCTCTTGAGTCAATAGCAAAGCAGCTGTGAGCCATCACAGGGGATTTTATATACACATACATACATGGACACATTTATTTAATACAAAAAAACCCTTATCTTTTTCTATCTATTCCCTTCCCCAGAGAATCGGAAGGGCCACAAAGAGTGTGACTGAACTGTTGTTCATGGTGTTCACACTCATCTCTCAAGGCCTAAGAGTGGCAAATTCATTTCTCACAGATCTGATTTACCTTGAGGTGTGTGGAAACAGGAGTAAGAAATTAATATACCTCAGTGCCTTCTTTCAGTCACCTCGTGGCTGTTCTTGGATGGGTTTTGCTCAGGCTGTTACCTCATGTTGCTCCAGGTTGCTTTTGTTGTTGCTGTGAATGCAGAACTATGGACACTGGAGACAGGTAGGGTTGCCAGCTCCGGGTTGGGAAATACCAGGAGATTTTGGGGCTGGAGCATGAGGAGGGCAGGGTTGGGTGCGGGGAGGAATTTTCAATGCCCTAGGGCATTTATGCAGGGTCGATTTTGATGCTCTCTCAAAGCTCCTTTTTTAAATCCGACCTTTAGAATGACTATTCACGGTACCGATGCAAGAGGAGAAAGTCAAACAAATTCAAACCTGCCCCCCACTTG
The DNA here is from genome assembly GCF_029931775.1 of Euleptes europaea. Classification (NCBI taxonomy): domain Eukaryota; kingdom Metazoa; phylum Chordata; class Lepidosauria; order Squamata; family Sphaerodactylidae; genus Euleptes; species Euleptes europaea. Next base: position 48,864,314 of record NC_079326.1, read on the forward strand.
CCTGCTCCTTCGATCCTTCGTTTGCATAGCCATTAGCAATCGTCGTTTGCATAGCTAACCCGGCGGCTGTGATTCTTCATGCTTCCTTAAGCGGATGCTTTGAGGCGTGGACAGAGCAAATAAAAAAGGTCGCGTTAAAAGGACTCTTAAGAAATGCAAAGCCGGTATGCGCCAGGTTTGCAGTGACTTCCAAAATGATGGTTCAGCCTGAAGAACTAAAAAAATATATATATGCGGGGCACTTCAGCCTGGAATGCACTGCTAATTACCAAGCATAAACGGCCTTAGAGTCCAATTGCCCAAGTGTCCATTTTCTCTAGGGGAACTGATCTCTGACGCCTGGAGATCAGCCGTAATAGCAGGAGATCTCCAGCCACCACCTGGAGGTTGGCAACCCTAGTGACAGAGTTTCTGCAATGTGGAAGCTGTCCGTGTACTTTTCTTTCTCTTTTGCCATGCCTGCTATGCAGCGATTCCACATTGGCTCTGGGGGACATGGCCATTTCCACGTAGTCTCGCTGATCCGCCTCCCTTGTTTGCCATTTTCTTCATACACACGCTGTAGTGCCACAACAGTTCTATTAAAATTGGAAATGGCTACGTAGCAATAGATCGTTACTAGGGTTGCCAACCTCCAGGTACTAGCTGGAGGTCTCTTGGTATTATAACTGATCTCCAGCTGACAGAGAGGGGCTGCGGCTCAGTGTTAGAGCCTCTGCTTGGCATGTAGAAGGTCCCAGATTCAATCCCCGGCATCTCCAGTTAAAGGGACCAGGCAAGTAGGTGATGCAAAAGACCCCTGCCTGAGACCCTGGAGAGCCGCTGCCGGTCTGAGTAGTCCATACTGACTTCGATGGACCAAGGGTCTGATTCAGTACAAGGCAGCTTCATGTGTTCACCTGAAGAAAATGGCTGCTTTGGCAATCGACTCTGTGGCATTGAAGTCCCTACCCTCCCCAAACCCCACCCTCCTCAGACTCTGCCCTAAAAACCTCCCGCCGGTGGCAAAAAGGGACCTCACAACCAGAGCAGTACCAGCATATGAAGAGAATACTGAATTTAGGCCCCCAGAACCCTCTTTCACCACACTGTTGGTGCTTCCGAGTGAATCTCCTCACAGCGTCAGTCAGATGGGGCGAAGAGATTATACTTCAAATGAACACACTGTTGACACTGAAATGTGAAAACCTAGTTGGGGTTGTAAGAAAACATTGTGATTTTAAAATTTCCAAAATTGTTCTGTGGAGTTTTTCACCAAACCTCATGAAAATTATCCTTTCTGGTTGCCACTCAATTAACCTGCTTTCTGTACTATTCTCTACTGTACTGTATTTGGTTCTGTATCTAACCTTTATGTCCTTAGGATGGGGACGGCCACAGGCTACATCTGGACCGAAAACACTTTTACGTGGCTCGTGGAACTGGACCGAAATGTGCCTTCATTTAGAAGAAGAAGAGGAGTTGGTTTTTATATGCTGACTTTCTCTAGCACTTAAGGAAGAACCAAACCGGCTTAAAATCACCTTCCCTTCCCCTCCCCACAACAGACACCTTGTGAGGTAAGTGGGGCTGAGGGAGTGTGTCTAGCCCAAGGTCACCCAGCAAGCTTCATGTGTAGGGGTGGGGAAACCAACCCGGTCCACCAGATTAGCGTCCGCCGCTCATGTGAAGGAGTGCGGAATCAAACCCGGTTCTCCAGATCAGAGTCCACCCCTCCAAACCACTGCTCTTAACCACTACACCATGTGGACTCTCTTTAGTTTGCTCTTTGCTTATGGCATCCGTGGTTGGGACTTCAAGAAGGATCAGTGACTGGTTGGTGATTGGATAGCCTAATCTTCAAGCAGTTGCTTGAACTACATTATTCCCTTTGGTCCTTCCCTATTGATTTCCACATCCTAAAGACTGAGCTTTGTGCATTACAATTGTTCTAATAAAAAAGGGGACTTTTCGGAGCACAGCATGGGTGGTCAGTCACTGGTTGCCAGCACCGAAGCTATTGCTGGGTCATTGACCAGCTGAATTTTACTGTCCAACCCGTTAGTATTTTCATTAAAAAAAACATTACTCAGTGTAACTCAACTTTTTTTTCAGGGCAAAAGAAACATGCAATCTGTCTCTGCAATTACAGTTGCTAAGGAATTGGAATGGAAGCCGCCGTCATATCACTGTAACTCATTACATCTACTAATTGGATACTCATCTGACAAGTACCTTATTGCTTTACTGGGGTGCGGCGAAGAGAGACAATTAAGGAACAAAACAAAATTAGAGATCTCTTTATGGCTATAGGTACAATCATGTTGTTGTTGTTGCTTTTGCATAGTTACACAATTGCGCATTAAGAAGGTACGGCTAATCAGATCTTGTTCGTCCTTTGTTTTGGACATCTGAAATCTTTCTCTCCTACCTTCTTATGTTACAGCAATAGATAGAAAGCAAAAAAGAATTACTTTCAAAGGTGCTGATTGCATCAAAAAGTCATGGGCCTTGTATGCATGGCTGTTTCCCTCGCGGTCACACACACACACCCCGATGGCTTTGGGTCTTTGTTTCGATTAGGCATGCCGTTTCCGACCGTCAGAGGTTGCGTCGCTCTTCCCCTGTGTTTCCCCGTGTTTTGCCCGTGTTTTCAAATCTGAGATAAAACAGGCCCCCCAAAATATGGGCAAAACGAGGGGAAATGCAGGGGGAGAGTGATGCGACCTCTGAAGGTCGGAAACGGCATGCGTAGTCAAAACAAAGACCCGAAGTTGTCGGGGGGGGGTGACCGTGCGGGAAACAGCCATGCATAAAAGCCCATTGACACTGTCAGGACCTCAAGTTCCCATCTCAAAAATTAGCCTTAAACATTTTCAAAGAGCTTGCCAATAATATATGTCTTTTGAGGTGGCTAAGAATACCACTAGGGTTGCCAGGTCCCTCTTCTCCACCAGCGGGAGGTTTTTGGGGCAAAGCCTGAGGAGGGCAGGGTTGGGGGAGGGGAGGGACTTCAATGCCATAAAGTCCAACTGCCAAAGTGGCCATTTTCTCCAGGGGAACCCATCTGTCGGCTGGAGATCAGTTGTAATAGCAGGAGATCTCCAGCTAGTACCCGGAGGTTAGCAAAAAACCGTAGCACTGTGGCTAATGAACAGTACAGTGTAGTAAAACCAATGCCTTATCTAATCTCTATCATTACACATCGAAGAATCCACACCTTAACAAATCCTCTCATAGATTTCTATTGTTGCACAAAGCTCAAGTTACTGTTACATAACATCCAGTTACTACATGCTATTTCACATCACAAGTTAAACATGATTTAACGTAGGATTTAACTTATCCTAAGTTAACTTATAAGAGCCCCGTGGCACAGAGTGGTAAGTTGCAGTACTGCAGTCCAAGCTCTGCTCACGACCTGAGTTCGATCCCAACGGAAGTCGGTTTCAGGTAGCCAGCTCAAGGTTGACTCAGCCTTCCATCCTTCCGAGGTCGGTAAAATGAGTACCCAGCTTGCTGGGGGTAAAGGGAAGATGACTGGGGAAGGCACTGCAAACCACCCCGTAAACAAAGTCTGCCTAATAAACGTTGGGATGTGACATCACCCCATGGGTCAGGAATGACCCGGTGCTTGCACAGGGGACCTTTACCCTTTGCAGTTAACTTATACATGATTTAACTTATCCTTGAGCTTTGTGCAACAACAGAAATCTATGAGAGGATTTGTTAATGTGTGGACTATTTGATGTGTAATGATAGAGATTAAATAAGACAGTGGTTGTACTACACAGTACCTGGAGCTTGGCAACCCTAAATGCCACCACCCCTTTGCTAGGGGAAAAATAACAAAAGGAAGAGCGGTTGAGTTTCTGCAATTAATATCCCTGATATCCCACTTTGCCACTACTGCTAATCGCTAAGGCACATGTCCCCAGCAATGAGAGACACAAACAGCTGTCATTCCAATGGATATTAATTTATATTGTTTCTCATTCTAGCCCTTGGTGCGCCAACATACAAAGGGACGGGGGGCGCAGTACACACTTTACATAAAGACATCTGCTTTAACAGTAGCTGTGCTCAACATGCTGCACCTGGACTTCCACTTTTTAAAAAAAAAATTGGTGTAATCTAGTTGCTTCTTGGCTCTCTGCTTTGTTACCTGCCTTTCTTGGCCCTTTTCCGCCCCTCCCTCCCTGTTTCTTTTTGATCAGCCAGAAGGAAATGAAATTCCAGAAATACGTTCTTCTGTGCCATGTGCAAATGGAAGCCAGGGTTTTCAGGGCCATGTGGCTTTGATTCAAAACAAACCCTCAAACAGAGGCAGCGGAATGGAGGGGGAAGAGAGGAGCAAAACTGCTTGTTTGGAAAGCAACCACCACATCTAGCTGGAAAAAGGAAAAAGGGCTTGAATAGTCCCTTGGCGGCGAAGGCCAGGCCAGTAGCCTGATCTACTGCTCTGGATTTCAGAAATAAAAGTGTGTTTTCCTACATCCTACACAACGCCCCTTTTGGTACAGATTTACAGCTTTGCATGGCTGCAGGAGGACTGATGCCTGTAATTCTACACCAGAGAATGAGATGGGTGAAGCAGGAACAGCTTAGAACATAAAAAGGGCCTTATTGGATCAGACCAGTGGTCCATCTAGTTTACTATTCTGCTTTACACAGAGGCAGCATGGTGTAGAGGTTAAGAGCGGAGGTTTGGAGGAGTAGATTCTGATCTGGAGAACCGGGTTAGATTCCCCACTCCTCCACATGAGCGGCGGAGGCGGCACTCCTACACATGAAGCTAGCTGGGTGACCTTGGGCTAGTCAAATTCAAATTCAAAAACCTTTATTGGCATATAAGATTGTTCCAGGTATTCCAGAATTAGTCAAAATAACAAAACATCAATATCAAAGTCTATCAATAGACATGAATGAAATGGGGTATGCCGGAATACAGTGGCTATAAGGTATATATAAAAAACGAGTGTCTACAAGTAACAGAAATAGCAGCTATTATCTTTTTTGTTTAATTTTTATCATTAAAGCTTGCTTCAGAAACATAGCTACTATTTCAGTAATTTCTGAATCATACCCATTCATTAAAAGTCTAAACAAGGAGTGGAGGGAAGAATTCCTATCCAGAATTAATGGCATTAGAAATTTCTAATACCTTGGGCTAGTCACAGCTCTGTTATAGCTCTCTTAGCCCCACCTACCTCACAGGGTGTCTGTTGTGGGGAGAGGAAGGGAAGGTGATTGTAAGCCGGTTTGATTCTTCCTTAAGTGGTGGAGAAAGTCGGCATATAAAAACCCAAGTCGTTGTCGTTGTCGTCATCTCCTCCTCTTCCTCCTCCTCCTCCTCCTTCTTTATTCTGCTTCACACACTGGCCAAGCAGTTGTCCTGGAGTCTCAATACCCAAGGCACAGAGGGCAAGGCCTTCCCTTGGGGTTGCCTCCAGCGCTGGCATTCAGAGGCTCACTGACTCAGAATGTGATTCGCTTGCATCACCACAGTTAGCAACCATTGATGAACACCTGCCATTCCATGAATCTGTCTAATCCCCCTCTAAAGCCATCTACCATCATGGCCATCACACAGGCAGCAAATTATGAGGTTTCATAAGTAGGGCTGCCAACTTCCAGAGGACACCTGGAGATCTCCTGCTTTTACAATTGATCTCCAGACAACCAAGGTCAGTTCCCCTAGAGAAAATAGCTGCTTTGGAGGCTGGACTCTTTGGCATTATACACTGCTGAGGTCCGTCCCCTCCCCAAACTCCGCCCTCCCCAGGCTCTACTCCCCAATGGCCAGGTATTTCCCAACCCAGAGGGTTGCCAACCTCCAGGTACTAGTTGGAGATCTCCTGCTATTACAACATATCTCCAGCCGACAGATCAGTTCACCTGGAGAAAACGGCCACTTTAGCAATTGGACTCTGTGGCATTGAAGTCCCTACCCTCCCCAAACCCCGCCCACCTCAGGCTCTGCCCCAAAAACCTCCCGCCGGTGGTGAAACGGGACCTGGCAACCCTACCCACTCTCCTGGCTTTCTGCAAACTCTGCAAAACAGAATTGTTCAAGAGGGATTTTCTACTCAGGCAATAGGATAGCGCTATACAAAATGGTTCACAAAATTACTTGGATAAATTATTGGAGGCTGTGTTCTATACTGCTATGTACTGCTTACTGTAGGTAGGTTCCTACTGTGTAAATTTTGTATCACTTAATGTGCCATGTTAATGTTTGCATTATGCTTCAGTTCTTTCTGGTGGTTCCAGACTTCTAAAATCCTAATGCATTTGGTTATTGGGATGTCCCCTTTTGTTGATTGGACTGACTCATTACATGTAAGAATGAGCGCTTTCCTGACCTCCTTGGGCAGGCCATTCCATAAGGTGAGGGCCACAATGGAGAAAGCACATGTACAGACAGTTGTTGATTTTGCCCATTTGCTGGTTGGCACCTGCAGAAACACCTGCTGACGTGAGTGAAGTTGTCTTGGCAGAGCATGGGGGAAATGCTGGGTTTCAACTGTTTTTACTCCGTTCATTTATTCTAGTGGCAAAATTTGGCTTATCTGCAAAGAATTTATCTTATGCATACAACACTGAATGGAGCCTGAGCCTCCTCCTCCCAATCTGGTCTCCTTAATTATGGCTCTGATTAACGAAGGTACACAGCCGAGGCCTGTTGTTCACAAGAGCGGACCTTCCAGAGATCTACAGCAAGAAAGTTCAACATGGCTGCTGGCTGGCAGATGGTCACCAGATAGGGTTGCCAGGTCCCTCTTCACCACCGGCGGGAGGTTTTTGGAGCGGAGCCTGAGGAGGGCAGGGTTTAGGGAGGGACCTCAATGCCATAGAGTCCAATTGCCCAAGCGGCCATTTTCTCCAGGGGAACTGGTCTCTATTGGCTGGAGATCAGTTGTAATAGCAGGAGATCTCCAGCCACTACCTGGAGGCTGGCAATCCTATCAACCAGACCAAACTAGAGTGGTGGAGCTGAGGAGATTACACTGGGGCCTTAGTTACACTGGGGGGGGGGGTAGGGAGTGTAATAGAGGGATCCCCCCTCCAGAGAGAAAACACAGAAGGCTACATCTTAGGCCTTTTATGCACAGGTTGTTTCCATGGCAAGAACCCCCTTCGCCTACTTTGGGGCTTTGTTTTCATTATGCACTTCTTTTCCGACCTTTAGAAGTCACTTCGCTTTCCCCCCGCGTTTTCTGGATGCTGTCAGAAACAGTATCCAGAAAATGAGGGGGAAATGTGAGGAGAGAGCGAAGTGACTTCTAAAGGTCAGAAAAGACCTGCATAATGAAAACGAAGCCCCAAAGTAGGTGGCGGGTATGCGTGTGATTGCGATGAAAACAACACATGCATAAAATGTAGGGTTGCCAGCTCCGGCTTGGGAAATACCTGGAGATTTTGGGGTGGAGCCTGAGGAAGGTGGGGTTTGGAGAGGGGAGGGACTTCAATATCACAGAGTCCAATTGCCGAAGTGGCCATTTTCTCCAGGGGAGCTGATCTCTATCTGCTGGAGATCAGTTGTAATAGAGGGAGATCTCCAGCTAGTACCTGGAGGTTGGCAACCCTAATAAAATGCCTTAGTTAGACCAGATGTCTGTGAGGTAAAACTCTTCAGACAGTGCCTTCATACCCCCTTCTACGGCTTCACGACACAGCGGATCTGGTAGCAAATTAGAATCAAACTTGGCCCGGCTCTTTGAAGCTTCTCTCTGTTTGAGATTATTACAGTAAAAGGATAATGAGTGAATAAAAGGGCCTCTTTAGCCAAGCTTGTTTTCAGGGAGACAGAGATGAATAAACTTCAGAAAGAGAGAGCACTTTGCGGTGCCCTGTGTGTTGGGTGGGGTGGGGAGAGCCTGAGAAGAGGAGGCATCCTGGCATTTGCCTGCAGCCCTGGGATTAGAAGGGACTGCAGAGGGAAGCTCCATCACCAGCTGCAGGAAAGCCAAAACCTTCCTCCGAGAGAGATTTCAAAGGGGAAGGGGGGGCAGCCAAACGGAGACGGAGCGTACGCCTAGAGGGAACCACTTTACTATCAATTTGCAGGGTGCATATCATTACGATAATGGCTGATCAAAGATCCCCTGAAATATCAACACTTACCTTTCCGGCTTTTACTCTGAGGACCTTTTCATCTAGGAGAGTACCAGGGATTCTGTCTCCTCATCTCCCTTTCAACATGAGGCATTCTCCCAAAAGACCACTTTTTCTCTCCCTCTTGGTAGTTGAATAAACATCTGAATGGGATCTTGAGCCTCCTGGCTTTTTGTCTGTGTTACAGAGGATGTGCCACTGGCAACCAAGATCTACAGCCAGCGTGGTGCAGTGGTTAAGAGTGGTGGTTTGGAGTTGTGGAGTCTGATCTGGAGAACCAGGTTTGACTCCCCACTCCTCCACATGAGCGGCGGAGGCTAATCTGGTGAACTGGACTTGTTTCCCCACTCCTACACATGAAGCCAGCTGGGTGACCTTGGGCTAGTCACAACTCTGTTAGAGCTCTCTCAGCCCCACCTACCTCACAGGGAGTCTGTTGTGGGGAGGGGCAGGGAGGTGATTGTAAGCCGGTTTGAGTCTCCCTTAAGTGGTAGAGAAAGTCAGCATATAAAAACCAACTCTTCTTCTTAATTCATGCCATGGCATTCCCAATTACTATGTATGGGTGTGAAAGCTGGACAATAAAGGATAGGACGTTTTGGAGGACATTGATTCATAGGGTCGCCATGAGTCGGAAGCAACTTGACAGCACTGAACACACACACATACACACAGAGAGGATGAGAAACCCCTGCTTTCTTTCTGCAGGGACTGTACATGCAATGCAGGGAAAGGAGAGTCCAGGCAGGTTCTTCCTTACTGTTAACAATCTCTTTCATCTTTTACAGCCTCATCTACCCACTCTTTTTTATTTAAATTGTATTTATACTCTGCTGTTATCCCCAGTGGGGCCCCAAAGAGTCTTACAACATCATTCTCCCCTTCTCTGGTTTATCCTCACAACAACCACCCAGTGAGGTAGACTAGGGGCCACTGGAAAGTGACTGCCTCAGAGTCATCCGGTGATCTTCCATGGCACAGTGGGGATTCAAATCTGGGTCTCCCAGTTCCAAATCTGATACTCTAACCACTACACCACACTGGCCATGCTGATCAGCAAAGGCAGCTTGGCTCACCCAGCCACCCATCTCAGCAGAGCGCAACTGGTTGAAGTGCAGGTTATGACGGAGAGGCAATTTACTCAGAAGCAAGTCCCACTAGGTTCTAGGTTTATTGCTTGGAAATGTGGTGTTGGAGGAGAGTGTTATGGATACCGTAAAGGTCCCCTGTGCAAGCACCGAGTCATTCCTGACCCATGGGGTGACGTCACATCCCGATGTTTACTAGGCAGACTTTGTTTGTGGGGTGGTTTGCCAGTGCCTTCCCCATTCGTCTTCCCTTTACCCCCAGCAAGCTGGGTACTCATTTTACCGACCTCGGAAGGATGGAAGGCTGAGTCAACCTTGAGCCGGCTACCCGAAACTGACTTCCGTCGGGATCGAACTCAGGTCGTGAGCAGAGCTTGGACTGCAGTACTGCAGCTTACCACCCTGCACCATGGATACCGTGGATGGCCAAAAAAAACAAATCAGTGGGTTCTAGGTCAAATCAAGCCTGAACTGACCCTAGAAGCTAAAATGACTCAACTGAGGCTGTCGTATTTTGGTCACATTATGAGAAAGCAAGAGTCACTAGAAAAGAGTCATGCTAGGAAAAGTTGAGGGCAGCAGGGAAAGAGGAAGACCCAACAAGAGATGGATTGACTCAATAAAGGAAGCCACAGCCTTCAGTTTGCAAGATCTGAGCAAGGCTGTCAAAGATAGGACATTTTGGAGGACTTTGATTCATAGGGTTGCCATGAGTCGGAGGCGACTTGAAGGCACTTAACACATACAGTGAGGCTAGGGTCGTTTATGTGTGGGCACTTTCACTCACATTCCCCCTCCCCCACTCATAAAACAAATAAATATATTAAAAATAGTTCTGCATTTCAAGTAATGAACGTCAATATTGTCGGCTTGGGGTGGGGGGGAAGCCACCCTGCTGTGAAGTGGGACTGAGATAGCACGCTTTTACACACAAGAGCACTTTTCTTCCTGTTGTCTTTGCCTTCTGTTCGCGGCCATGCCGGGTGTCTTCAGATGATCAGAGACCCTCCGCGATAGTCCATCAAAAAAGTAATGAGGAATTACTGCACCTGGGAGAGGCGAAGAGGTGGCATGCCACTACATAATAGCTGCTTGACATCAGGTTAGGCAGGGACAGCCGTGAGTAATGCACACAATTTCAGGCTTTTGATGCCATTCAAATGGTCTTTATTGACTTGGCAAAAAAACCAGCATGCATTGACAAAGTGGTGACGTCTCTGTGCGGAACACAGTGGGGATCGCAGAAAGGGGGATGAGATGAGCCACCCACCGCATAGCGGTGGGGCAGATACTGGGGCAGGGTGTTAGCCTCTGTCCTTTACTCTCCACTGGTATCTGTAACTGAGTTAACGTGACTCTCTGAATATACCGATATCTTTGTACCTTTCCTCTGTAGGAATTATGATATTATTGCCCTGCAGGAGACCTGGACAAATGCCCATTTGTATCTGGATGGCTTCCACTCTTTTAGGGTGCACGCCTCCCCTGGGAAAGGACCAGGGAGATGGAAAGGAGGACTAGGTATCCTGATCTCTGTGGCATTGGATGTTGTTTATATTGAGTTAACATGATATCTGTAACAATTTGCTGTCGATGTCAATCCTATTGCTGCTTTTCGATTGCAGGTGTCAATCTGCTGTGTTGTTGTTATGATGATGATGATGATGATGATGCAGAGTTGGTTTTTATATGCCAACTTTCTCCACCACTTAAGGAAGAATCAGACCAGCTTACAATCACCTTCCCCTCCCCTCCCCATAACAGACACCCTGTGAGGTAGGTGGGGCTGAGAGAGCTCTAAGAGAGCTGTGACTAGCCCATGGTCACCCAGCTGGCTTCGTGTGGAGGAGTGGGGAAACCAACCCGGTTCACCAGATTAGCGTCCGCCACTCATGTGGAAGAGTGGGGAATCAAACCTAGTTCTCCAGATCACAGTCCACTGCTCCAAACCACTGCTCTTAACCGCTACACCACACTGTGATGTGCAATACCAGTGTTTGTTAATTGTGGGAGTTGTGTGCTTGCTTACGTTCGAAGACGTTGCACAGCGTGCCTTTTATGGGAAGCCGTGGGTTCTTTCGGATAGAATTTCCGATCACCGTCTCTCACCTTTTCTCTTTGTTTCTTGCCTTGAAAGGCAGCAGACTGGACAGGTAAACATCAGCTTAGCAGCACAACATTGATTTCTCCTCCCTCGTATTCCCTCCCCCTTTCCCCAAGGGGAGGTGCACAGCACAGAGTAAGAATTGCCTTGTCCAAACAAAACCATCTTGTCCAATGTCCTGCTTCCAAAAGGGGCCATCCAGACGCCTCAGGGAACTTGCGGTGGGATCGCCAAGGGATGGCTTTCCTGTAGTGCTTATCCACTGCATCTGGAATGCCGAGGGATATGGCCTAGCTCCATCCAGGCTAGCGGCCGTCTTACGATAGCCAATTCCTTAAGTTAGAAGAATACTTGTGGGGGAGGGGAGGGAGAAAGGTTGAGCAAGCTAACACCCAATGTTTCTGTTGAACACATTGGCTGACTGCACCACAGACACAAGGCAGAACTGAGCATATAAGTCAGAGGAAGCATAGAGCTGGAAGGGACCACAAGGGTCACCTAGTCCAACCCCCTGCACAACACAGGAAATTCACAGGATCCCTGGCCTTCTTGACCCCAAAGTGGGGATTGGTGTTGCACTGGGCATGTAAGAAAGGGCCAGGAGAGGAGGAGGAGGAGGAAGAAGAAGAAGAAGAAGAAGAGTTGGTTTTTATATGTCGACTTTCTCCACCACTTAAGGAAGACTCAAACCGGCTTACAATCACCTTCCCCTCCCCTCCCCACAACAGACACCCTGTCAGGTAGGTGGGGCAGAGAGAGCTCTAAGAGAGCTGTGACTAGCCCAAGGTCACCCAGCTGGCTTTGTGTGTAGGAGTGGGGAAACAAATCCAGTTCACCAGATTAGCGTCCACCGCACATGTGCAGAAATGGGGAATCAAACCCGGTTCTCCAGATCTGAATCTACTGCTCCAAACCTCCATTCTTAAACCTCTACACCATGCTTGCTACACCACCTTCCCCTCCTCACAACAGACAGCTTATGAGGTAGGTGGGGCTGAGAGAGTTCAGAGGGAGCTGTGACTAGCCCAAGGTCACCCAGCTGGCTTCAAGTGGAGGAGTGGAGAAACCATCCGGGTTCACCAGATTAGAGTCCGCCACTCATGTGTAGGAGTGGGGAATCAAAACCAGTTTTCCACATTAGTGTCCACCTCTCTTAACTGTTACACCACGTTGGCTCTTAGCACTCTTGGGGGTTCTTTCTTCAATATTTAGCAGTGCTTGCTCAAAATGTACTAATAGAAATTGCCTCAATAATACCAAACATTACTTCATGCTCACAGGTCGAGGCTCTTGAGATGTTTTAAAATGTAATATGTTCCAACATTTCACAGCTGAAAATTAGGACACACTATTTCCTTGACAAGGGTTACCATTTGTGCTCCTCTACCTTATTATACTTGGCTAAAACCCAAAGTACATGTTATTCCAATATAAGCTTTTGTCAACAAGACAGATACAGTCCTCAAAAGCTTATGCTGGAATAAAATCTTTTTTAGTTTTTAAGGTGCCACAAACACATGAACACATATACCAAGTAAGACTTCTGGCCTATCAACATCGGTATTGTCTACTCAGACTGACAGTGCCTCTCCTGGGTCTCAGGCGGAGGCCTTTCACATCACCTACCACCTGCTCTTTTTAATGGGAGATGCTGGGATTGAACCTGCACACAAAGCTGTTGCTCTACCACTGAGCCACAGCCCCTACCCAAACAAGACTTCTGTTCATTTTTGCTGTAACAGAACAGCCCATCTGGATTTAAATTTTGGAGGTGACTCTAGGGTTGTCAGGTCCCTCTTTGCCACTGGCAGGAGGTTTTGGAGGCGGAGCCTGACGAGGGCAGGGTTTGGTGAGGGGAGGGACTTCAATGCCATAGATTCCAATTGCCATTTTCTCCAGGGGAACTGATCTCTATCAACTGTAGGTCAGTTGTAATAGCAGGAGATCTCCAGCTAGTACCTGGAGATTGGCAACCCTAGGTGGCTCCAAGTTCTGGAACAGATTTGTCCAGGCCTGTAACTCACCTGTGTTTCCCTTCATCCCAAAAACACGCAAAAGCCTTCTTCACTTCTTAAAGTTTGATGTTCCGGTTAGGGTTGCCAGGTACCTCTTCCCCACTGGCGAGAGATTTTTGGAGTGGAGCCTGAGGAGGGTGGGGTTTGGGGAGGGGAGGGACTTCAATGCCATTGAGTCCAATGGCCAAAGCGGCCATCTTCTCCAGGTGAACTGATCTCTATCGGCTGGAGATCAGTTGTAATAGCAGGAGATCTCCAGCTACCACCTGGAGGTTGGTAACCCTAGTTCTGGTGGAACATCACACAGCTCCACAGAGAGACCTATCTTCCAAAGAGCCCTGCCAGGAGGTAAGAAATGTGGCTTCGCTCATGAGAGATGTGGCTTCACTCATGAGATCTAGACATCATTGAGAGTAAAGTAAACATCTCCCAAGCCCAGAGAGACTGATGGTGACATTCCCACGTGTCCCTTTCAGCTGACGTGGCTCTTCCATGGTGAGGGGTGTTTGCCAAAGCTTCTCTACTCTTCTCTCTGGGCAGAGGGAAGGGCCCTTTTCTGTCCTCTTGTCACAGTAGCCAAAGACAAACAAAAGCTGCCCCAGGAAGCATTGTACTCGTATAGCGCCCCACTGATTTGAGATAAGGCTCCTGTCCAAAGCTTCCTTTTGTTTTCCATCTCCATCCTGCCAGGATTTCACTGGCAGACCATCATAGGATGAGCATGGATATGCAGGTGGCCAAGATGATAATAGTCAATTGGTGCATTTAGTTTTTATTGGGAGAGGGGAGGAAAGGCCTTTAGATGGCAAGGGAAACGTCAAACACGGAGCACAAAATGAACATTTGAACAAACTCATCTCATCCCACCAAAGATGGGACACCTGGTCAACTCTGCTTCTATGCACATTTACTCAGCAGTAATCCCTGACCTGGATGGCCCAGGCTAGCTTGATCTCGTCAGATCTCAGAAGCTAAGCAGGGTCGACCCTGGCAAGTATTTGGATAACCTCCCAGGAATACCAGGGTCGTAACACGGAGGCAAGCAATGGCAAATCACCTCTGAACGTCTCTTGCCTTGAAAACCTCAACAGCTGTCGCCATATGTCAGATATTTACTTGTCCCACCATGCTCATTAGGGCTTTCTAGCAACCACTTGTATTTGGAGACCACGAGGCAGGTCCCTGGCCTTTTGCTAGGGTTGCCAACCTCCAGGTACTAGCTGGAGATCTGCTATTCCAACTGATCTGCAGCCAATAGATCTCAGTTCACCTGGAGAAAATGGCCGCTTTGGCAATTGGACTCTATGGCATTGAAGTCCCTCCCCTCCCCAAACCCCGCCCTCCTCAGCTACACCCCAAAAACCTCCTGCCGGTGGTGAAGAGGGACCTGACAACCCTATCTTTTGCCCTAAAGTCCAGCCCTGGCAGCACCACTAGGCTTGCCAACTTCCAGGTACTAGCTGGAGATCTCCTGCTATTCCAACTGATCTCCAGCCGATAGAGATCAGTTCACCTGGAGAAAATGGCCGCTTTGACAATTGGACTCTATGGCACTCAAGTCCCTCCCCAAACCCTGCCCTCCTCAGACTCCGCCCAAAAATCTCCAGGTATTTCCCAACCCAGAGCTTGCAACCCTAAGCACCACTGATCATAACTGTAAGCTTTTAATTGCTCAGAAGTTACACAAGAAGCTATGTGTAGGAAAGCAAGAGTAGAGCAAAAAATATCACAGCCCCATTCCCTTCCTTTCCAGCACAAAATCCATATGAAAGACCACATGTTCTCTGCATGGCTTGCCGCATTGAAACTCTTGCTTCTTTGGAGCTCTGTATGGAATTATTTAGGGGCTATTCAGCATCTCTAAGGTTTTCTTAACATATAATTGTAATGGTAAACTGCCTGGTCTCCTTAGGGGCAGACTGAGATGTAAATATCCACAGAGAAGCCAGTATTGCCTACTGAGTCCAATCCTTTCAGGAAAGAAACGTTAACATTGTGGACACTAAATGCTTCATTTATTTACTGTACACTTTATTGTATTTCTGTTTGCCACTTCTAAAAGCAAAAAAGCGGGGGGAGATGATTCCTGGAGCGAGGGAATGTACAACTACAAAATAAACAAAGATGACAGAGAAGGGTCACAGAATGGCAGGATATCGATGGAAGGAGAGCGTAAGTAGCCGCAGCAGTCTCTTTCATTGTTTATTTATGTAAAGACCTTATTTGAGTGGTTAAGACTCAAGAAAATATTACCAAAAAAAACCCCCTGACTTATATGCAACTTGCCAGTTGAAGTTAGGTTGACCAGTTGTCTGCCTGTAGTGGACAAACCTTCGCCCTTGAGAAACTGAGGAGCAGGAGAAAATTATACTGAATCAGACCATCAAGGTTCATCAAAGTCAGTACTGTCTACTCAGACTGGCAGCGGCTCTCCAGGGTCTCAGGCAGAGGTCTTTCACATCGCCTACTTGCCTAGTCCCTTTAACTGGAGATGCCGGGGATTGAGCCTGGGACCTTCTGCATGCCGAGCAGATGCTCTACCACTGAGCTACGGCCGTTCCCCGTAGGTGCAAATACTTTCTTGTTGTTTTGGCACTTTGGGCATTCAAAGGACATTCTGCCCCTAATCCTCAGAACATCTTTTGCTGCAAGAAGTTAGATGGGAATTCATTGTGAGGATGCTTTCACAGAGCTCTATGACAAGTGGATTACTTGGGACAGGAGCCCTGCAGGCCCCAGACTATACGTTGCTAGTGTGGTGTTTTTAATTGCTGCTACTAACTCACGAAGGGAATGCATTGTGGCTTTTCATTCTCCCTTTCCTGTCTGTGGGTGGACAGCCATACATAATGAAATACTGCTTATTATGTAGATACGGGTTTTTTTTTTTGCCTTTAGTGATCAAAGCGTTTCAGTCTGTGCAATCCTGATAATAGGGCTGCGATACCAGTATTATTATCCCAGTAACTAGCAGGAGGGAGGGCATGATTGTTGATAACAACAACGATAACTGGCTCCTTCCCCTCAGAATGTGAAAGCTTTCTTTCTGGGGATGCCAGCCTCCAAGTGGGACCTGGGGATCCCCCGGAATTACAGCTCGGATCCAGACTACAGAGATCTGTTCCCCTGGAGGAAATTGATGCTTTGGAGGATGGACTCTATGGCATTGTATCCCACTGAGTTCCCTGTCCTCCCAGGGTACCACCCCCAATCTCCAGGAGTTTCCCAGCCTGGATCTGGCAACCCTATCCCACCATCCCCCATCGGTGGCAACCCTACCGGCCTCAATTCTAGAGACTGCACAGCCCACATGCTTAGAAGAAGAAGAAGAGTTGGTTTTTATATGTCAACTTTCTCTACCACTTAAGGAAGAATCAAATCGGCTTACAATCACCTTCCCGTCCCCACAACAGACAGGTGGGGCTGAGAGAGTTCAAAGAGAACTGTGACCAGCCCAAGGTCATCCAGCAGACTTCATGTGTAGGAGTGGGGAAACAAATCCAGTTCACCAGATTAGCCTCCTCCGCTCCTGTGGAGGAGTGGGGAATCAAACCCGGTTCTCCAGATCAGAGTCCACCTGTTCCAAACCACCGCTCTTAACCACAACACCACGCTGGCTTAATCACGACATATACTCTACAAAGTGCTTTTCATGGAGGATAGGTCTGTTAGTGGCTACTATCCATGGGGACTAAAGGGAACTTCCCCATCCAGAGGTAGTAAACCTCTGGATACCAGTACCAGGAGGCAGCGTCAGGGGAAGGCCTCAACTTCTATGCCCAGTTGTCGGCCCTCCAGAGTAACTGGTTGACCACTGGGTGAGACAGGATGCTGGACCAGTTGGACCACCATTCTTACTTCCCTTCAAATTCCTTCCCCCACCCAGCCGAAACCTGTAGGATGCTACAGAAGGAAGGAAGCTACAGAACTGGTCCTTCTAGGTCTCGAATGCCACAGAACATTCTGTTCAATTTCTGAGGGACACCCATGTTATTCTGTTGCCAAAGAGGGTGGAGGAGTTTTGTAGTATTTTAAGGACTAACAGATTTACTGTGGCATGAACTTTCAGGGACTAGAGCCTACTTTGTCCGATGCATGAAGTGTGTCATCGGTCAGCACATGGGCATGTGGGGGGGGGGAATTGTGGGTCCAAAGGCAGTAAGTTGCTAGACTTCTAGACCGTGCCATCTGATTGGAAAGCCGTTCGTTCCTTCATTTCGCTCTCAAACACAAACTTTGCAACTATTCTCCTTACACTGGACAAACATGAGAACCCATTCATCTTCTAACATATTATTACCTCTGCATGTAGAATTCGTTCACCAGAAATCCTCGCAAGTTCCCTTTAGCATCTGTAAAAGTCCAGTAAGATTGCACATTTATGTCAAGTTGGCCTCTCCTCCTCTGTAACTTTAAAAAACCTTTCCCCCCTGCTAAATGCATAACCCGTTAAGCATCAGTAATTTTAGATGAACCGTTAACGCTGCATGCTTTGAACTCAAAAGCCAAAGTCTCTCTTTTGAACTCTGATTTGCTTCATTTGCAGCGAATTTGGAACGGTATTATCTGGCCCAACATGACCCGGTACCTTGAGTTTTAACTTCCCAGATTGCTCAGCGATTAAACTTTTTTAATATGCATGTGTCTAAAAGACTTGTAAGAACATATCCTGTTAGGGAAAGAAATATCCTGGCAAAAAAACAACCATCCTGAATGCATTTTTGTCTTGAACATTTTCCTGTGTTTATAGTCCCGACTGTGTAATGTTTACGAGAGGGATGATAAGGCCAACACGAAATCTCTTGGCTTGAAAAGGACGGCGGCAGGGGCTCTTAACTGGAGAGGCGCCGCACCCAAGTTAGCCCTCAGAGTTCTTTCAAGCAGGCACAAAAAGGTGTTACCCCCCCCTCCAAAAGCTGGCTCAACCTCTCAAAACAGAGTTTCCGATCTAAATGTCCCAAATTGCGAGCTAGGGTCACGCAACACTGATCTCACTCGCTTCAACACTTATCAAAATACTTGTTCGTTCTGGAATCCTCTGCACACACCAGCCACAGTGGAAGAGCCAGTGTGGTGTAGTGGTTAAGAGCGGTGGTTTGGAGTGGCGGACTCTAATCTGGAGAACCAGATTTGATTCCCCACTCCACATGAGCAGTGGAGGCTAATCTGGTGAACTGGATTTGTTTCCCCTCTCCTACACACCAAGCCAGCTGGGTGACCTTGGGCTAGTCACAGCTCTGTTAGAGCTCTCTCCATCCCACCTACCTCACAGGGTGTCTGTTGGGGGGGAGGGGAAGGGAAGGGGATTGTAAGACTGGTTGATTCTTCTTTAAGTGGTTGAGAAAGGCGGCATATAAAACCCAACTCCTCCTCCTCTTCTTCTCCTCCTCCTCCCGGTTACTGGGAAGTTTCCAGATACGTTGAAGAGCCAACTGATCCCTGATACAGAGATACTGTAGCTTGCAGTCATTTTGGAATATTGCTGTTTGCATTGCCACTATTTATTACCCTCGTACCCTCTCGTTTCTTCAGGGAGCTCAAGGTGGGAGACATCAGATTCTGTGAGGCTGGTTGGTTTCTGGTTGCCCAATAGTCATTTACTAGCAAAGTTTGTTAAAACAAGTTGTGGATAAAAGACGTGGAATATAGGATCCATACTGGGAATGAACTCATAACTTGCTAATACCTCCATCCCCCACCACATCAGTACTTTGAGCTGTAATAAAATTATAAGAGAGAGAGAATTGCTGATGGAAATCGTTTCACCGTCTTAGGTTTTACATTTCTGTGGCTACTCGGTGCTGGGTCTGAAAATGAAGCCGTAATGCTTTATGATACCAGAGTCATTTTTATTGCGGTAGACAGTAGGGGAATTGCTACGAAAAGGTTAACCATATGCCACATTTTAATTAGGAGTCACCTCTGAGTAACTGATGGTCAGGTTTGGATCATGTTTAGATTTTATTGGTGAGCTCTTCCAGTTTCTCCGAAATGTCTGGGGGATTTTGCTCCCTGCCTTGTGCTGCTCTTTGCCCCCATGCAAAGCAGGTGCAAATGAGACACCTTTGTTTACTTGAGCTGGTATTTAGGAGTAACCAAGACTACAGTGATGAACAATTTCACTGCTGTAGAATGTCTTCAGAGCAAGCGTGGGGAGCAAGGAGGACTGTGTACTATTGTGCCTTTGAGGAAATAGAGGAGAAATAGAGAAATATCAGGCCGATAGAGATCAGTTCACCTGGAGAAAATGGCCGCTTGGCAATTGGACTGGATGGCATTGAAGTCCCTCCCCTGCCCTTCCCAAACCCTGCCCTCCTCAGGCTCTGCCCAAAAAACCTCCCGTCAGTGGCAAAGAGGGACCTGGCAACCTAACCCCCCCCCCCCCGCTCCTGATCTGAGCTGGTGAGGCATGGCTCGGCCTGACCAAGTGACATTTATCCATCCCTTATAACAAATGAATTCAACACCCCTGCATTAGAGATTTCAAGGCAAGAGACGTTCAGACGTGGTTTGCCATTGCCTGCCTCTGAGTCATGACCCTGGTATTTCTTGGAGGTCTTCCATCCCAATACTAGCCAGGGTCAGGGCTGAGAGTGTGTGATTGGCCCAAGGTCACCCAGCAAGCTTCCACAGTGTGAGTGGGGATTTGAACCTGGGTGTCCCAGGTCCTAGCCCGGCACCTTAACCACTACACCACACTGGATCTCTATCATCTTATATGCTGTAGGCAATACTACATCTGGGTTGCCAGGAGGCTACTGAAAGGGGTCTTCTCCCCATTCACTAAACTAGGCAAACGAATATACTTTCCCACTTATTCATACATTACATCACTGCTAAATAGGGTTCTGATCAAGTGAGAAAAAAGTCATGCTCTCACTAGCCCCCTCCTCCCCACTGCCACTTGGATCAATCAACAGTTTGGGCTCCAAGTGATAAACATGCAGCGTGAAATGTATTTCCTTCAACCTTTGAAGCAGTCTTTTCAAACCCATTCTAGGGCAGAGGAGGGAAAAACTCTCTAGGATTTGCTAATGACAGTGGTGATCAATCTCCAACTCAGGAAGAACCCCAACTGCTGTGTGTATTGCAACCCCCCATTGAGATTTTTGGAAGGAACTGCTGGAAGAAGAAGAAGAGTTGGTTTTTATATGCCGATTTTATCTACCTTTTTAAGGATTATCAAACTGGTTTACCATTTCCTTCCCTTCCTCTCCCCACAACAGACACCTTGTGAGTTGGGGGGGCTGAGAGAGTTCAGAGAGAACTGTGACTAGCCCAAGGTCACCCAGCTGGCTTCATGTGTGGGAGTGGGGAAACCAACCTGGTTACCAGATTAGAGTCCACCGCTCCCAACCACTACACCATGCTGGCCCTCAAGCAAGAGATGCTATGCCCCCTGCTAGAGAGCAAGAGATGCTATGCCTCCTGCCTCTCCGTGCACGCACAATATCACTGGAGCCTCATCTTCCTGTCACATGACTGTGACATCATGTGACTTCCTGTCCCAGGCTTGCAGCTCAGGGGGTCTCATGTGGCCGCCCTGAGTGAAAGGTTGGCCTGAGGTCTTTAAAGGGTGAAGACAATATCTCGCTTTGTGGGTCAGATGAAAGCCCTTGGTGCCATCCAGTCTTGGCAGGAAAGACATCCTCTTCTCATTTACAAGTTCAGGAAGTTTGCAAAGCATGGATGGAGCAGATTTTACTGCGAGTTTGCTTTTTTCCTTCTAATGAATTTTCATGGCAACTTCCACCCCAGCCGCTGCAATTCATAAGAGAAAATTAAAAACCTGTCTTGAAACCTGCATGACAATGCTCCTAACATCTTGCGGTTGCTGGCATTATCCTTGGAGAACCTTTAAGCTCCATTTCTATGCTGCATTGTTTCCCCTCACAATAACATATTTTAAATATGAAACACTGAATGTTCACTGCTTCCTTACATCATTTTTATTCATTGCATGTAAGGGGCAAAGGGCATAGTTTTATATAGAATCTGCATTGAATGTCTGATTTTGCAATTTCATTTGACTACACAGATTTCCTAAGAAATTTGTTTTCTTTCAGATGCAGATGTTTTTCTAGGAATACCAGTAGCAAGTTTCTTCTACAGTCTCCTGATCGCCAGAGGCTCAGTGTGAAATAAGAGAGTGTGGGGCCACTTGCAAAAGCCCTATTTGTTCTTAAGATTTACTGTCCATTCCATGTTTTCCCAAGCCCCATTCTGCTCAGTGCCACCCACATTTTATATCAGGTCTAGAATATGAATTTTCTACCAGCAGAAATGAAGATCCGAGGAAGTGGACCCAGAGCTCAAAACTCGAAATGACATAAGCAGCTGAGCCAAGCTACAGACTCCAATGAGAGTAATTATGCTCAAACACCCACCAGTTCGGCTTATGTCCTGCTTGCCAGCTGCAAGCCTGTTTGGCAAGCTGCTCAGATGAATCCAGTTTGCACAATCACATTGTTTCCTCACATAATTAAATGTCCTTCTTGCCTAATCTTCTCCACCTGTCACTCATCTGTCATCACTATTTCCAAATTTAAAAGGCACTTAAAAGGGGGAAAGTGAATTTTTTAAGTTTAGACTTACTACTTAAGCATCTCTGCGTGTTTTGGGTATCTGTCCACGAACCCAGTGAATCTGGCAATCGGTTCTTGAATATATGCTGTTAACAGTGCAGGAGAAAAAAATAGGCAAAAAATGCGCTCTATCTGATATCTGCCATTTAAAAGGTGTATTAAACTGTGAAGGCACATAGAGGCGATAAACTGCAAGCAATTCCATACTTTATACAAGTTGGTCAATTTAATGGCCAAAAAAACCATGACTCCATGGGATACTGCCTCTTCTGTGGTAAATGAGATAATCTAGTTCTTGGATTTGGGCAAAAGCTGCAATGATTTATAAGCTGCAATGACTAAGTGTCTACTGCTCAGAAGCCCAGTGTCTTGCACAGTGCTATATGCAAGACAAATTTTGTCGGGGAATATAAGAACATAAGAAAGGCCCTGCTGGATCAGACCAAGGACCATCAAGTCCAGCAGTCTGTTCACACAGTGGCCAACCAGGTGCCTCTAGGAAGCCACAAACAAGATGAGTGCAGCAGCACCATCCTGCCTGTGTTCCACCGCACCCAAAATAATAGGCATGCTCCTCTGATACTAGAGAGAATAGGTACGCAGCATGACTAGTATCCATTCTAACTAACAGCCATGAATACCCCTCTCCTCCATGAATATGTCCACTCCCCTCTTAAAGCCCTCCAAGCTGGCAGCCATCACCACATCCTGAGGCAAGGAGTTCCACAGTTTAACTATGCGTTGTGTGAAAAAATACTTCCTTTTATCTGTTTTGAATCTCTCGCCCTCCAGCTGTAGCAGATGACCCCATGTTCTAGTATTATGGGAGAGGGAGAAAAACTTCTCCCTGTCCACTCTCTCCAAACCATGCATACTTTTATAGACCTCTATCATGTCTCCCCTTAGCTGCCTTCTTTCCAAGCTAAACAGCCCTAAGCGTCTTAACCACTCCCCATAGAACAGTTGCTCTAGTCCCCTAATCATTTTGGTTGCTCTTTTCTGCACCTTCTCAAGCTCTGTAATATCCTTTTTTAGGTGTGGTGACCAGAACTGTACACAGTATTCCAAGTGTGGTCTCACCATAGATTTGTACAGGGGCAGTATGATATCAGCAGTTTTATTCTCTATTCCTCGTCTAATTATGGCCAGCATGGAATTTGCCTTTTTTACAGCAGCCGCACACTGGGTTGACATCTTCATTGAGCTATCCACTACCACCCCAAGATCCCTTTCTTGGTCTGTTGCTGCCCGCACGGATCCCATCAGTGTATATGTGAAGTTGGGATTTTTTGTTCCAATATGCATCACTTTACACTTACTCACATTGAATCTCATTTGCCATTTTAATGCCCATTCTTCCAGTATGCAGAGATCCTTCTGGAGCTCTTCACAGTCGATTTTGTTTTAACCACCCTAAATAATTTGGTGTCATCTGCAAACTTGGCTACTTCACTGTTTAACCCCAACTCCAGGTCATTGATGAACAGGTTGAAAAGCACCGGTCCCAACACAGATATCTGCCATTTAATATCAGGGCATTCAGTCAGGTGATCACATTGCATGCAATTGAGGGAGATCAAACAAGGCAATTGTTTGCCTGGCAATTGCATCTCTGTCAAAATGCACAGCATGCCGAAATAAAAACCAGACACATAATACATATATGTATGCTCTTTGGGAAACCATCATGTCAGAACATTTACTGTGCATGTATGAGTGAGTGCATACACACAAAAACATTCAGAGTATGTGTTTATGACAAACAGTATTGTATTCTAGATTTAGACCTCTAGCATGTGTCTTTTGAGGGACCAGTGTGTAAAGTGTCTTTTATAAGTCAAGCCAAGGTACACAGTTCATTATTAAATGCATTTCCTTTTTGTCTGGTATTATACACTCACTCTCTCTCATGGGCCTTTTATGCATGGTAGTTTCCCTCGCGGTCACCTGCCAACTACTTCGGGTTTTTGGTTTGAATATGCATGTATTTTTCGACCTTCAGAGGTCGCCCTGGTCTCTCTATGCATTTTCCACACATTTCCTGGATGATGTGTAGCTAGCACCCAGAAGACACGGGAAAAACGCGCAGAAATGCACAGGGAGGGCAAGGCAACCTCTGATGGTTGGAAAATGCACACATAATCAAAACAAAGCTCTGAAGTAGTTGGCAGGTGACCGCGAGGGAAACAGCCATGCACAAAAGGCCCATGAGAGACAGAGAGAGAGAGAGAGAGAGAGAGAGAGAGAGAGAGAGAGAGAGAGAGAGATGTGGGTTACACAAACAAGACACTTGACAATCACATAAAGTGAGGCAACTTCTGCAATAAAAGAACTCTAACAAAAAAAGTTGAATTCAGCAGCAGTACAAACAAGACAATAATGCAGAAAAACAATCAAAAGGATTTCTTATACTATATGCTGGTAATGAGATAGCCGGCTGACCTTTGTGATTTCAGCTGTGATATTTCCCTGACAAGGCTAGAGCAAAAACAGTGAACACCATGATGTGAAAGTCACACAGTTGTCCATTGGACCAGACCAGCACCGTAAACCGAACCATTTTCAGCTGACAGTCCGCTGACTTATTGCATCTCTGCTGCATTCAGTTTTTTTCATTTCCCCATTTAGCATCTAACTTCCCTTTTCACCTTCTTCTAGTTAGATAACAGTGATTAGCAGTTCTGCATTTAGACTCCTTTGAAAAAACAAACAAAAGCAAATGTTTTTAAGGAACTTTTTTGGAAAAACCAAGAAGTCATGATCACCAGGAGGCTGCTGGGTTTAGTCAACTTCCTCTGTTCCAATGGTCTTCCTTAATCTGTTTATATCATATAGCTGGGAGAGGGGAATTGGAGCATTAAAGTTTTCCCTACCGATGTAGATTTAGCTAAAAGTACAACATATTTTTAAAGTGTCCCCTTCGAAACCACTGTCTTTATGGGATTATCGTTTAATATGTGCTAAAACCAAGTTCATATCGGCTGTGCCTTGGGTATAAATGTCAAACTCTGCATATATAGGCCCTAGATTTTCTTGAGCACTCAATCTGCTTTTAATGAATGCAACCACAATCTTGGGAGATCTGAAGACCTTCTCATGCTCCAGGCTTGAGATTTCATCATTACGCAGCTTCTTCATTTATCATAAAGAAAGGAATCCTTTACTCATGGTAAAACTATCCTTTCATTGGCTGTCAAATACTAATTGGAAGAATGGCGGGAGGAAAGGAGAGGTCTAAGATCCTCCCTTGCCATTGTTTACTTTATTTATTAAAACATTTGTATCCCGCCTTTCCTCGTGGTTCGAGGTGGCTTACAATAATAGTTAAAACATTCAAAAAGGATGTGGACAGAGTAGAGGGGGTGCGGAGGAGAGCGACGAGCATGATCGGGGGCCTGGAGACCAAGCCCTACGAGGAAAAACTGAGGGAGTTGGGTGTGTTTAGTATGGAGAAAAGGAGGTTGGGGGGACGACACATGATTGCTTTCTTTAAGTATTTGAAGGGCTGTCACTTAGAGGAGGGCAGGGAGCTGTTCCTGTTGGCAGCAGAGGATAGGCCTCGCAATAATGGGCTTAAATTGTGGGCGGAAAGGTGCTGGCTGGATATTAGGAAAAAATTTTTACAGTAAGAGTTGTTCGACAGTGGAATCAGCTACCTAGGGAGGTGGTGAGCTCCCCCTCACTGGCAGTCTTTAAGCAGAGGCTGGGCAAGCACTTGTCAGGGATGCTCTAGGTTGATCCTGCATGGAGCAGGGGGTTGGACTAGATGGCCTGTATGGACCTCCCAACTCTATGATTCTATCATTTTCAGTTAAAACCAAAAATAAAATAGCAAACATCAAATCTCCCCCCCTCCCCCCCAAAAGATGCCTGTCGTTCAACCCCCCTCAAAAGCTCTGGCAAACAGGCAGGCCTTGCAGCGCTTCCTGAAGATCTCCAAGGAGCCCCCCACCCTCTTCAGGGAGCCCATTCCGCAGAGCTGGAGCCAGGATGGAAGAGGCCCTGGCTCTGGACAGGCCGCTCTAAGTGGTGGGATAGTCAACGGATGGCTGCCTCATAACAAGGGGAAGGGCGGTGGCTCAGTGGTAGAGCATCTGCTTATCATGCAGAAGATCCCAGGTTCAATCCCCGGCATCTCCAGTTAAAGGGACTAGGCAAGTAGGTGATGGGAAAGACTTCTGCCTGAGACCCTGGAGAGCAGCTGCCTGTCTGAGTAGACAATACTGACTTTGGTGGACCAAGGGCCTGATTCAGAATAAGGCAGGTTCATGTGTTCATGGTTGCCAGCTGTGAGTTGGGAAATACCTGGAGATTTTGAGGGTGGAGACTGAGGAGGGCAGGGTTTGAGGAGGGGAGGGACCTCAGTGGGGTATAATGCCATAGAGTCTACCTTCAAAAGTGGCCACAGCCATTTTCTCAAGGGGAACTGATCTCTGTCACCTGAACTTCAATTGTAATCCCAGGAGATCTCCAGTCACCACTTGGAGGTTGGCATCCGTACTCACGACTGTAGTTGGTGAACAGGGACGTATGGAAGGAGACAGTCCTTCAGGTTTTCCCAGCCTGAAACCACCCGGCAAAGCTGCTATGTGCACCACTGGACAAGCATACCCAGGACACATTCGTATTTCTTTAAGAGTGAAGAAAGCAAACGTGTTTACCCAGAAGGAATCCTTTTGCCGAGGAAGAGAGGAAAGTCCCCTTGTGACCATTGAAAAACCACTTCTCATTCCCAGCATCCTTGCCTGCATACGCCTTAGGGTTGCCAGGTCACTCTTCGCCACCGGCAGGAGGTTTTTGGAGTGGACCCTGAGGAGGGCGGGGTTTGGGAAGGGAGGGACTTCAATGTCATAGAGTCCAATTGCCAAAGCGGCCATTTTCTCTAGGGGAACTGATCCCTATCGGCTGGAGATCTGTTGTAACAGCAGGAGATCTCCAGCCACCACCTGGAGGTTAGACTATCACTTATATGTATGAACTTTACCTGTTGAATAGAACTTGCACCTTGCACGTTTGTAACTATGGCTGGAATGCTCTGCTTATAAGCACTGTATGCTTGTTTACCTGTGTGACAACTTTTGTTACAAGTTTTGAAATACATTCACTTGGCATATCAACTTTGTGCTTTTTTCTGCCACTAGTGCTTTTGTGATTGTTTAACTACCGTACTAGTTTGGCACTCGAGTCTTGTTTGATTGCACCACCTGGAGGTTGGCAACCCTAATACTCTTCCCCCCTCCCGCTATTACCTCGTGCTCACGGCTCATCTCTGCCTTTGCGCTCTATTTACTGGAGAACAGCCTGTCCTGCACTGAGTCGTGAAGCAGAGGCGTCAACAAGCTGCCTGCCATTTTCCTTTAAAAAGAAAAAAAAATAACAATGCTTAATCTTCCAGCAGCAGCCACAAAGACATTTAGCAACCTTTTACAATTGGCATGTGTGGGCACTGGCTGGGGGGTGGGGGTGGGTGGGGGGAAAGGCAAACAGGGAACTGAGTTAAAAAGGGAAAGACGTATTTGTTCTTTTGGCTGGCAACGTGGCAGCCGTATGAACGATAACAAACCTCATCAACGGCAGCACATGAAAAGGCAGACTGAGCACTAGATAATGCCCTCATGTTGTGTGCATTTACCTACATGGGCATAAGAAACCAATGGCCCCTCTTGCCTGCACAGAAGGTAGGTGTTTAGCTTGGAAAGAAGGCGGCTAAGGGGAGACATGATAGAGGTCTATAAATTATGTGCGGTATGGAGAGAGTGGACAGGGAGAAGCTTTTCTCCCTCTCTCATAATACCAGAACGTGGGGTCATCTGCTGAAGGTGGAGGGTGACAGATTCAAAACAGATAAAAGGAAGAATTTCTTCATACAACACGTAGTTAAATTGTGGAACTCCCTGCCCCAGGATGTGGTGATGGCTGCCAACTTGGAAGGCTGTAAGAGGGGAGTGGACATGTTTAAGGAGGATAGGGCTATTCATGATGCATACCTATGCTCTCTACGATCAGAGGAGCATGCCTATTATTTTGGGTGCGGTGGAACACAGGCAGGATGGTGCTGCTGCAGTCGTCTTGTTTGTGGCTTCCTAGAGACACCTGGTTGGCCACTGTGTGAACAGACTGCTGGACTTGATCGGCCTTGGCCTGATCCAGCAGGGCCTTTCTTGTGTTCTTATGTAACCACCTGTCCTACCCGCCTGCCTCCCACAAATTGTACCTCAGGAAGCCCCCTAGGAAGGCTGGACCCCTGTTGAAAAGACCACAGAAAAGCCCACGGCAGTTATTCTTAAAGCCTTTATTTTAGTGTAAAATAGAACAGTTAACATTTATATGGCCATATATAACAAAAAATGTCAAAACAAATTCTTGAGGTACCAAATGACCTCTCAAACGTCCTCTCTCCCCCAACTAATTCTTTCCCTCCCAAAGTGTTAAAACAATTCGGCACACACAAATATAGAACCAAGCTTTTTAGAAATGAAATAAAAACAGCAAGAAATAATAGAAAAGGGGATCGATGTGCAAACCAGAGCAATTCCCATTACCCTCCTCCCGAAGTCAGGGGGATTGCGCCAGAAACGACCTGAAATGGATGGCTCGTGAACTGAAGATTGGAAAACAAACACACACCTCTGCATTCTGAGAACAAAACACACCCCAAGTCAGTGCACAGATGGTTGTAGCCCTCTTGCAAAGAATTATGTTCAAGGGTCGGATCTGGGAAGGCAAGACATGCTCCCAGCTACCAGATGCACACTGGTGTTCTCCCAGAGTACATAAAGAACATCTAGTATTTAAAGGTGGAAGGAGAGAGAGGGAGGTAGCACATTCACACCATAAAAGAATGAGGCAGTGGGAGAAGGAGAAGGAGGAGGAGAAGAAGAAGGAGGAGGAGGAGGAGGAGGAGGAGTTGGTTTTTATATGCTGATTTTCTCTACCACTTAACGAAGAATCAAACTGGCTTACAATCACCTTCCCTTCCCCTCTCCACAACAGACACCCTGTGAAGTAGGTGGGGCTGAGTGTGCCTAGCCTAAGGTCACCCAGCTGGCCTTATGTGTAGGAGTAGGGAAACCAACCCGGTTCACCAGATTAGCGTCTGCCGCTCATGTGGAGGAGTGGGGAATAAAACCCGGTTCTCCAGATTAGAGTCGACCGCTCCAAACCACTATACCACGCTGGCTGTTGCTAGTCAAGGTTTACAGGACTGGGTTGTCATAAGGCAAGGTACCCCCATCATCTCCCAAGCCCGTACACCTGGAGGTTTTGGGGGTGGAGCCTGGGAAGGGCAGGGTTTGAGGAGGACGGGGACCTCAGTGGGGTACAATGCCATAGAGTCCACCCTCCACAGCCGCCATTTTCTCCAGGGAACTGATCTCTGCAGTTTGGAGATTAATTGTAATACCAGGAGATCTCCAGGTGCTACCTGGAAGTCGGCAACTCTACTTGTGGTAGATCGAGACCCTCCTCCTTCTGCCATAGGGTTGCCAACCTCCAGGTAGTCTCCTGCTATTACAACTGATCGCCAGCCAATAGAGATCAGTTCACCTGGAGAAAATGACCATTTTGGCAACTGGACTCTACCGCATTGAAGTCCCTCCCCTCTCCAAACCCTGCCCTCCTCAGGCACCTCCCACCGATGGTGAAGAGGGACCTGGCAACCCTATTCTGCCATCTTGGGTGGTTTGACCAGAAAACTATCCCTCTTTCTAGTTAAAGCTGCCTTTTGGAACGTCGAGCTGCTGATCGCAGTCTGGGTTTTCCAGTCCAGTCCCTTTCCCCACTTCAGCTCAAGAGGCCTCCTTTTCAATTGCTGTGATCCTGGTGTTTACTCCTTCCCACCCCACACATGGGCTAATTGGTCAATAGATTGTTCTGGAAACTGCAGCTTGTATCTGCATTCACTCAACAGTTAAACCTCTACAATCAACTTAAAAAAAAAAAAAAACCACACTGCAATAAGAATTTCATCCAAAGTACACTGATGTTTCCAGTAAGTTCGCTGGGCTTCCAGCCAAGACTCTGCTCCAAACACAATACTTATGTAAAGCAAACTTACAGAGCTAGATCAGGGTCCTTGACTACTCTGGTTCCCATTTGCGGTGGCCCTTCCCTTGACTACTCTCACTGATCTCCTCTCGGCACACGAGTGTCTATCATTCCCCTTCGGTGTGTCATGCTTCGGAAAGCCAGCCTTTGACGAAAGCACACGGGGTATGCCTCAGCCTATTCTGGATTAGTCAGAAATAGCTTAAGGTGTGGGTAGGCACAAATGGTCGCCATATCTCACCACACAGATGCATCTACCAACCACTTGGCAGAATGGTAGATTCCATTCAGTTGACTACAGTTTTCTGTATGGAATTGTCTCATGCTTCACCCGTCAGTCCCTAGTTCTTCCTTCTCTTAGCGTGGTGGACGCTAATCTGTTGAAATGGATTTGTTTCTCCGCTCCTACACATGAAGCCAGCTGGGTGACCTTGGGCTAGTCACCCTCTGTCAGCCCCACCTACCTCACAGGGTGTCTGTTGTGGGGAGGGGAAGGGAAGGTGACTGTAAGCGTTTGTCTGCAATATGGTGCTGAGCTGGTTTTACATTTTTTGCAGTGAAGCAGGCTACATACATATATAAATATCACACACACACCTCTATGAATCAATTAAAAATGGGGAAGGGTTGTAGCTCAGTGGCAGAGCATCTGCTTGGCATGCAGAAGGTGCCAGGTTCAATCCCCGGCATCTCCAGTTAAAGGGACTAGGCAAGTAGTTTGATTATTCCTTAAGTGGTAGAGAAAGTCGGCATATAAAAACCAACTCTTCTTCTTCTTATGTGAGTATGCCATGGTGGTAGGTATCCATTGGCTGGGTGCTCTGAATAGACACCCCAACTCCACACAGGGAACACATTCAGCCAGCGTAAGCGTTGCAAATGCCATCCTTACACTTAGTGGGAAAACACCAGAGAGGCTCCCCCTCAAATCAAGGTCATGCAGGGGAAGTTCACTTTGGCAGCGCACTGTTTGGCTGGCCCTTTCTCACCGCAGCTGAGTGCAAGGCATTTGTGACTACCAAAAAAGGGTATTTTCAGATCCATAATATTTCAAAACATATGGGCACGGGGGAAGGAAAAAAAGAGCAACTTGTTTCTTAATGGCGCGTGCGATTTTTTGTTTTGCAAGTGGTATATTTTCATCCATCAGATGTAGCACCTTGTGAGATATGTGTGCACTACACATTTGTCTGCAATATGGTGCTGAGCTGGTTTGTTTTACATTTCTGCAGTGAAGTGGGCTACATATAGATATATATATATCACACACACACACCTCCATGAGTCAATTAAAAATGGGGAAGGGCCGTAGCTCAGTGGAAGAGCATCTGCTTGGCATGCGGAAGGTCCCAGGTTCAATCCCTGGCATCTCCAGTTAAAGGGACTAGGCAAGAAGGTGATGTGAAAGACCCCTGCCTGAGACCCTGGAGAGCCACTGCCGGACTGAGTAGACAATACTGACTTTGATGGACCGAAGGTCTGATTCAGTAGAAGGCAACTTCATGTGTTCATGTGTAAAGCAGCCCGCTATTTCGTCTCCCCAACCTGTGGTCGGTCTAATGGCACTTTGAAGAGGATGATATGCCGTCCACTTTGGCTTCTGTCCCCAGCGGCAGGTCAAGCGTCTGTGTCCCTTTCACGGCTACTGGTTCAGTTTGAACCATCTAGATATTGTATTGCCTCTATTTTTCCTAAACGGGGGTGGGAAGAAGGCTCCTACCGATCTAAAAGCAAAAGTATTGTTTAATAAGCCACTGGATAAGATTAATGGCTCGGAAGGTCTCCCTTTGACCTGCCTTGCTCTCCCAAATGGAGCAACGGCAGCCGACGGGAATTGCAGGTTACCAGGAACCAACGGAGTGGGAGTTTCAAAGGCCATAAATAACCCGGGCGCCTTTTTCCGGCCCCCCGCTCAGATTTGTCCCTTGCTCCTGAACTGCTGTCAGTTGTCTCTGCACAAAGGGAACGGCGGAACCAGAAAGGGTTAGCAGGCAGTGATTTATAAGTCAGGAGCTTCTCTTCCAAAGCTTCTCTTAATTGTGACTTCACTAAGATAAGGCCTCCACTATCAACAGCTTCGTCTACTGAACAACCAATGTATGGTTGGTTATATTTCTACCAAAGCAAAGTGCTTGTTCCACCTAGAAGTTTTGCCGGCCACCAGTACCAGAAGTGTGTGTGTCTGTGCGGATGTATTTTCATTTGGGAAGAGGGAAAGGTTTCCAATCCAAACCCAAATCCTCCTTGACTTGATCTTAAATAATAGTCCACCTGTATGCTCCACAGCCAAATTTCAACATCTGTGCTGTGAAGTAACTGTATAGAGAAAGAGGTTAGGCACAAGGAATTTTGCTATAGGCTGCACTAGACAGCCACACTCAATTTTGGGCTAGTGGGGTCACCTTCCCATTTAAATGTGGGATGAATGAGATTTCAGGGCATCCATGCAAATACATCTTCCAAGGCAAACGTCAACACAAACTGACAATTTCTTATATTTTCTCTCTTTTAATGCATTCTACATGACAGAATAGAAACACAGTCACTTGAAACAGACATTGTATTGTGTGGCTGTATGTCTATTTCACCATACGGGGGGTACTTTTATAAGAACAAGCAGTCACAGAATAATTGCAGGGAAAAGTCACTGCATGATAGAAGAAGAAATAAAGAGTTGGTTTTTATATGCCGACTTTCTCTACCAGTTAAGGGAGACTCAAACCGGCTGACAATCACCTTTCCCTTCCCCTCCCCACAACAGACACCGTTAGGTAGGTGGGGCTGAGAGAGTGTGACTAGCCCAAGTTCACCCAGCTGGCCTTATGTGTAGGAGTGGGGAAACCAACCTGGTTCACCAGATTACCATCCGCCGCTCATGTGGAGGAGTGGGGAATCAAACCCATTTCTCCAGATTAGAGTCCACCGCTCTTAACCACTACACCACACTGACACTTCTCTGTAAAAACATATTCATATAGATGCTTTAGTGTTCTTTCTTATTAAAATATTTCAGCCTCATTTCCAGCCAGAGACATACATGACAAACAGTCCTGGTTCAGAACCTGCTAACAAGAACCTGAGGTTGTTCAAGGCCAGTTCCTAATGTTCAAGACCACAGTTTTGAGCCTGGAGATTCCATCCCAAGCTGCTGACTCTTTCACGGGCACAAGAACTGACACTCTGAAATGCAGCAATGCAAATTTGTGTGCGTGACAGATTCACTGCGCCGAGTCTCCAGAGGCCTCCTGGTATAATGAAGCCATTTCAAAAGGGTAAATGATAAATGGTTGTGCCTGGTAGGCGACCCCTTCCTGCGATATATAATAATTATGAGTTGACCTGTGTAATGAATCCTGTTAATTTGATGCATACCAAAAAGAAAACCAACAGATCCTCTAATACATTTTCTGGCCGGGCCCAAGGTCTCTCCCTCAAAAGGAAAAGGGCGGAAACTGAAATAGCCTTGAAAAGCATCCAAAGTCAGAGCTGGGGGGATTCAGGACACGCTGGAGCTGTTCAAAATTCCTCGCTGAACGAAGTTGCAGAATCCTCATTAGATTGGGTGGCAAATTAAAAAACAATTGACTGAGCGTAAAGGACCCTCATTCTTCTTAACACCCTACAAATGCTTCTGTCTCCCTCCCACCCCGACCCGAACTCTGTTCTTAACAAATAGATTCCAGCAGCTGAGTAGATCTTGGCCTTCTCTGATTTTCTGGTTTGCAAATACTTCAGAGATCAGAACATCCTCTGCATTCTACATCTCCTCTTTTTAAATGTCTCTTTTAAAAAACACACACACAACAGTCTCTTCTCCATTATCCATAATCTCTCTGCTATTATTATAATATTTACAAAAACAATAGAAGCCTCTACTTCTTTCTCCCCACCCCCAATCATCCCCAACTGTTGCCCTACAGAATTCCTGACACGCAACAAGCCACGGATTGGCACTTAAATTTCAGCCCAGCCCATCAAAGCATCAAAAGATTTGCTTTTTCAGGAGACAGTCTGCAGAACTATGGCAGCAGTTGAACAAGGTATTGAACTACTACTGCTCTATCCTTGATGAACATGAGTGGGCGGGAAGGATAATTTAAGGAGATGGTAGGAGTCCAGGCTCTGACTTTCACTCCCCAAGTGGGCTGCTGACAAGGTCGATAGCCAAGTCATTTATGCATGGGTACTTTCACTCATGTTCTCCCCCAGTCAGACTCAGTTGTTCCTTGGAGTTATGCATGAGTATTCCGCCCATTAGAGATGACCTCACGCCCAGCCCTTGCAAATCCCGGGTCTTTCCATCCCTGTAATAACCTGATTCTTCAATCTCCCCTGAGATCAGCCTGGGTGAAATCTCCATGCATAAACCAAAGTGTGCGACAGGGGAGGTGGGGGGTGGTAAAGTTTCTTTCACAGAAATCACTACGGCCAATTACAAAGCAGTGTTTTCAAGGGGTGGGGACTCAAATGCTTCCTGATTTCTCAGAGTTCTTTCTGAGCAGACTGTAAAGGATTTTAAAAGGACGCTTGGGTTTCTCTTCCTCTTCCCCCATTCCTTTTAGAGAGCTCTGTTTTTTTAAAAGGTTTGCAAAACGGCACTTGGGTTTCCGCTGGAGGGAGAGGGGAAATGGACATTTCTCTCACAGAAAGCACCACAGCCAATTACAAAGCAGCGTTTCAAGGGGTGGGGACTTAAATGCTTCCTGATTTGAGCTGGGTGACTGCTGGTGCATAGATTCGCAACAGAAAAGTGTGGGTCGAGCGACTTTTGAGCCCCAGGTAAAACTCCCATGTATAAATGACCCCAGTGTCCCCCTCCCCAACAGAAGTCTGAATTGGGGCCAAATTTTCTGCCTCAAGAAACAGTCAACTTGCTGACCCTCTATGCTTGCCACTGTTACCTGATATGCCAACAGGCACTTTGGACATTACCAACAGAGAACCAGCTCTCCTAAGAAGGACACAAAAACACATGGACATATCATTTGCCCCCCAAATGGGATAAAATTCCCCACAGTAAGGAGGTCTGAAGAAGTAACATATTCACGGAGCCCTTTAGCGTGTCATTTTAGGAGCTCCCACAGTGCTGCTGTGTAGGATATTTCTTTGAACTAAGTTCTCCCCACCCCGAATATGTCCATCTGTCTTCTTTGTAATTAGAAAAAGAGAGAGAGAGAGATTCTTAACATGTGAGCCACAAACCAATTTCAGGATAGAAAACGAACATCCCCACAGGCCATTTTAAAAAGATGCCTGAGAAGATAAAGAGGAAAAGGCGGGATTTCCCACATGACAAACTTTAGGCAAGACGAAGAGAATGCATGTCCCGACACGATGAAGCCATTTTGTAAACACATCTCGGGACTGAAGAATTTATCCCAGATTCTCCAGTCAGGAAACAGCCTAGCAAGGGAAGGTTTGCTGTGTTAGAGGCACTCACAGTGGCACGAGGAGGATTCCTTTCCCCAAAAAGAGTTTCAAAATGGATTCCTGCAAGACGGGCAACTCATATGCGCCCGAACAGTCGTAAATAGCCCTGAGTGGTGTGCCCTGCAATTTCTCTTACCCTTCATCTACCAACTTCTATGGTCAAATACTTTTTGTATATTATATATATGTATATATATATTTTTTAAAAATCATCTTTGATACATCATGATATCTAAAAGTCATTGTACCTCTTTTATTCTCCAAAATAAGCTTGCCATATGTTTAGGAACGTATCCAGCAGAGTGAAAGGACCTCTTCCTTGGGCAGACAAGGTTAGCAGAAGCAGCTAATACAGCAGCGCCAATCTCCTCATACGATATCGACGAGCGTTTGATTTGGGGCTATACAGCTGCAGTCAAGGGGTCCTTCTGCCTGGCATCTTGATGCCTGTATGGATATTGATCAGGGCTGGCTTGACGGTGGCCTGTTCTGCCCATTTCATTATAGGGCAGAACTCTGTGGCTCTGAGGGGGTGACGGAGGCACGTCTTGGCGGAGGGGTCCTTTGTGCGGGGCTACTGGCTGTGGTGGGTAATACTGGGGATACCACAACTCTGTTGCTCTGGGACCATCTTGGGGGCGAGAAAAGCTCCCTTTGGAGGGATGAACCGCAGGCTGGCCTCCTTGATAGTAAGGAAGATCTCTCTCTTTGTACGGGACTCGTAGCCCCATTAAGTACTCCGTTGGCTCCACAGGTCCGTGCCTGGAAGGGGGAATAAAAAAAGAGAGAGGTGTAATTAGAAGGTCCATAATTGCTTTACTAAATAAGGGCCACCGTCGCTAGAAAACTAGCCCATGTGAGTCAAGAAAGACTAGAAAGTTTCCCCACTGCTGGATTGCTAAAGCACACAGGATGCCAACGCTAAGATCCGGCCTGCATTGAGGCTCCTTTACAAGGTGGTAACTCGCAGTGAAAACAGCTGCTGCTCCATATCTAATAGTGGAAAAACAAAGACCTTTTCATCAAAGTGCACTTGAGTGTGTATTATCTAGCCTGAGGATAAACAGATGAGTTCAGTTCGCATCCCTGCAATTCCCACAAGGCTCACACACCAGTATTCACACCTCAAAGCCATTTCCCCAATTTTCTTGTCTCAAACATGTCAGCCCGTAAAACTCTCAGAGTCCCACAGTCGGAAAGCTCAGAACTCCCAGAAGAAAACATGAAGGATATGAGCATATAGTATCTGTATTTTGTGGGCCAACTGCCAATAAAGCTTCCGGAGGGGGGGGGGGGGAAAGCACATGTATGTAGACACAAACGTAAACGTGAGCGGAGAAGCCTGAACCTCAGAGCCAGCTTGGAAACTTGTTTCGTAAATA
Organism: Euleptes europaea; assembly: GCF_029931775.1. Classification (NCBI taxonomy): domain Eukaryota; kingdom Metazoa; phylum Chordata; class Lepidosauria; order Squamata; family Sphaerodactylidae; genus Euleptes; species Euleptes europaea. The sequence continues at coordinate 48,901,061 of NC_079326.1, forward strand.
AGGATTTGACAAGGTCTGGCGCATGAGAGAAGCAACACGTGTGAGGGTGTAACGCCAAGGGGGCGGATTACGGAGCCGTTGCTGTCATTTTCTCTGCCTTAATTCCAGGATTTACATCAATGAGGGATTCTCCCTAATAAGAATAAAGCTGGGATAAGTGTTACATGGAATAAATTATGGTTATAGGGCACTGTCAATGCAACAGCCACAAAGTCGAACATGATTAAGAGTGGTTCTCTTCACACTGCAATATCTCATCCACTACAGAAAGTATACTAACTAGCTCTGGAGATCACTGTTAACTACACCAGTTTCGGAGACGCGAAAGACAGGATCTACCGTTAAGAGTGTGTTTGCTGTGATGTTTATTCAGACTGGCTTCACTTTTGGAATGCAGTTTATGCATTTTCCCTCTTTAAAAAAAATGTTCTTTGCCCTGTTCCCCATAAATTCAGTCCAGCTTGTGGTATAAGAGGTGGGACCTTGTGAAGCAGCCAGATTTCTCTTCTGGTCAAAGAGATCTAGCTGTTCAGGTACAACAGCACATATTCACCATGAACAGAGAAGAGAGGGGGGAAAATTGCAGGTAGCCATGTTAGTCCATGCCCTGACCAGGATGGCCCAGGCTAGCCTGATTTCGTTAGAACTCGGAAGCTAAGTAGGGTTGGCTTGGTCAGTATTTGGAAGGTAAACCACCAAGGAATGCCAGGGTTGCTACACAGAGGCAGGCAATGGCAAACCACCTCTGAACGTCTCTTGCCTTGAAAACACTACGAGGTCACTATAAGTTGGCAGCACTTTAAATACACATGCTAGTCCATCAGAAAAAGCTATAAGCAGAAGAAGTGTAATATCTTACATTACGGCTGAATCAGACCATTGGTCTATCAAATTCGGTATTGTCTACTCAGACTGGCAGGGGTCTCCAGGGTCTCATGCAGTGGACTTTCACATCACCTACTACCTGATTCTTTTAACTGTTTATGCTGTGGATTGAACCTGGGTCTTTCTGCATGCAAGGCAGATGTTCTACCACTGAGCCACAGCCCCACTCCGTAAAGAACCACTTCAAACATTCAGATCAATCAGTGGATCTGCTTGTGTCCACATATTGAGGATGTTTATGTAAATAATTCCCAACATGTGATCGTTCAAAGGTGCGGATGAAATCAGATCTTTCCTTCTTCCTCAGTCTTTGTGGGATGTGTGGGAGAGACTGGATCTCTGTGTGTTTGTTTTCATAAAATTGTTTCTACTGAAGCACTGGAAGACAGCTTTCCTCTGCTCTGCCTTTAATGTGGTACAGAGCTCCTTAAATCAGAGAAGGGAGAACAACTTGTCAAATGAGGAAGAGGTTAAAACTTAAGAGACCCACTAAAAGAGGAAGTGGGAACAGATGTTGATTGACAACAGAAGAGGAAGGAATAGAACAATCCAGCCAGGGGAAAAGAGAGAGAGCAAAAACATCCAAGCAAGCAACTAGATCAAGGAGATCAATATATTGGAGATAGGTGGGACATGAACTATGATGCAAAATGAATGTGTAAAGTGACTGCAAAATCTCACTAAACAGTGAGCAAGAGCAAGCTTCTAACTTTTCCACAACTCTTCTTCAGACCAGCTGTTCAGTAAAAAAAAGGCTGAAGTCCTGAATTAGCAAGTCTGAACATAGCAAGTCTGAACAAGTCTGTGGACATAATTAGATTTGATCGTGCAGGATAAAAAACAGATTCTGGGTTGAATGAGGAGTGTTATCAATAACTGACATTAGCGCTTTCCCATTATGTTATGAAATATCTATTTATCTTCTCCCTCCTTTGTGCCTTAACTTTTACAAGACTTTCCATTTAAAAAACAACGACAACACCAGGAAACAGAGCTCAAACCGTGACAAACACCCGGTTGCTTGTCCTCTCTTTATATAATGACATATTAAGCATGAAGCATCTCCTAAGGTGCATCCAGAATAGGGGTGTGCAAAAACAGCAACAACAACAACAACATATCAGTAAATTTCAGGTTTGGGTTTATTGGGCCCGATTTTGGGGGGGAAACCCAAAATAAGCCAAATTCCCATACCAGTAAATATGGGAATTCGGCTTTTTTTGGATTTCCCGAAAAAATCCGGCCTATTAAAGCTTATGGGGACTTTTTGAGGCTTTTCATGGCTTCGGGGGGGGGGGGCATTTTTGCAGGTAGAAGTCCCAAATTTTATGGGTAGCCTGAAGGGACTCTCTTTTCAAAATCCCCAAGTTTGGTGTAGACTGGGTCAGGGGTTCCAAAGTTATGGGGTCTGGAAGGGGCCACCCCCATCCTCCTCCATAGAGAAGAAAGCGAAGTGGCCATGGTTAGATTCTCCATAGCGAACTTCGCTATGCTTTTCTATGATGCATACCTATTCTCTCCAGGATCGGAGGAGCAGGCCTATTATATTAAGTGCTTTGGAATACAGCCAGGATAATGCTGCTGCAGTCGTCTCGTTTGTGGGCTTCCTAGAGGCGCCTGGTTGACCTCTGTGTGAATGGACTGCTGGACTTGATGGACCTTGGTCTGATCCAGCATGGTCTTTCTTGTGTTCTTATGTTCTTATGAGCTACCTTGTATAAATTGGAGAATCAAACAGGCTTACAATATCCTTCCCTTCCTGTCCCTACAACAGACACCTTGTGAGGTAGGTGAGGCTGAGAGAGTTCAGAGAGAACTGTGACTGGCCCAAGGTCACCTAGCTGGCTTCATGCGTAGGAGTGGGGAAACCAACCCAGTTCTCTAGATTAGAGTCCGTCACTCATGTAGAAGAGTGGGGAATCAAACCCAGTTCTCCAGATTAGAGACTACCGCTACTAACCACTACATTACGCTGGCTCCCCAGAAGGCTCTAGGCTCAATCCCTGGCATCTCCAGTTAAAAGGATCAAGTAGCAGGTGATGTGAATGACCTAGGACTGAGACCAATCAAAGTAGGCAAGACTGACCTTGGAGGACCAATGGTTTCATTCTGCATAAGGCATCTTCATAGGTTCAGTCTCCCAGGTTGATGGTGTAGGAGCACAGTGAACAAGACCATAACTTCAGCAGCAGCAGCTCCAGTAGCGCATTATGTTGGAAGTGAGACCGAAGGTCTCGCTTTCCAGCTCAGCTCCAAGCATCTGTGTGAGATCTGAGGCTGGACCCCTGACAGTCAGAGAAGCTGCAAGCAACAGTGGCTGCATATCACTGTGCCTAGGGAGCGCAAAGTCTCAAAATAGTATCAATTGGTTAGAGCACAGAAGAGGCCGCCTGGCATTCAGCATATCAGGGGAGATCACATCATTCTATTATTTAACACCTCAGTGGTTTTATTCATAAGCTGTCAAGGAGGAATGAGATTGGCTCCTTTGTCAGGGAATCAAATGCGCTCTTAGACCAGGATGAACCTTCTCTACTGTCTTTTAAGGCAGCCCACAGTTCTGAAAAGAGGTTCAAGAACTTGGACCTGGGAGGAATGAGGCTGAATCCAGAGTTTTTCCGAAGGAAGAACATCATAGCTGTGTTTGAGCTGCCGGTCCTTCACAAAAGCAAAACATACAATGACATTCAACTGCCTGCTGAAACTAGCTTTTCTTCCCATCACGCTATTGATAGAAAGCCTGCCTCCTCCCCACCTGCCAATTTATTCAAGATAGTGCATAAAAACATAACACAAGAAAGGCCATGCTGGATCAGACCAAGGTCCATCAAGTCCAGCAGTGTGTTCACACAGTGGCCAACCAGGTGCCTCTAGGAAGCCCACAAACAAGATGACTGCAGCAGCATTATCCTGCCTGTGTTCCACAGCACCTCATATAATAGGCATGCTCCTCTGATCCAGGAGAGAATACGTATGCATTATGATTAGCATCCATTTTTACTAACAGCCATGAATAGCCCTCTCCTCCATGAACACAGAATGAACACAAAATGTCTGGAATATAATGATCAGGTAGTGATGTAGGAGTATCCTGCACAGCTCTTCTGAATATCCTCACATCAGGGTGTTGTGATCCCAAAAAATACTCATGACCTCAGTGAAAGCACTGTTTGAACGATCAGTACAATGCCAGGAAGCCTACTGTCCCCTCGGTGGTGGAAAGTGCCGTCAAGACGCAGTCGACTTATGGCAACCTGGTAGGGTTTTCAAGCTGAACAGAGGTACTTTCCCACTGCCTGCCTCTGCATAACAACCCAGGTTTTCCCTGGCAGTATCCCATCCAAGTACTACTCAGACCCTTACTTGCTAATACATCCATAAATGAGCTTTAGGGAAGGAAGGTTGGGAATATCTCTGCCAGCTGAGTGCGATCAGGGCTGAGCTTCTGTCCCCCCTCTGTTGCAGGTATTTAGCCTGGGCGTGGCCAGAGGCATAAGCCAAGGAGCTCATGGCTAGGACAGAGTTACAGCTCTGTTAGAGCTCTCTCAGCCCCACCTACCTCACAGGGTGTCTGTTGTGGGAAGGGGAAGGGAAGGTGATTGTAAGCAGGTTTGAGTCTCCCTTAAGTGGTAGAGAAAGTCGGCATATAAAAACCAAGTCTTCTTCTTCTTCCTCGCTGTCTTTCTTACAAAGTGAACAAAGTACAATCTGCTGTTGAAAGGTATGTTTTGTGGCTAGCCCAAGTGGCGTGAGCACAAACTGTAGCTACCTCAACACATGTGGCTCAGGAGCCCTTTTCAGTGTCTTCGAGGGTGGTTTCGGGCCGTTCGGTGCTTTGCCTGCAGTTTCTCACGCTGAACCGGGAGGGCCTGTCTTTTATAATGTCCTGTTTTTAAAGTCAAACATCTCTGGGGAAGACCGGGCCCTAAAAGTCCAAGGCCTGGAATTCTTCCTCTCTCTCTGTCGACTTTAAACAGGAAACATTTTTACTAAGCAATCCCTGGGAGAGAGCACAGGTTCACTTCAAGGCAGATAACGTTTGTACATTGCCGAAGTTGGCGATTTACCCCAAAAGGCTTAAAGGGGGTGCTGGCGGCGGGGGGAATGCTTGTGATCCACTTCTTGATTAATCGGGATCAAACAGCTCAAGCATCCCCGCACTTACCTGAAAAGTATCCGTACAAATTAGATGGAACTCTTGGAGATACAGCAGAAGGCTAAACTCAAAACCTTATTTAAAAAACCTTCAGTGCAATTTGCCTTTTATTAAAATTATTTGCCGTCTACAGAGCATTTTCCTGGGCACTGTGCCCACATCTCCTGGAATTTCCCAAGCCAAACTCCTTCAGAAGGGTCAGCCTGCAATCTTGGGGGTGTGTGTGTGTGTGTGTGTGTGTGTCACAGTTTGGAATGCTTTCCAAGTAGGGTTGCCAGGTCCCTCTTCGCTACCGGCAGGAGGTTTTTGGGGTGGAGCCTAAGGAGGGCAGGGTTTGGGGAGGGACGTCAATGCCACAGAGTTCAATTGCCAAAGTGGCCATTTTCTCCAGGGGAACTGATCTCTATCAGCTAGAGATCAGTTGTAATAGCAGGAGATCTCCAGCTAGTACCTGGAGTTTGCAACCTTACCCCCATGTTAAAAACTCCCTGCAAACAGAAAACCAGTATACTAAACAAAGAGCGGGGCTGGAACCTCCCTCTCTGCTGTGCTCGCTTGCTACGCGCATGGGGCTTTGTGGCATGAAACAATATTTAAACCTGGGATAGCCATGTGCAGTTTCAAGAGGAGCTGTGCATTCTACCACCTCGTTCTCCTGCAGGTGTAAACCAGGCCAAGATTGTGACTCTCAAATCACACTGCTCAAACCAGAGGAAGTGGATGGGGAGAGATTTTAGAGGTACTTTTTGTTGGAGGAGGGCAAGGGTCTACAACATGGTGCCTGGCACCCACCAAATATTTTTAGAAAGTGGGCGAGGACAGGTGGGGCTTTTGCCTAGCACGGCTTTTGATTGGCCACTGGAAATCTGATTGGCTGTTTAGATTTTCAAAAAGTTGCCTTAGAAACAGAAACAAGGATCTTCACTGTGTTACTGTGTGCATTTATTTTAGAAGGCATCCTGTTAAGCCAAGCTGCTGCCTAAAACGTTGAAGAGTTATTAGTGGAGTTTTACATAGCCTCACTCCCTGACATTGCATGGTTGACTCCACCTCCTATGGCAGCCATTTTATAGTTGGGTCCACCTCCCAAGGCAGCCATTTTGGGTCAAAAAAGTTGGGGACCCCTGGAGTAGGGCAACTCAGCATGTCTGGACACTGGAGGGGCACATGCTATATTGCTCTAGATGTACATATGTGATCTTCATACTAAATGAAATGCCTCTCTTTGTCTTAAACTGGGAGCTTCTCTCTGACTCCTCCTTCTCTTCCTGTACCCTTTGTGTCCTCTCTCTTTCCTCACGGACCCGCAAGGAGCAGAATGCATCTACAGGTCTCTCCTGTAGAAGCCATGCCATCTTACTTCCACACACGTGCTGCCAGATTAGCTGGTCACTTGTAATAGGGATCAGTATTCTTGAGATTAGGCTTTTTCTCTCTCCTTTTGTCTGCCACATGGACGTGAATTGAATCTACCTCAATAAATTTGAAGTTTGCAATAGACTCCTTTGGAGTTTATTTACTGTACGCTTCTCTGATTGTGCAACTTTGCTATATTAACTAATATATATCCCCAGTACTTTTTTTTCTCTGTGGAAGATTGATATAAAAGACAGAATGACAGAAGCGTAAACCTGCTGAACCAGCTCGCTTTCACTTGACCTGACAGGAAGTCCGCCACGTCACAACTTTCCCTAAAAACCAACTTAACCAAACACTCACGCCGAGTTCAGATCCATTACCTCTGCAACCCTCTCTGAGCAGAAGCAAAACAATGCTGTGTTTTTCCTGTGCCGAAATGGTCCCCTCCAAGGAGGTCCTAATGAATTTTCTTCCCTCCTCTTCTGTTTTTGTTGTCTCCTGGAGGGCGCAGAGTTCAGAAGGGAGGTTCACGCCTGCCCAGTGACCCGTGCCCCGCAAGCTGCCCACGTGTGTCAGACCAACAATGAGAAGGAGAACATTAGTGACCTTGGGGAACTCGTCTTGAGTGACATTTGCACACCCGGCCACTCCAGAAGGCATGTGGGGAACATACTGTGTAATATGAATAAGGAGAAAGGCTTAACCTTAGCTCTCTGGTCACCTGTGGCATGAATAGGGAAGAGGAAAAAGAAGAAGAGTTGGTTTTTATATGCCGGCTTTCTCTACCACTTAAGGAAGAATCAAACCGGCTTACAATTACCTTCCCTTCCCCTTCCTAAAACAGACACCCTGTGAGGTAGGTGGGGCTGAGAAATATTAAGTACCTCGTGGAACACCAGAGTTTCAATTCTGCTTCCACTTGATAGCCAAATAACAATGGTATGAGAAGCTTGTATAGTTTCAAACCAGATTTTGAAATGAAATCAAAATTGATATTATGCTGCAATCTGGACTTGTACTACAGTATTCACCACTCGAACATGCATTACGTGCTAAAAAGATCATGTGAACTGGACCACTTCCCATGACTAGCAAGAGCAGGTCTCGTGAGAGTTTATGAAAGACACCAAACCAAACAGCTCATTCCTGAAAGAAATGCCTGCACCGGGCTTAGGAGGCAACCCAGCGGCGTTGCCTCCTAAGCAGGTTTCGGCACTGTGGCGGTGGCCAGGGACCGGCGTCCAGGCCTGTATGCCGGCACTGGGGCCAATAATGCTGGCGTGCGCCTTCTGGGCCCCGGCGGTGTGGGCCCTTGCACCGGCGGAGACCTTTGTCGGCCTCCTAAGGCCTTTGGGTAGGGCTGCCAGCGCATTTCAGGAATGGGCTGAAAGTTATAGAGATACCTAAAACCGTTTGTGGCACCTTAATAGCCCAGCCGCCCTGACCTGGATGGCCCAGGCTAGCCTGATCTCCTCAGATCTCAGAAGCTAAGCAGGGTCGGCCCTAGTTAGTACTTGGAGTCCTCCAAGGAATACCAGGGTTACTATGCAGAGGAAGGCAATGACAAACCACCTCTATAAGTCTCTTGCCTTGAAAACCCTACAAGGTCACCGTAAGTTGGCTGAGACTTGATGGTAATTTGCATACACACAATAGCCCAGCCTAGGCTGATCTTGTCTCAGTTTGATAGGGTCAGCCATGGTTAGTACTTGGATGGGAGACAACCCATAGCAAACCACCTCTGTTCATCTCTTGGTCTTGAAAACCCCATGGTCCTAAGGTCCCCTTGAGTTGGTTGCGGCTTGCTGTCACACAGTTATTATTCAGGCCATCTGTGCAGATGGATTTGGGCATGAAGAGTAGCAAGTCATGTCTGCTATGTGTGGCCTGCAGCCAACATGGTCTGGCAGAAACAGGAGCTTTGATCTTGAAGAGGGGTCACGCGAGGTCACATCCCACCTGTGTCACTGTGCAGACTCAGCAAGCCGCTCTCTCTCACCTTCAGTTTCCCCATTTGGAAAAACAGAAGGCTTGAGAGGGTCAACTCAGTAAATACTTTTGCCTATTAGAAAACGCTGCAGAAACAATAAATAATAGTGAAGTTCAGCAAACTATAGAAAGAGAAAGGAATTAATGCAAAGCTCAAAAAAAAAATTCTCCACCCATGCTGCTTTTTATAGAAAATCAGAGATCCTCCAACAGCTATTGTTTCTTCTTTTTTAACCCTGTCACTAGAGCCATGGTAACTTTGTTCAGAAAAAACACCTTGGCTTTTATCTTTGTGTAGCTGTCGTTCTTGATGGAATATAAATGGCCTCCTAGCCAGAGCATGCATTCCTCTGTTGGTAGGCACTTCTTCTCACTTTTGCTCTTGAAAAGCGCCTGTTACATAGAGTTGCTTCGCTAGGGTTGCCAACTACCAGGTACTAGCTGGAGATCTCCTGCTATTGCTATTGCAACTGATCTCCAGCCGATAGAGATCAGTTCACTTGGAGAAAATGGCCACTTTGGCAATTGGACTCTATGGCATTGAAGTCCCTCCCCTCCCTAAACCCCACCCTCCTCAGGCTCCACCCAAAAAAACGTCCTGTCAGTTGCAAAGGGGGACCTGGCAACCCTACCCTTCACCACCGGCGGGAGGTTTTTTTGGGCAGAGCCTGAGGAGGGCGGAGTTTGGGGAGGGGAGGGACTTCAATGCCATAGAGTCCAATTGCCAGAGCAGCCATTTTCTCCAGGGGAATTGATCTCTATTGGTTGGAGATCAGTTGTAATAGCAGGAGATCTCTAGTTAGTAACTGAAGGTTGGCAACCCTACCGTTGCGAGAGGAACACACTCGTCTACAGACAGAGAAGAGACAAAGAAGAGCATAGGATCCAAAGTGAAAAGAAGGTGTAGGATCCAAGAGAAAACTACCAACTTTTGCAAGGCACAAATCCAACAAGGTGTGGGGCCTCCTGGGCTCAGGAACAAACAAGAGGTGGAGCTCAGTATGGTGAAGAGGTCCTGTGAGCCCAAGGACAGAGCTTGGAGTCAGAGAGTGGAGACAACAGAAAATACTAATCCATCAAAGGTGCACAGAGCACTTGCTCTCTACCAGCTGGGTGACCTTGGGCAAGTTACAGCTGTTACAGCTCTCTCAGCCCCACCTACCTCACAGGGGGTCTCTTGTGGGGAGGGGAAGGGAAGGTGATCGTAAGCCGGTTTGAGTCTCGCTTAAGTGGTAGAGAAAGCATATAAAAACCAACTCTTCCTCCTCTTCTTTCCTCAACAGTGTTCTGGGACTCACCAGTGAGTCACGAAAACCTTGAATATACATTGCCAGACTTCCAGTAACTCATATTGAGGAAGGCCCAGGTTCTCAAAGGGGTTTTCCTCTGGGTAAGGGGGTAGCAGGAGCACTGTGGCGCAGAGTGGTAAACTGCAGTACTGTGGTCCAAAGCTCTGCTCATGGCCTGAGTTCGATCCCAACGGAAGTTGGTTTCAGGTAGCTGGCTCAAGGTCTGCCTAGAAAATGTCGGGATGTGACATCACCCCATGGGTCAAAAATGACCCAGTGCTTGCACAGGGGACCTTTACTTTTTTAAGGGGGTGGCACTGATAAGTTGGGCCGACACAAAAGAACACATCCACGGGGAGCCCCTTAAGTACAAAAAAAGGGAGCCCCTTGCGTGCAGGCAGGGAATGCCCTATTGGCCAAGGCTCATTAAAATCAATTTTATAGCTCTGGAAGCCTCCGACACAGGTCTGCTCCTCCTCAAATGGCCTTTGTTTGAGTCATTTCGAAACAACATTTATGGAAGGGGGGTTGTGCTTCTCGCATTTGAAAATGGCTGGAACCCAAACACTATGGCAAAAACGCAGCCTACCAGGCTGGGTGCTTTTTGCCACCGCCGATGCCCCATAGAAGACAGCTGTCCAGCAGTGCCAGTCTACTTCGAGCACACCTACCCCACACCGGGCCGGTCAAAGGTGCTCTCTGCTTCTGTTCTTTATCAACAATGCGTGGCTGAAAAATCAGATAATGCAAACTTGGACAATCCCAGGTTCTCACGTAGCACGTGCCGTGCTGTAAGAGCTGTTTTTAGTTTGTGGCGTGTGTTTGGAATTCCTGCCGTGTCGGGTTTCCAGTTTCCAGACCTCGTATCCCCGGTCCAGGCACGCCTGTGGCTGAGCGGGATTAGCAGACCACTCGGTAACGTTATGCATTACATAGCTTTGACTTCTCTAGGCTTTACAGATCCATAAAAAATAATGATCATTTGATGGCCTAAGTTACCGCACGGGGGAAAAAATATCAAGGGGGGAAAAAGGCTCCGTTACTTACGCTACCCGTATTTACTTTGGGTCGCAAAGAGCAGAAGTTTCTTTAATATTTGAGGGCGGTGTAAATCGAGCCAGGGGCCCTGATCAAAAAAGGTGAATGATACGGAGAGCAGGCTCCGTCACATGACTGCGCTCGGCTGCAGTTCCACCAATGTTGCGTTCACTACCTGTTCATCGCCAGAGTGAAAAAAATATATTTGCATCCTTTCCTGTTCCAAACCAGGAAAACAGAGTGAGCTTGTCAATTTTTTGTGGGGGGGGGGGCTATTACTGAGTACACTAGACTAACAGCCAGATAAATGGGCTGAAAGTTCTTTGGAGGTGGCATGACCCCACCGCCAGCATCAGTATGCTCTTATTCCGTGATAAGAGGCACTTTACGCTGGCAGTGGAGTCAGTTCCGTTGGCACCCGGGTGCCGCGGTGCTGCAAGCTGCCCCCCCCCCCATCGCAATCTCTCTGGGACCTAAATCCCAGAAGAGAATTGTGGCGCATGTGTGTGGGGGGCATTCCTGGGGAAGAGCCGATGTTAATCAGCTTCCTAAGCCCCTCCAGCCCGGGAACTGCGCTGCTGCGCTAGGTTTTTCCTGGTGCAGCCTCACTGTTTTCAATGGGGGAAAATGCCCCATTTCCCTAAAAAGCCTTTTTAAAAGGCTTTTTAAAGACGTAGGGTGGTCAGGAAACCGCTTTGGGGGCGGTGGGGTGGCGCCCCAGCTACACCGCCCCCGGACGCCACAAAGCTCAGGAATGCACTGCCCACAAAATGAGAAGTCTAGCATCTGGATGACAGAAAAAATTAGGTAGAAGAAGAGGAGGAGGAAGAAGAGTTGGTTTTTATATGCTGACTTTCTCTACCACTTAAGGAAGAATCAAAGCGGCTTACAATCATCTTCCCTTCCCCTCCGCACAACAGACACCCTGTGAGGCAGGTGGGGCTGAGAGAATGTGACTTGCCCAAGGTCACCCAGCTGGCTTCGTGTGTAGGAGTAGGGAAACAAATCCAGTTTACCAGATGAGCCTCCGCCTCATATGGAGGAGTGGGGAATCAAACCCGGTTGTCCAGATCAGAGTCCGCTGCTCCAAACCACCGCTCTTAACCACTACACTATGCTGGAAAGTAGACACACAGCAAACTCCAAAAACAAAAGCCATTTATTACGACTACCTAACACAAATGTACGTAAGCTTTCCCATTTAACAGAACTCTTCATCATATACAGATGGAGCACTGAATACCAGTGCCAGGAGGCAGCAACGGGGAGGGTCTTGGCCTCTATATCCTGTGCTTAAGGTCTCTTTGTCAATGTCCTGTATAGAATGCTTTGCTGAAGGTGTAGTTATAGTTCAGGGTTTGTCCTATGGCATGCTGGGAACAAGAAGCAGGAAATGAGAGCCATCCGACTGAAAACAAAACCACCAATCACTGATCCAATGGCTCTCTGACAGCCTCTAGAGAAAACTCTTGATGTTAAGGACTCAGGAATAAAATCGATAAACTTGGCCACTCTTTTCTGTGTTCCTGTAACAACTGTGGGAAAGAGATTCTCTTGTTTACACACATCGACTATTTGGAAAGATACAGGGGCTTCGTCCTCTTCTGCATGTGGTCCTGGGAGTTACTCCTCTGTTCCTGAAAAGAGTCCTTGTATCTTTTCTATGTAATATACAGGACTTTATAACTGGTTTGCTGCTGGAACTAACAAGTTAGTATCCTGAAGCAGTAGTCTGATATTAAATCAAATGTGTTTTCAGCTGGAAAATCAAGTACTTGTATCCCGGGGGGACAGGCTTTAAAGAACTGCATAGACAGTTCCTGGATTTAATTGTAACCTATTTGTATCCTGCCATAGCATAATGATTGTCTAGGGTGTCTTATGTCAAATGCTGCAGACTCCATGCTTCCTCAATTCCAGGCTCACTGCAGGGGAATATGGGATGGCCATTCCCATATGGAAGCAAGAAACCACGCACAAATGGAGAATAATTGCAGCAGAATTATTTGCCACAATTAGGTGAACGTTAAAAAAAAAAACAACAACAACCCTGACCTGAATAGCCCAGGCTAGCTTGATCTTGTCAGATCTCAGAAGCTAAGCAGGGTCAGCCCAAGTTATTACCAGGCTAGGAGACCACCAAGGAGTTGCTACACCCTCTGAACAACTCTTGCCTTGAAAACCCTATGGGGCTGCCATAAGTCGGCACTGATTTGATGGACAACCCCCCCCCCCAAATCATTACTAGGGCCAGTGGAATCAGATGTAAAGTACTCCAGGGCCGGGTGGGAGATGTCTCATAGTGCCTTCCTAAGTAGAGTTACAGCCTTCTAAGTCATTCAGATCAATGGACTTAAAAGTAAAAGTCCCCTGTGCAAGCACCAGGTCATTACTGACCCATGGGGTGACGTCACATCCCGACGTTTACTAGGCAGACTATGTTTATGGGGTGGTTGGCCATTGCCTTCCCTGCTAGTCTACACTGTACCCCCAGCAAGCTGGGTGCTCATTTTTACCGACCGGTAGGATGGAAGGCTGAGTCAACCTTGAGCCAGCTGCCTGCAACCAACTTCCATTGGGATTGAACTCAGGTTGTGAGCAGAGCGTATGCCTGCAGAGTACTGCAGCTTACCACTCTGCGCCACGAGGGTCTCTCAATGGACGTAGAAGGGTGTAATTCTGCTTAGGAGGGCACTGTAAGCCTGCTACCCACTGCATATTTATTTGGAAGCAAGTCATGTTGAATGAAGTTGGACTTTTACACAAACCTGAGTAGGAGCAAGCTGTAAGCCCAAAAACTGTTTAGAACTCCCCCCCCCCCCCGAGAAGCACAGGAAAAGACCAGAAAGTTGAAAAAGTGAACCCCTGGTTCATGAAAGCTGTATTCACTGCTTTCGATCACTGATGGATAGAACACCCACCACAATGAGGTCCAACATAAGCACAGGGACAGGTCATTAATCTTTTGTTTAAGACCCCCCCCCCACCCCATACTTAAGCTGGACACCATGGCGGCCAACTTTCAGCAACGATCTAAAGAGCCATGAAAAAGAGTCAGGTTTTCACGCACGACACAATAGATTTTGGACCGAGCGGCATGAGAAAGCGCTTGCTCGGATGACCTTCCTTAGCTTACGGACTCTCTTTCACATTCAGGTCACCTCGAGCAAATCGCGCCTCTCCTCTCGGAGGGCGTGTGTGGAATTAAAGGACCTTTTCGAGCGACAAGCTGCTATTTTGTGACCTTTTCAAAAACTGAAAGGGGTCTTAAACAGACTGTAATGGCTGGCTACTTAAATTAACAACATGTGTCGTTTTCCATGTTACACATTATCTGACACCGCATACTACTTTGAGAGTCATTAACCTCTTGGCACCACGAGCCCCCGACTCGAGCTAAGTAGACACGCCTTTTGTGCTACCATTCCTTTGAGCTATTAAAAGGAGAACTCTAGGCGGAGGTTTGGGGTCTCTCTCTCTCTGGCCTTGTGTTCCTCATTTCAGCCTAGACTGAGGATTTGAAGGAAAAAATAACTCAGAAGAATGGGCAGAACACCTCGTAAGTTGCTGAACTTTCTAATCAGTCTAGAAGGGTGTCTCCAATAAATAGCTTGTGAGCTACCAGTAACTTGCTAGCTGCTTCAAAGGACCTCATGCATGCCTCAGAAGATCCAAGAAAAGATCTGCTCTAGGTATTGTTTTTTTTAAAAGGTTTTATTTCATAGGATTTTTCTCTGTGCTGCTTAGCTGATAGCCTCGTTTTTGTTGCTCTTCCTAGTGCGCAAGGAGGCGCCGTGGCTCAGTATCTGCTGGGCATGCAGAAGGTCCCAGGTTCGATCCCCGGCATCTCCAGTTAAAAGGATTAGGTAGTAGGTGATGTGAAAGATCTCTGCCTGAGACTCTGGAGAGCCACTGCCAGTCTGAGTTGACAGTACTGACTGTGATGGACCAAAGGTATCTCTTGTTAAAGAAATAGTTGCCAAACTCTGGTCTAGAAGATGGACCTCTAAGAGAAATCTACTCCTTAATAATCTTGGTTGCCTTCTTCTGTACTTCTTCCAGCTCTGCAATGTCCTTTTCAAGGTACAGTGATCAGAAATGACCACATGAGGGTTTAGCTTGTAGCACAATACTTATCCTAGATACTTGGTGGTCCAACTCTCTTGCCGGCATCATCAGTTGGCTGATGGGGAGGTTGGGGCATGCTTTCCCACCTCCCCATTAGCTGGCTGAAGGCAGCATCAAAAGAACTAAAGCACAAAGCACCCAGACAGGCTTTGTGCTGCATGTTTGCCTTCCCCTGCCACCCAGGAGACAGGGGCTGGCTAGATTTTCGCTACCTTTTCTCACCCCCTTTCTGCTTTTCACTTCCTGCCGTGTTTTAACCCCCTTTCCCTACCCCCTTGCCACTTTTCACCCTTTCCCTCACCACACACATTGCTTTGTCCCCCTTACAGCTTTCGCTTTCTTCTGCCCTTGTAGTCTCAACTTTCAGTGCCATTGCAGGCCCAAAATCACCAATATTGCTATTGTTTCAGGCAACTCCTCAGTGCCATCCATAATTATGCAAGCTCTCCGGTGGTATTCTCCATTTTAGAGCCATTTTAAGATCCCCTCACCATTTTTTTTTTTTTTGGATTTTTGTGCAAACCTGGGGGCTGTCCCAAGTTTGTAGAACATGGCCCCATTGTTTGGATTTTTGAATCTGTATTCTGGAGCTGCTGTGCACAATTAGATATGATTACCTTTACTTGCAGATATGGCCAAGCAGAACATTCTTATTCAAAATAAAAAGGGTTATCAGTTATATGGTTATGTTTTGTTGGCTTTATTGAAAATTTCTCCTCTACAACACAAAGGTAGTGCTAGTGGAACATTCTAAGGAATAGAATTACATAAGAATCATGGCAATGCGTGTAACAATTCTTCCTCTCACCTGCACATTCACTGCAGTCCAAGCCTTCTGTAAAGCACTTTGGGAGTCATATAAAACCATATTTTAATCAGCTCTAATTTTACACATGAAACGAGTTTAAAGCACAATGAACAGTCAGCTGCGTTGTTAAAATGATTTTCAGCAAATAATAGAAGCCATTAGGGAGAGTCTCTTTAAGTAGTAACAACTGGAGCAGAGGTTCTAGCTATTCAAATACTGGATTATTATTAATACACAACCTGATATTTAGAGGCTGCATAAAACACTGTAAGAACAGGTTATTAATGCTATTAGGGAGCTTTTATGTTTTAAATCATCTTTCAACTAAATCAAAGCATTCTTGACTGGTCCCCCCCCCCCACTGCCAAGGCTTTACCTCTGGAGCTACAATCCAGGTGATAAAAGAAAAGAATCACACCTCAATAAATAGCTAAGATACAGAAACAGAACGACTTTGTATTTTCCCTCCACTTTTCATTTCTAGACATGGTGACTCAATTGAGCTGATTGAAATATGCCTTTTGATTTTTCATCTTGCAGTGGGGGAAAACATTACCTAAAGCTCCTAAGGACGATCACACTCTTTTTAAAATAAAGCTTTCTCCTTGGTTTATTTAGATATTTCAATCCCTGCTGTTCCTTAAGTCTCAAGTGTAGAGTTATGATTCATGCTTCTATGGCTCATATTCGGTATTCCTACCTTTAAGCTCATATAAAGGTGTTTCATATATACCAAGGTGGTTGGAAAAGAACAGAAATTTCAACTCCAGGCAACAAAACACCCTTGGAGGTTCTTGCGGAGGTCACGTTCCTTCAAGTATTCAGTAGCCAACTTTGTCAACATTTCAAGAGAAACCCATTCCGACAAGAACCAAACCCTAAGGTTGCTGCCAAGGGTTGGTGGAAAGAACCATTTTTGCAGGGTATCTTATTTGGGCTATCGAAACAGATACTTGTTGTCATGCCACAAAAAGCTTTCATAACTTGAAAGAGCAGATTGCTCCATCAAATCAGATTCAAATGAGGAGGGGTAAAGAACTACTATATTAATAGATAAGGCAGGTCATCCCAACAATTTGCGCCTAATTTTGGACGTGGTGGCACAAAATTTAGCAGTGTCAGCAGAAACCCTTGGGTTTTCATCTGAGAGCAACTTCCTTGCTCTCTCTGAATCTGAGTTCATTCTTAGGGCCTCATCCAGCCAGAGTTAACCACTTTCCGCTCCTACACTATTGAAAGGGATTTAAATATTTGCTCAGTTCCCCCATTGAAATAAGTGGGAGATAACAATGCTGAATGGTGCTCTTGACGTTGATACGATTTCAAAGGAAGGAGAAGCAACTCTGTTCCATTACTCTTGACACGGCTCCAAAAAAGTCCACTTGCCTAACTGTGCTTTTGAAATCAACCAGCCTCAACAACGCCTGCCGCTATTTATCTCCCTGCCTTTTATCAATACGCTGCAATAAATTCTTTCCCAGTTTGTTAATGAAACGTGAACTTAATAGTCCACACAGTCTTCTGCCTTTATAAAGATCCGGCCGCACAGGACGAGCTGCTTATTACATACCGCTTAAAAAGGTTTAGAGAGTACTGCTTCGGAGAAACGGCGAGGACCAAGCCTGAATCCACCTTAAATCCTTCATTCGGTCCCCAAATGCTCCTGGCACGTGGTGCCGAATTGATAACGTACGTCACCGCTCATTCCTGAGCCCTGCAGAGGTCGGGGACGGCATGGCCGAGGCGCAAAGAGGTGTCCCGGCCACTTTATTTTATTTTTTAAAATAAACACTCGAAAATGGGAGGAAAGGCCTCATTGAATGCGCAGGGGGGTCGTTCCTGGCCTGGGAGAGTTTAGGAGGCTGCTCACCAGGAGCTCCGACCCCCCCCCCGAACACCCTGAGAACACCTCCCGGATGCCAGCGCGAGGACTTGCATCAGAAGCGTGTTGGCGGGAGGCTGAGATGGTGTCCTAGGGATGCTGCCGTGGCAGTCCTCGGGGGCTGGTGCAAGTGGCACTATGCTGGAGTCCGTGCCTGTTTGCACGACGCAACTGGCACGGATGCCAGCGTAGGGGCCTGGGTGCCTCCTAAGCCCATTCGACCCCCAGGCTCAGGAATGAGCTGTCAGATGAACATCATCAAGGATAGTGCATCAAAAAAATTAACTTGAGGCCTGACCATAAAGTTTGAATTCAAACTCTCACACAAACTTACTATTACATAGCTCCTTATGCATACAGAACTGTGGTATGTGGTTTTGGGATCGACCCCCTTTCCCATGCACAAGGCCTAAGTGCTTCTGCATGCACAAGTTCAGAGACAGTCTGGTACAGTGCGCATGACACATGTATCAAACTGTGAACGAGGTCTGAAGTGTGTATAGGCATGTGTGTGAGAGAGACAGACACACAGACTAATACAGAGAGAATGGCTATGGGTGTGAGAGCACATTATCATACAAATATACACTTTCCCCTAGATTTAACAGCCACTGGCTATCCATCAACCACTTCACTCTTTAAAAAGGGAAAATGAAATTTAATTTTTCCTTGACACTATAAAGAGAAAAGTTGCCACATTTCTCACACAAATGACCGATCTATTTAACAGCAGATAATGCAGTATCTGCTTCTCAGAAAGTGAGGACAGGGAGCTGTTCCCGTTGGCAGCAGAGTATAGGACTCGCAATAATGGGTTTACATTGCGGGAGGAAATGTACCAACTGGATATTAGGATTTTTATTTCTTACAGTAAGAGTTGTTCGACAGTGGAATCGGCTACCTAGGGAGGTGGTGAGCTCCCCCTCGCTGGCAGACTTTAAGCAGAGGCTGGACAAGCACTTGCTAGTCTAGGCTGATCCTGCATTGAGCAGGGGGTTGGATTAGATGGCCTGTATGGCCCCTTCCAACACTATGATCTGTGATTCTATCAGCGCATTCCTGACATGCGCCGGTGGCCCGACCCAAAGGCCTTTGGAGGCTGGCAAAGGCCTCCGCAAGGGCCCACAGCGCTGACGTCCAGGCAGCGCATGTGGTGGTTTGTGGCCCCAGCGCCGGCGTGCAGGTCTCCAGCCACCACCATGGCAGCGCCGGCCCGGATGCCGCTGGAACCTGCCGCCGGGCTCCGGATGCCAGCAAAGGCTGCGTCGTTGTCCCAGGAAGTGTTCTCAAGGAGTAACGGCATCCTGGGGTGTAACGGTGTCAGCCAGTGGGCGGGGCCACTGTTAGGCAGCCTCCTGAGCCGTTACAGGTCGGGAACGCCCCCTTTTATTTTGGTCGAAATACGAATTTTTGGCGCCGGGTGGAGATTTCAGCCGGGCCGAAACCTCCTTAGGAGGCAGCATCGCTGTGTTGCCTCCTAAGCCCGGCGGAGGCATTCCGGTCAGGAATGCGCTGAAAGAGACTACAGAGATCAGCTACCTTGAAGGAAATGGCAGGTTCAGGGGAGGAATTCTATGGCATTATATTCCTGCTGAGCTCCCCCCCTCCCCAAATTTCACCCTCCACGGGCACACCCTGAAATAACCAGGAATTTCTCAAGTCAAAGTTGGCAACACCATGGTGGACCGAGATGGACCGTCGCAGTGATCCTGAATGGCTGTTCTTTTGTTCTTAAGACCCAAAGCCCTTTCAGTAGTAAGTTTGGCTTAATGGAACAGATCCTTGTATGGTTTTTCTTCTCATTAAGTAAATCATTTGATTTATATGCATGTTATATGCCTTCCCCTTCTTTACAAAGTTCTTCATGCTTCATAGTTTTTATGCTGTATCGTATAAATTAATGGTAATATTTAATAAAAGATAAACCACGAACAACTTAAAGCCCAATCCTGTTTTCCTCTTCACATTTCTTTCCTATATTTGCACATAATAAGATTTTCCACAATGCCTTTAACATTTTAGGATGTGCTGTTAATGTTTGATATTGATGCGCAGCTGAGTCCAAAGCTTGTTATTTAACTGTGCTTTTCTGTTTCAGAGCTTGGTAAAACTGTTTTCCCACTTTGTAAAGCCAGTGTGTTGTAGTGGTTAAGAGCAGTGTACTCTAATCTGGAGAACCGGGTTTGATTCCCTGCTTTTCAACATGAGCGGCGGACTCTAATCTGGAGAACTGGGTTGGCTTCCCCACTCCTCCACATGAAGCCTGCCAAGTGACCTTGGGCTAGTCCCAGTTCTCTCCGCTCTCTCAGCCCCACCGACCTCACAAGGTGTCTTTTGTGGGGAGAGGAAGGGAAGGTGATTGTAAGCCAGTTTGAGACCCTTAAAGGTAGAGCAAATCAGGGTATAAAAACCAACTCTTCTTCTTCTTCCTCAATAGATTTTGTACAAATGAAACAGCAATGCATCCAGACGTATCTTCAGGAGAGTTGGCCTACAGCAAATTTGGCAACAACAATCTCC
The DNA here is from genome assembly GCF_029931775.1 of Euleptes europaea. Classification (NCBI taxonomy): domain Eukaryota; kingdom Metazoa; phylum Chordata; class Lepidosauria; order Squamata; family Sphaerodactylidae; genus Euleptes; species Euleptes europaea. The sequence continues at coordinate 48,921,115 of NC_079326.1, forward strand.
AACTGCCTCCCTCATGGCTCAAAGGGAAGAATGACATTTTGGTGGATCCTTTCAGATGAGTAGCCAATTAGTTCGTAGCAGCAGAACAAAATTCCATCCCAGTTCAGTAGCACCATATATGTGTGTGTGTGTGTGTATGAGTCGTTGTTGCAACCAACGTATGGATGACTCCAGCAAGAGGGTTTTCAAGTCAAGTGAGAAGGAGAGGTGGTTTGCCATTGCCTTCCTCTGTAGTCTTCCCTGGGGGTCCCCTACCCAAGTACTGACCCTGCTCAGCTCCCAAGATTTTGCTACATCATACTGAGTAACACTCTTAGGGACCAACAAAATATACCAGGGTGTAAGCTTTCATGAGTCAAGCTCATTGTATCCACCCATCAGAGGTCGTCTCGCTCTCCCTGCGCATTTTGTCCTCATCTTGCCTGCATCCAGATTCTGGCTAAAACAGCACCACACAGGATCCAATAAGTATTGACTCAGTGGCAAGGTTTTTTCAGCTCGTAATTAGAGAACGCGATTGTTACTCTGGACCATATAACGGTTAAGTCAGGAATGAATAACCAAGAAACCAATTTAGTGGGATTTGCATGTTCTTCTAAAAATGATATCATAGTAAATTTTATCATATGATATCTGCATGCCCTTATACCATGATTTTACTGGAAACTTCACTGTACGATTTCCTTTTTAATACCAATAAAGGCTTTCGTATTCGAATTCGGCTAAAACAGCATCGAAAAAACATGGGCAAAACCCACGGGGAGAGCGACGCGACTTCTGACGGGCAGGAAAGGCATGTATAATAAAAAGGAAGCCCCGAAGCAGTCGGTGGAGTGACCGCAGGGAAACGTCCCTGCATAAAAGGCCATTGTATAAGAAGCTCCTATGAGAGCCCCTTCAGCGTGTTTCTGGGCAGTTAGCAATCCGTGTTGCCACGCTGATGACTGGCTGCTCTGGGGTGCTTGGACAGAAGCCTGTATACAAACGTCCGGTGATCTCATCTAAATTCTTAATAATGGAGAGAGAAAAAGACTTCCCTTTTACTTGAACTTGACTACTATCCACGGACGAGTGCATATCAGTCTTTTTCCTTGTTTGCTTCTGTGACACTTCAATAAAAAGCTCTACTTAAAAAAAAAACAACGAAAATTCATAACTAAAATGCCAAATGCCGTCATGTAATACAGCCTCTGCTGACGCCTTGATCCAAGTAAAAAGTCATTTGCACGGAGTTTCAACTGTGAAATCCCACTGAGATTGCTCGTGCTTGGTAAATTTTGTTACTGTCTGGGGGGGATTGCCTAGAAAAATACCTTGTTTCCACCAAGGAAGCAAAGGCTCTCAATAAAAAAAGCAAGGTATTTCAATTTAATATCTTATGATATACCCGCGATTCCCTGTTGGCTCCCCCAAACCCCTCTATATGAAGAGCTGCTTTGAAGGAACAGACGCTTGCTTTTTCCTCTTTGGCTCCTCGGACAATGCTGTGTCATCAATTTCTCAAACATGGCCTGAAAGATAGCTGAACGTGCAGTCCCCATTCTCCGTACTAAATTAACTCTGAAGTGGAACAAAACTGGTTGGGAACTCGCTTCCCTTAAAGTGTAACACCCTCAGTTCTCTCACTTCCTCTGGCTGTTATGTCATGTAGAGCATGTTCTGCTGTTTTCTCAGCTGTTGCAAAAAAAGAGAGAGAGAGAACTGGATATCAATTACTTTGTGAGCCGAGGATGCTGACCTGAATAACAGTTTCCCGTTTAACGTTACTTCTCACCTCTCTGTCAACTGCTCTGCCAGTTAAATTCATGCCTGCTGGACTCCTCTTACATCAGGGTGTTCGTGACTTCCCTTTTCCTTTCATGGAATCGTTTAGAGGGGATTTAACCCTTGTAAAACTAACACGGACTCAAGGGCCTCACAGGATTGCATGCATTTGTCCCTTCATTGGCTGGGAGAGCCAGCATGGTGTAGTGGTTCAGAGCGGCGGTTTGGAGTGGTGGGCTCTGATCTGGTGAACCGGGTTTGATTCTCCACTCCTCCACATGAGCAGCAGAGGCTAATCTGGTGAACCAGGTTGGTTTCCCCACTCCTGCACACAAAGCCAGCTGGGTGACCTTGGGCTAGTCACACTCTCTCAGCCCCACCTACTTCACAGGGTGTCTGTGGTGGGGAGGGGGAGGGAAGATGATTGTAAGCTAGTCTGATTCTGCTTTACGTGGCAGAGAAAGTCAGCATATAAAAACCAACTCTTCTTCTTCTTGCAAAACCAGATGCTGGTTCCCTGCGACTAAGGCTACTAACGCAAATGAAAGTTAGCAGCAAGAAAGAGTTTCGCAAGGGCGTCAGGGTTTGAGTTGCATTTTAACGTTACTACAGGGCATGGAGGAAAGATTTCCAGTTCAAGAACAGATTGCTTCTCTCATGACAGGCTTTTAAGCTTTTATTAATTTCGATGCCGTTTGGAAGGGCAGAGGCTAAGAAGGTCAGTGAAACAGAACACCAGGGACACTGGCGTGTTGCAGCAGGGCCCCATCCGCAGCTCAGCACTTGGGTTCAGGTTGGAGTCCCTGCGCAACTGACGAAAAACAGGGGCTTCATAACTGGGCAGGAGGACAGATGCATTCATGAAAGAGAAGGCCATCCTCTTATCCGACTACCGTTCTTATGGCTTCCTTCTGCGGCTCACACCTCTTTTAAAAAGCCAGCTTTGAACCGGCTAGATCCGATGCTTTGACTGTTTCGGAGTCAGACACAGGACAGTCTTCTTTGCTAAAAAGTGATTTTTAAACAAATATATAACAGGTTGTTTTAGGTGAAAGACTGAAGAATCTGAAGAAGTGAGCTGTGACTCACGAAAGCTCATACCCTGCCAGTAATTTTGTGGGTCTTTGAGGTGCTACTGGACTCTGGCTCTTTTCTACTGCTACAGAAAGGCCATTTATGGAGGGATGGATTTTGATGCTCCATCAAAGCTCTTTTTTAAAATGTGACCTTTAAAATGCCTATTCACGGTCCCATGCAAAAGGAGAAATCCCACCCACCCCACTCGCCTGCTCCTTTGTTCCTTCCATCAGCAACCGCCATTTGCATAGCTAACGTGCGGCTGTGATTTTGCATGCTTCCTTGAGGGGATTCTTCGAGGTGGGGGCGGAGGAAACACACACGCTCGCATTAAAGGGGCTCTTAAGAAATGCGAAGCAGGTATGCGCTGGCTTCGCAGTCACTTCCTGAATGATGGTTCAGCATGAAGAACTAAAAAAAATAATAATATGAGGGGTACTTCAGCCTGGAACGCGCTGCTAATTACCAAGCATAAATGGCCACAGACTAACACAGCTACCCACTGTAGTTTTCTCCAGGGTAACTGATCTTTGTCATCTGGAGATCAGTCGCAATTGTGGGAGATCTCCGGGCCCCACCTGGAAGCTGGCAGCCCTTTGCTAAGTGAGCCTCCTTAACTAAAAAGAAATAATTGCTTGAGCTTTCCCAAATATAACAGAGACAGGCTAGCAAAAGAGGGAAAAAAAACAGGAAAAAATGGAAAATGCCTTTTTAAAGTATACCAGCAACGAGTTGGATTTATATAAGGCTCCATATGTTCTGCATGAATAATGCCCCAAAGCATTTTAGAGTGAAATAAGGTATCTTCTCTAAAACTAGCCCCTTCCCCCCGAATCAAAGAAAAGTAACAGAAAGCACATTCAGCTTCTAATAGTATTTTTTTTTTAAAGTGGGCCATGGCAGCCAGGTATAACCGTTTGATATAACTGGCTGCAGTGAAGAAGAGAGCCAGTGTGGTGTAGTGGTTAAGAGCGGTGGTTTGGAGCGGTGGACTCTGATCTGGAGAATCGGGTTTGATTCCCCACTCCTCCACATGAGCGGCAAAGGGTAATCTGGTGAACTGGGTTGGTTTCCCCTCTCCTACACATGAAGCCAGCTGGGTGACCTTGGGCTAGTCACAGCTCTCTTAGAGCTCTCTCAGTCCTACCTACCTCACAGGGTGTCTGTTGTGGGGAGGGGAAAGGGAAACTGATTGTAAGCTGGTTTGATTCTTTCTTAAGTGGTGGAGAAAGTTGGCATATAAAAACCAACTCTTCTTCTTCAGAGTACAGCAACAAAAAAGAGGGCTCCGTTGTGCATCCAAGTCTGTCTCTATTTGCCCATAGAAAAGGACTGTCTTATAAAGTGTGTCTGGCAGTGTGGTGCAACCACATATTTTGTCCACTGATCCTTCGTCGTAACTGAAAACTGTTTGCAAACATTGTACGTGTTTCTCTTTCATACTATGTCCTCCCCCCAGTTTTGTTTTGTTCCAGGTCTTCTATGGTTGGTTCTTATCCCTTTTATAATGGTTTAATGCACTTATACGTATAATTTCACTGTATATATGTACTGTTGAATCTTTCTTGTGTGAGTGATATTAAATGCCAATAAAGGTTCTGTATTCTGTATTCTTCTGTGTGAGTGATATTCCCTGGCTCTCTTCAGGTCCCCCCCCCACCTGCATTTATGGTTTGTACCGAGCAGCGGGACTTTACGTCGCCATATATAAAACGGTCTTTGCTCGAGACTTATGCTTTGTACAAACATGTCACTTAAGGAACAATTTTTAAAATTTATTCCCATTTCTATTTACTCAGCTGTTGAGCTTCAAGGAACTAATTGACTTTTAAACCATTCCATCTCTATCAGATCTTTCTTTTCGGGAAGAGCAGAGGGCCTTCAGAGAACTAGAGAGAAAATCAAACTCTGGCTGTGCCTTCCTGATCTTAGTCTACATCTCCAAAGTAGTCTTCTGGGACCATCAGTGTTTAAAGGGTTTAGAGTGATATTTTAAAAACAAAATATCCTCATTGATACCATGGGTGTTTTGTGCTTTTGGGGGGGGGATGATGGGGGGGGGAATGTCTGTTGAAATTTCTGTAGTTACTCCCTTGGAGATTACAGGTTTGGTTGGACAGCTGCTCTCCAGGAGTTGGTGCTTTGACCTCCTGACCTTCTTGACTTCCTGAGGAAGAATGCCTTTCAGTATAAAAGACTTAATTTCACTTACAGCAAAAAAAGCCCCAACACCAACTTGTTAATTACACATGCTTTGTTCTACTTCACTTGAAGGTAGTGCAAGTTATTTCTCCTCATTAGGAAAATCAAACTTTTTTTTTTTTTTTGCATTTCGTATTTATGTTCTCAGTCACAGCCTTCTTAAAGGGGTCTGTGAACTCGGATGCAAATATTTCCAATAAGAAGCAAGAAGCGGACAAGATATCCGCTGCACCTCTCTGTTTCTCTCTCATTCTGTGTGTGATCTGAATATCTTATCCCACAGGCCAAACTAGGCCTAACCAGGAAGAGGGGAGAAGCAAGGCACATTTATACTTGTGTATGGGGAGTAGATTCCTTTGAAATGGAGGAGAGTGTTATGGATACCATGGACGGCCAAAAAAACAAATCAGTGGGTTCTAGATCAAATCAAGCCGGAACTGACCCTAGCTAAAATGACTAAACTGAGGCTGTCGTACTTTGGTCACATTATGAGAAGACAAGAGTCGCTAGAAAAGACAGTCATGCTAGGAAAAGTTGAAGGCAGCAGGAAAAGAGGAAGACCCAATAAGAGATGGATCGACTTTATAAAGGAAGCCACAGACCTCAATTTGCAAGACCTGAGCATGGCTGTTAAAGATAGGATGTTTTGGAGGACATGGATTCACAGGGTTGCCATGAGTCGGAAGCCACTTGATGGCACTTAACATACATACACACAGGGAGTATTTATGTGTATCTCTACCTATTCGCATCTAAAGAAAGAGTGGGTGATATAACAAAAACAGAGCAGGAAGGTGAGGGGACCAGCTCCGGCTTTACCACTTATCTCACCTGGTCGCCCTCCATGGGTTTGGCATGCTCCTGTTCTACCTCAAATACTTTGGGTATTGGGGCTGGATTTGAATGTGAAATGATTCGGATACCAAAGTACAGTGAAGAAAGGGGCAGAGGGAGCAGGGTTTTGTTTACCCATGTGCTCTGTGTTCGTTTCTTTTGTAAAAGGCCTTTCACCTATGATTGCCAACCTCCAGGTGGGGGCTAGAGTTCTCCTGGAATTACAACTGATTTGGAATTTCTGGAATTATATCTGATTACAACTGAACCAATCCAGTTCCTCTGGAGAAAAAGGCAGGTTTGGAGGTAGGACTCTATGGCATCACATTCCTGCTGAGATCTCCCGGGATTACAAGCAATCTCCAGACTACAGAGATCAGTTCCCCCCACCCCCCAGGGAGAAAATAGCTGCTTTGGAGGGTGGACTCTGTGGCATTATAGCTCCCCTCCCAAACCCTCCCCTCCCCAGTATCCACCCAGGGAATTTCCCATCCTAGAGTTGGCAACCCAAGTTACCCTACAAGAAAGTACAGCAATAGTAAGCTATTTATACGGTGCTTAATTATATTTCACCAATCAAAACCTGAATGCAAATTAAGATTGGAACATCAGCCCTTTTAAAAAAAAAGGACCTTCCCACAACTTCTCCCATTGGTTAACCTTTCAGCGAAATTCACACCCTAAGCTTTCACCATGTGCCAGTTTTTAATTCATTGTTCCTGCCATCACTAGTTGCAACCTTTGGTCCTCCTGCTGCTGGTGGGCTGTTATCTTCTCCATGCTTTCCACGACAATGTTGGGTGGCCAACTTGGAATCACAATGAACCTCTTATCAAAGGCGATTCCCCCCCCCCCAGGAGGCAACTTTCTTTGAAAAGAGACTCTGACAAGTTATCAGTCCGAGTTTAAAGGGTTATTCACTCTTAAAACACAGTTAATCTATCATTGCCCTGACTTCCTGAGATCTGAAAGACAAGATGATTCAGGGAATAAGTGGTTTCCGTAAAAGTACTTCATAAAGAAATACTTTATTTGATATTAAGTATTCTGTATGAAGAATCTTGATTGAAAAACTGCACTTGTGAGATCGCACAGACGGAAAATAGGAGGGGGGGCTATTTCATTTGGACATTTTTTGCTAGAGACTTGAAAAGTGACACATTTCTGCTCTGACCTGAGGTAAATAGTGATACGGAAACATCGGTTTGCTTTCACACCAAAGATATCCCACATTTCCGCCTCCCAACTGGCACTTTTTTCATGTTTCTATATGACGTAATCCTCTATTTCTCACAGACAATGAAGAAACCTGATAGGAAGAAAGTAGATCCCTTTGAAATGTGGTGTTGGAGGAGAGTGTTATGGATACCCTGGACTGCCAAAGAAACAAATCAGTGGGTTATAGATCAAATCAAGCCGGAACTGACCCTAGAAGCTAAAATGACTAAACTGAGGCTGTCTACTTTGGTCACATTATGAGAAGACTCACTGGAAAAGACAATAATGCTAGGAAAAGGTGAAGGCAGTAGGAAAAGAGGAAGACCCAAGATGTTCTGACTCTATAAAGGACGCCACGGCCCTCAGACCTGAGCACGGCTGTTAACAATAGGATGTTTTGGAGGACACTGATTCATAGGGTTGCCATGAGTCAGGAACAACATAATGGCACTTAACACATACCCACACACCTTCCAACAAAAAAACAACCCAACACCCTGATTTATTTTAAACCTGTAAAAAACCATGTTTCCTGGGCACGACACTTTCAGCAAAAGCCGTTTCTTGAGGCAGACTTCGGTGAAGAGCTAGTCAATCACTCTTTCCATTTGTTGATGGCCACAAGGGGCCAGCCCCCTGTAGCAATCAGTATAACAGACAAGAATTGCCTGACTTTTAAACAGGAGGGAGGGGCTATCTGGAGGTGCCTCTGAAAATGCGTGGAGGGTTTTTTTAAAAAAAGTTTTTAGAGGCATTGTGTTATTCCTAAGCAGCATTAGGCATGCTCATGGAGGTTTATTAAAAAAGAGAACCCCCACACCTCTGCTTGCCTTTTGGATGGGGGAGGGACTGCTCCTCAAAGTAGAAAAAAGTAAAAAATAAAAAAAGTAAAAAAACTCAGGGAGGGCAGAGAGTCCTGGGGGTCACTTGAGAACACAGCAGGAGAGTTAAATGTTCAATGAACGTTGGGTGTGTAGGGAAACCACAACTAACAATGGAGAATATATGGATTACCCTCTACAGTCGACAACCGCCTACAAGGGTGATATCACAAACAATTGTATTCGTAACCCTGACCACTATAGAAAACCACCCTGGTGATGAAGCAGCCCCAGTTAAAACTACAAAAGTAGTAACTGAAACAGTTGCTTAAACATTTGTTCATATCCATTTTGGATTCGTCACATCCAAAATGTTGGATTTTCCAGCAACTGTATTCATATCTCCCTTATGACAAGGCCACTCAGATCCTTGTATGTTAGGGCTGTCAGCTCCAGGATGGGAAATACCTGGAGATTTTAGGGGTGGAGCCTGAGGAGGGCGGGGTTTGGGGAGGGGAGGGACTTCAGTGCCACAGAGTCCAATTGCCAAAGCGTCCATTGTCTCCAGGGGAACTGATCTCCATCTGCTGGAGATCAGTTGAAATAACGAGAGATCTCCAGCCACCACCTGGAGCGTGGCAACCCTACTGTATGTGGGGACCTAGTATGATGACAGAAAATCAGGTAAAATCCCCTCCCTCCCTCTTCCATTGGCGCTTTGTATCAGCAGAGAAGGAGGAGATGTCACTTGATTTCCCCCTCGTCTCGGCAGCTGCCCTTAACATGGTGCATTTAATTTGTGAGGGTCTCCCAGAGGCACATTAAGCAATGATTGGGTCTCTCTCCAACTGGTATCTGACTTCAGTAAGTAGAGAAACTCGGGACTGGTAGATCAATGTGAGGATCAGGGAACAGATGAGAGACTTTAATCTCTCAATACTCATGAGAACCACAAATTTCAGTAAAGACTGGTTAGCCAGCATCTACTCTGTGTGTGTGTGTATTAGCAACCATGCATTTGTTATGCAGATATTTGTCAAGCCCCTGTCCCCCCCCCCCAAGGAAAATAAAATCACTCAGTCTTACATATACTGCTAAGGAAGATGTAAGACAAAATGCGCGGCTAGGGGATAAGAAAGAAATACGCAGAGCGGCGGTTTTCACCCCAAGTCTACATCTGCATGTAACCTTGCAACGAAAAGTAATTGCAAACTCTGCATCTTGCTTCAATCTCAAGGGGGGTATTCAAAATGGGAAGGTGACTCCAGAAGACAAATGCCTTCTACTGAGCAGATTAATTTTGCACAATAGCCATGAGAGAGACTCATTGGGTGGCATGTGCGTGCTTGCGCGCGCGTGAGGTAGACCGTGAATCTAACAAATCTCAGGGTGATAACGGACATGAATTAATGTGAAGTTCGGCAAGGATGTTGAATTTATGCAAATGCGGCAGTTGGATTATAATGTTGACTCCCCCCTCCCCACTTTATCCCAAGTTACTACTAACTCCCCCCCCCCCCGTAAATTACAGTAACAAATTATGCTGCAGGGAAGCCAATGCTCCCTTGTGACGTTCACTAAACTTCCCTTCTTTAGTGGCATGGGGAAAGCAGAACGGCGTGTCATACCCTGAATGTCAATGGTGTGAGCTATTCCAACACAAACTATCCAGAGCGCTATTACGTACAAGTTCTCCTTCAAGGCCCATTTTAAGACCAAATGAGCTTCGGTCCAAATGACCCCCTTTCCTTGCCTATCCTCAAAATGATCTGTACAACAAACATTTGTTCTTCAGCCTTGTCTTCCATGTTTTATCCTGATGTCCTTTATGCTGTAAACTGTTGTTCTTGAATCAACACAAGGACTTAGAAGAATCGAAGCATTGATTTGTTTTTGTGTGTTTTTTTTTTTAGAATCAGCAGTTTTTGCTAGAAAGGTGGCCGAGTCTCAGGAGATACATCATATTAATGTCGATCATTAAAGGTCCTGGCGATTGACCTCAGCTTCCGGTTAAGAGTCTATTTCTGGGTCGGAAAGGAGAAACTCAACAACTGTTAGCTCCCAAAGACACTGATGCTTCTCTGGCTTGGGCTGCTGCTGGAAAAATCCTAGGCATTAAAGTTTGGAGCGGTGGACTCTGATCTGGAGAACCGGGTTTGATTCCCCACTCCTCCACATGAGCGGCGGACGCATGAAGCCAGCTGGGTGACCTTGGGCTAGTCACAGCTCTCTCAGCCCCAACTACCTCACAGGGTGTCTGCTGTGGAGAGGGGAAGTGAAGGTGATTGTAAGCCAGTTTGATTCTCCCTTAAGTGGCAGAGAAAGTCTGCTTATAAAAACCAACTCTTCTTCTTCAGCTGCTGGCATTAAAACCAAGTGCAAGAGGATTGAGGTGGTGGGTGAGGTGGGGACAGCTTTGAGCAAACAAGCCCCTTTTCAACCAAGGAGCTGTTTTCTGGCTTCTTCAGGAACCCATAAACTCTTTCATCTAAAGTTTTTCTATGTTACTGATGCAACCAGAAAACAAGCTTAGGGTGGTTTTATTTTGAGGTCTGGGGGGGGGGGGGTATTTTTACAAATATTTTTTGTAAAGTCCAAATATTTTTACAGTACCTTGCATTACAGTCAGGTTCCTGTGCCAAAATAGCACTGCAGGGTTGGCAAGAATCAAGCTATTTTCTTCCTGCGTGAGAAGCTTTAACATTGTTCCTTAATATTATTCAGCAGCAGTTGGCTGCAGTGCCCGAGAGCAAGCGCTGAGTAAGAAGAACCCTCTCTCTCTCCTGCAAATCCTCAGCTTTTGCTTTTATTCTTCTCCTCCTTCTGGAGATTAAATAATGCATCTCGGTGTGAGAATGGGCATCTACCACTCCTGGCCGCTCTTGACAGAACAGAAAGTTTCCCAACGGTGTGTCTAAACTTCTGTTAATGTCAGATATTTTTTTTAAAGCCACACCATTGAGTGGATTGGTTATTTCCTCTTACATCTTTTTTTTGTAGCAACATACACAGAGCGAGATGCCTGCCTCTGTTTTTGAAAAGGGCATCAATAAGATGCCTCTGTTTATTTTTGGCTTATTTTGTTTTTAAGAGAGAGAAAATAAATTCTCCTTAATTAATTAATTCTAAAATTTGCTCCATCAGGTCCATGGCAATGTTTGCCATGAATGATATATGAATGATAGAGGCATACAGTTGAAACCCAGGAACATTTGTTGTGGCGCTGTAGCTGAACCAGAGTTTCAAGTTTATGTGCATATATATTTAAGGATGTAAACACATATGAAGCTGCTTTATACTGAATCAGACTCTTGGTCCTTCAAGGTCAGCATTGTCTATTAGGGCTGTGCCTATTGATAAACCCGAACTGAAAATTTACCAGGAAAAAAGCCATTTTGGTAAATTTTGGGTTTGGGTTTACCAAATTTGAAAAGCTGGGGGGAAAGCCAAAGCTGAAATGGCCATTCCTGAAAAAACCAGGTAATTTCCCAGCTTTTTCGGGTTCTCCCCAGGCTTTGCAAAGCACCTGGGGGCATTTTTTGAGGTAGAGCCCCCAAACTTGCAGGGTAGATTGCAGGGACTCTCCTTGCAAGAATCCCCAAGTTTGGTGAAGATTGGGTCGGGGGGTCTGACATTATGGGGTCTGGAAGAGGACGCCCCTCCTGCTTCCATACAAATGCACTGGAAGGTAAGAGAGATTCTCTGTTCATTTATCGGCTAATACTTCTCTATGGAGAAGGGAGGGGGGACCTCTCCAGAGCCCATAACACCGAACCCCCCTGACCCAATCTTCACCAAACTTGGGGGTTCTTGCAAGGAGAGTCCCTGCAAGCTACCCTGTTGTACCTCAAAAAATGCCCCCGGGCCGAATTTTTTCGCCAAACCCCAAAATAAACCGAATTCCCATATTTGCTGGTATGGGAATTTGGCTTATTGTGGGTTTCCCGAAAAAATCGGGCTTAACAAATCCGAACCTGAATTTTACCAAAAAATTTTTTTGCACACCTCTATTGTCTACTCAGACTGGCAACAGCTCTCCAGGGTCTCATGTGTACATAAGAAAAGCCCTGCTGGATCAGAACAGCAGTCTGTCCACACAGTGGCCAACCGGACGCTTCTAGGAAGCCCACAAACAAGACAACTGCAACAGCATCCTTCCTGTATATATGTGGAGGTCTTTCACATCACCAACTACCTAATCCTTTTATCTGGAGATTCCAGGGACTGAACCTGGGACCTTCTGCATGCCAAGTCGATGCTCAACAATTGAGTTACAGTCCCTCACCTTTAAGTCACACTTTACATTCATGCTATGGGAAACACAGGTATACCTGGGACATAACTCCAGCATACTTGTGAAGTCCTCCATGACAGCTTTTTAGAGCAGGCTCCTGGATCAGTGAAATAATACATGGCATGGGTGTATGTGTGTGGGGAGTGTGTTGTTGTACAGGTGTAAGCAAACATTCCACTCTTCCCCTTCCATTTTGTCAGTAATTAGGAATTTATGGGATTCAACAGCAACATTCTCATTGGAAGTCTTCCACCCTCCATATGGTGAACGTTTTAGCAATGAGTCACCCATACTGGTGCCAGAGACTTTTAAAATGTTTTTAAGTAAGAAGTCTGGGACTGTCAACGCTGACATCTTGATGTCCCCTGAGAACTTAACTTTCTGGCCCACAGGATTTACAATGTAGTCATCATCATGCGAGAGTTCAAAATACTGCACACGCATATACACATATAAAGAGAATGACAGAGAGAGAGACAGAGAGAGAGACAGAGAAAGAGAAGAAGAAGAGTTGGGTTTTATACCCCGATTTTCTCTACCTTTAAGGAGCTTACAATCGTTTTCCCTTCCTCTTTCCACAACAAACACCTTGTGAGGTAGGTTGGGCTGAGAGAGTTTGGAGTCGGCCCCGCCCCACGGCCAGCACCATTACGCCCCAGGAACGCCTCCCGGGGTGCCGGACTGCCTCTCGGCTCACCGCCGCAACGTGTGCCGGTGGATGGAGGCCAGCGGGAGGTGGCGGCGGTCAGGGAGTGGTGCCCGGCCCTGCATGCCGGCATTGGGGCCACTCACGCCGGCATGCGCCTTCCGGGTGCCAGCAGTGTGGACCCCTGTGCCGGCGGAGGCCATAGACGGCCTCCTAAGTGCTTTGGACCCATTTTCCAGGAATGGGCCCTTAACCACTAGGCCACTCATTTTTTAAGGATGAGGCGAGGTTTGGCCTGGGACCTTCCTAACTCTTAGCTCAGCCTCTTGTGCAACTATGTGACAGTGGTTTTAGGTCTGGAAGAAAGCCTTTAACACAGATCAGTCTAGATCGGAAAAAAGGGCAGTAACCTCCTTGCCCGACGAGTCCCCAACAAAACCCAGCCCTAGAACACTCATGTTCTTACTTGACCTGCCTCCATTCACCTCGGATGGCATCAAACAGCATGTCCTATAGATGTTGAAGCTACATGACATAAGAGATCCTGGAAAACTCACGGTCAGTTCCCATTTTATGATTGCCCCTGATGCATACAGGACAGCCTGGGGTAGTTGAAGAATAATGTTTGTATACTTAGACCACCTCCTCTCTCCCACCCTGTATGTACCTTAAACAGCTGTTCTGACCCCTCACCAAAAATATGTTATTATCAAAATCCCTCACCAAAAATATGTTATCTGTTGCCCCAGAAGGTCGAACCAGAACCAACAGGCTGAAATTAAATCAAAAAGAGTTTCCATCTAGACATTAGGAACAATTTAGTAACAGTTAGTGTGGTTCCTCAGTGGAACAGGCTTCCTCGGGAGGTGGTAAGCACTCCTTCCCTGGAAGTTTTAAAGAAGAGGTTAGTTGGTCATCTGTCAGCAATGCTGATTCTATGACCTTAAGCAGATTATGAGAGAGAGGGTATCTTGGACATCTTCTAGGCATGAAGTAGGGGTCACTGGGGGTGTGGGAGGAGGTAGTTTGGAATTTCCTGCATTGTGCAGGGGGTTGGACTAGATGACCCTGGTGGTCCCTTTCAACTCTATGATTCTATTATTCTATCTTGTAACAACAGTTTTCTGAAATGTCAATGTTCAGAAATACAGTGTATAAGTCTTATAAAAAATAAGGTGATTTCTGTATGACTGATGTATATTTTTAATTTAAAGGACACAACATTCTGATATGAACTACAGGAAGATATGTATCAGAGAGATATGGAGCAGAAATGAAACCCTTTTGACTCTCGTAGGAGTAATGGCTATAGGAAGGAAGAATGGTAAATTAATAGCCTGATACACATAATGTCAATTAGGTCAAGAGATCTTTTTGTTCACGTGAACGGTCCAAGTCTGCTAAACGTTCAGCAGAAGCTGCAGTTGAAGTAGTAAACAAGATGTTGGGATGGAGAAGAACCGAATAGAAAACAATATTGAAAAACTTCCACTGTCATATAAATCAATAGTCCATGCACAGCTGGGCACTGTATTCAGTTCTGATGATCTATTACAGAGCAGATATGAAAGAAATAGAGGGGATTCATAGACGAGATGGAAGACAGCAGCAATTCCAAGGCCTAGAGGAGACTTGGGCTGGAAGAGAAGGAGAGAGAGAGAGAGACAGACAGACAGACAGACAGAGACAGAATGGAATAGATCTGTTAAGTGGGGAGCCGAAATGAATAAGAGCGGATGCAATAAAAGGACATCAGATGAGGATGGAGTGGGGCACAGACGGTATACCAGGCATTGCTTTTCAAGCCGCTCCTTTATGAAACCTGAAATATCCTCCAAGTTGTTAGAGGACATAATCATCCGGGGGGAGCTCGCTGGTCAAATGGATAGTGGTGGACAATAATATAAAACGGACCTTGAAAATATCCTGCTACACCTGCGGTAGGAGGGAAACCCACGGGGAATCGAAGTGCAATTTTAAGAAAGAAAACTCGTTCTGGCAGTAAACTAACAACACCACATTAGCTGTGACTTAAATAGATTGTGGAGGCATACAATCCCTTTTGAAACAACAGAGTATTATTTAGAAGTCCATATATTAAAGACAGCTGACACATGCAGCATTCTTGTCAGATAGATAATCTGAAGGCTTCATAGGCAAAGCTTTAAGAAACTTGATTTAGACCAGGTGAAAACAATGAACAAGCAAGCAAGCAAAACTCCTCCCACATATAATGACGTACAGTGGAAATATTTACGTGACACACACATGGTAAATTAACTGTTTACACAGTTACTACCTCTGAGTAATATCTATATCACTGCAGCACTTCTGAATGCACCACTCCAGACTATCCGCCATCTAAAGGATGGAAATAATTGGTGCAGTTTGCATTGAGATGATGCAATCTCATGCCACCTGGATGATGTGTGTTACAAACTCAGTGGCGTAAAATACCATCCTTATATACTCACGCAGAGAAAACATGGCAGCCCATAAAATACAGACAAAGTTTACATGGCCGTTCTCTGTTAAGGAGAAGCCAGGGTTGCCAACAGTGCTAAGTTTACCAGGACAGTCAAGGGAACTACAAAAGTATCTTGAATAGCAAACCGCACTTCTCAAGGTAGGGGGAAAGTATGGGATATGTGAAGTATGCAGAAAACGGGTGACTGACCTCTGCAGATGTGAAATGACCGAGTGGGAGTGTTGGGTTAATTGTTCCTCAGGTTTGGTGCCTAACATAGAAAGAGTGGTTCTGCTCCATAGGAGACACCGCACATCAACTGGAAATATGTCATTGGCCATTTATGCAGGGTCAATTCTGCTCCTCGCGCAATGCTGATTTTTTAAAATCCAACCTTTAAAAGGACTTTTCACGGTCCCGATGCAAGAGGAGAAAGTCAAACAAATTCCACCCCCCCACACACTCGCCTGCTCATTCGTTCCTTCGTTTGCATAGCCATTAGCAATAGTCATTTGCATAGCTAAGCTGCAGCTGGAATTCTGCATGCTTCCTTCAGTGAATGCTTCGATGCGGGGGAGGAGCAAATACAAAAGGTCGCATTAAAGGGGCTTTTAAGAAATGAGAAGCAGGTATGCGCCGGCTTCCCAGTGACGTCTGGAATGACCGTTCAGCGTGAAGGAAAAAAAAATGCGGGGCACTTCAGCCTGGAACGGGCTGCTAATTACCGAGCATAAACGGCCATTGTGTTTCTGTTAGTCACACAGTGTATTCTTTGCCGAGGAACTGGATGGGGTTCCAAGACAAGAAGCACTGTAGTGTGTCTGGGAGGAGCCCTTGCGTGAAGATACTCCAGGGAGCGCTGCTAGGGGTGCCAGCTGGTTGGAGGGTTGGCAACTGGCAGGAGCTTCAGGGATGGGACATGGGGGAGCTGTCAAGACATCACTTCTAGGAAGACCCAGAAGTAACATTGGGCAGCTCTATGAATCAGGTGATTCCTAGAGCTACTTGGCGTCACTTTTGGCTTTTTCCTGGAAATGACGTCAGTGCAGACGCCCCCAGTATTATTATCTTAAAATCCTACCAGTGTCACTTGGAGAAGTGGTGGGAAATGAGTGAGCGCTTCCAGTGGGAGGCCTCTTGACATAAACTCTGCAGATGTAGATTCCAGTTCCCTTTTGGAACAATGTTTCCTTAATGGGAGGAATGTGGCTCAGTGGTACAGCATTGGTTTTGTGTGCAGAAGGCCCCAGGTTCAGTTCCCAGCATCTCCGATTAACAGGGTCAGGTAGGAGGTGACGTGCAAGGCCTCTACCTGAGACCCTGGAGTCTACCTGAGACCCTCCAGTTAGAGTAGACTAAACCAGCAGCCTTAATAGCTGAGACCAGCCCGAGCTCATTAGAGCTCAGAAGCCAAGCAGGGTCAGCCATAGTTACTACTTGGATGGGAGACCACCAAGCTAGACCAGGGTTGCCACGCAGTGGGAGGAAATGGCAAAACCGCCTCTGCTCATCTCTTGCCTTAAAAGCCCCGCGAGGGGTTGGTGTAGGTCCGTTGCAACTTGGCAGCTCTTAATTATTGTTACAAAACTACGAGTGGAAGTGCATTAAACAGCACACATTACAATGAACATCCAACGTTTGGTGACAATACCAGATTAAGTTAGTGAACATCTGACAATAAAATTATATCTCTTCATGGTCTGGGCATGCACCAACGAATGCTGACAACTGCATCAAGATGAATGTCAGCACTCACAGATGTATCCTGAGTTTTTTGATCGTTTGCCTGGAATTGTTGATGTTCATGTATGAGCGCCAATATTCACTAGACTTTGGATATTCCCTGTAAAGTTGCTCACCTGTCCTTGACTTTGGCATCCTGACCACAGCAAATTGGTTTGCCAGGATGGAACACCTTACGAAGGAGAGAAAACGGGTAAAAAATAAAAATGCAAACTTGGTTGGACGGTTCTGGGATTTGATTGGACAAACAGTTCTGCGGAGGCAGCGAACTCAATCACCAAACCTGATCTAACAGGAATTTTGCAGAATTGCTTCTGTAGACCTTCAAGGAATATTCTAGAAATGCTGAAATACCCTGCCAAAATATGTTTTTAGATGTGTGGACATTTTGGCATCGCCAGTCATGAGTGGTAACGGGAAGTCACGGTCACGGTTTTGCCAACGATGCGTTCTTCATACTCCTACACAACCTACTGAAAGCAACAGCCTCACGTTAGTAAGTGGGGATACCGGCTTTAATAGCAGAATGGCCCAAATGGTGGGGGCAGAAGGTTAGAGGAAAGACACTGAGCTACAGCCCTTCCCCTAAAAACCGAGTCTGGCTCACTGACCCAAATGTGCAAGCTCATAGGAGTAGGAATTTGGCTAAGTTAGTGACCCTGCCAGCCAATCTACTGGAACTCACAAAGCTGCCTGATACTGAATCAGAACCTTGTTCCATCCATCAAGGTCAATCTAATCTAGTCTACTCAGACTGGCAGTGGCTCTCCAGGGTCTCAGGCAGAGGTCCTTCCCATCACCTACCTGCCTAGTCCTTTTTACTGGAGATGCCGGGGATTGAACCTGGAACCTTCTGCATGCCAAGCAGATGCTCTACCATTGAGCCACGGACCCTCCCCATAAATCAGTATTCTCTACTCAGGCAGACAGCAGTTCTCCAGGGTCTCAGGCAGAGGTCCTTCCCATCACCTACATGCCTAGTCCCTTTTACTGGAGATGCCGGGGATTGAACCTGGAACCTTCTGCATGCCAAGCAGATGCTCTACCATTGAGCCACGGACCCTCCCCATAAATCAGTATTCTCTACTCAGGCAGACAGCAGTTCTCCAGGGTCTCAGGCAGAGGTCCTTCCCATCACCTACCTGCCTAGTCCCTTTTACTGGAGATGCCGGGGATTGAACCTGGAACCTTCTGCATGCCAACCAGATGCTCTACCATTGAGCCATGGACCCTCCCCTAAAAAAGGCTGATAGAATCAAGTTTCCTTCAAGCAATGCTGGACACGTGAACTTAAGCTATGAGAGTCACTCGGGAAATTCCTCACTGCAGCAGTCTGTCTTGGAAGCTACGATTTTATGATCCCAAACTGTTACTGCTAGGCCCTGCTAGAAGTCTGACGGAGGAAGCGCCTTCAATGCCGGGTTCCTTCCCTGCGTATCGTGACTCTCCCTGACACATTCATTGACAGAGACTTTATTATTTTTTTCCACCAGAATTGGCTTTCTAAATTATTAACACAGCTATAAAGATGGCACTAAATCATCAGCAGAAGGGCAGCATGACAAAAATTGCAACATAATCTCCCATTTCATTGCCAGATGTCTGTTTGATGCAGATTTCGCAAAACAGGGTAAAGGCAGAGGGGTAAATCTTCCTCTCTCTCGGCGAAAAAATGTAAAAAATAAAATAAATTTACCTGGGCAAGGAGGCGTATTGTCTTTCTATGCCTTCAAACTGGAGATGGTGAGACGCCCCATCTGGACCTTTTCCAGACACCTGTGGAGAAAAGCGTAATTAGAGATAAAGATCAATTATTCAACCCAGTTGCCGACAGTGTTTCTCAAAATGATAATCAGAGAACAAATGATGCTCCGAGCATGCCAAAATCAACAAAGGAGAAATGCCGGGGCTCAAGAGGAATCTACACTTAATCTCACCCACTATTAATAACTTGTTTTTAAAAAAGAATTTCATATAAAAAAGCTGCTTATGTTTCGCTGTCATTCCTAATGGAAGCCGGAAGAGGGGGCTCATTTGGTAATGGAGTACCAGGCATGACAGGTCGGCCACAGCTAAGTAAATGCAGACAAGTAACCTGGATGGAAGACCACTGGGTGTTCCACGTAGGGATGGGGTATAGATTAGGGTAGACAATAAGACACACAGTAAATTGAGATGGAAGATGGCACGATTTAAAAGGTACTCTATCAGCCCATCCCTAAAGGGGGGGTAGATCCGTGGCGGCCGGGAGCAGCAGAGCCACACCGCTTCCTCTAAGGCTTCCCAGCTGCCACAGAGTGGGAAAAAAGGAATTAAAAAATAAAAATAAAGGAAAGGGGCACAGCAATTTAAGAAAGATGTCGATAAGCTGGAACGTGTCCAGAGGAGGGCAACAAAGAAGGTGAGGGGTCTGGAGACCAAGTCCTATGAGGAAAGGTTGAAGGAGCTGGGTATGTTTAGCCTGAGAAGAGAAGACTGAGAGGGGATATGATAACGATCTTCAAGTACTTGAAGGGCATATAGAGGAGGGTGCCGAGTTGTTTTCTGTCGCCCCACAAGGTAGGACCAGAACCAATGGGTTGAAATTAAATCAGAATAGTTTCCATCTAGACATTAGGAAGAATTTTCTAACAGTGAGAGCGGTTCCTCAGTGGAACAGGCTTCCTCGGGAGGCGGTAAGCTCTCCTTCCCTGGAGGTTTTTAAGCAGAGGCTAGATGGTTATCTGTCAGCAATGCTGATTCTATGACAGGCAGATCATGAGAGGGAGGTCACCTTGGCCATATTCTGGGCATGGAGTAGGGTCACTGGGTGTGTGTAGGGGAGGCAGTTGGGAATTTCCTGTATTGTGCAGGGGGTTGGACTAGATGACCCGGGAGGTCCCTTCCAACTCTATGATTCTATGAATTCCCCACTGAAAAAAACCAGGCTGCACCACTAAAAAAGGTGGCGCAGCCTCGTCGCCACTCTAGGAGGCGTTCCCAGGCCAAAAGAGCTATGGAAGATGCCTAAAGGCAGCTCCACCCCTGGGAACGCCCCAGGAATGCCTCCTCTATGCCAGCGTGGATGGTTCTCTTCTCAGATTTAGTTCCCAGACTGGCCACGCTGGTGGTGGGGACCGGCGAAGCTCCGTTGCTCCTGGACACTGGCATGTTCGCCCCCGTGATAAAGTGGCACTCACCCCGGCATGGGGTCACGCTGGCTCCTATGTTGATTTCCCACCCCCAGGAGTGCAGCCTATGTCCTTAAAAAAAAAAAAAAAGGAAACGTACTGGTCAGAGCAACTCTTAATATCCATTATGCTGGGACTAAGACCCCAGTATCCAAACTCTGGCTCACTTCAAGGATCCTTTATGCAAGTGATTCTCCCAGCCTCCATAGAACGGGAATATTTTTCTGGATGATGTTCAAAGGAAGAACTTAAAAGATTGTAAAGCACCTGAAAGATGCTAATAGGAATGAATAAATCATAATTAACAAAAAAAGGTGAATGACTTCCTGATCTTGGTACTCTTACTGTCTTTGAGGAGCTTTATTATTATTATAAATGCCAACTACAAACAAATGCCCTGACATTCCTTCCCCTCCACCCCCAAACATATCCAAGAAGCTGCAAAATTGAAGAAAGAAGGAAGCCTGATGTACAGATTTAATGCTACAGTTGCCGGCTTCACGAAGGAATCCTGTAAAGGAAGAGTGGGATGAAGCCGGGGTGCTGATCACTCATCTGAGATCTGCTTGAGATCACAAGGATCTTCTCAGCTTCATTCATTCATTCATTCATTCATTCATTCATTCATTCATTCGGTAGTTCTGTCTAGATATCACAGCAACCCATGGTTTGCGCCAAATTGATTTCAATCAAAACAAAGGCATTGATTCTCTGAATGCATAGGCCTATGCATACGCATGTATGTATGCTTTACGTATCCATACGATTAGCATTTGTGTTATATGGCACAGCAGGTGCTCGAGACAGACTTGCAAATGTAACTCTGGTTTGCCAATTCAGACATTCTGGCAAACCAGAGTGAGCACAAACCACGGTGGGCAAAGCCACATTCGTTTCGGATTCTAGTCTACTGGCTGATCACAAACCCAGTCAGGTCATAAATCCCACGAGTCAGACATCCTGCCAAAATTCAGTCAACACTTCCTTAATTCTAGTTCAGCCGGGTGCCTGCACTGAGCCCCAGCCTGTGGATGGCCAAAAATACAAAAGGGTCTTCTTCAAACGGAGCTAACACTCCAACAAGCACAGGGTTTGCTGCAAAGGTAATCCCCGTTTCTTATATTAGTATGTTGTTCTACTCTGGCACTGCTAGAATCAGCAGTTTTACAAAGTGAAACACTAAGAGGTTATTTTAAAACCTTTTCCTCCTCCCTCCTTCTAAATGTAGATTAATGGACGAGGGGAGGATTTAACGTCTTTTCACAACATTGTTAACAATTCACTTGGAGAAAAAAAAGGATAAATCACGGCAGCCTTTCTGCAAACTGATTTATATATTGTGTTTGTTTCTTTTCTCCCTCTCTCTAATACATAATGTACACACAATTGAAAATTAACATGTCCCTCATGTTCTACAGGTTACAGAACACTTCTGTCAGTCTTGTAATGTATACACAATATTGTTAGCTTTGCTGAAGATATTTAAATGATTGAAAGACTGTGAAACGAGCTCCAGGAAGCAGTGTTTACATGCATGCAACATTTTCATGTCTTAGGTGCATCCCTCGGACAAAAACAGCAGTAAAAGACAAGTATTCAGATACATTATTAGGTTAAATCACAGGTACTCAAACTGTAGATGACTGGGGAAGGCAATGGAAAACCACCCTGTAAACATAGTCTGCCTAGTAAACGTCGGGATGTGACATCACCCCATGGGTCAGGAATGACCCGGTGCTTGCACAGGGGATTACCTTTACCTTTACTCAAACTGTGGAGCAGGCCCTTTGGGGAATGGCAGGGGGAGAGACACATGCAAGATACTTGGGTCCAGGGTTGCCAACTTAAGGTTGGGCACTTCCCAGAGATTTGAGGGTGGAGCCTAGGGAGGATGGGGTTTGAGGAGGGGGAGGACTTCAGCGAGGTATAATGCCCCGGAGTCTGCCCTACAAAGCATTACAACATTTTATTAGCAACCAAACACAGTGAATTCTAACACACCTGTGAATCCTATAAGTGAGATATATCTATGAAACTTAACTCATTAAAACATACAACATTAGAACACACACATAAAAGTAGAGTATCCAATAATGGCTGGTCGCCTATTTTCAATGTCCTTAGTAGTAGTAAGAATGATATGGTGTAGTCTCATCTGGAGAGTCCATGTGCAAACACACAACAAGACGGACCATCTCCTCTAGAGGTGCTCAAATGATAACCATGGAAGGTGCAGAAAAGCAGGGAACCTATGAGCGCTCAATATATATATATATATATATATATATATATATATATATATATATATATATATATAGAAGAATGGGAGGAAAATCATGCTTGACCCTAGGCTGTCGGAGCACGAGAATCATGGAAATACTTGATAACCTGCTCAACCAGGAACAACAAATTAATAATGTGTAGTAGGAAAAGATTTACATTAAAAAATAATGTTCAAAGTTGCTAATAGGATTTTGTAAAACAGAACTGTAATTTGATAGTGATTACTTCTGAGGCTAGCAAATATAAGTCACCCATCAGTGTATTAAAAACATTAAGAACGACTGAGAACTTATTGCGGTTCAGTAAAGCGAGCTCACCCAGCCGGCCATGCAAGGAAAATGTGCTTACATTACATGCGTGTCTTGTAATAACCTGAACCATCCGATTTCTGATTGTTTCTTTCAGAGAAAATAGTAATATTGTTATTAATAATAATATAATAACCCCCCTGCCATTTCTGTTTGTGTACGTTCTCTGAGATACGGTTGCCATAGAAACTGACGGTGGATACAGTTTACAAAATTTGGCTCCACGCAGCCGATGGATTATTCACTCAGTGCAAACTGGCCAATGAGCTCAAAGAGCAAACCCAGGTTCTCTGTGCCTTTCATTAAAGGCTCAGCTAAGCCCCGCTTCTTCTCGCCATCTGTCTAGAAGCAAGATGCTCCCTCTGCGAATCAAAAGGAAAAGAAAGTACATCTGACTAGATAAAACCACAAGGAACAAGAACAAAAAAAAGTATTTATGTCTAATTAGGTGGCCACTAAAATGTCATAAATACAATCACAGAATCACAGAGTTGGAAGGGGCCATACAGGCCATCCAGTCCAGCCCCCTGCTCAATGCAGGGTCAGCCCAGAGCACCCCTGGCAAGTGCTTGTCCAGCCTCTGCTTAAAGACTGCCAGAGAGGGGGAGCTCACCACCTCCCTAGGTAGCCGATTCCACCGTCAAACAACTCTTACTGTAAAAAAATGTTTTCCTAATACCCAAACGGTACCTTTCCTCCTGCAATTTAAACCCATTATTGCGACTCCTCTCCTCTGCTGCCAACAGGAACAGCTCCCTGCCCTCCTCTCAGTGACAGCCCTTCAAATACTTAAAGAGAGCAATCATGTCCCCCTTGATGCTTGGTCCAGTTTACAAAAAGGTTGTCTTCAAGTTGAGATCTGTTTCCAAACCACAGCCTCAGAATACATTAGGGACGTGAATGAACTTGACGTCCCTTCCCCCTGCGCCCCACTCCACGTAAGTCAAAAATCAGTCTCGTTTCTTTTCCTTTGGTTTTGCCTGTATGTATTTTCAGGTCTCTCCCATTTGATCCTCATCATTGGCTGAATATTCGCCCCACAAATATTGTATCCCTATTCCACAGCGCCTTTACTTGAGAAAACAAAACAAAAACACCCATTTGAAAATGGGTTTTACTTCCAATGAAATGAAAATTCTACTCTTTGGAAGTCGCTGACTCTAGAAACTACCCCAAACAAAGAGCTGAATAGAAGCCACAAAAAGTCGCATGGATGCGAGATCCAAAAAAGACAGCATTTGGACCAGTCTAGTTCTAACTGCAAAGCCTTGGATCTCTGATTGGGGAGGGATTGTGGCTGATTGGTAGAACATCTGCTTGGCATGCAGATGGTCCCACGTTCAATCCCTGGCATCTCCAGTTAAAAGGACTGGGCAAGTAGGTGATGTGAAAGACCCCTGCCTGAGACCCTGGAGAGCAGCTGCCGGTCTGAGTAGACAATACTGACTGATGGACCAAGGGTCCGATTCAGTGTAAGGGAGCTTCATGTGTGCCAATCCAGCATTCTGCTACAGTTGACACCAAGGAAACTCAGACTGGATTCCCTAAAGTGGTTCATATTGGCCAAAGTGGAGACAACACCACAGGCAAAAGGCCGAGAATGAGCAGTCTAATCTGGTATAACTTCTCCAGCCAGGCGAATGCATCTTTTGCAGGATTAATAACTGCTAGGGCTCTCTGAGTATCAGTTTAGCTTATCAGAAGCCAGATCTATTTTGGGGTTGCTAGTTATTCTACAGTTTAAAAAATTCCACTTCCAAAAGACACATGGTAATGCTTCAACACCATGCAGTACAATGTAGACAAGCTGGGGTGTGTCCAGAGGAGGGCAACAAAGATGGTGAGGGGTCTGGAGACCAAGTCCTATGAGGAAAGGTTGAAGGAGCTGGGTATGTTTAGCCTGAAGAGGAGAAAACTGAGAGGGGATATGATAACCATCTTCAAGTACTTGAAGAGTTGTCATATAGAGGAGGGTGTCGAGTTGTTTTCTGTTGCCCCAGAAGGTCGGACCAGAACCAACACGTTGAAATTAAATCAAAAGAGTTTCCATCTAGACATTAGGAACAATTTTCTAACAGTTAGAGCGGTTCCTCAGTAGAACAGGCTTCCTCGGGAGGTGGTAAGTGGTCCTTCCCTGGAGGTTTTTAAGCAGAGGCTAGATGGTTATCTGTCAGCAATGCTGATTCTATGACCTTAGGCAGATCATGAGAGGGAGGGCATCTTGGCCATCTTCTGGGCATGGTCACTGGGGTGTGTGTGTGGGAAGTAGTTTGGAATTTCCCACATTGTGCAGGGGGTTGGACTAGATGACCCTGGTGGTCCCTTCCAACTCTATGATTCTATTCTATGATTCTATAAATACGAACAATGGTAGTAGACTGGAGGCAGATAGCGAACTGGTAAAAAGGGGGAATGGACTACCAGTCATGCTGCGGCTTTAGGTCTTCGAGCTTCAACCTGAGAGGCAGAGGGAAAGTGGTGCAGCGGAGCACAAGATTCTGGCAATTCTCCCAAGAGCTGGCGGAATCAGAGAGAAATCTCTATTGCGCACCACATAATTCAATCTAGGAGGAACGGAGCCCGATAAGAAAGAGAGAGAGAGATGTGCAGGTGTAAATGTAAGCGATGGCCCTGTCAAATGCGATAACTTTGTGGTGCTTTAGCCGAGGCCCCTAATAAGAAGAGCAGGTGATAGTCTGGCTGCAAATAATCTCTCCCAGCCTGACAATTCTTTCTATGAGTCCTGCCCAGAAAAAAACAACACCAGCAACCCAGACTCACAAATTTATGAGAGAAGGAACCTGCAGGCTAGATGGAAAATGCTGCATATCAACCGAGGAGCAGTGCAGAAATGACATGGTGTGGCAACCTCATCACGGTCAGGAAGGTAGCCTCTCCGACCAGCAACTGAAAACCTCTCTCGGCCTTAACACTAAATTCAGGATAAGCCCAACCACAGAGGCCCATTCTATCCTCTCCAAGCTAGACTGAGTTTAGTACTTCAGTACAGAAGGATCAATGGGACCGTATTAGGAACATTTAACTTTCTTTGGATTTATTTTCCTCCATTTATGCCCTGCCTTTCCCCCAATGGGGACCCCAAAGTGCCTCCAAGGCAACTGGCTGACCACTGTGTGAAACATAGAATCATAGAGTTGGAAGGGACCACTAGGGTCATTTAGTCCAACCCCCTGCACAATGCGGGAAATTCCAAACTACCTTCCCCCCACACCCCAGTGACCCTATTCCATGCCCAGAAGATGGCCAAGGTGCCCTCCCTCTCATGATCTGCTTAAGGTCATAGAATCAGCGTTGCTGACAGATGTCCATCTAACCTCTGCTTAAAAACCTCCAGGGAAGGAGAGCTTAGCGCTTCCAGAGGAAGCCTGTTCCACTGAGGAACCGCTCTCACTGTTAGAAAATTATTCCTAATGTCTAGACAGAAACTCTTTTGATTTAATTTCAACCCGTTGGTTCTGGCCCGAATTTCTGGGGCAACAGAAAACAACTCGGCACCCTCCTCTATATGACAGCCCTTCAAGTACTTGAAGATGGTTATCATATCACTTCTCAGTCTTCACCTCTTCAGACTAAACAGGATACTGGATTAGGTAGACCACTGGTCTAATCCAGCAGGACTCTGCTTATGTTCTTAAAATGAACTCAGTCCCTGTTCCTTTGTCACAAAGCATAGGAAAGAAGCCAGGCTGGCCTGGCCTCCAATCCAGATGAGAACTGCGATCCCAAAGGACGGAGAATGTCCCCCTGTCTATATAGAAGAATTACACCGCTGGGACATTCATTCCAGACTTCTCGCCTCATGCCCTTGTATGATGTAACAGGAAGATGACAGCCGCCCACTGGCTTTACTGAAGTACTTCTAACAACTGCTCACGAGCACGAGTTCACCAAGAGGTAAACCACAGCCGTTACTTCTAGACAAGCAACCCCAGGGCGAAAAGCAATTGGCAGTCCCCAGCCTGCCCCAGAGACTTAAAAACCAAACCAAATGAAACAACTTTGATTTCATGATCAGGTCCAGCCTCCACTTCCTAAAATTTTTATCTCCTGTGGCTTCTTCCCCCTCTGGATGGTGGGGTTACTTTGAAAGGGCTCAAAGGGTCCTTGGCCAGGTCATGATGAGCAACATGATGAGCCAGCGTGGTATAGTGGTTACAAGTGGTGGTTTGGAGCGGTGGAGTCTGATCTGGAGAACCAGGCTTGATTCCCCACTCCTCGACATTAGCGGCGGACTCTAATCTGGTGAGCTGGATTTGTTCCCCAATCCTCCACACGAAGCCAGCTGGGTGGCCTTGGGTTAGTCACACTCTCTCAGCCCCACCTACCTCACTGGGAGTCTGTTGTGGGGACGGGGAGGGAAGGTGATTGTAAGCCGGTTTGATTCTCCCAGAGAAAGTTGGCATATAAAAACCAACTCTTCTCCTAAATCAAGATTTCTAGATTGACCCTGACTGAGACCCTGACCAGAGTCAGGCTACTTAAACCCCCACCACTTTCAATGGGATTTAAACAACTGAACTGCATGCAGGAACTGCAACCACGGTTTGCTGCTTGGAAGGAATGCCGTCTCTTTCTAGCTCTGGGAACCTTAAAAGACTCGATGTTCATCTATATAAAAGAGCCACCGGCTGCTTTTTCGTGTCAGCGCCACCTTCCCAACGCTGAAAGGTGGCTTTAGCAGCTCTTAGGTGCCGCTGCCTTCCTTCCTTCCAGTAACTCCTTTACCTTTCCCAGACACAATGAGGATGCCCTTTCGATCGAAGTGGTTTTCGTCTCCCGGCCTCATTGTGTTAAGGGGTTTGGCCACCGAAGGCTTCCTGACCTCCCTTCTTCTGTGCTCTCCCCCCACCCCCTGACAGCCCATCCATACCTCTGATCAAGGGCTGAAAAGAAAAAGAAATGAAAAGAACCATGGAAGCACGTGGAATCGACCCTTCCATCTTTACTGCTCCTCTGAGTTTTCAGTTTCCAGATTTGTTGGGGATTGGGGGGTGGAACGGAAGCCGTCAAAAAAAATGAAACAAAGCCACCCAAGAAGAAGCAGAAGCAAAGTTGGTTTTTACATGCAGACTTTCTCTACCACTTAAGGAAGAATCAAACTGGCTTACAATCACCTTCCCTTCCCCTCCCCACAACAGACACCCTGTGAGGTAGGTGGGGCTGAGAGAGCTGTGACTAGCCCAAGGACACCCAGCCAGCTTCGTGCGGAGGAGTGGGGAGAACAACCCGGCTCACAAGATTAGCATCCGCTGCTCATGTGGAGGAGTGGGGAACCAACCCGGTTCTCCAGATCAGAGTCCACCACTCCAAACCACCGCTCTTAACCACTACACCACGCTGGCTCTCCTCAGGCTGGGCCAGACCACCAAGGCCTACATCACCTTGTGCAAACAGCAAAATGGACCCCTTTTATTGTACATATTTCAACCAACCGCGTCACAGCAGTGATTACTCGCCCCCTGCAACAACAACAGAATCCCAAAACGCAGCACTCTTTTTGAACAGAAACACCTTTTCCTTCTTTGTACCAGCGAGGAAAACATGCAAAAGAAGGCGGTCTGGATTGATCCCCCCCCCCCAAACTTTAGATTCCATGACACATTATTTACTAAACCCTTCAAGATTTGCCCATCTGCCT
This sequence comes from Euleptes europaea, assembly GCF_029931775.1. Taxonomy (NCBI): domain Eukaryota; kingdom Metazoa; phylum Chordata; class Lepidosauria; order Squamata; family Sphaerodactylidae; genus Euleptes; species Euleptes europaea. The sequence continues at coordinate 48,949,601 of NC_079326.1, forward strand.
TTTTAGTTAATCAAAAAGGTGCAAATTAAAATCTCAAACATTCTGTGTCCATTTTTTTTTAAAGGGAGAAAATAGCACTGGTGTTTTCTTTACCCAGAGGAGGGGGTTGTCGTTTTGCTTTCCTGCTTCTTGTGATCAAAGTTGAAACAGTGATTTTGCATTATTATAACACTCATCATTGCTGCCTCTAATTTGGATGGTTTTTAATAAAGCTCCATTGATTCCCCTGAATGAAATCCCTCTTGGCAAAAGCAGAACACACACACTGATTACTAAATATGCAGCAATTATCATATTCAGCAGCACACTTTAATATCTTATTTATAGACGTATCTGTCTATAATTTGCTTTAATTAAGTTGCATTGATTTTAATGACAGGAGCCATCTCTGGAAGATGAAGCCAGGGTTACACGATCCCATCAACACCGCTGTGCCATTGTTTGGATGGTGCACCTTCCGCTCTCCTCTGATGCACACCACAGTGTGTCTTTTCCTTTTCACGATACACAAAACTGGTAAGATAGAACCTTTCTTTGGATCATGGTTTGAAGCTTCATAAAATTGAATTACACAAGACTAGGGAAGAAGAAGAAGAGTTGGTTTTTATATGCCAACTTCTCTACCACTTAAGGAAGAATCAAACCGGCTTACAATCACCTTCCCTTCCCTTCCCTTCCCCTCCCCACAACAGCCACCCTGTGAGGTAGGTGGGGCTGAGAGAGCTCTAAGAGTGCTGTGACTTGCCCAAGGTCACCCAGCTGGCTTCATGAGGAGGAGAGTGGAATCCAGTTCACCAGATTAACCTCTGCCACCCATGTGGAGGAGTAGGGAATCAAACCCGGTTCTCCAGATTAGAGTCCACCGCTCCAAACCACTGCTCTTAACCACTACACCATGCTGGCTCTCATCCAGCTGGATGTGTTGCCACCATGTATTTATTTAAAATGCCTTTCTCCCGGTGGGGCCCAAGGCGGCTCACAATGAAGAGTTAAAAGCCATCAGACATCATAATAAAGCTGGAAAATGCGAACAAAGAACAAAGCAGCCCATGGCATGTCATAAAGGAGGGTGGGCTCCTAAAATTTTCTGGAAAGCCATTCAACAAACAGAGACATTGCCCCAGGGACGGCCCAAGACCAGACAGCGGCAGTTCTTAGCAAGGCACGGACAGAAGGGACTGGTGGGATGAGGAGAGCAGCCAGATGGGCTCATGCTTAGGACTATGGCTTCTGTGGCTGCACTCAAGGCCCATGCAGAGGGGTGGGGCCATGGCTTTAAGTGGGAAGGGTAGGGTTGCTAGCCTCCAGGTACCAGCTAGAGATCTCCTGCTAATACAACTGATCTCCATCCGATAGAGATCAGTTCCCCTGGAGAGAATGGCCGCTTTGGCAATTGGACTCTGGGCCTCCTAGAGGCACCTGGTTGGCCACTGTGTGAACAGACTGCTGGACTTGATGGGCCTTGGTGTAATCCAGCAGGGCTTTTCTTATGTTCTTATGGCGTTGAAGTCCCTGACAACTCTAGGGAAGGGTGGAGAACAGGAGAAGGAAGGCTTATGGGGAAAGGCATGATCTACAGGGCAGGAGTCACTTAAGGGAGGGAGGAACGCTGCCTGGTATGGGTGTAGACCACTCCCAAGAAAAAGAAGGAATGAAGAATGGCTGCTTTGGGGGTTGGGTGGGAACAGAGAAAGCAGAGAGAGACACAGAGAGAGTTCAGTCTAAAAAGAGTAACTAATATAGAAAATATATTTACGACCCATCATATAATAGGTATTATTTAACTTTGTATTTGATATAATAGGCAACAAAAGAGAAAATCATTACAGTAGCTATATTACTTAAATACTCGAACTCTTAATATTAGTAAACAGTTGTTCTTTATACTAAATGTGTATCCTGGAAGAACACTAAACTAATGGGCAGGTATTGGAATATTAGGGGCGCTAAGGTACAGGGAAATTTAAGCACAGTTGCTTGGGCACAAACACGTTGTTATTTATGTTTTTTCCCAAAAATTTCTTTTCCCCATTTTCTGTTTTCTGTATCCCTTTATATCAAAAATATATAAAAGTATTCAAGAAAAAAATCAGAAGAGGGGAAAAAAATAAAAAGAGTAACCAGTAGGGATCCCCCACTCAGAGGGGTGGTGGGAGAAAAAAAACTCCACAACATCACACATGGCTCACTTCTGTTTAAAAAAAAGGTAGCTCTGGGAATCACCAGGAACTCTATGGTTTTATCGGCGATTTTTTGAGCTACCTATGTCACTTTGTTGTATTTTTTTTAAGCAGAATTGATGTGGCACCACAGTAGGGTTGCCAGGTCCCTCTTCGCCACCAGCGGAAATTTTTTGGGCGGAGCCTGAGGAGGTCGGGGTTTGGGGAGGGACTTCAAGGCCATAGAGTCCAATTGCCAAAGCGGCCATTTTCTCCAGGGGGAGCTGATCTCTATCGGCTGGAGATCAGTTGAAATAGCAGATCTCCAGCTAGTACCTGGAGGTTGGCAACCCTACACCACAGCCAGTGTCACAGCCTGCCCATATCCCCACCCACAACCCTCCTGCTAGTACCAATCAGTGGTGTAGGGATGAAGGATGTAGAATATAATGATGAAAGGGGAACCCACACAGCTACTGTGGAGTCAAGTCTGAGATTGGCGGATTCCTGAGCGAGCAGCACTCTGTGGTCAAAATGCAAAGAACTCACCCAGGCTATTGCAATGTTGAACTACTATGGCTTTCTCATACTTTATGTGGGGCAGGAGAAACATCCAATGAAGAACTTCATTTATTTATTATTTTCATTTGCTACCCCGCTCTTCCCAGCCAAAGCCAGGCTCAGAGCGGCTTACAGGTAAGTTCAGGTAAGTGTTTGAAGTCCTCTTCTGAACAAGTGTGCTGGACGGAGAACAGAAGGAATGTTCTGCGCTGCCTCCCATTCGGTGACAACTGTACCTACATTGTAAGGACCATTTTGAAAACCAATGATCTGTAGGGCAGTTTGGCAAAGGTAGCCTTTCAAAAGTCACAAGGACACTCTTGCAAAACACACCAGTCAGAAAAAAGTGTGCAAACATAATGTGAGAATGGATAGGGTACACAACTTCTGGAGAGACTCGGCACTTGCCAAAGCGTGTTGTGAAACTAGCTACGTTTATGATTCATTCTCATGTTGTTGATTCACATCGGACTGTGAATTATAAACATCTTGAAAGACTTGGAGGAGCACAGCTAAAATACCTGGCTCAAACACTTTGGGATTGGCAAGCATGTGCGCATCCTCATGGAAACATCTTCCCTAGCTAGGTTTGGCATGTTAGCCCTAAATCCATTAAGTATCTGAGGTTAGTAGAAAAAAAGACAAACACAGCACCCAGATTATATGGTACCACCACGGTGTCATTCCCACCCCCACCCCCCGATTGTCCTTAGCAAACACATAGTTCAGGGACCATGCCCCCACCTTTTTGCACATGCCACAGCATAAAATATTCTGCAAAATAAGTAATCATATGCACTTCTGCTCAATCTGCATAATGTATAGAAGTCAACCAATTTGGCTGCTCAGTGCAGACTTAAGAATTTTTAAATATGCAAAATACATACAAGTTTACAGAAATGTCTTTGACATCAGGGGTAACTTCTTACTCCAGGTACACTTTCCTTGCAAAAAATCCAAAGAGAGTGTCTCTATCACATAGCACTTTTACCATCACTGGTGATCTGTTGCATGACGTCCCCAAAAGAAAATTAATTACCATGTATTGTTTCCTGTTGTAACTTAGTACCCTGGCCCATGTTACAGACTGGCATACAAAGTTAACCCAGCTCTTTTATTAGAAGTTTACTTGGTATACAACGTTACCCCAGTTAGATTTCATTAGTAACTTGTTGCGTATCCTACTTTCAAAAGAATAGTTTCTTTCACAAAATTATAGAAGTAACACAATTGTCATTTGTTACTGAATGTGCATATGGGGTACATAAACCCTCAAGATAATAACTGTGTGTGTGTTCACTTTTTGCAGGATGTGTGGTGGTATACAGCCAGGGTGGGAAGATGTCACTTGGGAGTGACCAATCACTCTACATGATTCACATGAACACATGAAGCTGCCTTATACTGAATCAGTCCCTTGGTCCATCAAAGTCAGTATTGTCTACTCAGACCGGCAGTGGCTCTCCAGGGTCTCAGGCAGAGGTCTTTCATATCACCTACTTGCCTGGTCCCTTTAATTGGAGATGTCAGGGATTGAACCTGGGACCTTCTGCATGCCAAGCAGATCCTCAGCAAACTGAGCCACAGCCCCTCCCCAAAGTAGCTCTACGCTCCCTCCTCCCACACTGCTGCGATCTCTTTCTCTTTTTTTGTGTGTGCCGTCAAGTCACAGCTGACCTATGGCAACCCTGTAGGGTTTTCAAGGCAAGAGACGTTGGGAGGTGGTTTGCCATTGCCTCCCTCTGCATTGAGACCCTGATATTCCTTGGCGGTCTCCCATCCAAGTACTAACCAGGGCCGACCCTGCTTAGCTTCTGAGATCTGATGAGATTATGCTAGTTGGAGTCGTCCAGGTCAGGGCAATCACTTTCTTACCCTTTCCTTTAAAACTAGTTCAGAAGCGTCTTTCCTCCTTCTCTTTTGTGCAAAGGAGAAGACAGCACAAGAACCTTTTCACTGGACAGGAAAAATAACAGCCCTTTACCCTCAACCCGGCTGGCCACTCTGTGAACAGACTGCTGGACTTGATGGGCCTTGGTCTGATCCAGCATGGCTTTTCATATGTTCTTATGTCTTAACTTCTCCTTCACCTCCATGTTCACAGATACACAGCCATGCTCTGGATGGGAGAGTGAGACTGGCTCCCCCACTTCAAAGCTGCTATTTGCCTCTTCTAGGGAAAACATAAGAGTTCACTGTGTAGTTCAGAAGCTTCTTTCCTCCTTCCCTTTTGTGCAAAGGAGAAGACAGCACCTGCACCTGCGGGACAAGTTAACATTTGGGGTGAAGGTTTGCTTAGGGAAAACAGCAAACGTTTCCTCACCTGAGCACTGCAGCCCTGCTCTGAAATGCTGCAATTCGTCAACAAGCTGCCCCCTCATGCGTAGGGTTGCCAACTTTCAGGTACTAGCTGGAGATTTCCTGCTATTGCAACTGATCTCCAGCCGACAGAGATCAGTTCCTCTGGAGAAAATGGCCGCTTTGGCAATTTGACTCTATGGCATTGAAGTCCCTTCCCTCCCCAAACCCTGCCCTCCTTAGGCTCCGCCCCAAAAACCTCCCACTGGTAGCGAAGAGGGACCTGGCAACCCTACTCATGAGTTCCCCCACCCACCAAGCCACTATTTTGTGACTAGCTCCACCCACTGAGCCATCTTGTAAATTCGCAAGATGCCTAAAATAAAATTAAGTACCTCCCAGAACCATAAAGTCTGCCTTCCCCTGGTATACAGTGTATATTGCAACACATACTAAAACCTGTTGCCAAACACAATAAAGATTTCATTGGGGTTCAATTGTAAACACAATAAAATCAACCTGGGGTTACCAGTCACCCCACAAAACACCCAATGTCTTTGTTTTTCTTGCGTCCATGTAATCGGCCATCATCAATTACTTCATGATTGCCACAGCAGTTTGCAAATCTTTTAAGAGAGGCAATGGATCTGAATTTTCTTTTTACTAAATGCCTGCATTTTAGAATATATCATCATAACTGCGTAAGCGCTACCCCTTCTAAAAATGCAAGGGCATGATCTTGATGGGGAGAAAAAAACCCTCAAAGGCAGTTTTGCTAGTCTATTTTCCGTTTCTGGTCATCATTTTTCACTTACTGATTACTGCTATAAGTGTTGATTAATAGTTGTGTTGATGTCAGTGGAATGCACCTCCCACAGGTCAGGAAAACATCCTTGAATAAAGTTAACTAGAAAGAATAATCACCCCATCCTTCCTGGTCTTTATACAAGACAGACTTGGGCATTAGCCTTACTGATGACCCTGGTGTCTCTGGTTAGCTGTTCCGAACACTTTTGCTGAAAAGTAGAGTCAGACAATTAAATGGCTCTATAGTCCCTCCATCTTTCACATTTTGAGAAAGAAGAAAAGTGAAAATGCTGTTTAGCTAATGACACTGCAAATATATTTAAATTTCAGTACTTTCTATCGTTACTGAAACAACAATGAAGCTTCAGGGAGGACAGCCTGACAACTTTATTATGCTAATGTGTCAGCATTTCTTACTAACGCAATAGCTATTTGTTGATAGGAGTAGCTTATGACTTAGATCTGGACAGGAAACGCTTCTTAATGAAGTAAAATGAAGCACAAATTCTGGGCACCGAGTGGACACCCATATCGAGTGGCTTAATGAACCGTAAACACGGCCTTCGAGTTAGAGCCACGATACTTGGTAAAATATAGAGACGAATGGGTTATATAACGCATTCTGATACAAATGTATCCAATATGGAAATATCTAAAGCCTGGGCACACTGGCTACTCTCTTCCAAAATGTCAAGCTCAATAAACTTCTGATTCAAGAGCTGGAAGGGATGTTGATGCTCTTTATTTCCCCTTCTGTTTGTCTGTTACAAAAGAGATTGCTGCCTCCTCTGCACTGTTCTCTCTGGGTGGCTTGTGGACTGTCCCCGCTAATCCAATAATGTTTGTGTTAATTTGACCCTTTAATTGTCCCAAATGCACACCAGATTGGTGAGGCCCTAAGAGCTTGCAACCCTACCTTGAGATAAACTACAAAAGCAAACAGCGGATTGCCTTCAACAATGCTAAAAATCTGTCCCTTTCAAATAAGCAGAAAGGATCATACAACCCCTTCCCTCTGCCCGCCTAACACATCAGAACGGTTTCAGCATCTTAACAGGACTTGGGACGAACAAAACAAAGAGTCTCTTTCCATGGAAAAAGCAATCACTTGGGATGGTCAATTTCTCATTTATTTCTTTGAACTGGATGGACAGCGTTTATTAATGCGCCATGACAATATGTCCTTTTGACTCATACATAATATTAAAACCAACCTTTTGACATTGCCTGTGATTGAGAATAAGTCCCCATTGTTCTCCCAGGGTTCTGAATTATCTTCCCCTCCCTTTCCCGCAATTAATCCACTACTCAATTTATCCAGATAACTTTTGTTTTAGATTAAAGATTGCTCCTCTTTCAAGTCAACTCGTTGTCTTATTAACATTTGGCATTATCGTCTGCTCTCCCAAGATCTGTAAGGCATTTATTTATTCTGTTGGATTTTAACCTGAAGTCTGTTGAGCTCTCAGCATTCAGTGTTATGACTATACTCCGGTGCCATGAACAAACCACCATTTGTTTGCGCTCTGAGGGCGACTGAAGCCCTTGGGGCCACGCACTCCATCTAAAAGTAAAGGTAAAGGTCCCCTGTGCAAGCACCGGGTCATTCCTGACCCATGGGGTGACGTCACATCCTGATGTTTTCTAGGCAGACTTTGTTTGCGGTGTGGTTTGCCAGTGCCTTCCCCAGTCATCTTCCCTTTACCCCCAGCAAGCTGGGTACTCATTTTACCGACCTTGGAAGGATGGAAGGCTGAGTCAACCTTGAGCTGGCTACCTGAAACCAACTTCCGTTGGGATTGAGCTCAGGTTGTGAGCAGAGCTTGGACACTCCATCTACCCCCCCCCCCAAAAGCCCCAGTGAGACTGAAGACTTCCTGATTTAAAGGTTGTTTATGCATGGGAGTTTTACCTGAGGTTTGTTGCTGGCTGGACCCACACTTTCCTGTTGGGAGTCTATGCACCAGCAGTCTCCAAGCTCAAATTAAGTCCCTGCCCCTTTAAATGCTACTTTGTACTTGGCTGTAGTGAGAGAAAATTTCCCTCCCCCCAATGCAACTGCTACATAAAAAAGCATTTTAAGAACATAAAAAAGGAACAATCTGAAAAGAAGGGGGAGGGGAGAAATCCAAACCTCGGTTTTAAAAAGCCTTTCTTCTGCTCAGAAAGCTCTCTGAGGAAGCAGGAAGTATTTGAATCCCCGCCTTTGGTCATGCTCCTTTGTAATTGGCTGTGAGCAAAACTAAGCTTGCGTGTCCTGCACTTTGCCTTCTGCATGGAGATTTCAGCCGGGCTGAGCCCAGGGGAGAGGGAAGAATCAGGTTAACAGAGGAACGGGAAGGTCCAGGATTTGTGAGGGCTGGCAGTGAGGTCATCTCTAATGGACAGAAAACTCATGCATAACTCCAGACAGATGGGGATGGTGAATGTGAGTGAAGTACCCCTGCATAAACAACCCAAAAAATCTTCATCCTAACTACAGTTTGTTGTGATGTTCAAATTTCAGCTCTTTCGCGAACTGGTGATTTGTTTCTTGCCCACAAACCAGGATTTTAACCACAGTTTAATCCTGGTTTAGAATTCCAGCCTGTGGGTCAGAAAGAAATCCCAATTTATAGAAACACTCTAATTTGAGCATCAGAACAAGTTGTAGTTAGATCAACGATTTCCTAAACTGTGACAGATACTTAAGCGCTCTCTTTCAGACCGCTATCTGTGTTGTATTTTTTTCAGAAGAACATGTTCAAAAAGGCCTGGAATTGCATAGGCATATGCTGTCTTGCAATGCAACCTCTCCCTAAAACAAATTTTCTGCCCGAAGGCAGAATCTGTAATCATCTATGGATTACAGAGGAACTGTCCACCACCTGGAACTTTTCCTTGGTTCGCTTTTCCCCTAAGGTGTGCACTTTGGGAGCGAAGAAAACCTCGGTTGATTTCATTTTAGATTCCTAGGCTCGCTTCTACAGTCTTCCAAAACAATATAGTAACAGCACTCACTCGCTATATTGAAAATGAAATTGACCAAGAATTTCTTAGTTACTGAAAGTCTTGGTCAATTTCACCGTAAATGCACTGGGTGAGCATTAGTTTGGAGGAGGGCAGTTCCCCCTATGGACCTGAAATGAAACCGACAAAGGCTTTCTTAGCCACGAAGATGCACTACTTCAGAAAATACATGCCTTTTTTTTTTCCAGAGGAAAGTTTCCTTGCCCTGAAGAGCACGGGCAGAGGAAGAGAGAAGCATTGCTGACTGTTGAATGTTGCCAACCACAAATGTTTCTACATGCCATGATGACCTGGGGCATAGGCTATGAAGGACACACAATCAGCAGCCACCCAGCCTGCTATTGTGCTGACTGCTGCCACTGCAAAGAAGAAGAGTTGGTTTTTATATGCCAGATTTCTCTACCACTTAAGGAAGAATCAAACTGGCTTACAATCACCTTGCCCTTCCTACAACAGACACCCTGTGAGGTAGGCAGGGCTGAGAGAGTTCAGAGAGAACTGTGACTAGCCCAAAGTCACCCAGCTGGCTTCATGTGGAAGAATGGGGAACCAAACCCGGTTCTCCAGATAAGAGTCCACTGCTCTAAACCACCGCTCTTAACCACTACACCACGCAAAACTACTTGCAATGCTGCTTGTTCTCGATTGTGAACTCATTTTGTGGGATGATCCGAAGATAGGCTTCGCTCTACACAAAAACGGGGGCATTTCAAACAAGGCCAAGTCTGAACGCCAACTGCATTTTTAATGAAGTTCGCAGCATCTCTGCCGTCGAGACTTCTGTCACAGTGCAGTGCGTGTGAGTATACATGCAAGTCTGAAGATTTTAAGCTCATTCGCATCACAAACAAACTGCGATATGCTTATGATATCTGAAAGCAGCTTACCCCCCCCCCATGTTACTTAGAAGGCTGTCCCCAAAGGGACCCAGGTATTTGTTCCCCCCAAAAGACCCTCTGACTCGGCTGCCAGAGGCTTAGATACGATATCCAGTTTGATATCAGAACAGAGGCTCCTGAAACTGGGAGGAATTCCCTCGGGGGAGCTCGCATGGGAGTAGCACAACTGCTGGAATGCCCCAAGGAGTCCATGGATCGAAAGGCTATTAAGAACATAAGAAAGGCCATGCTGGATCAGACCAAGGTCCATCAAGTCCAGCAATCTTGCATACACATTCTGAATGGGAGACCAGCCCAGTATAAGAACAAATTGCAGGCAGTCCAACTAGAGGGCTTTATAATTTGAAATACATTTAACATCCTACACACAAGCCTGGGGTGGTATATGGTTGTCTGTACATGTTGAGATATTTGTAAATATTTGTGTATGCATTATATGGGTTTAATTTCACCACTGATGAAGACCTGCTGGCTGAAACGTGTCTGGCATGCGGTATAGATATATCAACCTTATAAGATGCCATTGTGCCATGTTTTACCATTTTTAATGTTTTTGATCCTTATATACCCGCTCTGAGCCACCTTTGGCCGGGGAGGGCGGGTTATAAATCACTAACTAACTAACTAACTAACTAACTAACTAAATATAGCACCTTAAAGTAAAATATATTCCCCTATTATCATTTTTTCTTTCCCACCCAACCTTGGGTACCCAGCCTCTAGGAAGCCCACAAGCAAGACGACTGCAGCAGCAGCATCCTGCCTGTGTTTCACAACACCTAATACAATAGGTGTGCTCCACTGATCCTGGGGAGAATAGGTATGCATCATGACTAGTATCCATTTGGACTAGAAGCCATGAATAGCCCTCTCCTCCATGAACATGTCCATTCCCCTCTTAAAGCCTTCCAAGTTGGCAGCCATCGCCACATCCTGGGGCAGGGAGTTCCACAATTTAACTATGGAAGTTCACCTTCCCAGGTGGCCATTTTCTCCAGGGGAACTGATCTCTGTTGCCTGGAGCTCAGCGGTAACAGCGGGAGATCTCCAGCCACCACCTGGAGGTTGGCAAGCCTAACCCTGGAGTTAAGTGCCGGTCGAAAATGAGACTGTGAACTTGGCTGCCTGGGAGTTCATGCACAAAATCGAGAGCAACAGCAGAGCAGATGGCAGAACAGGTAATGAAAGTAGACAGTGAAACGATTCTTACAGACAGGGAGGAAAAGAGAGAGAGCCTTTCATTGTCTGTAGCAACACTGACTTGCTGGAGGCATTCCTGAGTAGAAGGAGCAGCCTAGAGGCAATAAATCCTTTCCAGTTGTATTTTTACATGTGAAACACTTAGTTCCCGCACAAGCCAGTACCCTCCTTTTCAGGGCCAGAGACGGGTTAAAAAACAACAAACAAACAAACAAACACAGGACAACTAACTCCTTAAAGTGGCAACCGAAAATATCCACGTGGAAGAGACCAAGATTTTTCATGTTCAGATTTAACCCTGCATCTTCCCCACTCCTAACCTAATAAACAAACCAGGACAGCATTTGGGGAATGTCGCTGTCGCGTTTGCAAATCCACCTCGCCCCTTGTAAGAACAGGGAAGTGAGAAACGTCCCTCCTCATCTTCCTCCCCCATTTTAAATTATGGCTGGAAAGCTCTCCCAAACATCACCTTCTGGATGCCTACAGAAGGCATTCCCCCGAAATCCAGCCATTCCGCATTAATATTTATTAAAGTCATCAGCGGCCAAGATTTGGAGAGTAGCTGCATTCCATATGCCTGGCCATCCGGCTTTTCTCTTTTCCCTTGCTTGGAATCCCGTCGGTCCCAGCTCTCCAAATGCTAGATATTGTTTCCTTAAGCTCGCCATCATGACGAGGTGGCAACCTTCCCTTCCTTGCTGATACCAATTTAGCAGTTGGTATACTATTTCTGCGATCTGGTCCTATCTGTCGCTGGCTGGTACCAGATGGATGCCAGATGGGCGATGCCTTCTTTAGAGCTCCGGTTCTAAAAAAGCACCAGCTAGAGGGTCAAGACTCGTCAGCTGCTTGACTCAAATGGCACTTCAAAGCAAGACACTGGAGGCAGGGGCCCTGCAACATCTGTTCCTTATTCTTCATGACCCTGCAAAATAAGGGACGGGCAGACATCCTCTTTGAACCAGAAGGTAATGTACAGATCAGTAAAAGTATAAGCTTCTGGCTCTCCTTGTTGCCTAGTAGCTGGATCTAGATGCCGGTTATTCAGCCAGCGTCAGCTCTGAATGCGAAGTGTGATTGATATATTCTTTCTCCTTTGATAGTGCCACAAAGGTCCAGAGACAAGAGAAAACCATCCCTCTCTCTTTCTCTCTCTCAGTAGCAAAATGCAACAGGAAAACTAAACTTTCAGTTGGTTTAAAAAAGCTTGTGAGAAGCTTTTCTCAAACACACAGCATGGTGTAGTGGTTAAGAGCAGTGGTTTGGAGCGGTGGACTCTGATCTGGAGAACCGGGTTCGATTCCCCACTTCTCCACATGAGCGGCAGACGCTAATCTGATAAACCGGGTTGGTTTCCCCACTCGCACACATGAAGCCAGCTGGGTGACCTTGGACTAGTCACACTCTCTCAGCCCCACCTACCTCACAGTGTGTTGTGGGGAGGGGAAGGGAAGGTGATTGTAAGCTGGGTTGATTCTGCCTTAAGTGTTACAGACAGTCGGCATATAAAAACTAACTCTTCTTCTTCTTCAGTGTCAGCTCTGAATGCGAAGTATGATCAATATATTCTTTCTCCTCTGATAGCACCACAAAGGTCCACAGACAAGAGAAAGCCATCTCTCTCTCTCCCTCAGTAGCAAAATGCAACAGGAAAACAAAACTTTAAATCGGTGTAGAAAAGCTTATGAGCTTTTCTCAAACACACAGCAAAGGGATGGGGTAGGGCAGGAGAACAGTGGAAGGGGACTTCTACGATTTGTTGTTTTCTTGGTTTTTCTTTGTGTCTTTTCAAGAAGTTGACTTGGCTTTCACTCCAGAATCTTAAAAAAAAGAAGAAGCTAAAAAAGGTCAGTTCTGAGCGAAGCTGAAAGTGCTCGACTCAAATAGGATTCTGCAAAAGGGCTCCCCCTTCCTCGTTTCGTTTACGCGTAAAGAACAAAAGTTTAAGAGTGTTTAGTTAAATTGTCCTTTTCGCGCAACATTTTTAGAAGGGTGTCTGCAGGAAAATACAGCTGACATCAAAGCAACCTCTCCACTCTGCAATTTGCTTCGTGGAGAAGTTATGATAAACAGGTTATGTGGTTCCCTAAAGGTTACCATGGAAACCCTTTCTTTCCAGGCCATCATTTCCAAAGGTACAATTTGCATTAAAATGACAGAATTTGATTTTTTTTTTGTTAAGACTCAAGTGGGGTCATGCCACCTTATATTATAGCTATTATTTCAAAACTCACGTGCGCACGTTCAAAGGAGAGCTCTATTAATCCACGTAAACATCTTGGTGACCGATTACAGTTTAATTGCTGGCTTGTCAGGTATTTCCCTGACAAATTATCAGGGAAAATTAAACTTCTAATGCAAGAATAAATATTAAAGCCAATTCATTAGTTGCCGCTAATAGCCACTTTTTATTTTCTTTTATCACCCTGCGCGATTGTTCCACACCAAGTGTGGATTTTAGATGTTTGGAAAATGGTGGGACGGTCAAGTAGGGAACGGGGCTTCATAATGTTTCTGAATCCCCTGGTTAGGAAAACATTCTTACACGGCAAATGAAAACAAGGCTCAGCTGTCACAGGCAGGATAAGGGAACTCTGAGATGGAATTCCAACACTATTCTGCTCGTTCTGCGAGCCAGTAATGATGACCTAGTTATATTTACCATAACAGTTTAATAGGTCATGATATGTAACACTTACTAAACATAATTTTTCTTAACACATTAAAGAAACTTATTTCTTGATCTGTCATATGGGCAGAGCTGCTCCATGAAGGACCCACAAATTCCAATGGAGGAAGCAGGTTGGTGCTTGCATCTTCTGGCAGACAACGGACATGTCCCTTCTGTGAAGGAGCCAGTGTGGTGTAGTGGTTAAGAGAGGTGGTTTGGAGCGATGGACTCTGATCTGGAGAACGTTTGATCCCCCACTTCTCAACATGAACGGCGGAGGCTAACCTGGTGAACTGGATTTGTTTCCCCACTCCTCCTTAAATAATAGGCAATGGCTAGAATCCGAATGCTGGATTTAGGGAAGAATTTTTTATTTCATCAGCACAGAACCTACTAAACAAATGGACAGCTGCGCTGTTTGTCTAAACAGTGCTAAATTCCAGATTCAGTCCAAAATATAATTCTAGGCTATTTTGGGACGATCCCAGTTGATAAAAGTGGATGCCAGATATGATCCTAAGAATGCTTTCCTGAGAGTAAGCCCAGTTGTTTGAATGACACTTACTTCTGAGCAGAAGATTGACTGTACCCACCACCTCTGAGCTGCAGAAGCTTTGCCAAGGAAAACCTTGTGGCCTCCCCATATTTCAAAGACAGGAAGCTGCCGAAACCAGTGACAGGAGGCCAAATCAGTGGGGAGAATCTATGCCCTGCCTGTTGGCCCTCCAGGGTGAACGGTTGGTAGCTGTGTGAGTCAGGATGCTGGACTAGATGGATCAGTGGTCTGATCCAGCAGGGCTCTTCTGACGTTCATGGTGGAGGTGTGGCCCATCACCTTCCCGGAGCACTGGCTAATCTCACACAAGGAAGCTTTAAAAAACGAAACATTTGTGATATTAAAGTTTAAAGAAGGAGAACTTGTTTTTCAGAAAAGAAAAATTCTGATTGAAAAATAATAATTAAAAAAAGAAGATGAAGAAGAAGTGCTGGTTTTTATAAGCCGACTTTCTCTACCACTTAAGGAAGAATCAAACCAGGTTACGATCACCTTCCCTTCCCCTCCCCACACCACTCCCCCGATGCCACAGTCTCTCTGGGACCTAAATCCTGGAAGAGAAATGCAGTGCCGGTGTGTGTGTGTGTGTGGGGGGCCTCCCGGAGGCAGAGCTGACAGTAGTCAGGTTCCAGTTCCCCTCCTGCCCGGGAACACCCCCTCCGGCAACAGCAGCCTATGGGGAAAAATACCCCATTTCCCCAAAAAGCCATTTTTAGGCCTTTTGGCGGCCTGGGAAACTCTTTGGAGGTGCTGTAGCAGCGCCTTGGCCATGCTGTCCCCGGCTGCCGAAAGGCTCAGGAAGGAGCTGCTAGTGTTCTTGGACTGCTGTCCAAAAAGATGGGAGCAAAGCTGGTTTGAGAAAGAGGGTATTGAGGATGGGGAAAATCTAGAAAGAGGATGGTTAGAGCACAGCGTCATGCGCTCCAGCTTGGAAGTCAGTTCTAAGGTGGAGAAGGACCTCTGTGTAAGTTACCTTGAAAAAAAAAACCTCCCTTGAATTACTGAGACTAAAATAATGGCAAGGGGCTCAGATCAGGTAAGAAGTAACTTAAAAATACTGTTCTTTATCAACATCCAGTTCACAGGCAACATGTGCTTGGCAACAGGGTCACAGGACTTTCTATGGGTTATAAGCAAACCCTTAATGTAAAGAATCCAGCTCGTTTTCTTTTAAAGCCCCATATGGAAATGTGGAAGTCCTACCTACCAAGGAAGCCCAGTTACAGCTCTCTGCCCTTGTGGCTATATCCAAGGAAGACATGGAATGCTCTGAGCAATATAACATGGTAATTTTGGGCTTTATGAGGCTATGGTCCAGGCCTGGGGAGGGGGGACACGCTAAGCAGAAAGAAACCCTCACTCAGTTCTGAAAAGAGCTCCCAAGCCAGATTCAACCACAACAAACAGAAGGTTTAAATCTTCCCTTTGCAATAGCATGATTCAGATGTGGGGTTGAGCCACCCTAGCATGTTAACCTGCTAAGATGACACATGAAATATGTGCGGGGAGTCAGTGTTAAATACGACTGAATGTGCGCCTGACACAATGCCATACGAGCATGTGCTTTATATGATAGCCCGTCCTTTAAATGAGGTTGTGGTGTCAAAGTGTATGTACCCATCGCCACCAAAGTATCTCCTTTTCTTTGTTTTAGCTAGAAAACCTCTCAGCAGAGATTTTTTTTAAAATCCAATTTACTCAAATACACAGGCACACCTAAAGAGATTTTTAGAATTAGAAAAACAAACAAAATGGAATTATCCGAGAACTCGAGCGGGGGCTTTTAAGGCAAAGCGTTTGTGGGAAGGAATGCTGTTTAATTAAATCACATTTCCATCTTAAAAGGGATGGGTGGGGGCCAGGGTAAAATTTAAAATTTTCACTGACTGTTAAAGCTGTGGCCAGAAAACTGCAAAAGAAGAAGAGGGAGAAGTGCTAAGTTTGTGTAACGCCAGGGGTTGATTTAGCAAATGAAGTTTCCTCCTGTCCTATTCTGTTCAGTACTTTAATGCATTCTTATTAGATTAGCATCTGCACTACAGACCTCGAAGTGGGAACTAATAAAGTTATCCACACCATCTCTAGGTGTCTGAGCCAGCGACTTTATTTTTCCCCATTTAAAATAATTATAACAATGCCACTTGTTTGTTAAAAAAAAGGCTTTTTATATTCACAGATAATTGCTTTATACAACACCCAGCAATACATTCTAATTTTCACACCTTTATGGGGGGGGGGGGGGAAGCTCAAGTTCTTTGGCACATGCAACAACTCGACAACAACACAGCCAGCCACACCGAAGTTTTGAAAGTAACAAGAGCTGTTGCTCGAATGTGGTTTAACAAGCAGCCCCACAACGGTTGGATACCTTCAGCGGTAATATAGTCTATCAGCTAGGGGACTATTTCCAATGTAAATTTCCAGTGCAATTTATTCCAAGAAGCCTGAGAAGGATGTATGGGGAGGGGGGGGGGAATCCTTACATTTTCGCACACGAAACTGAGACTGATCCTTGTTTCTCAAGCCAGAATCGGGGCCCTGCGGCATCCGTCTTAACTAACTCTCTTCTTGAAGTTTAATATGAAATAAATCCACTGTGGGTGTCATTCAATCCAATCCAGAGCATTATTTAGAATCATGGCAATGTCAGTGCTTTGCACAACAATTTGCAAATTGCCTGAAGTAGAAGGGAAGATAAGCGACTCAAATCAGAGCTTCTTTTATCCAGTGACTTAAAGAGATTGCCAAGGCTCTTCTGTGCTTTTGACTGACACATTTGTTTGTTTGTAAGGGTTTCCACGTGCACCTGAGGTGTTGATTTGTAAGCTTGCAGCCTCACAAATTCTGGGATGATAGGACATTCTCTTTTTAGCCTGTGGCATTCTGAACATTCAGATTATGCTTTTATTATCTGCCGGCTGCTGATTTTGATTCCGAAGCATCTGAACGAAGGGAGACTATGAAGGCATCTATGGGCTCTCCTTCAAAGTACTGGATACTGCTTCTACAACTTCCTTTAGAAAGCCAGAGATGACTCATGGGATATGAAGCCTCCAGAACTTAAAGAGGAGACGGAAAATGCATCCCAGTAGGGGGAAATATTCTTTCTACCACAAAATGCATATTATTATTTACATATGAGCAACACATTTGGCAAGTACTCATAGCAAATATCATGTCAACAACCAGAGATGCGGGAGGTTGTATTGTTTATTACCTTCACTTGACAAGATGGGGTAGAGGCAATGGGGTCTTTGTTCCTGCCTGGTTCTGTTTAAGATTTGCTACCTTTCATGCAGCACTTCAGCTCGCAACTCTTTGCAATTGCCTATCAATCTCAAATATTCATATGAATTAAAACACACACTCCTACATCTATTTCCTGTAGTAAGGAATGCTTAGGCTTAAAGCTGCTTCTCTATTTATCCAGAACTTATCCATTACTCATTCTAAAACCAGTGGACACTTTTATAAATCCATGTTGCAACCCTACTCAAGTTCCACTCAGCCTGCAATATTGACCTAATTCAGCAAGGACTAACTTCTTGCATAGCATGGTGTAAGAGCCAGCGTGGTGTAGTGGTTAAGAGAGGTAGTTTGGAGCAGCGGACTCTGATCTGGAGAACCAGGTTGGTTTTCACACTCCTCCATGTGAAGTCAGCTGGGTGACCTTCAGCTTGTCACACCTCCTATAGAGCTCTCTCAGCACCACCTACCTCACAGGGTGTCTATTGTGGGGAGGGAAAGGGAAGGTGATTGCAAGCCAGTTTGATTCTTCTTTAAGTGGTACAGAAAGTCAGTGTATAAAAACCAACTCTTCTTCTTCTTCATAGCCCCCTCTCCCATGTCTGCAATAGCATGAAAAAAACAAAAACCAATCAGGGCAATCAGATACACCGATAATGTGCTCGTGGGCACATTGAACACATGAACACATGAAGCTGCCTTATACTGAATTAGACCCTTGGTCTATGAAAGTCAGTACTGTCTACTCAGACAGGCAGTGGCTCTCCTGGGTCTCAGGCAAGGGTCTTTCACATCACCGACTTGCCCAGTCCCTTTAACTGGAGATGCTGGGGATTGAACCTGGGACCTTCCGCGTGCCAAGCAGATGCTTTACCACTGAGCCACAGCCTCACCCCAGTTTAGAGGGGAGCCAGCGTGGCTGCAAATCACCGTGGCTGGCTTCCCTCTGCAGTTGCTCTAGGCTATCAAATAGATTGGCCTTGGACTAAGAAAGAAGGATTTAGAAATGATATCCTCCCTGCCGCCCCCTGCCTCCCCAACTTTAGAAAATCTGGAACTTGTTCCTAAGACAACAAGGGAAGGATCTTAGCAGGTGGCTGGCTGATTTTTCAGAGGAATTCTACTTTTTCACCAGCAGCAGTTCTGAACGTCAGACAAAACTCTATTTTATCTTTCAGCGTGTCTGGTCATTGATGTGCTGGAGGTCAGGAACCGAGCTGCCATCTGGGAGTGGATTTCAAACAGGCAAAGTGAAGGTTCAAATGTAGAAATACTAGTTCTGGTTAATTCTCAGGAAGGCTTCATGTTAAAAATCCCAGCCGCCTTTTGTTATTACTGCGATTCATGCTTTCTTCCATGCGCGAGGTCAGTTTTCAAGTTTGGAGCGTGCTGAAACACATGTTTCTGCCACGTTAACATTGGTAGGCAGAGCTCAGGGAATGGCAGCAGGTCATTCTGTAGCACCAAAGGATTCCTCGCAAAGCCGTTCTTAGCAATTCAGGGCCAAACTAGACATGGCGATGGTAACTCTGGGAATGGATCTCCCACACCTTTAAAAATTGTAAAAAGCAGGGGGAGGGAGGGTGTCCAACCAGGGCCATAGCATGGAAGGATTTAGCCAGTGGGGTGTAGTGGTTAAGAGCGGTGGTTTGGAGCGGTGGACTCTGATATGGAGAGCCGGGTTTGATTCCCTACTCCTACACATGAAGCCTGCTAGGTGACCTTGGACTAGTCACACTCTCTAATCTGGAGAACCGGGTTTGATTCCCCACTCCTCCACATGAGTGGCGGATGCTAATGTGGAGGAGTGGGGAAACAAATCCAGTTCACCAGATTAGCCTCCGTCGCTCATGTGGAAGAGTGGGGAATCAAACCCGGTTCTCCAGATCAACTCCACCATTCCAAACCACCGCTCCTAACCACTACACCATGCTGGGAACAGCAGCAAACCCTGGCCTCAGGACAGCCGACTGTACAATTACGTTTTGCGTTTCCCCATCTGCAACCACATGTGTGCTTTGTTTTACTCTCCATTCCGGTCTCCTGCTATGTATGTTGCAGGCAGAACACGGGAGTCTCAGATCCCCCTATCTGGAGAGGTAGGTACAACCTACGCTCCTGCTTTTTCGGAGCATCAACTGCCCACTGATGGCCAATAAAGCAAGCCTTGCCAGCAATTTGGCTGTGCAAAAACCTAGAGCAAAAGACAGACGGACGAAATGGCATGTCCCATAATGTCATTTTAGGGCAAAGCCAGCCAAAAAATATTTTCATTAAGAGGGAAACTGCTACAGCACATTGCAAAAGTTCAGGTTTCAGCGTTGCTTCCCTAAAAACGAGTTAAAGGGAAACAAAGGGAAAGGAATAAGATTTGTCTGACTGAATTCACCCGCCAGACGGCTTCAGAAAGGTTGGAATTCATAGGCAGTTCTGTGGTGGGTTCCCATGTTACATAAATCTGTCATTCCCCCCATTGCTCAAGAAGACAGGAATGCCATTACTCTGAGCTGGAATGCCTTTTAAAAAAACACACAACATGATCCGATATAAACGTCTGTGGTTCTGGGGAGCCTAACCTACTCTAAACGAAACATCCTGAAGTTGAACTTAATTGCTCATTAAATGCACAAAGAACTGCTTTCTGAGTCCAAAGCAAGCACAGAACCTTTTGACACATTATGGAAAAAAAATAATGCAGGGCTCAGGATTCTTTTTCTCGGCGTACTTTTTTGGCGGTCTGGATCAGTTCCAGATGCATGACAAACTCCCGGGCCTTCACCGCAAATGAGCAAGATGCTGCTTCTTTGGGTAACCCTTAATTGGGAACTGACAAAGCTCGGACGTTTACGAAATCGTTTCTGTCCAAAACCCGTTGACAGACCATACCTTTGGGCCAAGCCACGAAGTGCTGATGCCAGAAACGGGCTGAGCGTGAGATCCAATAACCAAACGTGCGATTATTTTTTAAGATGTTGTTTATCAACCTCCGAAATCTTACTTGCAAAAGAGGAAGGGAAAAGAAGTTATGAGGCTGGATGTAAACAAGGCATTATAAAGGGAATTGTCATGCAGCCCGCATCCACCCCCGACTGGTGAAGAACTGCACAATTACTGTGTTTTATGCAGTTCCCAGAGACCAAAAGATAAGCAAGAGGGAGGAAATTAATGCCACGACAAAGGACAGGGCTGAGATTATAAGTAACCAGATCTGTGTATGAGATCTGTGAAGCAATTCATGCCAATGTGCATAGAGATTACTAATTCTAAGTTATTTAGGAACTAGGTGAGCAGAAGCCAGGGCATCTTCTTTACCTTGACGATGAGATCCGTAGCTACCCTGGCCACCAGCAAGGGAGGAGGGTGAAGTACAAACAGTGGCCATCTGGATCAAAACCAGAACGGCTTGGTTTAATTTAGAAGGCACTTAATATTTTTGGACTTACCGTTTTATTACGGTTTAATCTATGGCATTACCTGATTTGGGTCCCACTTTGGTGTAGAGGCAAAATGGGATATAAAGGATCAAAATAATAATTGCATGTGTCTGTGATTTCAGGTTGCCAGGTCCATCTTCGCCACTGGTGGGAGGGTTTTGGGGCACAGCCTGAGGGGGGGGGTTGAGGAGGGGAGGGACTTCAATGCCGTAGAGTTCAATTGCCAAAGCAGCCATTTTCTCCAGGGGAACTGATCTCTATCGGCTGGAGATAAGTTGTAATAGCAGGACATCGCCAGCTAGTACCTGAAGGTTAAACCAAAATTCACACAGAAAACAAAATATTCCAAGCAATTTCAATATAATTCCAATATTACCATCATAATGCAAAAGTCATATCAAAGCACAGGTCATAAATTACAAAGTCACATGGATTGTTCACAAGTAGGTGAATACAAACAGGTAAGTGTATAGTCCTGGTTATAAATATAGGTAAGTAAACACATCACCATGTATATAATAATTCTAACAATATTGTTAGAATTATATACTTTGTAATTTAAGAACATAAGAAAGGCCCTGCTGAATCAAACCAAGGCCCATCAAGTCCAGCAGTCTGTTCAAACAGTGGCCAACCAGGTGCCTCTAGGAAGCCCCCAAACAAGACGAGTGCAGCAGAACCATCCTGCCTGTGTTCCACCGCATCCAAAATAATAGACATGCTCCTCTTTATAACCTGTGCTTTGATTGTAATATTAGAATTATATTGAAATTGCTTGGAATATTTGTTTTCAGTGTGAATTTTGGTTTAACTATTATATACACAGAAGTGTCTATTTTTGTACTAGTACCTGAAGGATGGCAAATCTATTTATATATTATGCGTGGGTGCACACACAAACACACACACACAGGTAAATGCAATGCATTGCTTTGGGAAGAACATATATTTGCGAGCTTCTGGATCAGCAGCAGGTACCAACCAGCCAACTGATCTGACTGTTTGGTTCGATGGTGAACAGTGATGACGGCAGCTGCTGCCCATTAGAAAGGAAAGCTGGCTTAAGCCACATGGGGAACAGACAAGAACACAGAGGGAATTTTCTCTAGGATTAACAGTATATGTACGAGGAGGTCACCAGCTGCATTTCCCCTCGTGAAAGTCTTACACAGGGAAAGGGAAAACCTTTTGCAGCAGGATTTCCTCCTGTCTCAATGTTTGCTGCCTTCTTTAGAACAAAGACCTGGAACAATGTAGCCTATGGTAAGTTTCCAATTTAGTCGCAATTAGGGAATGAGGTTTGACTCTCTCTTATAGGAAAGAAGTCAGCTGTTGCTCCGGCCTGCGTTCTCCCCGGGATCCAAGTTTAAGTCAGAAAGCCTGTCTGCTAGCGATCACTGTCCGTACCAGACATTCTCATACAAGGTTGTTAATCACACGGGAAGGGGGGAAAGCTCTATCAGTACAAGATGATATGAAGCAGTGTTTTAACGAGAGAGGTCTCCCTCCCCCGTTCACAGCTGGATTCGCCATCAGCTGTGAAGAGCCAGGTACAAGCGTGCTGCCTCACCTGGGATCGCCTTTCTGTCCTACGAGAAAACCAGATCGCCTGAAGCAAAGTCCAGAAATTGGGCCTTGTGGCACAGCTAGGGCCTGTGGTCCAGGCAGGCAGGAGAAGCACCAGGAAAAATGAAGGGCTGGGTACTGAAAGAGTCATGAGAAATGAAAAGAAGTCCAGAGCTGCCACAGCCAAGATTTCTGTTCCAGTGCTTGGGGGGGGGGGAGCTGATCGAGGCATTATATGGAGCAGATGACGCTTAAATATTGTTTCTGAACCAGACCCGCTTCCAAAGGCAAGCGGGGAGCCAGATGTTTGTGTGTGGGGTCCCTGATGTGGAGATTGTTTGGTGTTATGAGGCGGTCATTCAAGCACGCAACCCAATCCAGAAACAGCTTTCCCATGAGATCAGCTGTTTGTGTAGAAGAAGAGCTGGTTTTTATACGCCGACTTTCTCTACCACTTAAGGAAGTATCAAACCGGCTTACAATCATCTTCCCTTCCCTTCCCCTCCCCACAACAGATACCCTGTGAGGTAGGTGAGGCCGAGAGAGCTCTAAGAGAGCTGTGACTAGTCCAAGGTCACCCAGCTGGCTTCATGTGTAGGAGTGGGGAAACAAATCCAATTCACCAGATTAGCCTCTGCTGCTCATGTGGAGGAGTGGGGAGTCAAACCCAGTTCTCCAGATCAGAGTCCACCGCTACAAACCACCACTCTTAACCGCTACACCACGCTGACGGGTGAATCTTAGCAGTAGTGTGTGTGAAAAGGATCTTGGGGTCTTAGTAGACCAAACACTGAACATGAGTCAGCAGTGTGATGCGGTAGCTAAAAAAGCAAATGTGATCTTGGGCTGCATCAACAGAAGTATAGGGTCCAAATCACGCAAAGTGATGGTATTGCTTTACTCAGCTCTCGTTAGACCTCACCTAGAGTATTGTGTTCAGTTTTGGGCACCACAATTTAAGAAGGATGTAGACAAGCTGGAATGTGTCCAGAGGAGGGCAACAAAGATGGTGAGGGGTCTGGAGAACAAGTCCTATGAGGAAAGGCTGAAGGAGTTGGGTATGTTTAGCCTGAACAGTAGAAGACTGAGAGGAGATATGATAACCATATTCAAGTACTTGAATGGCTGTCATATGGAGGATGGTGCAGAGTTGTTTTCTGTTGCCCCAGAAGGTCGGACCAGAACCAACGGGTTGAAATTAGATCAAAAGAGTTTCCGTCTAGACATTAGGAAGAATTTTCTAACAATTCGGTTCCTGAGTGGAACAGACTTCCTTGAGAGGTGGTAAGTGCTCCTTCCCTGGAGATTTTTAAGCAGAGGCTAGATGGCCATCAGTCAGCAATGCTGATTCTATGACCTTGGGCAGTTCTATGACCTTGGGCAGAATCTTGGGCAGAAACCCACCACAGAATCTTGGGCTGATTCTATGACCTTGGGCAGAGGGAGGGCATCTTGGCCATCTTCTGGGCATAGAGTAGGGGTCACTGGGGATGTATGGGGGAGGTAGTTGTGAGTTTCCTGCATTGTGCCGGTGGTTGGACTAGATGATCCTGGTGGTCCCTTCCAACTCTATGATTCTATGAATCTTAATCCGGGGGAGGCATACTGCCTGCCAAGGGATAATCTGCAAAGCTGGGGGGCATTCTGAACTTTGGAGCCAAATGGCTGGGCATCTGGGGCTTTAGGCAACCTCTTCCCCTGGCTTCTGCTAGCTGCCCTACAGATAAAACCCCAGATTTCTCCCCAGGCTCTTTTAAAAAGTGGAACGCAGGAAACAGGAATCAAACATATCATGAAGAGTAAGCAGATGGCTTACAGGCACAAAGGAGTTGTTGAATTTACACCTGTACATAACGTGCATGTTTTTTAAAATTTTGTAATTCCACTACAGCCTCAGCAAAGAAAGGCAGAGTATAAATAAAATAAATACATATGCACAAATAATGAATGTAGTTATATAAATAAAGGTGCCTCATCTGGAATACTGTTTTTATATCCTAAGTGTTACTTGCAGCTTTGAAGGCATTTTAAGGTGCTGTGGCTCAGTGGTAGAGCCTCTGCTTGGCATGCAGAAGGTCCCAGGTTCAATCCCTGACATCTCCAGTTAAAGGGACTAGACAAGTAGGTGATGTGAAAGACCTCTGCCTGAGACCCTGGAGAGCCGCTGCCGGTCTGAGTAGACAATACTGACTTTGATGGACCAAGGGTCTGATTCAGTGTAAGGCAGCTTCATGTGTTCACATGCTGCCTCTACAGAGACCTGCCTGAAGCGGCTTGCGAGTTAAAAAACAAACACAAAAAAAGAGATCAAAATTAAAAAACAAAACAGGGACATAAAATGAACATAAAACAAATATTTAGCGGCCTGAACATATCCATAAAACAGTCCTCAGGCTGAAAGCAGGCCATAATATAACTGCCGGGGGGGGGGGAGGTAAAACTGTGGGTAAAAAAGGCAAGGGACTCAATCTATCTTTGTTGCACTTTAAAAAGATACTTATGCACGGCTCGTTCTGCCAGAAGGTATGTGTTTTGGATATCTTTCCAGATCGAGTGGCATGGGAGAAGAACAGAACCTGCACCGTGGGGAATAGGCAGGAGAGGAACACGAAATAACTTTCTAATGGAGCAGAGGAACCCCCTGCAAGAACTCTTTGGAATTAATGTTAGTACAAATGCATTTGAATGAGGAATTGGAAACATTCTTGAGGTTTCTGATATTAATCAGAGAGATCGAAAGCTTTAAAGCTATCCTGGGTGTTTTGATTAACAACACCTCCTCTCACAGAAAACAGATAGCCTTGGGAATCAGTCATTTTAAGGTATTACACCTAATAGAAATGGCTTAAAGGGGATTATCCCGAAGGACCTTTGTGAATCTCTTGGAGCCTATCTGGGGCCATAAGCCTGAGCGTCCCCCAGCAAGGTAATAAAACCCTTCGAAGTCTGATAAGAAATGGGAATCCTCGGCCTGTTCCCAAAGCTACATTGACCAGGTCTGGATTATCTGCTAGGATATCAATTATTCTGTAAACATCTACCTTGGGGACACATACACTCTGCGTTCATGAACAGATTACAGAGAATGGAGTTTTTATTCTTTTTTTTAAGGCACTGAATTTTTGTATATTTGCCAAATCAGGCTGACAATCAAAGAGTCCATTACATTAACTAATCTGCAAAGTATCCGTATTCACAAGAATAGATTAAATATCTATTAGGACTAACTAAAGTATTACAAAATAGTGAGCAAGTTTTTGAGCTCACAAGAACCCTTTGCAGGCTCATGGCTAATAAAATGGGGGGGAACAGACGATGCTAAGCATGATGGAAATCCTAATTGTAACGGTTTCAAAGGTGGAATGCAAGAAGTATCTGCCTGCCTGCCTGCCGGCCTGCCCGCCCATCGGTCGGTCGGTCTGTCTGTCTGTCTGTCTGTCTGTCTGTCTGTCTGTCTGTCTATCTATCTATCTATCTATCTATCTATCTATCTTATCTATCTATCTATCTATCTATCTATCTATCTATCTATCTATCTATCTATCTTTCTCTGCTCATACACCCATAGCAAAGGATTTAAAAATACCTTACTTAGTGTTATTCTTTTGGCATTTAATTATTGCCCCCATAAATTTTGCCACAGACAGAGTAACGGAATCGTTTGTATCTGATAGTAGCCACGTCACCTGCGCCCTCCTACTGCCAGATGCCTCGTTGGACATTTCCATATTGATAAATAAAGGATTAATTCAACTAGCCCTCAGCTCCTTAAATATAGGACACTCCATGATCATATGTTTCACCTTTATCATGTGGGCATCTATATGTTCTATTTGGGTATGGCACTTTTTTATAGCTGCCCTCCAAAACTGCCGAAGGAAGGGCATTAGTCCTTGCCAAAGTAAAAGCTCTTATGAGCTTTGGCATTGTCAGGCAATAGAAATACTTTGGCAGTTGCATAGGAATGGCAACACCCAAAAAGGAGGCTGAGAATACCCTTCGAGCCCTAACAAATGTAGTGTTGGAAGTCCAATTCCTTTACTCGCATGTTGTTTAGCCTAATTATTTCTTTATTTCTTCTATATTATTTCTCTATAGTCTTTACCATGCCATTTGTGGCTCCCTCACGCTGCCGGCAACAAGCCAGCCTTTGGAAGAGGATTCAGCAAAGACGTATGATGTATATCAGTCCAGTGACATGAAGAAGGCGAGGAGTCAGCATACTTAATTGCTTGGTTACAGTTTGGTATCACTATCGGGCTATGTGAAGATAACTTTGCCTTTTTTGGTTTGCTTTATTAGGACTGGACATAGCTACGTTGGGAACAGCACTATTTGGCAACATTGATGACAATATACAAGAACTTGTTAAGTGGAGAGAGAAAATGGCAGAATACACTGTGATGGCAAAATTGACGTACTTGGTGAACAGAAGACCAGAGGAGGAGTTTCGGAGAAAATGGAAACCATATACTGACTATCTGTAATCGCATCACGGTTATAGAGTGTTAGATAACTAGAAGGTTAATATTAGTAGTCATAGAGAATGCAATAACAAGAGGGGTAGCACAAAGCAGATGTTTGCAGGCAATAGTTAGAACAATTTCAAACTGAGTTTAAATATTGATAAAATAACAAGCAATAGTATTCAGTATATGGGCAGTATGATAAAAGGTAGTAAGAATAGCAATTTGATATTTGAAACACAATGAATGGCTCTAATTATATGTTCCCTTTCAAAGATATGTTATTTTGTATGTGTGGGTATGTATGTGTTTTATTTTTTACTTTAATAAAAACTTTTTTTGGGGGAAAAACTTGTTAAGCAATTTGGATATTGTTTGATGTTTATATAGTTGTGGTGATAGAGGAGAACATTCTAACTATTCAGTCTTTGTATACTTGATATAGGATAAGAGATATAAGTGTACTGTAAACATGGCTGATAGTAATTAAGTAGATATTAAAACGCAATATATATGAAGTAGATATAGTGATGGTTATTAGATTTCTTGTTTGATTACTGGCCAACGTGCTGTTATTTGTATTCTAGATTGACTGTACCCAGCATAGTGATTTTTGTTTGTTTGTTATTGCATTTGTAATTCCTAGACATTTCATTTTCTTTTCCAATAAATGATCCCATTAATGTGAGCATCTGCCTGCACAAGTCCAAGTAAAGTAGGCCCCCCCCACAGATTTTAAGATCTCGACTTTCCAAAGGAATGCTTTTGAATGCAAGAAGTGTTATGGAGACTTATTAATTAGGTTGGGCCGGGCCTACTGAAAACAGTTCTCCAGTTGCAGCTGGGCACGGCCAGGTGAAGGAGCAACGGCCCCACTTCCTTCCATTATTTGGCATTGGTCTCTAGTGCTAATTAGAACTTATGGATCCACCGTAGACAAAGAACAGAAGAAAAGAAAACATAATAATCCTTATATTAGCAAAGGTGATTAATTTTAGATGAAGCTTCCAGAACAGAAGCTAAATTGGGTAATTCTACCTTGCCGTTTTCCCCATAGACAAAGTTCAACCATTACGGCACAGAGAGGTCATCTTCTATCAACCTACAGTTCATCTGTGTCTGGAGTTGCAGGTGAGAAATAGTCATTTCAAAATTAAACTGAACATTTAAATATATAAAAACAGAACAAAACATTACTGGAAATATTTTTATACTACAGGGTGAAATAGCCCCACACCGGTTCAAAAGTGACGCATGTCCAAGTAAGAAAATGCCCTATCATAAGGTGTTGCCAAAGTTTGTAATTCTGAACAGAAAATCATGTAGCTTCTAATGCTCAGCTGTGCTCCAGATGAAAGGTGATTTACAGAGCAAACCACAAGGGGAGGGGTCTGATTGCCCTTAGGAGTCAGTGTGCCCCCTGTGTTGGCATTAGTGCCGCTTGCGCTGGCTAAACTGGCATTAACATCAGTGCAGAGCCATTTACGCCAGTGCTGGGGAGTGGCGCAGCAGTGCTGTGCTTGGGTGCTGGAGCAGCCGTGGTGGCAGTGCATTTCCACCGCAAGGGCTCATGCCGGTGCCAAAGGGAGCTTTCCCGGGGACGAGATTGACTTTAGTCAGCTTCCTAAGCCCCTTTGCCTCGGGAACACCCCCTTTTGCAGGGACAAACTTGTGCCTGCAGAAATCATGGCGTAACCCTGCGAAACTCTATGGAACAGCTCCTTGTGCCTTTGTACATCTGGGAAGCAACTGGCAACTTCGCCTCGTTGAGCTTGAATGCCCCAACAGCTTTGCATGAGTTAAGGGGTGGTGGCACCAGATGCCCCGCTCGCCATGCAACAATCACTACTGGGACTTCATAAGCATGTAGCTCTTAGCCAGGAGCTGCTTCAACGAAGTCAAGCCATCTCAGACAGCTCTGATGGAAGGTATACGAGGGATTGTTGGAAATCGTCATCTTCAAACCAGAGCTGTGAGCAGCACCCTTCCACATGCCCCGACAGCGCTTGCAGCCTGAACTGTGGATTAAAAGGAGATATTGGGTCGTGGCCTGATCTCCATTTTGACTAACAGCCCAGGCTTGCCAGAGATTTCAGTTCAGGGCAAAGAGGAATTAGATACCCACACAACAGAGAGATGTCGCCTGAGTGATGAACTATTAGTCATTCTTAACATGACTTCATACTTTGAGAATGATCTGTGCTATGAAACCATATTTGAGGCATTGGAGCTTCAAGAAATTCATTGCCACAACATACAGCTGTGACATGTAAAGCAACGAGATACCACATGGCTTTCGTTCAGAAGGATAAGAATGTAGTTCAAAGATATCAGAACGTCTCTGAACGGACACAGCATATGAAAAGAGACCATAGAATATTCCACATACACATACATTAGATTTTCTGGGAATCAATCCCACTTATTGCCACTATAGAGGCCATAGTGAGGCTGTTCAATTTTTGCCTCTACTGGGATCTGTATGACCATTAGCCAAATGAAATCAACTGCAGGAACAAACAACAACTAAAACAATGTTTAAATTCACCCATACGTAAATTCACTGTAACAGCTTTTCCATGCCTATCAAATCTCGTATTTTTTTCCAACAAATTATCATAGAATCATAGAGTTGGAAGGGGCCTTACAGGCCATCTAGTCCAACCCCCTGCTCAATGCAGGATCAGCCTAGAGCATCCCTGAGAAGTGCTTGTCCAGCCTCTGCTTCAAGACTGCCAGTGAGGGGAAGCTCACCACCTCCGTAGGTAGCTGATTCCACTGTCGAACAACTCTTACTGTAAAAAATGTTTTCCTAATATCCAGCCAGTACCTTTCCACCCACAATTTAAACCCATTATTGCGAGGCCTATCCTCTGCTGCCAACAGGAACAACTCCTTGCCCTCCTCGAAGTGACAGCCCTTCACATACTTGAAGAGAGCAATTATGTCCCTCTTCAACCTTCTCCTCTAAACATATCCAAAATGCACAATTAAATCTTTGAGTTAATGCTGAATGCATGCCTACTGCTGAACCTTCTTCCAGGTACCTACCCAGTGTTGATCGTATTCAGCTGGCCTTCCTCTCCCTTCATCTTCATCGTAGAAAGGTAAGCCTTCCCGCCTTGCCTGATGGTATTCCTTCCGTAACTTCTGGATGCGGTCCGCAGTCCCCCCAGCTGGACGGTCACTGGATAAAGAAGCAAATGTAACATACGTGTCTGAATGCATTTCATCTTCTGTGAACTCAAGCATGTGACTGATGTCATTTTCCAGGCATAAAATTTCAGCTTAGATTGCAGTGAAAAATTTAGTTCTGGAAAGCCCTGGTTGAGTTCCTCGTTGCTGTTTATCCATTTTGTACACACACACAATGTATGTGTGCAGGCTTATGCACACTATAGCTATGGCTCTTGCGTATTTTTATTAATTTATGACATTATTTATTTACAAGTGGAGAAATGGTATACTTGTGGGGGGCATCCCTTCCACCTCTTAGCTGTGGCTCCTCGGGGCTCCAACCCCACACCATTGCCTCTGCTACTGCCGAACCTGGTGCAGCTCCCACCCCCCACGCCATTGCTAGATGAGGTAGTTTTATTGTCTGCAAATGCACAGTCAACACTTTTGTTTGAGGGGAGATTTAAACCTCCCAATGTACTTTTAAAACATTTTAAGATTTTTCTGCAAACCTAGGTAGTCCTGCAGGTTTGCACAACTTTCTGTTTTTAGTCAGTGCGAGCCCAATGCACAGATTTAAGCATCCTCAGATTGGCCCACACGTGTCTATTAGATATTTGACATTTTCTCTCAAACCATAAATTTAAGGAACACAATTTGCTATTTATTTGGGCTTGTGTGTACACTTTAAATTTATGACCTGCCACTAATGAGCTAACCTTTAACAGTTATGCTGAAGGCACCTGGGAGCCAGTGTAGACATGGCGGGAACTCATGGAGAAGAGAAATTCTTTTCTTCTGCGTCCATGAAACTTTCCAGTTTGACCGCAGGAATTGCCATGAGTGGACTGGTTACTTCACGAACCCATCTTTATCTATTCCTTCAGCTGCCTTTTCCCATTCCACATTGCACTAAAATAATTATTAGAAGATGCACTCAACTGAAACCTGTTTTTGACTGGATAACTGCGCTACCTTTGCCCACATAGGAACTCCTAGCGTCCATCTTCTTTTTTCAATCCTTGGCCACAGCTAAACTAAACTGTGGGGAAAGTTTGTGAGAAAAGTTGAAATGTGGCTCCCAGGATGAAAGAGATGGTAATGTTTGCAGTGCGTGATGTGCAGCATTTTTAAATTACGGTCGTGTTCAGCTCACTGTATATTTGTGAAGCAAAAAAAAAAAAGAAAAGAAAGAAACCATACAGTTAGCTGGCCAAGATTTATATTTCCTGTCTTCTGGGGGTTTAAATATAAGGATATTAAACTAATTTGATTCACAGTGACATTTATGGATACCATATACATTCCCAACATCTCCCCAAATGCGGGGATTAAATATCGAGGAAGAGAGACTCGTTTTTATGCAGAGTGAAGGAGGCCGGGGAAGGGGAGATGGAAGGGAGAATGTAGACACACTATAGGTTCTAACAGACCGTGCAAATAGAGTATCATTCAAATATACATAATACAATTTAATACACAATTTATACATCATGTGCATAGAATCAAGCAGCAAGACTCTGGTTCTAAATAAACTAACTAACTTTCTTCCATTTGAGCCACTTGCAACCACAACTCCCACTTTTTGAAAAAAAGGAAAACCACATTTGTAAAGGATACTTGTTTTCTTGCTTCAAAACAGTGGGAGATATGATACCAAGTGGCTTTTAAATAGGAAAAAACTAAGATTTTCAAGCAACTGCATATACGTTATTGCTCACAGTGTATTTTACATTGAGCCTTACTGTGCAAGTTACCCTTGTGTGTAAAAGTGTCATGCGAAAACCATGACACAGGAGAGAAGACCTGTGATCCCAGAGGCAAATGACGCAATGTGTTCCTTCACCTATTTACACTTGTTTTCCTGTGTTCCCTGCAGCCACACAGCAGCTGTGGGGAACGGCTTCTAAAGAAATGGAGAGCCCAAATGGGCTAGGCATGGTGCCGTGGGGGAGGAAGGGCTCCTGCCTCCTTCTTGAGCAGTTTTCTCACATGAAAACTGCACTGGGGAGAGTTATTTAACTGATTTTGCTGGAGTATCTATGCATGCGGAGCAGCAAAATCAGCAAAGTGACTCCCTTTCAGCACCGTTGTTGTGGGAGAAAACTGCTGGTGGGAGAGGCAGGAGCCCTTCTTCCCTGGGTATAGGGCTGCCAGGTCCCTCTTCGCCATCGGAGGGAAGTTTTTGGGGCAGAGCCTGGGGAAAGTGGGGTTTGGGGAGGGGAGGGACTTTCATGCCATAGAGTCCAATTGCCAAAGCGGCCATTTTCTCCAGGTGAATGGATCTCTATCGGCTGGAGATCAGTTGTAATAGCAGGAGATCTCCAGCTAGTACCTGGAGGTTGGCAACCCTACCCAGGCAGTACTGTTCTGTGTTCACTTGGATGCTCCTTTTTTTCCTAGAAGCTGTTCCCCACAGCTGCTGTGTGCCTATGGGGAACACAGGCAAAGGATTGTAAACACGTGAAGGAATGTATCACGTTGTTTGCCTCCCAAAGGATGCATTGAATGTCACATGAACACATGAAGCTGCCTTATACTGAACCAGACCCTCGGTCCATCAAAGTCAGTATTGTCTACTCAGACTGGCAGCGGCTCTCCAGGGTCTCAGGAAGAGGTCTTTCACATCACCTACTTGCCTAGTCCCTTTAACTGGAGAGGCCAGGGATTGAACCTGGGGCCTTCTGGATGCCAAGCAGATGCTCTACCACTGAGCCACGGCCCCTCCTAACCTCTCAACAAGGAAACAGGACAGGAAAGGCGGTGAGCCCCACATGCCTAAGTAAATACACAGCAAGACCCAAGTCTGCATCCCCATCCTCTGCCTACCATCTTAGAGAAAAGTGGACTATAGATGAAGTAAATAAATAAATGAACACTGACAGTGCATTCCTAAGGAGAATTACTCCAGTCTAAGCCCACTGAAATGAATGGGCTTGGACTGGAGTAACTCTCCTTAGGAATGCACTGTGAGAGCCGGCATGAGGTAATGGTTAGAGTGCCATGCTAGGAGCTGGGAGACTCAGATTTGAAGCCCAGCTCTGCTGCCAAAGCTCACTGGGTTACCTTGGGCCAGTCACACGCACTCAGTCTAACATACCTTGCAAGGTTGTTGTAAGGGTAAAATGGAGAAAAGCAAGGAATACGTATCTAAAGATAAAAATACAAAACAACCTCCATATGCTAGTGTATTAGATTTTCCTACATCAAGGTACTTTCTGTCTAGAGAGCCAGCATGGTGTAGTGGTTAAGAGCGGTGGTTTGGAGCGGTGGACTCAGATCTGGAGAACTGGGTTTGATTCCCCACTCCACCACATGAGCGGCAGAAGCTAATCTGGTGAACTGTACTAGTTTCCCCACTCCTACACATGAAGCCAGCTGGGTGACCTTGGGCAAGTTACAGCTCTGTTAGAGCTCTCTCAGCCCCACCTACCTCACAGAGTGTCTGTTTTGGGGTGGAGAAGGGGAGGTGATGGTAAGCCGGTTTGAGTCTCCCTTAAGTGGTAGAGAAAGTCAGCATATAAAAACCAACTCCTCCTCCTCCTCCTCCTCTTCTTCCTCTTCTTCTTCTACATTTCCGGCACTCAACATGTCCCTGAAAGGGGTTTCTCATACCTTCTTTCTAAGCTAGCTAATGTACTTTCTTTCATTAAAATTCCATGTCCTATTTTTCAGACACCAGACTGCTGGGATACAGTTTACTGCCCCCATGTCTTTACAACAGCGTGCCAGAAGCTGTACTTAGTGGTAAGGCTGATGGTAAAGGAGGATGGGGTTCCAGCTAGGGTTGCCAACCTCCAGGTACTAGCTGGAGATCTCCTGCTATTCCAACTGATCTCCAGCCGATAGAGATCAGATCCCCTGGAGAAAATGGCCGCTTTGGCAATTGGACTCTATGGCATTGAAGTCCTTCCCTCCTCAAACCCCGCTCTCCTCAGGCTCTGCCCCAAAAACCTCCCACTGGTGGCAAAGAGGGACATGGCAACCCTAATTCCAGCAAATCCATGACGGAATATGTGGGGTACACTGGTTCAGTTTTGTGTTGCGGTGCCGTAAACCTCCCTGACGATATTTTCTGTTGAGTAATTGTTAGCTTGCCCTGACCTGGATGGCCCAGGCTAGCCTGATCTCATTAGATCTCAGAAGCTAAGCAGGGTCAGCCCTGGTTAGTATTGGGATGGGAGACCACCAAGGAATACCAGGGTTGCTGTGCAGAGGAAGGCACTGGCAAACCACCTCTGCTAGTCTCTTGCCATGAAAACCCCAAAAGGGGTCACCATAAGTCGGCTGCGACTTGATGGCACTTTACACACACAATTGTTAGCTTAACCTTGCCCACAGACTTAAATACTAGGGACTACATAAAAAAAATCAAGCTGTGGTACGAGTTAGAAGGAATTTGGTGGCCTTTCTTCAGCAAATCACCCACAAGTTGGAGCAGGTCAGAGCTACAAAGTTCAATATTAAACTAAGAGCGGGATTCTGTGGAAGGGAAGAAAGAGCTATTTATCTGACAAAGGCAGGCCTTGACAGTATCCCCCATTTTATCCAGCCAACACAAAACCCCAGACATACCCTTTGATGGATTTGTCTCAATCACTGTCCACACCAAAACAGTTAAAGGTACTTGCCTTTAAAAAAATACTTAATTGGGGTGAAAAATATGAACTGAGTAACACACACACACACACACACACACAGAGAGAGAGAAAATAAACAACCTTTAAGACCTGAGAAATGTGAACTGACTGTGAGGCCTGATCATTTAACAGTTCTGAATTTCAACTTGGCTCCTGACAATTACATGAATATATGAACCACATTCAAACTCAACAGATGAATTCAATCAAGTCTGGGCAAATATCGCATACATAATCTATTCGTTTACCCCAAAGAAACCAAAGCATTGAATTCAAACAGAATGAAGTCATCAGTAATAAAAAAAAAAAGAAACTGATAAAGCAATATTAAAAAAAGGCCACAATTTTTCTCCCATTTGCAAGAAAGATCACACTGACTGCAAACGATTCTCCCGTCTGGCTATAAATACATATATTTAAAAATATGGGTTTGATCAGATAGCCTTTCAAAAGCAGGGAACGGAGCGACGCAAACAAATTTTCAGGTGCAGAGGGTGAACAACTGCTCGCCTTGAAAAGAAATCAAACTTTACAAAGTTTATTTATGCAATAAGAAGTCTTACTGGAATGCATCAGCAGGATTTGTGAACAGTGTTAAAACCAGGAGATGTTCAAGAGAGGGGAGCTGCCGTCTCCCTTTCAAAACTTGATACAGCTACCGGTATATGGACTCTGGGGCAAAGAGGGGAGAATATGGTTACCCTCCTGCCCCGTGAAGAGATATTGGCCCTTCCTGGAGCCTAACGACACAGGGCAAGGCCAGAGCCCTGCTTGGCTGGTCAGACCATGGAGTTTTGGGTGAATGCTAGAGTGTCACCCGTATGTGATGACGTCACTTTCAGGCCGCACCATCAGTGGCATCATTGCCAGCAGCTCAGTGACGTCACTACGTCGCTGGCAACGTTCCAACGTCTCTGGTGAGGGGCCCCACCATGCCACAGGTCTCCTGATTGCCCCCCAGTCCTCCTATCATCCTATCACAAAGGGTACAAGGGAAAGTTCTGCGTCTGCCACCGAATCCCCTTTTGCTTGAAAAAATGCAGTCCTTTTGGTTGGTGGCACGGTCCTTACATTGGCTGCATTCTGACAGCATGCAAAGCTGAAATGAAAGTTGTGTTTGCCGCAGTGGGCAAGAGCACACCTCGACACACCCATGCACGCAACTAGCTTTCCTCTCCTCTCTTCATGTGCAGAGAAGAACGGAAGCTCTTCTGCCCCCAAACAACTTCTTATGTAGGTGCCTAGATAGTGTAGGCACCTAAGATTCTAAACTAAGGTTGTTTGTGCATGGGTACTTTTCACTCACGTTTATCCCCGTTTGTCTTGGTTGTTCCTTGGAGTTATGCATGAGTTTCCCCTCCATTAGAGATGACCTCGCTGCTAGCCCTCACAAATCCCGGGACTTCCCGTCCCTCTGTAGACCCGATTCTTCCCTCTCCCCTGAGTTCAGCCTGGGTGAAATCTCCGTGGATAAGCAAAGTGCAGGACACAGAAGCTTGGTTTCTCTCACAGCCAATTACAAAACAGCGTGTAAAGAGGCGGGGATTTAAATGCTTCCTCGGAGCTCTTTCTGAGCAGAAGAAAGGCTTTTAAAAACTGAGGCTTGGATTTCTCCCCCCCCCTTTCAGATTGCTCCGTTTTTTGTTTTTTTTTGTTCTTAAAATGCTTCTTTATGCAGCAACTGGCTTTTTTGGGGGGAGGGGGAGAGATTTTCTCTCACAGTAAGCTCTACAAAGTAAGCCAACTACAAAGCAGCATTTAAAGGGTCGGGGACTTGATTTGAGCTTGAAGACTGCTGGTGCAGAGATTCCCAACAGGAAAGTGTGGGTCCGGCCAGCAACAAACCTCAGGCAAAACTCTCATGCATGAATGACCCAAGATTAAACCCTGGTTTAGAATCCAAGTTTATGCAGGGTTAAAGAAGTCTACTTCGCCATGGCACTTGCATTCAAAAAGCACAAGCAATTGGAGTTTGTTTGAAAGCCAGAAATCTTCTGCGGTGGTCCAGACACGAGAATTGGACCTGAGACCTTCTCAGTGTCGAGCAGATCCTCTACCACTGCCATCGCCCCCCCCCCCAACTGTGGCTTGGCGTGAAGTTTGAACGCAGTCCCCGAGCGTCACCAAAAAATGCACTGAAGTCACTGGCAGTTGTGTAATTAGTTCAGTCGGGCGCCTTCAACATTTGTCACTGTTACTAAAGATTTAATTAAATCTTAATATTTCGAGATCAACAAAGGAAGGGAAAAAACGCCTCAGCTTTGTTGTGTATATTATTAGATCACATTTTATTTTTCCAACATTTTGAGCACTTGGCGTCATAATCAGTGGGGCTGCGACAGTATCCTTCATAACGTGGATGCTCGGCTTTCATGTTGTCAGCGCCACATCGGCGGCTTACAGCATGCAGGCCCGTGCCTCAGGTGGTGCACAAAGACACTTTGGTTGTTTCACCTCTGAGAATCCGATTCGGATGTCAGTCAGCAGAGTGGCATTTTTGTAATGCTGGATGTCTTACTGAGCCCCTTTAACAAAATACAAAATTAATCCAGATCGGTTTGACATGCCATACAAAGACATGTGTGCATACTTTTTTGATTTTGAAAACTGTTTCCTCACTGATGAGTTTTTAACTACGCTCCTGTTGCTGAAGACATATTCTCAGGCTGAAACTATGCACGCAGCCAATAACACGCTTGTCTAAACTTGGATCCTATCCCAATGATGTATAAAGCAGCTGCCCCATCCTTAGGAAAAAAGGTGCACTTGGGAGGGGAGGATCCAGAGCCCCTCCTGCTCTTCGCTGCTTATCTCCTTGCGCCTTTCTAACTATGTCACATTTCTCTCAGACGGGCTGCAAAGCAGGCAAAAGCATCTAACTGTGAGAAAAAGGGTCTGGAGGATCGATGCTGATGGGGAGCTCAGCTTCCCCCAATGTTGTGCAACCTTTGGCTCAAAAGGGGTTGTTCTCACGGGAGCCAGCATGGTGTAGTGGTTAAGAGCAGTGGTTAGGAGCGGTGGACTCTAATCTGGAGAACCGGGTTTGATTTCCCACTCCTCCACATGAGTGGCAGATGCTAATCTGGTCAAGCGGGTTGGTTTCCCCACTCCTGCACATAAGGCCAGCTGGGTGACCTTGGGCTAGTCACAGCTCTCTTAGAGCTCTCTCAGCCCCACCTATCTCACAGGGTGTCTGTTGTGGGGAGGGGAAGGGAAGGTGATTGTAAGCCGGTTTGATTCTTCCTTAAGTGGTAGAGAAAGTCGGCATATAAAAAGCAGCTCCTCCTTCTCTTCCAGGTTGTGTGTGCAAGATGCCTAGTGATAGGGGCTTGAAGTTCTTTGGAGGCCAGATTTGGAGTTAGGTGTTCAGGGGCAATACCTATCCAAGAGAAAATCTCTCCCGCCCTGTGTCCTGTCCCAAGACAGTCTGAGAGCCACCTGCAGGCCAAGAACATTCCAAAAGGCACACCAAGTTGGTTCTCCATAGATGCTTCCCAGCTGGGATCTTTTCCCTAGGAGGGCTGTCAAGGATGGAATATCTTTCAGGAATGCCGAAAGGCATCGTTGTTTGGGAGGGGACTCAACAGCTGAGGTTAACAGGGTTGCCAGCTCCGGGTTGGGAAATCCCTGAAGAGTCTGGGGGTGGAACATGAGGAGGGCAGGGTTTGGAGAGGGGAGGGACTTCAACGCCACAGAGTCCAATTATCAAAGCGGCCATTTTCTCCAGGTGAACTGATCTCTGTTGGCTGGAGATCAGTTGTAATAGCATGAGATCTTCAGCCACCACCTGGAAGTTGGCAACCCTAGCGGTTAAACAACCATCATTATGTTCTGGAGGCGACGCCTGGGATACGAACTTCATCTTGTTAGTTTTTGTACAGTTCTAAAACAGCGATGATTTTTATGTTCTATTTTAAAATGTGATCTTGATGTTTCAAAGTCTGAATGCAGCATAAGGCCATGGGACTCTTTGCTCCTGGAAAAAAACCAGGCATAAAGAAAATAAGCCTCCATTGTAAACAATTCTGCAGGGAAAAAATATACTTTCATTCACAACCCAATAAAGTAATTACGCACTGATTAAAGGAACATGCTGATCTCTCTAGTTACAATGCCGTAAAAGTTAAAACAGAACTTATATCTACAGACGGGAGTGTGCTTGTCTCGTACGTGCATAAAACACGTGAAAAACACTACTGAGTGGTACTGTTCATGTACGGTATCACTCACTTAAGAAGTCAAGACCAATGTATTTCAAAGGGTGTATTACAAAGGCTATACTTATGATGCCAGCATTTATTTCAGCAAACTGAAACCTCACATGCTTTATTGGAGTGCCTTAGCGACCTTGATACTAGGAAGAAAGAAAAAGAAAGGTTGAAAAAAACTGATAAAAATCCACACTAAAAACATAACTCTACAATATTTCAAGCTTTCATCTTTTGGCAACTGTAGAGAGAAAAGATAGTTTACCAGGAAATGAGCTTTTGGTGTTTACATCTCTACTTGAGCAAATGAATGATATTACAATAGAAGGCTCTTCGACAATTCCAGAAGATAACAGAAGTTAAGATTTGCTCAAGAGAAAGCTCAAGATGGGGGGGGGGGGGAAACACACCTAATACATTCACAACCACAGTCAAACTCTACAGGCTTTCCAACCTGAACTAGGAAAAACTGATACAGCCCTTAAAAAAGAAAAGAAAAAGGATCAGGGGTTAAAGTAGCATGTTTACCTAAATGGAGACCATTCTACTATGTCTCAAAATGCTGGTAGTCCAGCATGGTGCCACATCTATCGACCTTATCTAGCAAATGGAATACTAGGGTTGACAGGTCCCTCTTCGCCAAAGGTGGGAGGTTTTTGGGGTGGAGCCTAAGGAAGGCGGGGTTTGGGGAGGGGCTTCAAGGCCATAGACCCCAATTGCCAAAGCGGCCATTTTCTCCAGGTGAACTGATCTCTATTGGCCAGAGGTCAGTTGTAATAGCAGGAGATTTCTAGCTAGTACCTGGAGGCTGGCCACCACATTGAAATTGGTAGCATAAGTGCTATTTCCTATCTGCATGCAGATTGCCTTGTAAGTACATTTCCCCCCCAAGTATGCCCAGTGCCATAGGGTTGCCATCTGTAGCCTGGGAAATTACTAGGAATTTGGGAGCGGTGCCTTTGAAAGGAAGTCTTTGGAGAGGGATTGAAAGCTCAATGGGGCTTTGATGTCATAGAGTCCACCCTACAAAACTGCCATTTCCTCTGGGGAAGCTGACCTCTGTGGTCAGGAGAATGTTTGTAATTCCAGGAAAACTCCAGGCCTCTGCCTGAAGGTTGGTAACCCTATTGGACCCTGTTGCAATCTGGGTATGAGTTCCAATCCCATGGCTCTGGGATCATAACTCTGATGTTCTGTTTCCTCCTACCCCAGTCCAATCCTTGCAAATGAAATTCAAAATTGCAGTCACTCAGAGAATGGGGGTTACTGCACTTTGTATTCCCAGCGATGTATTAAGAGTTTGAAAATGTTATAAAAAACATCGCTTTGAAAGGGTTTTTGGATACCACGGCTTATAAATGGTTGGAAGACGTCTTCACAGCTAAAGGGGCCAAACAAAGTGTGAACAGTATTTTTTATAACGTTTTCAAACTCTTAATACATCGCTGGGAATACATAGAAAGTGTGAACAGTATTTTTTATAACATTTTCAAACTCTTAATACATCGCTGGGAATACAAGTGCGGTAACCCCCTATGACTAGAATAAAAAGCTCCTCTCCAGAGATCTCCATCCTTTTTTCTTTTCTTTTTTGCCATTTGTAGATTTGCATCTTTTAAAACATTTTGTATGTTGAACATGAGTTTTGTGATTCACTGCAGGATATAAATAGTTGTGCTGTATTCCCAAACATCTCTGCATATTCAATTCCAAGGGGTAGCATCCTGTCGTTAACAATATGTTAGTTACTGGTCCAACATGCTGAGCTCATATAATAATCCTACCCTACGAGCGCTGTGCTGGGACAGTACTTGATGGGATCCATCATAAGCGTCCGAGAAACAGCACAGGAGCTTCCAGCAGGGCTCTGTGATGGTTAAGGTTGCGAGCTCCGGGTTGGGGAATACCTGTAGATTTGGGGTGGGGGGTAACAGGGCCCACCTTCCAAAGCAGCCATTCTCTCCAGGGGAACTGATCTCTGTGGCCTGGAGATCAGTTGTAATAGCAGGAGATCTCCAGCCACTACCTGGAGGTTGGCCATCCAAGTGATGGACTGACTGCGACGGCAGCTCTTGATACACAATTAAGTGTTTTATGAATCTGTGATTATAGCTTTAAGAGCACACTGATGAAATGAATTGAAACAACACAAGTACCCGGGAAGGCTGTCTGTGCCCTTCTTGGGGTGCGCTCTGCATTGCACTGAGAAATCCTTCCGAGATAAAAACACATCTGCGCCACAGAGCCTGCTATATTGTTATGAGTGTCAGAGGGCAGAGGATTGATTCCACCCAGCTCCGTTTACCTTCTGACGTATGAACTTGAATTGTATTTCATATACAGCTTTGGCAAGGTGCATTTGAGCAGAGACTTTTCATCTCAATTCAAAGGATTTGAGGACTGTTGTCCCTGTATATATTTTTGTTACTGTATTGTATGTGTATTGCAATTACTACTATTACCTAAACTTACCTAGTATCTTAGTGAATTGATGTGGCATACACCTATACTTATTTTGTACCACAACCTCCAGGTAGTGGCAGGAGATCCCCTGCTATTCCAACTGATCTCCAGTCAATAGAGATCAGTTCACCTGGAGAAAATGCCTGCTTTGGAAATTGGACTCTATGGCCTTGAAGTCCCTCCCCTCCCCAAACCCTGTCCTCCTCAGGCTCTGCCCCAAAAACCTCCCGCCGGTTGCGAAGAGGGACCTGGCAACCCTATGGCGGCACCGCGCACCTATGGATAGGAACTCTTAGAGAAAACCATCTGGGCACCAGGAAAGCAGCTGAAATATAAACTGGGTGGGGAGGGGAGGTTTGCAGAGGCAGTTTCCCTTTCAGCTGTTCATGCGCCAAATGCCTTAAAGTGCTTCATAAACCCAGGGGAGGAGGCGCTAAAAGGGAAACTCTCAGAAAACTATGGTGCGCGCACCTCTGGAGCATCCCTGGAGAACCAGGACTGTTGGAAGGGTTTGATAACATTATCTCCACAACCATCAGCGCAATAAAGTTTATAGAATGGAAACCTCTGAATCAGCAGACTCCAATTACGGGTGACATTCCATACCTGCTGCGTCAACGTCCTTGATAAAGGGAACTGACAGAGGGGTAAACCTGTACTTCGTGATCTGCATGAACGCAAAACGAACAAAAGGAAGGGGGGGGGAAAGGCTGCAGGAGATGAACAAATGATTGTTGCGGACTTAGTTGCCACTAGAAGCTGGCTCTAATTTGCACAGTAACCCCCCCCCCCAAAAAAAAACCCTTCTGACAACAACACGCTCCATTTTAAAAATCCTTATAAAAAACAAATACAATTTCTTAAGTCGAATGCTGCGACCTTTTAACCTTGCAAACTCCCATAAAAGCATTACAATTACTTCCACCCCAAAGGTTAAAGATTCTTAAAGCAACACAAGACGGTCATTTGTCTGGATGAAAACTGAGCCCGGGTGACCCCGTCACATCTCTGGTGACTCTTTGACTCTCCAAGCAGCTGACTGGAAACACCCGTAGCTAAGAGGACTTCAGCTCTAGGGATTAATTAAAAATATCACCAGGCTGTTCTTTTACCTGTTGTACGGCACTGATCAGAAGTAAACGTTTTCTTCCTGTAGTAGTTGGCCCTGTTTTTACAAACAGTGGCAGATTTTTTTAAAAATATGCTATAATATATTGGTGTTTCAATCATTTTTGTCAAGTCACCATAATGTATCTTCTCAACATGATGAACATCAATCAAGCTCAGGTTCGAATCTCCACTTTGCCATGGCAGCTTGCTGCGTGACCTCGGGCTAGTCATTATCCCTCAGTAGGGTTGCCAACCTCCAGGTGGTGGCTGGAGATCTCCCGCTGTTACAACCGATCTCCAGGTGACAGAAATCAGTTCCCCTGGAGAACATGGCAGCTTTGGCCATTGGGCTCTATGGCATTGAAGTCCCTCCCCTCTCCAAACCTGCCCTCCTCAGACTCCACCCCCAAAATCTCCAGGTATTTCTCAACCTGGAGCTGGCAGCTCTATCTTTTGGCCAAACACACCTCACAGGTTGTTGTGAGGATACAACGGAGGAGAAGAGAACGATGTAGGCTGCTTTGGGTACCCAATTGGGGAGGAAAATAGGGTGTAAATGAAGTAAACAAACAAGTACGTCTTTCAAGAATGGCTTAGCAAATTCTGCTTCTTAGGAGACATGGACCATATCCCTTCTGGTTGGTCCTTAATAATGAAAATAAGACAAAATTATTTTATGTTTAAAGCCATTTCTGTTCTCTCACTAGTAAATTCTTAAAATGGGAGAAGTCATTTCCAGCAACATTTCCAGCTACGGAAAACATAGGAAACTTTGTTCCATAGCACATATGGCAATGCTTCTTCAAACTTGACAGCGCTGGGGTTATGTGAAAGAAGTAAGGTAGAGGCCAGACCTCGAAGGCAATATTTGCTGTCAAATATTTAGACCCCTCAGAACACCAAAGCACAGAAAAGGGGGAAAACTAGATTATCGGGTAAGTAGGCTTTTTGTGGTGATATGGGCTAGAAAAAGCCATTTGGGGGGTGGGGAGAGACATTCCTAGCGAAAATGTGCCTGTTATGGGAAACCCGTCACAAGGCTTTCATTAAAATTAATTTCAAAGGGTTAAGTTCAAGCCAATTGATGTTGCTTTCTGAGCTTCCGGCATAGATGTTTTCTCCTGTTGTTCTGAAATGTGAACGAATCTTTAAAGAGCTCCGGAGAACAAGGAGATTAGGGGACTCAGCTGCCACCAACAACAATTGAACTTTCCATAGCCTG
This sequence comes from Euleptes europaea, assembly GCF_029931775.1. Taxonomy (NCBI): domain Eukaryota; kingdom Metazoa; phylum Chordata; class Lepidosauria; order Squamata; family Sphaerodactylidae; genus Euleptes; species Euleptes europaea. Next base: position 48,993,296 of record NC_079326.1, read on the forward strand.
TACACAATGGCAAAGAATAAAACAGCCCCTTTCAGGGTTTCTCCCCCCCACCCCACCCCCGAGACAGTATTGCAGTTTCTGTTTTATACCAGAAAAATAACATCAATTACGTCTTCTTTCCATCATGGGGACTGCATGTAATACAACAACAGAGGCGATTCTCTATATGGTGATATTCTGAGGATACAACAGAGTGCAGTGCTTAAAAAATTCTCCTCTGTGGCAACTTTTCGTTTTACAAACTTGATTTTGGAAGGGGGGGCGGACTTTATTGAGGGAAAGCAGCTGGCATATTGTAATGTACAGGTCGCGCCAGCGTGGAGTGCAGAGTTTCAGCCTTCCCAATCAATTCAACAACAGCTGTAACAATTCAACACAAGGCTAAATTATTGCCAGGGACTGTTGCTGTATCGCTTACACCTCGGTCCTAAGTGCATTTACTTTGAAGTCAATAGAATTTACTCCCGCGTAAGCAAGTTTAGCATTTCAATCTGTGTGCTCCTACCTCGGTACGACCAGCACGGCTTGCCAATACTGGAAAGCCGTTGCCAATATTGGAAAAAGCTGTTGATTTTCCGGTTTAAGTGGTAAGAAATGCAGCCCAATATCTAGCAAGGCAGCCTGGGATTTTATCTGTGTGGTAGCCAGCTGGCACCTGGGAGACTGGGAGGTGGGGTGGCATGGTGTGGTTGCTGGGAAGCACGTGTGGGAGGATGCTGGAGCAGTCACCCTACTTGTGGACTTACTAGAGGGAGCTGGTTGGTAGGGTTGCCAGCCTCCAGGTACTAGCTGGAGATCTCCTACTATTACAACTGACCTCTGGCCAATAGAGATCAGTTCACCTGGAGAAAATGGCTGCTTTGGCAATTGGACTCTGTGGCATTGAAGTCCCTCCCCTCCCCAAACCCTGCCCTCCTCAGGCTCCACCTCAAAAACCTCCCACCAATGGCAAAGAGGGACCTGGCAACCCTACTGATTGGCCACTGTGTGAACAGAATGCCGGACTTGATGGGCCCTTGGTTTGATCCAGCATGGCTCTTCTTACGCTCTTCTCCTCTTCTTTGGTTTCCCAACCCCAAACAGCCAAGGGAGTGTTATTTTCCCCAGTGGGGCAAATGCTTGTGCACTGAATGCTTGCACATTCAGCCCCCACATGAGACAAATAATACCCCCTGAGGCTGATTTGGTATGGGGAAACGGCATGAGGGAAAGCTGGAGCCGCTTCCTGCATCTGAATTGAGTCCCCACAGGGAACCCGCAACTGGCATCCTGCTGCGAGTCTCCATGGCCAGACACCCAGCAGACAGTCTCTTATTAATCCATTTTAAAGAGGGCCAGTTATGAACCAGTTATGAACTGGAGTTCAACAAATCTTACCTGTTATGAATCTTTCCCCCCACCCTTCTGGTTGCCAACTTGGCAACCACAATATAAACCAAGATGTTATCCTTGACCAAACCCAACCGATGTCTCAGCTTATCCTGTTTTTTAAAAAAACATAAAGAAAATGAAGGATCATCCCCAACAAATTCCTATTTAATTCACTATGTGAACAGAATGCTGGACTTGATGGTCCCTTGGTCTGATCCAGTATGGCTCTTCTCATGTTCTTATCGCCCCTCAAACTCAGGACCCTCACTACCTGGGACTAGGGCTGCCTCGTCCCTCTTCGCCACCGGCGGGATGTTTTTGGGATGGAGCCTGAGGAGGGTGGGGTTTGGGGAGGGGAGGGACTTCAATGCCATAGAGTCCAATTGCCAAAGAGGCCATTTTCTCCAGGGGAATTGATCTCTATCGGCTGGAGATCAGTTGTAATAGCAGGAGATCTCCAGCTAGTACCTGGAGGTTAGCAACCCTATCCTTACCTTGTGTATTAAAGGCACTCTGCACTTTCAGGAATTATGCCAATATCTAGAAATACTTAAAAAGTGAAAAGAACTGTGGGTGATTATCTGCTGGGGAAGAGCTGAAAACTCTGGAAATCTCTGGAATCTTCTTGCAGATCCAGAAGATACGAATAATCACACCTAGATGCGAGAAGGGGAGAATGTTTTAAGACACTTTGGGTCCTCCACTAGGGAGAAAGGGGTATAAATAAAGTAAAATAAATAAATAAATAAAGTTGCAAGGCCACACCAAGAATTCTGGACGCAAATGTAGAAAAGCAAATTCCCCCACATTTTGCTTGCAGCAGCTCAGACCTCAATGACAATTGGCAGACGTATAGTAGTCGATTTTGTCACATTCCTTCATCTTATTAATACTTAAATAGAAATATCATAAGCGTATACTGCAGCCGATGTGAATCTCTACAGCGCATGCTGGGTTACCCTTAAATTTTAAATTCCTCACACTGGTAGCTCTGAAGAAATAATTTGCCTTTCTTTCTTTTGCAAGAGTTATTTATAGGCTGCCTAGAATGTCAGTGGAAAGCAGATAGATATATGGTCAAAAAGCACCCGTATTACAAAGGAAAGCTCTTAATGGATGATGGCTACTGGGATAACATTAATCCAGTATTAGGACTTTTACGGGAAAAAATACAAATGTAATTTATCTTTTTAACTGTCAGCTGCATTTCTAAAGCTTTAAAATCTGTAGCTTCCAGGGGCCTTTTGTCTTTCTGCCATGGCAGGAATATCTTGGACAGCTGTAAGAGCTTTGTAAGCTATCTTTCTCAAAATCCATTAGCTAATTCAAGGAACCTAATTAGAGCTGCCATTTTGATGAAACATACTGAACACTCTGTACAAACTAGCAACACCATCAATGTTTATTCGAAAGCCACAAGAAACAAAACTTTTATTCAATGTAATTTAAACGTGTTTGACTTAAACAGAATGTTTATGAAAACATGCCTGTTAAGGAAGGAAATGTATATGTATCTATCTCTAGATATAATCCACTGGTATATAGTCAAACACTAAAACATACTATTACACACAATCTGTTCAGACACAGGAGTCCTAGCAGGGCACCGTTCAAGGAAACAGTGGTCTCTGTCACCTTTTTTTTTTCTTTTTTCATAGAATCATACAGTTGGAAGGGATCACCACGGTCATCTAGTCCTACCCCCTGCACAATGCAGGAAATTCACAACTACCTCCCCCACACACACACCCAGTGACCCACTACTCCATGGCCAGAAGATGGCCAAGATGCCCTCCCTCTCATGATCTGCCTAAGGTCATAGAATCAGCATTGCTGACAGATGGCCATCTAACCTCTTCTTAAAAACCTCCAGGGAAGGAGAGCTCACCACTACGGCTGTCAATTCGGTTCGGCCCGAACTGAAAATCAGCCGAATTTCCCTTGATTCGGCGGTTTTTAGTTCGGACGGATCCGAACTCAAAACTGGCGGGCAACCGGGGGGGGCCGAATTCAGCGAGTTCGGGAGTTCAGCGAATAATTCGGCCAATTCGGCCGTCAGTAAGCAGCATAACCGTCAGTAAGCAGCATTCTCCTCCCCCGGCCAATCGGTGGCCAAGCTGGGTCTTCTTCTGGCCAATCAGTCAGGATTGAGTGCTGGAGGAATCAGCTGATGTGCGGCCGGCCGGGGAAAGAGAGAGAGAGAGAGAGGGAAATCCTCATGTGTGTGTGAGGGGGTGCTTGTGCACATTCGCTCCTTTCCGTGGCTGCAGGGGGCGCATTTTTTGGGGTACCGACCCCAAACTTTCAGGGGATATTCAGACAGGTTTTTTTAAGAGACCACCCAAGTTTTGTAAACATTGGGTCAGGGGGTCCCGAGATATGGGCTCCCCCCCTTTTTTCTTTCCATGGCTGCAGAGGGCGCATTTTTGGGTGTGCCGACCCCAAACTTTCAGCGGAGCATCAGACTAGGCTTCTTAAGATACCCCCCAAGTTTTGTAAACATTGGGTCAGGGGCCCCCGAGATATGGGCTCCACCCCTTTTTCCTCTCCCCCCTTTTCCATTTTCGTGGCTGCAGGGGGCGCTTTTTTGGGGGTTCAGCCCCCAAACTTTTGTCATAGCTTCAGAGAATCCCTCTTAAGAGACCACCCAAGTTTTGTAAAGATGGGTTCAGTGGGGGCTGAAATATTGGCTCCCCCCCTTTTCTCTTTCCATGGCTGCAGGGGGCGCATTTTTGGGTGTGCCGATCCCAGACTTTCGGCGGAGCTTCAGTCAAGGCTTTTTAAGAGACCACCCACGTTTTGTAAACATTGGGTCAGGGCCCCCCGAGATATGGGCTTTCCCCTTTCCCCTATTGGGATGAATGGATCACCCTCGAGAGATGCATACATATGGATCTTATATTGGATACAAATGGAATCATATTGGATTACCCAGCCTCCCAGCCCCTCCTGCTGGAACAGAAGACAGCCACAGTAAGACCCCTTTGGGGGCTTTAATCTATATTTTTTCTTTTCTGTGTGTGTGTGGGGGGGAAAGCAGAGTCTGTGTGTGTGTGTGGGGAGGGAGCAGTTTCTGTGGGTGGGGGGGGAAGCCAAAGGGGGCTTTTGCCGGTTCTGCCTGGGGTGTGTGTTCCCCCTCCAGTCTCTCTCTCCCTGGTTTGAGGGGGGGCTTCATTTTTATTCTTCAGGTTTTTCCTCATTCATAAGATCAGTTAGGTTATTTTGATGCTTGCTCAAAACTGGTTTTCAAATGGTGACTTAAAGAATGCATCTGCCTGGTCCCAAGTCCAATGCAAAAGGAGACATTCCACCCCCTCCTGCTCATTATGCATAGCTAGCTGCCTCTGTCCCTTTCCATGGTATGCAAACTCCCAGGTGTCAGGTGTTGCTATGCACTGTTGCAAAGGTTTTGCATTGCGTGCTTGTGTTGCTTTGCAGTTGTATTGTTTTGCAAAATTCTTCACACCTGCCCCGCCCTTTGCATATTTGCAAAGGGGTTGCTCTGCAGTTGTGTTGCTTTGCAAAGTTCTTAGCACCTGCCCCGCCCTTGCTCTCATCAGCTGTTTGTCGGCCGGGAGCTTTGTGCTGGGCAGCAAGCTCTGCGGAGAGATCCACATTAAGGGTGGGGGGTACCCCTTTCAGGGCCCATATCTCAGCCCCCCCTGACCCAATCTTTACAAAACTTGGGGAGTCTTTCAATATACGTCCTTTGAAGCTCTGCTGAAAGTTTGGGACCTCTAAGCCCAAAAATGCCCCCCCCAGAGCCGCGGAAAGGCGCGGTTGTGTTTTTAATGGCTTTATTCGGCCGAATTTTTTCCCCGAACTTTGAATTCCCGCCGAATTGAACGGATCCGAAGTGGGGGAGTTCGGACTTCGGCACCTACCGAACCCACAAGGGCCAAATTCGGCCGAATCCGAACTGTACCGAATTTTTTTTTTTTGACAGCCCTACTCACCACCTCCTGAGGAAGCCTGTTCCACTGAGGAACTGCTCTATTAGAAAATTCTTCCTAATGTTTAGATGGAAACTCTTTTGATTTAATTTCAACCCGTTGGTTCCACTCCGACCTTCTGGGGCAACAGAAAATAACTCGGCCTACGTCCCATATTTTGCACAGTGTGTGACAGAGAATTCAGAGATGTAAAGGAACAAAAAGAATAAAACCGAAACTTTTTCAAGGGTCACAAAATTAGCCATGTGTTGGTAGGGGTGTTGTATTTAGGGCTGCCAGCCCCAGCCTTTGATTGGCAACTTGTGGTATCTTGTAGGGGGTGGAGCCTGAGGAGCGGGGAGGGTTGTGTGCACAATGATGTCACTCTCAGAAGTGAAATCACTGCATCACACAATGCAGGGGGAAATTCCCTGATCTCTATGGTCTTTACTTGGGAGAGATGGTATTGCATTGAGCAACATTGTTTCTCCATCTTTCTTTCTCCTGCTGCTCGGATCACTCAGTGCGGGTCACAGAGGGTGGGGGTGGGAGAGCTTGCCTGCCATTGGCGGGCAATTGGTAACCCTAATTATATTGTTCAGTAGTGATATTGTGGAAGGTAGCCCAAAGGTACCCACGATACGTACACAATTATACTCAGCAACATGACAAATATTTGGGATTTGGGGGGGCATATTTCCCAACAAAAACATTTGGCTTTGAGCAGTGGGAAAACGCAATAACCTTAGAACAGAAGCACTTCCTCGAGTGAAGATACGAAGACCGTGTTCAACTGATGAGCAGACATTCCATTAGAGGAAGCTGCATCCTCTCCCTGCTTCTCTTACAGGAACTCCACACACTAGCGACTGTGGGTGAGATTTTCCCACAAGGCCTGGAAACAGAACCTTTCTCAAAATATCCACCGTCTGGAGAAAATGGGCAGGAACCTGCTGGTGAATTTGCATGAAAACGTGTGGCTCTAGAAGCCCCAGGTGGCAGCAGCTGGTGGTATATGTGCTTGTTAGGGTTGCCAGGTCCCTCTTCGCTACCAGCGTGAAGTTTTTTGGGCGGAGCCTGAGGAGGGCAGGGTTTGGGGAGGGGAGGGACTTCAATGCCATAGAGCAATGACGCATGCAATGAAAGCCATACTTCTTCCCCTTGTTCTGACATCTTGTGGAATAAAAAATAGGGGGGTGGAGAAAGCGCAGTCCCCCTGCCCATTTGAAGAAGAAGAGTTGGTTTTTATACGCTGACTTTCTCTACCACTTAAGGAAGACTCAAGCCGGCTTACAATCACCTTCCCTTCCCCTCCCCACAACAGACACCCTGTGAGGTAGTTGGGCTGAGAGAACTAGCCCAAGATCACCCACCAGGCTTCATGTGTAGGAGTGGAAAAACCAACCCAGTTCACCAGATTAGCATCCACCGCTCATGTGGAGGAGTGGGGAATCAAACCAGGTTCTCCAGATCAGAGTCCACCCCTCCAAACCACTGCTTTCAACCACTACACCACACTGGCATTAAACAGGTGGCAACGAAGGGACAGAGAAAAGGCAATGGGAGAGCGTCCCCGTGAAACTGGATGCCCTCCTGCCAGTCCCCTCTTGGAGCTGGTAGTGTTCAGCTCAGCAGGGTTCTGAACCACAAAAAGCTTCTGCTAGAACACATTTGGCAGTCCTGAAGGTGTCGAAGGACTCATCGTTTTTAACCGAAACAGACCAACAGGAATTGTTACTAAATACGCAACTCACTCTGTAACACAGACGCAATTGGATGCAGTTGGTATTTGCGACACTGTGATGAATAAAAGCAAAGGCGCTCTGGATGTTTCTTACATGCATTTTGAAATTCAGGTCCTTAACAGTGCAAAAAATAAAATATTGGAAACAGAAGGCATGGTGCGGCATGCAAGAGAGTCTGGTTCGACATGCATCTTCACATACATCTAATTATATCTCAGTTCTGTTTATATGTTCAAACCAAACAGATGCAAAAACAAAATCAGCATCTTTTCTACCGAAAGACAGCAGCTGTTGTAGTTAAGACGCTCGCGCGCCGGAGGTGAAAGGTGCGAGCCTTACAAGGAGAGAATGAAGCATTCTAACGGCAATTTAACGAGGAATCGCGTAAACAGCAAATGAAATAATTTGTAAAGTATTTCATTAGCTGTCAGCACAAGATGCGAGGCAGAATGAAAACGTGCCGGCTAGTATATTTGTGCATGACAGAATAGCTCTTCGAGAACAGAGAACTCCTTAGGGAGGTGCTCATTTAATCAGTATTATAATTATTGTGATATCGCCCCCGGAGCCTCAAGCAAAGGGGACTGGGAACAATTGTGTTTTTGGCGTCGCTCAAACATACCACACATACATTTCTCAAGTATGCAGCATATCATTCTCTGGAACTCTCCAGAACATCAGAACTGTTGTCTAATAAACCGTGGAATTATTAAGCAACTTTGGAATTATTAAGCAAAATATTCAAGAGGGGACTTTGTAATTCATAGCCGTACAATAATGCAGTGACCATGCAGACACATGCCCCCCAAACCTGCAGTGCGTGAAGTTGAGTGAAACCCAGCTTCCAGGTAGGGCAGCCCACCAGGGACTCGACCAACCTGCCAACCTGACAGTTTTGGTGCCAGCAAAACCGGGAGAGGTGGTGACAGCAACAAATATTCCCAGTAAGAACAGTGGGGCCACGTGTTTTTCAGCCTGGGGGCAGACTGTTCATGTGACTCGCAAGCCATATTTTTATTAGCTAGCTACTGGCCCCGCAACTAAGTTTGTTCCTAATTTTTATTTATTATTAGCTTATCAAAATATTTATATCCCGCCATTTCCTTGTGGCTCAAGGTGGCTTGCCTAGGGTTGCCAGGTGCCCGGTGGTGGAGGGCAAACCCCCGGCAATTCGCCCCTCTGCCTGCCGACCACCTGAGGGTCGGCGGGCAAACGTGCACACGGATACACACCACGCGCACGTCACACCATGTGAGGGGCCTTATATCACTCAAACTCTTAGTTTGAGTGGTAAAGGGCCGCTTTACCACTCAAACTAAGGTATAAAGCCCCTCGCGAGGGCTTTATACCTCTTAGTTTGAGTGGTAAAGCGGCCCTTTACCACTCAAACTAAGAGTTTGAGTGATATAAGGCCCCTCACGTGGTGTGACTGTAAACCGAAAATGACACATGCGTGCGTTGGCGCGCGTGCGCAATCCGGACCTTAGTACCATAGCCTTCCGCCAGAGGAGAGGGGGGACCTGGCAGCCCTAGGCTTGCCCGATCTCCAGGCTAAAGCCAGCATAAACAGACCTGAATGTCTACTTCCAACTTCAGATGCTAGGCTTCTGAGAGCTGTTATATTTGGGCTGTTTATAAGCCAGGAATGTGGTTACTATCCCTTTTGTACTATTTTGGTGGTTATTTTTATGGCTATGGTTTTATGGAATCATTTTTATTCTGCAAGCTGTCTTAAGGGCCTTAGAGCAGATTGGCAGGAAGTTACATTTTAAAAAACAAATAAATAAGAAGATATAAATGGAAATCTTTACCCCCCCCCCACCAAACTGGCTCTGATGTGGGCAATGCCTAAAACACTTAACTTTTGAAATTTAAAAAAATGCAATTACATGGCTACAGACATCATTCACACATTTAAAAAAACTCTCTTGAACATCATGTGTGGTACACACGAAGTTGTATATGTACCATTGTAACAACAAATTAGAACAGAATCTTTATAACCTCCCCCCCACCCACACACACATCTAAGAGAGCCATACTGTATCCTGGAAGGGGCACAGATCTAAAATTCCTAAGCACATTCACTATTGTCTTCTCTCAGTTGTACACTAGGCATTTTAAACTGGAGATTAAAATTCATTAGAGCATTATCAACTCTCTTTGTTCTGGGTGAGCCAGAGGGCAAAATAACAAAAATGGTTCTGCTCCAACTGATGTGGAGCTGACCCTGCTCAGAAACTTCTTCCACAGAGGTTAATGTCGTAACAAGATCTGGAATGATGTGTCAAGAGCCGTTCAACTGCTCTCCAAATGTCTCTGTGTCCCATAAACCAAGAGTAAACCCCACAGATCTAGTTTGGAGCCCTCAGCAATAGGTACAAAGCAGAAAAATGAATGGCTAATAACATTGAGTAAGAGAGCCCCGTGGCACAGAGAGGTAAGCTGCAGTACTGCAGTCAAAAGCTCTGCTCACGACCTGAGTTCGATCCCGACAGAAGTCGGTTTCAAGTAGCAAGCTCAACATTGACTCAGCCTTCCATCCTTCCGAGGTCGGTAAAATGAGTACCCGGCTTGCTGGGGGTAAAGTGCAGATGTCTGGGGAAGGCAATGGCAAACCACCCCGTAAACATAGTCTGCCTAGTAAACGTCGGGATGTGACATCTCCTTATGGGTCAGTAATGAACTAGTGCAAGCACCGGGGACTACCTTTACCCTTTAAGTGCTCATCATGAAAGTGTATGTTTCCTTTTCCTCGTGCCTCGACAGAGAAGCCACAGCGGGGGTTAACCTCAAAGTATTCCTGAGGTTTGCTAGGAAGTCAGTAATCCTGACTTTACAGAGTAGTCTTTGGACCTTGTGATAGGCCTCGCTTGGCTGAAGGGAAAAAACATTTTGGGGAAATGTACCCACAGGATTGGGGTGGGGGGAGAAGAGAAATTGAAGATAAGAATCATTGGCTATGGTGCATAATATGGTCTGTAGAGGATATGTAGCCTTCGGCAGACTGAGAAAATGACTTTCCACAGACAGATGAAGAGAGTGGCCCACTGTTTCTCGGAATAATATGCTTTGACGATATTTTTCAACATGCAAGGCGGGTTTGGATATATAAAAAGAAAATAAATGCTGGTCTGTCCTAGAAATGACACGGCGTTTGCAAACATTCATTGTGGGCTGTAGGGGTTAAGTGGCAAGTGAAATTTACGATGCTTTTGCACACCACAGCGTAACTTCAGGTGAAGTCGAAGAGTCAAGAATGTGAACTTACCAGACAGGTTTACTTCCTGACTGTGAATATTTGTGCTTCATTGTGAAGCGCCTCATTTTTAACAGAAAAGCATTCTTTCCTCTGTTCTACCCTGCTGGATTTTATACGAGGAAGGAGGCAAAAATTATATGAGGAAGGAGGCTCTTCATTTTCAACCCACCAGCTCTCAGATGTGTGTTATGACTAAGATAGTTCCCATTCGCAGGCCATAGTGGAGCGCTCCATGCTACACTGCAGAGGATCAATTGACAATTAACCAGCTGATTAATTTAATGATACCAACAGTCGTTAACATGTATATATTTGAGCCAGTGGCACAAAGGGGCCATTACATGAATACACAGACTCTTCCAAGTGGCACAGACAGGAGTCAGCTTGCACCATTCCTTCTGTTTGGTAGGACAGCTGGCTTAGGATGCCCCCATGATTACTCTGAACTACGGAAACTCAGGAGCACTGACTCTATCTGTACGTGGAGGAACAACAGAAACAAAAGCTCTGCCTTGCAGCATCGGCAGTAGATTAAATCCTTTTGGGGTCATGAGTATGCCTGTCAAGGCCTTGAGCTTGTTTGGAGGTTCTAGTAGGGAGTGCAGCTATCGTAGACCCTTGACTGAAGAACGGTACACTCCTTCCATCTGGGATGGTGGTCCTCTTCCAATGAGCGTGTAGCTTCAGGAGGGACGCATATGTAGCTGAGGGAAGTAGGGGACACCTGCCTAGCCAGCCAGATCAGCCGAATCAACCCTGGCGATCAATGGGGTGACAGATGTTGTAAGCAGGATCTGTACAGTTTTATCATAGGATGTATATGTCATGTTTGATGTTGGCCTTTGGCTGTAATGAAGATGGGATTTGAGATTGTCAAGGCCAAAAAGCAGAGCAGGACAGAACCCAAATGGTTCAGAGTGCACATGGTTACATGCCACAAGAATCAGATCCCAATGTCCCTTTAAGGAATTTCAACAGGGAAGCTAGGAGGCATGAAGCATCTTTCTACCCACCTCTGGATATCCAATCATAAAAGGAGAATTTCTGCTCATAAGGGTATCAGGGACTAAGAGGAAGTAGGATGAAAGACTCTACTCTGCAACAGAGTATCTTTTCCCTATGCTTGGAGCAAATCCATAAGACACTAGTCCGGATCCAGAGATGCACAAGTGTAAACATAAATGGACTTACTGAGGTTCCGCTTGCGCATGATCTTGTGCATCATCTAATGCTTTCCTCCCTATATATTATCGTAGTGGTGGAAAGTGCCGTCAAGTCACAGCTGACCTATGACAACCCTGTAGGGTTTTCATGGCAAGAGACGTTCAGAGGTGGTTTGCCATTGCTTGCCTCCGCGTCACGTCCCTGGCATTCCTTGGAGATCTCCCATCCAAATACTAGCCAGGGGTGACCCTGCTTAGCTTCTGAGATCTGACGGGATCAAGCTAGCCTGGGCTATCTAAGTTAGAGCTCAGAAATTGGTTGCACAGTGGAAATGAAAGTGGGGATATAGTAACTGGTATGATCCTCAGCTGAGGCTATCGTATTTTGGTCACATTATGAGAAGGCAAGAGTCACTAGAAAAGTCAGTCATGCTAGGAAAAGTTGAGGGCAGCAGGGAAAGAGGAAGACCCAACAAGAGATGGATTGACTATCAAGGAAGCCACAGCCCTCAATTTGCAAGACCTGAGCAAGGCTGTCAAAGATAGGACATTTTGGAGGACGTTGATTCATAGAGTCGCCATGAGTTGGAAGCGACTTGACGGCACTTAACACACACACCTGGTCCTCAAAGAGCTTTGCACTCCACGAACAACAATTTACTGGTGGTCCCCAGCCCGAAGAAGGTGCCACTGTCCTCGACAGTGACATCAGGGCCTGTAAAATGGAACTATTCCGCCAGGCCTACAACTGAGGGCAGCCACAAGTTATCTATCGTTGCTGGACCCCCCATCTTCCTCCCCCCGCACCCCTGTCACTGGTGGGGTGTGTGTGATCTGCTGTAATCCAGTTCCATATTGGCGACTGGTGTATTTAAATGCCATCTTGCTTTTTAATTAATGTGATGTTATGTTTTTAACTTGATGTTTTATGGTTTTGTGGGTTTTATGTGATTTTACAGAGTGTTATCCACTATGAGCCCAGTTTGGCTGGGAATTGAAGGCAGGCTATACATTTGAATAAATAAATAAATGAATAAATTTAACAGCACAAGTGGCTACTGTGGCCTTTTTCTTGCATTTCTGCTTCCTCAAGACCTCAAGCACAAGCAGAAATTTTGCACTGGATCCAACCCTTTCAATGCAGAAGGCAAGGGGTGAGGGTAGGGATGCCAGGACCCTCTTCGCCACCAGTGGGATTTCTATCAGCTGGAGATCAGTTGTAGTAGCAGGAGATCTCCAGCTGGTACCTGGAGGTTGGCAACCCTACATTGGCACCATGGGGGAACAGCGGGGCCCCCAACAGAGCACCAGCACAGTCCAACCACGCTGTTCTGGCAAGAGCAGAGATCTCTGGTGCCCGCATCCCAAGCGGAGCTGCAGTCAGCTTAATGAGACAGCTAATTGATGAGCACCACTTCCTTCTCTTATCCATTAAGGAGAACAGACCACGTGGGCTATCTCCGCTTGCCAAAGACAAGAAAAACACATTAATTTGGAAAGTTGCGCTGGAGCTGTTAATAAATCTGACACCGTCTGGCAGATTTTCTTCGTTTCCGCCTGCTTTGACGGACACAGCGGATCGCGAGTTAGAGAGGATCTATTTTCTCCTCCAAAATTGCTACTTTGGTGGTTTTGGTTTTTTTTTTTTTAAAGAAAAAACACAAGGAAGCATCAAAATACAGCAGCGAGACACATTTGATTTCACTTTCGGAGGCCTACCTGGTGGATATTTGCTAGTGTGAGCAAGCACCTCGCTCATAAACCTGCACTGTGCTGTATTTATGAATTGTATTATTCAAAATAAACATGCTGTCTGCTTGTTTTGAGATAGTTGGCATTCCTTTCAGATATACTCTTCATTGCCAATCCTCTTTGCAATGTTTCTGCCCCCGATCACCCTCCAACTGAAATTTCTACAGGCTCAGCCGAGATATTTCTAATAATTTTTCAACACGAACAGATTTTCACATGTGTGGGTGCCTGGCTTTGCCTTCAGGATGAGGAAAGGCAAAAGGCCGGGAGAAAAGCCGCTTTAACTGCCTTGAAAATGATCTTCCTGAATCTTGGCCTCATAAATCCTATTAAATGTTATATTTCATCAGCAGACTGGAAAAAGCTTTTATTTTTTTCCCTGGGCAATGATGAAGGCTGGCCTTTAAATTTATGGTTTCATTTTAGAAATGGACTATAAAGAGAGACTGCCTCTGCCTGTCGATCATAACAAGCCCAACGTGAGCAAGTCGGGAGGCCTGTTCTTGGAAACCACACCCTCCCATTGATCGCTGGGTCGCTGGGCACAGTGAAAATGGGAGGCTTGAGCTGACAGGATATTCCAAAAAAGGAAGATTTTTTCTCCTAAGAATTGCACTCAGCTTCTGTCAGTGAGACCAATCTACAAGAGTTCTGTTGTTTATCCAAGTAATAAGTAAGATGAAAACAGCTTTCATACCAAACTCCTTGGGTCTCTCACTTTTCATTTTTTTCCTTGTCTCCCACTAGAGTTGCCAACCTCCAGCTTGATTTCAGAGTGCGAGGCTTATTTAGAAAGAATAGTTCAGCACCATATTCCTGCAGAAATTCTCTTTTTGAAAGTACTGGACTTCTTGAAGGCAATTGGAAAACTTTTTGAGATAGATAAAGCTTGTTTTAACTTTTAATATTTAATCTCTGTTTTTTAGGAGTCTTATACATACATTGATTATAATAATAAAAGTATATTAAAATGTATTAAATATGTATTAAAATGCATCAAAATGCTTTTTATATATATAAAATCTTAATACATGCAATTCATACCTATAGGCTGATGAAGCCTCGTTTGGTGAAACGCAAATAATTACCTGGGATTTGCATCCTGTTCTACGCGGTCCTGAACATCCGACTTGTGGGTCCCACCAGGAATAAGAAATTACCCTTTTTAAGGGATTTTTTGACCTTGGTACCACTAGAGAAACGCAATACAACCGTCGCATTCGTGAGATTGTTTAATCCGGTTTTGTGGCTTTTTGCTTTGGATTGTGTGTACCTATGATCGCTATCAGAATATTGTGGGACCATTCTGACCATCTTGACCAATTTGGCTAATTTGGCCACGTTATCTGTTGTATATATTGTACATAGTTGCTGTTCAGTACCTTTTGTGTGTTTAGTCATATCTTTGCATGTTTTCATATAGGTTAGTTAGTCATGTTCTATAATATGATTAATTTTCTATAAATTGTGGATGTTCAAATATTGAGAGTGCTGTGATTTGTTTTGAACCTCCAGGTGGTGGCTGGAGATCTCCTGCTTTACAACTGATCTCCAGGCGATAGAAATCAAGTTACCCTGTATCAAGCTGGACGTTTGGCCTAAGTTTACTGCCGGTAAGTTCTCCCTCTGGCTGGCTCAAACAGTGCCAGGGGCAGGGCGCCAGAGTGGGGAATCCCCTGCTGCCAGTGGGGGTCTGGCAACCCTAGGGCGAAGCCACAAAATGGCTGCCACAGCTCACTTTCAGGCGCACAGTAAAGATTCTTGTGTAGTTGTTTTGGGGCAGAGCCTGAGGAGGACGGGGTTTGGTGAGGGGACAGACTTCAATGCTATAGAGTCCAATGGCCAAAGCAGCCATTTTCTAACAGCTTGAGATCAGTTGTAATAGCAGGAGATCGCCAGCCACTACCTGGAGGTTGGCAACCCTAAGTCACACCCTCAGCCTAACCTACCTCACAGGGTTATTGTGAGGATAAAATGAGGGAGAGGAGAGCACTGTAAACCTGTTTTTGGTCCCCAGTGGGGAGAAAGGTGGGGATATACAGTGAGGGAAAAAAGCATTTGATCCCCTGCTAAATTTGCCCTTTTGCCCTCTGATGAAGAAATGACTGGTCCATAATTTTAATGGTAGGTTTATTGTAGCTGTGAGAAACAGAATAACAACAGAAACCCAGAAGACAAAAGTCAGAGGTTGATGTGCATTATAATGAGTGAAATAAGTATTTGATCCCCTATCAACCAGCCTGGTTAGGGTTAGGGTTCTGCTGTCGACAGAAGCAATCAATCCATCAGATTCCAAACTAGCCACCAAGACCAAAGAGCTGTCCAAGGATGTCAGGGACAAGATTGTAGACCTGCACAAGGCTGGACTGGGCTACAAGACTATTGCCAAGCAGCTTGGTGAGAAGGTGACAACCCTAACCCTAACTGTCAACCTCCCTGAGTCTGGGGCTCCATGCAAGATCTCATCTTGTGGAGTTGCAATAATCATGAGAACGGTGATGAAGCAGCCCAGAACTATACGGGGGGAACTTGTCAATGATCTCAGGGCAGCTGGGACCATAGCCATTATGAAAACTGTTGGTAACACACTACGCAGTGAAGGACTGAGATCTTGCAGAGCCCGCAAGGTCCCCTTGCTCAAGACAGCACATGTGCAGGCCCGTCTGCAGTTTGCCAATGCACATCTGAATGACCCAGAGGAGAACTGGGTGAAAGTGTTGTGGTCAGATGAGACCAAAATCGAGCTCTTTGGCATCAACTCAACTCGCCGTGTTTGGAAGAGGAGGAATGCTGCCTACAACCCCAAGAACACCATCCCCACCGTCAAACATGGAGGGGGACACATTATGCTTTGGGGGTGTTTTTCTGCTAAGGGGACAGGACACCTTCACCGCATCGAAGGGACGATGGACGGCACCATGTATCATCAAATCTTGGGTGAGCACCTCCTTCCCTCAGCCAGGGCATTGAAAATGGGTCGAGGATGGGTATTCCAGCATGACAATGACCCAAAACACATGGCCGAGGCAACAAAGGAGTGGCTCAAGAAGAAGCACATTAAGGTCCTGGAGTGGCCTAGCCAGTCTCCAGACCTTAATCCCATCGAAAATCTGTGGAGGGAGCTGAAGGTTCGAGTAGCTACACATCAGCCTCGAAATCTTACTGACTTGGAGAGGATCTGCAAAGAGGAGTGGGACAAAATACCTCCTGAGATGTGTGCAAACCTGGTGGCCACCTACAAGAAACGTCTGACCTCTGTAATTGCCAACAAGGGTTTTGCCACCAATTACTAAGTCATCTTTTGCAAAGGGATCAAATACTTATTTCACTCATTATAATGCACATCAATCTCTGACTTTTGTCTTCTGGGTTTCTGGGGTTTTCCCTGTTGTTGTTCTGTCTCTCACAGCTACAATAAACCTACCATTAAAATTATGGACTGGTCATTTCTTCATCAGAGGGCAAACGGGCAAATTCAGCAGGGAATCAAATACTTTTTTCCCTCACTGTAAATGAAATAAAAAAATAAATATAAATATGACACAATTCAGTATTTGGATGCCTTCCTCAAAGGCCTGACCTGGAAGCAGGGTTGCCAATTCCAGGTACTAGCTGGAGATCTGCTATTACAACTGATCTCCAGCCAATAGAAATCAGTTCAACTGGCCACTTTGGCAATTGGACTCTATAGCATCGAAGTCCCTCCCCTCCTCAGGCTCTGCCCCCAAAACCTTCCACTGGTGGTAAAGAGGGACCTGGCAACCCTACCTGGATGGCCCAGGCTAGCTCATTCTCATCAGTTCACAGAAGCAAAGCAAAGTCAGCCCTCAGTAATACTTGGAGGGGAGGCCACCAAAGAAGTCCAGGGTTGCTACACAGAGGCAGGCTATGCAAAACCCACTCAGTTCATCTCTTGCCTAGAAAACCCCACAGGGTCCCCATAAGTCTGCGGTGACTTGACTGCAGTTTCCACCGCCATCAGTGCCATGTGCACATTTGCAACTAGTTCATTTGTAAAAGGGGGGAACCTCACAGAATTCAAGAGACTGAAGCAGGAAAGGAACTATAGTGGTGTTTTCACGACAGACTCTTAACATACCATTCCTTTTTCTCTCACCAGTAAGCTCTACTATTCCTTCCAAGCCCATGCATTCCAAGAATCAGTGCTGCCAGAAAGTCACACTAGGGGGATAAAAAATAATCTTTACAGTCTCACCAATGAAAGATTTCTCCGCTCGGCTAAGGAGTTCAGGGAGAGGCAAACATCTGCATTCCACTGTTGCTAGGTGAGCCCAGCGCCCCAGGCAACAGAGGACTGCTACCGTGGTCATTACAGTGTTCATACAGGAGCAGGCAAGGATGTAGACAAAATTCTCTTTTACTACCATCATCTTCACGACCCCCCCCCCTCTGCACTCAGCCAGAAAGCCAAAGTGGTTGTGACACAAAGAGCCGGTGGGTCTTATTCTTCATTATAACACAGTTAGAAAGGTAGCCCTGGGAACACACTGGTTGAAGGTGAACGGTGAATGCTAACGGATAATCGTACTGCCGAAAGAACTCCTGTTCTGTGGCAGCAGTCAGAAGAATCTAGGCTCGGCCTCCCTTTGTCTGTCGCCCGAGGGGATGTCAGCCCTGAATTTAAACACTGGAAAACCACACTGAGATACTGTGGTCATATTTATATAAAATACAGTCTTCTTCATTAAAGTGATCCTCACCAATGCCCTAAAAAGGCATTTTTAGAATTGCAAACCGCTCGCTTTATCCTTAATCCCTGAACAATCCCAACTCAGTCATTGAAACAGTAGATGACAAGTATGGGATCAAACTATGTTCCAAGTGTGCAGATATTGTGGCAGCAAAAATTTCACATCAGGCAGAACTACCAACGGTGTGTCACGTTACCGTAGACTGGGCCAGTCACTTGAAGGTCTTCCTTAGCATTCCTTAGGTCAGTGGTTCCCAACCTTTCTAGTAGGGTGACCCACAAGTCCAAATTGACTTGGTATGGTGACCCAGCCAGGGCCAGCCCAAGGTTTATTGGCACCCTAAGCAAACGATGGCCTTTTATGCATGGCTGTTTCCCTCGCAGTCACCCCTCCGACGACTCTGGGCCTTTGTTTTGATTATGCATGCCGTTTCCGACCGTCAAAGGTTGCCTCGCTCTCCCCCTGAACTTCCCTGCATTTTGAAATTCAAGCTAAAACAGGTCCCTGTAAGCTTAGGCAGAACATGGGGAAACGCAAGGCAAGAGTGAGGCGTCTTTTGATGGCTGGAGATGGCATGCATATTCAAAACAAAGACCCGAAGTTGTCAAAAGGGTGACAGCGAGTGAAACAGCCATGCATAAAACACCTATGACCTTGACTCCCATCTAGTCCATCATTCCATTTTCTACAGTGGCCAACCAGGGGTTTATGAGAAATCATCCAACATTGCCCAAAGGGTGCAGGAGCACCCAGTATGAACCCCAAGCAAGTGGCATTACGAAATACATGACTTTGGCATACGGAGATTACATTCCAGCCTTTGACTACCCCCTTCTTTTCCAATACTTCCTCTAATCCTCTTTAAGATTCTACGACACTTGCTCCTGTAACCATCAGAACACAGAACGTGTGGTGTAGTGGTTAAGAGTGGTGGTTTGGAGTGGTGGGATCTGATCTGGAAACCGGGTTCGATTCCCCACCCCTCCACATGAGCAGCGGACTCTAATCTGGTGAACCGGGTTGGTTTCCCCACTCCTCCACATGAAGCCAGCTGGGTGACCTTAAGCTCTCTCAGCCTCACCTACCTCACAGGGAGTCTGTTGTGGGGAAGGGAAGGGAAGATGATTGTAAGCCAGTCTGAGTCTCCATTAAGTGGTAAAGAAAGTAGACATATAAAAACCAACTCTTCTTCTTCTACTACTTCATTATCAATCAATGCGCATATACGCGGAAGAAAAAATAGTAACTAAAGTATGATATGGAAGATACTGTTTCCAGTGTCAGATCTTGGTTTCCAAAATACAGGTCCAAGTCCCAGACTCAGGGAGGTTGACAGTTAGGGTTAGGGTTGTCACCTTCTCACCAAGCTGCTTGGCAATAGTCTTGTAGCCCAGTCCAGCCTTGTGCAGGTCTACAATCTTGTCCCTGACATCCTTGGACAGCTCTTTGGTCTTGGTCATGGTGGCTAGTTTGGAATCTGATGGATTGATTTCTTCTGTCGACAGCAGAACCCTAACCCGGCTAGTTGATAGGGAATCAAATACTTATTTCACTCATTATAATGCACATCAATCTCTGACTTTTGTCTTCTGGGTTTCTGGGAGGTTTCCTGTTGTTATTCTGTCTCTCACAGCTACAATAACCTACCATTAAAATTATGGACTACCGGTAGTCATTTCTTCGTCAGAGGGCAAAAGGGCAAATTTAGCAGGGGATCAAATACTTTTTCCCCTCACTGTATATCCCCACCTTTCTCCCCACTGGGGACCAAAAGCAGGTTTACAGATCAAGCAGTGAAGTGGGTTCTTCTAAGAGCCACTTCACACATTATGATTTTCTTGCAGAGATATTATTCTGCATAGGAAGATGTGTATACCTTTCATCTGCACTCAAATGTCATGTTTTGCTTACTAAGATAGCACAATCAGTTGCATTCATCACACGTTATTTTCTCCACAAAGATGAAATATCAATGTAGGCAAATCACATTATAGTGCGAGGTTCTTAGTGTAGTACAAACTATGAAAGCACTGCGGTTTCCACCTAGACTTAGAAGACAGATATGGTTCTTGGGAAAGAGCCACCATGCACGTGAGGGGAGATACTACTCAACCCGTTTGCTCAAAACTGCTTAATACTGAGCATTATACCACCTTCAACCACCCTTGGAGTGGTTGAAGTGCAGACTTTCACCAGTGCTTGCATTTTGACACGAAGAGAGATTTAACCCATGCATTATTGACTGTATGAGCAGCGGAATTAAGAGGGCTCCATTACAGCAACCAAATCCATCCATAAACATACCACTTGTGGGCGAGGTGGTGTCATAACAAAGAGTCGTCTTTACCAAGAGAAGAGTTGACAAGGCTCTCCCTGAGGGCAACTGCCTGAGAGCAGGGACCTGAGCTCCCGTGTGGTGCAGTGATTAAGAGCGGTGGTTTAGAGCCATAGGGTCTGATCTGGAGAACTGGGTTTGATTCCCTGCTCCTCCACATGAGCACTTACCACCTCTCAAGGAAGTCTGTTCCACTCAGGAACCGAATTGTTAGAAAATTCTTCCTAATGTCTAGATGGAAACTCTTTTGATCTAATTTCAACCCGTTGGTTCTGGTCCGACCTTCTGGGGCAACAGAAAACAACTCAGCACCATCCTCCATATGACAGCCCTTCAAGTACTTGAAGATGGTTATCATATCCCCTCTCAGTCTTCTCCTGTTCAGGCTAAACATACCCAGCTCCTTCAGCCTTTCCTCATAGGACTTGTTCTCCAGACCCCTCGCCATCTTTGTTGCCCTCCTCTGGACACATTCCATCTTGTCTACATCCTTCTTAAATTGTGGTGCCCAAAACTGAACACAATACTCTAGGTGAGGTCTAACGAGAGCTGAGTAAAGCAATACCATCACTTTGCGTGATTTGGACACTATACTTCTGTTGATGCAGCCCAAGATCACATTTGCTTTTTTAGCTACCGCGTCACACTGCTGACTCATGTTCAGTGTTTGGTCTACTAAGACCCCAAGATCCTTTTCACATACACTACTGCTAAGATTCACCCGTCAGCGTGGTGTAGCGGTTAAGAGTGGTGGTTTGTAGCGGTGGATTCTGATCTGGAGAACTGGGTTTGACTCCCCACTCCTCCACATGAAAAGCAGAGGCTAATCTGGTGAATTGGATTTGTTTCCCCACTCCTACACATGAAGCCATCTGGGTGACCTTGGGCTAGTCACACTCTCTCAGCCCCACCTACCTCACAGGGTATCTGTTTTGGGGAAGGGAAGGTGATTGTAAGCTGGTTTGATTCTTCCTTAAGTGGTAGAGAAAGCCGGCATATAAAAACCAACTCTTCTTCATTAGGGAGGGAGGGAGGGTGTGCGACCCACTTTCAGTGGCTTCGTGACCCACTTTTGGGTCCTGACCCACAGGTTGGGAAACACTGCCTTAGGCGTTTACAACAAGAGAGTGCGGCAGCATTTTGGTCAGGAGCTCTGACATGCCTTTTCCCTTTTCAATTCTTCTTGCTGTGGTGAAACCTGTTGCCATCTGACCACCTTCGCTGAGTCTCCTTCCCCCATTCATGGTTCTTCCACCCGCACTCCAGCCACAACTGAATTCGTTTTGCCGTGGGCCCAGTTTCCTAGCTGAAGAGGCAGTGTGACATTTTGTATATAGCCCAGTACAGCCTGGAACTCTGCTTTTTCTGTTTACTTTTTCCTCCTCGTGCTGCGTAAGCAAATCTTAACGCTAAAATAGACAGGATGGGATCAGCCATGTTTACTTATCCAAACTTCTGTCCCCTTCATGTATATATTGGGACAAGGCGAATGGTCTACTTTATTACATTAGAAACAGGCACACGTAAGGGGAGCTGGACCTCCCCTATGCTCTGCTGCTTCAGGTATGGATCATGGAACCACAATGTTCAATGCAATATGTGATATGGAAAGAATAAGGGCAAGAGGGTCCAATGATGGTAAAGGCAGAAGCAGAAGATCTGTGAAGGCCATGGTTGGGTGACCAAGAGAACTGATAGGTGGAAACCCCTGAATTAAGAACTTAAGAGTGAATCTAGATATCTTCAAGCAATGTTGGGAGAAGATGCATTTTGTCCCTACATTTGGGTCCATACATTTTTGCCCTGACCTATATGGAGCAGACTACCCTAATCTCATCAGATCTCAGAAGCAAACAAGGTTGACACTGATTAGTACTTCAGTGAAAACCACCAAGGAAGTCCAGTGTTACTACACAGAGGCAGGCAATGGGAAACCTCCTCTGTTTATCTCGTGCCTTGAAAACCCTATGGGGCTGTCATAAGTTGGCTGAAACCTGATGGCACTTCCACCACCACTCTTTCCATGAGATGATGTCATATGTGCGCAGTATCCTCATGGAGGGAGATGCATAAGTTCAACTGGGAACATTCTCTAGGAGAGTTTCTACTTTTCACTCCCCAAATTGTTTACAATATCTAAAGATAATTCACAGTGGGTAGCCGTGTTAGTCTGTCTGCAGTAGTAGAAAAGATCAAGAGTCCAGTAGCACTTAAAGACTGCCAGAAAATATTTTTGTTAGTCTTTAAGGTGCTACTGGACTCTTGCTCTTTTCTACTAGAATATCTAAAGTTTGTTTGTTTATTTGCTATGGCCAATGGCCAGCATAAGTATCTAAAGTTGCTCTGAGATCTGATGCCAGCACAGGACAACAGAGTCATCTGCATTTAGCTTTTGAAGAACTTGTTGCCAACATCTGAATGACAATGGGATGCTCCTGGTACTTGGCAGATAAGAAAAGCCTTTCTGAACTAAAGCAGTTTCGTGCAGGTATGACAGCAATTTTATCTAGGACACTGGCACAGAGAAGACACACATCACACGTATTAATTTGTTGAAGCAGAACTCTGTATCCACTCTTCACTGCTTTCCCTTGAAGACTATCTGAGTTTTGGGAATGTGGCTCAGTGGTAGAGCATCTGCTTGGTATTTAGAAAGTCCCAGGTTCAATCACCGACACCTCCACTTGAAAGGATCAGATAGAAGGTGGTGGGAAAGACCTCCACCTGAGACTGGAAAGCTGCTGCCTGTCTGAGTAGATAATACTGACTTTGATGGAACAAGGGTCTGATTCAGTATAAGGCAGCTTCTCATGTTCATGTGTCATAACGCGTCTTAATTATGGCACCAATTTTCCATGAAAAGTTGGTGATTATAAATTAAATTACAATTCTTTTTCCTAATAAAACTGTTAGACAAGGATGCAGGCTAAGTCAGTTGGACTTTTCGTCAAAAGAGATACCTGATGTTCTATTGTTACTGAGTTCAGTTTCAATTAAGATGTTTTTACTATCCACACTGCACTATGACAGTACATTACTGCTAAAGGTAAAAAAGTAATTCTGATGAGCAAATACCAAGTAATCTACCTGCACTTTACACAATAAAAAAGTGGAAATTTGGTTAAAATAACATTTAAACGCTTCCCTCTAAGGAGATGGGTACAAGTCAGTGGATTCTAGCGTTTCTTGGCAGAGGAGTATCCGTTCCTCTCTTTCCGAACAGCTCTGTGTATCAGGATGTTAGTGATGCTTTCGCAAAAAAGGTTTGACAACAATAGAGAGTCCCCCGCCCGCTAAACAAGAAGTGACAACTCCATTGGAAAGCTGTCCCTGGATGTGTTTTATGTGCAGAAATTATCTGTGACAGTTCAAATCAAAACAGAGTTTTCATTTCACATGGGAGGTAAATGGACGATAGAGTAGGGTGCCTTTAAATGCTTCGGTCTAGTGCAATTAACGTCGCAGGAAATTTCTTTTGGGTAGCCTGATCTCTCCTAGCTCTCAATTTTGATGGAAAGAATTAAAAAAAAAAAAAACCACATACAACAAAACTCATTCTAAGAACTGAACTTTGAAAGAACAAGCTAGAAGGTATTATAATTATATGAAAAAGCCAGCAACACAATAGCATAAACTTTAGCAACTGTGCTAAAGAAATGAAACAGCAAAAGACGGGGAAAACACTTGCATTACTCTTTTTAAGAATTATATCTCATTTTTTCAGTACACATGTCTGTGCACTTCTAGGTGTCAGCGGATTTTGGAAGAGCAATCTCACAACAAACAGAATACAATGTTATTTATGCAGATTTGCCATGCACTGTACCCCCTTTTCACCTCAAAGAAGGGGGGAAAGCCGAAGCTCGGTGGCTGAAGTCATTTTTTATGAAGAAGGTCTCAGATTGAGGGCCAACTAGATGTGATGGGGTCCTCTTGCCCCCATGGGGATGCCATTGCCATTTTAAAGCGATTTTAAAATGCCGTGCGAGACCGATCCTAATCAGGACACAGCGTGGCACTCTTCTTTCCTCTGTGCTCTTTCAAGTGCCAAAATAACCACATGCGGGGGGCAGGGGAGCCATTTTGGCACTCGATAAAACGGTGGGAGGGAAGAAAAAGAAGAAGAGTTGGTTTTTATATGCCGACTTTCTCTACCACTTAAGGCAGAATCAAACCGGCTTACAATCACCTTCCCTTCTCCTCCCCACAACAGACACCCTGCGAGGTAGGTGGGGCTGAGTGTGACTAGGTAACCCAGCTGGCTTCATGTGAAGGAGTGGGGAACCAACCCGGTTCATCAGGTTAGCTTCAGCCGCTCACGTTTAGGACTGGGGAATCAAACCCAGTTCTCCAGATTAGAGTCCACCCGCTCCAAACCACCGCTCTTAACCACTACACCATACTGGTGCAGTGCTGCAGACCTGACCAGAATCGGGTCCTTCTGGCATTTTAAAATCACTTTAAAATGGTGGGTGGCACTGTGGCAGCCAAGAGGAAGTCCCAACGTCCCAATGCTGCAGTCATCTTGTTTGTGGGCTTCCTAGAGGCACCTGGTTGGCCACTGTGCGAACGGACTGCTAGACTTGATGGGCCTTGGTCTGATCCAGCATGGCTTTTCTTATGTTCTTAGGAGGAGAGGGCTGTCCATGGCTACCAGCCAAAATGGATACTAGTCATGATGCATACCTATCCTCTCCAGGATCAGAGGAGCATGCCTATTATGTTGGGTGCTGTGGAACCCAACATAATGCTGTTGCAGTCGTCTTGTTTGTGGACTTCCTAGAAGCACCTGGTTGGCCACTGTGTGAACAGACTGCTGGGCTTGATGGGCCTTGGTCTGATCCAGCATGGCTTTTCTTATGTTCTTATGTAATGTCTAGTTTGCCCCAAAATCTCTGGCCTCTCCAGTCAAAAGACCTCAGGCAGCAGGACATCTTGAATACTTGGGGAGCCACTGCCCATCAGAGTGGATGGACCAAAGCTATGGTAGCACCTATTGCAGCTTCATAGCGTCAGCCTAACCAAACTGGCAGATAAATGTTTAAATAGCAAATACTTGCATTGCCTAGTCTTTCTGACTCTTCTCCCAGTTAACAAATGCCCACATCTGTCATATTTTAGTACAAAAAACTGAGTTGTCCAATATTTCAAAGGATTACCCCATATGAGAGATACTTTTTACTCCCCCTTTCAACACATCCTTAAAGATTTCTTTCTTTCTCTAGTCATTACATTTGCTTTACATCACGTTAAAGGCTGATGCACCAAGCATACTACATCCCACATAACTTTCTGAGAGGGCCAATGGGGGCATTAATATTCTTTCGCTTTGTAGTTGTAAAGGGATGCATAAATATTAAATGTTTTCAGGCAGGTGATAAATCCCCAACTCGGGCCTTCTCTAAGACATGCCAATGAAACCTCATAGCACTATTTTCTATTGCAGCTTGCTTAAGTGAAAGCATTCTGAAATTGATCGACTATTACATTTACTGCAAACACAAACTTTAGCCCATACCAAACCAAATATATTTATTTAAGGTGCACCTAAACGGTACTGCTGTAGAGTGGTTAGAGTGTTGGACTAGGATGTGGGAGATCCAAGTTCAAAACCTTAGTCTTCCACAGAAACTTGCTGGTTGATCTTGGGACAGTTGCATACTCTCAACCTAGCAACAAACGGTTGTCTTTGGGTCCTCCTTGGGTAGAAATGAAGAAACTAAATAAATATATAGCTTCCTGTATCTCCAATTTGGTGCTACAGAGGACATGAAGAACATAAATGTGGTCAGACTCAAAGATACATCTAGTCCAGCATCCTGTTTCCACCAGTGGCCAGTCATCTGTACCAATCTTCTTCTGTTACCTATCCTCAGTACCTGAATGTAGAAGTGGTTAACCAACCAGTGTGGTGTAGTGGTTAAGAGCGGTGGTTTGGAGCGGTGGAGTCTGATCTGGAGAACCAGGTTTGATTCTCCACTCCTCCACATGAGCTGCGGAGGCTAATCTGGTGAACTGGATTTGTTTCCCCACTCCTCCACATGAAGCCAACTGGGTGACCTAGTCACACTCTCTCAGCCCCACCTACCTCACAGGGTGTCTGTTGTGGGGAGGGGAAGGGAAGGTGATTGTAAGCCGGTTTGAGTCTCCCTTAAGTGGCATATAAAAACCAACTCTTCTTCTTTTTTTTAAAATTTTGTAATGCTTTTATTATATTTATATAAGGTACAAAAGGAAAAAAGGGAGGAGGGAAGAATTCACTTCCGTTTGCAACAGCCGGTGTTTTCTTTAGTCGGTATTATACATTCAAAAAACAAATTTTATACTTCTTACAGTTAATTCGATATACTAGCTTTCATTGTAATCTTATTCAATTAAAAGATTATTAAAAAATCGAATAAACGAATATACTTTTTTATACTTATTCCAAACATTTAAAAGTGCTGTTTAGGAGGCAACGCC
This sequence comes from Euleptes europaea, assembly GCF_029931775.1. Taxonomy (NCBI): domain Eukaryota; kingdom Metazoa; phylum Chordata; class Lepidosauria; order Squamata; family Sphaerodactylidae; genus Euleptes; species Euleptes europaea. The sequence continues at coordinate 49,020,030 of NC_079326.1, forward strand.
GCCAGTTTGCCTCCTAAGCCCGGCGCGGGCATTCCTTTCAGGAATGAGCTGTAAGAGCAGCGGACTCCAATCTGGAGAGCCGGGTTTGATTCCCCACTCCTCCACATGAATGGCAGACTCTAATCTGGAGTACCGGGTTTGATTCTCCACTCCTCCACATGAAGCCAGCTGGGTGACCTTGGGGCAGTCTCCAAACTCTCTCAGCCCAACCTACCTCACAAGGTGTCTGTTGTGGGAAGAGTAAGGGAAGACGACTGTAAGCTCCTTAAAGGTAGAGAAAATCGGGGTATAAAACCAACTCTTCTTCTTCTTCTTCAACCCTTCTCCCACTTGACGTTAAATAAATATCAATAAAATTAATTGTTCACAATATTTTCTGTCCCTGACAGCGAATCTACCTGCTATCCCCACCGACGGCAGACACTGTCATTTGCAGTGAACTTTCTATCACAATATCAGCCTGTCCGGTTTCCACAGGGCGCCAGATATGCGGCTACAAAGTCTGCAACGTCACTTCTAAGCCACCCGGACCACCTCAACACGAAGCCCTTCCTGAGCTCCACTTATACACACAGGGGAAGACATACGCCAACCAATGTCCAGTTCCGTGGCATTCCCATGGGGCTGAAGGAGAAGAAGGGAGAATGCTCTCTGGCAGATGGGGAACATATGTGATGGTTAAGGCTCAGATTACCAGGCCCCAGAAGGCTGAGATCCTCATATTCTTGTTATGTATGTAGTGGGTAGCTGAATCTCTGTTGAGCTTGGAGCCTCTCCAGGCTCCTGCGCTTGTGTGTCTCTATTGGCTGCAGGGGTTGCAGTTGCCCAATCACGGACTTGAAGGGCATGGTCGCAAGTGGCCGAGAGGGCATATAAGCAAGGGTGGTTGCACAGTTCTCCAGTGCTTGTCCTGTTCACCTAATAAAGCAGTTGCTGTTGGAACTCCGTCTCTGGTCTCATGTCTCGCCCACGCGTACATAATATTCTGAGGGAATCTGGGGAGCTTGGGTATAATACCTGGATTACCAGTAATGACAGATTAGGAGGTGGAGCCTGGCGGGAGAGGAGAAGAACCTAGTGGTGGTTGAGGGGGGTCAGAGGCCAGCAGTAGACCAATAAGCAGAAGTAGTACCTATGGCCAAACTTAACTGAAGCTATGCAGAAAATAGCAGGCCCCTTTGATTCTGGCCAGTCACAAATTCATGAAGCTGCCTTATACTGAATCAGACCCTTGGTCCATCAAGATCAGTATTGTCTACTCAGACTGGCAGTGGCTCTCCAGGGTCTCAGGTGGAGGTCTTTCACATCACCTACTACCTGATTTCTTTAATTGGAGATGCTGCGGATTGAACCCAGAACCTTCTTCATACCAAGCTGATGTTCTACCAGTGAGACGCAGCCCTTCCTCTGACTCACTCTGAGATTTTACCAGAAATGAGTTTAACCAGAAATAGCTCAGCATTTTCACTGAGTTAAAAAACACACACACACAAGTTGGTAGTGGCAGATGTTGCTTGAGAATAAGATTTTTCTGATTGTCAAGCTCTACGGGCAGCGCATATAGCTAAAGGTGGAAGCGGCTTTTCAAAACGGAGGTCAGAGCGCCGCCGCTGATGGAGACAGTGGCATTTGCAGGAAAAGGAGGAAAAGATCAGCCCTCTTCCTAGATGCTCTACCCCGCCCCACCCTTCCACATACAATATAAGGGCAGCAGCTGCATAAACATGGCTATTTTCTATACCGACACAAAATAGCTGTCCCTGTTCTCGTACGAATCAGGAGCAGCTGAAAATACCAAAGGGGAGGAGGGGGAACTAGACTTTCTTCAGGTGAGGGACTAGCACGGGACGACTTCCCTATAATTTGTGCACTTAACAATCAATAACAATTAGGGACAGGCCTGTGGCTGATTTAATGCTGCTCCCCGAAGTCCTCCCCCCCCCAACCCCTACCCTCTCCATCACGCTGCAGAAGTAGCGACTGATTTGTAAAGCGAGGACTTGCCTCGCGACTGTCCTCCTCTATCATTACCTGGGAGCGGATCAGAAGCACTTCAGGTCCCCTGGTTAGCAGAACACTTACAGCACAGAAGTGCTCAATTAAAGCAGCCCTTTCAGGCAATTATTGAGCATTACTGCCGCTCGGAAACAGAAAATAGCACTCCCCTTTACTCCAAAAGAGTGAATTTTTTTACCCTTTCTATCTGAGCTGTATTTTTGTGTGGTAGAGTGTGTGTGGGGGTGGAAGTGTTTTTCAAGTTGTGTGCCCCTGCAAACCTACGTTGGTCGCAGCCACTTTCAAGGGAAAAGAAGAAGAAGAGTTTTTATATGCTGACTTGCTCTACCACTTAAGGGAGATTCAAACCGGCTTACAATCGCCTTCCCTTCCTTTCCCTACAACAGACGCCCTGTGAGGAAGGTGGGGCTGAGAGAGCTCCAAGAGAACTGTGACTAGCCCAAGGTAACCCAGCTGGCTTCATGGACAGGAGTGGGGAAACAAGCCTGGTTCACCAGATTAGCGTCAGCTGCTCATGTGGAGGAGTGGGGAATCAAGCCCGGATCTCCAGATCAGAGTCCACCACTCCAAACCACCGCTCTTAACCACTACACCACGCTGGCTGTAAGTGTAATGAGGGGGCGTATGATCTGCACACAGAAGCTTGCAGGTTCAATCCCCAGCGTCTCCAGTAGGATTGCCAGCTCTGTGTTGGGAAATACCTAGAGATTTGCGAGGGGGTGGGGGTGGGGTGGAGCTTGGGGAGGGCAGAGTTTGGGGGAAGAGAGGGACCCCAGCCGGGTACAATGCCATAGAGTCCACCCTCCAAAGCAGCCATTTTATCCAGGGGAACTGAACTTGGTCATCTGGAAATTAGTTGTAATTCTAGGATGTCGCCGGACCCCACCTGGAGGTTGGCAACCCCAATCTGCAGTTACAAAAGGGACCAGGCAGCAAGTCCAGCTATGTCCTTTGCCAGAAACCCCGAAGAGCTGCTTCCAGTCAAAGCAGACAGTCCCAAGCTAGATGGGGTCAGTGGTCGGGCTACGTACGACGCAGCTGCGTTTGTTTGAAAAACCCCTCCCAACACTCAGAACGTTTATTTACAACACTTTCACTTTACATCCCTAAACAATCTAGACACGCAGTCTACCCTCTCCTTGCCATAAATTAAAAAATTTCCCCTTTTACATACTTTTCATCATTATGTAAGGCTCGTACGTACTTAGGAGGTAAACTCACATCTTGGGCTGAATGTGCTTAAAAGCCCAAAGGCAGAAGTGTTTAGAGCTGATAAATTCAGAAGCCGGCGCTAGCTATGTTTTCGGTGATTACCGAGTTGACAGACAACACCCCCAAGTAACCATTACACTGAAAATTATAATTTATCATCATTTAAATTTTAAATGAACGAGGGAGAACCGAGCCCGACAATGGGCTGTCAAAGGGGTTGATTATTCAGATTATTTTGTTCAAGGTGGCAGAAATACCGGCACCTGGCTGCCCTTTCTTCCATTGTCACTGTTCTCTGGGTTCTCACACCTTCCCAGCAAGATATCAAGGCCCTTATTCCCTCGGAGCCGAACAGAGAGGGAGGGGAAGGCTGGGCGACAATAACTGTGTGACAGCCATACAATGGAGGATGAAGAGACTTTTGGCCTCGGAGGACCGTGGTGGGGAGGGAGAATGGCAACAGGAAAAGGACCAGATGTGAAAAGAAGGGAAGCGGACTGAACTCTGTCCTAAGAATTCGACTCTCTGAGGGCAGGCAAGATTGTTCTATTAATGAAGTTTGTGCTAGGGAGGGTCATTCTATTGCCGGCCCGGCCCCATAACTTTTCTTTTTTAAACTGCCTTTTGAAATTTATTCCAGAGAAGAGCAAAGTGTTAAAAGGAGAAATACAACCAACAGCTTGTTAAAATACTTCAGGAGCGGATTCTTAGCCAAGGGAAGGGTAAGACCCTTTAGACCGCAACAGACTGAATGGAGGAGAGAAGGAGATCAGGAAGACTGCAGAGAGCCTAAGTGAATTCACTGCATTATGTCTTGGTTGCTGGTGAAAGACCCACAGCTGAAGAACTGTTTCCAGTGAGGTCAGCTGAGGGCTGAAGTAGTAGTAGTAATAGTAGTGTTGGCTTTTATATGCCAACTTTCTTGACCACTTAAGGAAGAATCAAACTGGCTTACAATCATCTTCCCCTCCCCACAACAGACACCCTGTGAAGTAGGTGGGGCTGAGAGAGCTCTTAATAGAACTGTGACTAGCCCAAGGTCACCCAGATGGATTCATGTGTAGGAGTGGGGAAACAAATCCAGTTCACCAGATTAGCCTCCGCTGCTCATGTGTAGGAGTGGGGAATCAAACCCGGTTCTCCAGATCAGAGTCCACCGCTCTTAAAAATTTCTACACCAAACTGGCTCTCCAAACTACACATGAAGTTTACCTCAGATCCTCCCTGGATCTTTGCAACTGGATGTGAGCTGTAAATTCCATGCTGGAAATTTAATTCCCAGTCACATGTCGGCCCAATTTGGATCAAGAGCACAGCACATTGGGAAATAATGCTTAGACCGCCCCTGTGTGCCATCTCCTCTCAAACTGAAATGGCTCCAGGGAGCTATTGCCCCTTGGATAAACTTCTGTCCAGCCCATGAGCACACGTGGTTTCCCCAACAGGGCAGCTACGGACCTTCTCCAGACTTTTTCAGGTTGGAAAACAGGGTGGGAGGCTTACTGTCTCCCCATGCATTGTGGTCCTGATCCAATCCGGCCTGGGAATTAAGAGGCCAGCACAGAATTTGCAACAAAGGTATGATCACGTGGACCCAAAGAGGACTTGAGGAAAACACAGAGCGGAATTAGGTCCTTAGGGACTATGTCAAAGAAAGGTGATAGGGAACCAACATTTTATAGCAGTGATTCTTAATGGGTCTGTCTACACATCTTGGGGGGTATTTAGCACTTTTGGGAGCAAATGGAGTTCAGGACTTTTTTTTTTTTTTTTTGCCGTTAAGCTGTAGCCAACTTGCGGCAACCCAGTAGGGTTTTCAAGGCAAGAGACTAACAGAGGTGCTTTGCCACTGCCTGCCTCTGCATAGTGACCCTGGTATTCCTTGGTGGTCTCCCATCCAGACACTGAGATCGCTAGCTTGAGCTATCCAGGTCAGGGTTCAGGAGTTTAGGGAACCCAAATCTCCCCCAACTTCAGTGACTTCTAATAGCCTGTAGGGGACAGCTCACCTCAACCTGAGGATAGATTTCTACCCCAGGGCCTTTAAAAAGTGGTACACATGTTCAAACAATGCTTGAGAAAAGTAGGTGGCGATAGCAATGCTGTTGTTTTACAGTTGTCTGACATGGCAGCTTCTTTCCAACCTTCTTGCTCTTGTGGAATGTGTAAGAGTCTGGAATGAACATTAAACTCTTTCCAAGCATAACACATTTTAACAATAAGCAAACGCTTTCTTGTTTGTCCGCTGGCCTTCTGTTTGCCCCCCCCCCCCGCCCCAACAATGCAAATAGTGAGGATCAGCCCTGAACTCCGGAGTCCTCTGAACATAAACAAGAAGGCCTTTTTAAACATCTAAAACCCTTTCCCTTTCATCTCAGCATCCGGGGAAAAAATACTGGCAGAAGAGAATCCTGATTTAAATGAATCAGTGGAACAAAATTTGGCAAAAACGCAAACATGGATATAAAACTACCTGATCTCTACGAAACCCAAGGAACGATAAAGATCCTGGCAAAGAGAGTACTGAGAACTTGTAATCCTGTGAGTAAAACGCAGACTTGGAGGAAGAAACTGAAGGGAAAATTTAGCCCTGGGTTCAAAAAGCTTCAACACCTATCCGAGAAGAGACAAAACTCCACTGAAGTTCAGGTTCTCTTATCAGAGGATGCACATTCAGTAAACCTTTCAAAAACATTCAGAAGAATGTGCTGAGCTGACTTCCCCTGAGTGAAAAAAATAGGAATAGCAGCCAAATGAATCTTAAGAAAATATACAGATAAACTTGAATCCTTAAAGAAAAAGCAAATAAAAATAAATCTTGTGTGTCGTGACACAGACTCTACTTGCCTCTTAAGACACCCAATCCTTAAACCGTTTCCACTTCCAGGAATATCATTTGCATGCATATAGCTTCCTTGCTTGTAAAAAGACATCCTGCAGTCATTCTGAAAATTCTTCGAATGTATGGCATTACTTTCCATGCTGTGAGATGAAGTGATTGAATATTACGGCAGAGCAGATAACATCTTCTCTGATTAATAAGGACGGGGAACGTTCAAAATCTGCAAAACCAGCCTCTCATCAGCCCCATCGGAGTTGTAAATCATGGCTGCCTCAGCTGATATGGAACACCTACTACTCTCTCCTATCTTATTTTAAGCAGCATTTTTGAATACGAGATATGGGGGGAAATGTACAGAAAAGACCTGGACGCCATCTCATAATCATAAGCCTTCTTGTGTTTGGTTTGTAAATAAATCCACAGCTGGGATACCCACCAGAGCCTTTCTGTGGATGGGAGCGGCTCAACCCATGAAGTGTAACTTTCTTGCCTTCTCCCCTTTCCAACTCAGCCCCAAATGTTCCCAGAAATGCTGTTCTGCCCCCAGGAAAGTCAGTGAGAGGGCGAAGGAAAGAAAGCTGTGCTCCATCAGCAGAAATGGAAAAGCTCTGGTGGATCCAACCCCACATCTGGAAACATTCAAGCTTCAAAACTGGGCAAAAGATTTTGTGCTGCCCACAGTCCGCTTGTGACTGAATCCACCCTGACCTACCCAGGTGACCGGTCAGCACATTTTTGGTGTCCTTTATATGAGTTGCCTCAAAAGTGATCTGATGAAGATTGTACTATTCCCAAATAAATATTATTTCTCCGAACAGACTGATCAAAGCAGTACCCTCCTTGCTTTTTCACACAATACTTTGGCATCACATTGTTCATAGTAAGTTGTGTTACTTGACCGCCGCACATGATGCTGAGAGCAATCTTAAGCAGGTCTATTTGGAAGAAACTCACTTCAGAGACAAACTCCCAAGAAAGAGTTTTTTAGGACTGCAGCCGTTATCTCCTTGTACCTTTATGAATACCCACAAGTTGCATGCATTAGTGTCTGTGGTGGCACACTGTCTTTTTTATTTATTTGTTATGTCTGTTCCCTTGTGAGATAGTTATACCTTTGCTTTCTGATGGTTCAATGTACACAAAATTATTAAAAATGTTTAAAATTACATTCAGGCTATGTGCATAAAATGAATATAAATCATAAATGAATTTGGGTCCCAATCCCAAGATACCTTATTAATGTATATGGAAAAATTCCAAAACATTCCAATATCAGGGAAAGATCCGAAATACGGACCATTTCTGGTCCCAAGCAGTCCAGATAAGGGATACTCAACCTGTACTGCATAAAGTAGACACAGAAGCCAAAGGGGGGGGGGGACGGTTAAGAAGCATGAAGCATATATATACACACATCAGGAAGAAAGGCATCTACAGATGTCAACAAGAACATTCCCCTCGTTTTTTTAAAAAAAGAACCATGTAGAAACGTGAACAATGAGGGGCCTGTTTAACACTCCCCCTCGCCCTTCCTTAAGCACAGGCACGGTAGCCAACCCAGGTGGCCTCCATCTCAGCCAAGCAGGGTGACCGGGAGGGCTCCGCAGCTGTTTCCAGCTCACTGTCCTCTTAATCACAGTGGTGCGTGTTGCGCTTCTCCACTTCATGCATTAAGCCTTTCCATCACTGTCTTAACAAATCTTTTGCGGTAAGCAGCATGTAATCATTGCCAAGGGAGCTCTCTGGTGTGCTCCACGCTGACCTCATGCTTATGAGGTCATCTGGTCAACTGAAGTCTTTATTTTGATATATAGGGAAGGAGGAACCCCCCCACCCCCGTCCCTGCTTAATCATGGTAATCACTGCAGGAAAGCTCTGGGTTGGAAATGGTTTGGGAAGGTCTGGCAGTTCCGCCTGGTGTTTTGTATTGTTATCCATGTTTGCAAAGTCTCTGTCAACATCACTGCCATGACTTCACGGTTACAGAATTGTGCCTTTGAATGTCATGATTAACACCAGAACTGCAACTTTATTTATTCTTTTAAAACTTGAACAAGTCTATCCTCCCCCTCGTAAAAACGGGGGCCAAGTAAGCTTACAAAAGCATCACATAAACAACCAATAATATAAACAAAATTTTAAAAAGCATCTGTGGAAATCATCATCACACAATGTGGAGAAATGCATTTTATTATGGGGCTTGGGCATGACACAACACCCACATTCAATTTTTAAAGTTTTTCTCTCTCCTAGCAGAGGATTGAGCGGGGGGGGGGGGGAAGGCTATAGCTCTCAAGGCTTGCCCAAGTACTGGCTTTAGAAATGCTAATCCTGGCCAGAAACAATGACATAGTCAGTTTACACCTTAACTGGGTATCTGACTCCTACAATGGACGCAGAGACCTGGGGGTGTGAGGAGCTAAACTGTGTCTTTCTGGAGGTTTCAGGAAAGGATTTTTTGAGCCGCAATGGGTAGGACAGTGGTTGGCAAACTGCGGCTCGTGGGCCGTATGCGGCTCTTTGGCCCCTTGAGTGCGGCTCTTGAGTGCGGGCTCCCGACCCACTCCGCTCCTGCCCCAGCGCAGGGCAGCTTCTTGCCTCTCCGCCCGGCTGGGCGCCTCTCGCTGTGCCTGGGCTTCTCCCACCGCCGGGACCCACCTGCGCTGCACGTGGTGGGAGGCTCCAGAGCCCTCTCGCCCGCTCCCTGGGCGTTCCAGCGGAGTGCGGGGCCGGCGGAAGGCCGCGGCACTCTCCCATCGACTTGGCCTTGTCCTGAGCCGCGGCAGGTCTGCAGCGCCGCGTGGGGGAGGCGGGCGGTGGGGCCCTCCGCCCCCTCCCTTCCGTGAAGCCGCTGGGCGCGTTTGCCCAGCAGGAAGCGCCCTCCGCATGTTAGGGGACTCAGGGCGCTTCCCCAGGCACCGCCGACTCGTGCGCCCTGCTGCGCCTGGTCCGCGGCAGAGGGAGGGGCTCATGGGGCATTCAGGCCTGGAGCTGTTTGCCGAAATGTCCATGCGATCAGCAAGCCCCATTCTCTCAGTTTGAAGGCCTTTTTTTAAGTGGTGGTGGAGCATCTTTATCTATTGGCTCTCAAAAGAAATCTCAATCGTTGTTCTGTTGATATTTGGCTCTGTTGACTAATGAGTTTGCCGACCACTGGGGTAGGAAAATAGAGATAACAAAATCTTTTGGCAGGGATGGAGAGCAGTCCCCATTTTGTAGATCCATCTTGACTGATTACATCTGGAGGAAGGAACTCTCAAACTGGCTGCCGTTGCCACATGGAGCAGACAAAGGACTGACTGACTAGAACAAAACGTCATGGAAAGCTTTCAGAATTCTGTAACTTTTAAGTTCAAGAGCCTGCCTTAGAATAAGAGCAGCTAGGGTATGTACCCAGTGAGGGACAAGGGAATTGTATGTTTCACCTTACTTTTGGATTTCTTGATCACGCTGTTGTTATGCTGAGAGTACGTCTGTGGACATTTTAGTTTTAATAAATTTGTTACTATTTTGAATGATGGTAGTTGTTCTTTGTACCACAGACCTCCACCATTTGAACAAGTTGTTCAAAACAGGCACAAGAGGAAGGGACATGGTCTGGTGCTAAATTGCTATTTCCCCGAGAGTGTACAAGTGCGGTAAGCAGTTCCTGTGGTAACTAGTCAGTGGATAACGGGTGATATGGGTACTAGGTGGAGCCATAGAATGAGTTGGAAGCACCAGCCTTCTCAGCTAGTAAGTCTTAAAATGGGCAGGTGGTGACAGTGGTACCGAAAGAGAGAGAAAATCCCTTTGAGGATCAGATGGGCTGGGAGTGCATTGTGGCCCCGGGTGAAGACTTGGGTGGCTGCCGGTGCGCCTATATACCTCAGAGGGCTGAACAGAGCAGTGCTTGTGGGTTTCCACCAGAAGTGACATGGTTCTCCAGAGTGGTATCAGTGCTCTTCTCCTCCCAGCAGGTTGCCAACCTATTACCAACTCAACTCAAGTCAGCCACTAGCATATGTTAAGCATGGGTTGGGGCATGGCATCATAATACAAACAATACAGGCAACATCACTGTGCAAAGAAGAAGGGGAAGATATGCTGTGGGAAGCACAAAGGGAAATTTGCCACAGGTATCAGTGATGGCAAACATTGGCCAGTGTTGACAGTGTTCCCTGTTTATATGTTCAAATGGAGTGCTAGTTGAAAAATGAATTAAAAGTTTTATTACTCATATTCCTGACATTTCATTAGGATTAACATCATTTTGCATTAAAGCTCCACTGACCTGCACATATTAATTAGGACACCTATCTATTACTGTGTATATCTGGTAAGGTACGCTTTAGTGTTCAAGGAAAAATGCTTTACGGAGCTCGCTTGCAAGATGGAAATATCACAAGCCTTTCCTGGTTGCACTTTCAGTATGCAAAGCAACTGGCCTATAAACAAGATTTTTTTAGCAGGTTTTCTTTTGAACAACTCTGACTATTTAATTAATCTTCAAGCCATTAACCATTCATTTAAAATGCCACTTACGAAATCTTCATTTTGCACATTATCAGCTGGTTCGCAAATAGCTATCCATGAGCAGAGGCGTAATGATCTCCCTCTCCCATTCTTACAGCTTACCAACCTCACAGACAATTTTGGCTTCTTAATTACCCACATACATATTAGCATTTAAAATTAAATGGCAGGTTTAAAAAAGAAGAAGAAGGTGCACACACACAAAAGTTAATGTTCTGATTACTATGCTGGCTGTTAAAGGAACCCGAGTCTTCTTCTGATCAAAGGATTCTGTCTTATAAAGGCAAGTTAAACAGAGAGAGAACACTGAGCCAGTGTTCAGCTGATTCAGCCAGCTGCAGCATTCAATGTCACTCAATTCCTTTTCCTGCTATAGGCCCTGTCTCAGATGGCTTTTGTCCATTAAGATCTCATGACCTCTAGCATGGTGGTCAAAGGGGACTGTCCCTTTTTCATCACTGGAAAAGCTGGCTGGATCCAACCCTTTTGGAGTAGGTATAATTGAAAGGAATCCATGTCTTTACTTTTGCACTTAGTGTGAACCTGTGGAGGTTAATGGATTGAGATCTGGGAATCCTAGGTTTAAATTCCTACATAGCCATGGAATTTGTGGGGTTTATGGAAGCTGAATTAACATTTGACTTGTTGCCTAGATTAAACACACACACACATACAGCTTTGCAATTAATAAGCAATCCTAAATGAGAAACCATAGTTTGAGCTGAGCTTGCAAACCATGGTTTGTACTAACTGTGGGTTAGCACACTATCGGAACTGACAAACTGTAATTATGGCTGCTGATCTCATAGAATCATAGAGTGGGAAGGGGCCATACAGGCCATCTAGTCCAACCCCCCGCTCAATGCAGGGTCTGCCTAAAGAATCCCTGACAAGTGTTCGGCCAACCGATACTTGAAGACAGCCAATGAGGGGGACCTCACCACTTCCCTAGGCAGCTGATTTCACTGCTGAACTACTCATCCTTAAAAAAAATCCTAATCTCCAGCCAGTACCTTTCCGCTCGTAATTTAAACCCATTATTGCAAGTCCTATCCTCTGCTGCCGGCAGGAACAGCACTCTGTCCTCCTATAACTAACAGCCTTTCAAATACTTAAAGAGAGCAATCATGTCCCCCCTAAACCTCCTCTTCTCCAGACTAAACATTTCCAAGTCCCTCAGCCTTTCCTCATAGGGCTTAGTTTCCAGGACCCCTGATCATCCTTAACACTCTCCTCTGCTCCCGCTCCGTTCTGTCCACATCCAGCTCAAGAACACCACAGAAATGGGAGGGGTGGTTTAGCATCTACAGCATGCTTAGTATAAACCAAGGTTTAGACCAGTGTTTCCAAAGTGCATGAATGGGGGGCGATGGGATTACCTAGGAGGGCACTAAAAGGCAAGAGGACAGCAGGGGGACGCTAGAGGTGGGCTCCTTCAACTGTGTTGTTCACTAATTTACAATAGATCAAGATATGGCACCATGCTGGCAAACTTGGTGGAAACTATCAGAATTTATTTCCAGACTTTGAAGAGCTGGTATCACTGGATCAAGTCCATCAGTTTTGTTGAATAAATTTCAACTAAAAAGTTTTAATTTGATTTGGAATAGATGTGCAATTAATTGTGTCTGTTTTGAAATTTTATTGTTATTAACTTATTTAGTGAGTCATGCAAACCCCTAATTTGAATAATGCTTTTTTATAGGATAGGGTAGGGGGCGCTGGGGTTGAGTTTGTGGAACCAAGGGGGCAGTGGCCCAAAAAGTTTGGGAGCAATTGGTTTAGACTGATGTCTGAACTGAGCCACTGTTCTAAGCAAGTGACAGTTATACTTCCCCGGAGCAACCAATGCACAGAGCTTATCAATGGGGCCTCATGCAGAATCATACTGATACATTTTCACACACTCCACCCACATCAGCATTCAAACAGACGCAGTCAAACAACAAATTAAACAGATGTCTATTTCTGATACTAAATTTATTACTGCATCATTCTTTTTTTTTCCTGCAGAGATAATGTTCCAGAAAACGGCGGGAGATGTAATGAGTCAACATGCATTTGTTCTAACCCACAGAAAAAGCACTTCTACAGACACTCATGCATTGCAGCTTACCTGCAAAATTACTAATTCAAGTTGACCACCATATGTTGGGAAGCAACACTGAGACCCAGATACAGTGAAACCCGACATACCGTTTATGAAGAAAAATGCTAAATATATCTGGGCTGACAAATGAGTAAACCTCGATCAGTAAAAATAACATCAAACATTCAGGGATGCCTTGTTTGTGGGCCCACCAGTGTAACTGTTGGGCCACTGTGTGAAACAGGATGCTGGAAGAAGAAGGAGAAGGAGAAGGAGGAGAAGAAGAAGAAGAGTCGGTTTTTATATGCCGACTTTCTCTGCCACTTAAGGCAGAATCAAAGCAGCTTACAATCACCTTCCCTTCCCCTCCCCACAACAGACACTCTGTGAGGTAGGTGGGGCTGAGAGAGCTCTAAGAGAACAGTGACTATTCCAAGGTCACTCAGCTGGCTTCATGTGGAGGAGTGGGGAAACCAACCCGGTTCACCAGATTAGCCTAAGCCGCTCATGTGGAGGAATGGGGAATCAAACCTGGTTTTCCAGATCAGAGTCCACCACTCCAAACCATCGCTCTTAACCACTACACCATGCTGGACTAGATGGACCCCTCGTCCAATCCAGCAGAGGACTTCTCACACTGTTCTAGAGAGGGATGACATTGCTGTAGCCGCAATAGGGCTGGGGTAGCTTGGGTTCAACTAGATTAAGCCTCTCTATACTTCAGCCGCTCAGGGATACTTGGGCTCAGTAGGTGCCCTCTTTTAAGGAATGTGTCTGGGAGGAGAAGGTAAGGGGCAAGCTCTATTCTCAGAATGGATCCAGTGGAGGGAAAGGGAAGTAGCACATGGCACCTTCCTCAACCAAGATAGTTTGATAGGATAACTCCCCCTCCTGTAGACGTTCAACAACTTTGTAGAGCGATTTAACAGCCCAGTCATCTCAGATTCTTTTAATAGGGATGATCTAGGATTGAACCTGGGACATACTGTGCATCTGCTCTCACCACTGAGTTCTGACACTTCTTGAACAGTCCAGAATGAGCGTGGTGTAGTGGTTAAGAGTGGTTTGGAGCAGTGGACTCTGATCTGGAGAACGGGGTTTGATTCCCCACTCCTCCACATGAGTGGCGGGCTCTAATCTGGTGAACCGGGTTGGTTTCCCCACTCCTCCACATGAAGCCAGCTGGGTGACCTTGTGCTAGTCACAGCTCTCTTAGAGCTCTCTCAGCCCCACCTATCTCACAGGGTGTCTGTTGTGGGAGGGGAAGGAAAGGTGATGGTAAACCGGTTTGATTCTGCCTTAAGTGGTAGAGAAAGTTGGCGTATAAAAACCAATTCTTCTTCTTCTTTAAAGGAAAAGTTAAGGTGGAAAAAAAGAATTTTAGCTAGATGAAAGAGGCCAGATCCCAAAAATATTTGGCCAAGAACCATATAAACAACAAGTCTGCCTCCAGTGACACTGGAGTTGTTGAAATAGAGAGGATGGAAGCTCAAACTGTAAGTTATGCATTGAGATTCCAAGAGAATCATGACAATAGGAGAGATTAACATTTCAGGGTTAATTTTTTCCTTTTGAAGTCTAGAAAGGCTGCTCATGATTGAGGTAGTTTGGGGACAAATAAGAACTAGGGCATTAAAATAGGGCATTTTTGCAAGAGGACTCGGGGCTAATTGTGAATCAGTTACGAGGTACGCTGATCAAGCGGCAGAGATCCTTTCATTATAAGCAGCCTCATAATTTCATAAAATCATTAAAAGGACGATAATACATTCTTCATAGGGAAAAAAAGACCCATGATTGCTTGGTTCACTGCATGTGTTTTAATTCAATTCTCTATGGTAATGGCCCATGACTGGAATTCCTAGACTGAGATGAGATCATCTAAATTCTGTTTGTTGAAACTTAAAAAAAAAGGGGGGGAATAACTCATTTAAGTCATTTCTCAGGTCCTCACATCCTGTGTCACAGATTATGAGTCAGTGGTGGGAGAGGGGAAAATCACTAATGTGAAATAACATTAACTGTGAAAAATCATGCAAGGAGGAAGTAAGAATAGGAGTAAAAAAGGTGAAGAAACTGGTGCATGATGTACCAAGCGCTAAACACAGCCTGAATATATGTGAAATTGTGACTAATAAAAGCACTGCTATAATCTTTCTGATTCTTGGTCCACTGGACAAAGCTCTATGTGGAGAAAGCTACAATAGGAACAATTTAAGATGGAGCGTGCAACTCTGGGAAGGGCTGTGGCTCAGTGGGAGAGCATCTGCTTGGTATGTGGAAGGTCCCAGGTTCAATCCCCAGCATCTCCAGCAAAAAAGACCAGGCAGTGGGTGATGCAAAAGGCCTCTACCTGAGACCTAGGAGAGCTACTGCCAGTCTGACAGTACTGACCTGGACGGACCAATGGTCGGGTTCACTATAAGGCAGCTTAATTTTTTCGACATGCATAAGGTGGAGCTGCCTTACATTAGGTCCAACCATTGATCCATCTCATAAGAACATAAGAAAAGCCATGCTGGATCAGACCAAGGCCCATCAAATCCAGCAGACCATGTAGTGGCCAGTCAGGTGCCTGCAGGAAGCCCACAAGCAAGACAACTGCAGAACCATTATCCTGCCTGTGTTCCACAGCACTTAATATATTAAGCATGCTCCTCTGGTCCTGGAGAGAATAGGTATACATTATGACTAGTATTCATTTCGACTAGTAGCCATGGATAGCCCTCTCCTCCATGAACACGTCCACTTCCCTCTTAAAGCCTTCCAAGTTGGCAGCCATAAGAAAAGCCATGCTGGATCAGACCAAGGCCCATCAAGTCCAGCAGTCTGTTCACACAGTGACCAACCAGGTGCCTCTAGGAAGCCCACAAACAAGACGACTGCAGCAGCACCATCCTGCCTGTGTTCCACAGCACCTAATATAATAGGCATGCTCCTCTGATCCTGGAGAGAATAGGTATGCATCATGACTAGTATCCATTTTTAATAGTAGCCATGAATAGCCCTCTCCTCCATTAATATGTCCACTCCCCTCTTAAAGCCTTCCAAGTTGGCAGCCATCACCACATCCTGGGGCAGGGAGTTCCACAGTTTAATTATGCGTACTGCTGGGGGGGAAAGCACAAACCAACCTGGACTGCATTTTTAAAAAACACAGTAAGCCTTGTCATGCACTGTATTTCTTGCACTCCCCAATGCCAGGAGGAGCCTGTTTTCAGAATCTCCTGGTGACGGCTGCGTGACTGTGCCGTGGAAATGCGAGTTTTCCTCTTTAACTCATACAGAGAAGGGAAAAATTACTATATTTCTTAATGCTCTCTACCTGGAAGCTTGACAGTAAGGATTAAAAACGGCTCCTTCCTCCCCACTTGGTTATTGGAAAGGCCCTGAAAGGTAATCCATCTTGTGAAGCCAAGCTTTACGGTCTGCGTAAAAGTGCCAGGATTCTCAGTCCTCCCTCCAACCTAATTGAAAGCACATAATATCACACAACAGGGGAAATGTAAACTGTAAGCATACATAGTAAATCACCGCATATCTTCCAAACACTGGTCGCTAATGGGCACCAAGTGGCTGTGTGGGCCAAAAAGCAATCTGAACGCTCGAGTCTTAAGGGGCACAGAACAACAACTTCTTCCGAGCAGGAGAAGAAAAAAAGCTCCTTCAGTCGCACAACAGCCGGATTGGAGGCGGGTCGATTTGGTCAATTTGCGAAACGGGAGCCCTTCTGAGAACGATTGCGAAACGGGAGCCCTTCTGAGAACGATTACAATTTTATCGTAACCTTGTGAGAATGGCAATGTTGCAAACGCAGAGGAAATCTATGGTTTTCTTTTAAGCAAATACAAGACCCTGGACATTTGCGATGTAGTCAACGGGAGTAAGGAAACTTAACTTCGTAATCAGAACGGCTCTTCTTCAGGTGACTGACAGTGCAATCCTAAGCAGCGTTCCACCATTCAAAGTCCACTGAAACTAGTGGGCTTAGTAGGGAGCAGCTCTGCTTAGTACTGCAGTGTTAGGAATGAAGAAATGTAAAGATAGCTTAAGATCTGTTAGTTCATTTGCCTACACCAAAGCTAAGTCTCCATCTTGCCAGCCTATGACTGTAACTGGTAATGACACTAAGGTATGGTTGCCAACCTCCTGGTGGAGCCTGGAGTTCTCCTAGAATTACAACTGATCTCCAGACTTTTTCCACTCACGACCCTTTTTCGCCCGAGAAATTTGTATGCAACCTCGGGTATATAGGTATATAAAACAGGTATACAAACATTTACTGATAAAAAATCACACAGAAATTTATTTTAAAACAATTCTTTGGTATACACATAATTTTACCATTTATTAAAGACAAAAGCAAATTTGCATACTGTTGCCAAATTTTTCGCGACCCCCATATTCACTTATACGACCCCATATGCGGTCGCGACCCACTGTTTAAGAAGCTTTGTTCTAGGTGATATCCGTCCCAACATTTCCCCTCCACAGGACCTGGCCCCAAATTTCCAGGAATTTCCCAGCCTGGCGTTGGCAACCTTAAGCTGAGGTGGTTCAGCTCTCTGGAGTGCAGCAGCCAAAACATTTATATGCTGGTGTACCAGGTCATAATAGCAGGTCATTTATTCTCAAAATCACTCTTCGAAATGGAATATGGGCTCTGTGCCATTTTGTTACGTTTGAAAAACACCCACACGCTTGCATAAGTAGATTCCGGGATATGAGCATTACCTCTCAATGGGAGCATGCTGAGGAGGTGGCTTGTTTATCCTTGCATAGAGCCCTTCCAAGTGGTCCCTCTCCCCTGGCGCTGGAGGGTTATCGCACCCAAAGTTCTCTGGAAGAGGAGGCGAAGATGGTCTGTAGGCACTGACAGCTGGGTGCCGTTCACGGAAGTGATTCACCCGTGCATAGTTTGGGTCTGTCTCATCGTCATCGATATCAGGAGGCAGTCCTGCAGGGCCAGCGGAATACTCAGTCAGGCCTCTAACCTGCTTTTGCCATAGCTCCTGATGCTTTGCGCCAATCCTGGGGGGACCAAACAAGCCAAGGTTAGCGCTTAGTTCGACATGTGCTAGGCCGTCTCACAAAACGGATCTCCAACAAGAGTCTAGAAAATACAAGCTGCCGTATTCGAAACAAACACCAGCTAATGTCTTAGGGAACATTTGATGCCTTATAATCATGCTTTGGGGTTTAGATGAAGCAAGCAAGCAAGCACGCCACCACAAAACCACCACGGTTGCTACAGATAAGCACCGCCCTCTGCCCAGATATTTGCAAACTGATGACACTTGCGTGCCTGAACTCAGACATAATCCCAACAGCTTCAAAATCCACTACTGTAAGAATTCACAAAAAAGATGTCTCTTCGACAGGTCCGTACTAAATCACAGCTATTGATTTGGAGCCCTAATTTTGATAGATGCCTGCCAGAAGTCCTGCCTCCCCCCACATCTGAATTAATTGATCAGTGCACTTTCCCCATATCCCCTCTCAACTCCAAGATTCTCCTAAATAAATTAATTTATAAAAAGTGCATTAATGTGGGAACCGCGGGCTCGGCTGTCTGAAAAAGTCAAGAGGAGAGGCAATTTGCTTGAGTTTTCTGAAGCCCCCCCCTTCTTTAAGTGGGGGGACATCATTCCTCATTATACAGAAGCTAGGGGCAGAGTGAAACACGGAAGAAATGAATAGAAACCTGACAGAGATGAATTGGTACATATAAGTGAATTAAAGACTATTACTGGCAGTACTCCACTGTGATAAAGCCTTAAGTGGTATTACAAAATGGTGCTGCTAATCAGCGCCATTGTGTAATCTGTTGGGAATAAGAACGGTTTAAAAAAAAGAAAGAAGAAGAAGCATGCCCAGGTATAATTTCGAAACCCAGCCAAATCCAGACGATTCAACATTTGCTTTGCAACTGAAAACTTTAAACCAGGCGCTATTAATAATACACAATGTAAAAAAAAAAAGTTCGGCTGCCTCGTTCTGTAATTAAAGTGACGGCAAAGATCACAGCGGCAAGATGAGCTGGCGATGAGAGCGCAGAGAATGAAAAGCAGGAGACGGATTAGAGCACAGGAGCTGCCAATTAAAAAGTCACAATTTACCCACCATTATTAAATTATGCGGCCCAGAAGCTTTTTCCTGGAAGCAGACAGGTAGAGAAGATATGTATGTATGTATGTATGTATGTATGTATGTATGTATGTATGTATGTATTAAAAAAAGAATGACAAGAGAATAATAAATGTTGTTAACCTGTTACCTTTTGTAGCTAGAATATATTCAGAATAGTAAGGCAGTAGGTGAATAAGGGATTAGGGAAAAATAGGCTTAAGGTAGAGGAGACAAAAAATAACTATAGTAGAAAGCAAGGAGGAGAGAAAAAAAAAACAAGGATAAGTGGAGATGTCAGGATTTCAGTAAAACTTGCAGCCAGTACAAACACTGCACAAAGAATAAATGCAAAATCAGAAGAACTCTCCATTCATTGTTTTTAGGCCTGTTTTTTTTTTTAAGCATGCACCTAAAAAGGTATGGTCACGTGAACTGGACAAACTAAGAGAAGTTTGTAACCCATGAATCCCACAGACGTATTTGGCTACAAGTTGGTCACAAGTTGACTGACTACAGTTCTATGCTGAAGGTACATTCAGGACCAACCTAGATGTTATGGGTGTCCCTGGGTTCGCCCGGGGACATGCCTCCATTCAGAACAGTGAGTTCCCATCTGGGAACTGCTTTAAATTGTGCTCTAGGGGTCCAACTCTGGTTGAGACTATCACAACACAGGGGGAGGAGGGGATCCTTCCTCCCCCACACTATTTTTTGTCCCTGAAATGGTGCTGGGGGCAATATTTACTTGCATGTTCCCAAGTGCAATTCTGGGGTCAAACCAGTGGTGGGGAGTAGGATCTTCTCTTCCCCCTAAACTGGGGTGGTCCTGACATGAACTGGCACCCCGCGACAAAGTTGGAAGGAGTTCCTAGCTGGGGACTCACTTTTTAAAATGGCAGTGCCTCTCGGGTGAATGTCGGGATGCCTGTCACATCTAGATGGCCATACACCTAAAAAGGTAATGTGTGAACGGGACAAAGTAACAGGTCTGTAACCCATGAATCCTACTGTCAGTTTGGTTACAAGGGAGTGATTGGCTGAAAATCTCCATTGAGTGTGCACTCAATGGCAAACTTGGGTTTGTTGTGACGTGAAATGTCATAATATGATATTAGATATGGATTTTTTATTAAACGCTGCGGGGGGGAGACTGAACAGAATGCAGCTTCCCAGCTCAAGCATAGGCGACAGAAAAACTTATGCATGAGACTATCACCTGCACAAATTTTGGCTTGGCTCGGCTGCCAGCCATTGCTTGTGGTTGCCTTCTTGCATGCCCAGTGGACTTGGGGAAGGATATGAGTGCTGTCTTCATCTCATGCTCAGCTTTCCAGCGTGCAAAAGCGGTGCTAGAGATTCCCACTGCTTCCACCTGTGCCAGAGCTGTGAACAGCAGGAGACAGTGTGCCATCAGTCAACCAAATTCAATGTATCTGCTAGAGGGCCTCAGAAGAAATGAGCTGCATGGCTCCTCCTATTGTGCTGGGCACATGAACACATGAAGTTGCCTTACACTGAATCAGACCTTTGGTCCATCAAAGTCAGTACTGTCTACTCAGACCGGCAGTGGCTCTCCAGGATCTCAGGTACAGGCAACACCTACTTGCCTAGTCCCTTTAAGTGGAGATGCCGGGGACTGAACCTGGGACCTTCTGCATGCCAAGCAGATGCTCTACCACTGATCCACAGTAAAAACGTCTGCTTGCTCTAAGCTCAGGGCAACATGAGGCTCTCGCTAAACTTCTTCGTAATTGTCAAAGTCTCTGGGAAAGGGATGCTGCTGAGCAACCCTGCTAAGCTACAAGCTACCACTGGATGTATTTCACCATCACTAGAAGTATTCCTATGCCATACATTTGATTATCAAGGTACTTCTGATGTGTGACGTGGCCTTTGATTTTCTATAGGACAGCTGACCTTCAACTTCCTCTGCACTGTATCCTACAACAGTGCAGAAAAAGGCGAATGATTTATATGATCTGAAGAGAAACCAGAGTATGATGTTTTGTAAGTACAAGACAGAAAACTTTTGATTTATTATAAGATGGATATTAGGACTATTGAGAACTATTGTGATTTCACTGATACATAATGCTCTGTTACTATGTATTGCAAAGAAGATAATTGTTTGTTAGCTCTTGTTTATTATTTGTTAAACTATTAGATGATTCAATGAATGTTATGACTTCAAGAGTTTAAGATTGGACTTTATCAATCTGTTCTTCTTTTCTGTATTCTTATTTCTTTACTTTTTGTGTAGTGGTGTAGTGGATAAGAGCTGTGGTTTAGAGCGGTGGATTCTGATCTGGAGAACCAGGCTTCATTCCCCACTCCTCCACATGAGTGGTGGAGGCTAATCTGGAGAACTGGATTTGTTTCCCCACTCCTACACACGAAGCCAGCTGGGTGACCTTGGCCTAGTCACACTCTCTCAGCCCTACCTACCTCACAGGGTGTCTGCTGTGGGGAGGGGAAGGGGATTGTAAGCTGGTTTGATTCTTCCTTAAGTGGTAGGGAAAGTCGGCATGTAAAAAACAACTCTTCTTCTTCTTCTTCTTCTTCTTCTTCTTCTTCTTCTTCTTCTTCTTCTTCTTCTTCTTCTTCTTCTTCTTCTTCTTCTTCTTCTTCTTCTTCTTCTTCCAATGAAGGTACCGGTAGCCTACATTGTAGGCCCAGTGTTTTTAACACATATTTGTGCACAATATAATAAA
Organism: Euleptes europaea; assembly: GCF_029931775.1. Taxonomy (NCBI): domain Eukaryota; kingdom Metazoa; phylum Chordata; class Lepidosauria; order Squamata; family Sphaerodactylidae; genus Euleptes; species Euleptes europaea. The sequence continues at coordinate 49,041,544 of NC_079326.1, forward strand.
AATAGATTTATTGGTTTATATTTTTGTAGCATCCAGCTCAACCTGTTCGCCTCTCACGAAACCACATATCAAGCTGTTGGACAGGGGGAGGAAGCAACACACTGAGATGAACATAGCTATTTCCAACGCAAAAAATATTGCTCTTGAACATGCATCTGCTACTGGCCACTGCTAGGTCAAGGGTCCTTTTCAGGGTCTGCTCCTGTTTATGAAATATTAATTACACATGTTCGTTACATTTTAATGGATTTTTAAAAACTGTACTTTTTATCATCGACCTGAGTCTGGTTTTGGAGAAAGGCAGCTAATAACACTCTCAATTAACTAATCAATTTCCAAAGAAAGACAGTTTGCTTGTAAGTGTGCATTTCTATACACTGATAGCTGTCTGGAAAATCCTTATATTTGAAGCTTATTTACCTTATTCTCTATTGTTTCGTTTTAAACATGTAGGTAAACAATGGATCTTATCCACACGTTTTCTTCACTGTGATTCCCTTTCCTTTCTACAGTGTTCACAGCAGTTGGACATCAGAATGGTATTAAGATCCGGCAGCTTGGTCCAGCTCTTAACCTTCCCCTCCCTGGCATAAACTCATCCACCAGTAATGCTGGAAGCTAGTTCTCAAACCATGTTGAACAGCAAACCCTGGTTAGTGATGTTTGTATGTGTGTTAAGAGCCGTCAAGTTGCTTCTGACTCATGACGACCCTGTAAATCAATCTCCTCCAACACGTCCTATCTTTAACAGCCTTGCTCAGGTCTTGCAAATTTTATAGAGTCATAGAATCATAGAGTTGGAAGGGACCACCAGGGTCATCTAGTCCAACCACCTGCAAAATGCAGGAAACTCACAACAACCTCCCCCGCACACACCCAGTGCCCAGAAGATGGCCAAGATGCCCCCCTCCCACGAACTTCCCAAGTTCATAGAATCAGCATTGCTTTTTTGGAGTCAATCCATCTCTTGTTGGGTCGTCCTCTTTTCCTGCTGCCTTCCACTTTTCCTAGCATGATTGCCTTTTCCAGTAACAGTGGTTAGTGATACGCATGTTTAAAGCCAGTGCTGGAAATCTGCTGTTGTTGGGAGTGGCTGAGGAAGGACGCTCATGGCCCCTCCCTCAAGCCTTTAATCGGCTTTCTTAAATTATTGATCTCTCTCTCTCTCTCTCTCTCTCTCAAATTCTTATTAATGAAAATTAGAGGCAGGAGCACTGTGGAATTGGTCTCTAGGAGAGGGAAAGTCTCTTCAGAGACACATAAGTCCTGTGAAGCTGGAAGAGCAGTAAACAAACAACAACCAAAAAACAGAGAGAGACTTAATAGAGACTTTGAGGTTACCACCGATAAAAATAAATAAGAGGGCATTGCATGTCTATAATGGAACAATTCCTAGCACACAAGTAATTAGTGAGCAGATTAAAAAAAAATGCAAGAGGATGAATTCTCTGAGGGTTCCTGAAAGGAAGATGAAAGCGAGATCACACAGCAGGGGGAGCGAGGGGGGGCAGCCTGCCCATTCTGTGCCCCCCCCCACGGAACAGATTCATGGATATTTATGTGAAAAGTTAAACCCTGATCAGTTTTGGTAAACTGCAACGATCCTTCTCGAGAAACTGCACTGATGGGATCCCAGTGTCAGGGAGTGCCAGCCGCATGACAACCGCCAAGACGGGCTTCCATTGCAAAGGAAGCAAAAAGCATTGATATAGAACAAGGAGTATGTGTGTGTATGAGGGGGGAGGTTTGAATAGCTGCTCTCTCCCTCCTCTCTCTGTCTTCCATGGAGTACTTTCAAGAGAAATGATTGTTTAGAAAGATTAATGTTTTACAATCCACCCCACCCCGAACTGTGGAGCTGTGTTTAGAAATAAGAGAGACGAAGGCAATCAATTTGGCTTTGTTAAGACTGACATTTTGCACATTTGTTCGGGCTTCTCGCTGAACATTTTTGTTCTCTGCCACCAGAGTGTTGCAACACAACTGAACAGGGGAGCGGAGGTCTTCAGTTGCTTCACATCCGTACAACCCCACTGGTCTGAGCAGTGCTTTTATGGTTTGCTGTGGATGAGAATCTGGCCCATTAATGCTGCGTAAGACCTCCAGGGCAGACATTACATGAAACCATGGCTTAATTGAACTAAGTAGGGCCAGTGCGATTCTCCATGATCTTCCATGATGTGGGGGGGAGGGGGAGGAGGAGGAAGAAGAAGAAGAAGAAGAGGAGGAGTAGGAGTAGGAGTTGGTTTTTATATGCCAACTTTCTCTACCACTTAAGCAAGACTCAAACTGGCTTACAATCACCTTCTCTTCCCCTCCCCACAACAGACACCCTGTGAGGTAGGTGGGGCTGAGAGATCTCTTAATAGGGCTGTAACTTGCCCAAGGTCACCCAGCTGGCTTCGTGTGTAGGAGTGGGGAAACAAATTCAGTTCACCAGATTAACCTCTGCCACTCATGTGGAGGAGTGGGGAATCAAACCTGGTTCTCCAGATCAGAGTTTACTGCTCCAAACCACTGCTCTTAACTACTACACCACGCTGAAGCAGGATTTGAATTGTGTGTGAGCTGCACAGGGTTTGCAAGCTAAACACAGGCAAAATAAACAATGTTTTTTTAAAAAAATATGTCTGAACTGAGCCTTGGAGTTTTGTGCTACTCACATCAGCCGTGCTACTAGTATAATTTAAAAGCATATTGGCTGCAAACATAATGTGGGAACTATATACCACAGTAATTTCCCAAAAGGGAGGGAAGGCAGCACGGTATAGTCTGATCTTGTCAGATCTTGGAAGTTAAGCAGGGTTGGTACTTGGAAGGGAGACCTCCAAGGAAGACTCTGCAGAGGAAGGCAACGGCAAACCACCTCTGCTTAATCACATGCCTTGAAAGCCCCTTGCTGGGGTTGCCATAAGTCAGCTGCGACTTGACAGCACTTTAAACACACATAATCTCCCCAAACAGAACTCTGGAATTTTTTTGTTTGTGTTCAAGGTTATTTCACTGGAGTGCCTAAACCTGGCTATTTTTTACTGTAACAGCTGCTGAAATGGAGTCTGCTTTAAAGTTAAAACTGCTATGTGGGAATGCGTTAATGGCCAAACTGATAAACCTTGAATCCACCTAGGTAGATATGTTTGTAACAGTTATCAGAAACATCTGGCTTTAAAAACATAACTATGCAGGCCATTTTGGGAAACTTCATGCCTTAATGACATCATGATTTTACCATTTGAATAATTATCTTCCCAAAAGATTTGGAATATAACCTTAATCATTACATGAAGTAGTACTGCTTGATCGTGTTAGCCACTGATTAGATCTGTACAACCAGGGCCCATATTTTAAAAATCACTGCAGTTTTAGACCAGCTATGTATACCGGCTTATGATCTTGCCGTTTTAAGGTGCCAATCTCATGCTGCCAAGGTAGGTTTTGGAGCTTCACCACAGGGCTCTGACTGAATGAGGCAGAAGAGAGTTGAATCTACCCAAGGTGCTTATGGACGTTCACATGTGCATTGAAAAGAGTGGAAATTCCCGTTTTGACACAAACATCCAGCAATCCTTGGTCAACCATGAAGCCGGTCTGTAGGGTGTCTGCTTTGTACCCCAAATTGCAACGCTTGGGGCCTGCGGTCTCTGAGTGCTCTCAACCTCATTGACAGTTGCAGCTTAAATGTGGCATGCCCCCATTGTCCACCCGCAATTAAAATACTGTGATGCTTTGAACTGTAAGCCGAGCCACACCAAGCAGCACCATGCCAGTGTCCTTGAAGGATACAACCAGTTAGCTCACTGAGTGAAATAATGCACAGTGATGTCACAGAATGGAGTGTGCAACCAGAATCAGTCTGAACCAATCACTATAAGGTCCCAACCCAATATCAAATAGTCAAGTGCCCTAGTAGGAAAAAAGTGAGAGCAGCTTACCTACATAAGAACATAAGAAAGGCCACGCTGGATCAGGGCAAGACCTATCAAGTCGAGCGGTCTGTTCACACAGTGGTCAACCAGGTGCATCTAGGAAGCCCACAAACAAGACAACTGCAGCAGCATTATCCTGCCTGGTGCCACAGCACCGCATATAATAGGCATGCTCCTCTGATCATGGAGAGAATAGGTATGTACCATGACTAGTAGCCATTTTGACTAGTAGCCATGAATACCCCTCACTTCCATGAACATGTCCACTCCCCTCTTAAAGCCCAGGCTAGCTCGATCTTGTCAAAACTTGGAAGCTAAGCAGGATTAGCCCTGATTAATTCTTGGACGGGAGACCACCAAGGAAGTCTAGGGTTGCTACGCAGAGGCAGGCTATTGGCCAACCGCTTCTGAATGTTTCTTGCCTGAAAACCCTACAGGGTAGCCACAAGTCGACTGCAACTTGACGGCAAAAAAGAACGCAGAATGCTCGAAAGGAAATCAAAGGTTCTAGGCCTTTTACCTCTCTCAAACTTAGAAATTTATAGAATTGCACTCAAGGAAGAGACTGCCACCATCTCACATGTAACGATTTATCAGGTTTGGTAGTGACAATAACATGTACTGCTGTCAATACAAGCACTTTGTATACAACAAAAAAGGAGAAATGGGTCACAGCAATTTGCTTTTGTAACTACAGAAAAAAACCCACAGCTTCTCCAATTCCCCCCCCCCAAATAAATGCAGCCCCCCAATTGTTCCTGCAGCTGCAGGGTGTACCTGCTCAAAAACAATGACTTCTTTTGATGTTTTACTTGCCTAGCCAATACCAGGCTACGTGAATTTCTCCATGATCAATGCTTCGTCTCTTTGGCAGGGCTATTATAATTGCATTAATATTTCTTGTTTATTTCTCACTCCTCTGTGGAAAATCTATAGAGAGTTGTCAATGATCTCCCTTTTATCCAGTTTATTTTTCATTTCAGATAAAGCTCAGCTGTTCTGATACAAGGCCTGAACCATCTAGTGCGAGTTTCTTGTGCATTTTACCGTATTGCTGCTACCTAATGTCTCTTGACTTTTAAAATAAACCATTCTGCAGTTTTCCAAACTTAAAATTTAGATTCAATTAAATGCTCTCATCACATTCCTAGGAAAGGGACACTGATATATAATGGATCCAGAACGTTTTCTGCCTTTGTTAAAACAGGGATAGATGTTGCCTTCTTTCCTACCTGCTTTCGGAAGCTGGCCAGCATTAAACAATCGTTCTATAACATTTCATTTGATTTCAGTATTTTTTGTTGTTGTGTTCATTGTGTGTGTGTGTGTGTGTGTGTGTGTGCCTTCAAGGCAAGAGATGTTCAGAGGTAGTTTGCCCATTGCCTACCTCAGTGTGGGCTGAGAGAGTTCTGAGAGCATTGTGACTGGCCCACGGCCACCCAGCAGGCTTCATGTGGAGGAGTTAGGATTGTCAGGTCCCTCTTCACAACTGGCGGTAGGTTTTTGGGGCAGAGCCTGAGGAGGGCAGGATTTGGGGAGGGGAGGGACTTCAATGCCATAGAGTCCAATTGCCAAGGCAGTCATTTTCTCCAGGTGAACTGAGCTCTGTTGGCTGGAGATTAGTAGTAATAGCAGGAGATCCCCAGCTAGTACCTGGAGGATGGAAACCCTAGGAGGAGTGGGGAATTGAACCTGGTACTCCAGATTAGACTCTACCGCTCTTAACCACTCTGGCTCTGTAAAAGTAACTTTTTCTGACCAGGAAATGAACCTGAGCCATGACGGTAAGAGTGCCGAATCCTAACCACTAGACCACCATTACTTAATAGTATATCGCCTATAGAGTTTCATGGGCAGAAGCTTTTTTAATGTATTATTTTGTATTGTTTTATATTTTTCTGAATTTTTCTATTTTCTGTTTCTGTTTTTAATGAAAGGAAATAAAAATATATTTTTTAAAAGCTATCTAAGTTAGCGGCTTTTGACTTGCGTTTGGAGACTTCTATATACTACATACTACTTCATAGAACATGAGTATTCACTTATAAAAAGAACAGACTCCATTAATGTCAATGGTGTAGTTGACATCATCAAGTGTTATCATAAAGTAATGGGAAGGAGATCGAGCGTTCCAAATTTCTACAATTCTGCAAACTAACAGTACTTGCCAATTAACCAGCCTAGTTGCATTCCTGTTTTGATTACAAAAGCAAAAAGATTACGTCAGCCAATGTGTGGACTTAGCAACACCAAAAAAATATGTGAGAGCGGACCTAAAAATATGTCCAGTTATAAAAATATTGTCGAAGGCTTTCACAGTCAGAGTTCATTGGTTCTTGTGGGTTATCCGGGCTGTGTAACCGTTGTCTTGGTATTTTCTTTCCTGACGTTTCGCCAGCAGCTGTGGCAGGCATCTTCAGAGGAGTAACACTGAAGGACTCTGTCTCTCAGTGTCAAGTGTGTAGGAAGAGTAATATATTTGCTTTTCCTACAAACAGTGTTTAAACCCACCAAGAAAATACAACAGATGCTACGATCAGCAAAAGACAAAAGAGACCCCCTCACCTCTTCAGGAGTATATCGTATACCTTGCAGCTGTGGACAAGTTTACATCGGGACCACAAAATGCAGCATACAAACAAGGATAAAAGAACATGAAAGATACTGCAGACTTGGCCAACCTGAGAAATCAGCAGTGGCTGAACATGGACTGACACAAACAGGACACAGGGTCTTATTCCAAGACACTGAACGACTGGACAATTCTACCAACTATTTTGTCAGATTGCACAGAGAAGCCATTGAAATTCATAAACATCAGCACAACTTTAACAGAAAAGAAGAGAGTTTAAGAATGAATAAGGCTTGGCTTCCTGTCCTGAAAACCTCCAGACTAACAAAGACTGCAGTCAACAATAGCCATGCAGATTAGCTTTGGATTTCACACATTATCAGATCACTTCAGGATACAATGGTTCCATATTAACATACCACACCCTCATTAGCACATTATCTTGATACTTACAGGACAATGATTAGCACATCACCTTTGATACTTTTTGCAGGACAATGATTCAGCTCAACCCAACCCCTTTCTGACTATATATTACTCTTCCTACACACTTGACACTGAGAGACAGAGTCCTTCAGTGTTACTCCTCTGAAGATGCCTGCCACAGCTGCTGGCGAAACGTCAGAAAAGAAAATACCAAGACCACGGTTACACAGCCCGGATAAACCACAAGAACCATGTCCAGTTATGCCTGTATCTTGACAGGTAAAGGTAATTTATCATTAAAAATATTTTAAAGAACCCTAAAAGAACCGGAGAGAAATCCCCATTCACTTCACCTTCTGTCCCAAGAGTTATGAGAAACTGGTGACCTCAACCGATAGGCATAGACTGTGAGGGCAGGGGAAAGATTAGCATGGAGAGTGGAAAATCAGGAGGCTGAAAGTACAGTAGGTCTGCAGTGCAATGGTATAAAAGATTTATGATCAACTGCAAACACAGCATGTCCTCCCCACCACTTAAAAAAAAACTTTTGGCTGGGAAAAGAATGCCAACAGAGCTTGTGACTCAGAGCTGCCCCTTGAAAAGCCAGGAATGCCATAATCTCTTCTGATCCATAATTATTACAAGTCACCGTTATTTACCTTCAAAAGATGTCCAATACAAATACTACGAAGGAAGACATTTGACAAGCAAAGGATCAATAGGAAATGATCTATGATACCCGTCAGCTCAAATTCAATTCAAATGCGGGCACAATTACGTTAAATTCTCACAAGCGCTTTGGTCTGTGATTAAAGCGCTAACAAAAGCATGGTGCGGTCCATGGGGGGTTCGCAAACGATGCCGGGTAAGTACTACAATAAGAGCACGTAGGGTGTGCTCACCTCTATACCTAGGTCTAAACTTGCCACAATCCCTCCCAATGTACTTTGATTTTCTGATAATTCCGCGATACAGACGATTATTTATGTTGGCTAGACTGAATGCCATCCCATCAGGGGAGTTAATAAGTCATTTAAATAGGGTACCATACTGTGAGAGAGTATGTCAGTGAGGTTCTGGCCAAATATACACTCTTCAGCATTCCTTGTTTAGCTGTGACTTGCTCAACGAGGCTAGAGACAGATGGATAAAGCCTTTTATTCAGGAATCTGTCTCTGAACTGGATAATCTGAGGGTTCGTTTAACGGGTGGATTTCAATACTATGTTGGTAGTCGCCAAATTTCTTTCCCAGTCAGTTAAGATTAAATAATACTAATTTCCTTATGGGTTATGTCGCGTCCCGGCCGGGGCAGCGGCACCGTCAGGCGGGACTGTCCCTGCTGCTGCTCCACCTGAAGGAACCCAACTCTTTCCAGCTAGGGTTTCTTCGGCCACTCAGACCACTCAGCGGAGGACGACGAGCCTTCCTCCCCTGAGCTGGCCAGCTTATTCGCTCTCTGGTATCCGAGGGTGTCCTTTGCCAGCCATCCTCATTGGCCTCCACCCATGCCGTTCTTATACCCCACCACAACCTGTGCTTTCCTCTTCGCCTCCAGCCGAGGCTATAACTAACCCCTCCCTCTTCTCTGTGTTCCCCTGCCCTGGGAATCCCGCCTGCGGGCGTGGGCTCCGCCTCTGCTCGGCCGGGCTCTTCCGCCCGTCCTGAGCTGGTCAAGCTCTGGGCGGGTCTTTACGTCAGGCTCCCGGCCTCCGCGCCTGCTCCCTCCCCCATCCCCTCCGCGACCTTCCCACGGTCGTCGGGGCGGGAGCCATGTCGGCTCGTCTGAGGGCCGGGTGTCCCTGGCCTCTGTGGTCTCCCTCCCTCCTGCCAGCTGTGGGGCTGGACCTCCGGCATCCTCCCGGGGCCCCGGCACGCCTCCGCGGATGCTGGGCCCCGTTTGCCGGGCTTGATATGGCCCTGCCCCTCTCCCCGCTCGCCAGCTGATGAGCGGGGCCGTTGGCGGCCGCGGGGGCCTCCGCCCCGTTTGCCGGGGTGCGTCTGAGAGGCTCGGGCTTGACTCTGCTGGTCGCCCCACCTGGCTCCTTCCCAAGTGAGTGGGGGTTCCATGGGGTTTTCTCCCCCCCTCGCAGGTTGTGGCTGGGGCCGGGGTTCTTGGGCCGTCCCGGGCGCCCGGGTGGGAGGGCGACCCGGGACAGGTTATTTAGATAGTTCCTTTTAAAAATTATTTTGGTCTCAGTGTGACATTGTTCAGGGCCAAATTGGCCACATGAACAGTACCATTAAAGTAAAGTAAACGAAGCCGGGCACCTGCCCTTTCAGCCTGGAAGGCAACACTTGCAAGTGTTGTCAACAAGGGACAGAAAATAGAGGGGCGGAAAGTAGAAGAGACCGATCTATAAACCATAATAATAATTGTGTACATTCTGTTTCTTGTAAGTAAAGTAAGCTCTGGTCTGTTATGACAGTGCTGCTCCGAAGACCTATCAGGGCCCAGCTCTGCTTCAGTCAGCCCAGCGGCTGCTGCTTTATTCTATGTGCCGTGTCATGATTCTGGGGAAGGAAATATAGAACTGTTTAAATCAGTCTGGGGGTTCCCTAAGTGGCCAACGGGGAAGCGGCTGCTACATGCTCTGGTGCGTAAAGCAGAAGCGGCTACGTCTTCAAGTCGGTGGGATGGGGCCTGCCTCTCCTTTTTTGGAGCACTGGGGCTGCTGCTACGGAAGCCAGTAATCAGAGAACATCACGGCAATCAGCATGAAAAAACAACGATGACCTTGACTTGGGCAATATCATCCAGCATTCCTCTCCCCATATATTCCATATACCATAACTTTGCTACTATGATCTAATAAAAATCTAAAAGTAATTAACTGGATTTAAAAAAAAAAAACCAACACCTTAATCAAATATGTATTCTTATCAGGGATCCAAGGCAGCAGTAAATTGGGACATTTAAAAAACTGGGACCTCATCCAATCTGTGATCTGATCAGGGTTCAATGGGTATAATAAATTGGGACTATTAAAACTGGGATCTCGTCCAACACTTTATTTTGTCTAAACCGCACAACCTAGCAATGCTGCTAAGTCAGGAATATTCAGTGAATAGAAATGCTATGTTAAATTAACCCTTAACAAATAAGATGAAAATGTGCATGGATTTTTACAGAGTTATACTCATTCTGAAGTTGTTGTGGTTAAAATAATGTTAGCTAGATTTCATTAGGTAATCAATAAGCAAAATATTTTTTTCTAAATAATAATTTGCAGTTTTGTGAGGTTATGCAGAAATAGGTCCTATTGACTTTACTGGGCCATAAGAAAGAATAATTTTGGATTACAGCTCTGGTTTTCTGCCAGGCCTCCCCTCAAATTATAAAAGGTAAGAGCAGAGAAACAGAGTACATCAATGTATCTAATTTTCAACATGACCCCATCCATGGATAATTACATCTGGGGATTGGGGCCATGGGCAGACCAGACAGATCCTTTTACAATCCTGAGAAAAGTCCCAGGTCTACAGAAAATTCTGAAATCTTAAACAAACAAACAAACTTGGGGGTGGGTTTTTTTAAGAACTCTCCCCAATAACAGAAGCTGTGCCTGTACCTTTCAGAAATGGATGCCCTCTGAGATCTGTGGCCATTGTGGTGGTTGCTAGGCAATCTCAACAGTACTGACAGCTTTCAAATCTCAGTTTCTGTCAATAAAATTCAGAGGGTCCTCCCCAGGGCTATTTTAGCCTCCCAAGGCCACCTGGTCCCCTTTCTCCTGCCCTGGAGGGAGGACTCGTCAGGGAAAGAGCCAGCAGCAACCACGGGGCAACTTGCTAACATGCAGTTTGCACAACTCAGTCAGGTGTAGTGGTGGCTATGACTGACACCACACAACTTGCCTGGGCCCAACAGCAGCCTCTTCACAACTTGTTTGGTGGCCACTGCGTTGTACATCTCTCTAGAACACTGGATCCCAACCAGGGGTCCGTGGACCCCCAGGGGTCCGCGAGAACTAAATTAAGGTCCGCGAAACAAAGTTATAAACCCATAATAAATTAATATTTTCAATTAAAAGTTATCTATTATAAAATATATATATTCAAATATTATTCTAAGTTTAATGTTTAACTAACAGTTATGATTAAAGTTTATTTTCAAATTCTCAGAATTTTTATTTTGAACCTTGGGGTCCCTGCACCGAACAAAAAAGTCCTAGTGGTCCCTGGTCAAAAAAAGGTTGGGAACCACTGCTCTAGAATGACTTGTCACAACATGACTTTTGCAACTGGGACAACCTTTCCTAGGGAGAGGCTGCCAGGGGGAGGGAAGGCAGGAAAGCTTACAGACAGTGTGGTGTAGTGGTTTGCTTGTCAGACTAGTTGGGAGACTCAGCCTCAAATTCCCACTCTGCCATGGAAGCTTGCTGGGTGACCTTGGGCTAGCCAATCTCTCACAGCCTAACTGACCTCACAGGGTCACTGTGAGGATTAAATGGAGGAGAGGAGGAGGATGTCAGCTGCTTTGGGTCCCCGTTGGGGAGAAAGTTGGGATGTAAGTAAAGTAAATAAATAATTAATAAAGCTAAAGATGTGAGGGCAGATAAAAGAAAGGTTAAGCTGGGAAGTGGGAAGGAGAGAAGGAAGCAGACAAAGGGGAGAGGATATGGGGGCTGCCAGGGGGAGAGAAAGAAGAAATCGTGTGTGAAAGTGGGCTCAGGGAGAAATTAACTGACCCCTACAGTCCTTGTGGGTTTCCCGCGTGCAAATATTTAACAAGTAACCATAGAATTTTAGAGGGGACTTGAGAGGACTTGCAAGGAACATCTCATTTCTCCCTCCCCACATTATTTCTCCTTTCCATCCCTAAGTGGCCCCCATAGCCTTCCCTTTTCCTTGCTTCCCACCACAACCAATCTACCTTTACCTGCCCCCCATCTTAAGTTTTCTCTTCCTCCCTCCATTTGGCATCCTCTGCCCTTTCTTCTCTTTCAACAAGTTACCCTTAATTTATGTACCCCCTTGAGCTTTTCCTTCTTCTCTTTCCTTCCCTTCCTCCCATCCCTCCCTCCCACATTTTACCTTTTTAGTCTCCCCCCTTCCCCCCCCATTGCATTTGAAATGAAAACTTGAAAGATTCAGCAATACTGTTGGGGTCGAATGGCCACAAAGATCTCAGAAGGCAGTGTCACAATATTGCAACAGGCATTCATCTGTTAAAGTTACAGCTGTTGTTTCTAATATTGAGAGACTTTTAGTCCCCCAATTTTATTTTATTTTTAGATTTCAGACTTTTCTGGTTCTTCCAGTTTATACAGGAATCCCCCATCTGTGTGTCCCTTGCCCCACGGTGTGGATTTCTCAATCCACACTTTACGGCCTGGATCAGAATTAAATGTAATGTTATTAGAACCAAACAAGCTTCCAATTTTAAACTTCTTCAAGTCATTATCCTATGTGCAGTTCACTTCAACAGTCATTTTTATGGAAATAAAATTCACCAAAATAAATACTGATATAATAGGAATGGATATTCAAGTCACTAGCATTCATTCCAACTATAAATTGCGTTTAAGTGCTTTCCTGTCTGTGGTGTGTGCTTAGTTTGTGCAGGGCACTCATAGATGCAATATTAAATTGCAGTTTGCTAAATATAAAAAAAGTATTATTGATTTAAAGCATATTAGCACGCAGGCAAAGCTCAGGACTGATAAGGCTGGAGTACACCTCTACGGCTTTAGAAAGCTTCCTAGAAAGAAATCCACAAACTTGAAATAATTTACAGGTTACTGAATTTGAGACTCACCCTCTTAAATACTCAATTCTAGCCTGCTGCTGAAAACAAGGGCCAGATGCCACCTTTATTGTATACCTTTCTGTGTGTAGAGCTTTCTTCTCTGGTAGGAAATCCAAAGCTACCTCTTTGTCATTAATAAAATAAAAATAGAATACCTTTCATAAATTAACCAGCATGTGAATACAAAATTTGGCTTATGGAACATTGTTATATTCACAGTTCACTTACTCTGTAGAGGGTGTTTTTTTCCTAATTAACAACATCCAGGTTTCACTAAATTATTTCAGTTATTGAAAATGTATATTCTAACAGCAGCAAGACACTAGGCTCTGCTAGAAAGAGGACTTTCGTCTCAGTAGGGATACTTAAATAAAGAAGGTAAACAACCAGGCAAAAACAGCTGTCTTTTAGCTGATATTAATATTACGTAACAGTTGAAAAGAAGGTGTATTGTTGTAAAGCACAAGATACCCTACACATCTGGTTTACTTTAGAAAAATCTCCAAAGGCAACCATATTAAAAAGCAACGTGCCTTATTGTTAACTTTAGATGGGGGCGGAGAGCCCTTTTCATTTCTAAACAAGGAAATAGATCTTTTTCCCATCTTGAATGTTACATCTGCACTGGTTTAACTTTAAGATTGAATCGTCTCTATGAAAGAATTTAAATTAAAAACAATGCTTCCCAATTACAGATATACTTTTAGGCCTTGGAAACTGATCTAGCCAAGCTCTGTCAAGCAAGAGCTACAAGAGAGTTTTGTATGAGCCATAAAACAGGAACTCAGTTCCATGATCTCAGTCGCTGGATTAGGAAGGCCTAACCATTTGTTCTCTGAGAATCACATGGCGAGGCATAGTGTGGGAGAACCACTTAGTCTGCCCTGGTCATGATGCTCTCATGGTCTCGTGCGCAGATTTAAAAAGAGGCTCCTCGTTGAGAAGATGAAAAACCAAAGAATAATGAAAACAAACAAACACAAATGCAGGGGGCCTCTGGAGGCCGCTCCCAGCCGGGAAAAGGCGGCGGCGGTAAGTTCCCCCCTCCCCCCTCCTTCTACTGTATTGACCCGCGTATAAGCCGAGTTCGGCTTTTTCATCCCTTTTTTTGGGCTGAAAAACTCGGCTTATACGCGAGTATATACAGTAACACAGAATTCTCCAACTGAAATCAACCGCCAGGCACTACTCAAAAGGCTGATGAGGCTGTACAGTCTTCAACAGCTGGAACAATGGGGTCATAGAACCATAGAGTTGGGAGGGGCCAGAAAGGCCATCTAGTCCAACCCCCTGCTTAATGCAGATCAGCCTAGAGCAGAGGTTCCCAAACTGTGCTCCACGGAGCACTTGGTGCTCCATGAAGCATCTCCTAGCGCTACGTGAAGAGACTGGAAAGAAAAATACTACTGTCATTCAGTTTAGTTTACAGGTGCTAGGTGAAAATTAGTGCTCTGTGATGAACTTCTCTCCTGAAAAGTGCTCCATGACTCAAAAAGTTTAGGAACCTCTGGCCTAGAGCATCCCTGACAAGTGCTTGTCCAGCCTCTGCTTAAGGATTCCCAGTGAGGGGGAGCTCACTTCCTCCCTAGGTAGCTGATTCCATTGTTGAACAACTCTCACTGTAAAACAATTTCCCCCCTAATATCCAGCTGGTACCTTTCCGACCACAATTTAAGCCCATTAATGCGTGTCCTATCCTCTCCTGCCAACAGGAACAACTCCCTGCCCTCCTCTAAGAAAGGTCTTGGCTTCCATGGCAAATAACAGGAGCTTTTACTGGGCAATCAGACAGTGCCACCACAAGAGCCAGACGGGAAGATCTTTGTTGGTGTCAGAGCTCACCTGGGGAGCCTATGATCCTTTGTGCGCAAGTTGGACTGGTCAGCATTTCAGCATTAAAACAGCACGAAACAAGACAAAGGATAGCTGCGCTCCTCAGGATAAGAACTGGAGGTATCAGCATCCACATTTCAGTAGCTGGATGTCAATTATCTAAGAGGGGAATTGTGGACATGAGGGAGACTTGTTGCTATGGAGTTCCGCTGATTTGCTACATCTTGCTTTTATGGCCCCAGACCTACAGCAGCTTGAAACCTGATTCTTCATTGCCTGCCAGAATGATCCACAATATACTGGCATGACAAGGTCTTAAAAACCATGACCTGAAAAATCTGCTTTCCCCCTTCTTTTTATTTTGTAACATCTGGCCTGATGGAGAATTCGGATGAACCTGATAGCATGCACTGCAGTGTCCCAATGTGTCATTGGGCTGGTCCTAATGAAAGAGATAACACGGATCGTGGCAGGTATCGACCCTGCCTGTTTCCGAATGGATGGCTGAAGCCAACGTGTGGGCAGTATTTGAAAGGCTTAGGATGTTCTGCATGTGTTATGATGCTGGGGAGCAATCCCAGCCGCATCCCTGCCATGTGAAGAACTGCAATGGTCTCTGTATGCAAGACTGAAGTTTCTGTTATGTGACCCTTTTCCATATAGAAGAGAAGAAGAAGAGTTGGTTTTTGTATGCCAACTTTCTCTACCACTTAAGGAAAAATCAAACCGGCTTACAATCACCTTCCCTTCCCTCCCCTGTGACGTAGGTAGGGCTGAGAGGGTGTGACTAGCCCAAGGTCATCCAGCTGGCTTCATGTGTAGGAGTGGGGAAACAAATCCAGTTCACCAGATTAACACTCATGTGGAGGAGTGGGGAATCAACAAAACCCGGTTCTCCAGATCAGAGTCCACCGCTCCAAACCACCATTCTTAACCACTACTGGACTCGAATCTTGCTCGTGTACTACAGACCAACATGGAAACTAACATAATGAGATGGTTACAAAAGGAAGAGAGAAGTTTACTTTTTTCAACCCAGAGTGACTTTCTGGAGTGGTATTAAGTGCTAGACCTAGAACATCCTTACTCCTCAGGCACAACGGCTGACAATACGGGTTGATTCTCATCTTCCCAGTTGAGTGTGACCCTTACACCCAAGGAGCAGCAGTCTGTTCCTGACTGCCTTTGCCTCACTGGAGAGGAGAAGGGTAATTAGACTCCCCATGCGAAATGCAGTTCTTCTCGTGAAGGGGAAACTACGACAACCGGCCCAGCTGGAATGGGGATTTGGCATTTTGAAGCCTCCCAAATAGTTGTGAAGCTGGGCAAAGGCCACTGCTGTTGGCACTCCGGAAAGCCTTGGATCTCCATATTATGCTGACCACCTCCTTCAGAGCCTGATAAATAGAAGCCCTCAGCCTCTAAAGCAGTGGTTCCCAAACTTTTCGGGCTACCGCCCCCTTGGTTCCCAACTCAACCCCAGCCCCCCTACCCTATCCAACAACACAGTTGAAGGGGCCCACCTCTAGCGCCCCCCTGCTGCCCCCTTGCCTCTTAGTGCCCCCCTAGGTAATCCCCCCCCAGGGGGTGGTACTGCCCACTTTGGGAACCACTACTCTAAAGGAAGAAAAGCTTCAGAGCTTTCTTTCAGGATAAGGGCACGGAGTTTAGGCCACAGTGCTCAGGAAACCCTTGGCAGCAAGCACTGACGAAAATTGTTCATGCAGAAGCACAACCTCTCTCCATTCCCTCTTAAACAATAATATAATTTTTCAAAAAATCTGTCATGGTACCAAACAGGGGAAGTTAATAGGAGAAGGCTAATGAACTTTTACCAATGACAGTAATTAGGAAAGCAATTAAAATCTCATACCAGGCCAAGTTGTTTGTGTAGCTTTTGCTTGCTGCGCTGCAGTACGATTCTTCTTCCCCCTCTCGGTACCGCGATTGTTCATTTTACTATAAATTAATTTCTCTCCTAATGTGGAATGGGCAGCTGAGTGTGCAGAGCCTCCATTCTAGTAAATCTCCTCCCCTCCCTTCCCCTGAAGCTCGGTCTATTCAGAAGGCCAGACGGAGTATGCAGAATTGCAGCAAGTGAAGTCATAGTGGCAGCAAGATCTATGGCACGGGCTCGCTTGTGTGGTTGTCGTTGCCAATATGTGCATTAAAATCTTAGGCCTGAATTACATTATACATTATGGGATTAGTGGATCTTGGGACAGAGTTATAAAACTCATCTTTAATGTCTGCGTAAGCCATCATTAGGGTAACAGTCAACAACAACATGAAGAATTAAAGTTCTACTCAACTAGATAACTTGGAGCTTGTCTTAGTCAAATACTCCCGCAGTATTCCCCCCCCCCCCCACACACACAGTAATATGTAGCAAAGAAGCCAGCTTTCCTCTTTTTCAACTATTGACAAAATCATCTACTCCAACATTTTAAGAGCTGGACAATAAATTAATTTGATCCACCACCATTACTTTAAACTATGCTCTTGAGTTCCTTCGATCATATATTCCCTAGAAGCTAGGTCACATTTGAGGGCTGAACCACCAAGGGGTGACTTGTCTGTGCAGATGAGCTTTCACAGGTCAACTGCCATAGGCAGAAACTCGCCTATCAACTCAAATACAAGGATTTAAGTGGAGCCAGTTCAAACATTGTAGTGCCATCATGGAAGAAAGCCTCGAGGAGGAGGAGGAGAAGAAGAGTTGGTTTTTATATGCTGACTTTGTCTACCACTTAAGGGAGACTCAAACCGGCTTACAATCACCTTCCCTTCCCCTCCCCACAACAGACACCCTGTGAGGTAGGTGGGGCTGAGAGAGCTCGAAGAGAACTGTGACTAGCCCAAGGTCCCCCAGCTGGCTTCATGTGGAGGAGTGGGGAAACCAACCTGGTTCACCAGATTAGCCTCCGCCGCTCAAGTGGAGGAGTGGGGAATCAAACCCGATTCTCCAGATCAGAGTGGGATGACATGTCCTTACTCTCTGCTACACTGAAGTCTAAATGCCAATCATGCATAGTTTGCAGGGGGAAAGCCATAAAAATGGTGCCAGGAGAATGAGCAAGAATGAGCATGAGAAGGAAGGTCACAGGAACATAAGAAGCTTGTTCCACTCATCGAGATACATTTTTGAAATAGGATGGTTTGAAGCAATGAAGATGAATTTTGTAACCGTGCCCCAAGAATCCACTGCAAAATACATGCTCTTTGGGAACACAGCTACACAATTAATCTCTGCTGCTACCCTAATTCAAAAGTGAATGGACTTTCCAGGTTGCCTGTGGTCTTGCTCACACCCACACACACCCCAGCACCGTCTTGTGTGGGATTTTTCAGATTATGCCTGATTTGTATTGCCCTGCACATTTGCAAGGTTCATCTGGGTAGCTTCCTGTGACAGGGAGAAAACAAACAGTGATTTCTTATTTAAAAGGCAGGCATGACTGGGAGGGGGGGAAAGCAAATGTGCATTTTTCATGGAAAGTCTGTTGTTGTTTTTAAGAGAGGAGAAGACCAAAGAAGGTAACCGCGATACCCGCTTTTGCAAAGGGCTGGTGCAAACATGCATGGGTGGAGGATGTGCTTGTACAACAAAACATCATACATGATAAAAGGCAACGTGATACAGATGCTCATAGCAGGGCTCTGGTGCACACATGAATATAGGAACACATGAAGCTGCCTTATACTGAATCAGACCCTTGGTCCATCAAAGTATTATCTACTCAGACCAGCAGTGGCTCTCCAGGGTCTCAGGCAGAGGTCTTTCACATCACCTACTTGTCTGGTCCCTTTAACTGGAGATGCTGGGGATTGAACCTGGGACCTTCTGCATGCCAAGAAGATGCTCTACCACTGAGCCACGGCCCCTAATACTTTCCTAATAGGCACAATTAAACAGAAACTTTTCCTGGACAACTGTAATTGTTATTTGATTTCCAAGACACCTTTCTCAGTCCTAAGTCTCTTATGTCTGTATTTCCTTGTGTGGAATACTGGAATGAGCAAGGTTTGCCTATGAAGGAGAGTCAGGTCTCTCCTCCTGCTGCTTCTCATGCGCGGTTGCCTGTTTCAGTACATCAGAGGCAAGACTCGGGGGATGCAGGTGTAGCAAAGTGGGCATTAGAGCGGCACTCGTTTCATGCGCTGGAATTCGACTTGTAACATGCCGGCTGAAAGCCTGGCTGTCGCTACACTAAGAGCAGCCCTGCAGTTGGATTAAAGCAAGGTTAATGCGACTGAGTAAACACAAATTACCTGCTTGTGCATATGGTATATTTAAAGGCTACCTTTTGGGGGTTTCGTAAAGATACTTTGTTTTCTTAAGCAGAATTCAAGGATAAAAATTGCCCTGTGGGGGGAAAAAAGGTGAGATTTCTGTTCTTCTTAATTGTGGGATGAGAATCAAAGGCGCGAGTTAAAAATATCAACCAGGTTCATCAGCTTCTAAGCACACCTGCTGTTCTCCATTTCAATCTCAAACATTTCCAGGTCAGAAAGGTGAATAATTATTAGAGAAGATAAACCAGAATTATAAAGCCATTGAACCGACTGTTTTTAATAGGTTCTTACCAATTAACTGTCACTCCAGGGAATACAATCTATTCCGAAAGAGAATTTTATCACTAAAAGAAATGTTGACTACAATTACTCCATGTCCGATTGGAACGTTAGCCTTAGAAACAGAAGGGACAGCTTTTTTCCGGCTGCCAACATTTTAGCAAATGACACTGGCCCTTTAACAGATGGGACGCATACTTCTTAGCTTGCCAGGATCCTAATAAAAGACACTGGCTTCGGTACAAGAAAGGAGACATATCTCTCAAAATGCCAGCATCCAAACTTGGAGTCAGAAGTTTAAAATAAGGAAAGGGAGCCCAGATAGCAATGGCAGGCATATGCTACAGGGGTTTCAATACCATTGGTGAAAACCCTGGCCAAATACTAATTAATTCACTGAAACACTGAGTTTGTGCAGTCAGGGTAGGTACCATATCTATTACTAATTGTGCCCCAATAGGTACTGCGGGCTGCTCCCCCCACCCACAATTTCCTTTTGAAAGACTATCAATTGAATTGGTTGTCAGTTATTGATTGATTTTAGAAGAAGAAGAAGACGACGAAGACGACGAGGAGTTGGTTTTTATATGCCCACTTTCTCTACCTTTTAAAGAGTCTCAAAGTGGCTTACAATTAGCTTCCCTTCCCCCCTCCCAATAACAGGCACCTTCTGAGGTAGGAGGGGCTGAGAGAGTTCAGAGAGAACTGTGACTAACCCATGGTCTCCCAGCAGGCTTCATGTGTAGGAGTGGGGAATCAAACCCGGTTCTCCAGATTAGGGTTCACCACCCTTAACCACTACACCACACTGGCTCTCACTTGTACAATAATTTGAACATACTTATTTCCACATAGAAAAACATTTTTTTAAAAAAACATATTGTTGTTGTTTTTTCTAATGAAAGATCGTGTTCAGGCCCAAGGGTCACAATATTTGACCCACCGCCAAGTCCAGTGCTGGCCCCCAAATAGGTAAGGTAGCCTACCAGGGGCTTAAGAAACTTCCCAAGTTTGCCCTCAGCCTGACTGGGGCTGCAAAAACAGGAGGGTGGCCAAGTACCCCATTGCACTTCAGGTGGGCTGTCGGTTGTGCAGTCCTGAACTAGAAGAAGAGTGTTGAACTACAATCCAGGAGACCGAGATTAAAATCTCCACTCTTCCACGGAAGCTTCTGGGTGACCTAGGGCCAGTCACACACACTCGCCTTGCTTACATCACAGGGAGAATAAACTGGAGGAGAGGAGAACAACTTGATAAGCTCCTTTGAGTTCCCGTTGGGAAGAAAGGTGAGGCATAAATTGTTAAATAAACAAAACCAACATAATTGTACTGTCTTGGGGAATGAGTTGAGAGACAGAAGAGTCTGTGGCATATAACAGCTGCAACGAAAAAGGAACATTTCGCACACTCAAAGAATCAGGTGTGCAAAAGACAAGTGGCTGATGAACACATGAACTCATGAAGCTGCCTTATATTGAATCAGACCTTTGGCCCATCCAAGACACTATTGTCTACTCAGACTGGCAGCGGCTCTCTAGGGTCTCAGCCAGGGGTCTTTCACATCACCTACCTGCCTAGTCCCTTTAACTGGAGATGCCGGGGATTGAACCTGGTCCTGGGACCTTCTGCATGCCAAGCAGACGCTCTACCACTGAGCCACAGCCGATTCCTGCCCAAAGGCCTCCCAAGGATTCTTCTCTTAATGAGCCCCCATTTCTGTCCCCCTTCTCCAAGTATGAGATCACAGTTGGTCCCACCAGATCGCACCATCTCACCCTTTAAACACTGTTTCCCGACAATAGCATTAGCACAGAAGGTACTGGCGCCAGCCATAGAAACAACAAAATGCCTCGAAATGGAACAAAAGAAAGCAAAATAGTAGACTCTTGGGGACAATTCTAATTGTTGCTTACTGTTCTATTCCTGTGTCCAAGATAGTATATGAATGTCTCTGGGTTCAATGAGCCCAAAATGTGGCTTCAAGTCAATAAAGCAGTTGCCAAGGCTCTGACTTGGAGAAATTCAGAGCCTCTGTGTTTCAAGGATGCTAAGAGGAAGCCAGGTTTGAATGCACACAGTAGGGCTTATGGCTGACAGAAGGGAGATTTGTTTGAGCGTGAAAATGCATGCCTGAAAGAAGGGACCTGGGTCAGGCACTTAGTTCTGAAGCTGGGGGGAAACAGGAGAAAATCTCTGGCTGTGGCACACCATACCCCCCCCCCTCACCAATTAGATATGCAGTGAGTTTGCTGACCCAGTATAGCAGAGGGTTTATCTTCGCCCTGTTTCACTCTGCAGAGAAACAGAAGGTTCAGGGAAATCCCACTTTTATAGAAACACAGCACTGTTCCAAAGCAGATGTTTCTTGCTACATAGGAGTGGGCATAGGAACACTAGGGTTGCCAACCTCCAGGTGGAGGCTGGAGACCTGGGATTAAAACTGTCCTCCAGGGGATAGAAATCAGGTCACCTGGAGAAAATGGCCGCTTTGCAAGGTGGACTCTATGTCATTATACCCCACTGAAGTCCCTCCCCTCCTCAAACCCCACCCTCCTCAGGATCCACCCCCTCAAACCTCCAGGTATTTTCCAACCCAGAGCTGGCAACCCTAAGGAGCAGGGAGAGGATGTGACCCACTGCACAGGCTGCGGCAGTGAGCTGGGAGGGGTTCCTGCGCCGTCCGGGGGGCGGGGCCGATGTTAGTCGGCCTCCTGAGCCGTTTCAGCTCAGGAATGCCCCTTTTTTGTTGAGATACGCCAGCTTTTTGCTGGAGTATCTCCCTTGCAACCCTATGAGGGTTGCACGGTTCTTTTGCGCCGGGTAAAGGTTTCGGCGGTGCCGCTGGGTTGCCTCCTAAGCCCAGCGCAGGCATTCCTCTCAGGAATGCGCTGTATGATTCTATATGGGTTTTATTTGACCACCAATGAAGGCCTTATGGCCAAAACGCATCTGGTTTAGGTCTGTCAACTAGGGCTGTCGATTCGGTTCGTCCAAACCGAAAAAACAGCCGAATTCTCCGCAATTCGGGGGTTTTCAGTTCGGATGGAACCGAACTAAAAAAAGGCGGGAAAACGACGCCCCGAATTCAGCACATTTGGGGCGATCGCCGAATAAATTCGGCAGGTTCGGCGTTCCCGAACCTGCCTTTTCCCACCTTTAAAGACCCACCGCCCACTTTCCTGGGACTCCCGGGAAACCGGGCGGCGGCGGGGGGGGGGTCTTTAAACTCCCCAGATCTGCGCCTTCCAGCTGGGAGGCGCAGATCTGTTCCCCCCTCGCGCGACTTCATGAGGCTTCCTTGAAGGCACACGGGAGGCACTTTAAACAGATCTGCGTCTTCCAGCTGGGAGGCGCAAATCTGTACCCTCCTCGTGCGCCTTCACGGGGCTTCCCTGAAGCCGGGCAGGGGGCGCTTTAAAGAGATCTGTGCCTTCCAGCTGGGAGGCGCAGATCTGTTTAAAGAGCCTGCTTCACGCCTTCACGGGGCTTCCCTGAAGGCGCACGGGGGCGTTTTAAACAGATCTGAGCCTTCCAGCTGGGAGGCGCAGGTCTGTTTAAAGAGCCCCCCGCACGCCTTCACGGTGCTTCCCTGAAGCCAAGCAGGGGACGCTTTAAACAGATCTGCGCCTCTCAGCTGGAAGGCGTAGATCTGTTTAAAGAGCCCCCCGCACGCCTTCATGGAAGCCCCATGAAGGCCCGCAGGGGAGCTCTTGAAAGACCCCCGCCCCCTTCCCGACTCTCGGTTTGAAGTGGTGGGCGCTGCCTGGGCAGGCGGTGCCCAGCACTTCAAAGACCCGGCCGAATTTTCCCCCGAACTCCGGATCTCGCGCTGAATTTCGCGGATCCGAAGCGGGGGAGTTCGGACTTCGGCACATCCCGAATTAAAAAGGGACGAATTTTGCCGAAGCCAAACTTTACCGAATTTCTTTTCAACAGCCCTACTGTCAACCTTATAAGATGCCACTGTGCCATGTTTTATCATTTTTAATGTTTTTAACAGTAATGCTAGGAAAAGTTGAGGGCAGCAGGTAAAGAGGAAGACCCAACAAAAGATGGATTGACTCTATCAAGGAAGCCACAGCCCTCAGTTTGCAAGACCTGAGCAAGGCTGTCAAAGATAGGACATTTTGGAGGACATTGATTCATAGGGTTGCCATGAGTCGGAAGTGACTTGACGGCACTTTACACACACATAGCGCCTTAAAATAAAACATATTTCTCTATTACTATTTTATTTTTTCCACCCAACCTTGGGTACCCAGCTACTCTCATGGCACGCCTTTAATTTCCCATGAACTGCCCAAGTTCATAGAATCAGCACTGCTGAAGATGGCCATCTAGCCTCTGCTTAAAAACCTCCAGTATTTACAAATATCTCGACATACGCAGATTATATACCAGCCCAAGCATGCATGTAGGGTGTTAAACACATTCCAAATTATAAAGCCCTCTAGTTGGAGTGCCTGCAAGATGTTTTACACTGGGCTGTATTGGTCTCCCATATAGTATGTGTATGCAAGTATCAACCTGGTAAATGCCATTGTGCCATGTACTATCATTTTTAATGTTTTTAATCCTGATATAGCACCTTAAAATAAAATATATTTCTCTATCATTATTTTAACTTGTCTACCCAACCTTGGGTACCCAGCTTTTAGTTTTTAAAGGTTGGGTTTCTTCCCCCTTGTCTTCCAGTCTTTTTGAATATTGCCATGAGAGTAGTCAAGGACAGAATGGTCACAAGATGGCTGGGGTGATATTTCAGGAATAGCCATCCTACCCCCCTTTAATTACTGTCCATCCTCAACACAGAAAAAATGCACCTGCTCTGCTCAGCTCACCTTTCCCGCTCCTCCTTCATCTTTTCCAGGTCTTCTTCTTTGAGAGTGCCGTGCTTTGCATTTCCCTTGTGGTCTCCTTTCGCACCTTTGTCCTCTTTTTTCTTGCCAAACCTGATGAAGAAATTAGGGAACGTTATTGGAGAGGACAGACAGAACACAGGGGAAAGATTACATTAACCCCTCCCTCCCAACAAGCCTGGAGATTTCAAGAAGAGTTGTGTGATTTGTTGACTTCATTTAGACCCCGCCTTTCCCCTCAAAGGGAGACCCAAAGAGGCTTACATTAAGAACATAAGAAAAGCCATGCTGGATTAGATCAAGGCCCATCAAGTCCAGCAGTCTGTTCACACAGTGGCCAACCAGGTGCCTCTAGGAAGCCCCCAAACAAGACGACTGAAGCAGCATTATCCTGCCTGTGTTCCACAGCACCTAATACAATAGGCATGCTCCTCTGATCCTGGATGCATCATGACTAGCATTCATTTTGACTAGTAGCCATGGATAGCCCTCTCCTCCATGAACATGTCCACTCCCCTCCTAAAGCCGTTCAAGTTGGCAGCCATCACCACATCCTGGGGCAGGGAATTCCACAATTTAACTATGCGTAGTGTGAAGAAATACTTCCTTTTCTCTGTTTTGAACCTCCAGCTTCGGCAGATGACCCTGTGTTCTAGTATCATGAGACAGGGAGAAAAGCTCCTCCCTGTCCACTCTCTCCATACGATGCATAATTGTATAGACCTCTATCATGTCTCCCCTTAACTGACTACTTTCCAAGCTAAACAGCCCTAAGCGTTTTAACTGCTCCTCACAGGGCAATTGCTCTAATCTCCTGATCATTTTGGTTGCTCTTTTCTGCACCTTCTCAAACTCTGCAACATCCTTTTTTAGGTGGGGTGACCAGAACTGTACACAGTATTCCAAGTGTGGTCTCACCATAGATTTTTACAAGGGCAGTGCTCTCCTCTCCTCTACTGTATCCTCACAACAACCCTGTGAAGCAGGTTAGGCTGACAGTGGGTGACTGGCCCAAGGCCACCCAGCAAGCTTCTGTGGCAGAGTAGGGATTTGAACCCGGAGTGTTCCAGATTCTAATCCAGCACTGACTACTTACAACACTGACTCTACAATACACTTTGCCCCAGCTATGCCTTCTAAAATAAACTTGATATACCATTCAATAAACTAAACATTCTCAGAATACATATTAGCTAATTTTCTATATACTTGGGGTATTTTTTTTTCAAGACACCAGGAGCAATGTATGTTTGAGATGTCTCCAGAGGCTAAATGAATGGGGGTGGCTTCAATGCTCAGCTATTATTAGCATAAAACCTAAAAACAGCTGAAGGGTCTTCTTTCCCCGAGGGCAGTTTGCATGTAAGCAATCCTTCAAGCCAACATCAGAAGCAAACCACATCCCATTCCACTCTTCTTTGCAAATGTTGCTACTCCATTACACAGAGCGCTGATTTCACTTGGCTTACCTTTCAAATCAAACTAAGGGTGAAGCCCGCAACAAAATAAACAGCCCGCCATTACACAGACAGAACAACAACAACAAAAAAACTAATTTAAGAAAACCACTTTGCAAAACTCAACGCTCTTTTTCATTATAAACAAACAACTGGTGTATTGTAATGACAGAGGCCTTGCAAATAGCAGTTTTCAAGTATGCTAATACATGCATTTCCTGCACTAAATTAAACCTTTATAGTATAACTAATGGCCATAGTTGATGTGGGCTGGAGAAAAATACATTCTTCTCCTCCTATTTAGATGAACACCCACTATTCTTTCCAGCTCAGCCCTACAACCTGGATTGTTTTTTTGAAAATTTAACCAAGCCTTTTTTTTAAAAAAAGGTTAGGCATACTATACCACACTTTGTTTAAAACTGCAGGTATAGTCCCTGAAAACATTTCCTACTACTCTACTTTGTTATTATAGGATTTAAAACGAAGAAATTTAAATCATACAGAAGTGTAAATGAATATGTAGTACCTTACACTGAAAATGACCATGGACTATAGAATAGATCTTTGGCATTAAAGCCAGATTAACAATTCTGGAAACTCTTAAAACTAGGGTTGCCAGGTCCCTCTTTGCCAATGGCCAGAGGTTTTTGGGAGCCTGAGGAGGGCAGGGCTTGGAGAGGGGTGCAACGTCAATGTCACAGAGTCCAATTGCCAAAGTGGCCATTTTCTCCAGGTGAACTGATCTCTATTGACTGGAGATCAGTTGTGATAGCAGGAGATCTCCAGCTAGGGCCTGGAGGTTGGCAACCCTACTTAAAACAGATGACGCTTAGGAAGAAAACAATTGCTTAAATTTAACCAAGAGGTTGTTTGAAGAGTTCACTGTTTTCACGCCATCACCATTTATTCCCAGCATCACCTGTGCAATGGAAGTGATGCAACTTCCCACTGTTTCACAAAATGCGGGACTGGAACCGAAACGTCCTTTTACTCAATCGGACCATTTTATTTATTTATTTATTTGAAATGCCTCTATGCTGCCTTTCCACCCAAATACGGTCCCCCAAACAGCAAACATTGAAACATTTAAACGTTTAAAATAGTGACACGACATTTTCAAACGTGTATATAAAATATTTAACAACACCATCAAAACATGTAGACATGCAAATGCAACACAACCAGTAGGGTTGCCAACCTCCAGGTACTGATCCAAAGCAGACACCTCTGTGTACAAAAATAGTTACTCAAATTCTGACACAGAGTTTTAGTATAGCTTCATAAAAGACTGTATTGTACAAAACACACACATAAAACATGCAAAACATGCACAAGTACCCTTATAAATATATATTTAAATCCTCAGCACTCAGTCCATATAATCCAGTTATTTTAGATTCCCAGTTCTGTAGATAATTGTTTCTCATCTTTTTTTTTCAGGTGAAAGTAGTTGGAAAGTATATTCCTTCCTGAAGCAAGAGGATCCTGCTATTACAAGTGATCTCCAGCCGATAGAGATCAGTTCACCTGGAGAAAATGGCCGCTTTGGCAATTGGACTCTGTGGCCTTGAAGTCCCTCCCCTCCTCAAACCTCGCCCTCCTCAGGCTCTGCCCCAAAAACCTCCCACCGGTGGCGAAGAGGGACCTGTCAACCCTAACAACCCAGGGAGGGGGGGCAATAAGAGTTTGGCGGGGGTATGCCGAACGAAACAAAAAAGTCTTCACTTGCTGGCAGATGACAATGACCAAGGGAGATAGTCGAACCTCCCTGGGAAAGGGAGTTCCAAAGTTTGACCACTGACCCATCTTGCTTGGCGTTATCTGCTCTGACGGGCAGAGGCTCTCCAAGGTCTTAGGCAGAGAAAGATCTTCCCAACATCTGCTACCTGA
This sequence comes from Euleptes europaea, assembly GCF_029931775.1. Lineage (NCBI taxonomy): Eukaryota > Metazoa > Chordata > Lepidosauria > Squamata > Sphaerodactylidae > Euleptes > Euleptes europaea. The sequence goes on from NC_079326.1 coordinate 49,068,836, forward strand.
CATTACTTAACTGGATGTGCCAAGTGAGTGAAAATGGAGCCTTCCACCTGCAAAGGGCATGATTGGCCCCTCCCCTGGAGAAAGACACCACTTCCCTCTTTCCCTAGGTTGAGGCTGCATCAGAATTCAAACCCGGTACCTCAGTATTACTTCTCCAAGCACCACCTGTCTGCTGCAGAACTGAGTCATGACAGATATGAATCACTGTCCTCCTGCAGCACGAGAGATAACTAGGCCTTTGCAGATACCTCTGCATAAAACTGCAAGTTCAAAAATGTATCCGGTAAGCACATTTCACATTTATTAACATAATCTCCAGGTGATTTTTCTATACTTTTTGGCAGTCTAGAAGATGTTCTTTTATTCATTGAGCGTGTCGGCTGAATTATATTTCTCTTGTACACTGGCATTTCTCCAGTGACCAACGCTGAAAAACTTGGGTTTCAGTGCAACCTTATATAACTCCAGTTACTAATGAATTCAAGCAAAGAGACCACAATACAACAAAGTTATCCCCTGAAAGGCAGAAATACTGTATAGGAAGCTTTCCAAGTTTCCACTACAACTAAAAAGGCCTCACCCGCAAGAAATTATGCCACGTTTCAATGGATATACAGCACTCTCACCCATAGCATGTATATATGTACTGGATATTTCCATTTCTTCTTCTCCAGCATGGAATTCCATGGCAGATCTTTCAAATGGGAAATAGAGGAAGAATGGGCATACCTGAATATTGTTGTAAAATTTCTGGAGATTTTGAAGCCATGGGGGGAAAAAAACTCCCTCCCATTTCTTTTTTCAGAAAAAAAACCTGGAAATTTTGGGGGAATTTGAAATACTTACTGTCCTATCAAGCCTAAGCTGATATTACTGCTTCAACAATGAAAAATGCATCATTTATAACTTAATGAATAAACATTGCAATATTTGACAGTTATGGAATTTAAAAGTTATAAATGCCAAACAGAGCACTCCACAAGGGGGGGGGGCAAAGGGGACAGGAGCCAGCATGACCCCTGTGCCAGCGATAGTGCCAATCGTGCCGGCTAAACTGGCAATAACGCTGGCACAGGGCCACTTATGCTGATTCCGGGGCGGGCCCAGTCATAGAGCATCTGCTTGACATGCAGAAGAGTCCCAGGTTCAATCCCCCGGCATCTCCAGTTAAAGGGACTAGGCAAGCAGGTGATGTGAAAGACCCCTGCCTGAAACCCTGGAGAGCAGCTGCTGGTCTGAGTAGACAATACTGACTTTGATGGACCAAGGGTCTGATTCAGTCTGAGGCAGCTTCATGTGTTCATGTGAGGCTTGGGCACAGGCGCAGCCTCGCCAGCAAAGTTTCCCCGGCGCAAGGGGTTGTGCCGGGGCCAAAGGGAACGTTCTCGGGGTGTTCTTTAGCTGACTTCAGCTATGTGAAACCCGATGAAGCGGTTTCATGAGTTTTCTACAAAATAACATTTTTAGTTTGCTGCACCCATAAGTAGTATTGCCAACCGCCAGGTAGTAGCAGGAGATCTCCTTCTATTACAACTGATCTCCAGCCGATAGAGTTCAGTTTGCCTGGAGAAAATGGCCGCTTTGGCAATTGGACTCTATGGCATTGAAGCCCCTTCCCTTCCCTCCCCAAACCCTGCCCTCCTCAGGCTCCACCCCAAAAGCCTCCTGCCAGTGGTGAAGGGGGACCTGGCAACCCTACCCATCAGCATGGTGCTCAGGATGCAGAGCAATAGCTGTCCACATGAACACATGAAGCTGCCTTATCCTGAATCAGACTCTGGGTCCATCAAAGTCAGTATTGTCTTCTCAGTCCAGCAGCGGTTCTCCAGGGTCTCGAGCAGGGGGTCTTTCACATCATCTACCTGCCTATTCCCTTTGACTGGGGATGCTGGAGATTGAACCTGGGACCTTCTGCATGCCAAGAAGATGCTCTACCACTGAGCTACGGCCCTTCCCCCAGGTACTAGCTGGAGATTTCCTGCTATTACAACTGATCTCCAGCCGACAGAGATCAGTTCCCCTGGTGAAAATGGCCACTTTGGCAATTGGACTCTATGGCATTGAAGTCCCACCCCTCCCCAAACATCACCCTTCCTAGGCTCTACCCCAAAAACCTCCTGTCCCTGGTTATGTAGTCTAGAGATCAGTTGTAATTCCAGATCTCCAGCCTCCACCTGGAGGTTGGCAATTCTATATCCATTCAGCATTTTTTTTCCTATTTCATGAAGTCAAGAAGATTACAAACCACACACGCCAGTGTACATAAACAGTGATGTTCAGATTCTCGCGATTTGCCAGAATTTAAACACATAAGAGGATTTCAGCCAACCCTTCTGCATATCTTTGCAAGGAGAAACAAACGGAAAGTGTAACATGTCCCTCAAATAAAATTCTGGAATGGTCAGAATCTCACAGTAGCATAGGAGAGCATTTTCTCGCATAATACATCCATAGACAACGGAGAATTCATTGCTTCTAGACAACATACATCATTCCTTGCATTCTGGCCACATTCCAGATCATACATTTGTTCTACCCGTCTAGCATTAGATTTTGCATTTATAGATTTTTGAAATTATTCTTGCCTGGGTTATTTAGTATTACTGTAGTGAATACAGTGAAACATGCTATAATAAAAAGAAATGCAACAACTGCAAGTTTTAAACATATCTTTCTTTTAAATCTGGATATCGTCACCCACATACAGAGAAAATGGCTTTATAAGAATAATAAAATGACCATTTTAATTGTAATAATCAGCCTGCCAATTTACCCAAAGCTTTACTGCCTGGCAGGGAAGTTTCTGATGCCAAAAAATGGTCAGTACAAATGAAATTATAAACTAGCAAGTGGTTAGTACATCCATACAAAAACAAGTTTCTCAGATATTTTTGGCTTCCCACCAGATCTGTGTGAAGTGACATCCCACACCTGCTCTATTAAACATGCAATCTGTAGTTGGAAGCTGAGCAAGTACTTGGGCATTTTTTAAAAAAACTTCTTTTGTCTTTCACTGTACACTAAAAATACTATCCATTTTTTGTTTTTGCAATGCAGAAAGGTGCACGAAACATTGCCACGCCTGCAATATCGTTCATCAGATAAAACCCCAATTCTCTCACTTCTTCTTATACTATTCCAAAATGTATATTAGTAGATTTCCTTCCCTACTGGCTCCCTATTCCATGCTGGTCAAGCATCTACTGTAGTGCATGAAGAGGGGTTCCAGGATCATCAAAAATTAAAAATTCATGTCACTCTGAGGAAGCAAATATGCTAGAGTTATGGGACACATCCACCTTTAACAGAACTCTTTATCATATTATGTGTGGATGATATGCCGGAAAAGGACAAATGTTTGGTTTTGAACAGCCAGACTGATCAGGGGTTCCTTCCTCTGATGGTCATTATCTTGAAAGGTAAAAATATTAAGATGTGCTTTTTAAAGGCAGACTGGGGGAGGGACAGATAGCAGAAGCATGAGACAGAATTGAAAGACGAAATAGTAAGTGTGGAATACATAAAGTCTGAATTAGAAAGAGACAGTGGGTTTTGGGTCAGGTCATGAACTGTGTTATCTCTTTCTTTTACAAGTAGCACCACAGTCCTCAAGTTCTCTCTTACGGAATCCAGTTACTTCTTTAAAACATTTTTACCCTGCTTTATACACCCCATTAAAAAGGGGCCCAAGGCAGCTATGACAAATGGAATTTCTCCTGATCAAAGCACAGTGCGAAAATCTGTATCCTAAGGGAGGGAATCATTGGGCACAGCAAAAAAAGGATCCAGTTAGTCATATGCTGACCCCACCCCCCACCCCCCGCCATGATCCTGGGCTTGAGGCTGAGGGATAAGAGGCCTGTAGCCCTCAAGGAAGCTTCTCTTCCACAAAGGCCCGAGGCCTACAATAGGCCTACAGTTCCCAAGCACCCTCTAAGCTAGATTTGGGAAGGGGAGGGACTTCAATGCCATAGAGTTCAATTGCCAAAGCGGCCAATTTCTCCCAGTGAACTGATCTCTATCGGCTGTAGATCAGTTGTAATAGTGGGAGATCTCCAGCTAGTACCTGGAGGTCGGTGACCCTACATTAGGGCACATCATGCTGAAAGAGGGGGTTGCCTGGGGGCAGGAAGGGTGCCCACTCTCAAGTAACGCCCAAGGACCAGAATGGTGGTAATCAGTTGAGACTCTTCTCTGCTCCTGGCCTGAAGGGGGCAGGAAAAAATGAGTGTGTTTGGGGAGTAGGGTTGCCAACCACCAGGTACTAACTGGAGATCTATTACAACTGTTCTTCAGCTGATAGAGATCAGTTCACCTGGAGAAAATGGCCGCTTTGGCCATTGGATTCTATGGCATTGAAGCCCCTCCCCTCCCCAAACCCTGCCTCCCTCAGGCTCCGCCCCAGAAACCTCCTGCTGGTGGCAACCCTATTGGGGAGGGAGAGATCCCTGTAAGGGATGTCCCATCTGTGGCAACCCTGCATCATTCTTTGACCCCTGAATATCCACCAAACATACCTCCCCGAGTGCTTCTTCATTCCATTCAAATTATTAATGCTCAAAGACCAATTGGTCATAACCACATAAACATATGAAATGCATACTTATAAATGCACTATTCCTCACAGACTGTTGAAAATGTCCAAGACAAAATGATAAAGAGAATAAACTTCCGTTTCCAAGGAGAGAAAAGAACTGATAGCCATGATCAGATGACACAGAATCAACTCCAGAGAGGACCTCAGAAATAATAGTAGGGATGACTGTGAACCTTTATTATATTTCATAACCAATCACATAAACCCCATGCTTGTTGAATCAAATAACATGGGATTTCTGATAAGTAGCTGTAGGTGGATTCACACAATCCTGGATTTTTAACCTGTTTCCCCACCACACCCCCAGTGTCCATTAATACTGTGGGAATATTTTTTTTAAGTGCCATGGGTAGCTACTTTCATGATTCTCCTGTAAGGGGATTTCTGGAAAAGCACATTCAAATATTCAACACAATTTTCTAACGTGATGTATTTTTAACATCAAATTAAAGTGTCAGATCCATGAAATACTCTGATGCGATATTAATATATATATATATATATATATATATATATATATATATATATATATATATATATATATATATATATATATATATAGAAAATCACTGATTTAAATTAGACAACACTACTGAATTACTGGGTGTATTATCTCTGCCATCATTTAATTGCAAAAATGTGCTCCTGGGGACCTCACAAAAAACATTTTCCCCTGATGTCTGTGCTTGGCAGATACCAGGAAGCTTTGGCCATGCCTTGGGGTGCTTTTCACATAATCTCTTGTCCACCCCCATGTATCCACAGTCTTTGCAGACATTGGTAAAAAAAAAAAAAAAAGACCGGCTGCGTATTTGTTGTAACTATTTTAAAATATATCACAACAAGATATGAGTAGACTTCAAGAATGGGGTCTGGAAACAGAAGAAGGGGGAGAAACAGTGGAGGGAACTGCTCCTTGCCTTCCCTGATTGAAGGGGTGCCGTGGAAATCAAGTCTTTCACCAAAGATCGCTGGCTGAACAGAGAAAGATTGGGGGCGGGGGGAGCAGCTATATATTATGGTGAGGGGTCTGGAGACCAAGCCCTATGAGGAAAGGTTGAAGGAGCTGGGTATGTTTAGCTTGAAGAGGAGAAGACTGAGTGGTGATATGATAACCATATTCAAGTACTTGAAGGGCTGTCACATAGAGAATGTTGCCCCAGAAGGTCAGACCAGAACCAACTGAAATTAAATCAGAAGAGTTTCTGTCTAGACATTAGGAAGAATTTTCTAACAGTTAGAGAGGTTCCTCAGTGGAACAGGCTTCCTTAGGAGGTGGGAGCTCTCCTTCCCTGGAGGTTTCTAAGCAGAGGTTAGATGGCCATCTGTCAGCAATGCTGATTCTATGACCTTAAGCAGATCATGAGAGGGAGGGCATCTTGGCCATCTTCTGGGCATGGAGTATGGGTCACTGGAGGTGTGTTTGGGGGGAGGTAGTTGTATTCCTGCATTGTGCAGGGGGTTGGACTAGATGCAGTTACAATGCAGGTATTCCTGCACTGTGCAGGGGGTTGGACTAGATGGCCCTGGTGATCCCTTCCAACTCTATGATTATGTATGTTAAATATATATTTTAATTAAACTATTTGAAAAGGGGGACAATCAAGTTAGGAACATTATGGCCTCCTGCTACTCTGTACGGTGTTTTGGCGACACAGGCAGAGCCTTTTAAAGTACCGCTAAAGGCAGCTGTAGCCATGCAGTCATTAGTATGCTGTCTACAAGGAGGAGGGCAATACTCCAGATGTACTATGGATACAAGGTGTGCATACAAAAGCAGGAAAGGGGATTTTCTTTTGATGTGACTTGCCCTCCAAAAGCGAAAATTGGGTGAGTCATCCTAACATGAAAGCCAACGTACCGTACCTGAGAACAAGCCGTGCAAGTACAATAGATGCACCTTTTTTTCTGATACTGGCTTTAGAAGCGAGACCCTAAGAATCAACAGCCCGTCCTAAATGCCTACTTCTGCAACTGGGGAGATGCCGTGGCTCAAGGATAGAGCATCTGCTTGGCATACAGAAGGTCCCAGGTTCAATCATGTTCAGTTAAAGGGACTAGGCAAGTAGGTGATGTGAAAGACCTCTGCCTGAGACCCTGGAGAGCCGCTGCCGGTCTGAGTAGACAATACTGACTTTGATGGACCAAGGGTCTGATTCAGTATAAGGTAGCTTCATGTGTTCATGTGTTCATGTGACCACCACCTGAGACCCTATAAGGCAGTGTCATGTGCCATGTGTGCAGCATAGCACAAACAACACCACTTTAAAATGTGTTCTAATGAGCGGGGGTGCAGGGTGGCTTTGATGCACTGCATTCTGGGTAGTTTTCCCAGGCACTGTTTAAGCATCGCCTGCCAGTACATTTCTTCTCCCCACCCCAGACACGGCTGGGACTGCGTCACAGAATTCTAGATACGTAACCACAAGCAGTTCAAGCAGCTAGGCATTTTTTTCCAGATTGCAAAAACAACAACAACAAAATACACCCAGATCTATCATATGACTAGCAAATACAGGATTGTGCATACAAAGACATGTTGCTACGTATTATTGCCTCTGATATACAACAAAAGTAATATTTCGGTTGCGGCTGCTCAGGCAGTCTAAAGAACCAATCGCAGCTCACTCAAACCGCCATAGTCTTTTCTTTGTTTCATTTTTAATTTTGAGGCAGACTTTAAAAACGAGCTGGCTGCTCTGCGAAGCCTCCTCTGTCCCTCTCATGATGAATTTCTTACAGGCAAGACCGAAAAGCGGTGGCCATGGTAACATTTAGTTTCTGTGCCGAGGAGCCAGTTTCCACATCGCAAAACGTGTTGATATTTACTTTGAGGATTAAAGAGCAGGGAGGTCTACAAAGTCTCCAGGCTTCTCATGCCGGGAAAACATCTGCTGGACAGAGTCCTAAGCAGATTGCCGGCTAAATTCGGCAAGGGGGAATTCTTTTGGTTAATTAGGTCTCCCGTATCAGTAGATGTCATTGACGCGAACTGAGACCACAATGGCATTCAAAGCATTTTGCAGGGGAAGAACATTAACTCAAAAGGTCAACATAATGGGCAAAACTACCCTTCCCCCATATTCACATAGAACTTACACTTAGTTTTCTGTGGAAGTGGTCTTTGGTTTTTATAAATGTAGAGGGATTTACATATGGGGAGGGGGACAGGAAGAAGAGTCCCAGCATATTCAAAGCTCCTGCTGCCATTTCAGCTGGGACTAGCCTCCCTCAAAGGACCACGCTTTAAAGCCCCGGTAACTCTAATGCAACAGCTTGGAGATGACCTCTAGCGAGCTAAACCCGATGGGAATGAAAGAAACATCTACTTTTTTAAAAAAATGAACATGTTCATGTGTGTCAAATGCCGAAGAATTTGCAGGTTCTCTGAGGCCCGTTCCTTCATTTCCTGCACCATAGAGGAACGAACTGAAGGCACTTCGCAGACCAGAATCCTCCTGGTTTGGGGAATCAGGTAACGTTAAGCAGAGAATCCCACACAACTATAGCTTTGTGGCTCCATACTATATTTCTTCAACCCGGGCAACTTGCTGCGGAAGGAAGATGACAACTATAAACACAGATAGCAGGGTACTTTTACATATGTGCGTGTGCAAGTCTACCAGGGGCAGAAAAGTGATGGTAGTGTATGGTGTGATGACTGGATTTTTTAAAAAATCTCTTTAAGATCTGGAAGTATTCAAGAAACAGCAACAGAAAAGACACACAAACTCAAAATACATGAAATGATCTTTGATTAGAAAGGACTAATAAGTGGATATGTACACACATTTGGTATTGTTCTAAAACAAAGTTCTGGGGGAAGAAGAAGAATTAACTTTCTTGCTAAAGAATAACCCAGGACAAAACAAGGAGTAAGAGAAAGATTGTACGTAGGGTTTCCAGGCCCCCACTGGGGGAGGGGGAAACCTAGCTTCGGGTCCCCTCCCCCGGCACCATTCAGCTGGCCGGCGGGGGTCTTACCAGCTGCAAATCGAGGCCTAGGCCTGGGGCCTGTCGGTGCGACGAGGTCACTTCTGGAAGTGACGTCATCACATTGGCGACGACATGAAAGATGCTCTGGGAAAAAACTCCATGGCAGAAGCTGTTTTTACCATAGAGTTTCTCACAAATAGCAGAACATCTCCCACATCGTCAGCGATGTGATGATGTCACTTCCTTGGCCTAAATTTGTGGCTGGTAAGACCCGCCCACCCCCGCTGGTTTCCTGGGGATACCTGGCAACCTTAATCAAATAAGATATTATGAGTACGCTCAGACCCAGTTCAGTTTTATTGGCATTCTTGGGAACATCTGTGGCAGCTGAATAAAATCAAGGGTGAGCTTCTCTTTCCCTTTCTGTTTGCAGGTAAGCCTAGGCATGGCCACAGGTGGGGCCTTTTGGCCTTTGGCCCACAGCTCTCAGCCTGCAGCTATGAATAAGCTGGCCCGGTGGATCCAGCAGCAGCCCAAGATTTGTCCTATCTGCTGTGTTTTTCTTCTTTATTGATGTCTTTCTGGATTTTTGTAAGCCATTTTGGGTCTCCAGTGTGGAAAAAAACAGCACAGAGACTTCTAAATAAGTAAATAAATGTTGTGGTAGGTCCCAAATGATCACCTGCAATACCACGCAGGCCACTGGTGGACTTACACTCTCATGGGCATCCCTTGGAGACAAGAGCCACACATATGGCCAGTAACTCCCAGTATACCCTTGACCGAAGAACAGTATACTCCTTCTATCTGGGATGGTCGTCCTCTTCCACCGAGTGAACGGCTTTGGGAGGGACGCACATGGAGCGGTGAGGGAGGTAGGGGACACCTGCCTAGCCAGACAGATCAGCCAAATCGACACTGGCGATCAATGGGGTGACAGATGTCGCAGCCAGATTGCCCTCACATCCAACTCTCAGTAGCTGCAAGTTGCAGGCAATCATGTAGAGGGGAGACACAAATTTCAGATGCTTTGTCCAGGCACACCCTTTGAGACACAGCCACAGGGGCAAATTTAATAAACTATAATAACAACAGTGTGTTCGGGCGCACCCTTTTGGGATAGAAATTCATCTTTTTAAGAGTTCAATTTTTGTCCCTGGGCCTTTCAAGTTAAGGAGTAATCACGTAAAAAAAAAAAAAAAAGCGTCATTGCTCGTAACAATTTCTGGGCGAGTGAAAAAAAAGTCAGTCCAAACATTCCGGAGATGCATGCGAGTGTGTGTACACACACATACACACACAAACAGAGCTCCACTGTTCAATTTAAATGTAAGTAAAAAGTAAGAAAGATAAAGATACTAATAAGATATGATTTTCAGGTCCACACGGGGACTATAAAAAGCTTATTAACTGCCACCACTGCCGTGTGTTTTAAGTTATTTTATCACTCTGCTTTACAGCAGGAGAAATACTCTCTAGGAGCGGCACCGTGCTTTGATTAATTACTTTCATACGTAGGCTTTTACAGGGTATTAGTGCTGGAATGAGTCAGACTGGCTGCCTGTGATTACCAGCCCGGGCTCATTTCACATTTATGTTAATAGGAGTGTTAATGAAAGAAATCTTTTACATTTTTAGTGTTTTTCTCACTACCTAAAAGCGTTCTGGTTATATTCCTCCTTATTGGTCAGAAATTATGGGCACAATGCGCTGCCGCTCGGCCGATTTTGCTGAAGTTATTTCGCAAGGGCAGGGAGAGAATACACACCATCAATCACTGTGAAACAGGCTTGTATTCATCGAACAACCGGACGGGCACATGGCCCTCCACTTTAGGTGAGAATTCCTGGACATAAAACTGAAAGCCGCGCACAGGCTAGGTATTGTTCAAAGTGCAACGTGCAAGCTATCCAGGAGTCAGCTCTCTTTAGATACGACAGGTACCTTCATCTGCTCTGAAGACTCAGGCTTAGGGTTGCTGGGTCTCTCTTCACTATCGGCAGTAGGTTTTTGGGGCAGAGCCTGAGGAGGGCAGGGTTTAGGGGGGGAGGGACTTCAATGCCATAGAGTCCAATTGTCAAAGCGGCCATTTTCTCCAGGGGAACTGATCAGAGGGGCTGTGGCTGCTTGGCATGCAGAAGGTCCCAGATTCAGTCCCCTGCATCTCCAGTTAAAGGGACTAGGCAAGTAGGTGATGTGAAAGGCCCCTGCCTGAGACCCTGGAGAGCTGCTGCCGGTCTGAATAGACAATACTGACTTTGATGGACCAAGGGTCTGATTCAGTATAAGGCAGCTTCATGTGTTCATATGAGATCAATTGTAATAGCAGGAGATCTCCAGCGAGTACCTGGAGGTTGGCAACCCTACTCAGGCTACTAAGAACTAGCTGCAATATGAATATAAGCTTCTCTCCTATAGCCCAGTGAAATGTGGGTTCAATCCTAGCTCAACTGAGGATGGGAATGGGATGTGTTGGGCAAAGCAGCGGTGCTCTGTATCTTCATCCTGCCCTGGCTAGTCTAGTAACACAAATCATGCAGTGTGGCATCACACTGCAAAGCTCCCCTGCCTCCAACTAGTCTACCGGTTGCCACCTGTGAGGCAGGTAAACTCCTGCCATGTTATGGGGTGGGGGTGGGAGGGATAGAGTTGCCAACCTTCAGGTGGTGGCTGCAGATCTCCCTCTATTACAACTGGTCTCCAGGCAACAGAAATCAGTTCCCCTGGAGAAAATGGCTGCTTGGGCAATTGGACTGTATGGCATTGAAGTCCCTCCCCTCTCCAAACCCTGCCCTCCTCAGGCTCTACCCTCCAAATCTCCAGGTATTTCCCAACCCGGAGCTGGCCACCCTAGGGAGGGAGGAGGATACTGGGGCTGATGCTTTCAGCAACAGTGATGCCTACGCTGGGAGTCAAATTATGGACAGATCTAACATTTAGCTCTAGTCACAGTAACCAGGGCAACCCTTGGCCTGAGTGTTTGATCAGGAACATGGGACTTACAATGACCAACCATTTGTTTATTTATTTTATTCAATGTATACCCCGTTCCTTCCCGTCCTGAGATGGGCTCAGGGCGGCTTCCAACAGTGCGTACCGTACAATATACACTAAAACATAGAACATTAAAATTCAACCTTTCCAACACATACAGTACAGGTTAAAATGGCTGTCCAATCTATACCTACTGCCCCAATAAATTTAAATAATAAAGGTGAGGAAGCCCATCATAATTGTAGGCAGAAGGCCAAAAGATAGTAAAAAGGAACGAGGCAGGAGTAGAAGGGAAAGGGAGGTGAATTTATGGATGGAACCATCGCTGCCTCATCCATATGCCTGGTGGAACATCTCCATTTTACAGGGAATTAAGTCCCACAGGGCCCGGGCCTCACTACACGGAGAGTTCCACCAGGCTGGGTCCAGAGACAAAAAGGATAGTCCGGGGGGTTCAGGACCATCAGTAAGTTGTTTCCTGACGAGCATAAAGCTCTCTAGGGAGTATATCAGGAGAGGTGGTCCCAAATGACTTACAATAACCAATATGAGGAGAAAGAAGGGAAAACAATGTTTGTATGTACTGTGCACATGGGGGATACTGAAACAGCACAGCAGCTAGTGAGGTTAGAATTGATAGAGGAATTAAGCAAGCACCTCTATGGTTACATTCATCCTGTTTGGATAATCATGGAAAACCCATCAGCTGGCAAAACCAAATATCAGTTGGCCCCATCTGTAAATCAGCGATGATATCCTACATGGTGTGGTCACTATCATTCAATTATCCTTTGCAAGGATATTTAGTAGTCATTAGTTTAGTAGTCATTAGTGGAACAGGCACAATACAGTTGAGCAGGTTAGTACATGTGCAATAGGAAATTCAGTGCAAATATCCAACACAAAAATAAATAAATAAATAGGAAATTAAAGTGCAATTGGAGAATATAGCATCATGTTATGTATTTATTCTTTAACTAGATCTTGAAAATGCACAGTGGATCCTTACAGACAAAAACGAGGATCTGAACTGGTGCAAGATTACTTTGATGGACAAAGATATCAAGGTATGCCATAATAATTATAGATATCACCCTACTACTCTCATGAAATATAAAAGCAACACAGGATAAAACAAATTAAAATATCAAAGGCTGGTAATATAGATAAAAAGGGTATTGAAACGAAAATAAGTTGAAATATTTATTCCCTCCTCTACCAGCACACTCCTTTATCAGTTAAATGTAATTATGAAAGAATTCAGATTCTACAATACATTATAACAATGCAGAAATCAAAAACCCTCTAAATCTGCCATCAAACATGGTATTCTGTGAGAACAGATGACAATTAGACTCATCATATTCAAGGTTGCTGAAGAGTCTCATCTCTAGGCGGTTATTTAATCCACTGAACAATAGCATCACAATGAACGTATGGCCCCATCAGATACTATACTAGTTCTCTGCCGAGATTATGCCTATTCTTGTCTGCATTCATTTCATTTTTTTAAAAAATAGTGAGAAATTAAAAACAAGCACAGCATTGATTATAATAGTTTAAAAAAAAAAAAAACCTGCCATAATGGATCAACAATCATCCCTACCAAAGTACTTTTGTGAGGCCTCTGAGACCTTGACCATACATCCCATGTGTTTTTGAGGAACAAACCAAGAAATAAGCTAGCTTCTACCCTCATGATTAAGTAAAGAATTGGGATGGCAGGCAGGTAAAACTATATAATCATCAAAAGAATAAATAATAAACAAGAAGACCTCCCCCTTTCATTAGTAAGATCATTCAATGTAGGGCTATACGCGAAGGGTCCCAGACTTACCTGGGTCCCGTTTGTGGGCCTGTGGGGGGTGGGGCAAGAAGAGAGGCAATGCTAGACCAGCCTTGCTGGGGCTGTTGGCGTGGCTGGGTAACGGATGGGGAGGCCTCTGCACAGGCTTGGGCTTTTCCCGGGCCTCCTTTGCCTTCCCCGGTCTCCTTCTCCTGCCCGGTCAATCAGGCTTAGCCTGCTTTGGCCACAGCAGGATCCTGGCTGGTGGACCTCACAGCAGGGGTTTTCCTTCTGATCTGCATGACCACTGTGCCACCGGGCTCAGTTAGCCTCGTGGCTTGGTTCTCCTTTTTCTGAGCCACGTTCAAACTATTGCCAGACAAACTTGGGCGAGTCTGGATTGTTCAGCATAATTTATCTGCTACTGTAAAACGATAACAGGACAGATTTTCATATTTGCTGGTAACAATTTCAGAATGCTATATCAGAATATTCCTAATGGGACCACCAATAGATATGCCACATAGGCGATGATTAACCAAATGATATAAAATACAAGGACACACATATATGGACAGAGTCAGAACTATGATGATGCAACAGTGGAAAAAAAAGTTCTAAGAAAGTTACTGAAAATAATACCCAGCTATTTATTATTATGCAGTTAGGTTATGCCCAGATTTAATATATTGTTGTGACCAATATTTTTGCATTTGAAGGCCTGAGTGACATCGACCCTCAGGTATTTGGCTCTTGCATTTGTTAGGAAAGAGTACAATCACAATACCCCGTCTAACAACCTCTTAGTTGGCCCTTGTACCATAAAATGTTGCCTTTAGTCAATTAAATGCAGTGATCTTCTTTCATGTATCATGTGATTCTGCCTTTTGAGCTAGAGATATCGAGCGCTCCACAGTCCATCATAATTGTATGCTGTATGCATTTTTAATTGCCCCCACCTTAAAAAGGATATGGAATATAGAATGGTCCAGGGTGTAGTATGTTCCTGGTCAGAGCACACAACAGAAAACACTTCTTCACACTGCAGCCTTATGGAATTTGTTACCACAGGATGTGGTCATGGCAACCAACTAAAATGGGTTTTAAGGAGATAAGTTGATGGAAAGCAGGTCTTGTGATAGCTATTTGTCACGAAAGCTATGTGGAAGTAAGCATAGAGTCAAAATAATCAGAGTTCCAGATTCTGAGCACAAACAATAGGGGTTGGTTAGCTTCCAAACAGGCATCTGGTTGGCCACTGCTGAGGAGAAGGAGGAGGACTAGGAGGAGGAGGAGCAGGAGGAGGAGGAGGCAACGACGAGTTGATTTTTATATGCCGACTTTCTCTACCACTTGAGACTCGAACCGGCTCACAATCACCTTCCCTTCACCTCCCCACAACAGACACCTTGTGAGGTAGGTGTCAGGCCTAGCCTGTACAGGAAATGCCAAGCGAGGTCTGACCGAAGATGTTTATGCTTACTGCAGGTGCTGGCCAAGGTCAACTGTAGCAACTGCCAACTTGTGTTTTGACTCTGGACTCTGTGTGAATCTTACCTCAAGGGGAGGGGGGTTCTCATGGCATCCAATGCTTTTGATTTCATATATACCCTGTACCATGCTCTTAGTTCTCATTAGTGCCATCTTGAATATCAGCTGCTGTTAACCTGTAGATTTTCCAATAAATCAACTCTCTTTTGGACTATTCGTCTGTGGATGTTGTTTATGGGATTGTCACGGGGCAAGTGCTCACAGTAGGTGGGGATGAGAGAGCTCTAAAACAGCTGTGACTAGCCCAAGGTCACCCAGCTGGCTTCATGTGTGGGAGTGGGGAAACAAATCCAATTCACCAGATTAGCCTCTGCTGCTCATGTGGAGGAGTGGGGAATCAAACCTGGTTCTCCAGATCAGAACCCACCACTACAAACCACTGCTTAACCACTACACCACGTTGGCAGGTCTTGCGATAGCTATTTTTCAAGAAAACTATGTGGAACCAAGTATAGAGTCAGAATACTTCGGAGTTCCAGATTCTGAGCACAAACAATAGGGGTTGGTTAGCTTCCAAACAGGCATCTGGTTGGCCACTGCTGTATAGAATGGATGCGGAAGTCCGTGGGTCTTTTGGCCAGGTTTCTGTTGTCAAGTATGCAGTTAGTTATTACTGTTAGATTTGTGTCACAATTTGGGAGCTGGCTCGATTATAATTCACACTTATGGCCGAAACAGGGTCAGTTCTTCAGCAAGAGGAATAAGAGCTCAGTTGTTGATAACACACAAAATACAATTTCCCAGTAATCTGCGAGAAAAGAATGATCGCTAACTGCTTTGAAGTTTTATGCAGACGTTGCTCAATTATCAGTTTTGCTAGAAACGACAGCCTAACAGGAATTAAATTCATGGGGGATGGGGGGACCACAACCACATGGTGGCATTTCGGTAAATCCAGCCCACACATTTTCAAACCCGTTTTAGAAAGGGAATGACTTCAGTAATATCAGTATACACTGCTTACTATTTATCAAGGAAAACAGGGGAAAGACCAGTCAAGCAATTAAAGAGGTGTCCAGAAGTTATATTTATGAAAACTGAAGCAGCTCCATTTAAAAATGCATACCATCAGTATTGGCTGCCGTTCTTTCTTACAGCAATATTGAAAAGGGGAAAAAACAATTTTTCCCCAGCATTCAACTGTGGGACACAGGACTGAAACGACTGAGTTCGCGGAGAGTCCAATGGGAATTAAACTTATCTTTTTTCAACAACTCTGATTAAACAAAAAGGAACGACTACTTTGATGCTCAAATTAGCATCTTTCCTCCAACAAGCTGAATTAATTAGTAAAGTGACAAAAGAATTAGTCCAGATAGGATCAAAGCTGAAACCATATTTATCTGAAATTTTAAAAGGAAAAAAAACAGAGTATTAACTCTTTGCATACCATTTTCTTGGTTTTTGTTTAAATATTCAAAATATGCTGCCATACCAACTATCAGACTGCTAGCTGCTTTCTGAAAAGACAGATAGAAAACCTATCAATTTAGCAAGGGAAACCATGAAGTCAAGGTGTTGTGGATGAGATTTTTTAAAAAAATGTTCTCTTGGGTTAATTTTAAAAGCATCTAAGCAATAGCAATCTTATGGAGAATGCTTGATTTTAAATATCACTCAATTTTTTAAATATTAGACCCGCCTAGGCCCAGTTTTAACAACCCCTTTTCTCCTTTTATAGTTGCTATCATGTTTGAGTTTTAAAAGTCTGTTTGTGTGAAATGACTAGCCGAGATTTTGGATCCTGTGGCTCAATGCAGCATCTCCTATTGTGTTTATACTCTGCACATTCAAATGCAATTTCACACTTTTTTATTTAACCAAATTTATACCCTGGCTTTCTGGAGGAGGAGGAGGAAGTTATCAATTATCTGCACTTTGTTGCTTCCAACTGGACGTGCGCTCGGATGGACGTTCCCAATTACGTTCTCGTGCTTCGAGAGCTGGAATGGGACACCAACGTGTAATGCAGATTTGCGCTCATTTAACTTTTTCTGTTGCAAAGGGAACGAATCCCACGGAATGTGTATGCGCTGTTCACCTGTGGGCAAGCTAGTAAATATAGAACTTCACAGCACTGGTGTACAGCAATGATTTACAACTTGATCATAGAAATCAGAAATTGATTTATAGTCTGTCCAATGCACCGAATTTCATTTGCTTGTCCACTAGACTGTGTAAGTAACATTTCCTCATATTCCGCTGTCCCCCCACGCTTTTCCTGTAACATACCCTGATCTTTTCCCCTTTTGCAGCATGGCATAAGAACAAATTATTCTGAAATGAATATATGTCATTTTGGATACTAGATGTGTGGTTGGCATTGTTCTTGAGTCAGGATATATTGGGAAACCGGGAAGTAAAATTACCAACTAAGGGTCTTTCTGTCAGTTTTGGTGACAGATAATGTGAGAGACACTTGCGTAACTCTATCCTATTCTGGCAAGAGGCTGCAATGTTCAAGGATCACAGGCAAGCAGGCAGGCAAGAAACAGGCAGGGCATGATCCATGGCAGGAGCTGAAGAGGGAGACGAGAGACCTCCACAAGAGGCAGGTGGGCCCTAGAAAGCTGGAGCTTAGCAATCAGATACTCTCTCAGCTAAACCACAAGCTGGTTAAAAGGAGTTGTTAAATCAGCAAAGGTTGGTACTGAGCGGGTGGATTACATACGGAACTGAGAGCCCCACCCTTTCCTGTAACCAGGGCTAGGTCCCTCATCCTGCAAAGATCTAGAGTTAGGTCCTTGATCCCACCAAGATTGATCTTCCTCCTGAGAGAGGCCCTGAGCCACTAAGCGTGCACTCCTCCGCCAGTCCAACCTTTATCTCTGGCCTTCTGCCTTCTCAGGTCCCAGGGAAGACTCTGAAGGTGCAGGAGGCGGACAGGTCCGCTCAGGGGTCTGCTGGTTCTAAGGGAACTTGCATAGGAGCTTGCTGTGGGAGAGAAGGCATAGGATCTTCCTTGGGAGCTTCTAAAGTGCACACTGACTTGGGTGTATTGGAAACCATGGGAACCTTCTCTTCTTAGGAGACTCTTGACGAGTCTTCTCTCCATGAGCAGGCAAGGCTAGGACAAGCCTCAGCAGCTTCCAAGTAGGCAAATGCTTCACCTGGAATATATCATTTTGTACATGTCATGAATTGTGGCAATTGTGCAGTGAATTGTTCATGCCAATGCTCCATGTAAACAGTGCATTTAACTAGGGTTGCCAGGCTGAGCCAGGCAATCAAGCATCAGGGTGGGGTGGGGAAATGGTTTTGGGGCCATCATCACCAGCACAATGACATCACTTCCAGTAGCTCTAGGACAGGCTTGTCCAAACTGCGGCCCCTAGGCCGCATGCGGCCCAGGACGGCTATGAATGCAGCCCAATACAAAATTGTAAATTTACTTAAAATATTATGAATCAGCTATCGTTAGTGTTAGTGTATTTTATGTGCGGCCCAAGTTAGTGTTAGTGTATTATATGTGCGGCCCAAGACAAATCTTCTTCTTCCAATGTGGCCCAGGGAAGCCAAAAGATTGGAAACCCCTACTCTGGGAATTGCTGGAAACTCTATGGTTTAGTTTCTGGTGGTTCCTAGAGCCACAACCGTTGCTTCTGGGTATTCCCCAGAAGTGATGATGTTGTGTAGGCCACACCAGAATTCTTAAATATTTTAAATATTTTATTTATGCTAATTTTTAATTTCCCCCCTACCACTATTGCATGAAGCTACAAGAAACCGGAATTTGAGGCAGGGTTCCTCCAGCCCAGCCCAGGGGCTTGGCAACCCTACATTTAACAGACAAATCAGTTATAAGGATCCCATAATACAAGAGACTGTCTGGGAATATGGACAAAGAAATTACTACATGATAGCACACTACATCACACAATAGGTAAACAATATAACTGAGAAGAGGTGAAGTAAATTTGCCCTAGAGATGATTTTCCTTAAGATGTATATCACATTTAGACCATCTCAGTCTAGCTCTGGATACTCTAACAGTGCATTCCTGACCTTCAAGGGCGAAAGCTCTTAGGAGGGCAGGAAGGGGCTGTGTCAGTGTTCGGGCTCCCCGCACCGGCGCCCAGGCTACTTACGCCGGTGTTAGTGGCCCCAGCGCCGACGTGGACGCCTGGACACTGGTCTATGGATGCCGCCGTGGCAGGTGCAGTGTTGCTATTCTCTATGGGGCTTTTTGCCCCATTTTTCATGAAAAAAGCCAATTAAAGGCTTGTTTCGTACTTTTGGCGTGCAGGGAACTTTTTAGGAGGCGCCGCAGCAGCGCCTCCTCCCCGCTGTCCTTGCACACTGAAAGCTCAGGAATGGGCTGTAAAGCAGCAGCTAGAATGGAAACAGAAGTGAGCTGTGCTTCCAATTTAGTGTATGAAAGAAAATGTATATGAAGAGCATGCTCTGGGCCATTTTGTGGAAGTCTAAACCCACCTGGAGTGACATGGGTGGGTACTGGGGAGGAAAAGAACTGACGTTAACATTCACAATGCTTGATAGCGTTTTGAACATTTTCAATGTGCAGTTGAGTCAAAACTTAGCAATTTTTACAAGAACATCATGTTTTTTTTAAAAGGACATGTTCCAATATCCTACACATCTAATCTTTTAGCACTTGAAAGTGTCAGAAGGAGGCTACATGATAAATAATATCTTTCATCCTTGGCTATAACCGTGGCACTATCGTACATTTCTAATTAGACGTAGTAGAATGTGGTTAACATCATTCCCGGGAGATTTATTATTAGTCTGTAGATTTTTCCCCTAGTTGAATTCTGCTAATGCTAAGGACCACTGAAGTCCAATCACTTGAAGCAGTGGGAAGAGAAATGCCTGCCTGTCAAAAGGGTGGCTATCAATTATAAGTGTAAACGTATTTTTCTTTACATTTTGTTGGGTTGGGAGCTGAGATTTTAAGTGATGCATGTGGGATCAGAAAGTCTGATTTTACATTAAGCCCCAGAAACCTTTTTTCAGAGAGAAAAAGAAGTCGCCCCAATAAGAATAAAGAATTATTTTTTAAAAAGCTACGTCCAGCATAAACACACCGGCAACATTATCCCTTTAGAGAGCTTTATATATGTATCCAAATTATTTTTAAAAACTTGTTGAACGGGACGTCTTAACAAATCTGGGTCGGGGCTCATTCTTGTTAGGTGGCTTAGCGAAAAAAAACAAGACAGCTGTTAAGTAGAACAGAAAATAATGAAACAGTTGAAAAATACAGTACATAAAAGCTAGCAGAAGGATGCAATTATACAGCTCAGTAGAAGAATCTAATTGGGGGGGGGGGAGGAACCTCAGGAGCAAAGGTAGCTGTTTTTCCTTTGATACAAGCACATAACTCTCATTAGTGTTAATAAGAGTTATGCGCACGTATCGAGGGGAGCATGCGTTTGCAGAGATTAACGCTACCTTGTTATGGGGACTGAAGGAGGCTCTGTCACTCAAAGACTATGTCTCTTGCTGGTTAATTAAGCAGGCACCTGTGTTGTCAATTTTGGGACTCGGCGCTTCCTCGCCTACCTCCAGCCAGGTTGACACAAAGCCAATTGTCAAATGTCAAGAACAACAAAATGGATGATGGCAATGTTAAAGGAAAAAGTATTGGAGACGAGCCCCATCCGCCCCGTGCCCCAGTCCTCTCCCAGCTGGATTGAGAAGGGCTTTGACAGAGTTACTAGAAATCAGATTGATTCCTTACAGGTCAGCTTAGGCTTTGGGAAAACAAGCCGAGAGGTTGCTTCCAAAAAGAAAGGTTTGTTAAATACTGGTCTCGCATGCTCATTACCTTGACTTAGGAACAGTCCAGGGTGGAAAGAAAACCAAAATAAATTCTCTTCCTCCTGACTGTCTGGTACAAATATTGTGTTAGTGGAACGCCGGGTCAATAAAAGCCAAAGCCCTGGAACGAGATGTCTCTGTGTCCTAAAGAGCAGAGCTTCAGACATGGCAGAATGAGCTCATCTGTTTGATGCACAATAGATTTTCCCCAAATGTCAAGAAATAAAGCAAATACCTGTTCTTTACCCTTCCACCACCACAGCCTTACATGTAAACAACTTTATCTCAAGACAAAGAAACCACAGCAGCAAATGTAACTTTTACGATTTGATGTCTGTTAGACGCTGTATTTTAACATGCTTCATCATTGAATAAGAATATTGAGGGCATAGCATATCATGGAAAACAACTGCATACATGAATATCTCACCGAAACAAACCATACTAAAGCATACCCCGTGCATTGTAACCTTAAAGAAGTCCAAAAATCCTTTTGTTTTTGGCTTTAATAAGTTAAACAGAGAAGAGACCCCAGTAGCTAAATCACGATATTGCTGTGAATTACCAACTGCACAGTAATGAGCGTTTTTAGAACCTACATGTTTCTCAATTCTCAATCTCTCTTCCTTTCTATGGCAGATATGGGATTACTATCAAGGTATCAGTGACACCTATGGGTTGCTGACCTTCAGCGTCCATTTCAAAATTAATACCTGCAGTGGGGTATTTATGGAATGCTTGAAAAGAAAATGGTTGTCTATGGGTCTGACGATAGTGCAGAGTCGGGCTTGCCTCTGCAGAACCGTGTTGTAATTGACCATGCTGTAATTGACCGTGCTGTAATTGACTCCATAGCCCAGCTGACAAGATGCAAAACCCTCACAATGGAGGTGGAATGGCACATTGACTGTGCATGCAACATTATCCCATGCTGAAGACTTGACTTGTGGAATGCTTACCGAGAAGACTGCTTTAGAAAGACACCCATTATTTACTTTCCACATGAACACACATGAACACATGAAGCTGTCTTATACTGAATCAGATCCTTGGTCCATCAAAGTCAGTATTGTCTACTCAGACTGGCAGCGGCTCTCCAGGGTCTCAGGCAGGGGTCTTTCACATCACCTACTTGCCTAGTCCCTTTAACTGGAGATTCCGGGGATTGAACCTGGGACCTTCTGCATGTCAAGCAGATGCTCCACCACTGAGCTACTTCCCCACATGACATGGCAAGTCTTGTTTCTTGTGCACACTTCTTCCCCGCCCCGTCTTTTATGCCTTCTTGTTATTTTTTTTTCCATTTCTTCTTTGACTACATCATCAGCTAAGGTTTATATCCTGACTGAACCTTATGCTATCTTATGGGGGAGTGTCTATGGGGTTTTACCTTCTGTTATTTTAATTTATTTAAATAATTGTTTTATACTCTGAGGAATGTTTTCAATAAGGCTTGTACTCATTGGATTGCGTCCAGCCCAGCATCTCAACAGGAAGGACTTCCATTTGTAGAGTAAGACTCTCTTGGCTTCTACCTCCTGTGGGAACATCAAAATGTCCCCAGAAATGATGTGCTTTGGGGACAGGAGACCCACCCAAGGAACAGGATTTATTGGGGGGGGGGGCAGTTGAGCTGCACTCTGTGGGTGGAACTCCTTGACCCTAGAAATTTTGAGCTGGATCCAACCCATTGGCCATTTATGCTTGGTAATTAGCAGCGCGTTCCAGGCTGAAGTGCCCTGCATATTTTTTTGAGATTTTCACGCTAAACTGTTATTCAGGAAGTGACTGCAAAGCCGGTGCACACCTGCTTCACATTTCTTATGAGCCCCTTTAATGCGACCTTTTGTGTTTGCTCTGCCCCCGCCTCAAGGGACACCCCCGCAAAGGAAACATGCAAAATCACAGCTGCGCGTTAGCTATGCAAATAGCGGTTGCTAATGGAAGAAACGAAGGAGCAGGCGAGTGGGGGGTGGAATTTCTCCTTTTGCGTTGGGACCATGAATAGGCATTTTAAAGGTTGCATTTTTAAAAAGAGCTTTGAGCGAGCATCAAAATTGACCCTGCATAAATGGCCATTATGGTTCCCAAACAAACTCAGGGGGGAGGAAACTCATTAACGCCACAGCGCAGCAAAACTCTCAGACCCTTCAAGACTGAATATTCAAAAATGCACAAGCAGATATTTTGAACAGTTGGACAGTAACTGACAGAAAAATCATTGACGAGGAAGAATGGAAATGTGTTGATAAATATCACAAATCTCTGACCAATTTGTAAATAATGCGGCCATTTAACTGAGCTCTTTTCTCTGTTCTGCCAGTCTACACAGCAAGCATTCCCAACCTGTTCATTATGAGCATTTGCACATCAAATCCATAGTTGGAGGAGAGTGTTTCAAAAGTAACTCTAGGCACCCTCCCTTCCTCATCTAGCTATATGCCCATGGCCAAGAGCCCAAAAAATTGCCATACAAGCAAAACTGTTTGAAAAGCAGTATAATGATGCAAATGGTTGACATCAGGCAGGCGACCAATAACAACACATAGGGTTGCTGGTAAATTGTTAGCATAATTCAGGTCAAAATAGGTAATTACATCAAATCAGAACATTGTTCTGAAATTGCAGGCCGTTCCGCTAAAATCTGCAGTGCTTTTGTCGATTCCGCTTCACGTTTTTCCAATGAAACATCAGTGCTTTCATCTCTATCACAACCGGCATTCCGTATTCTCAAAAAAAAGTTAACCCATTTATGTCAGACCACCTCGTACAAATCACATCACTTGTTGTGCCAAACACCCATTTGGAAACTTTACTCCCTCGTATTCTGCTAAAGAAGCAAAGCAGCTTTAAAGGAAACGTTTTATTTATTTACTTTGTTACCAAGAATTTCACTCCATTTTTCTGCTCCAATAGGGCCAAGGTGGCTAACAAATTAAATGATACAAATTAAAACATTAAAAACCATTAAATACATCATTAAAACAAACTAAAGCTTAGAATAAGTACAAAAGATGAAAACAACAGTTAAAACACTGGGGAGGAAGGAGAAGTCATGGAGAGAATGCCAAGCAAAACAATAAAGTCTTCCCCTACTGGCGGAAGAAGACAACTGAAGGAGACAGGTGAATTTCCCTGAGGAGAGAGTTCCAGAGTTCTGGTGCCACCACTGAGAAGGCTCTCTCCCGGGGTGCAGTCCGCCTAATCTCAGAAGGCAGGGGCACCCGAAGCAGGCCCTCTGAAGATGACCGCAGTGATCGGGTAGGTTCATAAGAGAAGAAGAGCTGGTTTTTATAGGCTGACTTTCTCTACCACTTAAGGAAGAATCAAACCGGCTTACAATCACCTTCCCTTCCCCTCCCCACAACAGACACCCTGTGAGGTAGGTGAGGCTGAGAGAGTGTGACTAGCCCAGGGTCACCCATCTGGCTTTATAGGAGTGGGGAAACCAACCCAGTTCACCAGATCAGAGTCTGCCGCTCATGTGTAGGAGTGGGGAATCAAACTAGGTTCTCCAGATTAGAGTCCACCACTCCAAACCACAGCTCTTAACCACCACACCACGCTGGGAGGAGGTGTGTTGGTCCCAAGCCATATAGGGCCTTAAATGTCAGCACCAGCACCTTGAATTGTGCCCAGAAACAAATTGGGAGCTAGTGTAGATAGGCCAAGACTGGAGTGATATGGTCCCTGTGATCCACTCCAGTCAGCATCCCGGCTGCAGCATTCTCCACCAACTGAAGTTTCAGAACACTTTTCAAGGGCAGCCCCACACAGAGCACATTGCAGTAATCTAATCTAGATGTAACCAGGGCATGTACTGCAGTGGCTGGCCAGATCATGCAAGGCAAACAAAATATGCACGCACAAAACCATGCATCTGAGGTCCTGAATGAAAAACCAAGAAAACTGGAAGCAAACACAGAACTGGGTCATGGATGTTTGCAGAAATCTGTTACCTTAGGGCCATCGAAAGGCAATGCACAACAGAATTTGTCCTGCAGGCTTTGCACATCCCCACCGATAAGCCTAATGCAAGTGACATGCAACTTAAAACTGTCTTTGCTTCAAGGTAAAAAAGAAAAGAAAGATCCTTGAATCTGCAAAGACTCCAGACAAAGTATTTATGAGGGGAAATACATCAAATGGTCTACTATGTATCAGTTGATGAAATCTGCCTTGCTGTTTCTTCCTACTAATTTGACTGGGGATGCTCGAATGCCCGTCAACTGGGCTCACATACTGTTTGCGAACAGAAACCTGATTTTTTAATGATCAGTTCGATAGTTCATCGATCTGTTCATGGGTATTTAGCAGGTTGTTCCACTGTATTCCTAGCTAGCCATGCAGTACATGTATATTCTCCCTCAACCCAACTGGGTTCCACTACCCCCAATCCTTTCTGTGTTAAGTGCTCTGTTGTGCAGACAATTGTTTAAATCACTCACAAATCATATAAATCAGTCACCAATAAATGCTGTGTTTCAATTAAATCCTACCATTTGGTGTTTGTCTGAATAGCCTTAGTGATGTATGCGGATGAGTTTGAATCGGCAGCATCTTTGCGCATGGTCCATTTTGGGAAAAACTGATGTAAAACGGTTCAGCAGGCATTCTCAGCTGCTCAGCATGAACCAAACAGACCAAGTGATTGGCTCACCTCTGATCCCCACCTTCAAACAGGAACATTTTTGTGGCAAAACTCACAGCATCCCTAAATCTGACCAGCCCTAATACTCTCACTGTACATATGATTAATATTGGTTAATCTCCTGACCACTTCTATTTCAGTTTTCCTGGTGAAAACATAATGTTGATTTGGATAAATAGAGTTTATTATTACCAGTATTTTTTAAAAAAATATATATGTCTCAACCACATTCTCCTCATTCCCTTCCCCCTGCCAACAAAGATGAAAAATGAAATCCCATTTCCTCCAGTCATATAATTTCCTGTCATCTTAATATTCTAGCTCTACAAACGCACAGGTGGGAACCATGAATACACTGACCCATGATATTTAGAGGAAAAGAACAACAGGATATAGTAGCATAAAGAAGAAACAAGATAAAATCCAAGAGTCCGCTCAGGGCCTTTTAGTTTCCAGGGCAACCATGAGATTGGCCCAGGTTATAATGGGTCCAACACATAAGAAAGGTCATCTGCTGGATTTCCTGTTTCTTGGGGGTGATACTGAACAAATTTCTAGTTACTTGGTAAGGAAGTTAGGATTAAAACTCTTGTCGTGGGTGGGTTACTATCTGATGAGGCACAACTA
Source organism: Euleptes europaea (assembly GCF_029931775.1). NCBI lineage: Eukaryota > Metazoa > Chordata > Lepidosauria > Squamata > Sphaerodactylidae > Euleptes > Euleptes europaea. The sequence goes on from NC_079326.1 coordinate 49,094,762, forward strand.
GTCCCATCATCTGCAGGGGTCAATTCAGAATGGTCTGCCCTCCTACATAGACAAACTGTTTAGGAAGTATAGAACTAAGTATAAGTTACCAATTGAGGATTTCAGCAATAACAGCTTTTTAGTAAATTCTGATAAAGCACAGAATGGAATTGAAGCATTAAGGGGCTCAAATTAAAAGTTTTAACTAGTAAATGTTTGTTGAGCATTGGGGTAAAGATATGTAGAAGGGTTATGCTGGGCACAGATAAAAATGATATGTGAACTTTCCCTATTCTTTCTTTTCTGTACCCTCTATACATACATACACACACACACACACACACACACACACACACACACACACACACATATATATATATATATATAAAAGAGAATGGTCTGCTCTCCTAAAGTAAAATTGTTTCCCAGAATGCTCTTGAAGATTTTGGGAACGTCCCAGTTGATTATACGGAGGTCCTAGCTGGGGCCTGGAATTACAGGCTGACCTAACAATTGATAGTTTAACTCAATTTGCCAGTGACCCACCCCCAACAGAGCCCCAGTCCCTTGGTGTAACAAGGAGGGGAAGAAATTTAAGAGAGCAGGGAGACGGGCAAAAGTGATGTTGGAGGAAAGCTTGTGCTGAAGCAGAGTCTGCCCCAGAGCTCCTTTGAAAGCCTCCATGATACTAGTTTCAGAAGCAAAGGCGATTCCCACCCCCCATGTTGCGACTGCATCCACAGAATCATGCCTCAGTAAATTGTTTAGGGTAACGTGAAGTTTGATACCTATTCTCTCCAGTATCAGAGGAGCATGCCTATTATATGAGGTGCTGTGGAACACAGGCAGGAGAATGCTGTTGCAGTCGTCATGTTTGTGGGCTTCCTAGAGGCACCTGGTTGTCCACTGTAGGAAAAGACTGATGGACTTGATGGACATTGGTCTCATCCAGCATGGCCTTTCTTATGTTCTTGATGAACCCTAGAGAGGAGGGTAATTTGACTTTCTGCACGACTGTTTGCTAACAAAATCTCTCTGATCCAATTCACCTCCGAGTCCAGACGAAGCATTAGAGGTACCATCATATATTGCTACGAACTGTTTAATGTTGTTCATTATGATCGGCGCTGGCCTTTTACGGCCTGGAATTGATATATTTGAAGGACTGTTTCCGCCTGTATGAGCTTGTGCATGAACTCTGTTCCTCTGAACGGTTACCTTCTTTCTGTGCACCCCCCTCCACAGAAAGTTTCAATCTGAGACAACCCATCTCAGAGAACTCTCAATTGCTTCTCCACAGCCAGAGTGGTATAGGAGAGCCAGCATGGTATAGTGGTTAAGAACAGTGATTTGGAGCAATGGACTCTAATCTGGAGAACCAGGTTTGATTCCCCACTCCTCCACATGAGCAGCAGATGCTAATCTGGTAAATCGGGTTGGTTTCCCCACTCCTACACATGAAGCCAGCTGGGTGACCTTGGGCTAGGTGAGCTCTCTCAGCCTCACCTACTTCACAGGGTGTCTGTTGTGGGGAGGGGAGGGGAAGGAGATTGTAAGTTAGTTTGATTCTCCTGTAAGCAGTAGAGAAAGTTGGCATATAAAAATCAACTCTTCTTCTTCAGTTCTCTGCAATGGGCCACCGAGATAAAATTTGTTAGCTCCTTAGATGCGTTCCAAAGTACTCGTAAGACACTGCAGATTTGAAGGCATTTTGGCTGAGCTGTGTTTTAGCATCCTGTATGGATTATGATTGGGATAGCTGCTCTATTAATTTGATCCATTATTACGCTTCTGCATAAGCACACTGGCCTTATGATTTTAACAACTGTGCGTTCAATCACATTTTGCAAACCACTTTCGGTACAGTATGTTGGGGGGAAGGATATATAAATCTTTTAATAAATATTCAAGAATTTTCCTTCAGTAATTCAAAGTAGGAGTTGTTCATGCTTCATTTCTCACTGGATCTTTGGGAAACCTGTTTACTGATTCACATCTAAAGCAGGGAGACTTTAGTTCTGAAATGTTGCCTCTGGTATCAGTTGCGCTCAGTGGGTTCCGTGCACTAGGGTTTGTTTTAACTCTTGTTGAATCAATATACATAGCTCATTGCTTATTTTAAAATTTATTTTTCATTTCTTTACCACCTTTATTCCCAAAGCACTTAAATCATTCTCCCCTCCTTCATTTTATCCTTCCAACAACCCTGTGAGGCGAATTAGGCTTAGAGCCTATGACTGGCCCAACATCCCCCAGCAAAGTTTCCATGGCAGAATGGGGATTCGAACCTGGGTCTCCCAGAACCTTGACCGTCATTCTAACCACTACACCACTCTGGGGTGTGCGTACAAAGGGTTCAAACACACCAAAGCACTGTACTGGTCCACCAATAATTAAAATTTATCAATACCAAAGATCCAGAAATTCAAAAGTTATCGAATCCAAGGATCCAAAAAAATGCAGAAATCAAGAGATCAGGAAAAAGGCCTTCAGGAATCAACATGTCTAGCTAGGGTTAACTGGATTAGTAGAGCTAACAGCTAAGAGAATCTATGCGAAGTACATTTGCTCATACGAGGAGAGATGGTGCTTGAGATATGTTGGATCGAGGATTGTGAAGGATAATAACGAAACACTGAATTGAACCAAAAAGCAGATCAGGCAAACAGTGAAGTTGTTTTGATACTGATCTCATATGATATAAGCCTAACTCAATCAAATGTGTGGCCGCATAGGGGACCAGCTGAAGCTTTTCTGTTGTTTCCAAGGGAAGCTCGGCCTAGAGTATATTACCATAATCCGTCCTAGAAGTTATGGTAACATGGATTACTACAGCCAGGTCAGCTGAGTCTAGAAAAGAGGGCTATTCCTTGCGATCCATGCAGCCCTAGCCATCTAGAGATAATGACACTCCCTGTTCTAGGTGGGATAAAATTCTAACAGAACAAATTCACGGTCTTGGGCCTTTTCTGATGTTGCCTTCACAGTGTAGGAGAAGCTGCAATGTGTGCATAGGGTTGTCAGGTCCCTCTTTGCCATTGGCGAGAGGTTTTTGGGGTGGAGCCTGAGGAGGGCAGGGTTTGGGGAGGGACTTCAATGCCATAGAGTCCAATGGCCAAAGCAGCCATTTTCTCCAGGCAAACTGATCTCTATCGGCTGGAGATCAGTTGTAATAGCAGGAGGTCTCCAGCCAACACCTGGAGGTTGGCAACCCTATGTGGGCATTAAGTTAAATGCTGCAAGACCCAGGAAGAAAATATACCATAGCTCTTTCCCACACAGGCTTTGTCCCTCCCTTGGAAACTGAAGAATATCTGAACGCCTGAACTCTCCAATTCCGAAATAAGCAGAAAAACAACCAATTGCCAATGATTGGTGGAACTCTTACAAAGAAACAAGACAAATGCTGAAATAGTTGCCCAACTAATATGGCCCAGCAGACGCGGATATGTCTGTGGTTTAGATATGATGGTATTGTTACTACATACCTTTCCCCCTTTACACTTTTAAAGTCACCTTGAATTTCTACTGGGGAAGAAGGTGCATTATGCAGTGAACAAATAAACTTAAAATCTCCCATTTCACATTAACTCTAGTGTTACAAATAGCTATAAGAAAGCTACACCCTGCTGTCAAACCAACTGGAATTCTGATCAAAAAGCATAGAAGCAGCCATACACAGAACATTGCCATGTTTTAAACGGGTTAAAAATGCTTACATGGTTTATGCCGGCATTCATTTTTCTTTCCATTAACTGAGCCTTAGAAATACTTCAAGAGCAGAAAGTGCAAAAAATGATATGTAGCTAGAGAAGCGTTTTAACAGTGTGGCTGGATACCACCGCTCCTTAATTGAAATGACTTCTAACCTAACTTCAGATATTCAAAGAACATCTTTTTACACATACACACACCGCTACATGTAGTTGTAAGCGATTCAGAAAATAGCACTTTTTCCTTTTGAGTGCTCTTTGGCATTTAGTCTTGATGCTTGGAGCAGTAACTATGTCAGAGCGCACAAGCTAAACAGGGTCACATCTCAGAGGGGGGAACATCTCAAAATAATAAGACAGTCTCAGAAACTAGCTCTGATGCATGGGCAGAAACCTATGCAATCTTACTTAAGAAACTTTATACAATTAAGGAAAATGAAGACTCTCTCTTGTCGGGAGGCAGCATCTACTAGCTGAACGAGTACATGCATGAAAAACTGTCGTTGGATAACCAGGGCAACAAGCCCATTAGCAGCTCATCATGTAGTATTCAGAGCCGAGGTCAGAATCCAGATCTTAGCCAACAGCAAGGGAATCCCATTAACTGAACAGAAGCTGTTGCCAAGAAGAGGTTCAGTGGCTGGTGTGGAATGTGGGAGTTCCAATTGGTGCTGGCCAAAGGCACGTGGCTGGATTACTTTAGAGGTGCCTACAAGCCCCGTGGCACAGAGTGGTGAGCTGCAGTACTGCAGTCCAAGCTCTTCTCACGACCTGAGTTCAATCCTGACGGAAGTCGGTTTCAGGTAGCTGGCTCAAGGCTGACTCAGCCTTCCATCTTCCAAGGTCGGTAAAATGAGTACCCAGCTTGCAGGGGGTAAAGCGTAGATGACTAGGGAAGGCAATGGCAAACCACCCTGTAAACCACTGAATACGATTCAGCAAAGCTGCCAGGGGGTTCTTGATCCTTTCTGCCAAGATGTAAATTCAGAAGTGCTATAGGAAATACATCCCAATTGTTCAAATACTGTCGCCTCTCCCATTTATTATTTCCTTCCAAAATTTGGATGCTGCCTCTCTGCCCAACCAGGGCCACCAGGGTCCATTTAAAAGTAGACATATTATTACAGCCAGCGGATGCAGGGAAAATAGGAACAGCTGTTGACTTTCCAGGACAAAGACCAATGGTGATCTTGCAGTCTATGTCTTGTACATCAGCAGGAACATTAAAAGCTATCTGAAGCTTACAGATGCTCACCTTCTGCTACTGCAGAAACAGACAGTTCTACTGTTAACACAGAACATCATTACCTTCATGTATCAGGGTTTTGTTGCATCTGCCACATGTACAAAAATCCTAAAGTTTATCATGCCATAAATGGAGACAGGCAGGAGACATCACCTTCGAAGGGCTGAAGATTACTTCATGATATTGTTATGGGCTTGCCTTCCACTAGCTACTTACCAATAACTTCTGGCAAAAAAGCAAAACTCTTTTTTTATTGCCGTTAGCCTACAGTTACCCGGCATATGCGCACTTTCGGTTTTGCTTGTGTCGTTCTGTACATTCTGCACATCAGCTCTTCGCATGCTGCAGTTGCTTACTGATATAGGAAAATCTAATAACTTCGTTGTACCGGATTTGAGCACATTGACCGTGCGCTGCCCACAAAGGATAATCAAGCACCTCTGCTGAAGGACTGCCCGTGTATATGAAGAAGAGACATCATCTAGGCAGACTAGAAAGTTCAATTTGATGACACTGGTCTTTAAAGGCATGGTTTTCAGAATGTTTGACACACTAGACCTGAAAATTTGCTTTTAGCTCTTCCCCCCCCCCCACACACAAGTGGAATAAAACTCTGTAGCACCACAATGCAAGATGAGTCCCAGCCTGGAAAACGGGAAGAAAGATAGGCTGGTTCTCATGATTGAAAAACTCATCAGAATCATCTTCGCGTGGCTGAAGGGATATGTCGGGACTGCTGAGCAAAGTGCCTTTAAACTGTTCATCCATAACCTGGCCATTGCTTGAAGTTTCACTGAAGGGCAACTAAATCCTTACATTTATTTCTCTTAATGGGGTCATGGAATGGTACCGGGTGCTCAGTTTTCTCTCTGATCAACAGCTGTACTATCCCCTCCCCCCAATCCCTGATTTTCCACGTAGTGGTTAACTATAAACACCGACTAGAGCAATCTCTCTTCTTTCAAGGGCAAGGAGATCAAGGCTTTCTTTAAGATTCGGATTCTCCATCTTTTCAACGGTTGCCACAAGATTTCACATATCATTCCCAAGTGACTTCTGAAAATTCTGTTCACTCATGATACACATTATTAGCACACTTCTCCACGATGCCATAAAATTTTTCACATGGCCATGCAACTTCTGGCTCACAAATCACCCAGTAAGACAAGGCAGTTATGAACAGCATCGACAGCTCCCTCTCCACTCTGTACAACAGCATTATTTGGTTCACTTGTATGGCCAATGGCAATGAATGGGTTTGTTTTGAGCTATATAAGCATATCACGTATTTGTGCTGCAAGGCACCTGTCTGAGCAAATATTTGCTCATCAAATTGGTCAGCTATTTCCATATTCCTTAACTGTTCAGTTACTTTCTCCTGATCTCCCACAAGGTAAAACCTACTCTTACTGAGGAACCAATGGGATAAGGAGACATTTTATTATCACCCATGACCAACTCTTTTGTTGGCCAAACTACAGGTTATATTGAATATCTGTGATCAGATATTCCAGAGTGTTTTTTTTTAAAAAAACCCTCTAAAAAGCACCTATCAACATTTTTTTTTTTGCTTTTCTTTTTGTAACTACAGGCCAGGACTTGGCTGGGGAAGGCGGGTAAGAAATAAAAAAAATGAATATAAATTAAGAGGGGGTGGTAATGATTTTGACTGGGAAAACCATGCCGGGGACAGAATTAAATCCTCCTGATCAGCCCCCTGACCTAAATCAGGCCCCCTCTCAACAACATTTTGAAAGCATGTTGGAAAATCCAACCACAGAACCCTAATGTAAAGAACAGTCTGGTGTTACAAGTCAACCAAGTGACCCAAGGTCATAACTACAGCAAATTAAATATATAAATCAGCCTGTAGTAGATATACATAAAGGGCAAATGGCTTACTCAGAGTGCCAAAGGAGGATTGATAATCTTTATATGGAGGCACATCGTAGAACATTATCAATGTGTAGATATTTTCTTGTTTACGTTCTCTGCCTCAACCTGCTCAGGCAATTGGATTAGTTGCTTGGGGAAATCAGTCTAGATAAATTTCTTTCCCTCTCTCTAAAGCATAAACCCTGACATTCTAGAAATGAATTGTTTTTGCAACTTCACTGTTGTTAGCTTGAAGACTTCTCTCATGCAAGGAACTGAAGTGTGTCCCTGAAACAAGAAATTGTGGCAGGATACTTGGACTATCAGAATTATCCCTTGGCTGAAGAAAGGTTCTCCACAATGTATTGTAAGTGATAATAAATTAGAACCTACTCAAGAGTTTGGAAGCTGAGGACTGCTGTAATGGAAGGTACAAAAGACATTTTTTTTCTGCTTCTTAAAGCTTGTTAGACTTTTAGTAAGTCTTTCAAGGCACAAATAGCAACAAGAACAAACTGGGCTACCAGTTAAGGTCTTCTATAAGCCTTTTGGTTTGCTTTTAAATGATTAAAACTAAAACGAATTACAGTATCTCACCATGAAGGCTGGGAGATATGCAATGGAGAAAACACTTTCAGCTAATTTTAAACACATTGCTTGGAATAAAAGAAAGCATAACAATGACTTTTGTCACCAACACTGAATCTCTTTGCCATCAAATTATGACGTGGAAGCCTGCGATTAATGAACTTGGAATTCCAACATACATCCTCTCAAGTTTGACGGGAGAATTAAAGGTTATTCTGCCCTTAGCTAGCTCACCCATTTACCTTTGAAACAATTCAAAACTGAGATTATCTTTATGCATTAACCACGCCTCATGGAATCTGCTGACCATGCTCAGCTCTTATGCATATGGGAAAAACAAAGCCGACTATCATATCAGGGAACAGCCTTGGCTAAATTCCCTGGTGTATTAGCTTTTTTCCTAAAGTGGAGTACTTTTTTAAAAAAAGGAACAGCATTCAAAAATGCTTCCTTGCAACCTAAATGCATAAAGCTTAATCTTCCATTTGCCCAGGCTAGACCAGTCTCATCAGATCTTGGAAGCTAAGCAGGGTCAGCCCTGGTTAATATTTGGATGGGAGACCACCAAGGAAGTCCAGGGCCACTATGCAGAGGAAGGCAAAGGCAAACCATCTCTGTTAGTCTCTTGCCTTAAAACCTCCATAAGGGGTTATCATAAATCAGCGGTGACTTGTGTGTGTGTGTCAAATGCCGTCAAGTCACTTCCGAGTCATGGCGACCCTATGAATCAATGTCCTCCAAAACGTCCTATCTTTGACAGCCTTGCTCAGATCTTGCAAATTGAGGGCTGTGGCTTCCTTTATTGAGTCAATCCATCTCTTGTTGGGTCTTCCTCTTTTCCTGCTGCCCTCAACTTTTCCTAGCATGACTGTCTTTTCCAGTGACTCTTGTCTTCTCATGTGACAAAAATACGATAGCCTCAGTTTAGTCATTTTAACTTCTAGGCTGCAACTTGACAACACTTTATACACACACACACCATCTTCCATTTCAGCAAGATACTACTACCTCATTCTGCTCCATGCACAGGTCAGGCTGCATTGGTCCTGATCACAGAATTGGCACTCTGAACACATGCCGCTGCCTTAAACTGAATCAGGTCATTGGTCTATTAAGGTTAGTATTGTCTACTCTGACTGGCAGCGGCTCTCCATGGTCTCAGGTTGGGTTCTTCCACACCACCTCCTGGCTGATCCTTTTAACTGGAGACACCAGGGATTTGGGACCTTCTGCATGCCAAGCTACGACCCCTGGCCTAACCAGGAAGGATGCTCCAATTAAGTAGAGGAGACCCATGTGGCTGAGCCCTGCCTATGTGATTCAGCCACTGAACTGTTGCAGTGGACACCTGGGAGCTGCTCTTGAAGAAGTGGCTCCTACCTAGCTTGCACAAGTCATCATAGTCACAGGAAGGGGGGAAAAAGAGGAAACTAGAAGAAATGAAGGCAGCCACTCATTCTGTGTGGTGTGATGACTGAACACTGGGAAGAAAGAAAGAAAACTTTATCAGAGAGTTTCAGGAGCTTGTGTAACCACCAAAAGCAATTTACAGGCTTTGCTAAGGAAAGAAGGCGGTTAAGGGGAGACATGATAGAGGTCTATAAAATTATGCACGGTATGGAGAGAGTGGATAGGGAGAAGCTTCTCTCTCTCTCTCTTGTAATACCAGAACACGGGGTCATCTGCTGAAGCTGGAGGGTGAGAAACCCAAAACAGATAAAAGGAGGCATTTCTTCACACAACGCATAGTGAAATTGTGGAACTCCCTGCCCCAGGATGTGGTGATGGCTGCCAACTTGGAAGGCTTTAAGAGGGGAGTGGACATGTATATGGAGGAGAGGGCTATTCATGGCTACTAGGCAAAATGGGTACTAATCACGATACATCCCTATTTTCTCCAGGATCAGAGGAGCATGCCTATTATATTAGGTGCTGTGGAACACAGGCAGGATGGTGCTGCTGCAGTCGCTTGTTTGTGGGCTTCCTAGAGGCACCTGGTTGGCCGCTGTGTGAACAGACTGCTGGACTTCATGGGCCTTGGTCAGATCCAGCATGGCCTTTCTTATGTTCTTATGTTTTATACTATGATCCAGAGTGCAAGAAGCACAGAGGTCTGTGATAAAGAGGGAGCCACAAAAAAATAATCCATAGCTGTGAATTGCAAAGCAGAGGCTTTTTTTTTGTACACATGGTTTTAATACACAGGCCCATGTGCAAAGCGACCCTCATGTACAAGAGTCTTCTGAGTTGCTAGAGACTAAGCAGCAGCTGCCAACATTGGCAAATTTTCCTTCAGCTACTGCAATTTTCTAGAATTGCTTCCTGTGAAAGAAAGATTTTGTTTTCTGTCAGATACCAAACTCAGGTCTTCTTTCTTGTGAAGCTGTAGTCACGTCTGTAACTTGGCAGCCTGATGTGAAACATTTGGAAATTTATTCTGACTCCTAGGTACTTATACCGTAGATTACCTTGACATTTCCCTAATTAAATAATATCGGAGAAATTAGTCCGGCATGCCAAAATGACCAGCGGTTTTGCAGGCAAATTTCTTGGACAAATGTTACTGCTCATTAGTCAATTTTATTTGAATTTAACACGCGCATCATTTTATTTGCTTGGATACTTTAATCACATTGTTTATGCCCCCAGAAAGTGTACAATTGAGCAATATTGTTAATTCTTATTTATTTTATAAATGGAGTGTGTATGTGTGTGTGTGTGGGGGGGGGGGTGAATGCACAGGACCAACCTGAACTACTGACCAAGCCAGGCAGGCAAATTTTTCTCTTTTCTCTCAATTTTTATCAAGGGCTATTCACGGCTACTAGTCAAAATGAATACTAGTTATGATGCACACCTATTCTCTTTAGGATCAGAGGAGCATGCCTATTGTATTAGGTGCTGTGAAACACAGGCAGGATAATGCTGCTGCAGTTGTCTTGCTTGTAGCTTCCTAGAGGCACCTGGTTGGCCACTGTGTAAACAGACTGCTGGACTTGATGGGCCTTGGTCTGATCCAGCATGGCTTTCCTTATGTTCTTGTGTTTTCATGTCATTCAACATATATGGATGCAAAGAAAAAAGGAACTCCAGAAGTCAGACACTTGATCTCTGGAAAAGCTGAATGGGCACGGCAAAGAGCTCCAAACAGGAAGGAGGCCTCGAAGGTAGATAACCTATAAAAGTTTGATTGACGCGCCTATAAACACAACATGCACTAAATATATGCAGAAGCATGTAGCTAAAGAATTATCAATTCATATTACCAAACCGAGCAATGAGAATGGGGTGCATCTACAAAGCACCAACCCTACAGTACTCAGTGTGAGTTACAAACAACTTTTACAGTACTACCGCTGAACCAGTTTTCAGCAGAAGTAAATGTACAGCAGTGGCTAGACAGGCCCTTAAAGAAGTTGAACTCCCTCCTCAGCATATGCCTGACATTTTATTGGTCTACTTTGGTTGCATTCATCATGCATCAAGCTGACCATGTGAAATGGTCAGATTAGCTTCACTTTCCAAGATTAATGGCACTATGTTTCAAAAGAAAGATCTACAAGCAAGTACAGCTTCTCAGCTAACTGACTGGTGGACTGATGACAACTCAGAAGGGATGCCTTTGTAAAGTTCTATGATGTCTCCAGAGCCAGCGTGGTGTGGTGGTTAAAGGTGGCAAACTCTAACCTGGAGAACTAGGCTCGACTCTCCGCTCCTCCACATGAAGCCTGATGGGAGGACCTTGGGCCAGTCACTGTTCTCTCAGAACTCTCAGCCCATGCGGAGGAAAGCAATGGCAAACCCCCTCTGAACATCTCTTACCTTGAAAACCCTACAGGGTCACCATAAGTCAGCAGTTACTTACTTGACAGCACTTTCCATCATCAATTTCTGTAAGCCCTGACTTCGATAGCCCCAGGCTAGCCTGATCTCATCAGATCTTGGAAGCTAAGCAGGTTTGGCCCTGAGTAATATTTGGACGGGAGACCTCCAAGGAATACCAGGGATGTGATGTGGAGGGAGGCAATGGCAAACCAGTTCTGAATGTCTCTTGTCTTGCAAACCCTACGGGGTTGCCATAAGTCAGCTGTGACTTCACGGCACACACACATGGCGTCTCCACTGGCCGATATGAGATATCTTAACAGGGTTCACGTGTTACATACTTTCCGAATTCTTTATGTTCTATTATTGATGTTTCAGCCTGAAAGTAATACAAAAGCAGCATGAAAGCTGGAAAGAAATGGATTGCCTTAAAGAATTGATGCAAAAAGACAATGTTTTGTTGAGATCAATTGACTGGACCTGACAGTTACTTTTCCCCCTCTTCTGGAGAGTTAAAGAGGTCATACAATTTAACAGCTCGATGAAACAGCAATTCATTTTATTAAAACACCAAATGGAGTGTATTTGGGCCTGAAACGCTGATGGCTGTAGTTTTGCCACCACTCTGATAGCATTACAACATTTTAGTTTTTTGCATGAGAAACTAGAGGAAAACTCTAAATGGGATGCTGACAAATTACAGGACAGAGACCCTCCCTGGGCCTGTTATTTTCAAATTGATTGGGGGGGGGGGGAATCCAGAGGGTAATACATTTACATCATCCACTTATGATCTGAATCCACAATCTATCGATCAGAAAAAGGTACATAGCATGAAAAGGGGAAAGGCTACTTCAAAAACAGTTTGTGTTGGAGTTATGGAACAGAATATGCAAGTTTGTACCATGTCCTTTTGGCCTGTAACACATTACAATCTTCTTGGTGTGGAATCAGGATGAATTTAATGCTCAGGGTACTTTATGTTACAGAATTTCTATATCACTATACAAATAGTGATAATAGTTAAGAAGCTTTCAAAGTGGTTCACGGCACAATCAACAACAGCCAGCAATGAAAGTTAAAATATAAGAAACTCAAACAAACATTATCTGCCTGTTCTTCCTGTTTAGTAGCTTTGACATAAATGCAGAATAGCTTTTGCATTGGCAATGGACAGGGAAATAAATTGGTCTCTACATAACTCCTTTTTCAATGTATGTATGTCTATTGCCCTCAAAAAGAAAATAATAGGCCACAAATGTATGCGTATGTGTGTACACACACGCACACACACACACACACACACACACACACACAATTCACTTTCATAATGTTAAAGATTGAGTCAACACCTAGATATGTGACCCCCCGAATGCATTAAAATAAAAAAAAGACTTTTTCAATTTTTCCAACAGAAAAAAATGGCATTTATGGAGCACTGAAAAGAAGTCCTATGAGATATTTTCTCTTTGGGAATGAATGAATAAAACAAAGTTTTACTCACTTAAACTGCACAGAACGAAGATTTTCTATGTAAAACAATCTATGGTATTAGAGAATTATAATTCTTAGGCATGTTAGAGACATATTTCAAGAGCATATTTACTGTTTGAATTTGACAATTAATATGTCATTAGTGATAACTATTAATAATAACAATAATACTGAAATAAATGTCAGGTCCTGTAGTGACTGTATCAGTCCAAATAACTTTATTTCATGTCTATGAAATGTGTTTATTTTTTCAACTTAAAATTTTTCCAACCTCTCAGATGGCAAAGGCAAACAGTGCAACTTTCCACAAAGTTACTCTGATTTCAATGGGCTTGGTGGTGGAGAAAAGTCCTGCCAAGTCACAGCTGAGTTATGCTGATCCCATAGGGTTTTCAAGGCAGGAGACATTCAGAGGTGGTTTGCCATTGCCTGCCTCTGCGTTACGACCTTGGTATTCCTTAGAGGTGTCCCATCAAAGTACTAGCCAGGGCCGACCCTGCTTAGCTTCTGAGATCTGATGAGATCAGGCTAGCCTGGGCCATCCAGGTCAGGACACACTCAGATACTAATGATATCTCAAACTCTGGGCAGAGTTTTGAGTTCAACGTTGAACCGGCTACCTGAAACCGACTTCCGTCGGGATCGAACTCAGGTTGTGAGCAGAGCTTGGACTGCAGTACTGTAGCTTACCACTCTGTGCCATGGGGCTCCTAAACACTTTTTTTTTGCCGTCAAGTCACAGCTGACTTATGGCAACCCCGTAGGGGTTTCAAGGCAGGAGACGTTCAGAGGTGGTTTGCCATTGCCTGCCTCTGAGTTACGACCCTGGGCTTCCTTGGAGGTCTCCCATCCAAGTCCTAACCAGGGCCAACCATGCTTAGGCTTCTGAGATCTGACGAGATCAGGGTAGCCTGGGCCATCCAGGTCAGGGCACACTCAGATACTAATGATATCTCAAAGTCTAGCCGGAGTTATAGTTCAACCTTGAGTCGGCTACCTGAAATTAACTTTAGTTGGGAATGAACTCAGGTTGTGAGCAGAGCTTGGTCTCCCATCCAAGTACTAACCAGGCCGACCCTGCTTAGCTTCTGAGATCTGATGAGATCGGGCTAGCCTGAGTTATCCAGGTCAGGTCAATAGGATTGTGTGTGTGTGTGTGTGTGTGTGTGTGTTAAGTGCCGTCAAGTCATCTCCGACTCATGGTGACCCTATGAATCAATGTCCTCCAAAGTATCCTATCCTTAACAGCCCTGCTCAGATCCTGCAAATTGAAGGCCGTGGCTTCCTTTATAGAGTCAATCCATCTCTTGTTGGGTCTTCCTCTTTTCCTGCTGCCTTCAACTTTTCCTAGAATGATTGTCTTCTCTAGTGACTCTTGTCTTCTCATAATATATCCAAAGTATGACAGCCTCAGTTTAGTCATTTTAGCTTCTAGGGTCAGTTCAGGCTTAACTTGATCTAAAACCCACTGATTTGTTTTTTTGGCGGTCCAGGGTATCAATAACACTCTCCTCCAACACCACATCTCAAAGGAATCTACTTCAATAGGCTTAGACTACTGTAATTCTGCAATGAATAACTCCACAAAGTTGGCAACCCTAGAACAGCTGCAGCAGTGACATCCCACAGACAGGCTCATGGCAGCTCTGAAGAGATCCTAAAAGTTGCAGGACCACCGCCAACCTCCAGCAGCACCACAAAGAGAAAAGGGGCAGTTTGGCTTCATCACAGCTCTGTGGAGTTGTTAGGTTTTTTGGGGGAAGGGGGGGGGGTCTTTTTAAACAATAATTGCAGTTCTTTTGTTTTAAACTGTCTTGATAGTTTGCAAGATAGTGGCTACTAATATTGGTAGAAACACTCTGCATAAATAACTAAACAATGTAAGATGTGCGGGGAGGGGAACAGCCCAGAAACCCCCCTATTCTTTATTACAAACAAATACAATCAAAATGGATTTTTTTCCCAGATAGCTGGTGTGGAGTGGCTGAGCCTGCCCATGAGGACTGAGCTCCATTACAGGATTGTGTAGGAAACGGAAGCCAAACATCTCACGGAAAGCCAAGTCAGGCAATAGCTATAAACAGTGACATATTTTCCATTATGAGAGCAAAGAATTTCCAGCTCTGTGACTTGAGAGTAGCACTAAGTTCAGTTTTCAGCAAGAAGCGGTGTTGCCGGGGCACACGTTAACCTCTGCATAGACACTAAATTCCCACAGTACCAGTGCAGAATCGTCCAGGGGACTGGAGGGGAGCTTATCTTTTTTTTATTGCTTCGAAACTATTAGCTGCTGTATGTAGCATGGCAGAAGCCCTGAAACAGGTGATGAAAATAAGAGAAGACATTAGCCCTTCATAAATGTCCCAAGGGGGATAATAAATTTGTTTGTGTGTGTGCATGGGGGGGGGGGAAGTTAGCAGGATTGTGGCAGCAATGAGCATTGCTTGGAATGCCTATAAAGAGCCTACCCTCTCTCCAAGTAATCAGGGACCCAGTATGCGTGTTACATCTTTTTCAGGTGTTCTGATGGACATATCTAAGTTGGAGTCCGAGTCTGTCATCAAAGTCATGCTCTCCTGCACTCCACATTCATTGTCTTCCTTAGATAAAGGGCTAAGGAGCCAGAATGAAGAGCGGTGGTTAGGAGCGGTGGACTCTCATCTGGTGAACTGGGGTTGATTCTCCACTCCTCCACATGAGTAGCGGACTCTAATCTGGTGAAAGGTGGTTGGTTTCCCCACTCCTACACATGAAACCAGCTGGGTGACCTTGGGCTAGGCACAGTTCTCTTAGAGCTCTCTCAGCCCCACCTACCTCACAGGGTGCCTGTTGTGGGGAGGGGAAGGGAAGGTAATTATTAGCCGGTTTGATTCTCCCTTACGTGGTAGAGAAAGTTGGCATATAAAAACCAACTCCTCCACCTCTTCTTCTTCTTCTTCTGATGGGTAAGGAACATTTTGAATAAAAAGGATGTGATGATGTTGGAGCTGGCCCTTGGGCTCAAATGTCCCCAGCTTCTCTAACCCCCACTTTCTTATATGTGAGTAGCCAAAAATGAGTAAATGAGGAATTTTTAAAAATCCTTTATACTAACTATGAGTGAAAGCATGCTGAAAAAGAAGGCATACATGAGAACAACTGTTTGTTAAGTTTTAATACTACAAAACCCATGAAGCAGTGTAGCTACAAACCTCACTCTTGGGCAAAAAATATTTGGAGCTTTTGACTGAAACTACTGACAATACTGATGGAAGAACCAATGGACGTGGCATTGACCACAATGCAAATATCCATTTTTTAAAATACTGGAACTCTACTAAAGAAGGACAAAGAAGAGAAATATGACAAATTTTGAGGTGGCACCAATCTTAACTAGACTTTCAGAACGTTATTTCAACTTCAAAATCATTGCTGACTTCTTTAAATTAGTTGTTAGATGCTAGGTGTGTATAGGATATGTCTCAGTATTCCATGTGTTTAATAATGGGCAAGCAACTGGAAATGCACTGGACATTACATACCCCCCTTCTGGAGGATGAAGTCCTATACCCAGATTAAACATGAACAAGCATTATGCTGGCATTGATACAAACTGTGATTACAACTAACCAAGATTATCACTCCCCAGGATCTGAAACTGGATTGAAACTGTGGTTTCAGATCCTGGTGAAACAAGAACCCAGTAATAGTTCATAGGCAATATGCCAGGCAGGGGTGGAATGAAAGGCTGCAATCCCACGACCCAATTTCATTTGATTAATCTTGGTTAAGTAACCCCCAGTGATACACCTGTCCTGGCCCAAGGAAGAATGTGTTTTAAGGGGTCAGGAAGAAAGGCTTTCCCATTACCTTAAACAACATGAAAGAAATTAGACATTCATTTTCCTCAACTCCCCCAAGGTGTGCTTTGTATTATGTGGACTTTGACAACTGAATCTATTTCACGCACTACATAATTTAATTGTATTTTCTCTTTTACTTGAGTAGGAGGGAGAAGGAGACACAGAAACAAGAGAACCTGAATGGAAATGTTTGTCGTCCATTGCCTTATTGTGTTGCATTCCCTCACAACGAAAAGCATTCTGCCATGCATAAAAAAACCAGCGAGGCTGACTTAAGCCAAAGTGTTATTTCCAAACATTTTATTTACAAAGCACATTTTAGAATCATTACCAGCCATGCTGAAAATAGCTTTAGTCACTGTATATGGCTCCTCAAGATTCAGTACATTTTTATTTACTGTCCCATCTTACCCTTTCACCCAAAGAGCTCAGAGTGCAATACGTGCTCCCCGTCTCCCTTTTATTCTATGAACAACCCTCTGATGTACCACAAGTCAAGAGAGGGAGCAATGCGCCCAACACCGAGTGCATGAGGAATGGTGTTTTGCATGGGGAGTATGATTACTTCATAGTTGAAGAGGTGTGGCCTGTAGGCTGGTTTTGGTGAATGGAAACAGGCAGCTGATTCAGGCAACACGGTCTCCTTGTGTCTATATGGAGTCACTCTACATCTCATCTAAAGTCTGTGACAGCATCCGTGTGGAGATTCTGACAGACCTTGAGTGTGAATAGTTTTATGTCTGTCAGCTTAGTATATTTAACCTGTTATATCCTGAGCTGAGAGAGGAGGAGGGCTTGGACGCATGTTCTTCATAGGTCATCAAGGTGTGTAACTTTGATCAGATCATGTTCAATATGCTTATTGTTTTGCTGCCTATAATTTACACTGCATCATTATACAGAGGTGGCAGAAGCAATAGGCTGCCCATCTCTCTCTCTCTCTCTCTCTCTCTCTCTCTGTGTGTGTGTGTATGTGCCATCAAGTCACAGCTGACTTATGGTGACCCCGTAGGGTTTTCAAGGCAAGAGATGTTCGGAGGTGGTTTGTCATTGCCTGCCTCTGCATGGGCTGAGAGAGTTCTGAGAGAACTTTGACTGGCCCAAGGTCACCCAGCAGGCTTCATGTGGAGGAGCGGGGAATCAAACTCGGTTCTCCAGACTAGAGGCTGCTTCTCTTAACCACTACACCACGTTGGCTGCCTACAACTGATTAATTCATCACTAGAAAAAAATGAACTAAAACATACTTAAAAGTAATGCACACGTCATGAAACATGAAATCCACTTTGCAACAAAAAATTCTGTGTAAATGATCTAGGACAATTTTTGCATTACGTGTGTGTATTCTTTTCATGTCACAGAGTTTCCAAGTTCCTCTGGGTTAGCAATCCTGTGAATAACAAAATGAACTATGCTTGAAGATCTCTTCATCACCCCCAGCTCATACTTCCACGCACCAAGATTAAACACACCATCAGAAACCCATCAACATTTATCCGAAATCCACTGACAAAAATACTGTTAGGAGTATTTTATATACTGTTTATATTGATCGCTTATTAAAGATACTCTTCTGTGTGTGTTAAGTCCCGTCAAGTCGCTTCCGACTCATGGCGACCTTATGAATCAAAGTCCTCCAAAATGCCCTATCTTTGACAGCCTTGCAAATTGAGGGCTGTGGCTTCCTTTATTGAGTCAATCCGTCTCTCGTTGGGTCTTCCTCTTTTCCTCCTGCCCTCAACTTTTCCTAGCATGACTGTCTTTTTTAGTGACTCTTGTCTTCTCTAGTGACTCTTGTCTTCTAACAAAGCATAATCTTGCCTGCATCTGGAGGTTCAGTAATATTACAGGCAGAACTGACTCCCTCCTCCCCTTCCCCTTCAACTGAGATTGATATTGACAATGTTTTAGAAACCCCTCTCTAATTGACTTGAAATATTTTGACCCAGAATGTCCAGGTTCATTGGGCATTATGAACTTCTGAGGGAGAGTGTAACACAACGTGCAGAGCAGAAACGTAAAAACCTGACTAGTTTTCTCCGCTGATACCTGGAAGATCATTCCCAGGCTGTTCCTCCTGCGAGCAAAGTACAAGCTTGGTCATTAAAGGCAGACAGAACACACGGCTTTTCAATGAAGGCCAGCTGCACAGGAAATAGCTATCATTGGGCAAATAGCACAGCGCACACTTCACAATCCGGGATGCAATTGGTAATGACCAAGGCTGCAACCCTAAAGGCAGCTGTACTATATGCCAAATAAACTAAAGCATATGAAATTGCAACCCGTTCAGAGAAGCCTGTATGTGTACGGTATCAATATCAAGTGCTTAGATTTTTGTGCCTAGATAGTAAATCTGAATGTACAGATATAAATGCAGAGAAACCATTTTGACAAAGTAACCAATCTTAGTTTATATACCAACTCAATTTTTTTAATTACTTTATCATTAGTATAATTGCTTGATTACAATGAAGAAAAGCAGGGCAATGTAGTCTGGTTGACTTATATTTGTATGTGTGACATTTCTATATTTTCCCTTATCCCATTTTCCTTCTATATCCTTTTAAAAAAAATAAAAAATGAAAAGTTTTCTGTATGGAAACAGCCACTTGCCCAAGTTTTCATATAACTTCTGCAGCCTGACGTGTTTGTTTTTGTGCTTACACCCAAAAAGTAACTTTTCTATTCATAAAACCGTTCCATTCTCAGTTTCACTTTCTCATCCATTTTACCCCTTAAGTTAACCAATGCTTTAATCTTTTTTTCCTCTTTTTGTACGCTTTGTGTTCTGTACACACTGTATTCTGGAGGATTACAGATCCCAGAACCTAAAGCGCACACCCAGAAAATCATCACCATTTACCTAGCTCACACAGGGAGAGGCAATTTAAATCCCCAGATTTTTTTCCCTTCCTGCCATCCCGGGGAATAATGAAATCCCAGAATTGACATAGCATTTCCCATTCAGCCAACAGCTGATGGGGGTAATGAATTATAATGATAATGATGTTACCCGCCATTAAAAGATTACTTTAGCTGGAATTGAAAGGCTTTGTAGGTACGTGGGGAGCAGGAAGACAGATCATCACACATTACAGCCTTCCACCATACAGTCTTGAATACCAACATTTTAAAGTCGGAATCAATCCCATTTCATATCACCTCCTCCAAACACAATTCACTCTATTTAGACCACATGTGTTTGGGAGAGATAGCTGTTTATACCAAGCAAAAAATCTGGAAATACTTGTCTTCGATGTCAAACGGCCAGTTTATCCATCACACACCAAGTGAGCTCAAGTTTACTGGCAACTGAGCAATTCTGTCTCGGGGGGTGGGGTCCTTCAGCTTGGTGATCTTTTTCCATGCCCCCCCACCCCCATGGAGGCACGTCAGAATTAGCCAGATGGGAAATGAGGATGAGCATGGGGGAGAAAGAGTTGGACAAGCTGCCGGTTTCTGATGTGCCGCAACAGCAAATAAAAAGAGCCGGCAGACAAGGGAACTGATAGCAAACACAGTTTCTTTTTACCAAACCCCAAGAATGTTGAACGATTTCAGATTCGTGGACTATGTGCTTATGGTTTTATAGCCTTCTCGCTACTCCACCCAACCAAACAATCCCCACCCTTAACCTAAGCTGGCGTCTACAATAAGAACCATACCAAAGCTGTTCTAATCTAAGCCTGGGGGGTTCTTAGAGGGGACCCTATTACATGCACTCATTATTTTTCATTGTACACGTCACTTGAGAGTGTCTGATGGAACTCTCTGTGGTCTATCTACTTTGAAACTGCACATCATTCTTGCATGTGGGCTGAGGAAGCAATGGATCAAAATGAGGAATAATAAGTCTGGAGGTCTCGTTCCTGCACTTCTGGGCAAGTTCACAACCCTGAATTCTTCCCCTTCTGAGCAAGCTACAACAGCATGTACAACCTCGGATTTGGGCAGTTTTTAGCTGCTCTAGCTTTGTTTCAATGTGTTATGATACATACTCATGAACTTTGAATTTAGAGGGTGGACTGTCTTCTATTCATGTTATTAAATTCTGTAATTTGAATGTATGAGTTATAATACGTTTATTGATTCTGAGATATTTAGCTGTTGATGCTTTGTACTATTGCCCTATTTCATGCAGTAATTATTTTTCAAAATGTTACCCTAAACAGGTGTGACCCTGGTACTGTTGAGCCAATGAACCACACCAAGGGGGTGAAAGGAATAAAAGTTTATTTCTGTGCACACAAATAAGGTGCCCCCCCTCAGCTCAAGGGGCTGTTGAAGAGAGAAGCACACCGTCACTCCCAGTCACAAACAATATATAGCATCTCATTTCCTCCTTCCGTTATACATATTTGGAAAGCACGTTACTAATTGGCAAATCTACTCCTTATTATTCAAGCATGAGTACAACTTACTATCTTATATAATTAAACTCCCACTGCGATTGCGCAGCCATCCCTGGAGGCGGATCACTTTGAAACAAGAGGTGTGTTTTGGCCATCTTTACATCACTGAGTAACTCTTGGTCACTTTTCAAGGCCGACCTGCGCTTACTGCGATCTTCCAGCTGTTCCTGTTATTATTTTCTAACAGTTAGAGCGGTTCCTCAGTGGAACTGGCTTCCCCAGGAGGTAGTGAGCATTCCTTCCCTGAAGGTTTTAAAGCAGAGGCTAGATGGCAGTGCTGATTCTGTTACCTTAGGAAGATCATGAGAGGGAGGGCATCTTGGCCATCTTCTTGGAGTAGGGGTCGCTGGGGGTGTGGGGGGATGTAGTTGTGAATTTCCTGCATTGTGCAGGGGAATGGACTAGATGACCCTGGTGGTCCCTTCCAACTCTATGATTCTATAAGGAGACCATACTGGCATCAGTTACGGCTTAACAATTTTTAGGCGTCGAGGAGGGAAGAACAGAAAGAAGAGGAGAAGCTGTCAAATTGCATACAGGATACACAAAAACTATAGAGCAGGTCTTGAAAAGTTGTATATTAGCTACTAATACCTATCTAAAGCTTTGAGTCAGAAAATTGTAAATCAACCTGACACGTAACTGGAAGAACTAATGACTCCCCTTCCAGTAAGTGACGAAGGCTGGCGGTATTGGAGCAAGGCTCCTCACTTTGTGGAAGGGAGCTGCAGGTTCCAACCTTCATGTCATTTTTTTGTATTATCAAATCCAGAGTAACTCTATTAAAGTAATTGTATGTGTGCCTCCTATATTAGTTTAACTGCCATGGCAATCCATGTCCCAATCACATCTAGGTTAGATTACTGTAATGCGCTCTACGTTTAGCTACCTTTGAAGACTGTTTGGAAACTTTAATTGATACTAAATGTGGCAGCCGGAATGTTGATCAGTGTAAGTTATAGAGAACATAGAAACACAGAGCTGGAAGGTACCTCAAGGGTTGTTTAGTCCAACCCCTTGCACAATACAGGAAATTCACAACTACCTTCCCCAGTGACCCGTGCTCTGTGCCAAGGAAGACAAAAAACCTCCCGAATCCCTGGCCAATCTGGCCTGGAGGAAAATTCCTTCCTGACCCCCAAGTGGCGATCGGAATTATTCCGGGCATGTAAGAAAGGGCCACAAGAGCAGAATACTGACTCATCCCTTCCTGCCCTCCCTCTCATGATCTGCCTAAGTTCACAGAATCAGCCTTGTCACCCTGGCGCTGAATGAAGCTCACTGGCTGCCTGTCTGTTTTTGGGCAAATTCAAAGTTCTGGTGCTTACCTTCCAACTTCTAAATGGCTTAGGACCTGGATTACTGAAGGATTGCCTTTTACCTAATCAACCTGCTCACCAGGTAGTATTTACATTTCAAGTCCTGTTCTGTGCATCACTGTGTGTGTGTTAAGTGCTGTCAAGTTGCTTCCGACTCATGGCGACCCTATGAATCAAAGTCCTCCAAAATGTCCTATCTTTGACAGCCTTGCTCAGATCTTGCAAATTGAAGGCTGTGGCTTCCTTTATTGAGTCAATCCATCTCTTGTTGGGTCTTCCTCTTTTCCTGCTGCCCTCAACTTTTCCTAACATGACTGCCTTTTCCAGTGACTCTTGACTTCTCATAATGTGACCAAAATACAATAGCTTCAGTTCAGTCATTTTAGCTTCTAGGGTCAGTTCAGGCTTGATTTGATCTATAGCCCACTGATTTATTTATTTTTTGGCGGTCCACAGTATCCGTAACACTCTCCTCCAACACCACATTTCAATGGAATCTACTTTCTTCCTATCAGCTTTCTTCAATGTCCAGCTTTCATGCCCATACATAGAAATAGGGAATACGATGGCATGAATTAACTTAATCTTGGTGGCCAGTGACGCATCCTTACACTTCAGAATCTTTTCTAGCTCCTTCATGGCTGCCCTTCTTCCCAGTCTCAAGCTCCTTCTGATTTCTTGGATGCAGTCACCCTTTTGGTTGATGATGGAGCCAAGGATGCATCACTACCGATGGACAAGAGACAGGTGGCAACAATGGGCAGTAGTGCTTCATCTAGAAGTCTGCCTGGGACCTAGTTCACTATCTTTTAAGCACCCATAGAGCCAATTTAGTTTGCTCAGGCTTTTGGCTTCTTTTCATCCAGATAGCTTTCACCTACACTGATGTTTAATGTGTAGTTCAGTATTTATTTAATTACCCCTGTTTTATAGTATTATCTACTGCTGGTACTCTGCTCTATTCTGCTTTAAGCCAGTGTTATGGTATTTTAAGCTGCTACTGATGATCTCTGTTAATTGTTCCTCATCTGCTTGTTTTTAGCTGTTTGCTGTTTTGGATGTTTGAAATTTGGTTCTGAGCTGCCTCAAGCAGATTTTTAGAGAGGCAGCTAAGGAATAACCCGAATATGATAAAAACAAACAAAATCTGCCTGCAAAATGAAAAGTTTTGTTAAGCGTTCTGCGATCACAATCAGGAAAGATGCTGCTTTTGTTGAAAAAGCAGGGCTGTCTTCACAGAAACCCAGGCTTGATTCTTTCAAGGTTACAGGTTAGCTCTGTGACAAATGAAGAATGTGAGGGACTGAAACACGGGGCTCCTTATGCGCCCTAGGTGAACACACACTGCCACAAGAGAGCACTCAATCACTATGCCCAGGAGCACAACCACCTCTGTTAGAAAGGGGCTTCTTAATCCATGCCACCTGCAGCCTCTCCATCAACTTCAAACCATCTACACAAAGTCAATTTAAAAATACCTAAAAGTCTGATTCGCCTCCTTGTCCCTTCTCCCAAGTACATCCCTGCTCTTTGCGCAGAATGCCAACGGGAGGCTGGGGAGAGGAGAAAGGATGGCGTAAAAACAAGCATCGGCGGTCGCATATTTCAAACGTCTGTTCTAAACAGAACAGTAATGGTAAGAAGCGGCTCAGCGGCAGGTTTTCTTTTAGGAGGCCTTGTGTCAACGCACAACAGAATGGAGTATGTTATCTACCCATCTCACAAGGGAACAGCTCAGGTCTTAGATTCAAAAAGCAGAAGTCTCGTTCTCAAGGTGGCTCCTCCTGAGGCTGCCCCTCCCCGATGCCCTCCCCTCCTCTCCCCTTCCTAATGCACCTCGCTGCCCAGGAGCTGGAATGGAGAACGATCATTCTCAAGGAACTTTTAAACCCACTGCAGCAAGTCATAGAATCATAGAGTTGGAAGGGATCACCAGGGTCATCTAGTCCAACCCTCTGCACAATGCAGGAAATTCACAACTACCTCCTCCCCACACCCCCAGTGACCCCTACTCTATGCCCAGAAGATGGCTAAGATGCCCTCCCTCTCATCTGCCTAAGGTTATAGAATCAGCATTGCTGACAGATGGCCATCTAGCCTCTGCTTAAAAACCTCCAAGGAAGGAGCACTCACTACCTCCCGAGGAAGCCTGTTCCACCAAGGAACTGCTCTAACTGTAAGAACATTTTTCCTAATGTCACACACAGAGATTTTGGGCAGTGGCAACAAAAGACTTCTCATATTCAGATTCACTATTTTTCCCGCTCTTTGAAGTACAGGTTGAGTATCCCTTATCCGGACCGCTTGGGATCAGAAGTGGTCCGTATTTCGGATCTTTTCATATTTTGGATTTTTTGCATATACACAATGAGATATCTTAGGGATGGGACCAAACTTCATTTGTGTTTTATACA